>NC_064573.1:20095000-21345000 GCF_937001465.1 Orcinus orca
AAGAAAATAGAGTATATAATCTTGAAATAATTGCTATGTATGTGGAGCTGGTAATATTTCTACTTATACTACTTATCAAAGGCATTTGCCTTTTAGGAGTAGAAGGAGGGCAACATTCAATATTTATCTGCATTCATCACAGTCTGAATGAATCATTATTTCTGTGACCGTGACTTAGTTTAAATGTTCCATATTATTGTTCATTTTGTATCATTGCTCTGTTCTGTAGTTTTTCAACCTTATTTGACCTTCATTGTGTCGATTTCAGTTTCTCCAGTTTATCCACATGGTATTATATTATAACCCAACCTTTTGTAACTTTTAGAAACTTTCCCAGCCATGAAATGCCTTCACATTCTAATAGTTGCATTAAGTCAGTCTTTAGATAAAACCAGCAGGTTCTCTGTAGTCACCTCTCAGTTAAACACCAGGTTATTCGCAATTGTACTTTAATTTCAAGTAGTTTAATTAGGTGTGTACTTTGGCATTATTTATCATACCTCCTATTTGAGTGTGCAACATGTAATTTGCATTCTCTTCATATGTCTCTTAAATTTAGAACATGAAACAGTGAACTGTCCAGGAAGGCAACACTTCTCCTAATATATTGTTGGAATGTCTGGAGGAGAAACAGTTGCCTATTGGTATAATTTTTTAGAATTCTGGGAAGACTCCTTGGTCTAAAATATGTCTACTCGGGAGTTAGCTGATTCTGGCAATTCCATCACTGCAGATTTGGGTTTTATTTTTAGCTCAAGTCTTTGATTACTATTAAGATGCAAATTACCCTGGAAGTTTTAGTGCTCAAGCCTTTTCAGCCACTTGTACTTAAGGGTCGTCTAAGATAGGAGACTCTTGTTCTAAAGAAGTTTTTGGTAAAAGGCAAGATCATGGGGGTAGATGGCCCTTGACAAAGAAGATAAGGTGCCAGTAGGATAAACAAGAAACAGGTATAAGGGACCCTAAAGATAAATATCATATGTTTTATTTGTGGCGGAGCGATATTTTGATATTAAATGTGTGCTTTTCCTTCTCTTTCTTTCATCCAGACTCTGATCAAGTAGCAGGGAGGACCACTATCCTTGGCAAAGTGTTATTGGAGAAATGTAAAGTGTGAGAAGCAAGGAGATGCTCTCCTTGTGTATTATGAGGCAGAGGCAATGGTCTTGCGTGCTGGGGCATCCAATTTGTACACGTTGGGTGTTTTAAGAAAGCTTTGCAATTTCCAAAAGCTTATTTGGGAGGATCAAAAGCAAAGCCCCAAAGGAATCAATTCACAAAATTTGTGATATATGTGTCGTACCAGCTCTGGAAAGAAATCATTAATCCCATCCAGAAGCACTCCCACAGACACCCAGAATAATGTTTGACCAAATGTCTGGACACCTCTTTGACACATAAAATTAATCATCACAGGGAAGTTAAGTAAATGTTTGTGATCATGTAGCTAGAAAGTGGTGGGAATTGGAGTTTAATCCAGATCTGTAAGATAAAAAAGACTTTGCTTTTAGTAACTATGTGACATTATCAATATTCCATTCATATCCAGTCGGCTATCAGGATCTTCCTTTGTAATGCTTCTTGCTTCCTTTACATCTTTACAACCATCCCAGTTTAGCACCTCTTTGTCTCATACCCAGACCACTGAAATGATCTGGAAACTGGTAAACTTTCCTCCATTTGCTTGCTCAAAAATCTTCGTGACCCCCCCACACCCCGACATTAATGGACAAAATGTCTACCTCAGTCTGGACATTAAGGCTTTAATGTCATGGCTCCACATTTCCAGTCCTGGCTCCACCTGCAAAGGTGATGGAGATGCATTGTACTTGTAGCAGAGATTTCAAAGTCTAAGGTATAAAGCAAAGTTGCCTATGGTCAGAATTGCATAACAAGTAGTTCTTACGTGAACTAACATTTGACACACACTGAGCCAGGCTGAGGGGATGAACTAAAGGAGAGTCCATAACAGGATTTCGGAATGCCTGCAAACATGCCTTAAAGTCCCCGCTAATGAATTGGACATTGGTGGAGAATTCTGAAGTATTCCTGCTTGCTTCCTGGGTCTATTCAATTTGTTTTATTGTTCAGTCTGTCTACCATTAATACACGTTAAAAGATTTGTTTGTTAAGATTAAATGAGATAGTGGGGTTCTCTTTCTGGGGGGGCGGGGGGAGGAGGGCCTTTCTAAAGTCATCTGTAAGTGAAATGTACTTAGGACTTGACACCATTCTGCTGCCTCATTTTAGCTATATTTGTGTACAGATAGTATAGATCCTTTTCCAGTTGCTCAAGGGTGCAGAGCGGTAACTCACACAGTGCTGCCTAATGACGCTCTTGATTTGTATGAATTTCTCTGCCCACAACAGAGTTTTCTGATTGTGACGTGGACTAAATATCTCAAAGGACGCATGAATAATGGGATTTCTACTTCATTAGACAGGCTGGTCCAGAGGCAGTGGCCTGGGACTTTCCAGAAACTCTGCATCTGTGAGCTTCAACCTGCCCTTGCTCACATTCCTTTACCCTCAGAAGTCATCGATTCCTTTTTCCTCCTCCTCAACTGACAAGTGTTAGTGCACCTCATCATTTCTTTATTGGTGATAACAACAAATCTAAATAGCACAACAGAATATTTTGGGGATTGGTTTTGTAGGGGAGGAGGAAATTTTTTTTTTTTTTTTTTTTTTTTTTTTTTGTGGTACGCGGGCCTCTCACTGTTGTGGCCTCTCCCATTGCGGAGCACAGGCTCCGGACACGCAGGCTCAGCGGCCATGGCTCACGGGCCCAGCCGCTCCGCAGCATGTGGGATCTTCCCGGACTGGGGCACAAACCCGTGTCCCCTGCATCGGCAGGCGGACTCTCAACCACTGCGCCACCAGGGAAGCCCGAAATTTTTGAATGATATTAACATTATCCAAAGAAGGACAACAGGACATGATTTTAATTTTGACTAGAAGCTAGTTAGACAAGTATATTGACATACAAAGAGCCCTGTATCAGAGATATTCTGCTCCTGGCTCTGCCACAACTGGCTTCCTGGGGAGACCCTGGGAAAGTCACCCCTCCTCATTTACCTTTAATTTTCTTATCTTTAACAGAGGAGTTAGATGCTCACCAAGGCTCCTTCCCAGTGTCATGTTCTGTGATGGCAACACCTTCATTAACAAGTGCAGCAGATGGTAGGGTGTATTCTTTGCATATCTCACACTCAGAGAATTACATTGTTCTTGTTAGTGGAAGTGGATGCTATGTCCTCACAGGCTTTTTGAGAGCATTGGAATGCCTGTATCACGGTGCTGGTGGAATTGACAATATAGCACAGATCTAAAGGGAATTATTTATGTGAATAATCTTGTGAATATATGCACAAAATAGGGCCTTCTCTGATGGCCTCCAGTTGGGAAAGATAAGCCTGTATTTCACTGCTTTAGTTCAATCAGAACACACCGAACACAATAAAATCAGAGTAAGAGCCTCTGCTCCTGTCCTTTTGAGCTGAAAACAACTCTATGAGAATGGATAAATTAACCATTTGAAGTTTATCTTAGAGTATCTGAATGAAATCTTTTTCTTGTTCAATATGAACAGCTCTTTTGCTCAAACTCACATGTGTCTTTTTGAATTCTTTTATCTTTGACTTAAAGAAATAAAGGGTAAGAAAAGAGAATAAGGATATGGAAGGCCCAGAGATAATATCCTGACAGAATTTCCATTGACCAAAAAATATACTTGGGAAATGAAAAAAAAAAAAGAAACGGTGTCAGACACAAGATGATAGATGACTAAGGCAGCTATCAATTTGAAGGAGGATAATATGAGTAAAAGACAATTTTATTGTTAAGATTAAAGGGTTTTCATGTTCAGAGAGAAGTTAAGAATTTTTGAAAACTTTAGACTAAATTTGTACACTATTTTTAAATTGGTATATAAGGAAGAAACTATTTTATGAAAGTAACCTAATACTTTAGAATGCCTTAAAAGTCCTTCAGCTGAAGTTTAAATATCTTACGTTCTGATCTTCAAATACAAGGGAAAACTAAAATCTAAAGAGAATACAAAGTCATTTTTTTAAAATGAGGTTCGGATGGTAATTCACCTGAGCTAATGCTTTCCTTTTCTCTAAGAGCCATGAATCTGTTCATTGCATTTTTGAGTTAGAAAGGAAAATCATTTTACTTCTTATTTTCACATTTCTTGTACTTTTCAATGTTAAAACAATACAGCCTTTAAAATACTAAGCTGTACAAGGAAATATTGTACCAAAATAGAAAGTGTGTATGAGATACTAAAGCATCTGGTTGAAAAAAAAAATGAAACATTAAATCAACTGTCAGGCAACTGTTTTGTTTCTCCAGTGTTAAATATCTGGGTTTTTTTTTTTTTTTTGGAATCCTCCGAATGTTTACTGTCATGCTGAGAAAAACTTCCTAGTGGTAGAAGGATCTTTTTTTGTTGTATCTGAACGTATCAGGATGATTTCTGTCCAGGATCAAGAGTAAAAAACATGAACAGTTCTGATAATGAGGCTCATCTCCTGAAACAGAAGTTGAGAGAGAACAGCTTTCTAGGTGGTTTATGATCATTTAGAAACACCTTAACAGTCATGCACATATATCTATCTCTTCATTAACTTCTTTTTTTTCCCCAATCAACCCGTTTTACTGCATATCCTCCAACCCCAACACAACCATGCACTTTTAATTTTGCTCTCATTGATGGGCCTTAACTGAGAAAGCTAACTGATAAGTCTATCAGGTTTTCCCTCTTGGTATATGAGATCTATTTTAATCCTAAATTAGAGAACTGTCTGCTGGGATGCCAGTGACATTCACTGGGAGGCTTCCCAGGGGAGGAGGATGGTATTGAATTCACTAGGAAGCCATGACCAAAAAGCTGTCACTAGGAAGACACCAGGAAGCTCATGGAACTCACCTTCAGAAAGCCAGCTGGGGGACCTGTGGACCTTTCTTGGAAATTCACTAGGGATGAGTTTCCCTGGGCGTCGTGACCTCCAGCCCCGTGCAGCAGGAGCAGGAAAAATAAAAGCACAGCAGGACTTCCCTGGTGGCGCAGTGGTTGGGAGTCCGCCTGCTGATTCAGGGGACACGGGTTCGTGCCCCGGTCTGGGAAGATCCCACATGCCGCGGAGCGGCTGGGCCCGTGAGCCATGGCCGCTGAGCCTGCACGTCCGGAGCCTGTGCTCCGCAACGGGAGAGGCCACAACAGTGAGAGGCCCGCGTACCGCAAAAAAAAATAAAAAAATAAAAGCACAGCAGAACGTGGAGGAGAAACTCTTCCTTCTCCAGGTCCCTTCCCATATTCTCTGCTGACGGAGATTAACATCCTGTCACATGGCAAGGGAGAAATGTTTCAGTTTCACAAGCAGGCAATGAAGGGTGGATTTGGAACTGAGAGGCAATAAGCTGATAACTGGCACATTCCCTCTTGTTGTAAGAGGGTGAAATCAGGTTTGCATATAATGGAATTGTAAAGTACATCACAAGCCAGGATCATGTAGCCTTGCAGTGTTTAGAGGATCAGTCCAGTGTTCACTGCTTCTGTGATTTAGGTTATAAGATGATTATACATTCTCTATATCTTCAGATGTAAGATACCATCGACTGACGAACAAACCACTGAGGACCGTGATGGTACCGTCATAATAGAAAATCAGCGCCAGTTAGACTAGGACATGCTATTGACTGTAATTTGCATCCTCATTTCTGAGACATTAAAATATGAAAAAAAGATCTTAGAAATTTTAAGTCTTAATTGTTTTAGAACCAATGCAATATAAGAACAACAGGATCATAGCTTTGGTTAGCAACCCCAGCAAATTATCTCTGTTCTCCCTCTTCTGTGACCTTCTACTTACTCAAAGCTTAATGATCTTTCTGTATGTCTGTCATATTTCTCCCGCCTCCATGAAGACTTTGATACTTTGCCTTCCATTCTTCTCATCACCTATAAAGTTGTCTTCTGACTATACTTGATGATATGTGTTCATAATATTACCTGATTGTTTCATATGTATTACACTTGTTTCCCTACCTCCCTTGTAATTCCTTGAGAAATCTTATTTGCAACTTTGATACATTCGTATAAAGTTTGGATGATTTGATCAGTACATCCAGTGAGCAAGGTAAAATCATTCTTAATCTGGGGATTGAAAATAAGTAGCCCAATTACATCGATGCTTGTGAAGATTTCTATTCCTCTTTGATTTCATACAACAAAATGCAGTTCATTGAGAAATGTTGATAAGTAATAAATATTTACATTTAATTTGCACAGGAATTGAACTTTGGTTCTTATTTTCAAAGTAAAAGCCAGAGCATGATAGTATAAGATGCACATACATTTGAACTTGGGCTGAATTGAGTGGATCTCTTAGATCTTCCACCCACACATTTGCCCAAGTCTCTGGGGTGTATATTGTTACCATTAAAATCAATTCAAGCTCTTTGCATCTTCCTTTCCCAGAGATCTAGGTCAAAGGTAACCTCCATTGGCCAGCAGATACTGCTTGAAACCAAGGTCATTTCAAGCATCTCAATTAGCAAAGACATTTCAGAAGCAAGGCAGGGAAAGAATCTGATTCATGGCTTTTCTCATTAGAGGAATTACAGCAAGTCACATTGGAGGAAAATATATTTCAAAAAGAATGTTTTATAAGAACAAATTTTAAATATTTGCAGTAACGATGGGGGAAGATTGTTTTGCAATTTAATTTTCAACTCTAAGGGTACAAATTAAAGTCTGATGATACTTAAACCTTATTAGAGGTCTTTTGGACAGCAAAAGGTAGTAAAAGAAAGAGGAAGAAAAGAAATCATCAAATTTTTTGCCTGAGTAGTAAATTAGTCTCTTGATTTACTTTCTTGCAGAAGTATACCATAACTACGGGGTGACGTTTGTGTTGCTCTTTTGCTCTCCTATTTCTCCCCCATTAAATGTGTTATTAGTAAGAGTGGTGAATTTGAAGAATTGGGGTAGCCTTTGTATTGCACCCATTATGTCATTGGGCCTTACTTCTGTCCGATCATGCTGTTGGCAGTTCTATTTATATCCTGAGAACAGAGGGCTAGAAAGTATAAGTATTTCTAACTCTGATTTCTTTAGCCTGGGATGTTTCCCTTTTAAATCAATATTTTGAACAAGCTTTATTTGAATTTAATTTGGGGAATAGGAGATTGATGATGGTGAGAAGTTACCAGAGCTACAATGATTGCCTTCGTTCATTCAGACTTCAATTATGTGAAAACCGTAACTATTAAAATTTAAGGAAAAATTATTGGAAGAAGGCTTTGGATTGTGAGATAAATTCATTCAAATTATTTTCCAAGCTACTTATCCCAGTTGATCAAAACTTTATTCTTTTGTTTGTGGTTATATCCCGAGTCACAGGATGGCGAGAAGTGATGTAATTCTTGGGAAACGTGGGAGGTCTGTGAGTGATTATTGAAATTTTAGCTAGTGTCATGAACTAAAGGCCCAGTCTCACCATATATGCCTGAGATGGCCAGAATCTGACCCTTGTGTGATCATTCTCAATTCATGATGTCTTAATGTAATAGATTTATTGTATTTTTCCTTGAATCCTGGGTAAACACAGATACGATTGCATTTAATAAAACCATCCTCTAAAGTATAAATGAAGAGCTGAAATATATACACTTTGCTTAAATTTACTCAAACCCAGGACTTTAGTTTTTTTGAAGATTTTACACCTTTTTTTTTTTTTTTTTTTTGTGTGGTACGTGGGCCTCGCACTGTTGTGGACTCTCCCGTTGCGGAGCACAGGCTCTGGATGCGCAGGCTCAGTGGCCATGGCTCACGGGCCTAGCCGCTCCGCAGCATGTGGGATCTTCCCGGACCGGGGCACGAACCCGTGTCCCCTGCATCGGCAGGCACTGTGCCACTGTGCCACCAGGGAAGCCCAGATTTTACACATTTTGCTGATACTTTGGGAAACTGAGAGAGGAAGCAGTCCTTTCCAAGAGCTGCATTTTCAGGCTCCTCCATATTAGATTAGAGAAAGAAGGGGAGATTCCTAAAACAATGGAACCATGGTGTCCCCTCCTCAACATGCTTTTGTGACTGAGGGAACATTGTTTGAGGATACTACATGTCAGCGGAAAAAAATGCACAACCTGAAAGTTAAGAATTATGTTTTATTTGGCAAAGCTGAGGACTTCAGCCTGGAACACAGCATCTCCGATAGTTCTGAGGGACTGCTCTGAAGAGGTAGGGGGGAGCCAGGATATATAGGGGTTTTTGCAACAAAGACCAGGTAGTCAGGACTTCCCTGGTGGCGCAGTGGTTAAGAATCCACCTGCCAATGCAGGCGCCACGAGTTCGAGCCCTGGGCTGGGAAGATCCCACGTGCTGCAGAGCAACTAAGCCCATGCGCCACAACTACTGAGCCTGCACTCTAGATCCCACACGCCACAACTACTGAGCCTGCGTGCCAGTGCTCTGCAACAACAGAAGCCACTGCAATGAGAAGCCTGCTCACTGCAGTGAAGAGTAGCCCCCGCTCACTGCAACTAGAGAAAGCCCGTGAGCAGCAACGAAGACCCAACACAGCCATAAATAAATAAATTAAAAAAAAAAAAAAAGACCAGGTAATCAGAACATCAAAAGATTACTGTTAATTAGAGAAAACTAGACATCTCAGGTTAATGAATTTTGCACTTTTCTATGCATAGGAAGATGCAAAAGTCTGGGCTTATGGAAATTGTTCCTTTGATATGCACCTCAGCTCTCTGGGGCCAGTATCCTGTGCTTTCTCCTCCTGAGTCTCTTCAGGGTGTGCCATTTGGGGGTGGATGCAGTGGCTGATGTCTTGATAGTGGGCATTCTGTTTCTATCCTGAGTTCCCTCAGGGCTTACTGTGGGGTGGCTGTCATGTGATGGCTTGATGGCTGTGACATCATTTGTTTACTGATATGGCAGGCAACAGTTTTTCATTGACATGCACAACCTACCAAAAAGATCGCTGGAAAAACTGGTAGGAAATGGAAATGCCAGGACACACTGGGGACTTTCAAAAGCTGAGGGCCAAGAATGATTGGTCTCTTTCAGTGTCTTTGACTATATAGAGGCAGCAGCTGTGATCTGTGGTGAGACAGAAAGAGCCAGAATCAGATCAGAAGCTCTGAATTGCAGAGCTGCCTCCATTCCTTACCGAGCCTCTCTGAGAACCGGTAAAGTAGGCTTCTCATTGTAAAGTAGAAGTAGCTATATTTCCTAAATTACATCATCAAGCGAGACAATATTGGGTAAATAAACACTTCTTTGTAAGCTCCAAATTGCTGTGAAAATGTTAATTATGGGTATTACTTTGTGGCGTATTTGGCAGCATCTGTAAATGATGATTCTCTGCTTTCTTGTAAAAGCATGTCCTTTACTCTGTCTCTTGTAAATAAGTTTCAAAACACAATAAAAATACTACTCCTCTTGCCACAAGATTTAGCATCAGTTCAAATACAGTGTCATCTAAGTTTATATGAAAAAAGATGTTTTCGTATCAATTTCTCATTTTAAAAGAAATGAACAATTCCCTTTCTAGCTTACCCTCTCCTCATAAAACAAAACAAACCCTCCCCCCCAAACAAACAACAAAAAGTTTTCTAAATACAATGGTTTATTGACTGATACATCAAATAGTGGCCCCAAACGTCTGCATTTGGATTAATGGTGCCAAGGGTGTTTTTTCCAAGAATACTTGCTTGGATAATTAATCCAGACAGGGAGGGAGCTGGCTCTAAGCAAACAAGCAGCAAGTCTTAAAGAAGTCTCCATTCTAGAATATGGAAAATTTTGCTGCTTCAAGTGACAGGTTTTTTATCATAAGCTGGATATTTTAGTTTCAAGTAGAATGCTCCGATGTTTAGGCTCATATCTTTTTTCTGCTTTCATATCAACACCTTTACTAGGTTAGAACCATTGACCTTAATCTACACACATTTACGCCAGCAAAGTCCACTGTAAGGGGCATGGGGCTTAGAATTAAAAGACCTGAATTTCAGTCTCAAACTCGTTGTAATTCTTAGCTATTATTATTTGTGACAGGTAGATGGGAAAGTTGCTTAACGAGAAAAATTAAGGAGGTCTTTCAAAGGAAGACCTTTTCGAAAATTTGCTTTACCCCACTTAGCTTTTACAAAAGACTTATATTAGTACCTGTTCTCACTAACTGAATTCAAAGGGGATTTCCACTTTTACTAAAAGAGGTGAAAAGTGAGAAAAGCGTTCAATGTTTGCTTAGCAGGGAGCAGTTAGAGAGGCACTCGGAATCTGGAGAAGCAAGAGTGGTACCGCCAAAGCTCCTTTTCAGGGAACTGCATTCCACATCTCAGTATCAAGACACCATAGCTTTGAACAGTGTGTGAGCATCTGTGCTTTATCTTCATTTATTTTGTGCATCCCTTAGCAAGATGTTTCCTAAGGTAATTGCTTCTTCATTTTATGACATTTCAGCTTAAGAAAGATTTCATAGGAATGCCCTACTTTTGGGTAGCCGGGAAACCTATTCTTATATGGGAAGACTGTATACATTTTCCCCTACCCATTACGAGGAAGCTCGGTTCTAAACTTGTAAGGGCAGCTGTCAAGGTGAACAGTTTTGCACTTGACCTTTAAAAATGTAGCACATTCTCAGAGAAGTTGGGACGTAAAATATCCAACCCTGATGATACAGGAAAATTATGTGGGTAAAGATACTCAAGTACAATCTATGTAAGGTTCAAAAAGATACAAAAATGTATTGTGCATTAGAACCCGTTTTTGGCCTGCCTTATTTGCATGCTTTCTAAAGCTCATGGGAGTATTTGGGCTTGTCGACTGTTTGTAAGGCTGTATCTCTTCAGGAATAAATAGGGAAGTACTATGAAGCTGTGTTAAATAATCCTTCTTGGTTTTGGTATTCACAAGCATCCAGCAGTAGTAGAATCTGCTACTCAAAATTTAAGTAAGATCAGTCCACTGCCAAACTGCCTTCTGTGCTGCCAAACTGCTTTCTAGGACCATAGGACACAAAGACAGTGTCATGCAGAATTGTAAACAGCCATTAAATTAATTTTCCTGGTGATGAAATCGAATGAGGTACCAGTAACAGAGTGACAAATCATTTTAGGATTGGAAAGAAAAACAACTTTAGCTTCACGATGGCTATACCTTTGAAAGCATCTTGAGAAACGTTATTTCAAGACAGGCATATCTGGAAATATATCCAAATTTATATATATATATATATATATATATATATATGTGTGTGTGTGTGTGTGTGTGTGTGTTACAGATTGGGAGAAATCATTCTTTTTCTCCACTCGCACCCCAATTTCTCTCTCTCCTTCTGTCGCCTTCTTGCTTCCTCTTTTTCTCTTTCTGCACACACACACACACACACACACACACACACACACGCACACCCCTTTCGTAAGCACTTCTCCCAAACTGCTGCATTAAAACTATGTTCCTCCAATTACTCATATAATACACTTAAAGTATGGTTTCAGAACTAGACATGTTTAGGGGATAGTGAGATGTACTAACTTACAGCAACATTACCCAGTTCTGTCTCAGCTCCTTCCCTTCTTGTTTCAGAGGGTGACATCCTATAATAGGTAGAATAGAATAGAATACAAGGAATCATCAGAAGGTTTGGTATTAACATATCTAGGGAATATCCAGATTGTCTAATAAATATTTTCCAGTGTTTAATTCTTTTCTTTCTCTTTGACAATAAGCCACTGGGAGCCAAGTAGCTGGAAGAATAAATCCTCATGGTGATGAACTACATGTCCAAGACCCCAGAGTAGTAGGATTCCAAACAGATGGTCTTGGAGAAGCCCTTGACAGGCTTGAAACGTCAGAATGACGATCTGATCTGCATTTTAAGAGATCATTGTGCCCTTTGACCAACATCTTCCCATTTCCCTCACTCCACCAGCCCTTGGCAACCACCATTCTATTTTCTGTTTCTATGAGTTTGGCTGTTTTAGATTTCACCTATAAGTAATATCATATGGTATCTGTCTTTGTCTGACTTAGTTCACTTAGCATAGTGCGCTCAGGAGCCGTTCATGTTGTGGTAAATGGCAGGATTTCCTTCTTTCTCATGAGTGAATTTTGTATATATGAATATATACACACACAGACATATATATTTTATAATATATAAAACACACCTTCTTTACCCATTCATCCTAGACAAACCCTTAGCTGTTTCCATGTTTTGGCTATTGTGAATAATGCTGTAAAAACCATGGCAGTGCAGGTATCTCTTTGATATCCTGTTGCATTTCCTTCGGCTATATAGCCAGAAGTAGGATGGCTGGATCATATGGTAGTTCTATTTTTAATATTTAAGGAATCTCTAAGTGGTTTTTCCTAGTGGCTGTGCCAGTTTACATTCTCACCAACATTGCATGAGGGTTCCCTTTTTCCCACGTCCTTGCCAGCACCTGTTATTTCTTGTCTTTTTGACAGTAGCCATTCTGACAGGTATGAGGTGGTATCTCATTGTGGTTTTGACTTGCATTTCACTTAGGATTAGTGGTGTTGAACACCCTTTTCATGTATTTTTTGGCCATTTGAATATCTTATTTGGAAAAATGTTTGTTCATTTTTTAACCACATTGTCTTTTTGCTATTGCTGTTGAGTTGTATGAGTTCTTTATATATTTTGAACATTAACCCCTTATTAGATATTTGTAAGTGTTTTCTCCCATTTTACTGGTTACCTTTTAATTTTGTTAATGGTTTCCTTTGCTGTGTAGAACCCTTTTAATTAGATATAGGTCCACTTGTTTATTTTTGCTTTTGTTGCCTTTGCTTTTAGTGTCAAGTACAAAAAAATCATTGCCAAGACCAATTTCAAGGAGTTTATCCCCTATATTTTCTTCTAGGAGTTTTACAGTTTTAGGTCTCACATTCTAGTTTTCAATCTACTTTGATTTGATTTTTGTATATGATGTAAGATACGGTCCAGTTTCATTTTTTGTAGGTGTATATCCAGTTTTCCTGCCATCATTTATTGGAGAGGCTATTCTTTCCCCTTGGTATATTCTCTGCTCCCTTGTTAAATATTAGTTAACTGTATGTTTGTGGGTATTTTGGTGCTCTTGATTCTGTTCTATTGGCCTATGTGTCTGTTTTTATGCCAGTACCATACTGATTTGATTACTATAGCTTTGTAGTATAGCTTGAAATCAGGAACTCTGATGCCTCCAGCTTTGTTCTTCTTTCTCAGAATTGCTTTGGCTATTCAGGGACTTTTGTAGTTCCATACAAATTTTAGGTTTTTTCTATTTCTGTAAAAATGCCATTGAAATTTTCACAGGGGTTGCATTGATTTATAGACAGCTTTGGGTAGTATGGACATTTTGACAATAATAATTCTTCCAATTCATGAACATGGAATATATTTCCATTTTCTTGTGTCTCCTTCCATTTATTTCACCAAAGTCTTATTGTTTTCAGCGTACGTCTTTCACCTCCTTGGTTAAATTTACTCCTATGCAGTTTGTTGTTTTTGATGCTACTGTGAATGGGATTGTTTTCTTTACTTCTTTTTCAGATATTTCATTGTAGTTAGAAGACGAATAAGTTCTGAGGATCTTGTTATTATAATTAACAATGTGTTATATACTTGAAAGCATTGTTATTATAATTAACAATAATATGTTATATACTTGAAAGTTGTTAAGAGAGTAGATCCTAAGTGTTCTTATCACAAAAAGAAAATGGTAATTATGTGACATGATGTGTCAGCTAACACAATCATTTTGGTGGTAATCATTTTGCAATATAGAAATGAATCAAATCAACCCACTGTACAGCTTAAACATTCGCAATGTTGTATATCAATTATATTTCAATGAAACTGGGGAAAAATAGATCATTCTGGTTACTTTGTGGAGAAAAATGAGGGAAGAAGGAGAGGAAAACAGACTGGTTAAGAGGTTATTCTTGTGTTCCAAATGGGAGATGAGGAGACTTGGCTTGAGTTATAGACATGGAACTGATGTGAAATGGTTGGATTCTGAATAATTTTTGGAGGTAGTGCTGGCAGGACTTGTTGATGGCTTGGAAGTGGAAAATAAGGAAAATGGCAGAATGCAGGGTGACTCTTAAGTTTTGGAATTGAACAGCTGGGGGGATGGTATTGCCGTTTACAGAGATGGAAAGAGCTTTCTGGAGAGGGATGGATTGGATGGGGTAAGCAAGTGTTCTGTTTGGTGACATTAAACTTCAGATGCTGGTTATATATCCAAATGGCAGTAGACAGTTGTATAGTTGATTTTAGGTCCTTAGAATCCTGAAGTTTTCATTCACGGTTTTATAAAAATAACCTATTAATTAAATTGGAATCTGGCAAGTAGAAAGTAGCTCACAGCTGGATAAAATTCAAGTCCTTAGATTAACATTCAAAGCATCTCTTTGCCTACTTTCTTAGCCTCATCGGTCTCTATTCCTCTTTCACAATCTGTGCTGTAGCCATATCAAGCTATTTGTGATTCCCCAGACACATTATGATGACATATGCTCCCATGACTTTGCTTGTGTTCCCAATTGCAATTCCTTTTCTACCTCTTTCCCTATGGCTAATTCCTAACTCATCCTCAAAGACTCTATTTTGGTGCGTGTCATTCTTGAAAACGTCCCTAACCTTCCTAGCTAATAGATTCTTTTGCTTCATATTGGCACCCCAGGCCTCCTTCAAATATAACATTTGTTATGCAGCACTATCATCATTCAAACGTTTGCCTTCTAGACTAACCTGAGAACCCTTTGCATCCAGAAGTTGTCTTGATTTGTGTACCCCTAGCAATCAGAATGGCTGGAATTAGTAGGTGATCAAACTGGTTGTTGAATGAATAAACATTTCTTTTTGAATGCTGAGCCTCTCTGAGGAACCTGTAAAGTAGAAAAATTTACACAGTTCAGATACTTGGAGATTCTTTCTGAGTAGACAGGACCAGGGAGGTACTAAAAAGAAGACGACCTCTTACAAAAAATGACTTACAGGTGTCCAGAATGTCTCCTTGTACAACCTTTAGTGATTCATTTCTTGAGGTTTATACACTTCCCTCTTACTTAGGTTCTCTTAAAAATGTGGGGCTTCTCTGGTGGTGCAGTGGTTAAGAATCTGCCTGCCAAGGCAGGGGACACAGGTTCGAGCACTGGTCCGGGAAGATCTCACATGCCATGGAGCAACTAAGCCCGTGCGCCACAACTACTGAGCCTGTGCTCTAGAGCTCATGAGCCACAACTACTGAGCCTGCTTGCCATAGCTACTGAGGCCCACATGCCTAGAGCCCATGCTCCGCAACAAGAGAAGCCACGGCAATGAGAAGACCGTGCACTGAAAAGTAGCCCCCGCTCGCTGCAACTAGAGAAAGCCCAAGCGCGGCAGCGAAGACCCAGTGCAGCCAAAAATAAATAAATTTTTTAAAAACTGTGAATCTTGGGGACAGAGTTACACGTTAAATCATGGCATGAAGGTAAGGTCTCATAGTAGAAGGAACACTGAGCCAGGAGTCTTGAATTCTGGGCTACATGTGGTCTCAGTTCTCCCCTTAACCCAAGGCAGAAAGTCAGTCCTAAGGAGTTGGCTAGGATGGCAAAAGTTCTGTACTTTTTTGCAGTTTCAGCAGTGAAATTCAGTGCTTAGAAAGTCAAGGCATATGATTAAGTGGTAGAATTGTGAACTACTCTTGAAAGTCTTGGAGTAATAGTAAAAGGGTGTGAAAATTAGGGTGAGAAGAAACAGTTACTATTTAGAGGGGAGTAAAATGGTACAAGTGATTTCAGTGGATCATTATCTTTGAAGGAAAATAATAGTCCTTATTGCTGTCAGCCAACCTTAGAGTAGAGGACATTATGCTTTGAGAATGACATTCCTGATGTTGAGAATTTTCCATGTTCCGTGTTCTCTGGTTTTCAAGTGAAACCTAGCCAACTGCGAGGTAGTGTTTACCATCCCCATTCTTAATGCATAGGCTTGACATGGATTGTATTCTAAGTTTCCTAATTGTCTCAGGGAGGATTTGTTCAAATTATTCAAATTTGCACATCTAAACTGATTTTCAGGTGCTGAAAGCTTACAGCCAGCCCCTTCCTTGTGCAATTTTGAGACAGAGTTGACTATTATCATTAGTAATACCATGTAATGGGACCATTAAGAATCCTGGCAACAATCTCTCATTCATTTTCAGTGTCACAGGAGAGAGATTTATTTGAATTCCTGCAGAGCTACCTAAGCCCTGCATCCTTCAGGAGGCAGAAATGATTGCTCTTAATGCTGTAATCTGTACGGATCTCATGGACAAGACTTTAGCAGAGCCTTTTAGCCTTGACACCCAAACCTGTGTTATAAGACTCTTCATATTTCCTAGTACTAGTGGCACTGGGTAGCTTATATGTGTCCAAATATAATGATTGGAGTCTTGTCCCCACGGGAATGAAGAGGGAGCAAATATAAGCCCTTCCTGGGATGCAAAGGCTGAAAGAAGGCAAGTAAGAGGATTGCTTGTCTTGCCTGGTATCTAAGGCCCTGTATTCCAATTCTCGTCTCCTTTTACAGATTTTTCCCCTTATTGCTTCCTACATGAATTCTCTGCCTCCGTCAGGTTTGTCTACTCTTTGTCCCCCAAATAGAAGTTTTCTGTTCTCACCTTATTAGCTTTCCAAATGCTATTTCACTTTCCCCAAATGAACTTCTCTTTCCATTTATTCAAAATCACTAAATCATCCGAGGGCTGGCTCTCATTCCATCTTCTCTGTAAAGTCCTTCCTGGTTCCTATTATTAACAGTCACAAAGCCCCTCTTCTCTACCACCTGGAATCTTTTATTTAGGTATTATTTACCAAGGTCTTACGCTGCTGGGCACTGGGCCTGGTACTAGTGATGAAACTGAGCAAATCAGACGAACCTTTCTCTGCCCTTAAGGAACTCTCAATCTAATGGGGTGGAAAGATGTTAATTAGTTGTCAAATTATAGCTAATATTTGTGGTGTTTACTGTGTTCCAAGAATGATTTTGGTTAATCCTTACAACAGCTTTATGGGACTTTCTATTATACTTTATGAGATAGCCTCTGCTATTTTTCCCATGTAACAGATGGGAAAATTGAGGGTAAGAGGGTTAAATAACTTGCCCAGGGCCATCCAAATGCTGGAGCAGTTTCCAAACTCAGGCAGTCTTAACCACTAAACACATTTCTCCAGGCCTCCAGGTACTTTAGGTACTCCAGGTACCTTTATTATTATCAACTGCCTTGTGCTATAATTCACCCATCTGTATACATGCCTTGTGTCTTCAACTACATTGTGATGCAAGATCCATGAGGAAACTGATCTTGTCTTAGGGAACAGGTAAGAACACAGACTTTGGAAACAGATCTATATTAAACTTTCAACTCCCTGGCTGTGTGTCAAGGGGAAAGTTAATCTCTTCAATTTTCTATTTCCTTATTTGTGAAATGGGAAAAATAATAACCACAGGGAGGTGATAAAGGATTAACTAAGATAATACATAGAGTCTTAGCATAGTGCCTTGAATGTCTAGTACTCAGTAAACAATAGCTAATATTATCTTTGGAACCTCTATCCTCGTCTATTAGCACAATGGTTGACACACAGCACTGCAAACATCTTTCTTAAATAACTGAACATAGTGAAAACCTAAAACTTCAAAATAATCCTCAAGAAAAACCCCTTTGCCAGTTCATTTTTATTAAAGGATATATTTATGAGACATAGAGTTTTATTATTTTAAGGTGTGTAAAGTGGAACAAACTAATCACAAAGTACAGGAAATTTAAAAAGTGTACGTATTTGATAAGGACTTGGTTAATTGCAAGTGAAAATTTGAGAACTTACTTTGATATAAATTTAATGAATAATAAATATTTATAGTCTTAGCACATGCATACTTTTGACTATATAGCATGCAAAAAATATTTTTTCAATGTGTATTCTATTAATACAATACTAATGAGCATATAATATGTGCAATATGTTCAAAAAAACTTACAAATAAACATTTTTTCCCCAGTAGTTTCAAAGTTTCCCAGATTACTTAATTCTTATTTAAATAATCATATAATGGTCAGCCCAGACTTAGTCTGAATTATCACTAGTATTTATTTATTTATATTTTTAATCTTTGTTGGAGTATAATTACTTTACAAAGTTGTGTTAGTTTCTGCTGTATAACAAAGTGAATCAGCGATACGTATACATATATCCCCATATCTCCTCCCTCTTGTGTATCCTTCCCACCCTCCCTATCCCACCCTTCTAGGTGGTCTCAAAGCACCGAGCTGATTTCCCTGTGCCATGCAGCTGCTTCCCACTAGCCATCTGTTTTATATTTGGTAGTGTATATATGTCTATGCTACTCTCTCACCTCATCCCAGCTTCCCCTCCCCCCAACTGCAAGTCCATTCTCTACGTCTGTGTCTTTATTCCTGTCCTGCCTCTAGGTTCATCAGAACCATTTTTTTTTTTAGATTCCATATATATGTGTTAGCATACGATATTTTTTCTTTCTGACTTACTTCACTCTGTATGAGAGACTCTAGGTCCATCCACCTCACTGCAAATAACCGAATTTCATTTCTTTTTATGGCTGAGTAATATTCGATTGTATATATGTGCCACATCTTCTTTATCCATTCATCTGTTGATGGACACTTAGGTTGCTTCCATGTCCTGGCTATTGTAAATAGAGCTGCAATGAACATTGTGGTACATGACTCTTTTTGAATTATGGTTTTCTTAGGGTATATGCCCAGTAGTGGGATTGCTGGGTCATATGGTAGTTCTGTTTTTAGTTTTTTAAGGAACCTCCATACTGTTCTCCATAGTGGCTGTATCAATTTACATTCCCACCAACAGTGCAGGAGGGTTCCCTTTTCTCCAAACCCTCTCCAGCATTTATTGTTTGTAGATTTTTTGATGATGGCCATTCTGACCGGTGTATCACTAGTTTTTAAATGGTTATGTTCAAATAAGTAAAGTATTTTTTCTCAAATATCCCCCTTTCCCTTTTAGGGACCTACAAAGAAAGTAAAAATTTAACCTAACAACAAATTTCTAAATATTTGGAGATTTCCTAGATATCTTTCTGGTAAAGATTTCAGTTTAACTCCAGTAGGTCCAAGAACACAGTTTGCATTATTTTCATTCTTTTAAAATTGTTAAGGTTTATTTTATGACCTATAATACGGCCTACCACTGTGAGTATTCTGTGAGAAAGTTCTATTGAGAAAAATGTGTATTATGCTGTTGTAGGGTGAAATGTTCTATAAATGTGAATATGATGAAGGTAGTTGATGGTTGTTCAGATCTTTATTAAATAATTTTTTTCTACTTATTCTCAATTAGTAAGAGAGGAATATTGAAATCTGCAGCTGCAATTATGGATTTGTTTATTTCTCCTTTCAGTTGCTACCAGTCTTTGCCTCAGGTATTTTGAAGCTCTGTTGTTTGCTATATATGCACTTAATATTATGTTTTCTTGCTAAGCTAAATGGATCCCTTTACTACTGTGTAACGCCTCTTTTGATTCCTGGTAATATTCCTTGTTATGAAATTTAATTTGTCTAATATTGACATGGCCAACATGGATTTCTTTTCATTGGCATTTACATGGTATATCTTTCCCCCCCATCCTTATTCTTTTAACCTGTATGTGTCTTTACACTTAAAATAGATTTCTTGCAGATGGCTATATTTAATCTGTTGTTAGGTCATTTACATTTAATTATTGATACAGCTAGATTAATATCTACTATGTTTACATTTGTTTTCTATTTGTTCCTTCTGTTCTTTGTTCCTTATGCTCCCTTTTCTGCCTGTATTTAGATTGAATATTTTATTTATTTTATCTCTACTCTTGGTAAATTATTTATAACTGTGTTAAATTTTTTTGTATGGTTGCCTTGAGTTTACATCTTCAATTAACCATGGCCTCTCTTCTAATAATATTAACTGCCTTATGTGTTGAGTAAGGACATTATAACAGTATTCTCCCTCTTCCTCCTTCCCATTTTTGTGCTATTGTTTTCATATATTTAACTCAACTCATAAACTCAAAAGACATGGCTACAGTTTTTGCCTTAGACAGTCAGTTGTCTTTTGTGTCAGTTAAAATTGTGGAAAAGAAAGATTTAATATTTACCCTCATTTATTTTTCAAGATCTCTTTATTTCTTTGTGTATATCCAAGTCTGTCTGGTATCATATTTCTTCTGTTTGAAGAACTCTTTTAACATTTTTTTGTTTGTTTGTAGTGCAAGTCTGCTGGAAACAAATGCTGTCAGTTTCTGTTTGCCTGAAAAAACAAACACTTTAGAAAGTTTATTTATCCTTCATTTTGAAAGATATTTTACTTGGTATAGAATCCTAATTTGATAGTTTTTTTCTTTCAGCACTTTAAACATTCACATCATTGTTTTTTGGTTTTGCACAGATGAAAAATCTGCTATAATTCTTATCTTTATTTTTATGAATGTAATATGCTCTTCTCCCACAACCCCATGGCTGCTTTCAAAAATTTTTCCTTTTGTCTTTGTTTTTCAACATTTGAATATGATTTGTCTAGGGATTTGTGTGTGTGTGTGTGTGTGTGTGTGTGTGTGTGTTTGTGTGTGTGTGTGTGTTACTTTCTACTTGTCTTGCTTGGGAACCTCTGCATTTCTTAGCTATATGATTTGGTGTATGTCATTATTTCTGCAAATTTCCAGCCACTATCTCTTTAAATTTTCTCCTGGCTTGTTCTCTCTTGTCCTTCTGAGAGTCTAATTATGTATTTATTAGGTCATTTGATTTTTTCCAACTGTTGGATGTTTGTTAATTTTCTTTTCCACTCTTTCTTCTCTTTGTGTTTCAGTTTGGACAGTTTCTACTCACCTGTCTTCAAGATCATTGGTTCCTTCCTTGACTGTGCTGAAATCATCAAAGGTATTTCTCATATCTGTTAAAATGTTTATTTTATTTCTAATATTTCCATTTTACTTTTAGAGTTTCCACCTCTCTGCTGAAATTCTCTGTCTTCCTATCCATGTTGTCTACCTTTTCCACTAGCATATTTAAAATATATTAATCATATTTATTTTAAATTCTGTTTGTTATTCTAATATATGGTTCATTTTTGAATCTGGTTTTGTTGGTTATTTTGTCCCTTGACCATGAATTGTTTTTTTTCTTGAATTTTTGTGTATCTCACACTTTTTGCTTGAAAGCTGGTCATCCTGAGTGTGACAGTAGAGACTAAGATAAATAGTATTTAGGCCTGGAAAGGGGAACACTTCATCTTTTGCTAGGCCTGCCAAGTGAAGTGTTGTATTAATCTTGTAAGGAGTTGGACTGAATTTGAGTTTTGTTGTTATTCTGCTTACCTTCTGTTCACCACCAACTTCAAATTCCTGTATTGCTGCCTTGTACTTAGGTTGGGGACTGATTTGCTGGAGAGTTTTTTCTCAGGGTCTGTTTCATCTTCAGCTTTAGGCTTTCTCCTTATACCTGCACCTCAGAGAGGTCTCTCTCCACACTCTTGACCTTCTCCTGGCAACAGACTGCTGTTGCTTGTTACTCAGTGCCTGGTAGCCTGGTGGGCGGAGAGGTTCAACTCTAGACTCAGTGTTAGACAGGTCCTAACACCAGAACTAGAATACCTCTACCTTTCTCCAGGGTAGAGAGTTTTTCCATTTTCCCTTCCCATAATCAGGGTGGGTCTTCATATATATCCTGGCAACAACGGCTTTACTGCCCTTCCTCCAGCTACTTGAAGTGTTTGTTCCTTAATGGAAAAGATCCGGATGGGACTTGGTGTATGTTTTAGAGAGAAAGCCACTCCCCAAATCTAGGCCTGTGCCACAATGGAGGCTTCCTCTTGTCTTTTGCCACGACCTTGGTCTTTCTTGTGATCACTGGTGAAGGTCCTGCCAATGGGGTTGTAGCTTCCAGAGATTCTATAATCTCATACTAGCTCACATTCAGTCTTTAGCCAGTAGTTAAAGTAGTCTTCTAAGCCATTTATAGGGAAGTCCTGTCTTCATCCTATGCCCTGAGTTGGTGCTTGTGTCCCATTTTTCTGTGGAGGTACCTGTTTTTCCTTAGATCTCAGGTGTGACTTTAGCACTTGCTGGGTTCAAAAAAGGTTAAGATTTTGTTGATTATCCATATTTTTCTTGTTAGAGTGAGAGTGATACCCTTTTAAGTTTGCTCTATCCCAGGTGGAATGTAATAAGTAACATTTAATCTTTTAATTAAGGTTAAAAGAAAAATACAATCATGCAGCCTTGAGTGAAGAATGCCAGCCTAATAAGTTCTATGGGATAAAGAGTCATCTTAGGAATTGAGGAAAGGGTGAATTCAGTTGCACAATCTGTAAGGGGAAGGACAAGGAATAAAAACTACATGCTCTGAAGATGAGCCAAATAATAAGAAACGAGCACCAGGAGACCTGAAGGGGGGAAGGCACAGGGTTTTACTAAAGTTTCTTGTTGTTTAGGTGGGTCAGCAGTGAGCAAAGGTCAGAAATATTTTAAAATGGCACATCCATGTGTTAAGGTTCACTGACACCCATAAGGGAGAAACATTATGTTCCAAATGTGAGAAGACTAAAAATGAGAGATTTAAGAGACTCTCAGAAGGTTAATAGCCACTGCTGTCCTTGTACAACTCAGACTTAGTCCTAAGCATGTATGTGCATGAAGCAGAAAACAAAACCAAACAGAGCAAAACCACCAACTAGTTCAAAACAGAGTCAGTAAATCTGGCTGGTGATAGCATGCGTGAATGATGAAACTACCGCCTATGACAGTAACTTATTGTTAATCAATTGAGATAATGTCTGTAAAACTACTTTCTCAAACGTGGAGTGGAATAAAAATGTGAAGTATTAGGATTGTAAATAATGCTTTGTTCAGGAATAAATATAACCCAGTAAACGTTTCAGAATGAGCTCAAGATATGTCCGCATCCAAACATATTGATTATATGGTCTTCATGAAAAGCCTGATAGTGCTGATTGTACTTTTGGTAATTTAAGTCGTTCATGATGGACAGGGTCAATGTCATGCCTCCTCCATGAAGTTTTGCCTGACTCCTTTGACCAGTAGGGATGGTCTCCGATTTCTCTGATTTCTTCTTGAGCCTGCATCCCTCCACATTGCAGTACATTATTTACAGTGTGGCAGAACAAGATTTTGAAAGCTATGTTCTTCTACTCTGCTACTTACTGCATTTCTTCTCCCAGAGAGATAGACATTAGTCACCCTTTGCCTTAGGGAAAGTCTGACAGTGTAGAAACTCAGAACAAGTGTCAGATTCATTGAGATTTAAAGTTTATTTTAGAAAATGTGTGAAGCAATACCTGGTCTAGTTTTGTGTCCCTGTAAGAGAGCTTAGTCCAACCCTGAAGATGATCTGGTCTCTACTTGAGGGAACCAGTCTTCACTTCAGTGAGCATGGTTACACCAGCCATGCTAATAGGCTATGTCATCCTTCTCATGGCCGACCAGTGAAGACTGCAGTCAGCAGGAAGCCCACACTTGTTGGCCTCAGGACTGCTCAGCTTACTTTCTAAATCTCCTCATGTGGACAACCACTCTTTCACAACTGACCAGAGTCCTTGGAAGACTCAGGAAAAGAGAATTGGGCTTTGGACACCTAAAGTGGTAATGGTGTTATGAGAACCCAGACCATCTGTGGGCACTCAAGTGTATAATAAATATTCAACAGACATTCCAAAGGGAGTGCTGTAGAACTGGAAAGCACACAGTGTTCCATGGGGGATTAAATCAGAAAATGGACGCGTTTCAGTTATCTATTCCTGTGTACAAACCACCCCCACATTTAGTAGCTTGAAACAAAAATCATTTCTCTGCTTCTGATTCTGTGGCTTAGCAATTTGAGTTGGGATCAGGTAACTGTTTTGTCTGGTGGCCTTGCTGTGGTGTCCCCTGTGGCTGCTGTCTGGTGGCTCAACTGGGGCTGGATGGTCCAAGATGGCCTCATTTTTATGTCTGGTGTTTGTTGCCTGAATCTCTTTCTCTCTCTCATTCTCTCTGTGTCTCTCTCTCAAACCCTCCACCTGGTCTCTTATCTGCCGAGAAACTAGGCCTGGCTTCCTACACGGTGATTTCAGGGTCACAGAACTGAACAGTGGGAAGCTGCAAAGGCTGTGATGTGAGACCTCATGTGACTAAGGTTCAAGAATCACAGAAAGTCACTTCTTCCACCTGCTACCGGAAAAATCAGTGCAAGCCCAGACTAGATTCAAGAAGAGAGGAAAATAAACACTGCTTCTTGACGGGAAAAGTGGTAAAGCCACGCTGCAAAGGCACCTGCTCATAGATATGGGAACAGTTGTGACCATCTTCGCAAACAAACCATAGTATGTGTATAAAAACACTTACGTAGTGCTTACACTTACCTAAGTAGGCAGTGAATCAATGGAAATGACGATGATGGTGATAACGGTGATGGTGATGATTTTAATACATGAGTTACTATTGAATTATTTACTGAACATTCAATCCATGTCTGCGATATCAAAAATCACTCTCCATAAGACATAGGAAGGCGCGTTCACTCTTTCATCATGCTCTGTTGTTTCCTTGCTATTGAATAGCTCTGAAGGTTCCCTGAGCAGACAATCAGCAGTATGACTTAAGATCCCAAATTCATTGCCAGAAGTTCAAGAGGGTAAGAAACAACATTAACTTATGTCCTCATTCTTACTTTCTGAGGTAGTAGTACAGTCCTCACAACTTCAATTCCAAGACTTAAATTCATTCATGTACCGGGTATTGGGTTCATGGGTTCAAGAATATTCTACTGGAGTATCCCTTTAAAAATACTGAGGATAAGCCAGTATTCTAATGATTTTTTTTTTCCCAAAAGGCAGCCTGTTAGCAAATCCTCCCAGAATATCTCTGGTTTTGATGTTTGAGGCAATAGAATCTTACATATTCAGTGTTAATGGTATACTTACATGCCAGCTTTTATGAAGGCGGTTATCTATAAAATGTACCATTTTTTAAAGAAACCAGAATATTCATTTGTTTTGATGGTGAGAAATAAAAATGTAGGAAGTGACACAAATATGTGAGTTGCATTGTTGTTGTAACAGTAATCGAAATTCTCTGAGTGAAGAACAAAACAAAAACAAACCTAGCTTTGAAGTGATGAAGAGAGAAAAACTGCCAGGAGCCAGTGAGCAGTACAATGCACTAAATTCAACAGTCCACAACTGCTCAAACCCGGAGTGCTTGAAGGCTCAGGTGGACAGTGAAAGGTATGCATTTGTGGCCCATCCTTTACTTGTCAGTGTGACAGGCCCCAAATGAGACCCACTGATTTTTGTGTGTCACAAATTTTGTGTCTTATTTATGAAAAAAAAAAGGTTGCTTTCAGGAAAGACATTTTCTTAGCACAGATATTTATAAGGAATGTAACGGCTGAGTGATCATTTCTGAGGAAGAGTAGGGGCTAGTCTTCTTTAAAATTAGTTGAATTTTTGGTCAAAGGTGATGGCAGTACATATATCACAGTATCACTTTGCAAAGACGGAATGTTGTTCAGGGTGGAAAGAGGCTCATTTGTCATCTGAATTCCTTAGGGAAGCATTTCTTTTTCTGTGTTTGAAAGGTACACCTTTTATAAAACAGGTCCTGAAATTCCAAATTGGAGGTTGTTTGCTTCTAAATATTCACACTCTGTTTTATACAAGCTTTATTCAGATTCTCTATTCTGATCAACTTGGGCTGATTAGAGGACTAATCTTGAGACAGCTATATTAATTAACATTTAATTGATGGACCTGTTGTCTGCACATCAGACTGGATTGTTCTAAGTCCACTTGATTAAGTGGAGCCAGTTTTACAAGGTCTGTATCTACAAGGGCAATGAGCAGAGAAGAGTTAAGGGGAAACCTAAATTACTACCCTCCAGGAAAGATTGCATCACCTGCTTTCTTGCTGCAATTACCAATGGCAATGAATTTAACTAGTCTATCACAATTTAACTGATTGGTTATACGCTTTGTTTTAAAATCAGAAGTCATTGATTCCCTAACCCCTACTTTCTTAACCAGAGAGGATCACATTAGTATTACCACTGTTAGCTAAGCTATTTTCCAGTGTTTTCAGAGAAAAGATATTAAGAAACCGTGGGGACCAGCCAGACTAACACTTTCATTGACAAATGAGAATTGTATTTTATGTGAATTATATCTCAGTAAAGCTGTTACTAAACAAACAAGGAAAAACTAGAGGAGTTTAGTGCCACTGTCTTAATGTATGCTTAGGCACCAAAGTTTTACTCACGATTACTTTTGCACCATCAGCGCACATGTTAATAACATAGTGAAAAATGAATACTATTTCAATATTATGAAAATGATTTTGACCCCATGGAACACCTGGAAAGGCCTTGGGGTCCCCTAGGCATCTAAAGACCACATGGTTTAAGACAATAAAGGTGTCACATAGAGCAACTCTCACATCGTGCCACACCACACTTCCCATGGAGAGAGCTCCGAAAGCAAGGTTTCACTTGGGTCTCATTCAAGGGAGCCAAATGCCATCTTTATAAATTGTTTTCCCCTATAGTGTAATTGAGGGTCATGGGTCCCAAGAGAAGACGACAAACAGATCTCTGGTGTATGTCATTTTCTGTGTGGAATTGCACCAGTAACAATATTTGTTGTGAATGAATCTATAACCCCTTATAAATTACTCTTCGGTTGCGTTTCTGATTGCTTTGTTACAGGCAGTAAACACTGCCAGACAGAAGATCTCTGATGCTTTTTAATCAAATAACAGAATCCTAAAAATGTCAGAACTGTAACTTATAAAAGCACTTTTCACTGGTTTTCCCCAAAGGAATGAAAGATCAAAATGTGAGTGATTCCCTAAGCAGAAATGCCATCCAAACACAAGAAACAAAAACTCATTGCTTCACAGTGGGACAGCATTGACAATGAGTTGGAAAAAGACAAATTTCTCCTGGACCCTGGACCCCCTTCTTCCATTTTCTTTCTTTCATCTAGGTTTGAGAAATTAAATTATTTTCATAAATTTGAGAAATCTGATCCTCATATCAACAGATAGAAGAAAGCATCATGCTACCAACTAGTTTAATGAAACAGTTTGGCCCAATTTGGCTCAATTTGGCCCATATAGAATTTACTTACTTTTGTCAGTAATTTCCCGCAGGTTAGTTATAACTCTCTGACCATCCACTGCCTGCAATTTTATCTGGGAGGTAGAATCAGAGACAAGGAGATACATTTGCTAGGTCTTGAGGTAGTTTCCTGAGAACACTTGTTGCCTTTATCAGCCAGCTTCCCTATTTAAATACACTCTGTCACCTTCATTTATTCTTTGACTCCTTATAAATGCATCACTTGACCACTGATTGTCCAGGAATAAATATAGAGAGAGAAGAGAAAGTAGCAAGCTAAATGAAAACATTCCGGAATTTAATGCCCACCAAAGGATGAATTGAGATATTTTAAAGTCTCATTTGCCACACTGGCAGCAATATCTGCAACTAGAAAGAAAGTAAAGGTGGAAGACACGCACAATATGAATATCCAAACGTTACTGTTGTTCATCCGCTTCTCATTCAGAGTTATATATATAAATAGCCATGCAGTTCTATAAGGCTTGAGCTAACAAAAAGTTTTCTTGCCCCCGCCATTTCCCACTTCCCAAAGCAATTACTTTCAATTCCTTCAGTTGATTTGTTTCATATGTACCTCTGTATTTATGAATAACATGCATACACTGCTACTTTTTGACTTACCAGTTTTAAGCATTACCTGTTTACTTCCTACTATGAAAGATGAGAATTAAATTTTGTTTTATCTTTTCACTCCCTAGCCCACACATGTATATTACTTGTCCCTGGCCACTAGACTCCCAGTATATTTATATCATGATTTTAGTAAATATTTAGAATAATATTCAGTATTTATATAGGTAAACACTGTACCTGGATGAGCAGGTAGTTTACTGGGATTACTTTTTCTTTTCTGTACAACATCCTTTTGTTTCCTAGAGTTAATAATTGTTTGTTTACCCAATTCTCTACAAAATGAGCACTAATTTAATTTTCTGTCAATATATTAAAACACCTGAGATATTCTGTCAATTTCATTTTATTGGAAAAAATCCAGGGTTTTCAGATCAGCTGTTGTTTGAATTAATTGGTTTCTAGATGTATTGTATAGTTGTCATCCTGAGAGTTCCTTTAACCATCAGCCTAGAGAATCCCTTAGCCTTTCTTTGGTGATAGAATCTCTGTTTCCTGGAGCCCATGTTTTTCATTTTGGGTTTACGTCATTTTGGTAGAGCATGTCTTTTGATATCTTCTTGAAAATTCATGCATGGGAAAAATATTTTTAAAGATCTTTAAGGGGCAAAAACATCTTTATTCTCTCTTGCACCATAATTAAGAGTTTGTCTGGGTAAAACATTGCAGATTAGAAGTTACTTTTTCTCAGAACTTTGAAGGAATTTCTCAGTTTCCGTAATGTTTAGGAGAAGGCTTTGGAGAAGTTTGATGATATTCTGAAACTTGATCCTGATGTGATAACTGTTTTTTTTCTCTCTCCTCAAATTGTATGATCTTCTCTTTGTCTCCAATATTCTGGAATTGCCCAATGTGTGTAGTTTAATTTTATCCACTGTGCTATCACCTTCTTTTTCTTTTTTTTTAACATCTTTATTGGAGCATAATTGCTTTACAGTGTTGTGTTAGTTTCTGCTGTATAACACAGTGAATCAGCTATATGTATACATAGATCCCCATATCCCCTCCGTCTTGCATCTCCCTCCCTCCCTCCCTGTCCCACCCCTCTAGGTGGTCACAAAGCACCGAGCTGATCTCCCTGTGCTGTGCGAGCTGATCTCCCTGTGCTGTGCGGCTGCTTCCCACTAGCTATCTATTTTACATATGGTAGTGTATATATGTCAGTGCTACTCTCTCACTTCGTCCCAGCTTACCCTTCCCCCTCCCCGTGTCCTCAAGTCCATTCTCTACGTCTTTGACTTCACCTTCTAATCCTCCTATTGCATGTCTTATTTCTGAAAATATTTCTCAGAATATTTATCTTTTGAAATGGAACTCTGTTATCTTTGAGGATGTGATTTTATTTTTATTTATTTTTCTTCTGTGTCTCCTTCAAATTGATTATTTCTGTAGTTTTGCTTTGGTCTCTGACTTTCATATTAAATAATTTCCTCAAATGCCTGGTGTTCCTTGATAATCTGATCCTATTTAAGAGCAAGATGCTAAAAAGACAATTATAATTTCTGTGCATGTGGGTGCCATTAGCTAAAGTAAGGTTTGGTCCTAAGAAGCTGTCATTTTCTCCTTCTTTCTTTATGGAACCCTGCCTGAACTGACCTTGAAAAGAGCCTGTGCCACCATGTTGTGGGGTGTTGGTTGGGGGGGAGAGAGAGAGAGAGAGACGGGGAGAGACGGGGAGAGACGGGGAGAGAGGGAGAGAGGGAGAGAGAGAGAGAGGGAGAAGGAGAGAGGGAGAGAGAGGGAGAGGGAGAGAGAAGGAGAGGGAAAGAGGGAGAGAGAGAAAGAGAGAGGGAGAGAGAGAGAGAGATGGGGAGAGACGGGGAGAGAGGGGGAGAGGGAGAGAGGGAGAGGGAGAATTTGAGGTGCCCAGCCAAACTCCACGTGTCCCAGCCTTCCAGCTGAGAGGTCAGATGCAGGAGTGAAATCATCCTGGATTTCCAGCTTCAGTCAAGCCTCTAGATAACTGCAGCTGCATGAGTGACCCCAGGGAATGCAACAGAAGAATCACCCACTTGAGCCCAGGCAAGATTAGAGAATCATGAACAAATAAATTATTTAAGATACAGAGTTTTGAAGTACCCTGGATGCTGAATGGAAACATCCAGTAGGAAGAAGTGTACCACAGTGAAAATCACCAAAACAATATAAAAAGGGAGAGGCAGTACTAGAATTTTACAAAAAGAGGAAAAGTATGAAATAGCTCTCTAGCGAAGATGCTACTCATTTGCTTCATGGAGAAGATATGGAGAACTGAACCAAGGCAACAATGCTGGAGTAGAGAATTATGAGGAGTAATCGTAAGGTGTCAGCTCTAGGAATTTATGATCGATTAGATTCAGAGTTAAAGGAAGAGGAAGAAATACTGGATGATACACAATTTTCTGACTTGTGCAACTAAGTGAAGGTATTATCATTCCCTGGGATGGAGCAGTGAAACCCATTTGTCCAGTTTGGAAAAATTTGAATTTCGGGTGCATTTTTTTTCTTATTAGTACTACCATATCTGATACCCCGGGCACAAAGTATTACCTACAATTGACTGTTTTTGAGTGTGAAAAATGTGGAAGAACCTACTCAAATCCAGCTATAACTCCCTAGGGGCGGAGTTTGGTTCTTTGACAGAGAGTGATGAGTGCTGTCCCCCTGGGGAAACTCAGAAAGCAAGGAAGGTGAGTGGAGAGAGAGCCCTGCTCCCCAGGAAGTGACTTAAAAGGAAAGTTCTCCGAACCTGGGTTCTTCATCATTGCTCTGAGCATTAATGGTGGAGTGACCTTGTCCACTTGAGTCTAGTTGTCCTTGACTGGGGAAGAAAGTTATGAAATGAAGACAAATCCAAGTTTTAAGCAGTGAAGCATTGTTTATTATAATAAAAAAACACAAGAATTTTAGTTTTTTTCTTAATTCACTTGAGCCATCCATTTTTCATTTGATCCGCCTCAGCATCCTAAAAAACATTTGCATGAAAATCTCTTGTTCTGCTGTTTACAAGATGCTTCTGTAACTTTCTCCCCTTTTCTTTCCAGTCAGAGAGCTGGTAGCACAGCTGTCCTTCTATGGGTGCCAGGATCTCTTTCCCGAGGCTTGGCGGGTACCTCGGACAGGGAATGCATCTTCTCGCTCATTGGGGGGAGTGTCGATTTCACAGCTGTCCTGTGTCTGGCACGGCGGGCCCAAGTGTGCCTCCACAAAGGAGGTAAACATCTAAGTTTTTTCCTAAGCCTTGCTGTCACGGAGGAGAGAGAGGCAACTTTTATGAGGAAATGTTTCTGTGTTACGGAGCCTTGGGTCACCACATGAGGAACTGTAAAATTAGTAGAAACAAAACCAGAAACCTCCTCATAATTTTAGGACTTCAAAAAATGTTAACACTGAATTTGGGTACATGGAGGAAATATTTAGATAACGATGGCCACTGAGCTCCCCCCGTGGCCTCGCAACAGCTCTTTTAGCAACAGGTGGACTGTTCTCTAACTTTGATTCTGCACTGACAGCTCAGCCCACCCAGAAACAGCAGTGTGCCCTGTTAGAGGCAAAAACATAAACTTAGAAAATATTTACACACAGCTGGTAACTCTTTCTTGCTATAAACGTGAAAGAATTGCATATTTTGTCTTGCCTTTCCCCCACTTTTTATTGGCAGTGTTATAAGGATGTTACTTTTAAAATCAGCCAGCGTGTACTAATGACCTGATGTTTTGCCAAAATTATTGGAGGAAAATTGAATTCATCTGCACGGTCAGATAAAAGACAGTACATGAATAAATCTGAAATCATAAAAAAATAGAAATGGGTTAAAAAATCTGGCCATTCCAAAGAGGTATGCAGATCCATCTTTCCATTGGCAAGATCACCTGTTTGCGTTTTTCATCTTAGCAGATTCTTCCCTCCACCCCCAACTCTCAGTCTGACAATATCACCATGTGGTGCTGATACTGAGATAATTACATTTGTAACATCTTCTGGTCTTTCCGGATGCCAAGTTATTTTCTCTGTAAACATGTAATTTTGATATTCTTTTCCTGGGCTAAATTCATCAGGGAAAAAAAAGCGTTTCTCCTTCTTCTAGCTTTAGCCAACAAATATGATATTTATTTACTACCAGATGAAAATAGCTAAAATAAAGGATAGTTTTAGTGATGAATTGTTGAATTTCAATATTTATAATAATTGGCCCACAATTCACAGAGAGAATAGCACTGCTTATTATTTGTGAAGTCTCAGTTTTCTGCAAATATTGACATTTTGTTATTTAAAATGACTATCCATCCTTGGTTTGAAGCCACAGCTTCTATTCAACCTAATTACTTTCCTTTACAGCTTTACATTGAGGTTAACTTCAGAATTCCGGTAGCTTCTTTTATGACCGGCGTAGTTAGGGTTCAGTTGTAAGTGGAGAATGCTATGTTTCTGAATTTGAATTTGAATTAATAATACCATTTATTTGTGGACACTTGAGTAATAAGAAATATCATTATCTCTTTGATTCATCTTGCTCATCCCTTGTAAATATCCTGCATGTAGAATGTGCATGTAAAATATATTGCATCTTAGCTTAATTAGCAGTTTTCCTCAAAGAAGCACTCCTTTTAGATGATTTTAAGTGTGCTATTAGGACCTTTTTGGTACGGGCTTCTGGATTTTCAGATCATGGGCTTTGTTCTGAAGAATAGTCCTTTCACATTCCTGGAAGCCTATGGAAGAAGTTGATGGGAATTGTAAACCATTTGGGGGAAGAACAGAAAAGCTATTAAAGGAAAGAGAAGCAAGAAGGAACTGAATTGTATTCTTTCCACCAAGTTAGAGAGGGTGTCAATGACAAGGGGGCCATGGGTCCTGGGTATGTAACATGAGTTAAGCAGGCTGTGGGGTTTTTGTGGTCACAGCTTCCTGGAGACAGAAAGTGAAAAGATGCAGGATCTACCAGGAGTTAGGAGTGGACATAACTGAGAAAAGTGGCTATTCACTTAGATCTGAGATTTTCTGGCTGTGTTTGTATCATGGTGAGGGCTCATCCTAGGTAAGAGGAACTCTGTCTTAGTAGCTTGGTGGCGCATTGCGTATGCATTTTGTTGAGTGTAAACGTTAATGTAAACAGTAATCTCAGAAAAGTATTCTCTGAACAGGAAACATTGTGCCCCTAAACTACTTATGTTCCAGCTAAAGAAAGGACAAAGCATCAAAGATGGCAGGTGAAGGGTGTGGGTTTCTAGGCTGGGGTTACACAGGTATTTTCAGGGTTTCTTTGTACTCTAGAGAATCCCAAAGAACCTTGGTCCCTCTGCTAACCTTGCTAGAGAGAAATTATAATTGTTACTGGGAGCATAGCTTCGACTTTTGGAACATTCTTTTGCCATCTTTATTAGAAATAAGTGTTATATTGTTTGAAATTTACATTTCTATTAGACATGACTTTGTTCTTTGCTAATAAAAAGCAATAACATAAGTAGAAAGTGATATTGAAAATAAGTTTAAAGACACATGACGGAAGTTCAACAAAGCTATACATTCTGAGATAAGGTACTTATTATCTCTTTAGTTACAGAGACACTGTCTACTATCCTATTTCCTGTGTGTAGAAATTAACATCTAATATTCTAAGGAGAAGGTTATAAATAAGGAGATAATTATCCAGAGATGAATAGAGAGGTACTCCATCTATGTTATTATACATAAATGAATCTGCATAGGCAGTACTTGCCTGGTAACTAATATATGATAGGATGAACTGTAAACTAAAACTTAGATGATGTATTTATGTCAGGTGCAGTAAGTAGTGACTTGAAGTTGTTATTCAGATTATCTGAACCAAAAGATTTATTTACCTAGCATTCCCAGATCATTAAAACAAATGATTTTTTTCTTTCTTTCTTTAAAAAAAAAAAATCTAGAAAATTAAGTAGCAATACAGGCAGCACTACAAGAGCTTTGGTAAGGCAATACATGTTTACTCTTCCAAGAAGGCAGTAAATACTGTGCGTTCAGAAGAGGGAAGGCCACCGTGGTCTGGGAATATGTCATAAATGAGAAAGAACTTATCCTAGAAGTTATAGTTCAAGGAGAAGGGGCTCTGGGTAAGCAGACAAAAAGAGGGACCAGTGTTCTACAGAAGAAAATAATATATGAGAATGAAAGTGGGCTATTTTAAGATGTGCTTGGGTGGCAGTAAGCAGAGAGATCGTAGTTCTAGTGGGAGTTGAGGTTGGGAATATAAATAGGAGACTGGAGGATCTTAATTATCGGCTTAGGAAGTTTAGGTTTTATTTTAAAGGCAATTAGAGATATTGCAGATTTCGAAGCAGAGAAAGATCTTCGGAGAAAGCATATATGGCAGTGGTATGCAAATGAATGTCCTGTGGAGGAGACTAGAAGCAGGAAGACTTTGAAGAGACAAATGTAAGATGATACAATAGCAGGAGTGAGGAAACCACTAGATGAAATCAGGAAAAAAATAAAAATAAGAAAGAAAAGTGGATAGAGATCTCATCTAGACAGTATCTCATCTGGGCTTGCATCAGCACATGGAAAGCCTTAAATGGAATTAAACTTTTAGCATACCGAAAGATTTTATAGCCAGGGGAAGAAGAAGATCAGATCTACTCTTGTGAGCAAATTGATCTGGTGATTACCAAGAGCAGAATTAGTGACAGCCTGGAGGTAAAGGGACATCTGGCTCCCTAAAACTTAAAGATTAAGAGGGGATTTCAATAGTCAAAGGTTAAGTTCTTGGGGAAGAACTTGAATAGTTTTAGTGGGGCTAGAAACAACAACTATCTGGGAGAGAAAAGTTGGTAAATTGATTGGTAAAGCAGAAGAGTTAAAGGCATTCATTGCAGTTTATCCTGTGTGGTTATCAGATAATCTGTGTTAGAATTAGTTGGATACAGAACAAACACAAAACAAAGAAACAAAAAAATCCCCTAGTAATCAGAATCTCTAGGGGGTGGGTTGTAGGAATGTGAATGACAAACAAGCTTCTAAGAGGATCCCTAGGAACACACCTAAAATTGAAAACTGGCATAAAAGAAATAACATGGATTTGGAAGTCAGTGAGGTTTAGGTAATATGCCATCTTGGTTGCTTAATAGTTAATTGTGTGCTGGTTAACCTGCATTCTCCAAGTCTTGGTTTTCTTATCTATAAAATGAGGATAAATGAAATCTAACTCATGAAGTAATTGTAACATTCAGTTAAATAACATATGGGGAGTACCCAATCCATGCTAAGGACACAGTTGATTCTTATCAATTGCAGGTGTTATAATAGGAAAATAAAACTGTTCAGAGTAGGCAGATATAAGGAGATTTTGCTTTTGGATAAATATTGATTAGGTTTACTAAATTAAAAAAAAAGACCTTTCTAATTAATCTGTGATTTTAGTGCTCTTTTTAGTACTAGTAGGTATAGAAAACATGGTTTATAAAATCCTGTAGCTCAAGGATCTTAATCCAGGAAAACATTTGTCAAACAGTGAGTTAAAGAAGTATATGTATTTTGAGGGATTTATAACCTTAGAATAGATGTTTGATTTTAGAGGGTGAGTTTTTTATGCCTGAACACATATTTATTTACTAAGAGGGAGATGTGCAATTGAGGTAGGCTGATCAAGAGTAGAGTAGAAAATATTCAAAATTTACCAGATAATGTAGAGAATTAGCCATATTTTGATGTGAATTTGATTGACATATAACTCTGCCTATCTATCATCACAGACCAAGATGCGAAAGCAGAGCAATCTATTTGCATACAGGAAGCTTCCAAGAGTTTTACTGACCTTCTGGCTGCTCTCCTTGACTTAATCAGATCACAGCACACTTCATCATGACTGGGTTCCACGCAAAAGCACATTCATGATGCCTTAGGACTCTTCAGAGTCATCCTAGAAGTCCATAGGCAATGCAGCCCTATTCTTACAACATACTCTGGTGGGAGCAGCAAGAAAGAGCCTGCCAGATTTCCTCAGCCAAGATTAAGAGTAAGAAAGCAGACTGAGACAACACAGGAAACTCCATTAAATATCCGAAGGGGTAAGGTGGTATATTAGCTCTGGTTGCCATAACGAAGTACCACAGGCTGAATGGCTTGAACAATGGAAATTTAACAGAAATTTATTTTCTCACAGGTCTGAAGGCTGAGAAGCTCCAGATCAAGGTTAGGGAGGGTTGAATTTTGGAGAGGGCTCTCTTCCTGACTGACAGATGGCCACTTTCCTCTGTGACCTCACATGGCTTTTCCTTGGTGTGCATGTGTATGTACACAGAGAGAGTGAGATCTTTCCTCCTCATCTTATAATGTCAGTAATCCCATCATGAGAGCCCCATCCTCAGGGCCTAATCTAACCCAAATTACCTCCCAGAGACCCTGTCTTCATCACATTGGAGGTTAGGGCTTCAACATATGAATTTGGTCTGCTGGGGGAGTGGGGCTACAAACATTCAGGTTGCACCAGAGAGGGATCAGACTTTTTAGTTGGCATGTTTCTTGAACTCAGTGTATTTGACTCATAAATTAAGGAGGCTGGTTCAAGGAGATATAAGGGACGTATATCCAAGCTGTCTTCTCAAGGAAATGAGACCCTGAGGCTCTGGTTCCAGCTGGGTTGCACTCTCTCAGGAATTTGACAGAGCAGGGCAAGCAATGTTTATAAGCTTCAGTGGCGCAGAGGAGGTAACTACATATGTGACCATATCCTGGGAAGAAAGTGAAGATGGAAACCTAAAAAACTACCCAACCAACATTAATTAGAAAGCACTTGGCAGTGAAGCCAAATCTGTAAATGAGACAAAAGACCTGAAATCTGGGAAACATTTGAGAACGGAGTTGCACATCTGTAGTGGAAGGGGGAATGCGGAGAAATTCCTTTTTAACAAGTGGAGAATTAAGCCCAGGGACATGAGGGAGCTATTGTGCGGACAGAGCCCGCTCAGATATAATAGAAACAAGAAAGATACCCCGACTCTGGGAACAGTAATTGGCAAGAACATGGTGAAAGGCAATTAAGCAGGTTGTACCCAGGATTGGTTTTCAGCCTATGGGGGAATTAAAATAAGAACGAAGTACTAGCAGCCTAGACTGGCCACATGGGGTAGAGATTTGTCAAAGACGATGCAGACTAGTGCCCACAGTGCTTTAAACTCAGCTTACTCGAAGCAGAGCCTAGGTATGGGAGCAGTGGGCAACATTCCTGTCCCAGGTTTAGACCAGGCTTGAGGAGCCTGCAGGGACAAAACTTGGGGCACGTGGACCAAAATAACTGTTGGCCATTCCCCTTGGGGTGGTCTTTGCAGTGCCTATGCAAATTTACAGTAATAGGAGAGGCCCAATTTCATCCACATTCATGAGCGTTCATTTTAGAAATGCATTTATTTGGTTTTGTGGACAGTTGGCTTCCCTTTGCTGTTTTTCTGGGCGTGGAGTCCAGTTTGATTAAATCCTTATTTGTTATCACACACAGCAGTCTATATCCTCCCAACCTCTTCTTTTCTCCTCGCCCCTACTTGCTTCTTTTAGGATTGGCCTCTGTTTGGATTATTATCAAATGAAATAGAGAGTGCTGGTAATTAGTATGTGGCTGTAACACTGAAGAAGGAGGCGTAAATGGGAAACTCAGAGGCAGCAAGCTGGGATAATTCCATTTTAGGCTTTGCTTCAGTGGGGCCTTTGGATTCCAAGGACATAATGAGACAGTAGGGGGTCTGCGGTTTCACTGAGTGAGGGGCTCTCTGTGATGTGCCAGACTTAGTGAATTAGATTTGAGATCCATCATTTTATCAGTAACCTTTTTCAGAGTAGATAAGTGCCCAGTCACACATTCCTCTAGATTAAATCAATGCATTCACTCGTAATGACTTTCTACCATCCCTAATCAGCAGTACTGTTCCACAGAGTTCTAATTTAGTTGAATAATATTGTGTTCCTGTTAACTTCTCCTTCCCGTCACCTCCCTTTCTCCCAGTTGCATTAGAAACAGGCATGATTTTAAATATAGAGGCAAATTAAAAGTAAACTAAGCCAACTAAATGTAAAATGCAGTGATTGCTGTTTCTCCTAACAGGAATGCAGACATCACTACTATACTTTTCCCCTGTGGTGAAGTCTCCAGCTAATATTGCAGCCTGAACACATTGAAAGTGGGAAGCGGAAAGTTCCCTAGGATTAGAAATATAAGATGAAAAAAATATATATTTTCAGAGAATTTTATTAAGACAACAAACGCACTGGCTTAGCCAATAAGCATTTGTAAATTGCCCACCATGTACTCAATGCTGTGTAAGTGTGTTCTTCAAGCTAAAGTAATATTTGGATTGGTTTGGGAGCACTTTGAAATGAACTTTCCCCTTGGAGACTGTGGCTGTTATTCTGCCAGGAGGATTGGGAGAAAACGCGTGCTTTCCCATTTCATCTAAAGATCAGCGCTTGCTCTGGAGTTCCCTTCTTAACCCAGGGTTGTGCTTGTAACAAGAATATAAAAGAGGCAGGATCAGGAGTCTGGTGTGGGAGCAGATGGAAAGATTGGAAGACAATTAATTGTAGAAAACCTCCAAGCAGGTTTATAAGGCAGATATTAGGCACATGGCAGAGGCAGGTTAATAAGAATTTCTTCGTTTTTCATGTCAGGGACCTCAACAGGCAGCATGGCCAGGTCTGAGAGCAAAAGCTGAGACTAAAATTTGTGGTTGGGAAACATCATTATTGAGTAAGACATACATAAAGTAAAACATACACATTTTAAAGGTGCTGCTTGATGAATTTTTACAAGGCGGTTACATCTGTGAATCCACTGCCCAGGTCAAAATATGGAATGTTAGCAGCAGCACAGAAGCTTTCTTTCTATTGCCCACCACTCAGCATCCCTCAAAAGTAACTACGATCCTAACTTTTAATTCTATAGAATCATTTAGCCCGGTTTTGAATAGTATATACATGGAATCCTATTTTATGTATTCTTTGGTGTATGGTTTCTTTTGCTGTTGCCGAGATTCATTTTGTTACATGTAGCAATAGTCCATTTTTTCACTATGGAAGCATATCCGGTCGTGTGATTCCACTGCAATTTTTTATCTCCTATTGATAGATATTTGATTTGTCTCCAGTTTCATCTATCATGAAGGATGCTGGTATGTGCATTCTTGGTGCACATATGTATTAATTTCTGGGTATATGTCTAGGAGAGAAATTGCTGTGTCATAGGGTTTGTATATTTTCCATTTTAGCAGATACTGCCCAACTGTTTCCTGCTAAAGGTGTTTGAGTGTTCCAGTTGGTTGATAACTGAGTTGATATTTGATCTTATCAGTTTTTCTTTCTTTTTTTTATAACTAGGTATTCTAGTGCAAACTGGTATCTCATTATGGTTTTAATTAGCATTGTCCTGATAACTGGCGATGTTGAGACTATTTTAATATTCTAATTGACCATTTGAATATATTTTTTTGTGAAATATCTATTCAAGTCGAGACAGTTTCAATGGGATTGTCTGATTTTATCTTACTAATATGTTCCAGCTCCCGATATGTGTATTGGAGATGAGTTATTTGCAATATTTATGCATTCCAAGTATCATTTTCCACTCCATGGTCTGCTATTTTATTCTGCCCTGTAGTCTTTTGATGAACAGATGTTCTTAAGTTTAAAGGAGTCTAATTTTCTTTTTTTTTTCCCATTGTGATTAGTGCTTTTTATGCTTTACTTATATAAGGTCATAAAGGTATTTCCTTATGTTTTCTTCCAGACACTTTATTGTTTTAGATTATTCATCTGGAGTTGTATTTATCCATATGGATATGGATATCAAAAATCCTTTTTTTTTCCCACCTGGGTATTGATTTGATTCAGCACCATTTAACGAAAAGATAATTTTCCGTTTTATACTATAGTGGCATCTTTGTTATAAACTAGGTGACATTATATGAGTAGGTTTGTTTCTGGTCTGTTTTGTTCTACTGGTCTATTTATCTCTGCAAAATATATATTGTGACAATATATATTAAATAATTTTCTGTAGCTTTATGATGAGCATTGATGTACAGTAGTGTTATTACACAGCTTTGTTGTTCTTCAAAATTGATTTGATCTTTTTGGCCCTTGGTATTTTCATATATTTTTAGAGTCAGCTTGTCAATTATAGTACATACTGACACACATATGCAAAGAAGGACTTTGTTACTATATTGATTTGGATTTCAATCTATAAATCAATTTGGAGAAAATTGAAATCTTTATAGTATTGAACATTACAGTCTTTGACTGTGGTATATCTCTCCATTTATCTGGGTCTTTTTTAGTTTGTTTCAGTTTGTTTATAGATTTTTTTCAATAGCTGTATTATATATCTCTCATTAGATATTTTTAGATATATGAGTTTTTTTATTGCTCTTGTAAACACTGTTGTTTTTAAATGTTACAGTTGAAGTGTTTGATGCTAGTATATAGAAATATAATTTTTTATGAATTTATCTTTTATTCAGAGATCTTGATAAAGGCATGTAGTAATTTGAATAGTTGCTTTGTAAAATATTTTGGATTTTCTCATGCACAATCATTTTATCTGCAAATAGAGCTTTATTTCCTTCTGAATCTTCACATTTTATTTATCCTTTTCATTTTCCTCCCTCTTTCTCTCCCTGTTCTTTTGCTGTTATTATCTTCTTATTGCAGTGGCTAGGTCTTCCAATTTACTGTTGAATGGATTTGATGATAGCTGACATTCTTGTCTTTTTTTCTGGTTTCAGTATTCCAAGGCCAGTCTCATAATTTCTAGTATCTTTTAAAATATTTCTGATTCTCTGTTATTTCTCTGCTCTTTTTGCAAGTGCAGTTTCATTTATGTTAGCCCTCTACACTGTGTCGCATATTTCTCTTGCTCTCTATTCTCTGTATTTCATCCTTTTTATCTGTGTGTCAGTTTTACCTATTTTCCAGCTAATTAATCCTCTTTTCATCTCTGTCTAGTCTGTTGTTAAATGAATCTATCAAATTCTTAATTTCAGCTATTTTATGTTTTAGTTCTAGGGTTTCCATTGATTTTTTTTTTTTTTTTAAACATCTTTATTGGAGTATAATTGCTTTACAATGGTATGTTAGTTTCAGCTTCACAACAAAATGAATCAGTTATATATATACATATGTTCCCATATCTCTTCCTGCTTGCGTCACCCTCCCTCCCACCCTCCCTATCCCACCCCTCCAGGCGGTCACAAAGCACCGAGCTGATCTCCCTGTGCTATGCGGCTGCTTCCCACTAGCTATCTACCTTACGTTTGGTAGTGTATACATGTCCATGCCTCTTTATTGCTTTGTCACCGTTTACCCTTCCCCCTCCCCATAGCCTCAAGTCCATTCTCTAGTAAGTCTGTGTCTTTATTCCTGTTTCACCCCTAGGTTTTTCATGACATTTTTTTTTTCTTAAATTCCATATATATGTGTTAGCATACGGTATTTGTCTCTCTCTTTCTGACTTACTTCACTCTGTATGACAGACTCTAGGTCTATCCACCTCATTACAAATAGCTCAATTTCGTCTCTTTTTATGGCTGAGTAATATTCCATTGTATATATGTGCCACATCTTCTTTATCCATTCATCCGACGATGGACACTTAGGTTGTTTCCATCTCTGGGCTATTGTAAATAGAGCTGCAATGAACATTTTGGTACATGACTCTTTTTGAATTATGGTTTTCTCAGGGTATATGCCCAGTAGTGGGATTGCTGGGTCATATGGTAGTTCTATTTGTAGCTTTTTAAGGAACCTCCATACTGTTCTCCACAGTGGCTGTATCAATTTACATTCCCACCAACAGTGTAAGAGGGTTCCCTTTTCTCCACACCCTCTCCAGCATTTCTTGTTTCTAGATTTTTTGATGATGGCCATTCTGACTGGTGTGAGATGATATCTCATTGTAGTTTTGATTTGCATTTCTCTAATGATTAGTGATGTTGAGCATTCTTTCATGTGTTTGTTGGCACTCTGTATATCTTCTTTGGAGAAATGTCTATTTAGGTCTTCTGCCCATTTTTGGATTGGGTTGTTTGTTCTTTTGTTATTAAGCTGCATGAGCTGCTTATAAATTTTGGAGATTAATCCTTTGTCAGTTGCTTCATTTGCAAATATTTTCTCCCATTCTGAGGGTTGTCTTTTGGTCTTCTTTATGGTTTCCTTTGCTGCGCAAAACTGAAAGCATTTCCACTAAGATCAGGAACAAGACAAGGTTGCCCACTCTCACCACTCTTATTCAACATAGTTTTGGAAGTTTTAGCCACAGCAATCAGAGAAGAAAAGGAAATAAAAGGAATCCAAATTGAAAAAGAAGAAGTAAAGCTGCCACTGTTTGCAGATGACATGATACTATACATACAGAATCCTAAAGATGCTACCAGAAAACTACTAGAGCTAATCAATGAATTTGGTAAAGTAGCAGGATACAAAATTAATGCACAGAAATCTCTGGCATTCCTATACACTAAGGATGAAAAATCTGAAAGTGAAATCAAGAAAACACTCCCATTTACCATTGCAACAAAAAGAATAAAATACCTAGGAATCAACCTACCTAAGGAGACAAAAGACCTGTATGCAGAAAATTATAAGACACTGATGAAAGAAATTAAAAATGATACAAATAGATGGAGAGATATACCATGTTCTTGGATTGGAAGAATCAACATTGTGAAAATGACTCTACTACCCAAAGCAATCTACAGATTCAATGCAATCCCTATGAAACTACCACTGGCATTTTTCACAGAACTAGAACAAAAAATCTCACAATTTGTATGGAAACACAAAAGACCCCGAATAGCCAAAGCAATCTTGAGAACGAAAAATGGAGCTGGAGGAATCAGGCTTCCTGACTTCAGACTATACTACAAAGCTACAGTAATCAAGACAGTATGGTACTGGCACAAAAACAGAAATATAGATCAATGGAACAGGATAGAAAGCCCAGAGATAAACCCACGCACATATGGTCACCTTATCTTTGACAAAGGAGGCAGAAATGTACAGTGGAGAAAGGACAGCCTATTCAATAAGTGGTGCTGGGAAAACTGGACAGCTACATGTAAAAGTATGAGATTAGATCACTCCCTAACACCATACACAAAAATAAGCTCAAAATGGATTAAAGACCTAAATGTAAGGCCAGAAACTATCAAACTCTTAGAGGAAAACATAGGCAGAACACTCTATGACATAAATCACAGCAAGATCCTTTTTGACCCACCTCCTAGAGAAATGGAAATAAAAACAAAAGTAAACAAATGGGACCTAATGAAACTTAAAAGCTTTTGCGCAGCAAAGGAATCCATTGATTTTTAAAATATTCCAGTTCTTTAGTGAAATTTCCATCCTTTAGTTTTTTTCTTTAGCATATAAACTATAGTTATTTCAGTGCCCATAAATAAATCTGAATCACTGTGAGTTCCTTTCTTTTTCCTTTATTTTGCTCATGTGGTGTTTTTTCCTGGCATGTCAGCTAATACTTTGACCAAGTCCCTGAAATGGGTATTAGAATATGAAGAGGATCTAGATAATAGCATTTCTTCCAGAAAGGATTCAATTTGGCGGCAGGGGTGGGGGTGGGGGCAGGTCGTTAGAGTTTAGGTAGATCAACCTTGATCTAGTCAAGATGTATCTATTTCAGGCTTTCCCTTTCTCCTTGAGGATGACCCTTCAGTGGATCAACTGAAAAACTGGAATTATTTTTAGTGTTTCTCCGTTTTGGCAAGTTCTGTGTTCCAGTTTTATTTCCCCATCACTGTGAGACTGGGAAGTATCTCTGTAGTTCTTTAGCATCTCAGCACCTGTTTTCTATGATTCTGTGTGTCATGCCAGATATATTCCCAGCCATGAATTGGCAGATGCCTCAAGGGGAAAATTGTGCCCAGTATGTCAAGCTTACTTCCCTGGAGTTCTCTTTTCTTCAGAGGTTGGCCCCTCAAGTCCTGGCTGCCTTGATAATTCTGAATTCCAGTTTTGCTTTCTCAGTCCAATGAGACTACCAGAAACTCTTGGCTTCTATGCCCTACTGTGATATTGGCCTAAGTCCTGAAGGGTAAGAGTAGCTGCATTTTTTTGAACTTTTCTTTGTGTTTGTGGTGAGAACGCTTAAGATTTAGTCCTTAGGGCTTCCCTGGTGGTGCAGTGGTTGAGAGACCGCCTCCCGATGCAGGGGACACAGGTTCGTGCCCCAGTCCGGGAAGATCCCACATGCCGTGGAGCGTCTGGGCCTGTGAGCCATGGCTGCTGAGCCTGCACGTCCGGAGCCTGTGCTCCGCAATGGGAAAGGCCACAACAGTGAGAGGCCCGCGTACCGCAAAAAACACAAAAGGAAAGATTTAGTCCTTAGCAAGTTTCAAGTATACAATACAGTATCCATGCTGTACCTTAAAACCTATAACTTATTAACCTTATAACTGAAAGTTTGTACCCTTTGGCCAATATCTACTTTTTCACCCTCCCTAGCCCCTGAAAATCAACATTCTGTTCTCTAAAGTAGCAATGTATTTTTGGACTCATCTCAGTGTCTGGATGTCTTGGTGGCTCTCCAGTGCGTTCATTTATCTGTTTTGTATTTCACCCAGCTCTTACAGTTGTTTTGGGCAGAAGATGTTGTATGATACCAGATACTCCGTAATAGCCAGAAGTATCCATAGAAACCTGGGATAAAGATAGACTCTTTCACTCATTGGCTTTGCAACTGGGCAACTTGCTAAGCTTGATGAACTTTTGTTTGTTCATTTCTGAAATAGATTTGATACAAACTACCTTATTGTTAAAAAGAATAGGTGATATAGCACACAGAGTTAGCACAATTCCTAATTTAACACAATTTTTTCATATTCTTTTTACTGATGATAACATAAATATGAATAATCATCATCTTACACACTTGTTCCAGACAGGGTTGAAAGAATATTCAAGATGTTGTGTATGGTACAGTATCTAAGGGATTTTATGTTACAATTGCTCAGGTAAGTAGCATATGATGGGGAGTGAAAATAAAGAATAATACGATTGTAGGAGAAGCACAGTAATGGGGAGGCAGTGATTGGGAGTCTTAGCAGATAGATTGGTGAGCTGTCAACATGAAAAAGTCGTTTACCACCAAGCTGGTCCTCTGGCTGTAAGTTATAATAAAAAGTCAGAGCACAGGTCTCTTATTTCTAGATGTGGACTGGCATGGACAAATTGGGGCCATGAGCTGAATAAGTAGTGTGTAAATATATAAAAAGTTTAAAAAATTTTTCAAGCCATTATGAAAAGTAACCAGATGGAGACAGAGCCTTGAGATTTGGGCAGAGGCCAATTACAAGGCTCTAGCACATGTTTATTTGGGCTTTGACAGCTAACCATGATGACCCCGAGTTAGTGGGGTCAGAACTTCCTCAAAGCACACTGGTCAGGTCAAGATTGGGAACTGGTAAGGGACTGAACTTGTTAAGGGGAATCTGTATCCCAAACTGTGGAAAGATAAAGGATGCAGAAACTGGAAGAACAAGCAGGGACTAGCAGGTCAAGGAGTCACGGAAGTAATGCTGCCTTCAGCCGCCTACTCTTATGCCATGGCTCCACGCTACAGACAGATGTAGTGAATGGCAGAGACTATTGAATCTCTGTCCAGCTTTATATCACTTCTTAGGTATGAGGGATCACGATCCAGAGGCATTAATCTTAGAAGAAAACGAGAAGTCTCAGATGAACACTACATTAAAAGAGGCACACTAATTAATTCTTCATTGGAGTGATTCACTCCTCCAGGTCTGTTACCATTGAAAATAAATAACAGAACTTGTCTTTTGTTTTCTCTCACTGCAGTTTTTTGGACATGATCATGTTGAACCAATGAATCAATCAACACAGATTCAGTGGTACATACTACATGCCAAACCCTGTATTTAGAAATTCTCTGATAAAACCCCAGGTACTTCATTCATAAGCAGATGAAACTCTCCTGGCTATTTCACTTCTTTGTACTTCAGCATCCTAATATGCAAAAGGGTGATAATAATACTACTTATTTCATGAGGTGGTTGTGAAAAGCAAATGAGATGTAAAGTGCTTAGCTTCATCTCTGATGCGTAATAAACATTCCTTATGCTGTGCTTTAGTTATCTATTACTGTGTAACACAGTTATTCCAAAACTTAAATGCTGAAGACAATAACATGTATTATTGTACAGTTTCCGTGGGTCAGGATGTCAGAAGCAGCTTAGCCCAGCGGTCCTTGTTCAGAGTTTCCCATGAGGCTTCAGTCAAGGTGTTGGCCAGGGTTGCTGTCATCTCAAGGCTCAGCCAGGGGAATGGCTTCCAAACTCACTCAGGTGGCCGTTGGTAGCAATGTCCTCACTGCTGTCTCATGGCATGGCAGCTGGCTTCCCCTGGAGCAACACAGTCCAAGATCGAGTGAGAGAGAGAGAGAGAGTACCAACAACAGAAGACAGAGTCTTTTTTTAACCTAATCTCAGAAATGCCATCCCATCTCTTCTGCTATATTTTCTTCATTAAAAGCAAGTCAAAGTCCAGCCCACTCTCAAAGGAAAAGGATTAGACAAAAGTGTGAATATGAGAAGGCAGCTAGCATTTGGGCCATCTTAGAGGCTGACAACCACATAATATTTGGTATTTGCAGCATTTCTGGTGAGTTCAGGGTTGGCAAGAAGAAAGCGTACGCATTATAGATGACACTTCAATTTCGTTAGGCAAGGGTGGCAAAATCTTCCGTGACATGAAGTGTGCAAAGCAGGAGCCTTTGTCTTTGTCAGGTAGCTTCTCTTTGTCCTAAGTTCCCGACTGAGGGTGAGAGACCCTGGTAGTTGGAGGGATGAGGAGATGGCCCACAGCTACTGGTGGTCCTGTGCATGTGAGTCAGTCTTGTCACATCTGAGAAGCTTAATCTCTCCCTGCACTATAGACGTGTGACACCAGGGACTTACTTTGGGATCCACGGGGGTGGTTTGGCACAAGGGATTAGAGCCATGCTGATCAGGTTTAAATTTTCCACCACTGACCAGCCAGCAGACCCTGGAAAAGTTATCCGCCGAGTGAGGGGTTCAGGTGGCGAACGTTCTAAGACGCTGGAGGACAAAATGATTTCAGGGGTGGAGTGGCGATTACCAAGGGGGTTCAGTCTGTAGGGCCAGCCAGATGGTCTAATTTTCTCTCAATTACCTGACCGGCTTAGGTGAAATTGGGCTATTTGTGTGAAATGTTCTGCTCCTGGAACCTCTCTCTCCATATTTCCCCATGTAGCCTCAACATTTTGGGTTTTCTATTGGTGGAAATGATGTTCATTAAACCTATTTTCTCCTGAGGCTGGAAATCAGCATCATTTACATCTTCACAGAGTTTTCAGTTCTTCAGAGGCAGGTTCTTGACAAGTAGAAGGAAGTTCACCCTTTTAATGCTCATATGAATTAAGGGAAATTATTCATTACGGTGGTAAATGCTAGTCACTTGGAGGCCATCCCTATTACATTTTCATTAGAAGTAATTCTACTTAAAATAGGTAATCTCCTATATTAAATGTGAGAATAATTGAACATGGAAGTATGTATATTTTACACTTATTCCACATAAAGAGTTTGATATCATTAGAACATTAACTTTTCCTCTTAATTTGTAAGCATTGAAATGAGAGAAAGTCAGAAATCGGGACAGAATTTTCCTTTTTTGTGAAAAACCTTGGCAGAGTGGAAAAGGATAGCTTTTCATTTCTGAACTAACAGAAGCCTCGAAATAGAACAAAATAATCAAAGGCTCCTGGCCCAACAAGTAAGACTTTTAACTAAATAAAGTCTTCAATAAATTAGATATTGAGGATGTAATGTACAACATGATGACTATAATTAACACTGCTTATGGTATATTGGAAAGTGGCTAAGCGGGTAGATCCTAAGACTTCTCATCACTGAAAAAAATTTTTTTTGGTGATTATATGAGGTGACAAATGTTAACCAAACTTACTATGGTTATCATTTCATAATATTCGTATGCCAAGTCATTATATATTTAAACTTATACAGTTCAGTACATTAGCTCAATAAAATTGAAAAAAGTTTTTAATGAATTAGAGAACTTAATTATAATTTGTAATGCTGTGCAAGATATACAATACCAGTTGTGGGATGTTTTTGGTATAGGCTTTTTTTTTTTTTTTTTTTTTTTGCGGTACGCGGGTCTCTCACCGCCACGGCCTCTTCCGCTGAGGAGCACAGGCTCCGGACACGCAGGCTCAGCGGCCATGGCTCACGGGCCCAGCCGCTCCGCAGCATGTGGGATCTTCCCGGACCGGGGCACGAACCCACGTCCCCTGCATCAGCAGGCAGACTCTCAACCACTGTGCCACCAGGGAAGCCCCAGTAGGCTTTTAACTGGATTATTGTTGTGTCTTCAAGGAATTACAAAAATTATTACTTATATAATTATTTCTAACATTTTATAAAACTATGTTATGATAGTAGAAAATATCACAAAACATACTTAAAAGTGATATAATTTCCTTTTTTAATAGCAACTGTAATCCTAGTTAAGTTGTTTTCAAAAACAATTTTTTATCGCTGAAACATGAGTCAGTTTGCAATTTTGTGTGATGCTTTCTGTTGCAATGGAAGCTCACAATTCTCCTGATAGATAATGGGCAAATGTTGGTAGCAATCAAGTAACCTAAACCTAAAACAAATGGCTTATGCATAATCAAAGAAAGGTTTTATTCTTTCTCACGGCCCATTGTATAAATGCAACATATCACAGAAAAAAAGATTTGCAGTAGTGTTATTCTTCTTTCCTTTACGAGTTTTGTAGTATCTGGTTTTATATTCAGGTCTTTACCCCATTTTGAGTTTGTTTTTGTATATGATGTTAGAGAATGTTCTAATTTCATTCTTACACGTATAGCTGTCCAGTTTTCCCAGCACCACTTATTGAAGACACTGTCTTTTCTCCATTGTATATTCTTTACTCCTTTGTTATAGATTAAGTGAATATAAGTGGGTGGCTTTATTTCTGGGCTTTCTATCCTGTTCCATTGATCTATATGTCTCTTTTTGTGCTAGTACCATACTCTTTTGATGATTGTAGTTTTGTAGTATAGTCTGAAGTTAGGGAGCCTGATTTCTCCAGTTCCATTCTTCTTTCTCAAGATTGTTTCAGCTCTTTGGGGTCTTCTGTGTTTCCATACAAGTTAAAAAACTTTTTGTTCTTGTTCTGTGAAAAATGTCTTTGGTAATTTGATAGGCATTGCTTGAATCTGTAGATTGCCTTGGGTAGTATGGTCATTTTAACAATATTGATTCTTCCAATCCAAGAACGTGGTATATCTTTTCATCTGTTTGTCATCTTCAGTTTCTTTCATCAGAGCCTTATGGTTTTTGGAGTACAGGTCTTTTGCCTCCAACTTAGGTAGATTTATTCCTAGGTATTTTATTCTTTTTGATGAGATGGTAAGTGGGATTGTTTCCTGGATTTCTCTGATATTTTGTTAGTGTATAGAAATACAACAGATTTCTGTATATTAATTGTGTATACAGCAATTTACCGAATTCATTGATGAGCTCTAGTAGTTTTCTGGTAGCATCTTTAGGATTTTCTATGTATAGTATCATGTCATCTACAGTGGCAATTTTACTTCTTTTCCAATTTTTATTCCTTTTATTTCTTGGTTTTTTTCCCCTCTGATTGCCGTGGCTAGGACTTCCAAAACTATGTTGAATAAAAGTGGCAGGAGTGGACATCCTTGTATTATTCCTGATCTTAGAGGAAATGCTGTCAGCTTTTCACTGTTGAGTATGATATTAGCTGGGCATTTGTCATATATGACCTTTATTATGTTGAGTATGGTCCTCCTAGGCCCACTTTCTGAAGATTTTTCATTATAAATGGATGTTGAACTTGATCAAAAGGTTTTCCTGCATCTATTCAGATGATCATATGTTTTTTTTTCCTTCAATTTGTTAATCTGGTGTATCAGATAGATTGATTTGTGGATATTGAAAAATCCTTTCATCCCTGGGATAAATCCCACTTGATCATGGTGTATGATTCTTTTAATGTATTGTTGGATTCAGCTTGCTAGTATTTTATTGAGGATTTTTACATCTATGTTCATCAGTGGTATTGGCCTGTAATTTTCTTTTTTTGTGATATCTTTGTCTGATTTTGGTATAGGGCGATGGTGGCCTCATAGAATGAATTTGGGAGCTTGTATTGCTATAAACTTCCCTTTTAGAACTGCTTTTGCTGCATCCCATAGGTTTTGGATTGTCGTGTATTCATTTTGATTTGTCTGTAGGTATTTTTTGATTTCCTTTGATTTCTTCTGTGATCCGTTGGTTGTTTAGCAGCATATTTTTTAGCCTCCACCTGTTTGTGTTTTTTGCAGTTTTTTTTTTTCTTCTTGTGGTTGATTTCTAGCCTCATAGTGTTGTGGTCAGAAAAGATGCTTGATATGATTTCAGTTTTCTTAAATTTAACGAGGCTTGCATTGTGGCTTAGCATGTGATCTTGGAGAATGTTTCATGTGCACTTGAAAAGAATGTATATTCTGTTGCTTTTGGATGGGATGCTTTATAAATTTCAATTAACTCCATCTGGTCTAATGTGTCATTTAAGACCTGTGTTTCCTTATTGATTTTCTGTCTGGATGATCTGTCCATTGATGTAAGTGGGATGTTAAAGTCCCCCCACTATTATTGTGTTACTGTCAGCGTCTCCTTTTAAGTCTGTTAACGTTTGCCTTATATATTGAGGTACACCTATGTTGGGTGTATATATACTTACAATTGTTATGTCTTTTACTTGGATTGATCCTTTGATCATTATGTAGTGTCCTCCTTTGTCTCTTATGACCGTCTTTATTTTAAAGTCTATTTTGTCTGATATAAGTATTGCTACTCTGGCTTTCTTCTGATTTGCATTTGCATAGAATACATTTTTCCATCCGCTCACTTTCAGTCTGTTTGTGTCTCAAGATCTGAAGTGAGTCTCTTGTGGGCAGCATATGTACAGGTCCTGTTTGTATATCCATTCAGCCAATCTGTGTCTTTTGGTTGGAGCATTTAGTCTGTTTACATTAATCCTAGGCTTCTTGAGAGGAGAAACTGAGGCAAATATTAATGTCATTTTATTTTATATAGGTACAAGTTTAGGACAGTGAAGGCAGTGGGGAGGAAAGAGGAACTGAGGCAGGGGGAAAATGCAGAACAATGTTGCCTAATGTATTACTGTACTGGCTACTGCTTCATGAAGAGCAGCCCAGATACGGCACTCAATAAGAGGGATGTCTCCTGAGGTACAGCAGAGAGGAAGTTCATCTTGGAATAGTCCTGCAGGCCTGCTGAGTCACCAGCTGTGTATCTTAGACCTTGTGAAGTGGTAGCCAGTATAATGTATCACATAACATCGCTTTGATCTTCTCATGATTACTTTCCCTTTTCTCTCCCCTGTCAAGGGTTTATACCTTACAGATAGAATGCTACCACTTTAATTCTTGCTTTAGGTTATGTTTTCAAGAGAAGCCAGGCTAAGATAAGTGGTACTAGACATAGGGTTATAAAAACTAACCTTCAGGGTATAATTTTAAGTGAATATATTTATTCCTGAACCAATAACTCTGGCTAGGAGGATGGAATATCCTGTAGGCTTACACTAATCAAGGTCCATTCCAGTATCTCATGGTAGGTCAATTCAGGCTAACGCCTGGCGGAACTTTCTGTAGGAATGGGAAATGGAGGCTGCCATGGCAATTAATAAATATCTTCTACTAACAATATACAAATAACTTTAGAAAAAGAGAAAGGGAAAAAAATACACTACTACATCATGCCAGCACAACCATTTTTAGGTTTGTTTACACTCTGATTTATATATTTTACCCTTAGGTGATTTATTTGACATAGTTGTGAAAATAGTGTGTTTTTAATATTATGTCATACCTTTTTGTTTTATTATTTTATATCCTTGGTTAATTCTAATACCTAAATAGTCCATTGAGTAGAACATACCATATTAATCAGTCTTATATCATCGGACATTTAGTTTATTCCTTCCCCATTGTTGTTTGCTTTTTTGTTTGTTTTGGTTTATTTATTTATTTGCAATTATAGATGATGTAAAGGAAATCTTCATGCATGCTTTTCCAAGTTTTCATCTAAACATGCCTAAAAAATGATCTAGTCTCAGTGTTTATATTTATCCCAACATATCAGCAAGATGAGAGATAAAGCTTGAAGATGTTATGTACCTGGCACTCTTGTTAATGTCAGTATATTTTTCTATCTGCCAATTTATTAGAGTCAGTTAAATTAAATGCTTAATGTTGTCCATAGATAAGAACATGTTGTAGCCTCCTTGAAGAAGTTAAAGATAAGAGAAATTTGGTTACCTTCTTTGGATTATTCTAGTGAAATCTCTAGGTACTGAATTTATTCAGATACGTATTGCTACCCAGTGTATGCCAAGCACAGTTCTAAGCACTGAGAACTAAGTGATAGATGAAAGAGACATACTCCCTTGTCTCATGAATGGATGTGATTAATCGTCCATGGAAGCAATTTAAGAGATTATTTACTGATACTTGAGTCTAGCATTTGGGACAACCCTAAGCCAATCATGATAACTTACTTATAATTTTAGAGAGTAAGGATATGAACGAATAAGTTAGAAATTAGAAACCTAGTCGATTATATCTTATCCAGTTTGAAGATTGAATATTGGAAGTATAGAACTGAGATGCTCAAAAATATAAAAGTTACTGTCCATCTCCCATCTGTGCAGGCAACAGACTCCCCAATTCTATGGATTTATGAAATCTGGTCCTTATGAAAGGGGTATCTCTACTTGATCATGGAACCATTTCATTTTGTTCTGATTTCACACTCTTAACTGATATTTCTACAATAGATTGACCTCCTGTGGTCTGATCACAGCCTGATTTGGGGTATATCTTTCAGGCATACCAGATTTACCTAAGAGAGTTAAATATATACACTGCCAGGGAATCACCTGAATCCTGCTATAGCAGAATCTTTCAGGTAGGCTATGTCAGGCCATGTATGTTTGAAAAACTTCCTTAAGTCATTGTTTCTCAAATTGTGGGTCAGGATCTATTAAATAGGGAATGAAATTAATTAAGTAGCTTGTGAATAACATATTTATAAAACTATGAAGTAGAACAGAGTAGAAAATATCAGTATGTTGCACTCTAACAGTAAGGCATTATGGTAGTCAGGTGCTAGCTTTTCCTGTCAACACTCCAGTATTTCCCTTTTATTTGAATTTTAATGCTCATCAATTCAGTCAACCAGTTCATGAAAAACCATGAAGCCAGTTTTGTGAATGATTTAATTAATAGGTCATTAATTTTCCGAACTAGTTATGCATAGACATCAACTAGACTATTTCTTAAAAATTCAGATTTCATACATCTACTCTTAGATATTCTAGTTCAGTTATTTTGGAGTGGGGTCTGGGACTCTGTGTAAGCAAGGGCCCCAGATGACTTTGATCTAGTTAATCAAATAGGTCCTGAGTCTGGGAACCAAGGATTGGATGACAAACTCATCACAGGGAGACTCTCTTTTGTCTACTCATTTGAAGTGCTGAGACATTTGCCACCATCAATACTTGAGTGTTTTAGGTGTACCAGTAAAGCTAATACAAGGTAGCTAGCAGAGTATATGCAGTTTCTCAGGGGACATAGAACAAAAGCTATGCTATGGAGAGAAAAATGGTGCCTCTCCCTAAGATAATAAATGCAAGACTGATTTTTCTCAGAACTCAACACAGTTAGCATTATGTTGTTTCTCATCCTTTTGTCAACAGCAACCTGGGAATTTACCAGAATATGTGACTCCCCAAAGGTGGACATCTGGGTTGGGAATAACTGAAATGATAAGCTAAATAGAATTGATATAGAAGAGCCTTCCTATTTGTTTAAATTTTTTTTTTCTGCTGATGTGATCAAGTTGCCATGGGAACCTAAAATCTCATTTACCCTATGTGAATGCACAGTGCTATCAGTTTTTTAATGAGCTTCAAAAACTTGCTAAAGATCAATTCAGTTTACCTTCAGAATGATAGCCCTTTATAAAAACTAACAAGTAATTTAATTGTAGATAGTTGTTTGTTTAAATTTTGAAAAAACTCCAAACTTGCAAATGACTTGATTTTGGAAATTTAAGCTAGAGTACGAAGTGACCTTTGTGTGTTCAAATGTTTTTCTCTAATAATCTAGATGCTGTTGTGCATAATTCTTCAAAGAGCGGTGATATTTAAATACATTATGATGTAATTAATCCAGATGGGCACTGGCGGTAGTTTTACAGGGCCTTGTTCTAGGGCTAGGCATCAACCCATTTTTTTTTTAAACCGGATTCTGGGGAAGTTCTGTGAATTACAGAAGAGTTGGTATGGGTGGGATAGGCGAGGGAGACAGAAACTTTAAACAACAGATGTTTTCCAACTAGTATAAAAAATGTTCAGTATTTTAACAGTGTGTACTGCCTGACTGCCAACCCTGCTTCAAAGGGACTTTTGAGTTTTTGATTTCAGTGAAGCTTGGGTTAGTAAGGTAGCCATTAGATGTTGCTAGGAAGACCATAGGTGCAGTTTAGAATGAGGAAATACAGAACTGCATAAGATAATCAAGGTGATTTTCCAATGAACCAAAAAATTGTGTTGCATTGAACAAAATGATTTGTTCATTTAGGACGTCACTGATATATATAGAGAGAGAAACACACACACACACACCCCCAGAGTTTCACATGTTTACACATATATAGTTGCAGATATACTCATGCACAGGCAAAAAGTTGGAAGAGTCTCAAATGAGAATGAATGAGAAAAGTTTCTTTTATTTTTTTCAAAAGATATGTCCAACTTGGCTTTGTCAAAATTCCTTCACCACCAGATAGATCTTAGCGATATTTCAGTCCACTTTGAGAATTTTCCAGTCATTTTTGGTAACTACAACCTCATTTCTCACTGTTACCTCCACTAGAATAGGCTTGTCTTGCTCAGTTACTGGGAGTAGCCTGTAGAGGTGAAGGGCCAGCCAGCAGTTGTCTTTGCCTTTCTTATAGAGGCTACAGGCTGTGGTCCAGCAAACACCCACCTGATGGGAGAAAGATCCCATCATCCCTCTTGCTCCCTCCCTGTGGCTAGTCACAGCTCTGTGTACCCCCAAAGTGAACCCCTCTCCCCTTTTCTAGGCCTTTTTATATCAAGTGGGGAGAGGGGTGTTGCAGTGGTTATTGTGCTAAATTTGAACAGGCAGCTGACGAAAAAATGGACTTTCCCCAAAATACAGTTAAAAACTGCAAGTCATAACAAGGATAGATTATTTGACACCTATTGTAATTGGCAAAAATTCTCATAGTCATATATGACCTAGTGTGGGGTATCAGGCACATTTATGCACTCTTGTGCGCAGTGAAAATTGGTCTAATCTCTTTGGAGAAACTTCCAGCAATATCTTTTAATTTTAAAAGATGCATATATCTTTTGGCCCTAGGTTTTTATTGGTAGGAGTTTACCATGTGTACATACTGCACAAATCCAAGGGTGATTATTGCAGCACTGATGTAATGGGAAAAAGGGACCAAAAGCAACCTAAATACCCTCAATAGAGAACTCTTTGAATAAATTATGCATATAAAAATACTGCAGAGTTTAAACTGATCAAGGTAAACCCATATATGTTGATACAGAAAGATCTCAGAGAATGTGTTACGAGAAATTCCAGGGTACAGAAGTGAATAATACCTAACAGGATGGCATTTTTGTAAGTGAACGCTACGTATACGATTGTTCCTCTTTATATTCTGTTTATTAAAGTATTTATTTTTGTATATGCATGCAAATTCTGAAAGCGTGTATAAGAAACTGTAAATAGTGTTTAACCCTGTGAGTGGCACTGAGGATTGCTAGGTGTGGAGCTACATTGACTACCAATTTACATATTCTCTCCCGTTCAAATGTTTTTAAACCATTCACCTGCATTACTATTATAATGACAATAAAATAGTAGACAACCGAAATACTTCCAGGGTGACGAATGGAGGTTATACCTCAAGAATTAGTTTTTCTCGCTCCTCTACAGGCCATCCAACTGAACACACTGGGAAGAGGAGCCCTGGGGGGAGCTGGGGAGCCTCTTCTATGAGCTCTTCCTCTGTTGTTCATTCTCCGTTGCTATTCACTGTTACAGCGTCTGTGCTGGTGCCTGCCCCAGCTCCCTTCCCAGGGACTCCCATCTCCTGCTCATATCACCATTGGTCATCTTTGCAGCTCCCAGAAAGCCCACTGCCTTTGAATTAAGGCTGTATCCACTGCACAAGTGTCACCTCAAGGGGAGGATGAGCACAGAACTTGTGAAGCATCATCTGTGCCTTGCACCCCGTCTCCAGCTAGGCGTAGCTATGCATTTCCCTTTATTCTTTAAATACCACTGCACAAAACTGCGTTTTTTATGTACCCAATCTTAATGAAGGGTATGAGGAATGAAAAGGAATTATGTTTGTAGGGTAAGGAAAATATCTAGAGCTGGAAGTCATGTATGGCTTTTCTTTCAGCCCAAGGAAAAAGCAGCCAAAAGTTACACTTTTCCCTGGGTATCCCGTTTGTACATCTACTCTTCCAAAATTGGCTCTGCTGCCTGCTCTGCAGGGGTACTTCCTTCCTCTCATGCATGGTGCCAGTGTCCACCAAACCTTGGGAAAACCTGTCCTCTTCTCAGTGTGCCTGAGATGACTAATTGTTAAGCAATGAGCATCCTCTCTTTCCTCCTTAGGGACAGAACCCTAAATTTATTTGATGTGTTAATATGTCCTGCTGAAAGTTTATATTTCCTGAACCTCCTTGTATCTAGTGTGGCCAAGGAGAGGTTTGTAGAAGTGCTTGGGTGGGACTTTGGGAAACATTTTTAAAGATGACTTACTCAAATAAGAGCCATGTGGTTTTTGCCTTTCTTCCCTCCTGCTACTTCTTGGCCTAGTGCTCAGTTGTGATGGCTGAAACTTCAGCAGTCATCTGGGACAATTGTGAGAGTTTCAGGAAGAAAGCTGGCACTGAGAATAGTAACATAGAAAGGTTGGAAACACCAGATACTGTAAATCCACCCTATCAGCTCTGGCAACCTGCCTCTGGTGCATTTTATTTGATGGAAAATTAAACTCTTATGTATTTACATTGTGGTAATTCTTTGCTCTTGCCAGTAAAACCTAATTCTAATAACCTGTATCTACCTAAGTAACTCCAGTATATTTTCCAAGTCTGAGTTGTTCAGCAGTTAAAAAGCATGGTTACCTTGGGCAGAACAACAACTGCTGAAGAAATGGGGTAATGGGCCTGCTTTGGTTTCTAAATTCCTGCAGAAGAGTACAGGGTGGACATAGTTTGGTTCCCTTTGAATTCTGTCTTCTGGAATGTATTGGAGACATACTTCTTTATTTTGTCAATTACTCAGCAGTAACTTAAAAATATATTTTTATGGCTGTTGTCTTATGGAATACTTCTGGGTTGAGTGCATTTTGCTCACATAAGTTAGGTTAATCCCCACATCAGCCCTATGAATAACTATCACAGTGGAGATAAGTGTTTCAAGCCATTACTGGTTCCTTTCATTTGCATTTCTTCCCTCCTACTTTATACATTGTATAATTCATGAATTTCTGGCATTTAAAAACATGCCCAATCCTGACCCCAAACTATGTAGCGATCACTTCCTAGACCTAGTGATAAATTACTCTTAAGAGAGCTGTTTCAGTCCTTAGGCAAGGTCTATGTTTGTGTACAGTCTCTGAGTGTGGTGGGGTAGGGTGAGTGGATGGGTTCCAGGTTTTCAATCACATATAAGAAGGAATATTTTGAGAATGGGTGAATTGTTTGCCTTTGACCTTACGAAGCACATACAGATGTAAAATACATGAGACAAATGTTCAAGGCTCCCTTCATGCATCCTATAAAGAGGCAATTCCTTCTGACTATGGGAACCTCCCTGTCTTTGAGTGTCTCACTGTTAGGCTCTATAAATACTTATGTGTTATATGAAAAATATTAAAATGTGAAATAACTTTTGATCTAGAAAATTTATATTTAAAATCTAGTTCTCAATTTTTTTGAAGCAAACAGGCGTCCAAGGGGATGGTCAAGTAAACTTATTTTGGTGGTAGGAAACAAAAATGTGCTCATGCCTTGTATACTTAGTATCCTGGGCAAATGAAAGTAAGGAGGGGCAGTGTGAGGATACTTAGTACTTGCAATAGGTCTAAAGGGCAATAGAACAAAAATTCATGATTTAACTATAAGCTGACTCTGCACATACTTGTATGCACTATATGTTCAGTTGATTTGAACCCTATGTTGATTTATACCCCAAGCAAGATTATGTGATTATAATTATAATTAATAAAATTATTTTATTAATAATTTCAGAATGCATTCCCATTACTTCCTTTTCTTTGATTTTATTTTATTTCCTGTAATGCAAGAAATTATTTTTAAAAACCTAAAAATCCAACTTTAAGCATAAAGATTTTTTAAAAATACATTTATTATTGTCTCTTACTATGCAGGATGAATGAATCTCCCCAAATTTATTTTATGCATTTACTCTTTTTGAATGCATGCAATTCAATCTTGAGTTGAAATAGTGTACCTGTTTGGACATTATTTCTGGATAAAACATTTATAATTGGATGTTACAGGTCACAGATCTGTGATTATCATTTTCATGCTTCAGGAAAAATAGCTTCTTATAATACTTGATTACCAAATTATGTTGTATATAAAATATATAAATGGGAGTGCTGGTGTTGTTTAAATGCTGGGAGAAGAGAAACTGGATAGACTAGAAATGCGACATAAGCAAAATCAGTACCAGTTGTTTAAAAATAATGTATTTGCCTGTTTTAAACCTTATTGATGACTTAGTCAAAAAATGAGCCTTCTAATTTATGAGTCATGTAATAGCTATGGGGAGAGTTGGTTTCTCTGATCCAAGCCCTTTTAAAGAAGTGACTTAAAAAAAAATTTTTAAAAAAAGAAGTGACTTGTGAAATAGTTGCCCCAGGGAAGAGCCTACGGTGGTGCATTGCTGGTGTCTGTGTGAGTGGGTTGCTGCAAAACATCTTTTGTGGATGTAAGTTACAGGGTTAAAATATATCCACAGAAGAGCACAAGGACCACAGATAAGAAAAAATCTTTCTTGAAATAGCAAAACAACAGAAAACTAAAATAAAATTGCTTCCTGATTTCAGTTTGTGTTGAAAACTCATTGGCTATGCTAGTTGCACCAAATATGTAGTAAAATAACTTGCTTTTACTGATGAAGAGTGCTTTATGCTTCTGGGAACTGAGTTGGACGATTCACAGGCATGTTGAAATATAGCCTGATGTATGTTCAATCTTAAATTTGGTCATATGTTTGCTGGGATCATGAAGTAATTTGAAAAGAGTGTTAAAAGCCATAAAAACGAACGAAGTCATGCCATTTGCAGCAACATGGATGGAACAAGAGATTGTCATACTGAGTGAATTAAGTCAGACAGAGAAAGACAAATATATGATATCGCTTACATGTGGAATCTAAAACAAAGAGTACAAATGAACTTATCTACAAAAAAGAAGTAGACTTACAGATGCCTTTTCATTTTGTTGGTCATTTCCTTTGGGCACAGAAGCTTTTTAGTTTAATGCAGCCCCACTTGTCTAGCTTTAGTATTTATTTTTTTTGCAAGCATCACCTTTTTTTTTCTTTTTTTTAATTTTTGAATTTTATTTATACAGCAGTTCCTTATTAGTCATCAATTTTATACACATTAGTGCATACATGTCAATCCCAATGGCCCAATTCATCACACCACCACCTCCACTCCCCCACCGCTTTCCCCCCTTGGTGTCCATACGTTTGTTCTCTACATCTGTGTCTCAATTTCTCCCCTACAAACTGGTTCATCTGTACCATTTTTCTAGGTTCCACATATATGCGTTAATATACGATATTTGTTTTTCTGACTTCACTCTGTATGACAGTCTCTAGATCAATCCACATCTCTACAAATGACCCAATTTCGTTCCTTTTTATGGGTGAGTAATACTCCATTGTATATATGTACCACATCTTCTTTATCCATTCGTCTGTCGATGGGCATGTAGGTTGCTTCCATGACCTGGCTATTGTAAATAGTGCTGCAGTGAATATTGGGGTGCATATGTCTTTTTGAATTATGGTTTTCTCTGGGTATATTTCCAGTAGTGGGATTGCTGGATCATATGGTAATTCAATTTTTAGCTTTTTAAGGAACCTCCATACTGTTCTCCATAGTGGCTGTATCAATTTACATTCCCACCAACAGTGCAAGAGGGTTCCCTTTTCTCCACACCCTCTCCAGCATTTGTTGTTTATAGATTTTCTGATGATGCCCATTCTAACTGGTGTGAGGTGATACCTCATTGTAGTTTTGATTTGCATTTCTCTAATAACTAGTGATGTTGAGCAGCTTTTCATATGCTTCTTGGCCATCTGTATGTCTTCTTTGGAGAAATGTCTATTTAAGTCTTCTGCCCATTTTTGCATTGGGTTGTTTGTTTTTTTAATATTGAGCTGCATGAGTTGTTTATATATTTTTGGGATTAATCCTTTGTCCATTGATTCGTTTGCAAATATTTTCTCCCATTCTGAGGGTTGTCTTTTCATCTTGTTTATGGTTTCCTTTGCTGTGCAAAAGCTTTGAAGTTTCATTAGGTCCCATTACTTTAGTTTTGTTTTTATTTCCGTTACTCTAGGAGGTGGATCAAAAAAGATCTTGCTGTGATTTATGTCAAAGAGTGTGCTTCCTATGTTTTCCTCCAAGAGTTTTATAGTGCTCTGTCCAACATTTACGGCTCTAGGTCATTTTGAGTTTCTTTTTGTGTATGGTGTTAGGGAGTGTTCTTATTTCATGCTTTTACATGTACCTGTCCAGTTTTCCCAGCACCACAACTTTTTTTTTTTCCGTACGCGGGCCTCTCACTGTTGTGGCCTCTCCCATCACGGAGCACAGGCTCCGGACGCGCAGGCTCAGTGGCCATGGCTCACGGGCCCAGCCACTCCACGGCATGTGGGATCTTCCCGGACCGGGGCACGAACCCATATTCCCTGCATCGACAGGCGGACTCTCAACCACTGCGCCTCCAGGGAAGCCCCCATCACCACTTCTTGAAGACTGTCTTCACCATTGCATATCCTTGCCTCCTTTGTCATAGATTAGTTGACCATAGGTACGTGGGTTTATCTCTGGGCTTTCTATCTTATTCCGTTGATCTATGTTTCTGTTTTTCTGCCAGTACCATATGGTCTTGATTACTGTAGCTTTGTAGTATAGTCTGAAGTCAGGGAGTCTGATTCCTCCAACTCTGTTTTTTCCATCAAGATTGCTTTGGCTATTCCGAGTCTTTAGTGTCTCCAGGCAAATTTTAAGACTTTTTGTTCTAGTTCCATAAAAAATGCCATTGGTAATTTGATAGGGATTGCATTGAATCTGTAGATTGCTTTGGGTAGTAGAGTCATTTTCACAATATTGATTCTTCCAATCCAAGAACATGTTATATCTCTCCATCTCTTGGTATCATCTTTAATTTCTTTCATTAGTGTCTTATAGTTTTCTGCATACAGTTCGTCTCCCTAGGTAGGTTTATTCCTAGGTATTTTATTCTTTCTGTTGCACTGTTAAATGGGAGTGTTTCCTTAATTTCTCTTTCAGATTTTTCATCACTAGTGTATAGGAATGCAAGAGATTTCTGTGCATTAATTTTGTATCCTGCAACTTTACCAAATTCATTGATAAGCTCTAGTAGTTTTCTGGTGGCATCTTTAGGATTCTCTATGCATAGTGTCATGTCATCTGCAAACAGTGACAGGTTTACTTCTTCTTTTCCAATTTGTATTCCTTTTTATTTTCTGATTGCTGTGGCTAGGACTTCCAAAACTATGTTGAATAATAGTGGTGAGAGTGGACATCCTTGTCTTGTTCCTGATCTTAGAGGAAATGCTTTCAGTTTTTCACAATTGATAATGATGCTTGCTGTGGGTTTGCTGTATATGGCGTTTATTATGTTGAGGTAGGTTCCCTCTGTGCGCACTTTCTGGAGAGTTTTTATCATAAATGGGTGTTGATTTTGTCAAAAGCTTTTTCTGCATCTATTGAGATGATCTTATGGTTTTTATCCTTCAATTTGTTAATATGGTTTATCACATTGATTGGTTTACATATATTGAAGAATCCTTGCATCCCTGGGTTAAATCCAACTTAATCATGGTGTATGGTCCTTTTAATGTGTTGTTGGATTCTGTTTGCTAGTATTTTGTTGAGGATTTTTACATCTATATTCATCAGTGATATTGGTCTATAATTTTCTTTTTTTGTAGTATTTGTCTGGTTTTGGTATCAGGGTGTTGGTGGCCTCAAAATGAGTTTGGGAGTGTTTGTTCCTCTGCAATTTTTGGAAGAGTTTGAGAAAGATGGGTGTTAGCTCCTCTCTAAATGTTTGATAGATTTCACCTGTGAAGCTGTCTGGTCCTGGACTTTTGTTTGTTGGAAGATTTTTAATCCCAGTTTCAATTTCATTACTTGTGATTGGTCTGTTCATATTTTCTATTTCTTCCTAGTTCAGTCTTGGAAGATTATACCTTTCTAAGAATTCGTCCATTTCTTCCAGGTTGTCTGTTTTATTGGCATAGAGTTGCTTGTAGTAGTCTCTTAGGATGCCTTGTATTTCTGCAGTGTCTGTTGTAACTTCTCCTTTTTCATTCTAATTTTATTGATTTGAGTCCTCTCCCTCTTTTTCTTGATGAGTCTGGCTACTGGTTTATCAATTTTGTTTATCTTCTCCAAGAAACAACTTTTAGTTTTATTGATCTTTGCTATTGTTTTCTTTGTTTCTATTTCATTTATTTCTGCTCTGATCTTTATGATTTCTTTCCTTCTGCTAACTTTGGGTTTTGTCTGTTCTTCTTTCTCTAGTTCCTTAAGGTGTAAGGTTAGATTGTTTATTTGAGATGTTTCTTGTGTCTTGAGGTAGGCTTGTATAGCTATAAACTTCCCTCTTAGAACTGCTTTTGTTGCATCCAATAGGTTTTGGATTGTCGTGTTTTCATTGTCATTTGTCTCTAGGTATTTTTTGATTTCCTCTTTGATTTCTTCAGTGATCTCTTGGTTATTTAGTAACGTTATTGTTTAGCTTCCATGTGTTTGTGTTTTTTACTTTTTTTCCCCTGTAATTAATTTCTAATCTCATACCGTTGTTGTCAGAAAAGATGCTTGATGTGATTTCAGTTTTCTTCAATTTACTGTGGTTTGATTTGTGATGCAAGATGTGATCTATCCTGGAGAATGTTCTGTGCACACTTAAGAAGAAAGTGTAATCTTTGTTTCTGGATGGAATGTCCTATAAATATCAATTAAATCTGTCTGGTCTATTGTGTCATTTAAAGCTTCTGTTTCCTTATTCTTTTTCATTTTGGGTGATCTGTCCATTGGTTTGAGGTGTTAAAGTCCGCCACTATTTTTGTGTTACTGTTGATTTCCTTTTATATAGCTGTTAGCAGTTGCCTTACATATTGAGGTGCTCCTATGTTGGGTGCATATATATTTATAATTATATCTTCTTGTTGGGTTGATCCCTTGATCATTATGTAGTGTCCTTCCTTGTCTCTTGTAACATTCTTTATTTTAAAGTCTATTTTATCTGATATGAGTATTGCTACTCCGGCTTTCTTTTTCTTTCTTTCCATTTGCATGGAATATCTTTTTCCATCCCCTCACTTTCAGTCTGTTTGTGTCCCTAGGTCTGAAGTGGGTCTTTTGTAGATAGCATATAGATGGGTCTTGTTTTTGTATCCATTCAGCAAGCCTGTGTCTTTTCATTGGAGCATTTAATCCATTCACATTTAAGGTAATTATCGATATGTATGTTCCTATGACCATTTTCTTTACTGTTTAGGGTTTGTTTTTGTAGGTCCTTTCCTTCTCTTGTGTTTCCCACTTAGAGAAGTTCCTTTAGCGTTTGTTATAGAGCTGGTTTGGTGGTGCTGAATTTTCTTAGCTTTTGCTTGTCTGTAAATCTTTTGATTTCTCCATCGAATCTGAATGAGATCCTTGCTGGGTAGAGTAATCTTGGTTGTAGGTTCTTCCCTTTCATCACTTTAAGTATATCATGCCACTCCCTTCTGGCTTGTAGAGTTTCAGCTGAGAAATCAGCTGTTAACCTTATAGGAGTTCCCGTGTATGTTATTTGTCATTTTTCCCTTGCTGCTTTCAGTAATTTTTCTTTGTCTTTAATTTTTGCCAATTTGATTATTATGTGTCTTGGCATGTTTCTCCTTGGGTTTATCCTGTATGGGATTCACTGCACTTCCTGGACTTGGGTGGCTATTTCCTTTCCCATGTTAGGGAAGTTTTCAACTATAATCTCTTCAAACATTTTCTTGGGTCCTTTCTCTCTGTCTTCTCTCTCTGGGACCCCTATAATGTGAATGTTGTTGTGTTTAATGTTGTCCCAGAGGTCACTTAGGCTGTCTTAATTTCTTTTCATTCTTTTTTCTTTATTCTGTTCCACAGCAGTGAATTCAACCATTCTGTCTTCCAGGTCACTTATCCGTTCTTCTGCCTCAGTTATTCTGCTATTGATTCCTTCTAGTGTAGTTTTCATTTCAGTTATTGTATTGTTCATCTCTGTTTGTTCTTTAATTCTTCTAGGTCTTTGTTAAACATTTCTTGCATTTTCTCCATCTTCGCCTCCATTCTTTTCCCGAGGTCCTGGATCATCTTCACTATCATTATTCTGAACTCTTTTGCTGGAAGGTTGCCAATCTCCACTTCCTTTAGATGTTTTTCTGGGGTTTTATCTTGTTCCTTCATCTGGTACATAGCCCTCTGACTTTTCATCTTGTCTATCTTTCTGTGAATGTGGTTTTTGTTCCACAGGCTGCAGGATTGTAATTCTTCTTGCTTCTGCTGTCTGCCCTCTGGTAGATGAAGCTATCTAAGAGGGTTGTGCAAGTTTCCTGATGGAAGGGACTGGTGGTGGGTAGAGCTGACTGTTGCTGTGGTGGGCAGAGCTCAGTAAAACTTTAATTCACTTGACTGCTGATGTGGGGGGCTGGGTTTCCTCCCTGTTGATTGTTTGGCCTGAGGCAATCCGACACTGGAGACTCCCTGGGCTCAGGCCAAGGAGTACTTCTCCTGCCAGTGTCCTTGTCCCCATGGTGAGCCATGGCCATCCCCCGCCTCTGTAGGAGACCCTCCAACACTAGCAGGTAGACCTGGTTCAGTCTCCCCTGGGGTCACTGCTCCTTCCCCTGGGTCCCAATGTGCACACTACTTTGTGTGTGCCCTCTAAGAGTGGAGTCTCTGTTTTCCCCAGTCCTGTCAAAGTCCTGCCATTAAATCCCACTAGCCTTCAAAGTCTGATTCTCTAGGAATCCCTCCTCATGTTGCCAGACCTCCAGTTGGGAACCTGACATGGGGCTCAGAACCTTCACTCCAGTGGGTTGACTTCTGTGGTATAAGTGTTCTCCAGTCTTTGAGTCACCCACCCAGCAGTTTTGGGATTTGATTTTACTGTGATTGCGCCCCTCCTACCATCTCTTTCTGGCATCTCCTGTTTCTTTGGATGTGGAGTATCTTTTTAGGTGAATTTCCGTGTCTTCCTGTCGATGATTGTCCAGCAACTAGTTGTGATTCTTGTGTTCTTACAAGAGGGAGTGAGAGGACATCCTTCTCCTCCGCCATCTAGCTTTACTTTTGTTGTCTGTGTTTTTGGAGTCAAATCCAAGAAATTATTAAGTCCAAGTCAAGAGCTTTGATCCTATTCTTTCTTCAAGGAATTTTAATGTTTCAACTCTCATGTTTAAGTCTTTAATCCATTTTGAGTTAATTTTTGTATATGGTATAAGATAAGGGTCCAATTTCTTTTTCTTTCTTTCTGGGTTTTTGTTTTGTTTTCTTTTTTTTCCTGTGGCTATCTGGTTTTCCTAGCATCTTTTTTTTACATTGAAGAAATATATATCTACATATAAGATAATATCGTCTGCAAACAGTTGTTATTTCTTTCTTTCCAATTTGGATGTCTTTCATTGATTTTTCCTACCTAATTTCTGTGGCTAGGGTTTCTAGTACTATTTTGAATATAAGTAATGATGTTGGGCATCCTTGCCTTGTTCCAGATCTTAGAAATCTTTCAGTTTTTCCTCATTGAGAATGATGTTAATCATGGGCTTTTCATATGAGCTTTGTTATTTTAAGATAAGTTCCTTCTATAACTAATTTGTTGAGAGTTTTTATCATGAAAAGTATTGGCATTTGTCACATGCTTCTGCTGCATCTATTAAGATGATCATTTGATTTTTATTCTTCATTCTTTTAATGTGGTGTATCACCTGATTGATTTGTGGATCTTGAACCATCCAGGCATCCCAGGGATAGTTCCTACTTGATAATGGAATTGAATTCAGTTGAATTCAGTTTGCTAGTATTTAATTAAGAATTTTTGCAATCACGGTCATCGGGTATATTGGCCTATAATTTTCTTCTCTTCACAGCTTCCAGAATGAACTAATTCTGCCAACACCTTGATTTCAGACTTCTAACCTCCAGAACAATGAGACAATAAATATTTTTTGTTTTAAGGCACTCAGTTTATTGCAGTTTTTAATGGTAACCCAAGGAAATTAACACACCTAGTTTACACAAAGAGTAGAAAGTTAAAGTGAGGTTTAAAAGTCCATTATAAGAATGTTAGATATTTTATATAAAGAGTATTATCTAATGAGATACAACAAGAAATGAGGGTAAGAGGAAATACATTTTTATTTGTATAATCATTATAGTAAGTTTAAGATTTCCTGACATTTTGCAAGTGTAGTTTCAAAGGGAGGTTCCCATGCAGCTTCCACTCATCACAAAACTTTATGGGAATATTAAATACGGGGAGAGATGGATATGGTTGCGGTGACAAGCTCAAAGAGCTAGTAGGTGAGTCTGTTTACCAAGATAAATCCAGTCCTCATGTATCTCTGTTACATGAAGATGAATGTCTTATATTCAGAATGTTTTCAATTACCTGATTCTAATGTTAATGAGAATGGCAAAAGGATAAAAAGATCTAAGTAGATCTTTGATCTAAGAAATGAAGTATTTATGATAAAGATATTTAGAAAATTTCCTTTGCACTCCTAAACATTGGGATATAAACACTGAAAATCTGACCATAATATAATTCTTCTTAGCTTTATTCAGACGAGAAAATAACTAACAACACATGGTTAATTTATATAAGTGATAAAATAAAAGCAACCGATTCATCAAATTAATGTCCTGGCACTTTTCTGGCCTACTTTTATGCTTGGATGCATGGGAAACATCAGCATTTTTAAATTTTCTGCTCTGCAATTAAGAAGTTGATGTTTGGTCTTAACAATTATACTGAAGAACCCTAAGTTGGAAACACTAATGCAGAACACTGCAGACCTGCAAAAGATTTGGAACTAGTTCATTCTTTGAGGGAAGAATTTAGTCTCTGGGTACCAGGAAAAAAAACAGACTAAGGAAAATAGATGTTTTTCAGGCAAACACTAGAACTATTCAACCACGTTGATTTTGGAAGCAGAATAAAGTATTTAATTAGGCTGGTTTTCTGGGCATCAACTTCATAGGAATGATAAATGCTTCTGAATCCTGCCTTGCCAATGATGAGCCAAGTCAAAGAGATTTACTCAGACCCATCCATTGAACCCTTGGGTGCAGTTTGGCCTGACAAAGCTAACGGTTCTTAGTTGCATGGCCTCTAAACTTAACCTCAGATGGCAATTGAAATCCATTCTTTAAATGCCATTGCCTTGTGCAGGGTATGCGAGCTGGCCCTTCAAGATGAACCAATTATGTATTAACAGGCCACTTCAGACAGGTACAGCTATGCAGACCAGCTGCTGCTTATGTTTACCTTTAGGAATCCGAAGGGCAGGAAATTCTTTTTTTCCCCTTCATTCTGTTGTTATGTTACTAGGTTGGAAAATAGAAAAGAAAATTAACCAGAAAATGTCAAAATTTGGTCTCAGGTATGTAAGTATCTGGCTATTCTACTTTCTTCTTGCTGTGTTGCCTATAAGAGGACATATATACCTGGAATTGATGGGTTTGCAAGGACCTGTAGAGGTTAAAGATGCTACCTCTTCAGAGCTCGGATCCCTTTGGACATATATAGAATAGTCTTGAATTCCTGAGGAACAGAAAATCATTGATTTGTATATAGAAGGGACAGGCCTCTGGTTGGGGTAGGTATATTGTTTCTGGTGCCTGAATATAGAACAGAGAAGGGTGACCTGAAGGGATTTCCTCTTTTGGTGAAGGAATCTGGAATTTTCATCAAGGATGGCATGGAAGGGGTATTTACAAAAACTTATGTTTGTAAACCATTTCTGTTGCTATTTAGTTTGATTTTGAGTTGAACCTTGTCTAATGTGGATATAATTTGAGTGTTTCCTGTGGACTAAGTTACCTTAACCAAACTCTTGACTTGCTGGTCACTACTAATACTAGTATTGGCATTGGGTATAGTTATAGATTTAAATGGAATGCTTTTCAAATTTCAATTTTCTGTCTTTTTTTGATAAAATATTAACTGATTACAGCTGCATCAATCTTAAAGAATACCTGTCTTGCATAATTTAGTGGTTCCACAAACATAAGCTTGTGCTTGTAAGTTCCCCAGCCAACAGTACTTGGGTGAATAAATTAATGAAGGAGAGAATCAATCAATCAATCATGGATCAGTGGATGAAGACGTTATGAAGATTTTAAGGATATGTCTCTTTCAAATGGATTTTAGGACACATTAGAAGAAGGAGTGTGAAAGACATAAAAATAGACTTCTGGGGCTTCTCTGGTGGCGCAGTGGTTGGGTGTCCGCCTGCCGATGCAGGGGACACGGGTTCGTGCCCCGATCTGGGAAGATCCCACGTGCCGCGGAGTGGCTGGGCCCGTGAGCCATGGCCGCTGAGCCTGCGCGTCTGGAGCCTGTGCTCCGCAACGGGAGAGGCCACAGCAGTGAGAGGCCCGCGTACCGCAAAAAAAAAAAAAAAAAAGATAGACTTCTGGAAGTTCTGTACCCTTAAAAATGAGATCAGGTCAGACTATTTCATGAGTATTCACCAGAGGACATCATTAAGAGGAAGACGAGTATAGTCTCAACAGATTTGGTCTAATTAATTGGTGAAAGTCTCAAAAAGGAGGTGTTTTAAGTAATTTATAAAACGTATACTGAGAAAATATCTAAGAAGAGTAAGTGATAGAAACTGAGACAGTTGAAAACCAAATTTCACTGGGCATAATGGACTGTTTAGATATAGAGTCTATTGACTACTACAGAAAAAATTTCCCTTTTGCTTGTCAAATCAGTTAAATTTTCCACTTGCCTAATTGAGTAAGTATGATAAAATAGAATAATCCAAATTAAAATATAGAATGATACAATACAGAATTTAAAAGGATTAGAAATTTGCTGAGGATATTTATTTTCAATGATATTGTAGATGAGGTACCTGGATAGACATCCATCTCCGAAAGAAGAATCCTGGATAAATATTGAATGAACTGATGCATTTCAGAAAAACAAGGACTTCTTAGGTTAAAAAAAAACTAATCAAAGGCATGGACCTGAAGAAGTAAACAGTGAAACTGACTTTCACTTGAAGGCATTTGCTGGGCCTATGAACTTGGGTTTTATTTTAAAGGTCTCCAAGAGTTTGGGGGAAAAAAAAGACAAAATCTAGAAATCCTTACTTCCCTAGAGGGTGATCCAGAAATAATATCTGTCATTCTCCAGTGGGACCTCAAGAGGAATTAGCGATCTAAAATATGAGGTTAAGATGAGGGGGGAAATAACATTAGTAAACATTTGGAAATACCAGGTTGACCTCATGCAGCTTTGCAGCCTAAATTTTTGTTACCTTTGAGATCCAGAAATTTTAATTAAAATGATTGCTGACTGATAGTTTTCCCAGGCAGAGGCAAATATAGATCTTAAAGGAACTCATTTTCATTTGAAGTCTCAAATGTTTCTTGCAATTATAACTAAGCATAGAAAGAAAGAAAGTACTGAGAGTAAGAACTATCAGAAAAAGACCCCAAAGCTACAGATATTGTAATTTTCAGATACAGAATATAAAATACCTATGCTTATATTACTATGTTTAAAGAAATAAAGGACAAGCTTAAACTTATGATCATGGAACATGAAACAGTAAAGAATAATCAAACATAATTGATAACAAGTCAAGTAGAACTGCTAGAAATAAAAACAGTAATATTAAAAATAAAAATCCAGTGGAAGAAGGGAACATTAGAGTAGAACAGAAACAAAAATGTAAACTGTAAAGTAATTGTAAACTAAAACAAATGGTGTGCAATTTAGCAAAGAGAGATTGAGGAATAGGAAATATAAGAAAGAAGTTATGAGACATGAAGGCAAGAGTGTGAATGTCTACAACGTGTCTAAATGGAATTCCAGAGGAAAAAAGATAAAGAATAGGCTGAGGCAGTATTTGAAAACATAATGGCAGAAAAATTTTCAAGAACTGATGAAAGACACCACCCTTGAATCCCCCAAATCCAAAACAGATAAATAAAAACTATGGTGTTTAGACAAGGCATCAAATACAAGGAGATGATTTTAAAGGTAAGCATTGAGGAAAGCATGATTACTTCAAACAAGAAAGAGTTAGAAATACATCTCACTTTTTCTTAGCAACGAGGGAAGGCAAAAGACAGTGAAATGACATGCTAGGAGAAAGTAACCATCCAAAATTGTATGACCAGCAAAAAAATTGTCTTTCAAGTATAACAGTACAATAAATACATTGGTTAACAAAAAGGAGCTGAAGATAATTTTTCACCATCAGACTTCTACTGAAAGAAACCACAAAGGATATACTTGAAGCAGAAAGAAAATGATACAAGATGGAAGGTCAGAGATTCAGGAAGGAATAAAGGGTACAGAAAAGAGGAAACGTGTATGCAAATCTGTATACACATTTCCTCTACAAAACATAAGTAATAATGTCAATTCCAAGTGAATTAAAGACTTAAATGTAAAATCCAAAGCTATAATGTTTTCAGAAGTTAATATTCAAGAATATTTTCATGATTACAAGATAAAAAATTTCTTTAAGGCACAATACTAACTATAAAGAAAAATATTACTAAGTTAGATTACATTAAAATTAAAATTTTCAAAACTTCTCTTTACTTAAAGGCACTATAGAGGGGAAACAACACCCAAAGGGGAAACATGCCACAAACTGCATGAAGACATATAACTGAGGAATGCAAATATCTAGAGTATGTAAGGAACTCCAGTAAATCTATAGAAAATGGCAAAAAAAAAATCCCCACAAAACAAAACAGAACAATGGTCAGAAGACTGAGATAGGTACTTCACAAAAGAATAAATCCAAATGGTCAATAAACTTATGAAATTATGCTCAATTTCATTAGTACTTAGGAAAATAGACATACACCCCTAAACTGGTAAATTTAAAAGTCTGACATCAATATGCCCAGTGTTGGCTAGTACACAGAGCGGTGGAGACATCTGTGCTTGATGCTGGCGGTATGATTCCAAGTACTATGATAGTTTGGTATTATTTGGTAAAGTTGAACATGTTTATGGGCAACAATACAGGTATTCCAACCTCAGGTGCATTCCTTAAAGACATTTTGAGTAGGAACAAAGCGGACGAACATAGAAATGTTTATAGCTGTTTTTTATTAACCAAAACAGAGGAAATGATCTGAATGTCCATTAACAGTAGACTTGTGATATATTTGTGATACATTGTGATATATTTGACAACAAAATATTATGTATCTATGAGAAAGAAACTAGCTACGGGCATCATCATAGATCTCTCAAAGGTAATATTGAGTAAAAGAGGGAAGTCATCCAGTATACAGTATGGGTTCCATTTATATAGAGTCAAAAACTTATAACACTAAAAAGTGTATTTGGGAAACCTAATGAGAATATCAGCAAAACCTTGATAATTAATATGCAAGTCAGGTGGTCATTTATTTCTGGCACAGAGGCAGAGAGATTAGTTTAAGGAAGGTACAAAAGGATCTTTTAAGTTACTGGCAATCTTCAATTTCTTATCTTGCACATGGTAACATGATGGTTAAATGGGTATTTGCGTTTTTACTTCTTTTCTAAAAGTCTGTAAAAAGTTTTCCTTTATATCTTAGTCAGCATGGGCTGCTATGACAAAATACCATAGACCAGGTGACTTAAACAACAAACATTTATTGCTCATAGTTCTGAAGGCAGGAAAGTCCAAGACCAGGGTGCCAGCAGATTCAGTTCCTCGTGAGGATTCTCTTCTTGGTTTGCAGACTGCTTCTTGCTGTATCCTTACATGGTGGAGAGAAGGAGAGCAGGCTCTCTGCTCTCTTCTTACAAGGGCACTAATCCCACCATGGAGGCTCCACCCTCATGACCTCATCTAACCTTAATTACCTCCTAATACCATCACACTGGGGATTATGGTTTTAACACGTGAATTTTGTGGGGACATAAACATTCAGTCCAAAGCAATACCTTTTTATTAAGTCTTCTGTGTGCATGATTTTTTTTACAGTTAAAACTTTTGAATTAAAATTCCCCTTGAAAAGGGGAATTTCTTAAATTACTTCTAAGAAATTTTAAGTCATTTTAAGAACCCTTTTCCATTGTTAACTTCAGGCAGGGGCTACATCTTATTTGTCCCTTTATCCCAGCACCTAGCGTAAGGTCTGGTATGTATAGTAAGTGTCAATAGTTACTTACTAATTGAAAGACGCAAAAAATTTTTTGGTTGAGATTTTTACCCTCTTAATATAATGAAGATAAAATCTAGCAACTGACAGTTTTTTGGAAACCAGGTTCCTAGTTAAAAACTTCTATCATCTTGATTGGAGTGTATGTGTATTTGCCAAGTGGAAAGAGTCAAGTGGAAAGAGTCAATGAACTTTCACACATATTGTGCTGATTACCAGTTTATTTGGGGTAACAAGCTAATTCCAAACCCAAAACCAGTCCCTCTCTAGGGAGGTTATAATTGTGATAATCATTAGCAACTTAGCATGAATTAATTTAATCCTATAATTAATCAGCTGAAGATAGGGACTAGAATGAAAGGAAACAGACATTGAACATTCAGAAATGATTCAGTTACCCCATAGCCATTAATTTTGCCTGTCTGGCTGATTGTTCTAAGGATATGAGTCTATTCTGTGGGCAAATAGAAGCCCAGGATCACCAAAGAGCAGACCCAGGCTATTGAAGAAACTCACACTTTATGTGGACACACACCTCTTGACCCTCACAATTCTTTTCAAATGGTTCTGAACCTAACATGTGTATAACATTTTCACTCTCCCCCTTCCCACCCCCACCTTAATTTCAGTGGCTAGTTCATCCTTTGAGGGGGCCTGATGAGGATTACTATCTTGTTCCCTCACCAAAGTCACCACCTGAAAAGATCTTTGTTGTTCTTGTCAGATAGGAAGTGAACTTGTGCTAGTAACAAGGTTGGGACTGAGTTAACCTGACGTGGTCCTGGAACCCAGGGGTACACAATTTTTACTTTGAGCCTATTGTGGGCATGAGAAAATGTTACGCTTCTGGAAATGCCCTGGGGAGGCTTAGACACTGCTCAAAACTGCTGATGAACTCAGTAGTTACAGAGTATCATTCAGGAATTTCGTACTGTGTGTAATGTTAATGAGCCAGCTATACATTGTTGCTTCATAAAATGTAACTTTTATTACTGTGCTCTTTCTTTAATCCTGGACATCATGATGAAAAGTATAACAGGTATCAGTATAATATATTATATTACAGGTGCCATATAAGTGTAACGTATACATACACACATATGTATGCACATTTATATATGTTTGACTGTCTGTGACTACCTGTAAGACAGATGTGGATATGTAAATGTAGATATAAATGTAGATGTTAATACCTCTCCCTGAGCAAAAACTAGAGGGACAGAAACTCTTTGCCAGGTGTATTTAGGGTTTTGTTGGGAATAGTTTTCTGGTGGAAAGGAGAAATGACTGTAACCTCAAACAAGGTTTTGCCAGCTTTCTAGGGTTCCCAGGACTATTAGCTTTGTTTTGAATGCTTAACGGCATTTTAAGAGGATCAGGGTCCACTTCCCACTAGCAGGCTTCTGTGGGCTTCTAAGGTGACATTAAGGAAGACAAAGTCTGGCTTGACTCAGAACCTTAGGGGAATGTATCAGTTGTATCCTGCTTGTGGGAATATTATGGAAATGTATAGACACTTGCAACTTAGTAAAAAAAAAAAAACCAAAACAAAACTTCAAAGTTAGCCTTGGAGCCTATCTGGCATTTCTTGGGGCAGGACTCTTCAAAATGTGTGGGTAACTGTCCCTTCCTCTACTTCTACTGTCCAGTGCTGAGAGATGTGCTTGCAGTCACCTGTGTTGACCTAATAAGGCTGAAGGTGGTACATGTGAAGTGCGATTATGCTGAGTGAACTGTGTGGTGCCTCGTAATCTGTTCACGTATTGATTGCATAACTGCAAGATCGATGAGGTGCGCTGACACCAATGGGCTGTCACTTGGCTCAAACCCAGGCCAGTCTGTGTGCATTATGGATCCAGATTTATGGAAGATAGTTGGGCACCAGAAACCTGTCATGGACCTTATTCACAAAGGCAGTAACTTTTATAGCTGTACATGCCAGTGAAGATTTGAGGGTCTGCATATGTGCTGGTCCCAGAAGCAAACATGCCTACATGTCTCTTCCATGTGTCCTGACTACGTTGACCTTCTCCATACTTTTACATACATCAGTTCTATATAATGTGCCAATTTAATTTATTTGATGTCTGGGTCTAGTCATTCCATCAATCTAAGTCCAATATTGCTATTACTTACATGGTGATTGTGTGTGATAGTGTTATAAATGAGGTTTACATAAGAAATGTAAAAAACCCCACATTTCCCCACTTTACAATCTTCTTCTAATTTTGACTCTCTCCTAAATAACAACCCATCTCATATAATGGCATCAGGGGACACAGTGTCTGGAAAAATGAAAAAAAATCAGCTTATCACTGGGGTCCAAATTTTTTCTGGACATGTTTGATCAGCATCTCTCTTTCTGCTTTCTGTTTGAGAACTCTCAACATCTAGTTATGATTAGCTATATATCTTGGCTTTGCAGTTCTTACTCGATCTCCTTTAGTACATGAGGTAGACAAAATGGCATACACTCTACACATCTGCTGTGGGAAAAGTGACAACTCTAAGAAAGCAGAATTTAGAAGGGAGTATTTAAAAGATAAGAGAATATAGGGTAGATAGTTAAATTAATGCTTAATCTTAGCATAGCATCCACCTCAGAGCTCTGGCAAATAAGGGAAAGATGAGACTACTACCCCCAAATTACATGTTCGCTATACAAAACAGAGGCAAAACTCAGAGGGAAAAAAAAGGAAAAGACCCAGAATAGCCAAAGGAATCTTGAGAAAGAAAAGCAGAGCTGGAGGAATCAGGCTCCCAGACTTCAGGCTATACTACAAAGCTACAGTAATCAAGACTGTATCATACTGGCACAGAAACAGAAATATAGATCAATGGAACAGGGTAGAAAGCCCAGAGATAAACCCATGCACATATGGTCACCTTATCTTTGATAAAGGAGGCAAGAATATACAGTGGAGAAAAGGCAGCCTCTTCAATAAGTGGTGCAGGGAAAACTGGACAGCTACATGTAAAAGAATGAAATTAGAACACTCCCTAACACTATACACAAAAATAAACTCAAAATGGATTAAAGACCTAAATGTAAGGCCAGACACTATCAAACTCTTAGAGGAAAACGTAGGCAGAACACTCTATGACATTAATCACGGCAAGATCCTTTTTGACCCACCTCCTAGAGAAATGGAAATGAAAACAAAAATAAACAAATGAGACCTAATGAAACTTAAAAGCTTTTGCCCCTCAGAATGGGAGAAAATATTTGCAAATGAAGCAACTGACAAAGGATTAATCTCCAAAATATACAAGCAGCTCATGCAGCTCAGTATCAAAAAAACAAACAACCCAATCCAAAAATGGGCAGAAGACCTAAATAGAGCTTTCTCCAAAGAAGATATACAGATTGCCAACAAACATAAGAAAGGATGCTCAACATCATTAATCATTAGAGAAATGCAAATCAAAACTACAATGAGGTATCACCTCACACTGGTCAGAATGGCCGTCATCAAAAAATCTACAAACAATAAATGCTGGAGAGGGTGTAGAGAAAAGGGAACCCTCTTGTTGGTGAGAATGTAAATTGATACAGCCACTATGGAGAACAGTATGGAGGTTCCTTAAAAAACTGAAAATAGAACTACCATACGACCCAGCAATCCCACTACTGGGCATATATCCTGAGAAAACCATCATTCAAAGAGAGTCATGTACCAGAATGTTCACTGCAGCACTATTTACAATAGCCAGGACATGGAAGTAACCTACATGCCCATCGACAGACGAATGGATAAAGATGTGGCACATATATATAATGGAATTTTACTCAGCCATAAAAAGAAACGAAATTGAGTTATTTGTAGTGAGGTGGATGGACCTAGAGTCTGTCATACAGAGTGAAGTAAGTCAGAAAGAGAAAAACAAATACTGTATGCTAGCACATATATATGTAATCTAAACAAAACAAAACAAAACATGGTTCTGAAGAACCTAGGGGCAGGACAGGAATAAAGACGCAGACATAGAGAATGGACTTGAGGACATGGGAAGGGGAAGGGTAAGCTGGGACGAAGGGAGAGAGTGGCATGGACATATATACACTACCGAATGTAAAATAGCTAGCTAGTGTGAAGCAGCCACATAGCACAGGGAGATCAGCTCGGTGCTTTGTGACCATCTCGAGGGGTGGGATAGGGAGGGTGGGAGGAAGACGCAAGAGGGAGGGGATGTGGGGATATATGTATACATATAGCTGACTCACTTTGTTGTATAGCAGCACCTGACACCTCAATGTAAAGCAATTATATTCCAATAAAGATGTTAAAAAAAAAAACTGTACCCATAGTCAGGCTCCACACCAAACCAACCAGATCAGACTCTCAGAGGATGGGTCCCTGGCACCCATATATTTTCAAACACCCCCCTGCCCAGGTTGTTCTAAATGTGCATCAGCCATGATCAAGAACCCCTAGTTTGGGAAATACACTTTTTATTTTGGAAGGTAACTGGCAAGAATGAATTTCAGCTCTCTAAATTTTCCAGAGAAGAAAATGAAAACAAAGAAAACCAAAAGTCATCTGATGGCTCGGATTTCCTTTCTTCAAAAGAAGAAAGAGAAAAATATAAAGCAGGAAAGAAAAGAAAGGAAAAAGTGATTGTCTCAGCTATTTCCAAAACTTAAAACCCTTAACATATAATCCAAAAAAATAATTAAGACCCCTTAGAAAAATCATTTTTGTTTCTCACAGTGCTTTGAAAGTTAGAAAAAATCTCCACTCTTAGCAGAGTCAGAGATCAAGCAAGGTAATTAATACTCTTAGACAACATATTCCCTTTCTGATTAATTGCTTGCTAAAATACAGGATTCATATCCCAATAAACTTTTTTTCCTCACGTTTATTGTTTTGTCTCCTGTTCCCGTTTATCTATTCAAGAAAAAAAATTAAATCACCTATTCTTGTAGTAAAAGTTTTACTAGAAATTAACAAAATTTGTTGCTTAAAAAAACTTGCTATTATTATCTATCCCAGAATTTAAACGTATTAATACTCACATCTTGTGCCATTGGAGTTATTGTCTGCCTTGCTGGAGTACTCCTAGAACTTGTATGTAGTTTAAAGTCATAACTGGTAGCAGGTTCTGATTTTAAGATCTCAGAATTTACAGATGGAAACGTTTCTGGGATGTTAGGGCAGATTTCTCTAAATAGATGGATTTGCTTCCATGGTTTGGAGCAGCTTCTAGCAGAGCTAGGTGAGATAAGGGAGGTACTTGCAAGTGTCCTTTCATCAAGATACAATTCCCCTCTGCTCAACACTGTGCCTGACTGCTTCTGCTATTACCATCCCATCCTGATGTGGGAAGTTAAGCCCATACACCCGGTCTTGCAGGAGAGATACTTTGGAGCCACCCATGCTTCTTGCCTTTCCTTCACTCTATGTCTAATATTTGACACTGTAAGTCTTCACTGTTTTTTGAAGCACCTGTAAAAGGTAATTCTTGCTTTTCAGCTACACTGTTGCCTTTCTAATTGACATGCACTATTTACTGTTTGTGCAAGAAAAGGCCGAACAAATGTGCGTGTAAATAATAGATTGTTGTATATATACACACAATACATTGTTGCATAATCATTATGTAATTGTGTAATTTGTATTTGTATGCATTTATATATTTACACATGGAGTTGCATGAACAAGCATAATGAAGTAAAACTAACACCTTATTCTAATATTTAATGATGATTTGCATATGGTGATTAAGCACACATATTTTTGCAATTGGAGTAGTATTATTGCAAATAGTATAATACTACTTTTATATGAACAAACCAGAGTTTGAGTTTTCTTATTATGTTATTCCTATAATATAATAATATGTAATTCCTATAATGGTAATGTTATTCCTATAATGTAATTTATGCTAATATTGACTATTCCCTCTGATTCAGTGTACCATTTATAATGATCTTTGACACCCATTACTCCTAACACACACACGGTAGAAAGTAAAGAACTCACCTTAACTTCTCCACTTGGAGTTCTCTTGCTCAGCACTTCGCTGGTTCTGCCCTTACAGCTCTCATGTCATGAACACTTTACTCATTTGAGGGATCCTTGAACAACTGACTCCTTCCTCCTCCCTCCCCTGTAGCTCAGGATGACAGAGGGATGGAATCTGTGACTTGTTTGCAGTGACAATAACTCTGGAAGTGGCTGGAGGAGGGATGGAGAATGGATTCAAACAATAACTGCCTTAGACCAGGGAGTAGAGGGTGGAGAAGGGAGAAGTTAGGCAGAAGAGGGATGAATGGAGGGGAGAAGGTGGCCTGCAGGAGCCATTTCTGCTGGCAATTCTGAACCATTTCCCAGATTTAGCTGTAGAGCAGAGAGAGCTATGGTGGAATTTCAAAGACCGTCACATTCAACAGGTCTTTTCTACGCACTTTTATTTGCGGGCGCTGTGATAGGTACCTAAGATGAACAGTGATTGAGGTATAGGTCCCACTCTTAAGATCAGATCGCTTGGGGAAGAGAAAGGCCTAAATCTGCAATAGTTAAATGTGGTTAGTGTCACAGTGGGGGAAGTTATCTTTGTGCTATGAGAAGGAATAGGGGAGGGAATCAAACTCAGACTCGGGGGCTTAAGGATGGCATCCTAGCGGAAGTGATGATTTCACTGAGACCTGAAGTGCAAGTTGAAATTAACTGGGTGAAATGGTAAGGGTCTGCCCTAGGGAGGGCGCAGGAGAGAAGCATGGTTGCAGCAGAGTTAAGAGCGGGCTGCAGGACCTGGATGTTTGAGATGGAGCCTGAATAGAGGAGGAAGAGACTACATACTGCTTTTTGACCCTCCTCTTTTCCCAGGCTTTCTTCCTTCTCTGAAAACACATCAAATCTCATATTTCTGCTGATATTGCCTGAACTTGCTAGAATACTAGACACATTATCAGGAGATCCCAGGCTTTGAGAAAAAAAATCTCCTGGAGAGTTTGTTCTGGCTTTCCTGAATTATTGTCGAAGGATAAATTATAAGCTTCCTCCCCCATCTTAGCGTTGAGGATACATAACAAACAGGAAGTCACCTGATGCTCAAATTCAGATAGAAACGGAAGTAGGTCTCGTAGAGCTCTACTCGTTCAGCTTATTCTTGAATGGAAATGAGTCTTGGAAGCTGCTTGAAACCAAAGGGGAAATACTCTGGCTTGTTCTTTTTCCAGGATATGAGATACCCATGGGTGTTAAATAAAAGAATATTTGGTCCTCTAGAAAAATGATTTTCAAAGTGTTAGACTTAAAAGAGAGGGTGTGGGGAGGGAAGGGGAGAGGAAGAAAAAGAGAAATAGGCTGATTTTTTTCCACTGTAGCTTTTCAAAGCTTTATTGTGCCAAAAGCTTTGTGAATCTCTCAGTGAGGATGACTGGGCTCCCTTTCTCACCCTCGTTGGCTAGGTAGCCTTTTTATCGTGGAATTCCCATTAACTGCTCACTCAGTGTTCTGCACCCTCCTGAAGAGACATTATGTTTTTTGATTTTTCCCTCAATGCCATACTGTATTGGGAATCATTTAACTTCACATTGGGTCAATGTTTGTATTTCTGTAAAATGTTGCAGTTTGTTTGTTTGTTTGTTTATTTATGGCTGCATTGGGTCTTCGTTGTGGTGCGTGGGCTTCTCATTGCGGTGGCTTCTCATGTGTGGAGCACCGGCTCTAGGCGCACAGGCTTCACTAGTTGTGGTGCGTGGGCTCAGTAGTTGTGGCTCACAGGCTCAGTAGTTGTGGCACACGGGCTTAGTTGCTCCGTGGCATGTGGGATCTTCCTGGACCAGGGCTCGAACCCGTGTCCCCTGCATCGGCAGGCAGATTCTTAACCACTGTGCCACCAGGGAAGTCCCTGCAGTTCTCTTTTGAAATGTAAATCTTTTCACTGTGTAACTGTTCTAGGAATAGAGAATGAACTACTTCTGGCATCTACTTGGTCCTCTTAAAACTTTGGGCCCTTCTTGTTTTTTAAGAAAAATCAGGATCAGATAGTATTCTGAAGTCCATGTGTGCTTTGAGTAATATTATAAACATGAGATACTTCCAAATGTGACAATCTTTTCTTTAGCAACTTTGTTATAAGTCTCCATTCTTTGGTTTCCCATCAGCATACTAAGTATAATCCACAGACCTTTAGTTTAGGATATTCTAAATTTGTACCCAAAAGGTTCATCAAATAGATTACTTTCTGAGGATTTTTTTTCTTTTTTACGAAGACAAGTGTTTGTTTTTGTTTTCCTAGTGCCAAGACATTGCAATAACATCTGTTTGGTGTAAATAAAACCTACCAGGTACTAAGGAATTTCTCATAATGCCTCACCCACCCAGTAGTAGAGAATATTAAGCAAACTAGGAATTAATCATGTTGGATCAGTTTATTTTAATGAGGAAGGCATTGATGGGATTTTTACCTCCTCAAAGTCTGGCACAAACTATTTCAGTCACTGAGATAATAATGTTTGCGAGACTGTTAATGAGAATACTGTCCTATCTCAAGACTTAGTTTAGGAGAAGGGAGCATTCTGAAGATTTAGACATGGTAGTTATGTAGATCTCAGCTCCTGGAATCTTAAATGAATGTGAAACAGCAAGCAAATAATTAGGACAAATCAGATGAAGTGTTAACACTCCTCCCCTTCTCCTTTCTTACAATAGCTAAGAGGCTCCTATCCTTACGTAGATGTAATATATATGTATTTCTGTAGAGAGGGAGAGAGCCTCTCTCTCTCTCTCTCTCTCTCTCTCTCTCTCTCTCACTATGTATATATACACACACATATATATATAAAAATCTAGATGTATCTAGATGTATCTAGATGTATCTATATATATACCCATATATATTTATATGTACATATATCTATATATCATAGCTACTATTAAAAAAACATTTATGATATTATATTTTCAAGTGGTATTTCTGACAGTGTTTCATGTTGTTGTTTTTTTGTGTGTGGTATGCGGGCCTCTCACTGTTGTGGCCACTCTCGTTGTGGAGCACAGGCTCCGGACGCACAGGCTCAGCGGCCATGGCTCACGGGCGCAGCTGCTCTGCAGCATGTGGGATCTTCCCGGACCCGGGCACGAACCCGTGTCCCCTGCATCGGCAGGCGGACTCTCAACCACTGCGCCACCAGGGAAGCCCATACAGTGTTTCATGTTTAAATATAGTTTTGAAAATTTTAAGGAAGAAAAATTATATTTCTAAAAAGGCAGCTATTACGGGTTGTTTTATCTCCCTTCAAAAGATATGTTGAAATCCTAACCCCCAGTAGCTCCAAATGTAACTTTACTTGGAAATAGGATCTTTACAGAGGTAATTCCATTAAAGTGAGTTCATTAGTTTGGGTCCTAATCCAATATGACTTCTTTTTATAAGCCTTATAAAAAAGGGCAAATTTGGACACAGACAGACATGTACACAGGAAAGATGATGTGAAGACAGAGAGGGAGAAGATGGTCATGTGACTGGAGAGAGGCACGTACAAGCCAAGGGATGCCGAGCATTGGCAGCAACATCAGGTGCTGGAGGAGACAAGGAAGGATTTCTCCTTAGAGAGAGTGTAGCCCTGCTGACACCCTTGATCTCAGACCTCTAGCCACCAGAACTGTAAGATGATACATTTCTGTTGTCTTCAACCACCCAGTTTGGGGTACTTTGTTACGGCAGACCTAGAAAATGAACAAGCAGTTCTGTGGTTGAAAGACGGGCTTTAGGGTGTTAGATTCCTAAAATTGTGCTTCCAAAAGGGGAGTTCCAAAAATATTTATGGAATGGCAGCATCATTGGGATGAGGGTTTGTAACCCATCCTGTGGTAACTCAGATGTAAGAACTAACACTATTTTACAAAATTTAAATCTACTCATATTGTGTGTGTGTGTGTGTGTGTGTGTTTGCGTGTGTATGTGTATACTGTTCTCTACTTCTCAATAAAACATCAACCTCCATAGGGGACACAGGAAAATAGATGAGAGAGGAAGTGAGGGAAGAAAGCAATTGAGGGAAGAAAACAATTGATAACACCTTGTGGGAAAAATACATTTATTTCCAAACAAAATGCTAAAATTGTGGAAAATTGTTCATTTAGTCATCTCCTTGAAAAAGTTATTCGTTTTCAAAAATATGCTAGCAATGCACTGTCAGTTGGTCACAGTTAGTCTAGAAATGTGTGGCATAACTTGCCTTTTACTATGTGGAGAGATCTTTGTGCCCAGTGGCATTTAAGCTGTCAAAGCCAATAAAAGTAATCTCTGTATCAAAGATTTCAATGTATTTTTGATTTAGAAAACTAACAGATTGACTTGTATTTTTAACAGCTTAAGGAAATATGAACATTCATTTTCTGAAGGAAACTGGTACTTTTGTTATTCATATTTGTTTCAGTAACTCCCCTACTGCCTCAGTCACAAAGCTTGCAATTTCACCAAGAAATCCTTAATATTTAAACTCCTAGACTTTCGCTAAATATTACAGTCTGTATGTAAATAGCACGGCTCCTAATGATTCCCTTCTGAGATATAACATAAGCTCATTCAGAGCCATAGAGTGGGTCCCCAGGGCTCAGTCATATAATTTGGGTTGGCATTTAAGTATAGGTCTCCAGAAGACGAAATATGGTTCACAATGTCAGGAAGTAAATTGTGTTTTCATTCTTTTTTTTTTTTTCTCAGAAATATTATATTACATGACTAGAAGAGCCTGAGCTAGGAATCATGTCTTGAACAAAGATTTGGCCTCAAAACCAAACTCTGTTACCAGCAACTAATGCTTCCTAAACAGAACTAACATCCACGGAGTATCTTCTGTGTGCCGAGCAGTACACTTCATTTCTAACATAGGTAGCTTATTTAATCCTTATGTAACCTTCTTAAGTGGGAATTTTATTTTACAGATAGGGAAATTGATGGTGAGGGGTTCGAAAATTGCCCAGAGTTTTGCTTCTGGTGGGGCTTGATAGCCGTTCAGTTCCTACTTCTTCCCACTTCCTACTACAGAGGAAAGAGAAGGAAAGTAAACCCCAGGGCTCTGGCATGGGAGGGTGCATGCCTTACCTGTGTCACTGGAGTAGAGTGAATCAGGAGAGCTGTGGAAGGTAGAATCAGAGGTAGAGGGGGAAAATCATATAGGATCTTGTAAAGTCTTCGGTTTCGATACTCAGTGAAATGGGGGACCACCCAAGGTTTCTGATCAGATGAGTGTGTGAAAGTAGAGCCAACAAATTTGCTGATGGATTATTAGGTCATGCGAGAAATAGAGGCGTCAGTGATGAAAGCTGTGTCTTTGGGCTTGAGCAACTAGAAGAAGTTTCACTTTCTAAGCAGAGGAGGTCCTTGGGGGGTGTCACAGAGGCCATGGGAAGGTGTGCTGGTGGCTGAGATCAGGAGTTCAGGTTTGACCCTGAAGCCCAGCTGCCTACTGAACATCCAAATGGAGATGTTAGTACTGTTTAAAGATACGGTGTTTGGGGCTTCCCTGGTGGCGCAGTGGTTGATAGTCCGCCTGCCAATGCAGGGGACACGGGTTCGTGCCCCAGGCTGGGAAGATCCCACATGCCGCGGAGCAGCTGAACCTGCGCGTCCGGAGCCTGTGCTCCACAACGGGAGAGGCCACAACAGTGAGAGGCCCGTGTAACGCAAAAAAAAAAAAAGATACGGTATTTGAATTTCAAAGGAAGTGTTTGGGCTGCAAATGCAAATTTGTGTTAGTGTATATAGATGGTCTTTGCAGCCATGGATCTATTAGATTACCTAAGGAATGAATTAATAATGGAAGAGATCTGGGGACTGTGCCTGGGGCACTCAAACTTTTATGATTTGAGTAGAGGACAACCAGGAGAGCTTGAATAAGAACTGAAAGAGTAGGTATCATAAAAACCATAAAAAAGCGTTTCAAGAAGGAGCAAATAAATTCATCAAATTCTGCGGATAGGTGGAGTGATATTAGGATTATCTAAGTGTTATGTAATGTATTTGTAGAGAATAGGGCCAGTAGAATAGCAATTTAACTGGTCTCTTGGCCCTTGGTATCTTGAAATTCCTGCCACATTGCTGATATTAAGTGTCCTGAAAATGAGGTGTAGTCTAGAGAAAGTAGTCGGCTGTCCACAATGTGGTAACAAGGCAAGAACAGGAGGAGCATGATTTGGGGACCTCAGTGGGTTTTATGGCATGGAGCTGTGTGGCTAAAAGTCCAGGAGCTTGCTGGAGATGCACAAAAACCTGGAACAATATTACATCGAAGCTTCTTTCTTCCCTCTTCTGGGGTTTCTGGAGCTCTTTCGTGCAGTTGTTGGCAAGCAAAGGCAGGGAAATGATCTTGGCAGCCTCTCTATTCTTGCTTTTCTCCTTTTGCTTTTAGCTCAGAAAGGTCATAAGTATTGAAAAAGGTAATGATTTTTAAGTGGAAATTTGAAAAAAAATGCACTTAGCCACAAAACTTCTTCCAGCAAAAAGTGTAAAGCCTTCTTTAAAGAAGTTTTTCTAAATATAAATATATTATTGTTCTGGAATGAATAAATGTAAAGGTGACTAAGCGAATGTTTGAAAGATTCTTACCTTTATTTTTTAAATGGATTCCAACTAGTCAACTTAAATACAGTCAAGAAATTAAACCAATAATTATGGTTTTCACTGTAATCTTACACTTACAATGAAATTTAATTTCTGAATGACTTCTGGAAATTGAAAGCACACCTTAAATTGGAGAACATGCATATTATGACAACATGCTTAGAGTGTAGATGATACTGGATGTTAAAACTCTTTCCACCCATCCCCAAAGCTAAAATTTTAGGAAGAAAAAAATTGGGGTGCCACTTTTAAATTGTATTTGAGCCCCATATCAGAGACTCAACTGCCACATCAATTCTTTGGTAAATACAGTGAAAATTTATTTTGAAGGTTTCTGATTCCCAACTTAGGGAATTTTAAACTAAATGAAGATAAAAATAGGTGTATGACAAATCTGAGAAATTTATAATTTCTCAAATTGAAGATTTCCTTAACTAATGCTTCTAGAATAAAACTTCTAGCATAAAACAGTAACATGTTTATTGATAATTTAAAGTTTTTGGAGAATCTTAGTTTTTCAGATTGTCTTTGTTCCATTACTGAGGTAAAGGGGCCTTTTTCACAATGCAAAATCAGGTGTACAAATGTGACGTTTTAATTTATGAAGACAGACTTTTACATAAAAACTAAAACTTGTAAGTTGTGGCCATTCACTGTTGTTTTTAGTTTACTTATTGATTCATTCATTCGTGCATTCATTCATTCACACAACAGATTCTTATTGAGTGACCGCCATATGCCATGCCATATGTTAATTGGGTAAACATTACTGGAAAAAGCTCTCAAAACGCCCTGCCTTTGTAGAGTATTCATTGCAGAATGTAGAGACAGACCAAACAGCAAACCTATTAAACAATTGCTTTTTTATATTGAAAGAAGATAAATGCTTTGGGAAAAATATAGCAAGGTAAGGCAGATTGGGAATACTGTGGACAGGTTGCAAATTTTCATGGTGTGGTCAGGTTAAATCTTATTAAAAGGTGACATTTGAGCTGGAACTTAAAGAGAAGGACAACGTAGATAAGATGTATCTTGAGAAAAAGTGTTCCAGATAGAAGAAACAGTCAGAATAAAGGAAATGTTATCTTTATGAAAATATCTTGATTATCGTTTCTCAGTCAGTAAGAAAAATATCAAGTGGAACATTTCAGTAAATGTTATTTAAATTCCCTATGGCCGAAGTTCCCTAATAGTTATAACACATTTAGTAAATTTCTCTCTCCTTGGAAGACGATAGCAATAAAAAATAATGATGATAAACTCTTGTCCTCAAGCACATCTGACAGAGATCTGTGTGAACACTTCTGAAAAAGATGACTTTTACAGTTGTTGAAACACATGGAGTTATAAAATGTTTGCAAAGTTTCAATGAGAAATCTGTAGGCAACATCTGTGCCAGATTAGTGTTTAATGTTGTGCCTGAGGAATGGCCTGACCCTTAAATCCTCTTCAAAGGAGGTAATGGAGTTCCAACTGGAAATCATCCTCACAGTCATTGCTACCATAGGACGGGTCATAAGAGAGATCTGGGATCTTGAAGCACGGGGCCTAGTGGGAGGCAAGAACTCCTCAAGGTTCTGACTCACAAATTGGTGGAGGGTCTAGTTTGGATTGTAGGTGTGAAAAAATATTCAAGCCACAAACAGACAGGTGAAACCATATAAGAGAAATGCTATAAACAGAAGTGGTTTGCCAAACAAAATGTTGTTTGATCTTTGGGTAAGAAAAAAATATGGGTGTCAAAAGAATCCTTTGAATAGAAGTATCCTGACATATATGCCTTTTGCCTGTTTAAAAAAAAAAAACTAAAAATTAAATCTAGCCTCAAATATTTTAACTCAACCAGCCATGCAACAGTGCTCGAAATATTTGTCTTTCCCTCATCAGCCCTGTCTCCCATTTTTCGTTTCTGTGTGTGTGTGAATATGAGAGAGAGAGAGATAGAGAGAGAGAGAAATCTAGCTACTTAGTTACCAAACATTTAGGAAGCTAAACCTGTCTATCTTAACTAGGATTTAGCTACAGAGTTTCCATTGAAAAGTTGCCAGGCCATCTATTTCTATGTTGGGGGTATCAAGATTTCGGAGTAAATGTTGTACTATTATTTTTGCTGGGAAAAAGCTCTCAAGTTTCATTACAAGGCACATATGTGCCTACATTTTTGGAGGAAAAAGTACAACAGGATTTCTTTTCCTCATGACAAAGGACTAGCCTTCCTCACACCATGGTGTGTGCAGCTCCAAGGCTACATGCACCATGGTGTGAGGTAGGTAAGTTCCCATAAGGAGCCAAGAAGTTTGGGAGAAGAAAAGGATTAAGACCTTGACACATTTTTTTTTTGGTGGAGGGAGACTGAATATTTGAATATTCCAAACAGAGTAAAGCCTCAGAAATCAGCAGATGGGAAAGGGCACCGAGCAAATTTACCAAGACCCAAAGAGAAACTAACCGTGAGAGCTTGTGAGGAAATAAGGGCTTAAGTTATCCCAAGAAAGGGCTGCAGTGGGCATGGTGTGAAATTGCTGGAGACGCACCCTCTGTCCCCTCAGCCCTGGAACTGCGGTCTAAGCCTCTTCACGTGTCCCACCTATGGATCAGAGTGCACGTGACTCATTCTGGGCCACTGAAACAGAGTGAATATTAGCACATGCCCGGGAGCTCTTAGAAGAAACTTCTCACTTTCTGGTGGCGTTCAGACACTGTGAGTCTGAAGATAAAAGGTCCGTGATATCCCAGCCAGCTCAGGGGAAGCAGAACTGAGAAACACTTTGTACCCTTCCCAACTCCCTTTTCTTGTTCCTTCTCCAGTATCATTTGTCCAGTGTGTCTGCAGCCTTGAAGGAAAGGGGAGCCGTTGTAGGGATGACCTAGGGCACCCCTTTAAAGGTGGGAGGTCTGGCTTACAACACAGGAACTTCGTTTGTTTCAGAGAATAAAGTTTTATTCGAAAGGTCACTTTGTAGTTCCACTTTGATTTATTCACACCTTCTTTCCATGTTTTGTTTAATGAAAACTGGGTGTGGACCTAGACCTGATTCTGTTCAGACCTGTCTCTGCTAACCTTTGTCTCCTGGTGCTTCATGTATGACACCGGCTTTGGCTACCACTGTTTAGCGACAGTGATGATAGCGTTATTGGTGGTTGGTGTATATTTCTTGTGAAGAATAGAAACAGAAAGTTAGAAATGCATTCTTGGGAGACATTTTATTTTTAAAAATAACTGTAATTTTTTTTTGCTTTTAGAGTTCCTAAGGCCAAAGGAAATGTCCCTGGCATCAAATATGCTATAGATGAATCAAATATACTATAGATAGCTAGTGCTTTCTGGTAAACAAAGTAATGGTAAAATTTCCAATGTGTTCTCAGGTAAAGTGCCTTACCTTTTTAGTTTTCATTCCACTTGTTGACTCTCAGATTTCTCCCCTTCTTTTTGAGAATTCTGGAAACAGGTTTATGATTTTCACAATAAGCAAACAGGCATCAGTGTTTTGAACTATAAACTCCACAGTATAAAGAATGCTTTAGCTCCTGATATTCTAGGATGAGCTAACATTTGCCTGGAATCAGCTGGTTGATCTAATTCTTCCTGTGTTTTAAGTAAAGGCTCTCTGAGGTGAAAACAAATTTCTAGTTGGTCATAGGCATATGGGCAAGTTAACATTTGCCATTGTGAATAGGAGGAAAAAATGAAGGATTTCACTAGAGCTGGTATTAGAGAAAACGCACAGGTGAAAGTTTCTTCTTTTTTTTCCTTCTTAAAAAAACTCCTCCTCATTTCAATATGCACTGGAACAACCAAGATTATCACACTGACTCTTAGCCCATCAGGATCCATTTTCAGAGACTGTCTTTTGCTGTGATTATTCTTTTCTGCCTTCTTAATTTCCTTTCCCCTTCACCCAATACCAACCATTCTTGTCTTCTATCCCATTCTCTCAAAGTGTTACATGGTATCCAAAATTAATCTTATAAGCTAAGGTGTTGATGGATAATTGGTATATTTTCCTCATCACAAAGGTATTTGTATTTTAAAGGAGCACTTCTGGAGGTGTAATGCCCTATTCCAAATTAGAATCTTTAATTCTGGGATATTAGATACCATGGACGGTAAATTGGAGATTTTTTCTTTTTGGGGTTGGAAAAGGATTTCATGGTCTTTCTTGGATAACACTACCTGGGTAGTGACTTACTCTGCTTATGTTGCCCATATATAAATGGGCATAGAATGTGTACCTATAAAACTCGGGCCGCTGAGTCAAGTGCAGTGGTGTAGCTATACAGGAAGTAGTCCAGATGATGACTTTTACACAGTACACAGACTTCTTTGTATGTCCCTCAACCTTGAAGATGTTTCATATGAAAGGTTAAAGAAATCTATATAATTTCTTCTTCAACAACAACAAGAAGACTTAAAGGAGGCTCCCAAACTTTGTGCTGTGAATGGATTACAGGTGTTCCCTAGAATATTGATTCCTTTAGCCCAGTAATTCTCAAACTTGAGCATGAATCAGAAGACTTGGAAGGCTGTTTAACACACTCAGTGCTAGACCACACACCCGGAGTTTCTGATTCTGTAAGTCTCGAGTGGGGCCTGAGAATATGCATTTCTAATAATCTTTTAGTTGCTGATTCTGCTCTTCTCAGTTTGGGGACCACACTTTGAGAACTACTACGTTAGTCTTGGGGGTACCAAGGTTGGGTCATCAGGCAGGAGCTCAAGGAGCCACACCTGGCAGTCTGTCCTTGCTCTAAAGTGCCTGCTGGGCACTATGGGAATGCTCTAGCTTGTAGAAATCGACTTTGACATCCAGCTAAAGCAGCCCAGGTTGCTGCTGGAATAGTTCACGTTCAGAACACAGAGCAGAGAATGCAGCTCATGCTGAATTGCAGTCAGGGAGGCCATGAGCAAGCTCCTGGAGGGTGTTATTTTAGGAGTGAGCTCCTGAATTTGTCTGTTTTGTGTCTGGTGTTTTGTTGGTGTATACAAAGTAGCTACTGTATGACCTCTCTGAATATGAACCCATATTCTGCAAATTCATTGTTCTCCATTATTTTGAAATATCTCATTTACAAAAGTTTATGTGGGTTTGAAGTCCATTTGCATTACTATAAGAAATTTCAAGATTACGTTAGTAAGTGACAGAAAAGGACGTGTGTTTAGATTTTTAAAATATGATTCAACTGGTTAGTTTTTAAGCACTATAAAAATGGAAAAGTGGTTTTAAAATTTTTTATTATCTCTGTGAATAAATTTTCTTTTGATGTGACTCTCAAGGATTTGAAAAAAAAGATTATCATTAAAATCATGATTAGGAATTGCCTGTAGCCAGCTCCATCACAAAATCAAACATAAAATGTCTATTTTTAGGAAAGAAAACTCAAGTTTGTCATTAAAGAAAAAAATGGAAAGTCTATATTTAGAAGTTTTATATAAACTTAATCATGAATACTCTACCACTTTTATTCTATTTTTCTAACATTACTATATTACATTAAGAATGTAACTTTTTTTTTTACCAAGCCCTGTATAGACACTCTCAAATCCATTCCAGTTTATCCCAGTGCATCAAATGGATATAATCACTTTTTATGTGTATTCCAACCTGAAAATGGTTGGGAGGCAGTGCAGTGGTCTCTGATGAATGTTGACTAGCAAGGCAGAATTTAAAATTAAGCTCGCCACTTCTGTGTCTAGAGCTGTAGACAGTAAACCACCTTAGAGCAGACTTCTGCTATTATGGGAAGAATCAATTGCAGTATCCCTTTAAAAAATAATTTTAAGGTACATACTCATTGCTTCAGGGGGAAATATGTAAGAGCATCTTCTTATGGTTTGACAAAGACTCCCTTTCCTCAATTTTCCTTGGTATAAAGAAATGGGCATGGGGAAGAAGTAGATATATCCTCACAAAGGATAAGGATCCTCCTGGAAAGAAAATGATCAAGACACCAGTTGATTTTCTTTTGAGATTCACTGCTTTCATAATGAACTTCTGTGATAGGTTAAGATGGCTCTAACTAAGGCCCCCATGGACCTTGAAGAGGAATTCATCTTATAAGAAATGGAGATCCTGATTGGTGATTTGGATTCATGACTGCCTTTGTCATAAAGGGAAGAATTATCTAGGCACTGCATTTTTCAAAAGCAAGAGATCTCCTTATCCAGATGCTCTGACGTGGAGACCAGTATTTGAGAATAATGAATACATTTTGAGGATATAAATTAAGTATGAATCCTTCCTTAGGAGTTGAATACTTGGGAGCCCAAATAGAGTACTTCCTTAACAGATTATAATATTAAAAGCAATGTGGTCATTTTCTTGAAAACAAAACAAAATAAAACAAAAATTCACATACGAGGTTCAGAGAGAATATCTCCAGATCTTTGTGAGATTAGTTTTCAACGGCAACAATGGCCCAGTGTTGATAGATCAGACTCTTCATTTCTGTTTGCCTGGCATTTGGAAATGGATAATTTCTTTGTCCTAAGCAAGTTTCTTTGCTTCTCAGAAAATTTCAGTAGCTGAAGGGAAGGAAAAAATAGAAAGGGTTGGGCAGGGAAGAGGGAGCGAGAGAGATTGGTGTTAGATAGCCAAGTTAGCCAGGCAAGGGCTTGAGTAATGAGTTAAAATATTATAAGGAGATTTGACCAGAAGGTAGTGAAAGGTACCAACTAAATAATATAATAATAGATATCTATGATATGATAGGCATTTTTAGAATTAGAGTTATTTATAACTCTATAATATATATATTATATATATATTATAACTAATATAAACTAAACTCTATATTAGTTTAGAATTAGAGTTATTTCTTCATTATAGGAATTTGAGAGGCAAATTAGGAAATCAATAACTAGAACTTTAGAAAAATATATGAAGGACACTGTAAATAAAATACACCTTTAAGCAGTTTCAGACAAAAAGATTTAGTACTGAAATCTCCATAATTCCTCTACATACCTAAATGCATGAAAATGAACATTTCTTTTTTTTTTTTTCCCTTTTTTTTAATATCTTTATTGGAATATAATTGCTTTACAATGTTGTGTTAGTTTCTGCTGTACAACAAAATGAATCAGCTATATGTATACATATTTCCTAAAAACGAACATTTAGATGCAGAATGGCAAGGGGTAAAGAAGTTGACATACTTAGTGCAAGAGGTGGGAAAACCCCCCCCAAAAAAAACCTTGCTCCAGGACAGAGGTATTTCCTTTAACCATACCTGACGTTGTATCTGTACCAGTTCAGTATTTTCTTTTGGTAGTTTCAGATATTTATCTCTCTCTGCCTCTGTCTTTGTTTACACACACGCACACGCACGTATACCTTCTTATATGTTAATATATATGTTTATACTGAATTTGATTGGTAAATAGAATGTGGCTTATATGTTGATTGCTTCGCAATGAATTTTTTGTGTGCTTATTTGTTTCTTCGTTTTCATCATATAATATGTAGGTAAGAACATTTCTTACCAGATTCGCAGTCCATGCAAGCAGCACCTTTCAAACAGTGCTGCCTTAGCAAGGTTTCTCTTTGTCTGTGGGCCGTATGCTGAATGCAGCCTTTGACTGCGTTCTCCTTATCCCTGTGTATTTCAGGGAAGAAGAAATGTTAGAGATGTTGTATATACACGTTTTGCATTTGAGTGGTAAAGGGTGGGCTTTCTTCTCTGAGAAGTTCTGAAGGCCACACGTATCAACTGTACTTCACTCTTGCACTCAGGGGAACATTAGATGTATGGGAATTCATTACAGTGTAGACTTGGACCTGAAGTCTTTATCATCAACATTGTTGGGTTTGGCCTAGGGCTGCAAACCGTGTGGAAATACTCTTGGCATTTTTTTTTTTTTAAATTAAGTACAGTTGATTTACAATGTTGTGTTAGTTTCTGGTGTACAGCAAGGTGATTCAGTTATACATACGTGTGTGTGTGTGTGTGTGTGTGTATATGTGTGTGTGTGTTCTTTTTCATATTCTTTTCCATTATAGTTTATTACAAGATATTGAATATAGTGCCCTGTGCTTTGCAGTAAGACCTTGTTGTTTATCTATTTTGTATATAGTAGTTTCTATCTGCTAATCCCAAACTCCTAATTTATCCCTCCCCCTTCCCCTTCAGTAACCATAAGTTTGTTTTCTATGTCTGTGTCTGCTTCTGTTTTGTAAATAAGTTCATTTGTATCATATTTTTAGATTCCACATATAAGCAATATTATATGATATTTGTCTTTCTCTGACTGACTTCACTTAGTATGATAATCTCTAGATCCATCCATGTTGCTGCAAGTGGCATTATTTCATTCTTTATTATGGCTGAGTAGTACTCCATTGTGTGTGTGTGTGTGTGTGTGTGTGTGATATATATATATATATATTTTACATCTTCTTTATCCATTCACCTGTCAATGGAAATTTAGGTTGCTTCCATGTCTTGGCTATTGTAAATAGTGCTGCTGTGAATATTGGGATGCATGTATCTTTTTGAATTACATTTTTCTCCAGATATATGCCCAGGAGTGGGATTGCAGGATCATATGGTAACTCTATTTTTCATTTTTTGAGGAACCTTCCTACTGTTTTCCACAGTGGCTGCCCCAATATTTACATTCCCACCAACAGTGTACTCTTGACATTCTTAATCAAGGTTAATTAACCTTGGTAGCTAAGATTATACAAAAAAGTGATATCAAAATATTAGTACCAGGACTTCCCTGGAGGTCCACTGGTTAAGACTCCACACTTCCAGTGCAGGGGATGCAGGTTTGATCCCTGGCCGGGAAACAAAGATCTTGCATGCCGTGCAGTGCAGCCAAAAATAAATAAATAAATAAAATAAATAAAACATTAGCACCTATCCTTGGTACAAGCAGTAGCTTTGGGTAATTTACGAATGGGCCTTTTCTTTTTTCTTCAGAGGCTCGCTTCTAAGGGGTGTCATGAGTACTTATCAATCATTCTAGCTTGGATTTGGAATTAATAATCAATGAAGGGCTCATCATATTTTTATTTGGGTTTTCTCTAAATTTACAACTAAACATATGCTTCCTATTTCCATTTTGAAATGGAAACAGCCCAGCCTTAATCTTCACATTATGCTAGGAGTAACTTATATCAAACTGATACATATAAACATTTGTACTTTGAACAATAGATCTTTCTTGTAAGAATAGAGGTTACTTAGGTTTTTAGAAGAACGTGGAGGGTTGGCAGTTTATTACATGAGTCTGGGCAACGTGAACTATCAACGCAGTAATTTAGTCTAAAGTTACCTTCTTTTCTTGATTGCCATCATTTCTCTCATGGGCAGTGTAAGAACACTGCAGATGGGTTTACCTAGTATAATGAATAGGAATGTCATAAAGAGTTGTGTCCAGTTCTCAGTGGTCTGCAGGGCACATGTTTCCTGAGTCTGAGAGAGTGCTAATGTGAGATGGGGAAGGGGAGGGGTCTCCTTCTAACTCACCCATGGAGTCTCAATTCCCCCAGGCTTACCCCTTGCAGATTACAGGATTTACTTCCGGGACAGGAATCTTCCAATGCACTTTCATCAAACATACTTGGCAAGTTTCTGAGATACTTCAGCTGAAATTTATTATAACTCACTTTTTCTTCTCATCCCTACGTAATTTATAGTAGAGGAGAACAACAGGAGAGATAGATGGAATCACTGTTCTTTTCTTCATGAGTGAGTTGTGCCTGTGAATCTGTCAGTATGACCTAAACCCCTGGTATTTTGATAATATAACTAATATTTGAAACAAAACTCAGAAATGAAAGAAAAATCTTGAAAACAGGCCAATCCCTAAATATTATTATTTATAAGTGGAGATATATAGATTTATATAGCTAAATCTCCACTCTAACAACCTTAGTTAGCTGTTAAGAATTTATTTTCCTTTAATTTTTACCATTTAAACTCTATAGTTCAAATTCTTTTTTTTTTTTTTTCGGTACGCGGGCCTCTCACTGCTGTGGCCTCTGCCATTGCGGAGCACAGGCCCCGGACGCGCAGGCTCAGCGGCCACGGCTCACGGGCCCAGACGCTCCGCGGCGCGTGGGATCCTCCCGGACCAGGGCACGAACCCGTGTTCCCTGCATCGGCAGGCGGACTCTCAATCACTGCGCCACCAGGGAAGCCCTATAGTTCAAATTCTTGACTATGAAATTGTTTCATTCTGGAAACTGTAGAAACATTATTACAGCTTACAGTACATATTCTGCTGGTTATTATCCTTAGCAGCCGTTAACTCCCACAGGAAGTGAGGAAGTTATGAGGTTTTTTTCTTGAACATTTTCAATAGGAGAAAAATGGGAAATGGCTCTAAAAGAAGAATAAAAATACAATTGTAAAATGGTAACCTGATGCCTCATTTTCATGTACCAGAGCTGAGGGGGCGTGGAGGAAACCCAAGTGATGAGCAATTTTGCTTTTTTATAGACTGAGAAAAGATAGTTTTACCAACTTTATTAGAATATGAGTAAACAAATAAAATTCATAAAGAATTTTAAGGAGGAAGTTAATTTATATTACAAAATACAAAAGCCACTGGATAGACACACACACACACCATCTTGTTCTTTTTCTTTTTTAACTTTAACACAAACTATAGGACTGCAGTCTTTTCTCTAAATGGATTTGAAAACCATAAGTACCAAATACTTTTCTATTTCACTCAAAGGAAAATAATTACATCTGAAGGGTTGGGAGCTCTCAAAACACGTATGAAACTTGATACTCCCAAGAGATTGCACTGGCTGAAAGTTTAAATGGGTTAAAGAAAGGTTTAGATAAATCCCTGGATGACTGAGCCATAATCAGTCATTTAAAGGCAATTAGAGATTTAGAGGTAGAGGTCTTGGGAGGGTTATGTCACAGCAAAGGCAAGGGTCCTTTTAGGGCACTTGAAGAGCCAAGATTCTGCTTAATCTTTTATTCTTAAACAGAAATTCTAGATACCTTCATACTCTGGACTTCAAATATATTTGAGCTTTTAGAATGGTCCACAGGGAAACACAGTAGTGGATCCAGGTTAAATGTAAAGTAGCACTAGATGGTCTCATCCCAACTCATGAATTCCAAATTAAATGTTATGTACCAGGAAAGATAGCAAATCATTCCTAGTGTTGATTTGGTGAAAAAGGTAGGTTTGAGATTACCTTTCCATTCTCTTTTCCCTATTTTCTCTATAATTTCCTCCATTCATATTATACTTAATTACAGGGATAATTTAAATATAATTTCATTTTACAAGTAAGATTAAAGAGAAAGGAATCATGTAACATGACTGGAAGTAAATCATTTTGGCCCATTCCTTCCTTTTCTGTTACACTGCAGGTCCCAAAAGTTTTGGATATGTGATAGACTTTTTGCAAAAATGTCCCAAATTCTTTATCTTTCCCTCTATTTGCACCCTTTGCAATGTGATTTTGCAGTTCCTCCAATCAAGAGGTGTTCTATTTCCCCACTTCTTGTTTGGTCTGGCCTTGTAACTAGCTTTGGCCAATACATTCAACAGAAATGACGCTGTGCCAGTTGTAAGCGTAGGCCTCAAGAGGCCTGGCACTATTTCAGACTTCTCTTTGAACTTCTGCCACTGGCACAGAACAAGCCTGCTGGAGAATGAGAGACCTCATGGAGAGAAGACCTGCTCATCTTCAGGACTGCATAGCTCACAGACCATCGGTCAGCTGACAGTAGATGCATGGGTGAGCCTGGCGAAAATCAGAACAATTGTGCAGATGATCTACAGATTCATAATTATTAATAAATGCTTATTATTTTATGATATTGCATTTCACAGTAGTTTGTTATATAGTAAAAACTAAATAATAAAGGGATGAAGCATGTCATTGAGTTACTTGTTAGCTAAATAGTATCATAATAAGTATGTGGTTTCATACTCTCTTCCCTCAGTAGTTCCTTGGTGATCTTAAATGATTTTGAAACAAGTGGTCCCATGTCAAATCCAGGAGAAAAAAAAGAGAAAGCTATACACCAAACTTAAGGAGATGAATCTGATGAAACTATCATTATTTTATTGGGTAGATTATCAGGAAAATACAACTGTATATTTGTACGTACTTAACAACGTCTCCTTATATACAGAGCAAAAACAGTAGTAAATTAATTATGATGATATATTTTTAACACTCTACTCTCAATAGATAAAAGATATAAATTTATTTGAAGAGCAAGATTATAAAAATTAACCTAATATTCCACTCAGTAACTGCAGAACGTACTTCCCTCCCCTCCACACAAAATATTTATAAAAATTGACCACAGACTGAGTCATAAAGCAAATCTCAACAAATTTCCAAGAATTAGAATCACACAGAAGAGTATATTCCCTGATTTCATGGATGAATGCATATATATATATATACATATATATGTGAAGTTACAGAAAGAGTAGCTATATGAATTTTGGACAAAGCCAACTTCAAAGCAAGGAAAATTATTAGGGATAAAGAAGGACATTACATAATAATAAAGTGGTCAATTCTCCAAGAAGATATAAGACTCCCTAACATGTAAGTGCCTAAAAGCATCAGAATATGGGAATAAAAACTAATAGAACAGCAAGGAGAAATAGATAGATCCACTATTATTGCCAGAGACATCAACACCCTTTATTTTCAAAATTGGATCCAACGGGTAGAAAATCAGTAACGACATAGTTTAACTCAACAACACCATCAATCAACTGGATATAATAGGTATTTATACTCTACTTCATCTAACAGCAGCAGATTACACATTCTTCTCAAGCTCAAATGAAACACTCATCAAAATAGACCACATTCTGGGCCATAAAACATACCTTAACAAATTTGAAAGAATAGAAATCATATACTGTCTGCTGTCAGACAACATTGGAATTAAACTAGAAATTGATAATAGATAGCTGGAAAATAAAAAAAAAATATGGCAGTTAAACAGCACACTTTTAAATAATACATGAATCAAAGAAGAGATCTCAGGAGATTTTTAAAATATTTTGGACTAAATAAAAATGAAAATTAACTTATCAGTACTTGTGGGATAAAATTAAAGCAGTGTTTAGAGGGAAGTTTATAGCATTGAATACATATATCAAAAAAAAAAAGATCTAAAATCAATAATCTAAAAGAAGAGCAAAAAAAAAAAACAAAAAAACTAAAAACAAAACTACCCCAAACAAAAAAGAAGGAGAGCAAATTAAATCCAAAGTAAGCAGAAAAAAGAAATAATAAGAGCAGTTATCAATGGAATTGAAAACAGAAAATCAGCAGAGAAAAATCAATAAAACCAAAAGCTGGTTCTTTGAAAACATCAAAAAAATCTAATCACACCAACTAATCAAAAAAAGAGAGGACATAAAACTAATATCAGAAATGAAAGAAAGAATGTCATTATAGATTTCATGCACATTAAAATGATAATAAAGGAATGTGAACAGCTCTACACCCACAAATTAGATAATGTTCAACATAAAATCTAAAACTATAATGTTTTCTAGAAGAAAACATAGGGCAATAGCTTTGTAAGCTTGATATAGGCAAATATTTATAAGATTTGATTTAAAATGCACTAAACAAAAAATAAGAATCATTTTTAATAGAAATCAACGTTTCTGCTCTTTGAAAGATGTCATTTAAAAAATGAAAAAGCAAGCAAAGGAAATGGGGGAAGTATTTGCAGCACTTATATCAGATAAAGGATTTATATCCTCAAAAACTGTAATTATATGAACCTCTCAATTAAAGGTTAAACAAATGAACAAAAATAGCAAAAAAATTCTAAGTTTCTGGCATCATGTTTCAAGTAGGAAAATGCTTAAAGACAGCTTCTGAGATGATACACAGCTGTGTTCTTGCACAAAAATAGCACCCTTTTCACACTGGATCAAACAGCTGTTTTCTTGTGTCCCTACTGTATAAACACAGTCTCCTTTTATGAAAATATAGGCAGAATGAAATGGAAATTTCCCAGTGAAATATTTCATAAGACTACCAACTGAGGGAGCATAGAACAACCCAGAAATGTATATTCATTCAGATATACATACATATGAACATACGGATTAAAAAAATTCTAGTCTTTATGTTACTTTTTGTTAAGATGCAGTTCTAGAACCTTCTCTTCAGAACAAGACAAAGCTTACTGGATGTCTGAGATGCGTCATCGGTGAGGCAGTCGCTTTTTTCCTGCATCCTGTACAACCCTGGAGGAGAAAGCCAGTACTGTGTCCAATTGTTAGAGGCGTAGCAAAGCCCAGTTGTGCAACTGTGCTGCTTAAAGGTTTCTTGATGACAAGTTAATCCTACAACTCTAATATGTGTCTTTGGCAGTTTAAATGGAAAATTTAAGACATCTTCATGTATGTGAAGTTTTGGCTGACAACCATACTGGGCATCCTGTGCACTGAGCTCCTATATTTTTGAGTCTTTTTTACTTTCAAAGATGGTGCTGACTGCTATTGATGAGACTGGGGCCATATCTACCATGGAGCAACCTGCTGCTTCTGCCTTCACTGATTTTCAGCTTGTGCTGCTTACCAGGGAGTAATTGTTAAAATCTCCTGTGGACCAGGGAAAGTGTGCCACCCCAGCGTTCAGACAATTTCTATCACCAGGGAACTGTCGGAACCTTTCCATAACCTAATCGTACCCATATTCAAGGAAAGAGGATATTTAGTTTGTCTGGTCAGAAAGGAAAATTTACCTTAAAAGTTTCCAACATTGCAACATTGAAATATTTATCTCTTCTTTCAGTTTGGTGTTTCTTTAATTGAAAAGTACTATATCAATGTGGAAAGCAATTCAAACAATGTAAGAATATACCTTGGGACCTGTAATCTTCTTCCTTAGTGATGACCACTCTGAAGAGTTTTTTGTTTATTGCCAGAAATGGTGTATATACATGTACAACATGCATAATTGTGTGAATTTTATGATATATATTATATAGATGTATATATAATACATATATATGACATCTGACTTTTGGTATATGACATATATATATACCAAACACAAAGGGGAAGCATATAAAATACACTCTTCTGCCTAATACATTTTAAATTTAGTTTAAATTTTCATGTGGTAAAATTCACTCCTTTTTTTTTTATACATCTTTATTGGAGTATAATTGCTTTACAATGGTGTGTTAGTTTCTCCTTTATAACAAAGTGAATCAGTTATACATATGTTCCCATATCTCTTCCCTCTTGCGTTTCCCTCCCTCCCACCCTCCTTATCCCACCCCTCTAGGTGGTCACAAAGCACCGAGCTGATCTCCCTGTGCTATGCGGCTGCGTCCCACTAGCTATCTATTTTACGTTTGGTAGTGTATATATGTCCGTGCCACTCTCTCGCTTTGTCACAGCTTACCCTTCCCCCTCCCCATATCCTCAAGTCCATTGTCTAGTAGGTCTCTGTCTTTATTCCTGTCTTACCCCTAGGTTCTTCATGACATTTTTTTTTCTTAAATTCCATATATATGTGTTAACATATGGTATTTGTCTTTCTCTTTCTGACTTACTTCATTCTGTATGACAGACTCAAGGTCCATCCACCTCATTACAAATAGCTCAATTTCAAAGGAAACCATAAACAAGACCAAAAGACAACCCTCAGAATGGGAGAAAATATTTGCAAATGAAGCAACTGACAAAGGATTAATCTCCAAAATTTATAAGCAGCTCATGCAGCTCAATAACAAAAGAACAAACAACCCAATCCAAAAATGGGCAGAAGACCTAAATAGACATTTCTCCAAAGAAGATATACAGACTGCCAACAAACACATGAAAGAATGCTCAACATCATTAATCATTAGTGAAATGCAAATCAAAATTACAATGATATATCATCTCACACCAGTCAGAATGGCCATCATCAAAAAATCTAGAAACAATAAATGCTGGAGAGGGTGTGGAGAAAAGGGAACACTCTTGCACTGCTGGTGGGAACGTGAATTGGTACAGCCACTATGGAGAACAGTATGGAGGTTCCTTAAAAAACTACAAATAGAACTACCATATGACCCAGCAATCCCACTACTGGGTATATACCCTGAGAAAACCATAATTCAAAAAGAGTCATGTACCGAAATGTTCATTGCAGCTCTATTTACAATAGCCCGGAGATGGAAACAACCTAAGTGTCCATCATCAGATGAATGGATAAAGAAGATGTGGCACATATACACAATGGAATATTACTTAGCCATAAAAAGAAACGAAATTAAAATTCACTCCTTTTGATGTGAAGTTCTATGAGTTTTGGCAAATGCAGAGAGTCATATAAATAGCATAATCAAAGTACAGAGCAAATCTATCATTTCTTTCCCCCCAAATATTCTCCCATGCTATCTCTTGTGGTCAAATCTTCCCTCAACTGTAAACTTCTGACACTCACTAACCTGTCTTCCTCCCTATGGTCTTACCTTTTCAGAATGTCCTTTAAATGAATCATATACTATATAATCTTTTCAGTCTGACCTCTTTTACTTGGCAATATATATTTAAGATTCATCTATGTTGTATGTATCGATAGTTTGTTTCTTTTTATTGCTAAATAATATTTCATTGTATGGATGTACCACAGTTTCTTTATCCAGTTCTCAGTTGCAGGACATCTGGGCAGTTTCCAATTTTGGTGATTAAGAACAAAGCTACTGTCAACATTTCATGGATAGATTTTTGTGGGAACATAGGTTTTTATTTCACTTGGGCAAATACCTAGGAGTGGGTGCCTATTGCTTTTAAACTAATATTTTTGGACTTTATTTAATATTAGCACTAAAAACACACATAAATACACACCTCCCACAGACCTACTTCTCTGGAGAGGATGTAGCTCAGACTCTAGCTCCTCTGACATTTCCCAGAAATACCCTGTGGTGTTAAGAGGGGTGTGAGTTTAATTTCTCGTCTTCGCTGTAATTTTCTAATTTTCTAAAATGAACAACTGTGTGTTGTCTATCTAATAAGGAAACAACAACGACAAACGGTGATTGGGTCTGATTTTTGAAAATGCTTTTTAAAAAAGTCTGAATTTAATTGGCTGGCTTAATTTTTTTCAAATATTTTAAGACTTTATAACTAAATTCAAGCAGCAGTTTCCCGATTCTGTTTGAATTTATAATCACAAGCTGCCTAACCTATTGGAGCATTTTGTTTATTAAAGTTTTTTGCTAATGCTGTTGCCCTATGTTGATATCCAAAGAATTCACTTATAAACAAGCTTGGCCAATGTCTCTGACTTGGCTAGTTACAGCAATCCGAAAGCATTTAATTAAATGAAATAATTGGTTATGTGGACCAATGACAGGAAATAGTTGGCTAGATGTTTAAGCATTGTTTAAACAGCCATTGTGTAATTTTTCAAAGAAGAAAAAATAATAATGAGCACACCGAGAAGTTTAAATTCAAAACACTTAAGTAGAAGTTTATAAAGTTTTTTTAGCACCTAACTCTGTCAGATTGCTGCTTCCTTAAATATACTTGTGTGCATCTCAAGGCATCTGGCCGCTTTGACTTATAGATATTGTAGTATGGAGATTAAATTGAGGCATTTACCATATATATAATATAAATATATATGGTAAATCATATCTATATATATATATGCTTTTCTTGTTAAAGAAAATTCCCTGACATGGATTGTCATGTGTTATGGGTTAAATTGTGTTCCTCCAGAATCCATGTGTTGAAGCTCTAACCACCAGTTTCTCAGAAAGTGACTGTATTTAGAAATAGGGCCTTTAAAGAGGTATTTAAGATTAATGAGATCATAGGATTAGACCCAATCCAATATGACATGTCTGTATGAACAGAGATTAGGACACACACACATGAAGAGGTGACCATGTGAAAACACAGCAAAAACTGGCCATCTGCAAGCTAAGGAGAGAGGCTTCAAAAGAAACCTAACCTGCCGACATCCTGATCTTGGATTTCTAGCCTCCAAAACTGTGAGAAAATAAATGTCGGTTGTTTAAGCCACCCTGTTTGTGGTATTTTGTTATGGCAACCCTAGCAAATGAATGTGGTACTGTCTCCACTTCCTGACAGATTTAAATATCACAACCTGAGCATCTGCTATAGAAACTCTGCTTAGAAAGAAATAGAAAAATAACAGTTACTTCCATGGTTATAAAATAATGCTTAGCAAATACAAATATATTGGCAACATACACACAGGAAGTTTGATATCAGAATATTTACTGTAGTTTCGATTCAGTTCACTTTAACAAACATTTCTTGGGTCTCTGCTAAATAGACTGTCTGTCAAGACTGAAGGCAGGAAGTGGAGATTTAGGGACTCAAAAGTCCACATGCACTGGTCCTTATCCTTATAGGGTAGCCAAGGAGATATTGTCATTAAAATAGGTAACCACAGGAGAATATTTTCAATGTCATGATAGAGGCACAAATCAGTACAGTAGGAGCACAGATGGAAGTTCCCATTCTGAGGTGTGTGTGTGTGTCTGTGTGTATCTGTGTGTCTGTGTGTTGGGGGGTGGTGCACAGGATCAGAGAATGATTTTATGAGAAATCAATGCTCTAGCTGAGACATAAAGGTAAAGAGTACATTATGTGGCATGAGGGTAAACAGGATGTTTCTGGTAATGGAGACAGCATGAGCAAAGGCACGATGGGGGAAGCAGCATGAAAAATGTAGGGTATTGCAAGTAGTTTGGTTTCACTAAAGCACTGAACCAGGGACAGGAAGTGGTGAGAGTGAGAGTGGAGAGGTGGGCATATGCAGGACATGGAGAACTTTTTAAACTGTACTACAGACTTTAAATTTCTCTAATGGAGAAATAGGGGAAAAGGATGGGTTTTAAGAAGGAACTGGTACAGTCATATTTGCATTTCTAGAGAGCGCCTTCTGGCAACAGTACTGAGGGCAAATTTCACAGGGTCAAGACTAAAGGCACAGAGATTGGTCACAGGGTCATGTATGTAGTCCAGAAGATAAATAATGAGATCCAGGAGTGAGGAAGTCACGATTGAAAGGAAGAAACAGAAATTTCATGGACTAGGAAGACAAACAGGTTACCTCTTGAGTGTCAATTCCAGTCACCTGGTCTGCAAGGAATGCTGTTTTGAGGAATTGGGTGATGGCGAATTTAGGGTTAGCAGGAATGGGTACTGTTACTGTTTAATCGTGTCTGTACAGGCTCAGCAGAGGGATGTAGTGGTCGGGTGCTTTCCGTGCACTTTCCTGCCCTGATTTCACATGGAAACATCAGGAAACCTAGAGGAATAAGTGGATGTTTGATAAAATAAGTCAATGGTGACTCAGATTTCTGCCCTGAGTAACTGGATAGATGTAATGAACTGTTGGTAAAGTAGAAGCAAAGAAGGTTTTGCAGTGTGTGTGTGTGTATGTGTGTGTGTACATTTGTGCACATGTGCATGTATTTGGGGGGATAGTTCCATTTTCATTATCTTGAGGTAGAATTCCTTGCCAGACGTTCAAGTAGGGGTATCAGTTAGGCAGTTAGCTGTCTAAATGAGTCTGAAGCTAAGGAGAGTTGGATAATCATATTTAAGAGTGATTAGCTCTCCAGTTTAGATTAAAAAATCAGGAAACTAGAATGAAACAAAACATGAAAGATTTTCACAGTATGTCAAGTTTGCCTTAAATTTCTTAAAAGAGCAAAGAACAGAAGTCAAATTCGTAGTCTATTTCTATTTTCTGGTGTCCTCCAGGGAAGATAATTAACTCTCCTTGGGCTCAACACTTCTAGGTTCAAAATGGAAATGATATAACCTGTGTTTTACTTCTATCTCAGCAGTCTTGAGCAAGGTCATTCCAATGCCTAATCTTTTAATTAATCCCCTTTGCAATTGGGTTACTTCTTCCTAGATGCTTAGCAAATGTTGTGTTAACAATTCACAACCCTAATTAATGATATATTTATAAAACCCTAACATTTTTTAGACAGTAAATGTACCTGTCATCACAGTCAACAATCAGACCAGACATTATGAATATTACATTTTTATTGATGACATCAATCTTCAGTAAATGGATGAAAATTAGCCTTTTCTCCCCTACTCTAATTCTCAGTTTCTCAGGATTCCCCTTAAGACAGAACACTTTCTTGATTTCTCTATGATTATCTGTCCTCTCATTAAGGGTCATTTTCAGTGCCTCTTGGACCAGATATAGTATTCTCATCTATCTTAATGCACCCTGCTCATGGTGCCCTAAATTCCCAGAACTTACTTTCTTCTCAGAATTTTGAGAAAATTTCCCATCAATCACCTCCACTCTCGTCTTCTCAGAGTGTGTCTTTTATTAGACAATGTGAGATGGCAAAGAAAACAATCTTTAGTTGTGACAATAATGGCTTGGTTTTACTTTTTATTATTTCCTTTGTAGATTCTTTTTCTTAATAAGCACTGCTCTCAACTATTGGAATTCCCAATGTCTGTAACATATTCACTATTATGATTATTAACATATATAGAAGCAGTTTATTTGTCCAGTTATTTTAATATTGTTATGGTTTTATGGAATATCAATGTAAGAATTATTTATATTGCCAGATATTACAGACTTTGGCAGGAAATGAGCTTGATAAATACTTGATTAATTATAAGGATGAATAATAATAAACGGGAATTAGTGTGATTTGAGGTTTAAACTTAAGGGGAAAAAAAGCCTTGCACCTACCACTGAAATTAAATATATAAGTGTTAATCATGGTGTTATTAATGATCTGATTCTTGGATGTACATGTGTGCATATCATAAGCCAGGGAGATCAATCATTTCAGAATGATCACTCTCTCTTCAGAGAGATTGAAAGACTCTGGCCAGTGGCAGATATTAGTCTGTAAATTTAGTTCTTTGAGTGATCACTCACTTGGTAAGTGAGCAATGCAAGATAGAACTATTTTATAATGAGAAATAAACACACTTAGCCCTTAAGATTAAAAAAAAAAAAGCCTTATCAGTAATGGCTGGCATTTCTGCCATCGCATACTCAGGTGTGATTACAGGTAAAAACCAAATAATCCTTTGCTTTGAGATTGCAAGTCACCATAGAGGGCTGTAAAGTAAATAATCATGTATAAGATGTTGTAGATTTTTCTAATCTAACTGCAGGTGAAGAATCTTTGATGATACTGAGATTAGAGTTGCAGGGCAATGTAGCATTTAACAATTAGAATAAGATTATACATTCTTAGAGAAACTAATAGTTTCATAGTGTGTGGATAGTATTTCTGAAACCAGTGAATGTGTCCTATCTCAAATTTTCACTGCCTTTTAAACTATAATTTCTTAAGTGTAATCAAGGAAATTGTTAGAAAGCAATATTACAATGAACCCTCACTAGCCCAGTTCATGGATCCAGTTTTAGTCTAGTTTTCATTCATACAGATAGATGTCATTAATAATCGTGGGACCCTTGAGAGGTGATTGTTGGGTTTACCAGTGGCCAGAGATATTGCCACAGTGATATGGAGCATGAAAGGTAGGAAATGACAAACATCATTTAAGAGGCGAAGCAGCCAGTTCTCAGGCCATTTGTGAGATACCCCAGAGGACACCCAGGACTATTTGGGAAAAACTTTTGGAGAAGCTGGAGATTGAAAAGAGTGAAGCTGACCCAAGACAGAAAAATACCCTATGGTCCCTTTACTTTTACTGCCTTAGAATATATGATTTTAGAAAAATTTGTAATAGGTAGAAAGTATATTATAGTCATATTATCAGAGTCCAGGAGTATTAGTTTCCTGTGGCTGCTGTTCCAAGTTACCACGAACTTGATGGGTTAAAACTACTGAAACTTATTCTCTCCCAGTTCTGGAGGTCAGGAGTCCAAAGTCCATTTCACAGGTTGGCAGGACCCCACTCTCTCTATAGGCTCACTGGAGAACCAGTTCCTTACCTCTTCTAGCTTCTGGGGGCTGCTGGCATGCCTTGGCTTGTGGTTTCATCACTCTAATCTCTGCTCCAGCTTGACACTGCCTTCTGGTTTTCTGTCTGTGTCAAATCTTGCTCTGTCTCTCTCTCGTAAGGACATTTGTGGTTGGATTTAGGGCCTATCTGGATAATCCAGGAGAATCTCCCCATAGCAAGATCCTTAATTTAATCACATCTACAGGGATCCTGTTTCCTTATTAGATAACATTTACAGGTTCCAGGGAAGAGGACCTGAAGACATCAAGTGACTGTTAACCAAGTAAGAAAAGACAATGGCAACAACTAATTGAAAAGACATAAAATTGGAAATCATAAGTCAACAACCTGAACTTCCACTTCTTATCCTGATTTTCTGTTTTTAAGTTTTATTTTTATCGTCATTATTTCAGGCCACTACTTCCACTTAATTTAGTTTTGTCATTCTAACAAATGTTTTCCGCCCTGACTACACGTAAGAATCACCTGGGCAGCTTTATAAAACCATGAATAGTCAGACCCAGCCTCAAATCAATCTAAATAGAATCTCTGGGAATGGGACCTGGGTATCAACATTTTAAAAATGTTTTTTGGGTGATTGCAACGTGAAGCCAGGGTTAAGAACTGCTGCAGTAAAGGGATGCGAAGAATGCTTGGCTTATAGAATTGTGTCTTATAGTGGAAATCCTTGGCTTTGAAACCTGAATTTGAATCTTGTCTCTGACACTTACTAGCTATAGGACCTCAGACAATACACTCTAGCACCTAGGTTTATTGTAAATAGTAAATTAATACATTTATTCATTTATAGTATACTTAATATTTCTGCATATCCATTAATAATATAAATACAAAGAATATTTGTTAAATGAATGCACACATGTCAAGAACTAAGCTAAATGTAACACTATGTTAAATGATAGTGATAAAATAAAGAGGAATACAGACATTATTGCTGCCCGTGTGCAATTTATACTATAGCGGGGGGAAAAAGAGACATTCACCAAATAAAGTCTCCCAAAGAGGGATATTGAGAAGAAGTAGTGCTCTAAAACTCTACAGTGGTGTTCGTAGTATTTTTACTCAGTCAAAAAGGTTATGAAAAACTTCTCTAATGACATGATAGTTGCACTGAGATCCCAAGGATAAGCAGGAGTTATTCAGGCAGTGTGAGGAAGGAAAATCGCTCTGGGAAAAGGGATCAGCATAGGTAAAACCCAGAATGTGTGAGAGAGAATGGTGGGCACATGGCCTGGAGGTGAGCCAGGGACCAGCTGAGAGAGTACAGTGATGTGGTCGGGTTGGGGGGGCGGTAAGACCAGGCTGGGTAGCTAGCACTAGTCGTGGCTCAGGTAGGGACCATGTGAAAGAATCCATGTGAAGGCATCCATGCCTTTATCCTGAATGCAGTGGAAAGCCCCCAAGAGTTTTAACCAGGGATAGTCAGGAAATTAGGGTGGTAATGTAACCCTGGGACTCAAAGAGGAGCCAGAGGAGATGCAAGTAGATGAAACAGTGCACTATTGGAGTAGTCAAGTAAAAGATGGTGGTGGCTTAGAGCAGGGTGATGATGGGAAGATAATGAGGTATGGGTAGATTAAAGAAATCTATAGGAGATGAAACTCACAGGGGCTGGTGAAGAAAGGTGTGATGGAAACTGATGATGATTCTTAAATTTCTGGTTTGTACAGCTGGCTGAATGGTGAGCCACTTACAGTGATGGGAAACTCTGGAAGAGTCAGTGTCAGGGAAGATCAGGAGACTTGGTTTTCACCTTGCTTACTTTGACATTTCTATGAGTTATTTAAGAGGAATCACAAGTATGCATTCGGATAAGCAGGTCTGTAGCTAAGAAAAGAAGCTTAGGATGAAGATAGGTATTTGTGAGTCCTCTGAAAATGAGCAGTAATTAAAGCTGCAGCAATAAGTGAGATTTTTCAGGGGTGAAACATTGAGAAAATGTATGAACTCAAGGCTGGCTCTTGAAGAACTCTGGTATTTACTGGCCTAGGTAGAAGAGGACAAACTTGAAAATTGGGCAAATACTGTCAGAGAGATAGGAAAAAAATCTGGAGATTATTTTTTTTTAATTTTATTTTATTTATTTTTTTATACAGCAGGTTCTTATTAGTTATCTATTTTATACATATTAGTGTATATATGTCAATCCCAATCTCCCAATCTGGAGATTATTTATCAAGAAATCCCCCCAAAGATTATTTTACTTACGAGGGAGTACTGAAGCAATTTGAATGTTGATTATAAGTGAGGTAAGTTGAGGGCTAGGCAAAATTCGTAGGCTTACTTAACTGTCCATTGACAGATGAGTGGATAAAGATGTGGTACATACATACAATGGAATATTACTCAGCCATAAAAGGAATGAAATTTAGTTATTTGTAATGGGATGGGTGGACCTAGAGTCTGTCATACAGAGTGAAGTAAGTCAGAAAGAGAAAAACAAATACCATATGCTAAAGCACATATATGGAATCTAAGAAAACAGTACTGATGAACCTAATGGCAGGGCAGGAATAATCATGCAGATGTAGAGAACAGACTTGAGGTCATGAGGCGGGGAGGGGAAGTTGGGATGAAGTGAGAGAGTAGCATTGACATATATACAGTACCACATGTAAAATGGTTGGCTAGTGGGAAGCAGCCGCATAGCACAGGGAGATCAGCTGGATGCTTTGTGAGATAGGGGTGGGATAGGGAGGGTGGGAGGGAGGCTCAAGAGGGAGGGGATATGGTGATATATGTATACATATAGCTGATTCACTTTGTTGTACAGCAGAAACTAACACAACATTGTAAAGCAATTATAGTCCAATAAAGATATTAAAAAAAACCCCAAAATTCATGGGCTTTAATGACATGGAGATCATTGGTGATCCTTGGAAGAACAGTAGTGGGAAGATAAATAAGCAGGAAGCCAGATTGACAGTTATTGAACAATGCATGGAAGGTGAGAAATTGAAACATAGGGTGTTGATGAGTGTTTTGAAAAATATGGTTGTGAGAAAGAGAGTGCATTACCAAATGGGGTTGAAAGGTTGAGGGATATTTGCTTCATTTCTTATTTGTTTTAATGGGACAGATTGAGAGCATTTAATAACTGTGAAAAGGAGCTGCAAGGGAGGGAAAAGTTGAATTATAAGAATCACAGTGTATGTTATTAAGAAGAAACTAGATCGGTCTGGGATAGAAGCAAGTTCTTGTCCAAAATAGGAGAGAGAATGGATACAGATGAAGAAGGCGTGTATGGTTGATCTCAGGGAAATGGACATGTTCCTATCTGAGAGCTTCTATTTCTCTACAAATTCATCTACTGAATGCATAATAGACGGAGAAAGGAGGGGAGGATTTGCAATAGGCATGTGGAGAGTTTAGAGGAAAACTGAGTTGTTCCGACAAAGCTAACAGGATTTCTAGGTATAGGGAGGCCTCATGAAGGTCTCTGGGTTTTTTTTTTTTTCCCTCCCCTCAAAGTTCTAATCCTCCTCTTCCTGCCACTGCCCTGTCAGAAGATGAAAGCCTCCTTACTTTGTAGAGAAAATAGAAGTGGTGTGAGAGATATTTACCCATTTTTCTTGAGACCAAACATTCAAAGTAGTGATTACCATGGAATCTGACCTTCATAAGGAAGACAGTGAAGAAATGAGAGGGGCTGATGGATTGAAAGTCTCTTTCTCCGCTTACTTTTTACATAAATATTTATAATCTTTCAAGTTTCTATGAATTCTTTTTAATATAATTATTGCTTCAGATAATTAGAAAATTGCTCAACTAATATTTTCTCCTTGTTTTCTTTGACCTTTCGCTGACTTGTTTTAGTGAGTTTTCATGGTGAATAAAGAAGTGTTTTCAAATAGCTACTACATGTATATAGTTTGGTCACCCCTCATGTCCTAGGGTCATGACAGTGACTGCTTAGCTCAGTCGTTTAAAGGATGATCTAATGAGGCCAGGTCTGTTTCCTGTCGCTCTCCTGCCTGGCTTCAGACTGACCTTTTCCTCCTGTTCTTGCCGACTCTCTCACATAAATAGACTAGTAATTTCACAAGGTGGATGGGGGAGAGTGGAACAACTGTGAATAAAAACATCAACAGTATGGAAAGAAAATCCAGCTCTCATGCGTTCTTGATGGGCTGTTCTTTATAAAATAATAAAATATCTTCATAAATGGATTTAATGTTTTCAAAGTACCTTCACACCTGTCATCGGCCAATTTTTTGAGGTTGAGAAGAGAATTTTGTTATCTCCACTTGTGAAGTCTGAGATTCAGTGATGTCAGGGGGCTTGCCCATCAGGGTAGTTGTATTAACCATGTCTTTGATTTTCTGTATTTCTGATGCTTTGATATCTGGCGCCATGCTGACCATGGAGGACCCCTCCCAGGGATTGGCAATTCCTAGGCAGAGTAAACAACTAACCTGCGAGTGCACTTTTTCAAATACAGACCAACCCAGCTAGAGCCCACACCCCAAACACCACTTCTATCAGGCTCTTGCACTCTGAGCCACTCTCCACCTAACATAATCATCCCAGAGTCAGATACCAGACAACTAGGGACTATTCCTACGCTCCAGGGTCTGCTGAAATTATTCAAACTAGCCAACCCTAAACCTGCTTACCCTGCCTCACCCATTCCTTCCTGAAGAAACCACAATAAAATCTGTTATCCAAAGCTTCTGCTTCTCCCCTTGCTTTTAGCCAACTCTGGTGCTTTCCAGGGTGCCTCCCTGTGGCATGTCATGCCCCTCCCCTTGGGAGCAATGAGTAATAAGGCATCTTTTCAGTGGCAGTTTTCTCCTCATCTGTTGGTTTTACAATACCTCAAATTTTCTATTAATGCACTATATTTTAAAATAGTAATATGGTGTTTTTTTCAGTTTTATCATTCTGCTGCACCGTAGGTAGTGGGGCAAGAAAATTACATCTACTGTTTGTTGGATTCATTCATACATTGAATATGTGTGTTTGGAGCACCCATAACATGCTAGGCAGTATGCAAGCAGTTGATATATATTGATAAAATAAATTATACAAAGTGGAGGCAGAAGATGAGTAAATAAACATATGAATATATAGTTACTAATTGTGACAGTGCTGTTGGTGAAAAGGAAAACTCTATGGTTGTGCACTTTGGATTGGAGGTCAGAGGAGATTTTCTGAGGGGGTAATATCTCAATTATGATCTGAAGGAAATAGAGGATCCAGTTAAGCAAAAGATAGGATAATACAAAAGCTCAAAACCCCTTAGACAGGAATGATCTTGGTTTCTAAGAGAATGGGAAAGAAAGTCTGGGTAGCTATAAGACAGGAGAGAATGACAGAATGTGAGATTGAAAAACTAAGGAGAAGTCAGGTTATATCAGGGTTTTGTAGGATATGGAGTTTGAATTGCTTGCCAGGACAATGAAAAGGACTTAGATCACTCTCATAAATAATAAATAGATCATTCTCATTGATACTTTCGATAATATATTAATATTAATGTATTAACACATTAATAATTGATTAGTGGTTAAGGCTTTGAAACAAACCAAAGTAGATCTAAAATTTTGAGATATATGTTACAACAAGAATAATATTTTTATAAAGCAGTCGAGGGGAAAAATAACTATAGAATCAACCAACCAAGAAAAATGGATTTTCAGGTTCCAATGATATGACTTGGAGAAATAATTAGAATAAGATATGGAAAAAGCATTGGAGTAAATACTTTCATTATTTTCTTTGAATTATAAGTTATGTTGATAGAAAAGCAGATAAAAGAATAAACAGTTTTGCTCTATTGACTATCAACTAAATTCTGATTTGACCAGAAGAGTAATTATGTTGATTTGTATTTTGTATTATATTATGAAAGTAGTAGGCATGCAAGTTGACTGTTAGACTTTAATGTAACTAGTATATACTTCATCCTATGAGTAATTTGTGAGATTTCAGAACAGGAATCCAAGAATTCTCCTCCTCCTCTCTATTCCCTCCCAATTCTGATATATCATTTCTTCTGAGCCAAATATCTCCTGGGACCTATGGCTAATTGGGTGCAAGTGGGACCTTGGACTGTGGAGGGAAGTCCGAGACAGAACTGGTTCACAGCTTTCTTTTCTGAAAGCTAAATGTGTATCTCTATCCTTCTGTCAGGACATCTAGGTTAGGACCAAAAGTGGTTAGCTCCTAGGAAGAGTTTGATGCACATATAACTCAGGGGATCATTGTCATTGGACAGGATCTCTGGGGGAAGATTGACGTTGGACGCATACATGATCTTTCTGGATCCCAAATGTCTAGAAGAAACAAGATGAACAAGCTAAATCCTTCTTTTCTTGAAGTTGAGACAATAATTAGTGACCTGAAATTAGCAAGAATTCCTCTAGGTGGTTTAGGGGGAGGTAGCTGCCCACTTGTTTCTACACTAAAAGAACATATAACTTTATTTTCCCCCATCTGTAGGACTACCACTACTCAGAAAACTCTAATCCAATTTGACATCTAATAACCAACAAAAAAAGAAGAAGCAAAAATTGACTACATGGTATCCACAATCATTAAATAGAACTGCTGAAAAAGACAGACTGTGCTCTGAATAGGAAAATAATAGGAATACTTAGGTAGAGCCTTAAGTGAAGCATTCCGCACATGCATACAAACATTTTCTGTAACTTATTCTTAGAGATCCTAGAGTTCTCCATGAGAATATTTGTATTTTGAATTTTTTAGGCCAAAAATAAAACTCTTAATATAAGCACATACAGAACCATACAGAAAATCATCTTGAAACAGACTACAGCCATACAATTTCAGTGCCTGCATTTTCATTTATATTTATGATTATGATGAATCTTTTAATTGATTAATTTATTATCACTTGCTAATGAGAAAAATATTAAAGAGATACATCTAATAATATTGAATGATTCACTAAGTGAATTTCATACGAAAAAGGTTTTGCAATAAATTGAATGGGATATATCATTTAAGAAAATGAGTCATCAGATGGTGCAATGTGGAATAGACAGTTCAGACCCAAATGATTCTGTACAAATTCTCATTCAGTACAGTATTTGCATTGTAAATGGTGATGTAGATGCCGCTAAGCATTGTACACAACATTAACTTATTACTAATTTGATTTTTATTGGTTTTGTAGCTCTGTTTTAAATTTATAAATTTTTTTGGATTTATAGTTGCATGAGAATTGAAAACGTAAGTTTAGTTTTATGTTTCTACATATTTAACTAATTTATACCAACATTAGCAGTCTATTTTTCTATTATGAGAAATACAGCTTTCTGTATATATCTCTAATGTGTGTGTGTTTTTTTTAACATCTTTATTGGAGTATAATTGCTTTACAATGGCGTGTTAGTTTCTGCTTTATAACAAAGTGAATCAGTTATACATATACATATATCCCCATATCTCTTCCCTCTTGCGTCTCCCTCCCTCCCACCCTCCCTATCCCACCCCTCTAGGTGGTTACAGAGCACCGAGTTGATCTCCCTGTGCTATGCGGCTGCTTCCCACTAGCTATCTATTTTACGTTTGGTAGTGTATATATGTCCATGCCACTCTCTCACTTCGTCCCAGCTTACCCTTCCTCCTCCACATGTCTTCAAGTCCATTCTCTAGCAGGTCAACATCTTTATTCCCATCCTGCCCCTAGGTTCCTCATAACCATTTTTTGTTTAGATTCCATATATGTGTGTTAGCATACAGTATTTGTTTTTCTCTTTTTGACTTACTTCACTCTGTATGACAGACTCTAGGTCCATCCACCTCACTACAAATAACTCAATTTCGTTTCTTTTTATGGCTGAGTAATATTCCATTGTATGTATGTGCCACATCTTCTTTATCCATTCATCTGTTGATGGACATTTAGGTTGCTTCCATGTCCTGGCTATTGTAAATAGAGCTGCAATGAGCATTGTGGTACATGAGTCTTTTTGAATTATGGTGTTCTCAGGGTATACGCCCAGTAGTGGGATTGCTGGGTTGTATGGTAGTTCTACTTTTAGTTTTTTAAGGAACCTCCATACTGTTCTCCATAGTGACTGTATCAATTTACATTCCACCAACACTGCAAGAAGGTTCCCTTTTCTCCACACCCTCTCCAGCATTTATTGTTTGTAGATTTTTTGATAATGGCCATTCTGACTGGCATGAGGTGATACCTCATTGTAGTTTTGATTTGCATTTCTCTAACAATTAATGACATTGAGCATCCTTTCATGTGTTTGTTGGCAGTCTGTATATCTTCTTTGGAGAAATGTCTATTTAGGTCGGCTGCCCATTTGTGGATTGGGCTGTTTGTTTTTCTGATATTGAGCTGCATGAGCCGCTTGTAAATTTTGGAGATTAATCCTTTGTCAGTTGCTTCATTTGCAAATATTTTCTCCCATTCTGAGGGTTAACTTTTCGTCTTGTTTATGGTTTCCTTTGCTGTGCAAAAGCTTTGAAGTTTCATTAGGTCCCATTTGTTTATTTTTGTTTTTATTTCCATTTCTCTAGAAGGTGGGTCAAAAAGGATCTTGCTGTGATTTATGTCATAGAGTGTTCTGCCTATATTTTCATTTAAGGGTTTTATAGTGTCTGGCCTTACTCTAATGTGTTTTAATGTGTTTATCTGTCTCATTCACAGTTCAAAATATCTGGTTTTCCATTTTATATTCATAAAACATCTTACTCAAGGTATTTCCTAAATTGCATTTTCAGACATTTAATCTGTAGGCTTTGGAGACCTGTTTGTTGTTGTTATTTTTTGCACGTAAAGCAAAAAACAAATTAAGTAATAATTTATTTAATTCTACATCCCAGGATTCAGAATTGTGATGTCAAGTCAATACACCATGAGCCTGTGAGGTTTTTTTCTTCCCCCCATGTCCAGGCACACTGTCATATATTCCAATGACCCATAATACAGTGGGCCCTTCAGGAATATGAAAAGCATTTTCTCGAGTCCAGCTGTTGTGGGATCGAAAAACCTCAGTTACAGCGAAATTTGTGATTGTTTATAAAATACAATGGAAAGGCAATTCTTTAGAGATGAGGTTGAATGTCATTTATTCAAATAACAACATCAGGAGTCCATAGGAAATATTATGTTTAAATGAGAGGTGAAGGAAAGACAAGTAGTGCTGAAAATGATGTCTTTAATAGAACTTGTTATTTTCATGCCTATATTCTCTCTTAGTAATAGATTATAAAAACATACTTTCAGAATTCTTCATTAGGGTTTAAAGGAATAATGTTATTATATATATTTTTCCATTCTTGTTTGTATTCCTATTCTTGGCCTTTCCCTCACCAAAAGTCCTGTTTTAATGACAAGAACAATTGAGGAAATCTTTCCTTGAATTTAACCGAGATTGAAATGTGGTCTCTAAGCAAGTCTAATCCTAGTGGCAATGATCCTGCAAATATATCTTTTTCAGGATATTTACCTTTATTGAGACCAGCTGGGAGGGGAGCAAAAGCATTTTGACCAATTCAGATAGTATGATTGCAGGGTTATATTCTAATATCTTGGTCATCAAACATTGGCCCACTAAATGTTAGATTGACAGGAAGCAACATGTACTCTCTTTAAGAAGTACTTTTGAGTGGTTGCCATCATAGATTTGAAAATGGAATTGCTAAAAACAACAGCAAAGAACTCATCCCAAGGAGCACATCAGAGCTGTCACTCTAGCTCTCAAAAGCTCGATTCTCTGTTGACATTAATGCAGGCCATCTGTAACTTGTTCATATCTCTTTTCAATCTTATCTGGCCAGTTAATATGTCTTGGGTCTGACGATTCAAGAGTCTTCAGTGTGTATAAAAGAAATTGGTACATCTTGATTCAGTTGATGGAGCATAAGATTGCTCTCATAGATATATTGCAAGTTTTCAGAAAAATTTATGGAACTTCCCCAGAATGAAAGAAACTATAAATTTTACACAGTGAATGAAATATGTTTTCTCAGCTCTTTCCATTTGGTAAAAAATTATGTATAACCTATTTCAGATGGTGCCCACGCTACAATCATCTATTTGATATCTGGTTTCATTTAGCTAGTGGGGAAGGGATGGAGAAGAGTAGAAATCCCACTCATTTGTTCATCTGTTAGGAAGAAAATCTGAGACACTTACAAAAGGCAATTTGGTCTTTTTTTTTCCTCTTTATATGAGGTTTTGACTTACGACTTCCATTAAGAACCCCATCAGAACTCAACAATTCAAAGGGGCTTGTCCTTGGGCCCTTTTTGATCGCCACCTACTTAGAGTAAATAAGTGGACACTTCTAGGAAATGTATTTCCTTTCACTGCTATAAGATTCACACCATATTATGAGATAAAGAGGAATATTTTGAGAAATATAAACTACAATGACAAAGAAGAATCGTTGAACTTAGTAGAGAAGAAAGATTCTTCTTTACAAATGTAAAAGGAGACAATATACTGTTCTGGTATGGTTTCAATTTTATTTATAAGCAGCTTTCAAATGAAGTTATTTTAAAGAGAATTGAAATAGTGAGGCTATTCTCTCATATTTTGAATGAGCTGTTTCTGAATCTTTTCCTGAAGGAACTTTTCTTTTTTAAAAAAAATGATTTCTTTATTGTTTTTATTAAGGTATGATTGACATATAACATTATATTAGTTTCAGTTGTACAACGACAGGAACTTTTCTTATTTAACCCTCTCCACCTTGCCTCACTGTCCTGTTCATAATACTGATCAAGATAATGTTCGTTGGCTCTCGCTGGATTCCTGTTGAATGCGTTACTTGCTTTCCCAAGATTTTGACCTAATTGCTTCCACTAGATTGGCAGCTCTTTGAAGATCAGTGTGCTGTTTTCCAGTTTTTCCCAATCTTCTTAGCCCTTCTTTGCATGCCAAAGAACTCAGAAAATGCTAAGGCATGATCACTTGGATGGTCTTTACAGGTAGACTTTGCCCTGTTCTGCACATTCGTTGCTGCTTAAAAGCAGCTACAATGTATGGCTCTGTCACTAAGTAGATGGTTGTAACACTGGGCAGATCTCTTCCTGATGCTGTCTCTTGGGCTAGCTGTCATCTAGGGACCCCTTCCAGGGCTGCTGTAATTATTGTTAATAATAATTATAATAGTGAGAGTTTCTGCTTATTGTCTACTGTGTGCTACTATGCTATGGGTTTTTAAATAAAATTGCTTTAATCTTTATAATAATCTGGTTAGGTAGGTACAATTATCTCCATTTCGTGCATGAGGAAAACTGAAGCTCCGAGAGTATAGGCAACTTGTTCAAGTACTAGCATCGGCCCTCTCCTTCCTGATTTCTCTTCTCTCACAGCTAGTCATCACTGAATCCAGCTGTTTATACCTCTTCTCCATTCCTACAACCATTGCCCTGGTTTCAACTCTCAGCTTTAGTCTGGACTTGTTAACCGCTTCCTAACTGGCCTCCCTGCCTCCAGTTTTATACTCTTCCTCTAACATCTGTCAGTTTTTAAGATGTAACTCAGGTACCACATCTTCCAGGAAACATCCGCTGACCACCCCTCCACTGGATAATGTTACTGTCCTCTATGTCCTGTAATGCCTCACATAATCCTGGTCGGCTTCCTTAAAAATATTGTAATTGCCAATATTTAATACACGTCTACTATCTACCAAGAACTGTTCTAAGCTCATTATATACATTAACTCATTAAATAGTCACAACCATACAAAGTAGGTACTGTTAACACTGTGTTTTATAGATGTTCAGTAACTTGCCCATGACCATGAAGTTAATACAGGCTAGAGGTGGAATTTGAACCCCAGACACACTTGCTTGAAAACCTGGTTTCTTAGCCTCTGCTCTGTACCCTTTTTTTTTTTTTTTTGTGGTATGCGGGCCTCTCACTGTTGTGGCCTCTCCCGTTGCGGAGCACAGGCTCTGGACGCGGAGGCACAGCGGCCATGGCTTACGGGCCCAGCCGCTCCGCGGCACGTGGGATCCTCCCGGACCGGGGCATGAACCCGCGTCCCCTGCATTGGCAGGCGGACTCTCAACCACTGCGCCACCAGGGAAGCCCTCTGTACCGTCTTTTGCTTCAAGTCTTGCTCTCACTAGAAAGCCTTCTATGGGTCTTTCCAAAGTTACTTTTTAAAATAATTGGGATTTCTGAAAGTCCAAATTAACGTGTGAAGCGGAAAATGAAGAATTCTCAGGCATTTTTGCGAGACTTGAAGTACTAAAATGACCCCAGGGTCAGATAATTCTCCATTTATTTAAAGCCAAAGACTTTAAAATATTTTTACTTCCATGAGACCCATGGTTCCTGTTTTCCAGGTAAGAAAAGTGAGGATGAGTGATGAGAAGTGATTGCCTGAAGCAGAGTTTCTAGCCATGGTGTTACTGCCATCTGGGGCTGGATCATTCTTCAGCGTGCGGGGCTGTCCTGTGTATTATGGAATGTTTAGCAGCATCTCAGGCCTCTATCTTCCCCCAGCTGTAACAACCAGCAATGTCACCAGGCATTGTCAGATGTTCCCTGGAGGACAAATTTACCTCCTGTTGAAAACCACTGGTCTGAAGCCTTATGTTGTCAAGTGGCAGTTTGAAAACTGGCTTTCTGCGTCTCAGTTCAGTTCTCTTCCATTTCTCTGAGTTAGCTCCCATTTTCAAAAATCGAATCAAAACAGAGCTACAACTCACTCCTCATTGTCTTTCACCCCTATTTCTGTTGGCGGTGGTGGGCATGTCCCTTTGGTTGCAGGCAGCACTGCATAGCTGATTGGCATTTTCCTGAACCAAGGTGTTAGAATTACCAAATGAAGAAATTAGGCCTTTGTAAAATGTCAAGGGCACCTTAAGATTATGACACGTGATCCGGAGAAGCAACACAGTCTACTTCACTAAAGCCCATCAGGCAACCCTGCACAGCATTGGATGGTAGGATGGGCACAACCTGCACACGTGCTGGGTCCCCAAAGATTTAAAAAAACACAGTGGATAGTAGCTTCCAGAAGGTGTATTCTGGACTTTGAAACCAGCCTCTTTGATATATTTAGACAAGGGATTCTGGTTTGGGGAGTCTAACAGGGAAATTGCTGCTCTTCTCAGGGGAATGTTTTAGGGATTGATGTTTTGATGTGGGTGTGGCAATTTGAAATGCTCAACAGAAAAGCGGAATGCTTATAGAACAGTAATTACTGATTAGGTGACTTGAGGATCTAGAAGTGAGATACATCGCAAGTGGCTGAGTGTATTTGCTCTCTCTTCTTTCCCTGTCTTTGCTTGTTGGATGGATGAAGTTACTGTGACGGTTAATTTTGTGTGTCAACTTGACTGGGACATGGGGTGCCCAGATATTTGACTAACCATTGTTTCTGGGTGTGCCTGTGAAGGTGCTTCCGGATGATATTAGCATTTAAACTGGTAGACTGAGGTAAAGCAAATTGCCCTCCCCATTGTGGGTCTGTGTCATCTAATCCCTTGAGGGCCTGAATAGAACGAAAAGGAGAAGAAGAATTAGCTCTCTGACCAGTGGAGCTGGGACATCAATCTTCTGCCTGTGGTGCTGCTGGTTGTCAAGCCTTCAGACTCAAACTGGAATCTACACTATCAGCTCCCTGGCTCTCAGGCCTTCATACCTGATCGCTGGCTTTCCTGGGTCTCTGGCCTGCAAACAGCAGGTTGTGGAATATCTCAGGTTCCATAATCACATGAGGCAATTCTGTACAGGGTTCTGTTGACCCCTACCTAATACAGTTATCTTGTGCGGCAAATATAAGATGACGTTTATCTTCCTTCAAAATTTAGAAATCAAGAGCATTTTTTTAGTTCTCAATTCCTGTGATGGTATAAAGTGTGCTTAAGCCAGAGAGAATATGTTGGAGCAAAATTATTTTCAAGGGCATAATAAATGAAATAATAGCTCAAATAAATATTTGACTGAGCATAGGAACGAACTATGATATACTGCTGACTCTGCTCCTAACTGAGGTGTAACTGTGATGATGACTCTTCCTCCTTCTGTATTTTAGATACCTTATCTGCAGTGAAGAGGTTGGACTATATCAGTGGTTATCAACTTGGGCAGTGTTGCCCTCAGGGCACTGTTGGCAATGTCTGCAGTGATTTTGGTTGTCACAGGTAGGGGTAGTGGTGATACTGGCATCTTGCGGGCAGAGGCCAGGGCTGCTGCTGAACACCCTACAATGCACCAGACAGCTTTCCACAACACAGAATTATCCAGCCTCAAACACCAGCAGTGCTGAGGCCGAGAACCCCGGCAATAGATTCTCTTGCAGCCCTACTTTTATGAATCTATCACTCTGCTCTCATTAAATCTGTTAAAATATTCTACGTTTGAAGGGTCTTTTATAGAAAGTTAAGACAACCGATGATACATAATTGATATGGAAGAAAATTTTACGAGGAAGAAATACAGTCTCATTTATAAAATACTCCCCTGGATTTATTAGCTTGAGAGTCAGGATCAATACCAACCACTTTCCCTTGAGAAGTGTCTCCTTTCATGGATCTCTATAGACATAGCTTTCTAGTACCTTAATTGAGTTAAGGAGGGAATTGTATTCTCTTTGTCTGTAAAGCTATTTTTGTATTTGTTACTGGTGACGAAACCTGTTGGAGAAAAGGTAAAGTACAGAGGCTTGAAATGACTTAAGTGTCTGAAAATCCCCTTGCTTAAAAAATTTCCCACACTGCCTCTAATTGAGAAATCCAGTTTGATGAGCAAGCTGTTCCTTGGAAATTCAGATGCCCCTGAAAATGGACAGATATCACTGTATGTTAGTGTGAATCCCCTTAATCAGAACCACACTTAGGGCCTTGTAGAACTTTGTTTGGAAATAGGAAATTCAGAGATGGTGCCTGGATGGGAGAGGCTGCGTGAGGAATTGACTCTCTGGGGGCAGGAAAGCGGAGGTGAGGAATAGAGGCTTCAGGGAAGAGGGAGAGTGGGTGAACACTTGGCCCTTGGCGTTTCTGCTGTTGGAGCTCACTCACTAGGGTGGGAGTGCCTTAGGGAAGACAAAGAGACCCCAACATTTCTAGTTTGAATATCCCTTCATTACTGCAAATATCCCTAGTGCACCGACCAGACAAGGAAAGCGGAAAGAAATGTACTGTGATCTCCTCATCTCTTTCCCTTTCTTCTTCTTTCTTTCTTTTTCTTTTTTTTTTTTTTTTTGCTGTACGCGGGCCTCTCACTGCTGTGGCGTCTCCCGCCGCGGAGCACAGGCTCCGGACGCGCAGGCTCAGCGGCCATGGCTCACGGGCCCAGCCTCTCCGCGGCATGTGGGATCTTCCCGGACCGGGGCACGAACCCGTGTCCCCTGCATCGGCAGGCGGACTCTCAACCACTGCGCCACCAGGGAAGCCCTCTTTTTCTTTTTTATTGTTAATAGATTTTTGTTTTCAGAGAGCCTTCAAAAGTGTTATCCAGGGACACAGGAAGTTTATGTGATAATCAGAGATGACTTTCAGTCCTTTCTCTTCGGTCATCTTAGTGAGTCACCTGACTTCCTTGAGCTGGTGGATCATGACCCTTAGCTCATGAGGATAGTGGGGTGCTATTTCCTACTTCAAGGACTCACCTGTGAATATATGTGTATTTTAAAATATAATAATAGTAATTATTATATAATCATATTATTATTATTATGTAAATATATATGTAATTCTTAGGAGAACCAGGTCAAGCAGGCATTGTTTTGATTGCAGAAAATATCTTCAGTGGTATTTCTGACCCTTGTGCTTTAGACCTGTTGAAACTGGGGTGACTTTCTCTTTGATTTTGGACAACAGTAAGTGCGTGGCGCAGATCTACTGATCCCTGTGTCCTAGATGAGCTGACTGGCCTCACCTTTTGTTTTTTTCTTTTATTTAAAAATGTTTTTAAATTGAAGTATAGTTGATTTACAATGTTGTGTTAGTTTCTGGTGTACAGCAGAGCAATTCAGTTATACATATATGTATTTTTCAGATTCTTTTCCATTATAGGTTATTACAAGACATTGAGTATAGTTCCCTGTGCTATACTTGTTTTTTATCTATTTTACATATAGTAGTGTGTATCTGTTAATCCCAAACTCCTAATTTACTTGTCCCCCACCCTTTCACCTTTGGTAACCATAAGATTATTTTCTATGTGTGTGAGTCTGTTTCTGCTTTGTAAATAAGTTCATTTGTATCATTTCTTTTTAGATTCCATAAATGATATCATATGATATTCATCTTTCTCCGTCTGATTTACTTCACTTAGTATGATAATCTCTAGGTCCATCCATGTTACTGTAAATGGCATTATTTTATTCTTTTTTATGGCGGAGTATTATTCCATGTATATATGTACCACATCTGCTTTATCCATTCATCTGTCAGTGGACATTCAGGTTGCTTCCATGTCTTGGCTATTGTAAATAGTGCTGCTATGAACATTGGGGTGCATGTATCTTTTTGAATTATGGTTTCCTCCAGATATGCCCAGGAGTGGGATTGCTAGATCATATGGTGGCTCTATTTTTAGCTTTTTAGGGAACCTCCATACTGTTCTCCATAGAGGCTGCACCAGTTTACATTCCTACCAGCAGTGTAGGACAGCCTACCCCTTTAGCACAGTTTCTAGTTTCTGTCTTCCACAAAGGCACTTCCTCTATTCTATCAGGCAGTGGATTTACTTCTGAACTCCCCTTTTCAAAACTTACGCTATGAGCTCTCAATGTTTCCTTTCTATGGCATCTGGGGTCTATTTCAAATCAGGAAAAATTAAAATAAATTACAGAATGAGTTAAAATTGTTGAATTTCAGACCTCAGGAATGGATAGCTGAGCTCTAGAGGCTTTCCAAGGCCCCCAAACCAGCTCATATTGACGACTTTTCTTTCCTAAGGTTGTCTAACTAGGCGAGCCTTTCTTTTCCCTTTCCATTCCAGAGACTTCCAGCTCTGAGTTCCATGGGAAATGCAGGTCTGCCATACCTTATCTGAAATCTTGGAGCCTGATGTTTTTCAGAATTAATTTTTCAAAGAGAGGTAATATCATGAATAGGTGGAGCTCAGAGGAATTTTAGGGCAGTGAAACTACTCTGTATGATACTATCACGATGGATACATTTCTCCGAAGCCATAGAATATACACACTAAGAGTGAACCCCAAAGCAGACTATGGACTTTGGACAGTAATGGTGTGTAGGTTTGTTGATAGCAACGAGTGTCCCACTCTGGTGCCGGATGTTGATAATGGGGGAATCTGGGCATGTGAGGGCAGGGAGTAAATGCAAAATCTCTGTACCTTCTTCTCAGTGTTGCTGTGAACCTACAACTGCTCTAAAAATAAAGTCTGTTTCAAAAATAAAAAAAGGTAATACAATATATAATCACTGGAAGAGTCTGAACCAATCCCCAGTAACCAAAATTATATCTTTATGGTGAAAAGTAGGCTCCTGTACGCTGAGTGGGATAAACATAGATTATAAATAGCCTAAAGTCAATTCAGGTCAAATTTTTGCCTCCAATGAGTTTGCCTCAAAGTTGCAAAAACTGAAATAATAGTAATTGGATTTCTGAAGTCTTCGGATTTTGTCATTGCGATTTAAGAGAGAAATTCGACACCCACTCTACCCAATTCCTGATAGCCGTGGCACAGGCTTTCTTGTTTAATTAGAAGACTCAGAACTGCAATCTCATCAAAGTTACCCCGTACCAACACTCCTACGTGGGTGTACTCCATGGACCTGTCCTCTGGGGTGTGCAGAGCTGCAGATGGTGCCAGGTTAATTCTTTTCCTACCAGGCCCTCTCCATTATAAGTCATTATAAAGCTGCCACTAGATTTCAGAGGCGCAGTTCACTGCTGCCACTTCTCTCTCTCTGCTCTTAGAAAAGTGCAGCTGTATCCACACATTTCTGGGCAAATAAATGTCTCTTTGCCTTTTGGGTAATCCTAGACCTACCAAAAATATAAAAATCAGAGTTGAGGTATTGCTGACCACCAAAATAACCCAGAAAGTAAAATGCCAACTTTCCTTATTTTTATATTCTCACTTGCAAGCTCTGATCTATTTCACATGAAACAGAGTGCCTACAGGTATACCTTCTTTTATGAGTTAGTCAACTTGATCCTTTAAGGGTAATTTTTTTTAAATGTAAATATACCCGAGGAGTGTGCTACTCACATAAATTCCTCAGAGATTAAAAAAAAAAAAAAAACTATTCTCAACATTTATGTTCTCTGTAGAGGAAAAAGTGTTAATCCAGGAAAAAGTGGGACTCCAGAGCCAGATCTGACTTCGAGTCACATTTCTACTAGTAAATATCCATTTCACCTGAGACAGGTGTCTCTGATTCTCCATGCATAAAATGAGGACGTTGAATTCAAGTCCCTCTCTCAAGTTTGTGCTCATAATGGGTCCTTCTTCAGATGGGTTTTGGGAGGTGTGTGAAACCATTGCTAAGTAAAAGTGTGTGTGTGTGAGAGTCTTGACATGAAGGTGTCATAGCCTTCATGAAATTCTGAAAAGGATGCATTTATTTTTCCTTAAAATCTTTATGCTTTGATAAGTTTGAATCTTCATATATCAATTTGCTTAAAACAAGTTATACTTTCAAATTTATGGCAGCCTTAGATGTGTGGTTATTGAGTCTATAGGGTCCCAGCAAGAAATAGATGCTATGCTATGCGTGGTGATGGATATTGAAAGGAAGGAAGGAAGGAAGGGAGGGAGGGGGGGGGGAGAGGGGGAAGGAAGGGAAGGAAGGAAGGAAGGAAGGAGGGAGGGAAGGAGGGAGGAAGAGATGGCATACTCAGGGCTTTGAAGAATGTTTAATGAGGAACTATTTATCAATACAAATGTTTAGAGAACACTTATAACGTTTTATAACATATTACAAAAGCAAAAGAAATAATGCAGCATCCAAGGCCTAGTAATGGAGGAGTCATTAGCACACTTAGGCCTGAACTGGCAAGGAAAGGGGGCCATTACTACAATCCCAAATAGAGTCATGACCTTGAAAGGAATGGTGACTTTTGGCCCAGAGTTGCAGCCGTTCTGATGTGAACACTCAGAAAGAGAGCTGGAAAATAAATGGTCCAACCATCATCTCTTCCTTCCTTTGGATTTCTCCCCGGGGCTCTACAATAGCCAAACTCAAATGTAAGACAGAGATAGGGGAATCCATTGATATGGGCCAGACCCACTCTTCTCCCTGGGCAGAGGAGAATGGATCTGGATGGGTAAATGGCAGCTATCCAGCCAAGCAATGTAGAGTAAATCAGGCAGAAGCAGCAGAAGCCTGGAGACAGAATCATTCTTGTCCCTGCTGTGTGACCCAGACCTCCCCTATGGCCTGTTTCTTCATCCATCATCTAAGGGTGACAATACAAACGTACCTTGGAGAGTTCTTTTCTGAAATGACCAACAAAAATGAATATAAAACATTGTGCAGGGCTTCCCTGGTGGCGCAGTGGTTGAGAGTCCGCCTGCCGATGCAGGGGACACGGGTTCGTGCCCCAGTCCAGGAAGATCCCACACGCCGCGGAGCGGCTGGGCCCGTGAGCCATGGCCGCTGAGCCTGCGCATCCGGAGCCTGTGCTCCACAACGGGAGAGGCCACAGCAGTGAGAGGCCCGCGTACCGCAAAAAAAAAAAAAAAAAAAAAAAAAACACATTGTGCAGCTATAAAGTGCTGTATGGATGTTCAGCATTTGTGGTTATTGGTTTTAAATTCTGTAGGAGGAATGACAAAAGGAGGGGTGGCGTGTGCACTGGTCTGAATGGCCCTAAGGCTCCAGCTGGGACAGAGTCAGCTGTGGAGAAGGATACATTGGTCGCTTTATGGACATTTCTGCAGGGTGAGATCTGTCCTTGATATAGTTCAGGCAGAGATAATATGGTTAGGGGACACGAGGACAACAAATTGATTCGCTGACAATATCAATAACAGACTAGTCAAATCAGCTATTCACTTCTCCCAGTTTAAAAACGTCCCTTTTTAACTAATGGATGGTGTGTGGTACTAGTGATCCCCAATCAAAATACAGATTTCCAGACAATAGCCCTGGAGACTCTGATTCTGCTTATGAGACATAGATCGTGGTAGCTCTACAAGCTCCCCACCGGTTATTTTTATGACCAGGTTGGATGGGGACACATGATACAGGCAAATCATATCCATTCATTCTTCTGTCACAAAAGGGGATAATCTGGGGAGAAGAAGGACCAAATGGGGAGTTGGTTTATTACTTATTGAGGTGATACATGCTTCTGATCCAGACTATTGGCAGAGCCAGTGGATGTGGGCTGATTATTTGAAGGTGCTAAAAGATTCTGCTTAAAAATTCCTCTCTCGCTTCCTCTATTACGAACCCAACAATCCTCACAGGACTCAGTCTTCTGCATTAGGCCTGTAAAGCCTCCTGTTGAAGTGCAATCATGCTCGATGAGCTAACATGGCAGATTGGAAAGGTCCCTGGACTAGGAGTCAGGAACCTGGCTTTGTGACTTATTGTTGTTTCTCACCTCTTCTCATCTGTCTTTAAGGCTACTGGAGCCTCGGTTCCTTCTTTATAAGAATGAAACAAATGAGATTAGTAGCTTTCTGGGCTTTTTACTTAGTGGTAGAACTCTTGTCAAATTAAAGCTTGCAAAAGACCACAATATGTCAATTAAAAAAAAAAGCTGAGATGTTTTAATTAAAAAACGGGCAGATGATACAGAAAGAAGCCTGTTCTCCTTTTTCTTTTACCTATCGTTGTTCCCATTGTGTTGCTTCCCAGAACCCTAGGAATCTACCATGCACATTTAGAAAATCACTGCAAAAAATGAGCTCTAAATTCTGTTCATCTTTTAAAAAATTTTTTTTCCACTTGGATACATTTTAAACTATTAACAGCAATTGTATTTTGAGCCATCAATTCAAAGTAGTTTCTCAGAAAATGTATTCACCTAAAAATATCCAGAGAAAATAGAAATTTAATAAAGATATTTTGATGAAACATAGGAGTTAGGAGAGAAGGGACAAACTCTAAAGAGAAAGGGGCTGAATTCAAGAGGCTGAGACATCCTGAAAAGTAGTGTAAAGACCTTGGGTTCCTTGTCAGGGGGAAGGAATTCTAAGGGTAAGTGGAAATAAATAATACGGTAAGAATAACACTGTCGATTATATAATTTTGTGGTTTCCTAAAACATTTGTCTCCTTTTCCCTTTTATCTTCATAACAACTCCTCAGTGCAGGCAGGGCAGGGTGTACATGTCCAACCGCTATATCAGGGTTTCTCAGTCTCAGCACTCCTGACATCTGGGGCCAGATCATCCTTTGTTGGAGGGGCTGTCCTGTGTGTTGTAGGATGTTTAGCAGCAGCCCTGGCCTCCGCCCTCTAGATGCCAGTAGCACCCTCTCTCCCAAATTGTTACAGCGAAGAACGTGTCCAGACATTGCCCTGTGGGGGAGAACCACTCCCAGATGAGGATCACTGGTCTACATAAAATAATTGAGATATGGAGAAGCTGTGAGAGTTGATTGAAATGATACAGCTGTTGAGTTAGGCTATTTGTTCCCAATTCTGGGTTCTTTCCCTGTGCAGTTGTTACTTGAATAGAACCATTCATTCTGTTCATATTTTGCTTCTTCTTATATCTGATCCTGGCAACGATTATATCTCCCAACCTTCCATACCCTTTCCCGAAACTATCCTTCTAAGGCCTGTTTATCTAAAAAGCGAGAGTCCTGACTTTATGCTGGGGCAAATTTAGGTCAAGGATAGGGTCAGGTCTGTACACACTTAGCACTCCTTGCTTGAAGGTATATTTGCTGTAGAATTAAGCCCAAGGCTTTTGGGGGATGCTGATCTTGACAGTTGATATAATTATAAAAGACATTCTTTGGTCTTAATTGTGCTGTCCATCAGAATTGATGCCTCCTGTATGTTCCTTCTTTAATACTTTCTGTTGAATCTTCAATGACCATTTAGAGAAATTAGCCATTAGTTAAAAAGCTCATCATGTTAATGAATTTCTCTACCCAGATTAATACCATGGATTACCTCATTCCTCTCCCCAGGTCTGTCCGCTGAACCCTGAGTTTTAGCACCCAGCCCCCATGTGTACCAGCAGACATGTGTCTTGGGCTGGGGAGGTAGTGAGGTGGCCAGGACCATCTGTGCTGGTCTGTTTCTATTATGCCTGCTGCAAGCCAGCTGCACTTGCCTCTGAGTCTCTGAAGCTCCCTATCTGTCCCGGCTGACCTCCCAGCCAGTGCAGCCTCTTTCACAGCTCCCAGGGGTCACAGGTCCCATCCCAATTACCTTTTTTTTTCCCCTCTTTTGTCCTTCCTGGTTACATGGTGATCTTTCATGTAACTTTGGCTGAATGAGATCTTCTGCCAGTGTTCAGTAGGTATTCTGTGAGAGTTGTTCCACGTGTACGTGTATTTTTGATGTATTTGTGGGAGGAGGTGAGCTCTATACTCTTCTATTCCACCATCTTGATCTCTGCCCCTATTACTTTAAAATATGAATTCTTACAATATGCTGGAAATTACATCCTCATGATGATGTATATGAGCAGAACGTTTCAAGCCTTTTGCTTTATACCATGGACCAATTCTTCTTTCAAAGCCTGCCTGTCTTGTGACCTAGTATCTCATGGGATGTATACAACTGTTTATTTTTTTGATTAATGTCAACTAAAATATTAATTATAGGTGAAATGTAACATACATTTGCCTTTAGTAGTGCCTTGAACCTTGGAAATATTATAACACTTTTTCCCTGGTGGGTATGGTGGGCACTTTGTTACCCTTCACATCACATATGATTAACTTACTGCACCGTGAATACTTGAAATTATATGTGAAGGATCAAATAATTCTTCAGAAAATGTGTCTATCCTAATTTTTATTTTTAATTTTAGGTGTTAATTTTTTTACTTTTTAGTATTACAATTGTTTTAATTTTTAGGATTTCAAGTCTCTATAGACTGTATTACTTGATGAAATAAGGTAAAAAAAATCCTCCAATAGTAAGTTTTCTATTTCTTCAATTCTTGAAGGAAATCTACAATTAACAGGACTTTTACTACAGAGAAAAGAGAGTGAGAAATTATGAATTAAAATGTTTTGGGGAAACATATTTTGGATTTTAATTGTACTAAATGTATCCAGGCAACATGGAAGAAATCGATCCTATCCAAACATAACTGGTGGTTCTAAGTCACTACTTAAATATAGCCAGCACTTCATTTATTTAATGACACACTCAAGTTACTGATATAATGAAGACAGCAATAAACATTTTTCCTATCCTCTCAAGATGTTTTTACCTCTGTGTAGAAAATAATTGTCTTTAATTTTATGTAAGGCAATAAATTTTCCCTCTGGTCTTTAATCCATGGCCCTGAACAATTAAAACCGTTACTAGACTGTCTTTAAATTAAATGTATCTGTGACTTCTCTAAACATTTATTCATGGGCATATATAGAATATGGAATGGAGGACTTTATTTATAGACTCTGAGCTACTTACAGGGAGGCAGCGGCTCATAAATCTTTGTATTTCTAGTGCTTCACTTAGTAGCAATATCATAGTATGTAAGAAATAAAATTGTGTTGTTTCCTGAAACAACATCTTTACTCCAAGGACCAGTTTTAATATACCAAATAATTGTCTACCAGTACATGAGCTACCCAAATAATTGATGAAAACTATCAGAATCTTTCATATCATTGCTCAAGGATCTGTTTTCGTTTTACTATATATAGACTCACCCCTAAGTTCAAGATTATTGCAAGAAGAGCTGACGGTTTCTTTTTAAAAGCACTTGGTGAGGTATACAGATCAGCTGCTTAAATATATTCTGCTTATTCAAACTGGCAAATGATTCACAACCAAGGACAATAAAAAGTAATCAACAAGGGTTTAATCCTTAGTATTCTCCCTGGCACCATTTAAAATGAGGCTGTGGTGCCCATGAAGACTGAAGTTATATATATATATATATATGTACACACACACATACACACACATAATTATTCTTATAAACAATTATATATTATATATAATATATAACTAAAGATACACTGTATCCATATCTATCTATCTATCTATCTATCTATCTCCTATTTTTCTTAGTCCCTGCTTGTTTCTAGTAAAGAAAACCATTGTCTACTCTGACCAAATCTGAGCTTTGAGGTGGTTGGGAGAGGGGGGAAAGCATTGCAGAACGTTTGCACTCTGCTGAGGAGAGATACCTTGTATGCGGCTGCTGATTTTTTTTTTTTTTTTTACATCTTTATTGGAGTATAATTGCTTTACAATGGTGTGCTAGTTTCTGCTTTATAACAAAGTGAATCAGCTATACATATACATATGTTCCCATATCTCTTCCTCCTTGTATCTCCCTCCCTCCCCCCCTCCCTATCCCACCCCTCTAGGTGGTCACAAAGCACCGAGCTGATCTCCCTGTGCTATGCGGCTGCTTCCCACTAGCTATCTACCTTACGTTTGGTAGTGTATATATGTCCGTGCCACTCTCTCGCTTGTTTGTCAAAACATATTTTCTTGAGTTGTCATAAATTATACTACATAATGGTTTGGGTCCCAAGTTCAATCTGTAAACAGTGTGCTCACAGCTGGCAAATCTGTTACAAGCTTCTGGCTTGCAGCCTTTCATTTTATTTAAGAATCACATCTGCTCAGAGCTAGCACTGGGGCACAGACTTGAGAAACCTGGTACACTTAAGTTAAACCTGCAACCTGAACTTTCTAACTAGATGTGCTGAGTTCTGAGTTTTGGTACACCTCCCCCCGACCCCAACTGAGGATGCGTACACGTGCACACACGTGCGCGTGCATACACACACATACACACGCTTTTTCTCTCAAATGGCCATATGGGCAGAGCTGGCTGTTACAAATTACGCTAGTCAGTAACACTATAAAATCTGAGCTTGATTTATTTTCTCCTTATTTAAAAAAAGCACACTGTGGTCTGTACAGTGTTTATGCTGTAAACAGTAACTGCAATCACAACAAAAAATCCTATGTAAGGAAGTTCTCTTTTATTGTTAGGGAACCAAAAGGAAAGGTCTGGAGGACAAGAGTTTCAATCCTCAAGAACTGGGGTCTGGAAGCTCTAAACCATTTTCAGGATCCAAGATGAACCAGTGTCCCGAGAAGAATGGGGTTGTGAGTTAGTTCTCAAATGATACTAAGAGTCAGGCCCAGAAGTTAAGAAACTCTCCCCAGTGGTATCATAGAGAAAGTGTGCTGCGGACCACCACCAACCACCCTGTTGATTTTACAGAAAATCCCAGACCAGTTTTTCAGGGAGCATCCACATCTCTCAGCCTCACACCTCACACATCCTGAACTGCAGAGGGGATGAGCTTGGTCTAATAAGCACATTGGCAAGGCGAGCTGAGTACCAAGTTGTCAAGCTTTTTGAGATTCCATTCAAACTAGAAAAAACATATCACTTACTAAATACCTATAAGTATGTGAATTTCACCCCTGTTCTAGGGACTACAAACAAGTTTGAAGTGTTTCTGACCTCACAGAGTTTATTGTCCAGATGCAGAGAATAGATATTACATTCATGAAACAGTGGCAGAAAGAAAGACATGCATAAGCTAGAAAAGATGAGAAAAGACAGCAGAGGATGTTATTAAATTCTAGACCACACAAAACAGTTTCCAAGAAGATAAGCGTTGTAGGGCAGCAGGATCATAGAAAACGTCATGAGTCTTGAGCAAAATCTCCAAACTGGATAGTTTATAACTAAGCAAAATAAAGGAGGACTTTCTGGTTGGGGAAAAAAGACCCAGGAACTGCATGCTTGAGGTTCGGTAATGAGACCAGGCTCACCTTGGCAGAGAGTACTTGTTATAATGTTCTTTATTGTTCTATTTAGTTTCCTTAGCAGGACTCAGCAGGAGTTTGACAGGATATAGATGCCTGGACCATGAAACCAAAGATGAAAGTGAGTTTAATGTTGAATAGGCATCCTGGTAAACTGCATGTATTACAAAAAGAATGACAGCTACCACCTTTTTTTTTTTTTTTTTTTTTTAATACGGGAGCTTAGTTCCCCCGACCAAGGCTCCGACCTTCCACTGCAGGGGGAGTGGGTTCAATCCCTGGTCTGGAAACGAAGATCCCACATGCCGCATGGCACAGCCTAAAGAGGGGGTCGACAACCACTTATTATTTACTACCCACTAAGTTACTCTTCTAAGAATTTCACATGTGAATTAACTCATTGAATTCCTCAATGAATCTGTGGCATAAATTCTATTATTTTACAGATTACGAATCTCAGGCGCAGAGAATTTAAATAACTTGCTGAGAGGCAAGCAGCCAGTTAGCTGTGAAACTGGAACTGCAGGCAGAATTCCTTCCCCGCCCAATCTTTCCACTCAAATACAGCTCCCAGCAAGATGCTGGGGAACATCATAAGCATCTCGCAAAACTCTTCTCTGATATCTTAGACTACCTGGATCCACAGGCTTCTTTGATTGCTAAATATCTTTATATTTTATCTTATTTAGTTCTCTTAAAAAAAGGTCTTCTCTGGTTTTCTGTCTTTCTCTGGCGTAGACTTTTATTATCATCATTTTTAACTTAACTTTTTCTTAAATATCTCTGTGTGATGAACATTAGCCATTCAATCTTTGTATCCAAATCCCTAAAGATAGATTGTTTAAAAACTTATACTAGTATATATATGAGCTTGATAATTTGCCTTCCTAAATCAGATTGGGACATCTGTTTTACCCTTTCCTTCTCAGTACACATACATATTCTAAAAAGTGGTTTGTAATCCTTTTGTAACAAAGTGAATGTTACAAAGAGGCAGTACATCCTATGCTTAAGGCAGAAAGAGCTGTGAAACGACACTGCCCAAAATTAAATCCTGTCCTGTTCTTGCCATTCAACTTCCTCTAGAGTCTTGTTCAAATTACTTAACATTTCTGCACTTCGGGTTTTTTTTTTAATTTATAAATTGATGTAATATAACCTATCTGATAGAGGGATTAGGGATATATTTGTAAAGCATTTAGCTAGACTCGACCCTAACAATACTACCACCACTGCCAACAACAGTGACAACAAAACATAATCATAAATGCTAGCTATTATTATTATCATCATCATTACTATTATTAAGCTGTTACTGAAATAATCTTATGAAGAGAACTGACCCCTTTCAAGACATCATAAACCCCTTCATGTAACAGTTGAGATCCCAAGACATAACTGTGAATAAGACCACAACCAATCCTGAACTCTGCTGAATTCAACACAGTTGCATCAACATATACAACATATATTCTTTTTTAGTAGCAAAAGACTGGAAACGAATTCATTGTCAGTCATTGGTTGAATAAACTATAGATTATGCACAAAATGGAGTTCTTAAAGTCATAAAAAAGGATAAGAACAATTACCATGAACTAATTTTGAGTGACCTCTAGAACATATTTTTAAGGGAAAAGAAGTAAGGTTCAGTACAATGTATATGAATAAATAAGGAGGGAGAAAAACAGGAAATGTTTTATATACTCAAGACTCAAATGAACTCAAAAAGGAGGAAGCAAAACATATTTGAGAATAAATTAAAAAAATAAAACTATGTGTAAATGTGATAGCATAATCATATAGAGAAAAGAATCATTCCAAGTTACCTTTAACTCTGATTGTACTTTCTTAATGGAATATATTCTAAAGGGACAAAAATGAGCTGCAAAGAAATTTTGAATATTACCCATTAGTTTCATTGTTACTAGTTTTATCTAGTTTTATAAATATTTTAGGATAAATAAAGTAACAGAAGCCAAGAAATACAACAACCAAATGCAACGTATAAACCCTGACTGGATCCTTATTTTAAAAAAAAAAAAAGTATAAGATATATAGCTCTATTCAAAATTACATATGCAACAGAAGTATAAAAGCTATGAAAGGAATTTGGAGTTTGATTGATGAAATTTGTATATATAGTAGATATTGAGTGATATTAGGAAAAATGTTTTCTTAGGTGATAATAGAATTGCAGTTTAGTAGGAAAAAAATAGCTTTTTTAGAAAGTACATGCTGAATCAATTAGGTGTAAAACATGATGTCTAAAATTTGCTTTCAAATAAGTTATCAAAAATATGTGGTACCTACACATGATAAATACATCAACATGTAAACAAAGATTGGATCTATGTGGTGGGTACACTGGTGATTATCGTACTATTCTTTCAACTTTTTCTGCATATCTGAACTTCACAATGAAACGTTGGGGGAATGGCTTCAAGAGACGTAACAATGAGTTGAAATATATTGTCCTGCTGTGTATACTGAATTAGATAAAATATTCATTTACTCATTTATCAATTTAAGAAGCTTGATAATGATAAAATAAGTTTAAAAATTATTTTATCAATAGTAAAGTTTAAATTCTTTCATAGTTTCAAAGGATCAAAAAAATTCAAGACCTTTAGCTTGGTATGGTCAGTTGTAGCCATTCTGGGTGGGCATGTTGTTAGAACATATTCAGAGCGGTCTCCTCAATCTGCTGGCTGAATTTAATGCATCTCCGCTGAAAAGTTTCTCCCAAAGTGTACCGCTGAAGGGTATCAGGTTAGGCATCCTGTGAGTGCTGAAAGAGGATAGTAAAAGGAAAGAAATCCTTTATGTGTTATCAAAGGGGCTAGAGTAGGTGAGTGAGTGTGTTTTTGTGATTCCCTAGGATGAGAACTAGATCATTAGTCGATAATTCAGGAAATACTTATTTACCTAGCTTTGTGATAACTACATATACAGAAATATGAAATTTGGTTTATTGGTATAATGTATTCCTCCTCTAAATCCAGATAATCTGATTTTATTTTAATACATTTTATGTAGCAAGAATATTGTCAATTCTGTGGAAACTACTAGTTTACAACATACTTTTATATTCGGGGAGAAGGCAGTGAAATAATTTTTACTCCCATTTTATATGTGATGTAAATGAGGCACAGAGACTAGATGATGTACCTAAAGCCACACAACTTCTAGCAAACAGGAAAGCTCAAACTTGGGTGAAGGCTGCACGTCCACCCTCTTTCCTTCTTCCAGGCTACTTTTTGAAACAACCAAATCTCATCAAATTCATTTGTACTTGTAGATCCTGGCTAAGATTCAACTTGACTGGTGAGGAAGTGAAGAACTGACATTTCCCAATAATGAATTCTCTTTGCTAAATGTGCTTTGCAGGATAAGACATGGCCACATGTATTTTTTCAGATTGCAAATGGCTGTTTGGTCCTAAAGATCTATTTTGGGCTTCTTTTTATTTTAATGATGGTCAGTATTCACATTCTTTTCATTTCACATTAGAAGAGTGGTGATATTTTCCTGTTGACTTTGTTTGAATATGAAACACCTTAATGAGCTGCGGCACTGGGAGGGCATGTCTGCCTTTGGTTGCTTCTGAACCTCTGTGGAATCCTTTGCCCCTGTTGAGCTTCCTAGGTTCATTGCTCTGTATAACGAACTGTCAGAGGAGCCCTAGGGCCCTTGAACTTTTGATGCTGATGGGTAGTGAGAACTCTTTTGGTTTAATAAGTTCTTTCCATGATTGCTAGACTGTGTTTGATTTTCAATACCAGCAGGCTGGGATATACAGAGGGGATGTTTGTATATAATTCAGAAGACAGTCTCTTTTCCTGCTTGTTGTTTTATAGTTCTTTTGCTTTGTTTTTGTTTGTTTGTTTCATTTCGTTTTGCAGCTAACTGTGCATAAAACACTTGGTGTGTTTAGCTAATGTCTTAGAATGGAAGCTAAATGAATGTTTTCAGTCTTTCCTTAGTAGACCATGGTTTTCCAGACCAAGAATTCTACTACAGGGGGAGGCGGAAGTTCATCTTTGTATCTGCTTCATTTAAAGGGATTGAACTCATTCACCCCATCCTAATATCCACTTATGACTCACCCCTAGTTTGTGCATGTGTGTGTGCATGTACACGCTCATCTGCACATGTATTCTCCAGTCTACTTTTATAGACTAAGATCTTTGATTCATTTATGATTTTCAGCTTCAAAACAATAGCTGCTCAATCAAATGGCATTTCTCTTTTATTTTTTAAAAACTTTTATTGAAATATAATTGATTTACAATGTTAGTTTCAGGTGTACAACAAAGTGATTCAGTTTTATATATATATATGTATGTATTCTTTTTTAGATTCTTTTTCATTATAGGTTATTACAAGATACTGAGTATAGTTCCCTGTGTTATACAGTAGGTCCTTGTTGGTTACCTATTTTATATTTAGTTGTATGTATATTTTAATCCCAAACTCCTAATTTATCCCCCCCCCCCACTTCCCCTTTGGTAACCATACATTTCTATGTCTGTGACTGTTTCTGGTTCGTAAATAAGTTCATTTTTATAATTTTTTTAGATTCTACATATCAGCAGTATCATATGATATTTGTTTTTCTCTGATTTACTTCACTTAGTATGATAATCTCTAGGTCCATCCATGTTACTGCAAATGTCATTATTTTATTCTTTTTTATGGCGGAGTAGTATTCTGTGTGTGTGTGTGTGTGTGTGTGTGTGTGTGTGTGTGTGTGTATTTATGTATATACACACACATACCACCTCTTCTTTATCCATTAATCTGTTGATGGACACTTAGGTTGCTTCCATGTCCTGGCTATTGCAAATAGTGCTGCTATGAACATTGGGGTGCATGTGTCTTTTTGAATTATAGTTTTCTCTGAATATATGCCCAGGAGTGGGATTGCTGGATCATATGGTAGTTCTACTTTTAGTTTTTTAAGAAACCTCCATACTGCACCAATTTACATTCCCACCAACAGTGTAGGAGGGTTCCCTTTTCATCATACCCTCTCTAGTATTTATTATTTGTAGACCTTTTGATGATGGCCATCTTTTAAAGTTAAACAAATTAAGCTTAAAAATCATTTACTCTGTAGTATACATAAAATTATGTTTTACTTATTTTTAGCAAAAGGGATCATTTCTTTTCCGTTGTTCTACCAAATGGTGTAAGAATAGAGTACTCTGGTAGGGGGAGTAGTTGACAAGAATTGCATGTCTGTATGTGAAAGGAGAGCCAATTTTTTGATAACAGATTTTTGAAAAACTCATGGTCTATACTAGCAAAGTAAAATGGAGAGGACAGGAAGTAAGAGAGAGGGAGGAAGAATGGGGCAGAGGAAGAGCTTTAAAATATAGTGTATTAATAGAAAATTTGAGTATAGTAAGACCAATAGGTATAAAAAATGACTGCTGTTGAAAAGATTGTTGCTCACAGACAAGAGATTTGGGCACATCCAGCCATGGGGAGCCACCCAGGGAAGCAGGGAGAGGGAGAAACGGTGAGCAGGAGCCTGTATTGTGGTTTCTTCAGAAGGACAGGCAGGCAGGGTGGGCAGGTTTAAGACTGGCTAGTTTGAATAATTTCATTTGGCTCTAGGGTGTAGGGGCTGTTCCTTTAGTTGTCTGGCACCTGGCCCTGGGGTGATTAGGGCAGGTAGATAATGGCTCAGAGTGTGGGAGTCTGATAGAGGGGGCAGATGGGCTCTGTATTGGTTCATTTGTGTTTGAAAAGTGCAGGCTCCACTCTTGATTGAGTTGGTCCCTGTCTCTGGGAATTGACTGTACCTGGAATGGGCAGCCCCTCCAGGGTCAACAAGGCTCCAGATGTCAAAACATCAGAATATAGGCAATAAGAGATATGGTTAATGCAGGGAGAAAAAAGAAGGAGAGTTGGAGGGAAATTAAGAGGAAAGATATACAAAATACCCTCAAACCAGTAATGACGTTTTAAAAATTTTAATTTAATAGTGCAGACGAAGACGTCAAGATTTCCCCTGGCAGATGCAAAAAGTTTTAAGCACTCTCTCTTCTTGGCCCCTGCAGAGCGTTGTAAAGTTCCTACTATAACAATACTATCACAATGCTATAATTCTAATTATTTGGGGGATATCTATTATCTCCACTGACTCAGTAGCCCTGGAAGTTGGGACTTTTTTGTCTCCTCTATGTAGCTACTCTAGCACTTTCCACATCCTTTTAAATGTCTAAAGGAGGAAGGAAATGAAGATAAGAAAAAAAGGAAAGTGCTAAGGTTTTAATGACTGCTAGTATAAGAAGGGGACTTGAGGCCCAATCTCTAGGGAAACACCCAATGACAGAATTATTCTGTAGGGAGGAGGCTAGCACCACGAGTATCATCCAGTACAGTGTATCATTTAAATCACTGATGCCATCCAGCTTGGATCATACCCGTGTCCTTGGCCTTACCTTATGATCAGTCCGCAGATTAATACTCAACTGTCATTGTGGAGGAACATAAGAAGGGAAGATGAAGATGAAAAGAAACTCATCGTGAGCCGAAGTGCTCATAATTGTCTAATATGTAGGAATAATGATAGGAATGAAAAATGAGAATGAAAAGCCTACGCATGTGTTGAGTTGCTTTGTTAAAATTTCAAGAAAGAGGGATACAAACATAAGGACCAAATGAATCAAGATAGATATCTACGTTTCTCGCTGTTTAGAAGATAAACTGCGATGTGCTGTGCTTAAGAGAGAATGTCTCAGCAGAGTGGTTATAAGGGGCTGACTTCATGGGGCAATGTCTGCCAACATCAGACAGCACTTGACTGCAGTTTGAGAGAAGGATGCATATGAAGGGAAATACTGCATCTGAACTAGAGTGGTTTTCGAGGAGGTGGTCTCCCATTGTTAGAAGCACAATCTACCCTCCTTCAGTAATGATTTGGTATCATAGGCCCCTGTTTGTACCATTCCCCTACATTATCTAGGGGAAATCACTGTAGAAATGTTTTTCGTGTGTGTGTTTCACAAGAAAAACTACGCACTGTCTGCAGCATACCTTTCCAGGTTATGAATTCTAGCCCTATTCATTGTCTTCGAACCACTTTGCAATTATTTCTGAATTATAGGTAACTAACAGATATGTAAATGCTATCCTGTTTGGTAGTGATTTTAATTGATTGCCTCCCTTCTAGGGAATCCAGTTTTGTCTCCATTTGCAATTCACCTTGACTTTTTTTTTTTTTTTTATTCCATATCATTTTGTGCCCTTTTGCCTTTTCCTTTGAACCAGTAATAATATCTGCTCGGTTCCTTCATATCCGATGAGTAAAATAAAATCTTGAACACATGTTCATTTTTATATATGCATGAGAATCATGATTTACCAATTTCTGAAAACTACCTTTAATACCACATTTAGTAAGTTTTGGCTTACTTTTGATGAACTATAAGTAGGGTAATAATTAGTCCAAAGATAAGACAAGTCATTCTTGAGGCAGTTTAGAGTTTTAAAATTTATTTCCAACAGGGTATTCCTTCTTTTCCTCTTTCTTCTCCTCCTCGTCTTCTTTACTGACAGAATCAGTTAAGTTGAACAGATGCTTTCTTAGTGACAATGTTAGATTCAAAAAGAATGTTTTGTTTAAAGTGATAGCACTATAAATATTCAAAAAATGTTAATCTCTGTTGATTTACTACAGTAAACAAGGAAGTTTTTACACTGTAAAGTTAACCATAATCTCCGTGATAAAGCGCTAAATTATCTTGACAGGAGAAAATTCTGCCAGCTTTATATCTTCCCATTTTTCCAGAGCCTGCTCATCAGGCTTATCAGAAACTAAGCAGAAGTCTTCTCTAAGAGGAGGGAAAACAAATTCTGGGTTTAATTTTAAAATATTACCTGGGAAAAAAATAAAATGGAATCCCACTACAGCAGTCGCGAATAGATAGAAAGACATTACTTAACAAAAATACCGAGACAAAATAAAGGATCATGCCATCTTTCCCCTTTCACATTCCCTCCCAAGAGGAATTCTGGATCATTCTTGCCGTTTGAATTTCACAGTTCTGCTTCAAAGGTGAGAAAACACTAGCAAGGTTTTTGTTTTTGGCTCCGGACGCGCAGGTTCAGCGGCCATGGCTCACGGGCCCAGCCGCTCCACGGCATGTGGGATCTTCCCGGACCGGGGCATGAACCCGTGTCTCCCGCATCGGCAGGCGGACTCTCAACCACTGCGCCACCAGGGAAGCCCTTTGTTTTTGTTTTTACAAGCTTTGCTAGTCCTTCCTACGCCGACACCCGTTAAGTGTTAGGGATTCAAGTTGTTCCGACTTTTCCCAAAGTTTGGTTTTTATTTTTAAGTTAACGTTGCTTTATACAATTCCTTTTCATTGAACTCACTGTATTTGTTTTTCCTGACCTCTCCTCCACCATGGGCCATAATGTGATAAAAGTAGGCTTGAACATTTAGATTTAACTGACCAATTTTTTTTCTTTTCTAAGTGTGTGTAGTCAGAAAGCTACCTTTAAAGTTTATATTCATGATTAAATTTACCAAACATTTATTGAGCACGTTATGAACTGTTGCGGGCCTGAGAACACACCAGTGAAAGCTGCAAGGCCCTCAGGGTACATAAATCACTAGCCACAATTTCAACAAAGAATTGGAGCCACAAGACAATTTGAAACTCTTTTCAGTTCTAATTGTATTCAGAATTTCTTGAATTTGTGAGCTGCATGCTTACAAAGTAGTATCTTCTTTAAGGTAAAGAATCTTCTGATATATAAGAATTTTGAGATTACTGTAAGCCTGACCCAAGTAAAAAAAAGAGCTCAGAAAAGTGATATTGATGACAAAGAATTCAGAAAAAGACAACGTCTTGACACATACAGATATAAAAATGTTTTACTCCTGTGATATGATCTTTTACTCAGGATATGAAGGAACCCAGAAAAATGTGTAACCTGTTCAAGGAAAGGTCAAAGGAACACATATTTATGTGGAATAAAGGAATGTTGAAATGAATTGCAAACGGAGACAAAACTGGCTTTTCCATAGGGTGGAGGAAGTCAATTAGTTCACATCAGTTGCCTGCAATTTACACAGATTTGACAAATGGACAGTGAGCAAAGACAGTGAACACAGCTGGAACCTGATGACTGAGAAAGCTGTGCTACAGATGAGGCACAGTTTTCTATGGAAACAAAAAGTTTTCGGCAGAAGGAAAAGGAGATAATACCAAATAAACACATTAAACCTAGTTAATTTCTGCAGATCATTTTGATCTCAGGTGGCCTCGGCCTGCCGTGGCTTGAAGCAGGGTTTTGGTTCCCGGCCAGTGATTGAGGTCGGGTGGCGGCAGTGAGAGCAGTGAATCCTAGCCACTAGACCAGTGGTCAGTGACAAGGCCCTGGCCCTACGGCTTTGCAGAAAAAGAATTCCCACAGAGACGGACAGTAGTGAAACAAGTAAAGTATTTATTAGGAGAAAAGAGCACAGTACGTGTGGATAGGCACACAGGCGGTTGAGAGAGAGTCGTGCCCTCGTGGCAGTTTAAATCACTTATATGGGGTGTTTCTTCCATGTTTCCTTTGACCAATCATTTTGATTTGCCTGGTTCGGAGTCCATATTTGGTGTATCTCAGGATCTTCCCATGTGTGTGCACGCATTTCTTAGCCAAGATGGATTCTGCCCAAGGTGCCTGTGGGTAGTTAGTGTCAGTTAGCATCACGCCCCTTTTGACCTCCAAGGAGCCTTTCTGTGCACGTGTAGTTGGGGAGGTCTCCTGACTTTGAGAATGAGAAATATGTGGTCTGTTATTTTCTATCTGGGCAGGGCCTAGCCTCGTCTCTCAATTGTCCTGTTATTCCCGTCTTGGAGTATCGTTCCACAGGGAACGAACCCAAACTTTTTGCCCCGGGAGCCCATCTGTCTCCTGCCTCAATGTCATCTGTAGGCTCAGAGTGCCACGGCCATGCAGGAATGGATACATAGAAGGAGCTATGGTCAAAGGCAACACAAAGTACAGGAAGCATCTTGTTACATCTGCCCACCACCTCCCCACGGAGTACCCACCATTAACCATGACCCGGTACCTTGACCACAGATGGTAGACCAGCGGTCAGATGCTGACCCAGGCTAAGTCAGTTAGATCCTCTCTCAAGAAATACAAACTTTGAACTTGATGCCAGCTCCTGTCTGGGTTTATCCATTTGAATGTAGGAAATGCCAACTGTTGGACTCTGTCCTGGTAATGTTTAACCATGTGCATAGTAAAGCAATGAAAACTAGTCTCAGAGAAAAAGAAGGAAGAAAATCCTCAAAAAGAAGCAGAGCTGAGGGAGAGACAGCTTCTTGATGAGCTGCCGTCTTTTGGTCCCAGTCCCTTATGAAGGTCAGTGTTGACACAGAGTAAAACAAATGATATACGCCCCTCTCTGAAGAGAGAACATGTGTAATCAGAAACGTGAGCATCTTGAAGAAGGGGATTAGCCTTTAAGTAAAGGGAAGCTAGTATTAATTTTCTTAGACCTTAAGGTAATTGGTTTATTTGGATACTGTTCTGTAATGTTTTTTGTTGTCGACTGAAGAACAGTGTACAACCTAAAAGTTGAGAATTATGTTTCCTTTAGCACACTTGCTGAGGACTTAAGCCCGGAAGACAGCCTCTCATATAGCTCTGAGGGACTGTTCCCAAGAGGTATAGGAATTTTTGCAACAAAAACCAGGTAGTCGGAACAACAAAAGATTACTGTTAATTAAAGAAAAACAGACATCCCAAATTAATGAATTTAGTGCTTTTCTATTTATAGGAAGATGCAGGAGTCTAGGCTCATTGAAATCATTCCTTTGATATGCACCTTAACTATCTAGGGCCATCCTGAATTCTTTTATTCTTTCCCATCCTGAATTGCCTCAGGATACACAGTCAGGTCAGCTGCAGTGGCTGATGGCTTGATGGCCACTGCAACATTGTTTACTGATGTGGCAGGGACATTCTTTGTTCACATTGTTCTGATAAGAAAATCAACTTTATGACCAAGTAAACTGCAGTTAGTAGGGCAATCAGATTAAAATACAGGTTTTAAATAGGGTTAAGTTTGGCTATGCTGTGTTATCATAATTACGGATTTCTGTAGTGGTTTCCTTCTTTCTTTGTAAAGAAAGAAAGGTATTCTTGCTGACAAATTGTTTTACTCCAACATTGTTTTGACCCATTTAAATAGTAAATCTACAAGAAGCCAGAGTTTGTGAGACATTCTTAGATAATTTTATAATTGTGAAAAGTCACAAAATATGGCTAGTATGTGGGGTAGTGACAGTTTATGAGTTATTTTTAATGTCAGTCACTTCAGATTTAACTGAACTGAATATTCAACAGCAATTCATTTTGAGGATCATTTTAGTGTTTCCATTTTATTTATTGTGATTCTTAGGTATGTCCCTGGATTACGCCAAAAAGAGTTTTATTTTTAATATCAACACTTCTGGCTTCTACCTAAGGGGTAGAAAGCTGGAAAGAGCATGGCCTCCAAGTAACCACAGAAAAACCAGATTATATACAGAATCATAGCTTTTCTTGAATCCATTTAAGAGCTTAGATTGCAGTGCAACCAACTAGCCTGATTTCTTAGGAAAGACGGGCACCTCGAAGGACAAATAGGATGTGAGCATCATTTCTTCCGTGGCAGTGGGAAGAAGTCAGGGTCTCCATGCAAGTTGTAAGGAGAAATTCAAATAAAATTTTTTTTTTTTTGATTCGATAAAGGCAGAGTGTGGCTGGCCTGAGGGTAAAGAGCCACTGGGACCTTAATCCATGAGGGAAATTCACACCTGCCCTCAGGCTGTCCTGGAAATCAGTGAATTCATGAGCAAGGCTGAAAGCAGGGCTGTCCAGGAGGACAAAGCCTCCATCAGCGGAAGGCTCTGAAGGAGGAGCAGAAGTCCACTTGGCTCCTTGGCCATCGAGGACCAAAAACCATGAGCTTCTTGGGGAAGGGCTACCCTGTAGCCCTCCGAGGCGCAGGTGAAAACCCATTGCACCTGGAGCGAGAATAAAAAGGAAACATCCTGTACCCTTGGGGGGGGCCCAGACTGTTTAAGTTCTCAGAACACTACAGGAGGAACAGGATCACTGAGAAGTCTCCACCTCCAAAATCCAGGGATTCAGTGCCAACAGAAACAGGGCTGGGGTTCAATTGCATTAGGCTCTGTGAAAGAATTCAGACTCAAAAGGCTAAAAAAAAAAAACATAGGGGGAGAAAACAGACCCGTGTTTGCAAAAGGCTGGGGTTAGGGGAAGAGGACTAAAAGGGGCATATTTATGAAGGAATTGTTGGAGGTGATGGATCTGTTCTATATGTTCATTGTGGTGGTGGTTACATAACTGCATGCATTTGTCCAAAAAATACAGGCTGGTATACTATATAAATTGTATGTAAATTATACCTCAATGATCTTGCTTAAAATAAAATAGTTGATGTAGGATTCTTGGATTATGGTAACAGCTAGGTAGAATTTGAATCTGCCCAAATTCCTCTCCTTATAAAAATATACATACAGACTTGATTAGCAACTCAAAACTCCATGGATAACATATATAATAGAACTGGGTGACAAGGTGTCCTCATTAATTCCCAAATTTGAGTGGATAGAGACAAATCAATGACAGCTACAAAACATGCATTGTGTCAGTATCTATACGGAGAAAGCACTGGGGCTTTCTGGCTACAGACTAGAATCCGAAAATAGCCATCATATAATCACTGAAATGCTAAGAGGCCCAGTTTGTGAACAGCAGCTGAACTTGAGAGAACTGTTGCACTCAGTAGTGGATAAATGCAACAAGTCTTCAGAGATGTCGGAAGGGGCTTCTATAGTTCCTGCCCTATGAATTCTCAGAACAAACCAGCAAAAGCTCCCTTCCTGGACAAAGCCCCACACTAAGAGAAACTCCTGGGAATAGAATTTAATTGAGTACTACAGGGTAAATGAAGACACAGTGGGAGAGAATGTTCAGGTCAAAGTTGTGGAAGTGAAAATCAAGTCAAAATGTGTGCTACCATGTTTTGTCACACTTCAGAAAAATAAAAGAAGTGATATAGCTGTGAGTTTTGAAATGCTATCCAGAACCAACCTTTTCATTTTAGTTCGAGAAGAGTAAATTCACATAATGATGAGCAAGAAAAAGAACTGAGATCAAATTCTTTGCAATGTTATTAAAAGAAGAGAATTAGAATAGCATCCCCAACCACAGCCGGTATAAGACCTGCCATAAAGATGTGTCCACAAAAAATATAAGTACAAATTATTATTTCAGAATTAGCTAGAAGATATTAAGAAAATGAAACCATTTGAAAAAAAACATAAATCAGAATTAGAAAAACTCAAAAGTGAGATACTAATTATCAGGAAATAATTAGATATAAAATAATTAGGAATGAAAAGAAACAAAGACTAAGCTAAATGGAACACCTGAGTATATAAACGCAAAGATAATACCTCTAGAAAAATACAAAGTGAAAATAAGAAAGATTTCAAAAATCGAAAAGTGATGAAGAAAAGTGATAAAAATATTTAAGAGAAAAACGATGAGCAAAAATGATCTGAAGTATGTATTGTACTAGTCCTTCCAATGCTCCTTCCTACCCCCCAAAATGAAAGAAAACAGAACAGTTAATAAATGCTATTTTTTTTTTTAATTCCTAAAGTTAAAAAACAAAAGGAGAGGTCAGACAGACAGCAGAAGCAAGAAGAACTACAGTCCTGCAGCCTGTGGAACAAAAACCACATTCACAGAAAGATAGACAAGATGAAAAGGCAGAGGGCTATGTACCAGATGAAGGAACAAGATAAAACCCCAGAAAAATGACTAAATGAAGTGGAGATAGGCAACCTTCCCGAAAAAGAATTCAGAATAATCGTAGTGAAGATGATCCAGGACCTCGTAAAAAGAATGGAGGCAAAGATGGAGAAGATGCAAGAAATGTTTAACAAAGACCTAGAAGAATTAAAGAACAAACAAACAGAGATGAACAATAAAATAACTGAAATGAAAACTACACTAGAACAAATCAACAGCAGAATAACTGAGGCAGAAGAACGGATAAGTGACCTGGAAGACAGAATGGTGGAATTCACTGCTGCAGAACAGAATAAAGAAAAAAGAATGAAAAGAAATGAAGAGACCCTAAGAGACCTCTGGGACAACTTCATGTGCCTCTTGATGGAAGAACACAATGCCAACTCTGAACTAATTCTTTTAAAAAATCATCAAATCAGAATATGACTAATTCTTTACATGTAAGTTTCAATTTATAGGAAATACAGAGAACAGTACCTATAGCATGGAGATACAGTCAGCAAAACATATACTGGCTTTTTGTGTGTAAGACTCAATGGGCAAAACAAGCCAGTTAATGAATGTACAAATTGTAGAGAGAGAGGAGGGGTGGGGGGGGCGGGGTGGGAAGAGGTGAGGGAGATAGAGAGACAGAGAGAGAGAGGAGTGGGGAAAGGAGACTTAAATGTTTTCAAAAACAGGTAAACTATACTATTTAGGGATGCACATTCCTAACAGAAAATTCCTAAATAAAACCATAAAGAAATCAAGGACGTAATTACTTTAAAAGTCATATTAGTGGTTACTTTTCAGGAGGAAGGAAGGGTGGTGATGCCTTCTAGGGCATACAATAAGTTCTCTTTCTTACCCTGGGTAGAGATTACAAAGCTTATCCTCATCATTTACTAAATTGTAATTTGATACGCATTTTTCTGAATTACATTTTACAGTAGTAAAGGTTAAAAAAGATATTGATTGGATCACAGAATTTTGGGGAAAGTATAGCACTAACTTGAAGTTAAACTTCCAAATATAATATTACAACGACACCACAGATCTGATAGGGAAATTGCTGTTGCTACTGCTTTTTACCCAACAAAAGGCTAGATGCAATCATTTGTCCTGTTATCCTAAACTCTACTTTATGGCATCTATAAATCCCGCCCTTACCAGGATCACTTCTACCTGGGGAACCTGGCTTTACAGCCCACTTGCTACTTCCCAAACTACAGCAAGCAGAGTGGATTCTGTACAGTATCCTTCCTCATGTTGCACATCCATGTTGAAGTCTCAGGTGATGAGAATAATAGTGGAGCCTAAGGTCGGAGGGGTGGGCATAATCCTTGGGAAATGATTGACATTCTTCGTGAGAAAATTCCTTTTCTTTTTTCCTGTTTATCATCCTATTTATTTTTACTATAGAGCTTACAAAATGTAAACGCATAGAAAATACATGAATAATTTTATGTTCTCCACCCAGAGTTAATGAATGTTAATACTTTATTTTATCTTCAAATATTTTACACATACAAGTATGTGTAAAAGTATTTTTCCAGTTCACGTGTACTGCACGTTAACAAGAGTTTTGCTCAGGGACTACAATTAGAAGGAATATTTTGAGACTGCATTGAGATACAGTGCCTGCTTTTATATACAGTCAGATACAGCCAGATTTTCCACTAAAATAGATGGACCAGCATTTAAGATTCCTGTTTTCCCATTTCCCTGCCTGCTTGATATTTTTAGACTTTTCAATTTTTGCCAATTTGATGACTGTTAGTTAGAATTTCACCTTAAATTGCATTTTTCTGATGCTCATTATAGGATCATCTTTGATAGTGAAACCTTTGATTTTTTATGTGCAAACCATCCTTTGGTCTAAATTGATACACAGATGCTAAACTAGGCCATAGCACAGAAGGCATACTTGTTTTGTTCACTTGCCAAAGAGTAAAGCATCTAGTCTGATCATTATAGTGGATACATATAAAATCAGTTGTAGAGTCTTGACCTGAGCTGACTCTCTGGATTTGTGCCTCCTAGAAATTGAGAATTTGAACATGACAAGTATGGGTTACTTACTTGAGAATGCTGGACTTGTAGGTTGACATTGGGACTGAAGTTGCATCCTTGAGTGGCCATTATGGGAGCTATGGGAGAGAGAGCCTGGTGATACAGAGGAAATGGAGCCCCTGGTGGCCCTGAGTCAGGTCAGAGGACTTCAAGGTACCTTGTAGCCTTCCAATTCTAGTTCCAGGTCAGAGACAGACCCTCCTGCAGTGCTTGCCTTTAGGCTCTGGAAAATCTCCACCTTATTTATAATAAATATAATAAATCACTCATAATAATAAATATAAAAAATCGCTTATAATAAATCACCCTTTATTTATGGTCTGTTAAGTGGGCAGTGACCTGGACCCAGCCAACCCCCTGCTATTTTTTGTTTGGATATAGCAATCACTCTTGTCAGTGTAGACATTTTTCCTTTATGGCAAATAAAGGACCAACCTAAGGGACAGGCACTTTTGTACCTTTTGGGAGATGTTAAACAAAGGCTTAATCAGCATGTGTTCCTCTAGCAGAGTAGAAAATAAATCAGATTTGGAGTTATAAGATACGAGGTAGAGTCTCTGCTACTCCCTAGCTGTTTGAATTCAGGCAAGGAACTCTTCTGAATATAAATTACTGATGTATGAGATAAAGACAATAATATCTATCTCTCAGGATTGGGGTAAAGACTTAATGAGATTAATTGAAATAATAGATGCAAATGGGCTTTATAATACATGTCACCATAAAATAGAAATAGTATAATTTGAGGAAAGAAATCAAAGTCCGAAGGTCAGAATAACGCAATTTTCCTGTGTATTTGCCTCCTTCTATCTTCTGTGGGTTAGAAACACATAGCAGTTTCCAGGGAAGTTTAAACTCTATGAGAAACGTAAACTTTTTAGTGAGGATTTTTCTTGGGTAAGCCTAAAACTAGGAAGGAAAGAAAGAAATCTTAAACATAAACCATGTTTTTGGCAGTTTATTAAGTCTCTCCTTTCTCATTGCTACTTCTTTTTCTTTCTCATCAATAACCCAGCAACTTCACATTAAGCAGTAGCAAACTCCTAAAGAAAGAGAAATTCTTACCTGATGGAGATGAAAGGTAGCTTTGCCCCTGATTGCTGGGCAACCTGGAAATGTCAGTTCAGTAGTTCATTTGGTAGGAGATTGGTAATGAGGTTTAGAGATGATTTCCAAGATTAATGAATGAGCAGCAATAGACTTGGATTTGATGAGCTCACATGACTGTGTACACATGGAGGGGGAGGGACATCAGGGGCTTTATTAAGCTAGTAGTTATTAAGTATTTCTATTCTAATGATTTTATTTTTTAATTATGGTAAAATATACAAAACATAAAATTTACCACTTCCAGCATCTTTAAGTGTACAGTTCAATAGTGCTAAGTACATTCGCATTGCTGTGCAACCACCAATCTCCAGAACACTTCATCTTGCAAAACTGAAACACTGAACCTATTAAACAAAAACCGTTCTAATTATTTTAGAACTTTTTTCTCTGGAATTGCTTGGCAAAGTACATTAGAGATCAGAAGCAATATATCCTGTGCCTTGTGTATGACATGCACATATGTCATTCTTAGATTACAGAAGCAGAACTGGCACCAGGTCCAAGGTATTTGTACCAAACTTGACACAATGTGCTTTTAATAACTAATCATAATTAAAAGGATTCTGATGAGAACAGTGACATACGTCCAAATATCAAAACCTGTCCTCAGATTTGATTTAAGGACTAAATTTGAGTTGATTTCATTTATTGTGCTGGTTGATGAATCTATTCTTTAAAATGATAAGAAGTGGTAGCAATTATTAGGACTTTGATTTCATGAAGCAACTGATTTGGATAGGAGCCCCTTACTTGGCTAAGTTCGTGAGCACTGGCCTCCTCTGCTTATCTTGGGTGGTGAGTGTGGACTCTCAGATCCATCAGGAGACACATTATTGATTCCTTTCTGAAGGAGAATTTGGCTGGCATTTCTTCCATGACATACACTTGTATGGTAATAGAATTTTCCAAGTTCATTTTTATGCCTACTTCAAGCAATTGTCAAAAAAATGTCTCTTTCTCTATTCCCTTTCTAACCTTAACACTCAAAACAACTTGAGGTTAAATCAATTTCACAAAACAGCAAACCGTTGGGAAGGAAATCAAGTAGATGTGCAAATGGCAAAGGCTTCTTGTTGTCATTTTTCTTAGACCTAGAAAAATACTTGGAATAAAAAAATTAAAATTAATTGATCATATAACCTCTCTTATCCTTAATCAACTCATTAGACACTGAAATTTTAATAGAGGTAAACTAAGTCCTGTGTTACTTGCATGATGAAAATGCACACATGATAACTGATGCTGGAGCTGTAGAAAAGCTGGAAGGGTTTTAACAGATGCTGCTTCCCCTAGCATGACATGGATTATTATTCCTATTATCATTGACTCTTCCATCTGAGAACAGGCAGAACTGTCACAGTAGGAGAAAACAAGGAAGCAATAAAAATGAATGTTCTTCCCCAGCTGACAAGAATTTATCTTGCAGAGTTTAAAATACTATTTGGGTAGAGTGAAAAACAGAGTAGGTCTGAAACTATTCAACCAAGGTACTTCAGATTATCATAAATTAGTTCAGTTGTTCCATAGACACCTTTATGAAAAACAGTTGAATGCAAAATATTTGGAGGTGTATTAGTAATGATTTAAACTAATGTTTATTCTTTTTTAAATTTTTTTTTTATTTTTGGCTGTGTTGGGTCTTCGTTTCTGTGCGAGGGCTTTCTCTAGTTGTGGCAAGCGGGAGCCACTCTTCATCGCGATGCGCGGGCCTCTCACTATCGCAGCCTCTCTTGTTGCGGAGCACAGGCTCCAGACACGCAGGCTCAGTAGTTGTGGCTCACGGGCCTAGTTGCTCCGCGGCATGTGGGATCTTCCCAGACCAGGGCTCGAACCCGTGTCCCCTGCATTGGCAGGCAGATTCTCAACCACTGTGCCACCAGGGAAGCCCTAATGTTTACTCTTAATTAAATCATATTAATCTGCTGAAAGTAAAATGGTATAACATAGTATCAATTTCACTGAAAAATACACTTATGACTAAGAAAAGAACTCTTGCCAGACATTTATTAAAAATAACCAGTTAGGTAGCAGTTAATATTTAAAATAAGAGAATCAAAGAAATTAGCTACTGGTTCCAATTTCCATCATCTTTATTAATCACTCATTTTATATCTTTAAAAGCAATGCATTAAAATAAAGGTGCTTAAACACATATGCAAAAAAGCAGGAGCAAGTCCTTTACCATTTATGGAAAGTTGCAGTGAAATAATTTTGATACCGCTCAAGCTTTGTGACATTATTATTTATGCAAAGAGAGTTAGAAATTAACTTGTATAATTCTGTCCAACTGTGGAAATAAATGAAGGCTAACCAAATGAGAACAAGTAGGAGTCCGAGCTTGATATAGCAAGAGTCAGCCACAGACACTAAGCCTTTAAGGGCAAAGACTCAAAGGCAGGCAGAGGAGTGGGAAAGCCTTATAATGGAAAAAGGAGAGGCTTCAAGTATGCCCTGAATGGAGATTGTTGGCAAGCGGGGAGGCAGGCCGAGTAGAAGCAGGGCATCATCCCGTATGATTAGTTAGGGATGGGTGGATATTGGGCTTTCTCTTGTTGGTCTTAAGTTGGAAGCAAGAACAAAAAGTGACAGGAAAGCTGTCAGGTATGAAGTCCTGGCCGTTGGGAGCTAATTGTTACAGGAGTTATTGTTTGGCTTTCTGAATTGTTGCTACCAACAGCAGTCTGATTTCCTACAAGTCTGGCTTACAGCAGATTGATTTCCTGGCCTCGTTATTGCAGATAATGAGGTGGTTGGTTTCTGGGGCAGGCTGCTGCAGCTTGTGGGTCAGAGTTCTGTTTCTGTGTAGGGTCTTGTCATTGTTCATTTGTGTATTCAGTCTCTCAAAACAAACCCGTGTGAAAGACAACTGCACAGGACAAATAAAGGGATGCTTTCAGTTGGGCCATTACAATAGGGATACTATTTCTTAGTGAGAAATGTCTCAAAGAAGAGAGAGAAAATCCACAGTTTTATAAAGGCCAGTAAATAAGAGAGTCGCAAGGAAGAATGGAGCTGGGTCTCGTTTGAGTTACTGAGAAAGGATGGAGATTTGACTTGGAAAATACTACAGCAGGTGGTCATTTGCTATTAGCTCCCATGACATAAGGCAGTGGGGGAATTTCTCAACCTTGGTTGCCTTCCGAGCCCAGGACTGTTCAACATCATCACTAGTAAATAGCGGATTGTTTGATATAAGTCAAGTGCTTATATATAATCAGTTGCTTGATCTAACGTTCCCTCTTGCTATCTATACACTGGTTCTAGCTTGAACCAGTTCATAGTGTATTTGTAGGAGAACTCTGAGAAGAGCACCATCACTTCTGACAGGAGTATGTCAGAGGAGGCTTCATGGATATATGTTTACATCTAGACTGGACTGGAAGGATGACTAGAATGTCAATGGGCATTGCAGGTGGGTAAAATGGAATGCAACGTGATCCAAAGCATGGAAGCAGGAAAGCTGTCATGACCTTTTTTGGGGCTTTGTGCAGGGAAATTTGGGCAAGTTAACCTGGAAAAGTAAAGGGGAAGACAGATCAGAAAGGGCCTGGGGAATTTGGATATCATTTATCAGACAGTGCAGAGCTAGTGAAGACTTGGGGGCAAGGGATTAATGCGTCAAAGTGATTCTTTAGGAAGCTCAATCTCATGGCAATGCAAAGGCTGCATTCTTAGAAAGAGACTAATGAGAAATTAAGGAAATGTCAAAAAATACGTTGACCCCCAGAAGGTAAAGAACTAAAATAAGAAGGGGCAACAGTGGCTTTTAAGAGGAAAATCAGGGCTTCCCTGGTGGCACAGCGGTTGAGAGTCTGCCTGCCGATGCAGGGGACACAGGTTCGTGCCCCGGTCTGGAAAGATCGCACATGCTGCGGAGCGGCTGGGCCCGTGAGCCATGGCCGCTGAGCCTGCGCGTCCGGAGCCTGTGCTCCGCAATGGGAGAGGCCAAAAAAAAAAGAAAGAGGAAAATCAGAAGGACAACTGCTATTGTTTGCTTCTCCAGCTTGCATTCTACCTTCCTCTAGTGATAGCACATAAAATTTCATTTTTCTTTGCATGAGTCTACCTTCCCACACTTTCTTGTGAAGTGTAGACTTACTTATTTTGAGGTGCCTATGGGATGACCACATGGGGATGTCCAGGAAATAGTTTAATATATATGTTGAGAACTTAACTCATATTTTTGGGCCCAAACCCCCTCTCATTGTGGCTTGCCCTGTTCGTGACCGGTGCCAGCATCCTACTTGGACTCCTGGGTATGTTTCTTGACTCTTTTTCTTTCCTTTATCTTACAAATTCAAGCAACAATGAAATCTTACCCATTTTATTTAGTAAATAAGATCTGAATCTATCCTGTATCCTTTCTTTCCCAACTATAATGCCCTTAGCCTCACCCCTCATCATCTCTTGAATGGACTTCTGAATACCCCCCTAGTTGTTCTACATCTCTCCCTTTCCCTCTCAAGCCAATCCCTGTATTAACCTTGAGATCTTTATAAAACATGCAAATATGTGCAAAATATATGGTCATGTAATTCCTTTGATTGTTCTTATTTTCTCTTACCCTTAGAATAAAGTCCAAATTCCTTTATGTAGGTTACAAAGTCTTTTATGACCTAGCTCTTTTATCTCATCATCCTGATTTCTCAGTTCTACCCTTTCTCCATTATACTTCAGTGAAATTGGTCTTCATTTAATTCTTCGGATATATCACTTTGTTTTGGCTGCCTCCAATTTTTTAAATGTGCTTTTCTATCTTCTTGTAATTTTCTTTTCCCCTCCAGATAAACTTTCATCCATATCTCTTCACTAATCTTTATTTATCCTTTAGATATTAACGCATGTTTTATTCCCTTCATGGAGACAAATCCTGAAGCTTGTGGGAGAGGTCCGGGCTAGAGGTACGTAGGCAATAGTGAAAACTCAAAATAGATTAAATTTCCCTGGGACAGCATGTGAAGCAAAAGAGAAAATTGCTGAAGGTGGCAATTTTGGGGAATACCAATACTTAATGGAGAGGCAGAACAAAGTGAAAAGTTGAGGGTAGATAGCTAAAAGGCACTAAGTGAAGGGGTTCAAGATGAAGCTAGCAATCAATAGAATTGGGTGTATCCTTGAGGTCTTTTAGGGTTAAGATCTGAAAAACGTTCTTTGGAGTTACCAGTTAGGAATTGATTGGTGATCTTAAAAGAGTAGTACAAGTGACCCTTGAGCAAGACGAGGGTTAGGAATGCCAAGCTGGTGCAGTTGAAAATCCACATATAATTTTATAGTTGACCCTCCATATCCACAGTTCCACATCCACAAATTCAACCAACCCTAGATGGTGTAGTAATGTAATATGTATTGAACAAAATCCACATATCAGTGGACCTGTACAGTTCAAAACCATGTTGCTTAAGGGTCAACTGTGTTAGCACTGTATGGAGAATAAAAGTGTGAGTTTTATGCCTGGTCATCCAAGAGGCATAAAACTTTATTTTTATGCTTCTCTGAGGAGTTAAAGACTAGAAGAGTGGCAAGGATGTAGAGATAGCAAGAATAAAATAGTTTTTTGAGAATTAAAGATGACAAAGAGTAGAAAGAAGAATTATCATTGTAGTTTTGGGAGGATGAAGATGGATGAGCAAGGGTTTGTGTATGTGTTATGAACTAGAGGTAACTCTAATAGGGGACAGAAAAAAGAAGATTAATTTCTTGCTACATATTTAGGCTTCTTCTTAGAGGTGGTATCACGTAAAAAATGGCAGCATGAGACTACAATATGGCTAATCACAGATAGTGTCTGTAGTCATCTTTTATATTGGTATTGGAAAAGCAGTTTCATTCATATTGATACATGGTTGTTTATGATATTATGAACATTTACTTTATTCTGTGATTACTTTGAAGGTTTGGGCTTGTATTCATTAAAACAATCGGAACAGGGAACTGTCCATTTCCCTACTTAAATGCTCTCAGCTCCTTCCTATAATACACGCTGGGCTAGGAAAGGAGAGTTTGTGTATCAGACTGGCATAAAAACACAACTAGTATTTTCCTTTTTCCTAGAGCAAGGTCTCAGTCCAAAGATCGAATAGGTTGCTTCAGGGAGTAGTGAGTTCCACATCACTGGGATTGTTCAAGCTTCTGTGAGTCATTCAACATTGATGAGAGGCTAGATGATTTTTAAAGGCACTTCCATCCACAATAATCTATGAATTTCACATTACTCAATGACTGGAGAGCTTGAATGCAAGCTGCACGCCAAGTTAAGAGTAAATAGATGTGAGCTGTTAAAAAAGTGAGCAGTGAAGTGGAATCTTGTTTTTGCTGGCAAGATTTGCCAGGGATAATCTTTTTAAGAGAACTGAGAGTTGATTCTATTAATGTTCGTTGTTGCTCTTTTTAGATAGATTTCCATCTTGTGCTTAACTTCCAAGCTATGTTTTCAAGAAGAATGAGAAGATAGGATGAGACCTGTATCATGTGATATCTGTCTAGAACCAGAACAGCCAATACAGCTTTGTATTCATGGAATGTTCCAAAGAAATTGGCTGGGGTTCACTTTCCCCCATCTCTATGTGGTTGGTCCATGTTGTCATCTTTTCCCATCATTTCCTTGTCCCTTTTATCATCCACCCCCTTTCAGATGAGAAAACTTAGAGCAGTTGTGAAGGGTCCAAGGTCATGGAGGGAATCAGTGGTGAGAAATCACCATATATGTCAGGAGAAAACATCAGTAACAGAAGATCAATGATGATTCATCCAGATCCTGTCTTGATGCTGACATTTGTCCTTATGCTTAGCATTTCTGCATGCCCAGCGCTATACGTGCATTTTCCACTCAGTACAAATTGCATTACTGTGGATGCCCACATACTGTTACTTGTAGAACAGCTAAACAAACACCAGAAATAGTAAAAGTCAAATTTATATTAGAAGGCTCATTTCTCCTATCAAAACATCTGATCATTGCCTTTACCAATGATGAATTCCTTAATATTTTTGTTATTCAGAAAAAGTATGATTAAAAAAAGATAGAACCATGAATTTGAAAAAAAAAAACCCATAACCAACCTCAAATATTTTCTAAGCTTTATGCTTCATTAAAGATGGCAAGAGAAGGAGCCACAGCAAAAAGACACAATATTTCAGGGGGGGTTATGTATTTGACACAAAAGTGGTCAATAGAATTATTCAACAATTTATTTCGCAAATGCAAATAATAGTGGAAAATCTCAAGTAATTTGACTTAGGTTTTTGTCTAGATGATTCTATTTTTACTTTTTGACTAGATGATTCTATTTTTACTTCCTTTTCTGAAGTAAGGATACTTTTAAATTCTTACTGTGGGCAACTAAGTGCATTTTAAAATGAGATACTTGAACATAATCAAATGTTTAATTAGATATAATATGTATCTCTCCGATGACCAGGCATGATAGAGTAGAAAGTCCTTTTTCCCATCCCTGACCTGAGGAGAATTCAATGGACTTTAATTCAACAAATATTTATTGAATGCGTACTCTGTTACAAACACTAGTATAGGAACTTGACATACATAAATGGAAAATACAGTCACTGTCTTCAAGGACATCTGTCTTGTGGAGGAATTCATAGCCTTGTGAGACAGTGTTTCAAAACTCTTGAGTCCCATTAGTTTCTCATTTTTAAAGCCATTTCTGTTTTCAGGATTGCATTAATTTGTTTATCCTGGTCGAAGGATCTCACCAATTCTCTCTCAATTTTCATAGAATAATATAAAGAATGGGATCTGAAAATGTCTTGATGAGAAAGCCTGGCAGCATTTCCCATAAATACACAGTGTCTGTGTTACACTTCACAACTTCTTAGTGGAATGAATTTTTTCCCAGTCTGCAGCCTTTCTGAACTTGCTTCATGTATTTGCATGCATTTTGATCGGAGTCTTATTTCTGAGTTAGCTCACATCTTTTCTTATAAATAATATCCAACAGAACATCAGAAGGATCAACAGTAAGACAAGAAAAAAGACTCCAAATTTAGAGTTTCTAGTTACTTTCTTAGTTGTCCTTGTGAACGTTGACTGTGGATCTGGGAACAGAAGGAAGAGCTGATTATTTTGTGGGAAACCAAAAAGAAAATTAGAGAGTTTCTAGAAAATCAAGATGATGTGTTTTTCCTACTATTAGATAATATCAAGTAATTGACTCTTGCCTTTTCTCACAAGACTCAGATATCAGTATTTCACTATCCTGTAAATCAATTTAGTATTTTGCACTTGTACAACTGTGAAGCCAAAGGTAGTTGAATAGGTTAGGTAGTGCTCCTCACACTTTGAGTTTACAGATCACCTGGGGGATTTTGTTAAAGTGCAAATTCTGATTCAGGGTCTGGGCTGGAAACTGTTCTATATCTGTTCTAATACTGTAGCCACCAGCCACAGGTGGCTACTGAGCATTTGAAATGTGTGATGAAAATTTTAATTTAGTTTAAACAGCCACAAGTGACTAGTGGCCTCCGTTTTGTACAATGCATGATTAGTCTGTCAAGAAAAGTCAGTTGACAGATCAACGACAGTCTTTAAGATCTCTTATATTTTCTTTCTATTTCTTTTTTCTTCTTAATTTCTAGACGGTAGTCTCTTTTGCTTATTTGATGGTATTGAGTTTTCTGGTAGAATCTTTGAAAAGCATATGGAGCTTTTTTTTGGTAAACCTATATAGCTGTGTCTGAGGAAAGCAAAGTCAGTTAACCTTTTGTTAGCTTTTCCATCCAGGGTACACTCAACAAAGCATAAGGTTGATGGCACAGTAAAATGCTCAGTGAGAGCCAGTGTGCTTCATTCACTCACAGAAACATCTCTTCCTGTGCTAGATATTAGAATAAGTAGGTTTGCTTTTGAATATATTTTATTTCTTCATTTAAAATTTAAAAATTCTTTATGTCTGTCTTCTGTTAAGATGGGAGTGTAAGATACTTTAATACTGAAGGTAGCAAGTACAATCAGTGGGTAAATCATCTAATTAATATTTACTCTGAATAAACATAAAGATCCTTCCCTTGAGTGACTTATCCTGAGAAATAAATCTTCCTTAGGGGTACAGACAAAATCTGCTAACTTTAGTACATTAAATGGGCACTGGCTGAGGTGACTGTACTCCCGTAGATTTTTAAGATAGTTTATCATTAATAAATATTTACATAGTATTTTTATGCAGCAGGCACTATTCTAATTGATTTTAGTAAATATTTATTTAACCTTAACAACAATTCTGTTAGGTATTAGTGTCTACCCCATTTTATAGATGAGAAAACTGGAGCACAGATAAGTGGAATTAATTTGTCAAAGGTCAAATGGCTAAAAAATAGAAAGCATGTTTGAAAATTGTCAGAATCCATGCTCTAGGCCCTGCCCAATGTGCCGTGCTGTGTGACCGGTTCAGTATTGACTTCGGTTAGGCTGTGTATTTTCAGAGTATTTCAAGAATCACTGACTCATTAGCAGTCTTTAAAAGTGGAAGGCATTGTGACCATTCTTATTTCTTTTTTTCCTTATGGTCAAGCTGTTGAATTTTGTATTCGAATTTGAGAAGGTGTTGGAATTCGTTTTCCCAGCTCTGTCTTATAGTACTTGTGTCATTTGGGGCAAAATTCTTCATCTCTAAACTTCGACTTGCTCATGCCTCCATGTGGTTAATCACAGAGCCTACCTCACAATGTTTTCTGTTAGAATAAAATGAGAAATATATAATCCACATAAAACACTTAGCCCAAAGCCCTTCAAATGTTCATCAAGTTCCCAAGAAATGTTAAAACAAAAAGAAATTTAAACAAAACTAATGTCAGTATGTGAAAGTATTGACTGAGGCTGACTCCATGTAATAAAGTCAAATGCAAAAATTGCCGTAAATTTGATGAAATTCAAATAGCTTAATCACACTTGTACACTAAGGTAGAACATTTTACTAAAACTATCTATTTGGAAAATAGAAATTAAATGTGAAAATTGATTAGTTTCTCTATTCCCTATATGAGTATTTTATAATGTATAAGATGTGTTAATTCTTATTTATGTTTAATATTTTAATGAAGATTTGGGTGTAAAAATGGGTTTAGTATAATATAGGGTCATCATATTCATTCCTTTCTAAAAATGTCTAACACCCTTGACCTCACCAAACAAATCATGTGGTTGAAAGATACTTGGGGCAAATATTACAATTGGTTATATATAGTTAAGTGTCAATGTAAGCTTTTTTTTTTTTTTTCCTTAAAAGCTTATTGGTTAGCTAGGGTTGAGGTATGGCTGTAAGGTAAGAGGATTTATTTTACTTTTAAAACTATAACTTCACATTTGAATTACTTTTGGCCTTTTAAATAGGTAACTTGGGAGAGTTTATATTTATTGCAATGATGTTGCCAAAACTGCAAATACTTTTGAACTTTTTAAAAAAATTCCTTCATATTTTTTGACACATTCATAACAGTTTAGCAACTGTGTGTACTCTTCACCTATTTGCAAATGGATTTGACTTTTAGAGAGCACTCAGTGTCATTCAGAACTAAATCTATGGAATAAGATGGATGATTAAAAATGCCTTATACTTTTGATGACAAGAAGTAGACTTGAGATACAATTGTGAGACACAGTTACCAAGAAATAAGATGTTGTCAACCACCCCGAGGCTAATAATGCTAGTATCAGCAAGAGCTTGCTAGGGTTCTAATATTTTCCAGCCACTGTTTTAGGTAATTAGTTCATACAATTTTATTTAATATTCATGGCAACTCAGTATTGTTTTTTTTTTCTATCAGTTGAAAATAATGATACTCAAAGGCTTAGGTAACATATTCAAGGTCACATAGCAAAAAACAATATAAGGTTTCAAATTTAAGATTGTATAAATCCAAAACCCATGCTCTCTCTACTACTTACAGTGTTCTGAAGTATTATCTCCCAAATACTTGAATTATAGTGAGTAAGGGCAACATTAATGGAGAAAATACCTAATCTAGCTCGGTAATGAAATTAAGGGAAATGTTTATTTGGATGATGTATTTGTAAAAAGAGGTCCTATTACTTTTAGGACATGCTTCTTATATTCTGGCAATTTTACAGATTCAAGTGCAAATTACCAAGTACTAATTTTGTCTAATACTATGTTGAGTAGAATATTTGCTCAACTGTAAGCCATTGAATTTGATAAAAATGTAACATGCCTTTTAATATGGATAGTTCTTTTCATGATTAAGTTGGTGAAAATCTTTGTAGTAATTTATTTATTTAAAATTTAATTTTTTATATTGGAAGTATAGTTGATTTACAATGTTGTGTTAGTTTCAGGTATACAGCAAAGTGATTCAGTCATATATATACACACACACACACACACACACACACATACGTGTGTGTGTGTGTGTGTGTGTATTCTTTTTAAGATTCTTTTCCCTTACAGGTTATTATAAAATATTTAGTACAGTTTCCTGGGCTATACAGTAGATCCTTGTTGGTTATCTGTTTTATATATAGTAGTGTGTGTACGTTTATCCCAAATTCATAACCATCCCCCCCAACCCCTTTCCCCTTTGGTAACCATAAGTTTGTTTTCTATGTCTGTGGGTCTATTTCTGTTTGCATGTAAGTTTATTTGTATCTTTTTTTTTTTTTTAGATTCCCCATACAAGCAATATATGATATTTGTCTTTCTCTGTCTGGCTTACTTCACTTTAGTATGATAATCTCTAGGTCCATTCATGTTGCTGCAAATGGCATTAATTCATTCTAATCCGACACTCCAAGTAGGCTACTGGATCTACCTAGTTACTATTCAGGAAAGGGTCAACTGCTTCTAAATTGCCCAAAGCCCTTCATAGTTATGCCTGTCAATTCATAAATGGAGAATAGGTGGGTGGGGAAATTGGAATGGCTCATCTAAGTGGTATTCAGTCTAAACCTGTATGTGGAAAGCTTCCTTCTATACATCAAACCTAAGACCATTGTTATTCTCTATGACTGTATATCTGGCTGCTGGACTTGATTCACTAGGTAGATGGAGATAATGGATATTAAATAGGCAAGTCACAGCATCTCCAACACTTTGTAAGGAATATACATTACCCACTCGTAACCCACAGTCATGAGTGATACCCACTCATTCCTTTTTATGTTGAAAAAAACTTTGTCATCTTTCTGGTTCTATTAACTCTCACGATACCTGGCCTACTGTAAGTGCTTAATAATTTCTTGTTTGCTGAATAAACATTTGAGCCTAAAAAAAGCTTTCATATATTCTTCCCAAATCAGCTTCAAAAAATAGCCTCAAATGGGAGTTGAAAGAAAGAGAAAAAGAAGCAGAAGGAAAGGAGAATGAGAGAAAATGGGGAGAAGAAGAAGTAATATTTTCAGTTGCTAGCCATCCTGAAAGGAAAGAAATTAAACCTCTGAGCTAAAGGACTCGAATCGATTTCAAGGTGAGAACTTTGACTTTGCAGCCCTTGGGTCTTGGGCATGACTGTGGGGAAACCTCAGTGCGTGATTGCCCACACTCTTTTCTGCACTGGGGCACCTGACAGCACCTGCAGACACGCTCAGTGTTGGGATGGGCTTGGGTGAGCGTCACGAGTCATGTCGGTATCCTTTTCTAAGCTTCATTCTGGAAGCATGCAAGAGGTGTGAAGCTTTAGGGTCAATCATAACTTCTCTAATGAGGAAATGCACCAGTACATGTGTTGTTTCCTTCCCCCCAAATACAAAAAGTTTGCTGTGTCCCTCTCAATTTAATTTGTGGCATACCATTTAGGAAAGACCTATTTAATGTAGTGCCCCTAAGAAAAGATAAATTTCTGGATGGAACTAGAATAAATATCCACAGTGAAGATTATTTTGGCCTTACAGCTTCAAGTCTCTTCCCCTTTTTCTTGCTTTTCCACAGGTGGTAATCAAGGCACTCTGCATAATCCACCAGAGTGTTTGAAACGGTGACGTGGCCAGCGACAGGGTGGCAGAGAAAAGTGTTTGTATTTGTGCATCATCAGAGCTAGGTTGCTGCCAGCAATTCAGGAGAGGACGGTAGCCTGGCCTGGCTCGTCCCATGACTGCTCTGCCCCAGTTCCAATAACCACAAAGCCCATTCGAGTATAAATAACAATATGACAAGTCTCCATTCAATTTATAGTGTTTTTATTGCAGGCTGCGGTAGCAAATGATTTATCTAAGGTAGAATTCCCTAATGAGCACGACCAGCCACAATGTAGAGACCGATTTAAAGCCAGTGTTTACAAATTGCAAAATACTTGGAAACGAAATCAAGAAAGATTGATTCTTTGGTTATAAATTAGTTTGTTCCTAGACACTAAAGGTATGGATTTTTAAATTGCCATATGGCTTAAACAACATAAAGCAAGAAAGTCCTCTCCCAGCAAATCGCAGAGAGGAGATCTGCCTTGGCTTGAATTACCTTCCTTAGGGCTTGATCAGATAGTAAGTTTCCAAGTCTATTGTTTTTCAGTAAGTCTTTTCCTGTAAACTTCCATTTGAAATAGTTATGCCGGTGCTCTAGTGGTTTCTTTAGTGGGGTTTCAGCAATGAAAAGTGGGGAGTGAGTACAGCAGATGGTGTCTGTGTTTTGAGCTGTGGTATCTGAACAAAACCAGCTAATTCACTCTGTGCTCTCCCTGCCTTGAGAATTCCACCTTCTCTCATTACTGGCTGTGGCCAGAAAAAGAAAAGTTAGTTATTACTGAATCACAGCTAAGTTTCTTGAATAGAAACATACTTGCCCTAGGGTTAGGAGATCTTAGAATTTCAAGGCTGGGAAAAAAACATGAAATACACAAAATCACAAAATTGCCTCTTGAAAGAGAATCATATTGAGAGCTTGGGAGAAATTTGCATTATGAAAACAAATATTCATGGGTCTGGGATACCTAAATTCAAGGGTGAAAGAATTGTTTACCTTGACTAGGCAGAATTATCCTGGTAATTGGATTCTAGCTTGTGCCTTTCCTAGGTCAGCTGCTACCTGGAGGCCACATTGAACATTTATATTTTAAAGTTAGAACAGACTAAATTGATAGGAACATCAGACTGCTACTCTCTAGAAATGCCTGTTGTCTCATTAGAATGAGAGACTTTTCCTAGATTTTCCTTAGTATGAGCTTCCTGCAGGCATGGGAGGCATTTTTAGGTTTTAGCCTTCGAGCTTCACATATTATTATTAATCAATATTATTGAATGCCTATTATGTGCTAAGCCTGTTCTAGTCACTGAACACAGCAGTTAACAAGAGACCACCATCCCTGTCCCATGCATCTTCTGTGCCAGTGCAAGGAGATAGATCAGAATCAAAATAAATAGTCAGTAATGTAATATATTAGGAGGTATACCAGGTTATAAATAACAGAAAAAAAAATAGGGGCGGTAAAAATGTAACTGCAGGATTTTAAAAGGTAGTCCCTAAATGCCTCCCTGAGAAGGTGACATTTGAATAAAGACTTGAAAGAAGTGAGGGAATGTCATGTATGAGGAAGACCATTCCTGGGACAGGGTACACAAATGGCTAAAGGCCCTGGGGTGGGAGCTTGCCTTATCCATTGAAGGAACAGCAAGGACACCAATGTCACTGGAGTTGGGTTAGGGAGAGAGAGTAGGAGGAGGGATCAGGGAGAATAAAGGGGTAGAGCCTGTGACCATGGGAAGTGGTCTGATTTTAGTCTGAATTCTCAATGAGAAGCCATTGAAAGGTTTTGCTTACAGGGAAGACATGTATTAATTTATGTTTTAAAGAGGTCACCCTGACTCTATGAGAATCAACTGAAAGCAGGCAAGAATGAAAGCAAGGAGACCAGTTGGGGGGCCATGGTAATAACACAGGTGAGAGGAGGTGACAGCTTGGAAGATGATGGCGAATTGTCAGATTTGGATATATTTTAAGGTGGATTTAAGAAAATTGGCTGTTGCATTGGCTGTTGGGGATAGTTAAGAAGAAGAGTCAAAGATGAACCCAAGATTTGGGGCTTGATAATTGCACAGGTGTGTGTGTGTGTGTGTGTGTCTCATGTAATTGCCAGAGCAGAGATGGGAAACCTACAGGTAGATCAGGTTTGTGGGAGAACCATGAAAAAGTCTCTTGGGTAAAGTTCAGTTTGAAATTAGACATCCAACTGAAGTTGTTTAAGAGGAACTTGGGTGTCATAATTATGGAGTTCAAGAGAGAATTAGTGCTGGAGATACAAATTTGTGGTCCAATTTTGTGCCTCAGTGTTAGTTTTAAAAAGTGAATTTTGGCCTCAGCTGAGTAGTGTAAGTGTTTTAAGAGATTTTCCTCTTTTGGAAAGCAAATCTGTTCCTACCTTTATGTTTATTCATGCTTTGACTCATCAAATAATAATTGAGCGTTGCATGTACCTGATAGTGTACTTGTATGTGCATTGATTAATGTGATAGTTTTGATCTGTGCTCTCACGGGGTTCATGGCAATAAAGGAGGGAGACAAGAGACGGATCATCACAATACTTTGTGTCAGGTGCATTTTATGGACAGTAGAATATCTCATGGTTGCAGAGAGCAAGGGAACCAGGGGGTCAGAGGAATCTTCTTGGAAGAAATTATAAATTGAGATCTTAAGGAACTGTAAACACAGAGGGGAAAACTCTTTAGGCAGAGCAAACAGTCTATGGAAGGGCTTAGAGTTGAGAGAAAGCCCAGTGTATTTGAAAAAAGTAAAAAGTTTACTTTTCTTGGACATAGAGTATGAGGTTGGAGTGGGGTGAGGTAAGAATGACTGAAAATGTAGAGGACCTTTTTGTATGCTAGTGTACCTGTTAATCTCATACTCGCAATTTATACCCTGCCCCTTCCCCTTTGGTAACCATAAGTTTGTTTCCTGTGTCTGTGAGTCTGTTTCTGTTTTGTAAATAAGTTCATTTGTATTATTTTTTAGATTCCACATATAAGTGATATAATATTTGTCTTTTTCTGTATGACTTAGTATGATAATCTCTAGGTCCATCTGTGTTGCTGCAAATGGCATTATTTCATTCTTTTTTATGGCTGAGTAATGTTCCACTGTATGTATATATACCACATCTTCTTTATCCATTCATCTGTTGATGGACACTTAGGTTGCTTCCATGTCTTAGCTATTGTAAATAGTGCTGCTGTGAATATTGGGGTGAATTATCTTTTTTAATTAGAGCTTTCATCTTTGTCAGATATATGCCCAGGAGTGAGATTGCAGGATCATATGGTAACTCTATTTTTAGTTTTTTAAGGAAACCTCCATACAGTTTTCCAAAGTGGCTGCACTAATTTATATCCCCACCTACAGTGTAGGAGGGTTTCCTTTTCTCCACACCCTCTCCAGCATTTATTATCTGTAAACTTTTTGATGATGGTCATTCTGACTGGTATGACATGATACCTGACTGTAGTTTTGATTTGCATTTCTCTAATAATTAGTGATGTTGAGCATCTTTTCATGTGTATGTTGGCCATCTGTATGTCTTCTTTGGAGACATGTTTGTTTAGGTCTTCTGCCCATTTTTTTAAACTTGTAATTTTATATTGGAGTATAGCCAATTAACAGTGTTGTGATAGTTTCAGGTGCACAGCAAAGGAACTCAGCCATACATATACAAGTATCCATTCTCCCCCAAACTCCCCTCCCATCCAGGCTGCCACTTAACATTGAGCAGAGTTTCCTGTACTATACAGTAGGTCCTTGTTGGTTATCCATTTTAAATATAGCAGTGTGTACATGTCGATGCCAAACTCCCTAACTATCCCTTGCCCCTACCATTCCCCCAGTAACCATAGTTCGTTCTCTAAGTCTGTGAGTCTGTTTCCGTTTTGTAAATAAATTCATTTGTATCATTTCTTTTTAGATTCCACATATAAGGGATATCATACGCTATTTCTCTTTGTCTGTCTGACTTCACTCAGTATGACAATCTCTAGGTCCATCCATGTTGCTGCAAATGGCATTATTTCATTTTTTTAATGGCTGAGTTATATTCCATTGTATATATGTACCACATCTTCTTTATCCATTCCTCTGTCAATGGACATTTAGGTTGCTTCCATGTCTTGGCTGTTGTAAACAGTGCTGCAGTGAACATTGGGGTGCATGTATCTTTTCAGACAATGTTTTTCTCTGCATATATGCCCAGGAGTGGGATTGCAGGGTCATAAGGTAGCTCTATTTTTAGTTTTTTAAGGAACCTCCATACTATTCTCCACAGTGGCTGTACCAGTTTACATTCCCACCAACAGTGTAGGAGGGTTCCCTTCTCTCCACACCCTCTCCAGCCTTTATTGTTTGTGGATTTTTTGATGATAGCCATTTTGACTGGTGTGCTTCTGCACATTTTTTGACTGGATTCTTCATTTTGTTGTTATTGAGTTGTATGAGCTGTTTATATATTTTGGAAATTAAGCCCTTGTCAGTCCATTCATTTGCAAATATTTTCTCCCAGTCTTTAGGTTGTATTTTTGTTTTGTTTATGATTTCCTTTGCTTTGCAAATGCTTATACATTTGATTAGGTCCCATTTGTTTATATGTGCTTTTATTTTTATTGCTTTGGGAGACTCACTTAAGAAAACATTGCAATGATTTATGTCAGAGAATGTTTTGCCTATGTTCTTTTCTAGGAGTTATATGATGTAATGTCTTATACTTAAGTCTTGAAATCATTTTGAGTTTATTTTTGTGTATGGTGTAAGGAAGTATTCTAACTTCATTGATTTACATGCAGCTGTCCAGCTTTCCCAACAGCGCTTGCGGAAGAGACTGTCTTTTCTCCATTGTATATTCCTGCCTCCTTTATTAAAGATTAAATGACCGTAGGTGTGTGGGTTTATTTCTGGGCTCTCTATTCTGTTCTGTTGATTTGTATGTCTGTTTTTGTGCCAGTACCATGTTGTTTTGATTACTGTAGCTTTGTAGTATTTTCTGAAGTCTGGGAGGGCCATGTCTCCAGCTTTTTTCTTTTTCCTGAGAATTGCCTTGGAAATTCTGGGTCCTTTGTGGTTCCATATAAATTTTAGGATTAATTGTTCTAATTCTAGAGGGACTTTTTGAGGAGTTTGGACTTTATCCTAAGAGCAAAAAGAAAAGCAATAAAAACTTCAAAGCAACAAGTGTTTGTTTTATCCATTCAGTGTACAACAATCAGTCTGAGATTTTTTCCTCACTGAAATTGGGTCCACCATGTTTCTCATTTTGAAGAACTTTTCCTATCTGATCAGTGGTGATTTATTTTATTATCCTTGATATGCATATCTATTTTTATTGAGGTATCTGGTTGTTTCACTCAAATGCTAATCTTTAGTTCAGGTTTTGATGCACATGCAGAGATAATTCTGAATATCTGCAAAAGTCAAACTCATTGTTCAGATTGCTGAGAATGTAGTCCTCTGCTGTTTCAGATCGTTGCAAATCTAAAATAATAAAGAGCCAAGAACTAAATGGTAGTGATATAGGAGACATCCATAATGGAGTTTGAAAATGAAGCAGAGTTTAAAAATTCCACACAGTCCAGTTCTCCACCATCTGTTAGTAGCTGTTATTGGAACACACAAAGTTGAATGTCCAGTAACTTAATGACCATTTATGGTACCACAGGAAGTCTTTGCCAGAAATGTGTTGAATGGAGTCACTTGAGACGCCATCAAGTGGGTTGGAGAAGATGATATGACAGAGAGTAAAGTCATGAGAAGAGGCAAATGTAGACATTATTGCCACATTTCTTTTGTAGAAAAGGAAGGTGAGAAGAGAAGATCAACAGACAACCTTTAATTTCAAGTCAAGACAGTGAAATTTGCTCTCAAAAGGATTCTGGTCCTAGAAGGGGTTTGCCAAAGTGAAATTAAATAGTTTAGACTGCCTTTAAAAGCAAATTTAGCAGGACCCCTTCACACTCTGCCATGTGCATAGGCAAATGTCACATGGTGACAAGCTACTAATGTCCTTCTAGAGAACCGAAAGGTTTCAGGTAATTTATAGGTACTGACACTTAGTGAATAGAATTTTATTTTTCCTGAATTCACTAAGAGTATCACTGTAAGGTCAAAACCAACTGTGGATGAAAAGTGGCATAATCTCATTCAACCTAAGAGTGAGATTCCTTCCCATATTAAAGATAGTTAATATATCAACACTCAACTTTTAGGTTATAACATTAAAGTGGATAAATGGTGTTACAAAGCAGTTAAGCAATTCACTTATTCAGTGTAGAGTACTTGTTCTGTCTTCTAAATTTTAATGTCCCATCTTTATATTAGTTTCTGTTGTGCATTTCAACAAATGGTCTCAAGAGAGTTTCAGGGGAATTTAAGGAAGTAATAGGCTAAAGTGATAGATCCTTTCTGTGGGTCAGGATGGTCTGAAATTTATAATTTCCCCTGAGAATTGTGAAGTTTCTTATCAAGGCCAGAGAGGCCCAGAATAACCATTTATATAAGAGGGTCAAAAGAGCTAAATATGAAGGAAGTAGTGCATAAAATTTGTGCAGCCTTATATTTTGAGCAAAATGTTGTATTTGTGTGTTTTTACTCTTTGGATTCCCAAACTAGCAAAGAGGATTGGATAATAGTCAACTGAGACATAAGAAAAAGAAATAATGTCAAACCACTCTAATTTTCTTTTGTGATGGAGTGACCAGTTTTGTGGATGGAAAAAGCAGTGGGCGTAATATATCTTTCCTTCAGGAAGGCTTTACTTCGCTCTCCAAGATATGTGCATAAACAGAAAAATACATTGTTGATTATTTATGTCAGATGTCAGATGTTTGGAGGTCCAGAAGACTATTTGTCAATGATTCAGAGTCAACACACCAGAGCCCATTGAGAAACTCAGTTTTCTAAGTGTGGCTAAGGCTCAAAATGTATAGAACAATGGCACCTCATACTCTCTTAGAATTCAGGATGATTTGCTGATGACTTAGCAAATGATTGACTGGAACTCAATTGATGAAGGTTGAGTAGAATGAATTCAATTAATTTTGGAATAATAACTTTTCAAAGCTGGAGGGAAGCAGTTATTTTAGGGAGGAAAATGGAGAGGAATCTGGATTACTCTCATGAGTTGAATTGTTACCCAAAAAGATAAGCTGAAGTCCTAAACCCCAGTAGCTATGAATGTGACCTTATTTGGATATAACTTTTGCAGATACAATCCAGTTAAGATAAGGTCATTAGAGTGAGCCCTAATCTGATATGACTGTGTCCTTATAAGAAGAGGAAAATGCCACGTGAAGACAGAGACACACAGGGAGAACGCCATTTGTGGTGACAGAGCGAGAGATTGGAATGATGAAGCTGTAAGCTGGGGATAGTCAAGGGTTGCTGGCCACCACCAGAAGCTAGGATGTGGCGAGGAAGGATTCTACCCAGAGTCTCTGAGGGAGCATGGCCCTGCCAACACCTTGATTTCAGACTAATGGCCCCCAGAATCGTTGGAGAATAATTTCTGTTGTTTTAAGTGACCCAGCATGTGGAACTTCGTTATAGCAGTTTGAAGAGATAAATATAATGACAAATAGCAGATGTTGCATGAAAGTAAGCTGTGGCTCTGAGAATGCTAGGGCACCAGTTAAACAACAGGGACCTGGGAGTAATCCAGGAGCAGTTACTTTGACAGTAGGCAAATGATTTCACTCATTTGGGCCTTAGTTTGCTAAACTTTATAAAGGAGAGATGTCGGTGTAGAATGGAATTAGATCAGACTTTCCTAAGTAGTATTCTGCCAGGCATATCTTTCCTCAGGGGGAAAAGAAAAAGGTTATTTTTATAAAATTTTGCATAACGTTTTAGGGAGTTCACAGACCTCTTTCAGCCCAGCACATGGTCCCCTGTTTAGATCTCCTGCTCTAAACGATGCTGCCTGTCTAAAAGCAAGCCACTTTATGAAGATATCCTCCATCCTTTTATCATGACAGTGATGGCAGTTTCAAACAGCCAGGGCCAGCAGTGTAAAGAAAAGAAAGAGTCTTAATGTATTTGATTTTCTGTCCTCTGCAATCTACCTACCCACTCATTCTTCAAGTTCATGCTCAGGGTCTGTCTCCTTCATAAAGCTTCTCCTTGACTGTACTCTTTTATCGTCCTCTCCCCAACAGCTCTCATTAGAGCTTCATGGTGTAACACATGATCACTTGTATCTTCACTGATTGTTTAATCTTTTCCGTGTCTTTACACATAGATTAAAAAATACTGCTCCTGGTTTGGAAGGGATGAAAAAAAATGGTGAGAAATCCTCACCACAATAGCCATTCACCGTGAGAACCACTGTTGAGGATTTTAATTCCAGCCTCAGTTTTCCTAAATGTCACCCCTGGGCGGTGGTTGTCAATATTTCCTTCCTTACTCTGGAATGAGAAGTCAAGTGCAGAGAGAGGGATGGAGAAAAGAAAGGAGGGGAAGAAAGAAGAGTGAGCTTGTCTATCATGATCAGGTATTACCTGTAACCTCCATAACAACAACGAGACATGTGGTACAATTTTATTGGGGAAGTGGCAAGGTTAAAAATCACAGCTTTACCATTGATGGTTTAACATTTTAAAATAGATTTCTGTGTGGACATCACATGTGAGCTTTAACAAGAGACTTGATAACTATCCGTGTGTACAATGAGGGCACAGCTCTCACCCCTGAAGTCCTTTCAAACCACCCCTGCATAAGAAAAATCATTGCACCTTTGAAAGTCACAAAGCTAAAACAAAAGTCTCAAAGACTGAGCAGATAATTTCATGGAGGCCTATTCACAGCACCTTCTTCAGTTACAGTCAATTTTCTTCCACACAGTGTTTATTCCTTTGTCAGATATTTATAGTCCTAATACCAAAAGTCCATTGAACATCAACCAATGATACAGTATCATTAAGCAGATTTATATATTCGGCTTGTCTAATACTCTATTGGGAAGAGAAGGCATCGCTCAATCTAATAGCCTCCTTTCTTAAGAGAGAGTCATTTAAATATGTTGTCTTATAAATACAAAATGGGTTGAGACTTGTGTGCTCTGAATATTTTAAGGGATTTATGTTTGCATTAACTGTTCTTTTAATCAAACATCAATGCATTGCAAACACTGCAGACATTTCAGGGAGAAAAATACTACTTGCTGTTTCGAAGTTAGAAGTTTCCTAGTAGAAAGGAAATCCAAAAACTTCTAAAAGATGATATTAGAAACATATTGTTAGATTCATTATTATTTATAGAAGATATTCCTATATGAAATCATGGTTTTGGATTAAATAAAACTTTTATTATCTCTTTCTCTTGAATACTTTATGAAAATGTTCCAAAGTTGTATGTCTGGATTTTGTGGTGTCAAAAAATATGTAAAATTGGACTTCCCTGGTGGTCCAGTGGTTAAAACTCTGCTCTTCCACAGCAGGGGGCTCAGGTTCAATCCCTGGTTGGGGAATGAAGATCCTGCATGCTGTGGCCAAACAATTAAAAAAAAAAAAAAGGAAAAGAAAAGAACTTATTTAAAAAATGTAATATCTCTACATACTCAGTCTCTATACACACAAATTTCCATTTTAATTTGGTATATTTCAGTTTCTAAATAGAAATATTTCAGTGTCTTCAAGGCTGTGCCTTCAAGGGCTAGAATCTCTGGAATTCACTGAAGCTGAACCTTGCTGCATTGACTGTTTTGTCTCTCTGGAGCCGTGCTTTCTTTACATTCACTGCACTTTCTCCTCAACCTAGAAACCCAGTCTTCTATATTTTCAACATAACGTAATCCTCAATCCATTTTCTCTTTCTCTTCACCCCCAAACTTCTTGAAGAAATAGATTCAACATTTGTCTCCACTTCCTCAGCATCCTTGCACTCTTCAACCCTTTATAATATGACCTCACCCACTGCCTAAAATCACTCTTCCTCAGGTCCACAGTCACAAAATGTATTCATGGCTTTTCATTAATTTTCTTAGGTGACTTTATCAAATCACTGAGTCATGGATAAGCAAATTTGGAAGTACATTCAATATTACTTTATGTGGAGTTTTCAAAAATTTTTGAGCTGTGAAACTTTCTTACACAAAATCTTATTCAGAAGCCCAATGTGGGGCTGATTTGATTGAATTGAGATGGGGGCCTGGCTATAGAGTATTAATTAGACATAACATTTGGATACCAGTCAAAAAAAAATCCTGACTTGGAAGGGCTTGAAAATAGTTTTTTTTTTTCCAGCTTTATTAAGGTACGATTGACAAATAAATTTGTAAGTTATTTAAAGTGTACAATGTGATAATTTGATATACATATATATTATGAAAGGATTCCCCCCACATCTAGTTAATTAATACATCCATCATCTCACATACTTTTCTTCTCCTTCTCTTCCTCCTCCTTCTTTTGGTGAGAGTATTTAAGTTTTACTCTCAGAAAATTTCAGTTCCACAATACAGTATTATCAACTGTAGTCACCATGTTATACCTTAGATCCTCAGACCTTATTCATCTAACCGAAAAGCTTGTACCAAATGATAACATGTGGTATTTGACTTGGTCTGGCTTACTTCACTTAGCATAGTGCCCTCAAGGTTCAAACATGTTGTGGCAAAAGGCAGGATTACCTTCTTTTTAAGCCTGAATAATAATACCATGATATATATAAATCAAATATAAATATATATATTACATATAATATATTTATAATATAGATTATATATTATATGTAATATATATAATATATATAATATATATAATTATACAGTTTCATATATTATTATATATAGTTTTTGAAACTATATATAATATATATGTAGTTATATATATCATATATATATCATATATTAGTTTCTAGTTTTTGAAACTAGAAACATCAATTTTATTAAGATAAGGCCACAATGGACAGAGTCACAGAATACAAATAAAACAGTCCCAAGATGAGAGTGTAAAAATTGCAGTGTAATATTCTTCACCTTCATCCTCTCGCAGCCCTCTCTGCTCCAACGTCCTCATAATCCTTCTCAAGGGCAGCCATGTCCTCGTGGGCCTCATGTCTGTCTGTCTGTCTATGTACCTACCTACCTACCTATTACCTACCTCACATTTTCTTGATCCATTCATCAGTTGACGGACACATAGGTTGTTTCTATACCTTGGCTACTGTTATAGTGCTGCAGTGAACATGGGAGTGCAGGTATCTCTATGATATATACCCTTTGGTTTTATACCCAAAAGTGGGATTGCTGGATCATATGGTAATTCTATTTTTAATTTATTAAGAAATCTTCATACTGTTTCCCATAGTGGTTATACCAGTTTACCTTCCCTCCAACAAGTGTACTAGAGTTCCCTTTTCTCTACATCCTCACCAGCATTTGTTCTCTCTCCTGACAATAGCCATCCTAACAGGTGTGAGATAGTGTATCATTGTGGTTTTAATTTGCATTTCCCGGATGATTAGTAATGTTGAACACCTTTTCATGTACATCTTGGCTATTATATGTCTTTTTTGGAAAAGTATATATTTGGGTTCCTTGCCCATTATTTACTTGGATTATTTGTGTTTGGTTTTCTTTTTGCTATTGAGTTGTATAAATTCTTTGTGTGTTTTGGATATTAACTCGTTTTCTGAATTGTGGTTTTGCAAATATTTACTCCCATTCCAAAGGCTGCCTTTTCGTTTTGTTGATGCTTTCCTTAGCTGAACAGATGTTTAGTTTTAAAAAGCTATTTGTTTTTGTTGCCTTTGTTTTTGGTGTCAAAACCAAAACATTGTTGCCAAACCCATATCAAGGAGCTTGCTGCCTGTATTTTCTTCTAGAAGTTTTAAATTTTCAGACCTTAATATTGAGCCCTTAATCCATTTTGAGTTGTTGTTTGTGTATAATGTAAGATAGGGATCCACTTTTATTCTTTTGCCTGTGGCAGTCCAGTTTTCCCAAAACCGCTTATTGAAGAGAGCCAATTAATAGTACTGACAGTATCTACTCTCCATTCACCCTCCTCTTTTTCTTTCGTGATTTCATACAATCCATGGAAGGGATTTTTGATGAATATAAAATTGTCTATTTCATTTACTATCAATTTTTGGCTACTGGTGGTTCTTTTTTATTTTAACATCTTTATTGGAGTATAATTGCTTTACAATGGTGTGTTAGTTTCTGCTTTATATCAAAGTGAATCAGTTATACATACACATATGTCCCCATATCTCTTCCCTTTTGTGTCTCCCTCCCTCCCACCCTCCCTATCCCACCCCTCTAGGTAGTCAGAAAGCACTGAGCTGATCTCCCTATGCTATGCAGCTGCTTCCCACTAGCTATCTATTTTACGTTTGGTAGTGTATATATGTCCATGCCACTCTCTCACTTTGTCCCAGCTTACCCTTCCCCCTCCCCATATCCTCAAGTCCATTCTCTACTAGGTCTGGGTCTTTATTCCCGTCTTGCCCCTAGGATCTTCATGACCATTTTTTTTTTTTTTTTAGATTCCATATATATATATATATATATGTGTTAGCATACGGTATTTGTTTTTCTCTTTCTGACTTACTTCACTCTGTATGACAGACTCTAGGTCCATCCACCTCACTACAAATAACTCAATTTCGTTTCTTTTCATGGCTGAGTAATATTCCATTGTATATATGTGCCACATCTTCTTTATCCATTCATCTGTTGATGGACACTGAGGTTGCTTCCATGTCCTGGCTATTGTAAATAGAGCTGCAATAAACATTTTGGTACATGACTCTTTTTGAATTAAGGTTTGCTCAGGATATATGCCCAGTACTGGGATTGCTGGGTCATATGGTAGTTCTAGTTTTAGCTTTCTCAGGAACCTCTATACTGTTCTCCATAGTGGCTGTATCGATTTACATTCCCACCAGCAACGTAAGAGAGTTCCCTTTTCTAAACACCCTCTCCAGCATTTATTCTTTGTAGATTTTTGGATGATGGCCATTCTGACTGGTGTAAGATGATATTTCATTGTAGTTTTGATTTGCATTTCTCTAATGATTAATGATGTTGAGCATTCTTTCATGTGTTTGTTGGCAATCTGTATATCTTCTTTGGAGAAATGTCTATTTAGGTCTTCTGCCCATTTTTGGATTGGGTTGTTTGGTTTTTTGATATTGAGCTGCAGGAGCTGCTTGTAAATTTTGGACATTAATCCTTTGTCAGTTGCTTCATTTGCAAATGTTTTCTCCCATTCAGAGGGTTGTATTTTCATCTTGTTTATTGTTTCCTTTCTGTGCAAAAGCTTTTAAGTTTCATTAGGTCCCATTTGTTTATTTTTGTTTTTATTTCCATTACTCTAGGAGGTGGATCAAATAGGAACTTGCTGTGATTTATGTCATACAGTGTTCTGCCTATGTTTCCCTCTATGAGTTTGATAGTGTCTGCCCTTAAACTTAGGTCTTTAATCCATTTTGAGTTTCTTTTTGTGTATGGTGTTAGGGAGTGTTCTAATTTCATGCTTTTACATGTAGCTGTCCAGTTTTCCCAGCACCACTTATTGAAGAGGCTTCTTTTCTCCACTGTATATTCTTGCCTCCTTTATGAAATATAAGGTGACCATATGTGCATGGGTTTATCTCTGGGCTTTCTATCCTGTTCCATTGATCTATATTTCTGTTTTTGTGCCAGTACCATACTGTCTTGATTACTGTAGCTTTATAGTATAGTCTGAAGTCAGGGAGCCTGATTCCTCCAGGTCCATGTTTCTTTCTCATGATTGCTTGGGATATTCAGGGTCTTTTGTGTTTCCATACAAATTGTGAAATATTTTGTTCTAGTTCTGTGAAAAATGCGAGTGGTAGTTGGATAGGGATTGCATTGAATCTGTAGATTGCTTTGGATAGTATAGGCATTTTCACAATGTTGATTCTTCCAATCCAAGAACATGGTATATCTCTCCATCTGTTTGTATCACCTTTAATTTCTTTCATCAGTGTCTTATAATTTTCTGCATACAGGTCCTTTGTCTCCTTAGGTAGGTTTATTCCTAGATATTTTATTCTTTTTGTTGCAATGGTAAATGGGAGTGTTTTCTTAATTTCACTTTCAGATTTTTCATCGTTAGTGTTAGGAATGCAAGAGATTTCTCTGCATTACTTTTGTATCCTGTTAATTTACCAAAGTTATTGATTAGCTCTAGCAGTTTTCTGGTAGCATCTTTAGGATTCTCTATGTATAGTATCATGTCATTTGCAAACAGTGACAGCTTTACTTCTTCTTTTCCGATTTGGATTCCTTTTATTTCCTTTTCTTCTCTGATTGCTGTAGCTAAAACTTCCAAAACTATGTTGAATAATATTGGTGAGAATGGGCAACCTTGTCTTGTTCTTGAACTTAGTGGAAATGGTTTCAGTTTTTCACTCTTGAGGACAATGTTGGCTGTGGGTTTTCATATATGGCCTTTATTTTGTTGAGGAAAGTTCCCTCTATGCCTACTTTCTGGAGGGTTTTTATCATAAATGGGTGTTGAATCTTGTCGAAAGCTTTCTCTGCATCTATTGAGGTGATCATATGGTTTTTATCCTCCAATTTGTTAATATAGTGTAACAGATAGATTGATTTGCATATATTGAAGAATTTTTGCATTCCTGGGATAAACCCCACTTGATCGTGGTGTATGATTCTTTTCATGTGCTATTGGATTCTGTTTGCTAGTATTTTGTTGAGGATTTTTGTAACTATGTTCATCAGCGATTTTGGCCTGTAGTTTTCTTTCTTTGTGAAATCTTTGTCTGGTTTTGGTATCAGGGTGATGGTGGCCTTGTAGAATGAGTTTTGGAGTGTTCCTCCCTCTGCTGTGTTTTGGAAGAGTTTGAGAAGGATTGGTGTTAGCTCTTCTCTAAATGTTTGGTAAAATTTGCCTGTGAAGCCATCTGGTCCTGGGCTTTTGTTTCTTGGAAGATTTTTCATCACAGTTTCAATTTCCATGCTTGTGATTAGTCTGTTCATATTTTCTATTTCTTCCCCGTTCAGTCTCGGAAGGTTGTGCATTTCTAAGAATTTGTCCATTTCTTCCAGGTTGTCCATTTTATTGGCATACAGGTGCTTGTAGTAATCTCTCATGATCCTTTGTATTTCTGCAGTGTCAGTTGTTACTTCTCCTTTTTCATTTCTAATTCTATTGGTTTGAGTCTTCTCCCTTTTATTCTTGATGAGTCTGGCTAATGGTTTATCACTTTTGTGTATCCTCTCAAAGAACCAGCTTTTAGTTTTATTGATCTTTGCTATCATTTCCTTCTTTTCTTCCTCTTTATTTCTGATTTGATCTTTATGATTTCTTTCCTTCTGCTAACTTTGGGGTTTTTTTGTTCTTTCGCTAATTGCTTTAGGTGTAAGGTTAGGTTGTTTATTTGAGATGTTTCTTATTTCTTAAGGTAGGATTGTATTGCTATAAACTTCCCTCTTAGAACTGCTTTTGCAGCATCCCATAGCTTTTGGGTCATCGTGTTTTCATTGTCATTTGTTTCTAGGTTGTTTTTGCCGTATGCCTGCCTCTCACTGTTGGCCTCTCCCGTTGCAGAGCACAGGCTCCAGACGCACAGGCTCAGCAGCCATGGCTCATGGGCCTAGCTGCTCCGTGGCATGTGGGATCTTCCAGGACCGGGGCACAAACCCGTGTCCCCTGTATCGGCAGGTGTACTCTCAACCACTGTGCCACCAGGGAATCCCTAGGTATTTTTTGATTTCCTTTTGATCTCTTCAGTGATCTCTTGGTTAGTAGGTAGTGTATTGTTTAGCCTCCATGTGTTTGTATTTTTTACAGATTTTTTCCTGTAATTGATATGTAGTCTCATAGTGTTGTGGTCAGAAAAGGTACTTGATACATTTTCAGTTTTCTTAAATTTACCAAGCCTTGATTTGTGACCCAGGATATGATCTATACTGGAGACTGTTCCATAAGCACTTTGGAAGAATGTGTATTCTGTTGTTTTTGGATGGAATGTCCTATTAATATCAATTAAGTGCATCTTTTTAAATGTATCATTTAAAGCTTGTGTTTCCTTATTTATTTTCATTTTGCATGATCTGTCCATTGTTGAAAGTGGGGTGTTAAAGTCCCTACTACGATTGTGTTACTGTCAGTTTCCCCTTTAATGGCTGCTAGTGTTTGCCTTATGTATTGACGTGCTCCTATGTTGGGTGTGTAAATATTTACAATTGTTATATCTTCTTAGATTGATCCCTTGATCATTATGTAGTGTCCTTCTTTGTCTCTTGTAACAGTCTTTGTTTTAAAGTCTGTTTTGTCTGATATGAGAATTGCTACTCCAGCTTTCTCTTTATTTCCATATGCATGGAATATCTTTTTCCGTCCTCTCACTTTCAGTCTGTATGTGTCTCTAGGTCTGAAGTGGGTCTCTTGTAGACAGCATATATATGGGTCTTGCTTTTGTATCCATTCAGCCAGTCTGTGTCTTTTGGTTGGAGCTTTTAATCCATTTACATTTAAGGTAATTATTGATATGTATGTTCCTATTACCATTTTCTTAATTGTTTTGGATTTTTTATTGTAGGTCTTTTCCTTCTTTTGTGTTTTCTGCCTAGAGAAGTTCCTTTAGCATTTGTTGTAAAGCTGGTTTGGTGGTATTGAATTCTCTTAGCTTTTGCTTGTCTGTAAAGGTTTTAATTTCTCCGTCTAATCTAAATCATATCCTTGCTGGGTAGAGTAATCTTGGTTGTAGGTTTTTCTCCTTCATCACTTTAAATATATCCTCACACTCCCTTCTGGCTTGCAGAGTTTCTGCTGAAAGATCAGCTGTTAACCTTATGGAGATTCCCTTTTATGTTATTTGTTGTTTTTCCCTTGCTGCTTTTAATATGTTTTCTTTGTATTTAATTTTTGATAGTTTGATTAATATTGTCTTGGCATGTTTCCCCTTGGATTTATCCTGTTTGGGACGCTCTGTGCTTCCTGTACTTGATTAACTATTTCCTTTCCCATATTAGTGAAGTTTTCAACTATAATCTCTTGAAATACTTTCTCACTCCCTTTCTTTTTCTCTTCCTCTTCTGGGACCCCTATAATTCGAATATTGGTGCATTTAATGTTGTCCCAGAGATCTCTGAGACTGTCCACAATTCTTTTCATTCTTTTTTCTTTATTTTGCTCTGCAGTAGTTATTTCCACTATTTTATCTTCCAGGTCACTTATCTGTTCTTCAGCCTCAGTTATTCTGCTATTGATCCCTTGTAGAGAATTTTTAATTTCATTTATTTTTTTGTTCATCACTGTTTTTTGCTCTTTAGTTATTCTAGGTCCTTGTTAAATGTTTATTGTATCTTCTCTATTCTATTTCCAAGATTTTGGATCATCTTTACTCTCGTTATTCTGAATTCTTTTTCAGGTAGACTGCCTATTTCCCCTTCATTTGTTAGGTCTCGTGGGGTTTTGCCTTGCTCCTTCATCTACTATATTTTTCTCTTCTCATTATGCTTAACTTACTGTGTTTGGGGTCTCCTTTTCATAGGCTGCAGGTTCGTAGTTCCCATTGTTTTTGGTGTCTGTCCCCAGTGGCTATGGTTGGTTCAGTGGGTTGTGTAGGCTTCCTGGTGGAGGGGACTAGTGCTTGTGTTCTGGTGGATGAGGCTGTATCTTGTCTTTCTGGTGAGCAGGTACATGTCTGGTGGTGTGTTTTGGGGTGTCTGTGACCTTATTATGATTTTAGACAGCCTCTGTCCTAATGGATGGGGTTGTGTTTCTGTCTTGCTAGTTGTTTGGCATAGGGTTTCCAGCACTATAGCTTGCTGGTCCTTGAGTGGAACTTGCTCTTGACATCGAGATGCAGGTCTCCGAGAGATTTTCACCATTTGATATTACGTGGAGCTGGGAGATCTCTTGTGGTCCAGTCTCCTGAACTTGGCACCCCCACCTCAAAGGCACAGCCCTGACATCTGGCTGGAGCACCAAGAGCCTGTTATCCACATGGCTCAGAATGAAAGGGAGAAGAAAAAGAAAGAAAGAAAGAAAATAAAATAAGTTATAAAAATAAAAAATAATTAGTAAAAAAATATTTTTAAGTGATAAAAAAAAGAAAAAGTAAGAAATGAAGAAAAAAGCAACCAAACCAAAAAACAATTTCACCGAAACAACTGCTAAAAACTGTAGTAAAAAAAAAAAGAAAAGCAAAAAAACGGACAGACAGAACCCTAGGGCAAATGGTAAAAGCAAAGCTATAGAGACAAATTCACATGCAGACGCATACACATACACACTCACAAAAAGAGAAAAAGTGAAAAAAATATACATATCATTGCTGCCAAAGTCCACCTTCTCAATTTGGGATGATCTGTTGTCTTTTAAGGTATTCCATAGATGCAGGGTACATCAAGTTGATTGTGGAGATTTAACCTGCTGCTCCTGAGGCTGGTGGGAAAATTTCCCTTTCTCTTCTTTGTCCGCACAGCTCCCGGGGTTCAGCTTTGGATTTGGCCCCACCTCTGCGTGTAGGGCACCTGAGGGCATCTGTTCCCCACCCAGACAGGGCAGGGTTAAAGGAGCCGCTGATTCGGGGGATCTGGCTCACTCAGGCCGGTGGGAGGGAGGGGTACGGAGTCCAGGGCGAGCATGTGGCAGCAGAGGCCGCCATGACATTGCACCAGCCTGAGGTGCGCTGTGCATTCATTCTCCTGGGGAACTTGTCCCTGGATCATGGGACCCTGGCAGTGGCGGGCTGCACAGGCTCCCAGGAGGGGAGGTGTGGATAGTGACCTGTGCTCGCACACAGGCTTCTTGCACACAGCAGCAGCCTTAGCATCTTATGCCCATCTCTAGAGCTCGTTTAAGCAGCGCTCTTAATCCCCTCTCCTCGCACACCAGGAAACAGAGGCAAGAAATAGTCTCTTGTCTCTTCAGCAGTTCCAGACTTTTTCTCGAACTCCCTCCCAGCTAGCTGTGGTGCACTAGACACCTTCAGGCCGTGTTCACACCGCCAACCGCAGTCCTCTCCCTGTGGTCCGACCTCCAAAGCCGGAGCCTCAGCTCCCAGCCCCCACCCGCCCCCATGGGTGAGCAGACGAGCCTCTAGGGCTGGTGAGTGCTGGTCGGTACCGATCCTCTGTGCGGGAATCTCTCCGCTTTGCCCTCCGCACCCCTGTTGCTGTGCTCTCCTCCATGGCTCCGAAGCTTCCCCCCTCCGCCACCCGCAGTCTCCGCCCTCGAAGGGGCTTCTAGTGTGTGGAAACCTTTCCTCCTTCACAGCTCCCTCCCACTGGTGCAGGTACCATCCTTATTCTTTGTCTCATTTTTTCTTTTTTCTTTTACCCTATCCAGGTACGTGGAGAGTTTCTTGCCTTTTGGGGGTTCTGAATTCTTCTGCCAGCATTCTGTAGGTTTCTGTAGGAGTTGTTCCATGTGTAGATGTATTTCTGATGTATTTGTGGGGAGGAAGGTGATCTCTGCATCTAACTCTTCCCCCATCTTGAAGCTCCTCTGGTACTGGTAGTTCTTAAACCCATTCCAATAATTCATCAAGAAGAAGTCATCACCGTCTTTTCCCCTTCTTTACTGCTCCTGTCACTACCCGCATTGGAATTGACTGCAAACTACAACACTCCATTCAGAGAATCAATGATTCTTTCTACACAGTGGCCCTGGTGATCTCAAAATGTTAAGAACATTTAAAATATTCATGTGCCTTCTCCAAAAACTAGTAACACTCTTCTGTTGAGCTACTGCAAATTTCCTTTTTTCAAAGTGTAGTTGATTTAAAATATTATATTAGTTTCAGGTATACAACATAGTGGTTTGATATTTTTATAGATTACACATCATACAAAGTTATAATATCATTGACTATATTCCCTGTGCCATACATTACATCCCTGTGACATTTATTTTATAATTGGTAGTTTGTACCTTGTAAACCCCTTCATCTATTTCACCCATCCCCCCCATCCCCCTGCAGCTCCCTCCCCTCTGGTAACCTCTGGTTTGTTCTCTATACCTGTGGGTCTATTTCTGTTTTGATATTTGTTCATTTTGGCTTTTTCAGTTCCTACTGAAAATTTCTGAGTAAAGAATTGAAAGGTTGAAAATGGTGTTGGGTTCATTTGAATATCTAAAGGGTAAACTCCAGGATACATGTCTGAAAACAAATATTCTCTGAGATTTGCCGAGTAAAGAAGTATAAATTAACATTTATTTGCTGTGAGACAGAGAGAGAGAAAATGACTTTTCAAGGCCCAAGTCAACAACAAAGGCCTTGTGACTACAGTAAAGTATAGCATCTAAATTGAAGATTTTTATAGAGGATTTTAATAATTTAGAACTAATTTTTGATGTATATATGAAAGAGAAAGACCAGATAAATTATAATACGAAGGCAGTAAGAATCAAATTAAATGGAAGAATACATAACATTTCTTTAAAAATACCATTATGCTTGTTTGTAGTATTATATAATATGTTCCTAACTGTATAAAACTATGATAGTTAATAAAATAATAATGCACACAATCAAAACTGACTTAATTCAGTATTCTCTTTAAGAATAATAAATATTATTTGCTAAGTAGCTCAGGTAATTTAAAATACAAGTTCAGAAAGGTTTAGGTTCTGTTAAAAAAAAAGGCGAAACCAATACAAACACTTTTTATTCTTAGCATCCTGTGGCTAGCAGAATACCTTTGTGATCAAGCCACAGTGATGTCAAGACAAATGTCAGGGTTGGCTCTACGAAAGAAGTTTGAGAACCAAGAGAACTAAATCGAGGCCAGAAAATCAGTGTCTACATGCTAAAGCTGATTTTCTGGAATACGTACTAGGAGGAGATCAACAAAACACACAAGGACGCTTGTTTTATGGGGCCAGTGGGGCAGTGGTTAGAAGTTGTGATGTCAGTTTATCCAGCCCTTCCTACTTGGATGGTTTTCTCCCACTGCTCATTCAAACCCTCCAACCAGCTGAAGTCCTGACCAGATTGTGTCACCAGGAAGGTCTGCGTTGTGACTTTCATGAACCTCTTCTTCCATAAAAAAAATTAAAAATTATATTTCATGAATGCATGTTCTAACTGTGTTTGAATGGATTCTGTGTTCACCTATTTGGCATCCATTCATCACAGAGTCAATATTATATTAACTGTATTTTCTTATTTTCTGTATTCTTGATGCTCTGGCATTTGGAAGCCTTACAGACCGAGGGAGAGACTGCACCTCCCAGGGCTGGCTGATTCCTAAAAGTAACAACTTGCCCAGAGAGCATGCCTTTCAAATGCAAGCCAACCAATTCTGAGTCTCTACACTCAACCACCTCCTTATCTCTCATACACCAAGACCATATTTTCCTTGTCCTAAATCATCCCAGGGCCAGGTGTCAGGCAACCAGAGACCACTCTTATGGCCCAAAGCCTGCAGGAATTATTCAGACAAGCCAATCCTAAACTGTTCACTCTGCCCTGACTTGCCTTTCCCATAGAAACCCCAATAAAGGCTGTGGCCTAGGCTTTCACCTTGCTCCTTTCTGCTTCCTGTCCAACACTGATGCTTTATACTGTGATCCTGCATGGTACACGGTGACCCCTCTCTGGGACCTGTGACTATAATCAACTTTTCCCAAGCCCCATTCTCATTTCCTCCTGTGGCCATGCTGTCGGTCTTTAGTCAACATTTACATTCTTAGAACACTGAGTTGGCACAAAGACAAATGTATTGATATTACACATTAAAAATTTTATAACCAGTATATATTTTTCTCCTATGAAAAGAAGTTTTAGAGTTTTGTAGGCTCCCAAGAGTAGCATGAGCCCTTGACACTGGGTCTACAGTGCTTAGTAGGTAAGTTGGCCCTGCAGCCAGGGTCTGCCTGCCTGCTCTGGCTGACAGCCTTGAAAAGCTCTTGAAAAACTGAGTTAGAAATAGACAGTGGTCAGTGCGTATATAATAAGTAGAACTCTGACCCACAGTCTCTGCAGCAACCCTCACAGGAAGCCAGTCACAGCCTCTTCAGCAATTGGTCTGGAATGGTCAAGACTTGGTCAATGACTGTCAGCTTCCCTATTTTTTTACCCTTGTTTCCAATTCCAAACCAACCAGAGAAAGCTAAATATGTTCCCCAAACCAATCACATAAGATGCCCCACTTCTAGTTAGCCTGCTTCCAACAACTCCAGCACTGCCGTGCCAATGACTTCAATCACAGTATATCTAAAAGCTTCTCTTTCTTCCACTATAATGCTTTCCCACTGCTTTGCCTGTCTTTGAGTTTCTGTCAAATACAAGCTATGTTGATTCTGTTTGTTTTCATTTGGGTGGTCTCTTTTATTTCCATGCATCCCATTTTTCTTGGGGTTTTTAGTTAGGAGGCTTCCTTCTCGCTAAATGCCACCTATCCTGTACATCTTCTAAGGAAATAGTTCATAATGTGCTTTCCAAGATAGCAAGCAGATAATCTGATGAGTTAATCTATACGCATATAAGACTCGTAAATGCCTTTGCTTCTTTCTCAGATAGAATGCTTACATTGAAACCAGAAACTCTTGAATCTCATTTTCTAAAGCTTTTATTTATCCCAAGGAAAGATGAATAAGATAGTGAATAGAGTTAAATGTAGGTGGCAGCCACAGCACCAGTATCACCGGGGATCATGTTAGAAGTGCACATTTTGGGGACCCACCCCAGACCTACTCCAGTGATCCTGATGCAATCTGAAGTTTGAGAACCATTGCTCTAAACTATTTTATTGAACTTCCCAAAACCTTTTTTTTTAGGTCCTGAAGCCATGGGATAGTTTGATTGATATTTCTGTGCTATTTAAAAAAAAAAAATCATGCCATCTCATCAGTGCTGCCCAGTCGTCCTTGAACCAAGCTCTTATTTACCAGAGGCCCTTTCATCCTTAATATAACTGTCTCCTGGGGGGTGGTATCTCACTAGTTCTCTGAGCATACACAGAAAAATGCCTGAGTCCTGGACTAAACACAGTTTACACTTGAGTTGGCTCCTCTGATATATGTATTCATAGAAGCAAACGTGTATGTGAAGACGTTTTAAAAGTATAAAGCATTATAAGAACAATATAGTAGTAATCCATCATTATTATGATTACTATAATCTTGATGTGAGGACAGACTTTAAGATGGGCCCCACAATCGTCACTTCCTGATATTCACGTGCTTGTATAGTCCTCTCCTTTGTGACAGTAGAATATCAAAGATGATGGCATGTCATTCCCATGATGGTTACATTATTTAAGACTCTATCTTGCTAAAAACCCCACTAGATCAATCTCCCTTCACTGGCTTTGAAGAAGCAAGTTACACATAGTTGTTCTATTGTAATCATTGTTACCTGCTTATGATGTGTGCACTTTCTCTCTGATGATATACTGCAATAAAATATTTTAAAATAAAACAGTGGTAAACATACTAACAGAAAACAATGATTATCAGACATTAGAGCAGGGCTTCTAATATAGAAGACTTAGATCAAAACACATCGATACGATAAAAGGAACTTAGAGCAAACAAAGACAATGCAGTGAACAGAAGAAAATTGCAACAAAACTCCGTCAGTACGTTAGGAGGCAAAGTAGTATACAGCATTCACAAAATTGAAAGTCTAAAAAGTGAACTTTCAGAAATTGAAGATATTTTTCAATTTGAAAAGTCCTAGCAGAAAACTAAAAAAAAAAAAGTGGAAGATAAGTTTGAGAAAATATCTTCAAAATTAGAACAATAAAAAACAAGCTGAAGAAAATGATAAAGATAAGCCGTTTTTTTCTATGATATCGAACATACAAGTTGGACTATTTCAGATCTCTTATTTGGGGGGTCCATGGTTCTCCCCTTCTCGTAAAGCAGGAAAGGTAATATGGAGAGACATATTAATTTTAAGCTGCCAAGAAAACCCTAAGGGAATTTGGGAAAGTCTTGACCAATCCACACTTCATTATTGAGCCCTGTGTCTTCACTGCCTATAGCCGTGTTTTCTAAACTTCTCCAAGTTAAGTGTTGATTCTTAAATTTCACTCTGAAGTATTTCATGTGCTGAAATTTGCAACGACTCTCTATTTACTCAATTAAAAAAACCCTGCAAAATCGATTTAAATTCATATATAATTGCCAAAGAGCTTCTGATAAGTCATTATTCCAAAAATACTTACAGTTGTAAGGCTTAAATGTTAGGAGCAAAATCATATACAAAGGCAAATACCTTAAAGGATATCCAAGCCTCAGTGATTTCATCTGTAGGATGAGGACATCCTGACTCATGGCATCATCACAAATATTAAGTGACATGGCACCATGATTGGCATCCAATAAGTGTTAGCTGTTGTTAATATTATCATCATCATTATTTCATACTGAATCAAGCCGATATAATTCTATGTCAAAACAACAAAAAAAATTGACACCTTCTCTGACAGAGGCTTATTTAGGTAACTGCTCAATGGCTGCTCTACTGTGCAAAAGCTGAAAACTAACCCGCATTACCTGTTTTGTAACTCACTACTAGTTTGAATAACTCAGCTTGAAAATCACCTTCTGAATTAAGGAAATCTTAAAATCTGTGTTTTTATTTATAATTAATAGAGTTATATCAGAATAGTTCCTCTCTTTTTTATTACTCCACTTGCACCAAATACAATGCACTTGTAAAACTGAAATTAAACATATTCAATAAGAATCTTGAATAATAGTGATGTTATTTAGGTCATGATTTAAATTATATGTGATTCACATAGATCCCTAGAATCGTTTTTTCTCTGGTCCCTAATAGATAATAAAATGATATACATAAAATATGAGTAAGTTAATGCATCTGGTATGTGAAGTTGTATGTTAGGTATTCTATCAGGATCCTCGTGAATAATTTTTAAAGAGATTTCTTTCTCAAAGCTTCTGGGAACTGGGGGGGAAAGGATAGAGGCTTAAACTGCAAACAGGGAGATTTAAATTAGTTATGAAGATAAATGCCTAGGTGAGAGAATGATTTAACACAGAAATGGGGTTTTTGAGGAACTGTCTTTTCTGATTTAAATAATGCTGTTCCAGAGGCTGGCGATTTCTTTATTCTGTTCCTCACTCTCTAACCCACCCTTTTGGGTCCTCCCAATACTAACCCAACTCATTCACTAATATTCTGGATGCCATCACCATATCCTCTCCCATCTCTTTATGCAAAGAAATGGTTCAAAACTCTGGTTTCTGTTACTGGCAGAGGACATTGCTTGAGAACTTTTGAAACATATTCTTGGAATGGTTTAAGACCAAAGTCTGACAGTCGTATGACCAGCCAACGTCTTAGGGTCCCTCCTACCCAGGCAATCCCAGGCCATGGTTTTTTGGTTTTGTTTTGTTTTTAAAAAGAAGCCCTCAGAAGAGGGAAGACCCTTTTATTGTCTAGATTCATGTAATTTTGCCATTTTGCCATCTGGTGGATTTACACTGTAATTGCAACCATTAGACACATTTACTAGTGGACAGAGGTACAGACAATTTCACCATAGACTTTGAAAGAGGAAGTCTTGTGATTTTGATGAAACGGAGGCAGACATACGTAGTTGTCTCTCCCTGCTGTATCTACCTGCTTTCCTATATAAGAAACTTAAGAACATCTAAGGAGAATCCTAATTAATGTTGACAGCACATATTTATGATTCCAAGAGTCCTAAAGGAAACCTTAAAAAACTGAAGCAGACAGATGTTACTATATAACTAGATGTTATGTAGGCATTGATGTCTGATTGTGTGTGTGTGTGTGTGTGTGTGTGCGCGCGCACACGTGTGCAATGGATATTTTTGCATCAAGAAAACCTAGCTTGAGAAAGTGTTCTGGGGCAAATTGAATAATGAGCATAACCAGGAATATCCCCTTATGGTTCCAAAAATGAATATTCATGTCAAAATCCCTGCTACCTGAGTTACGACTCTGACATATTTAGTAAGACACAGACATTATCTGTTTCTCAGCAGGGGCTCCTGAAAAGCCTAAGTTATGGTTAAAAAGGAAGCTTAGCTAACCTGGACCTATGCCTTAGAAATTCATGGATTAAAAGCAATCTTTTGTTTCCCCTTATTAACTGAGGTGTAATGTCATAGAAATAGTCTAGGCCATTTGAATACAGTAAATTAGAAATCCCCATGATCTCCTGGTGTCTTATAATTTTAAGGCTCTGTTCATGGGGCTTAATGACTATATACAGAGTGAAAAATGTAGCTTTGAAGCCTGGAATTCCTCTGGGCTTCTTCAAAATGATTCCTTCTTTTAACCTGTAAAGAATCCCTCATTAAAGGGGCCATCCTTCAACACCACCTGCAGTGCCTAAAATTCCACCATTTTCAGTTTAAAACATTTAGTTTGTCTGGGAGGATGTAATGTGTGCCTGGGTATATGTGTGTCTTAGAAGCAGGGAGGGAAGGGAGAAACATTAAAGATAAACTTGCTAATTTGTTCTTTAACTTGCAAATGAATAGTTATGATGGTGAAATGCCCCATGAGCATGAGATCATGGGTGGTACCTCCCATTTGCATGCTCAAATATTGCTACCTACATAGGCTAATATTGGTTTTTACATCTGAAAAATAATTTATGCCTGAATTACATTTCTTGTTGTTAATGTTTTGTTCCAAGAAATATGTATTTTCATTTGTTGAAGAGAATGATTTTAAGAGGAAGAATTGACAAATGTGCATGATTTTTGGGTGGTGCCCAAAGTGTCTGTCTTTGACATTGCCTCTGAATTAATGCATTATTCAGTCCTGCTGTCTCCAGAGACACTTTACTCTTCATTTTCCAGGCCAGTACTTGTGGCCCACTGGGATGAATGTGCTAGTGATTGAATGCATCAGTTTCTATCATATATTTTGCTTTGGAATTATGTTTATTGTCCAACTTCGGCTTGTATCTGAAAATTAATTTTTATTTTTCTGGGAAATGGGACCCTGTATAGTTTTGTCTGCTCAGAACACCTGCCACCTTCTGAGACCAAGAGAGTATTTTTTTTTTAACATCTTTATTGGAGTGTAATTGTTTTACAATAGTGTGTTAGTTTCTGCTGTATAACAAAATGAATCAGCTATACATATACATATATCCCCATATCTCCTCCCTCTTGCGTCTCCCTCCCACCCTCCCTATCCCACCCCATAGGTGGTCACAAAGCACCAAGCTGATCTCCCTGTGCTATGCAGCTGCTTCCCACTAGCTAGCTATTTTACGTTTGGTAGTGTATATATGTCCATGCCACTCTCTCACTTTGTCCCAGCTTACCATTCCCCCTCGCCGTGTCCTCAAGTCCATTCTCTACGTCTGCGTCTTTATTCCTGTCCTGCCCTTAGGTTTTTCAGAAACATTTTTTTCGTTTTTAGATTCCACATATATATATATATATATATATATATATATATATGTTAGCATACAGTATTTGTTTTTCTCTTTCTGACTTACTTCACTTTGTATGACAGACTCTAGGTCCATCATCTCACTATAAATAACTCAGTTTCTTTTCTTTTTATGGTTGAGTAATATTCCGTTGTATATATGTGCCACAACTTCTTTATCCATTGACCTGTTGATGGTCACTTAGGTTGCATCCATGTCCTGGCTATTGTAAATAGAGCTGCAATGAACATTGTGGTACATGACTCCGTTTGAATTATGGTTTTCTCAGGGTATATGCCCAGTAGTGGGATTGCTCCATAGTGGCTGTACCAATTTACATCCCCACCAACAGTGCAGGAGGGTTCCCTTTCCTCCACACCCTCTCCAGCATTTATTGTTTGTAGATTTTTGGATGATGCCCATCCTGACTGGTGTGAGGTGATACCTCACTGTAGTTTTGATTTGCATTTCTCTAATGATTAGTGATGTTGAGCATCCTTTCATGTGTTTGTTGGCAATCTGTATATCTTCTTTAGAGAAATGTCTATTTAGGTCTTCTGCTCATTTTTAGATTGGGTTGTTTGTTTCTTTGATATTGAGCTGCATGAGCTGCTTGTAAATTTTGGAGATTAATCCTTTGTCAGTTGCTTCATTTGCAAATATTTTCCCCAATTCTGAGGGTTGTCTTTTCATCGGGTTTATGTTCTCCTTTGCTGTGCAAAAGCTTTTAAGTTTCATTAGGTCCCATTTGTTTATTTTTGTTTTTATTTCCATTACTCTAGGAGGTAGGTCAAAAAGGATCTTGCTGTGATTTATGTCATAGAGTGTTCTGCCTATGTTTTCCTCTAAGAGTTTTATAGTGTCTGGTCTTACATTTAGGTCTTTAATATATTTTGAGTTTATTTTTGTATATGGTGTTAGAAAGTGTTCTAATTTCTTCTTTTACATGTAGCTGTACAGTTTTCCCAGCACCACTTATTGTAGAGGCTGTCTTTTCGCCATTGTATATTCTTGCCTCCTTTATGAAAAATAAGGTGACCATATGTGCGTGGGTTTATCTCTGGACTTTCTATCCCGTTCCATTGATCTGTATTTCTGTTTTTGTGCTAGTACCACACTGTCTTGATTACTGTAGCTTTGTAGTATAGTCTGAAGTCCGGGAGCCTGATTCCTCCAGGTCCATGTTTCTTTCTCATGATTGCTTGGGATATTCAGGGTCTTTTATGTTTCCATACAAAGCATGAAATTTTTTGTTCTAGTTCTGTGAAAAATGCCATTGGTACTTTGATAGGGATTGCATTGAATATGTAGATAGCTTTGGGTAGTATAGTCATTTTCACAATGTTGATTCTTCCAATCCAAGAACATGGTATATCTCTGCATCTGTTTGTATCATGTTTAATTTCTTTCTTCAGTGTCTTATAGTTTTCTGCATAAAGATCTTTTGTCTCCTTAGGTGGGTTTATTCCTAGGTATTTTATTCTTTTTGTTGCAGTGGTAAATGGGACTGTTTGCTTAATTTTCCTTACAGATATTTCATCATTAGTGTATAGGAATGCCAGAGATTTCTGTGCATTAATCTTGTATCCTGCTACTTTACCAAATTCATTGATTACCTCTAGTAGTTTTCTGGTAGCATCTTTAGGATTCTCTATGTATAGTACCATATCATCTTCAAAAAGTGACAGCTTTACTTCTTGTTTTCCAATTTGGGTTCTTTTTATTTCTTTTTCTTCTCTGATTGCTGTGGCTAAAACTTCCGAAACTGTGTTAAATAATATTGGTGAGAGTGGACAACCTTGTCTTGTTCCTGACCTTAGAGGAAATTGTTTTAGTTTTTCACCATTGAGAATGATATTGGCTGTGGGTTTGTCATATATACCCTTTATTATGTTGAGGTAAGTTCCCTCTATGCCTACTTTCTGGTGGGTTTTTGTCATAAATGGGTGTTGAATTTTTTTTTTTTTTTTTTTTTTTTTTTTGCGGTACACGGGCCTCTCACTGTTGTGGCCTCTCCCTTGTGGAGCACAGGCTCCGGACGCGCAGGCTCAGCGGCCATGGCTCACAGGGCCAGCCTCTCCGCGGCATGTGGGATCCTCCCAGACCGGGGCACGAACCCGTGTCCCCTGCATCGGCAGACAGACTCTCAACCACTGTGCCACCAGGGAAGCCTTCTAGGTATTTTTTGATTTCCTCTTTGATTTCTTCAGTGATCTCTTGGTTATTTAGTAGTGTATTCTTTAGGGTCAATGTGTTTGTATTTTTTACATTTTTCTTTCCTGTAATTGATGCCTAGTCTCATACTGTTGTGGTTGGAGAAGATACTTGATATGATTTCAATTTTCTTAAATTTACCAAGGCTTCATTTGTGACCCAAGATATGATCTATACTGGAGAATGCTCCATGAGCACTAGAGAAGAAAATGTATTCTGTTGTTTTTGGATGGAATGTCTTATAAACATCAATTAAGTCCATCTTTTTTAATGTAACATTTAAAGCTTTTGTTTCCTTATTTTATTTTCATTTTTCATGATTTGTCCATTGGTGAAAGTGGGGTGTTATTAAAGTCCCCTACTTTGATTGTATTACTGTCAATTTCCCCTTTTATGGCTGTTAGCATTTGCCTTATGTATTGAGGTTCCCGTATGTTGGGTGCATAAATATTTACAATTGTTATATCTTCTTCTTGTATTGATCCCTTTATCATTATGTAGTATCCTTCTTTGTCTCTTATAATAGTCTTTATCTTAAAGTCTGTTTTTTCTGATATGAGAATTGCTACTCCAGGTTTCTTTTGATTTCCATTTGCATGGAATATCTTTTTCCATCCTCTCACTTTCATTCTGCATATGTCCCTAGGTCTGAAGTGGGTCTCTTGTAGACAGCGTATATATGGGTCTTGTTTTTGTATCCATTCAGCCAATCTGTGTCTTTCGGTTGGAGCATTTAATCCATTTACATTTAAGGTAATTATTGATTTGTATGTTCCTATTACCATTTTCTTAATTGTTTTGGGTTTGTTATTGTAAGTCTTTTCCTTCTTTTGTGTTTCCTGCCCAGAGAAGTTCCTTTAGCATTTGTTTTAAAGCTGGTTTGGTGGTGCTGAATTCTCTTAGCTTTTGTTTGTCTGTGGAGGTTTTAATTTCTCTGCCGACTCTGAATGAGATCCTTGCTGGTTAGAGTAATCTTGGTTGTAGGTTTTTCCCTTTCATCACTTTAAATATGTCATGCGATTCCCGTCTGGCTTGCAGAGTTTCTGCGAAAGATCAGTTGTTAACCTTATGTGGATTCCCTTGTATTTTATTTGTTTTTCCCTTGATGCTTTTAATATTTTTTCTTTGTATTTAATTTTTGATAGTTTGATTAATATGTGTCTTGGCGTGTTTCTCGTTGGATTTATCCTGTATGGGACTCTCTGTGTGTCCTGTACTTGACTGGCTATTTCCTTTCCCATATTATGGAAGTTTTCAATTATAATCTCTTCAAATATTTTCTCAGACCCTTTCCTTTTCTCTTCTTCTTCTGGGACCCTTATAATTTCAATGTTGGTGCATTTAGTATTGTCCCAGAGGGCTCTGAGATTGTCTTCAATTCTTTTAATTTTGTTTTCTTTATTCTGGTCTGTTGTAGTTATTTCCATTATTTTATCTTCCAGGTCATTTATCCATTCTTCTGCCTCAGTTATTCTGCTATTGTTTCCTTCTAGAGAATTTTTAATTTCATTTATTTTGTTGTTCATCATTGTTTGTTTGCTCTTTAGTTCTTCTAGGTCCTTCTTAAACGTTTCTTGTATTTTCTCGATTCTATTTCCAAGATTTTGCATCATCTTTACTATCATTATTCTGAATTCTTTTTCTGGTAGACTGCCTATTTCCTCTTAATTTTTTGGTCCAATGGGTTTTTACCTTGCTCCGTCATCTGCTGTGTGTTTCTCTGTCTTCTCATTTTGCTTTACTTATGGTGTTTGGGCTCTCCTTTTCGCAGTCTGCAGGTTCATAGTTTCCATTGTTTTTGTCATCTGCCCCCAGTGGCTAAGGTTGGTTCAGTGGGTTGTGTCGGCTTCCTGGTGGAGGGGACTGGTGCCTGTGTTCTGATGGATGAGGCTGGATCTTGTCTTTCTGGTGGGCAGGTCCACATCTGGTGGTGTGTTTTGGGGTGTCTGTGACCTTATTATGATTTTAGGCAGCCTCTCTGCTAATGGATGTGGTTGTGTTCTTGTCTTGCTAGTTGTTTGGCATAGGGTGTGCAGCACTGTAGCTTGCTGGTCATTGAGTGGAGCTGGGTCTTAGTGTTGAGATGGAGATCTCTGGGACAGGTTTCACCATTTGATATTACATGAAGCCAGGAGGTCTCTGGTGGACCAACATCCTGAGCTCGGCTCTCCCTCCTCAGAGGCACAGGCCTCACATGCACCCGGAACACCAAAACACTGTCAGCCACACTGCTGCTGATCTAAGGGCATTTCCGAAACGAGCCTGGCTCCAGGGGGAGGAGGGAAGGGCAGGCTCGAGATGTGGCCTGGACGGCAGAACGAACTGGCGGTTCCAGGTGAGGGTGGGCACCCATGGAGGGGTTGGGGAGAGGAGAGGGAGGGTGGCTGCTCCGGGGGATGGTGCAAAGGGTGCCAGGAGTGTCCCAGACTAGGGAGCCAGCGATCAGGAGGAAGTGGGTCCAGTAGAGCATTTTTTGAGAAAATACTCCTCTCTCTTATTCTCTACCTCTCAGCCAACCACAGTGAGCAAAATGGCGGCCCCCGTGTTCTTACAGCCTTCATATGAGGCTGTAGTTGATGGTGCAAAGATAAGCACCTGGCCCAGTAGGACCAATCATAGCTGATCCCTGGAATGTTTGAGCTTGGGAAGCTGGAGAGAATGTAAATCAGTCCCTCTTTGGTGATGGCCTCTGTGGGAAGTCACGCTTGGGAACTATCAACCACTGTATTCTCTAGCACATGAAGGAAATCAGTTTGCAGCAGGACAATGTGTGGTTGATCTCTCGAAAAAGCAGAGATGAAAATTTTTCAGGATTTCAGTGGATCTTGAAGTAACTTACTTCCCTGCTGTTACAAAATATACCTCCAATATATTTCATCTATAGTCTTCAGATATATTTTTTCTTCTGTGTAACAATTTGGGTTGATGTCACTTGGAGCTGAGAGTCCCAACTGACACATAGAGTTCTCCCCAAGTATGGTGTGTCTCTACTCCAGCAGTTTTCTACACACGTACATTGCACAAAAGTCTCTGCACGTCTATGGCTTTTGACCATAGGTGTACGATCTTCTTGCTTTCTCCCAAGAAGGCTAAAGAAGACATAAGAAAGTTGGCATGAGAGTACAGGCAAAGCAGAAAGGAAGTGGCTACTTAAAACCAGCTTTGAGGACATTGGACAGGACTAGTTTCCTTTGGACTTCCCAAACCCTAACTGTGCTATGATAATCAGTCCTAGTGTCCCTGCAGTATCTCTTGCCTAAACCTACTTAAGAGTGCAGCTTGTTTCTCAGAATGATTGTGTGTATTCAGTACCTTTAATTATTGAAAGTTTATTTGTATTTGCTCAGTAGGTTTAAGCATAAGCCTTACTAGGATTTGGCTTCTCATCTGACAGAAATGCCACCCAGCTCAGGGGGATCCAGAATAATTCTTATTTGACATCTATGGTGGAATCAAAATGTAGATTCACAGTGAAGCCGTGCAAGTTTTTTATTTATTTGTATTAAAAGCAAATTAAGCCCCAGTTACTCGCTTCAACATTTACAACTAAATACTGTGATTTCATTGTTACTGATGACAACTCAATACCTTCCCAAGGAAAGACTGCATTAGATAAAAAGGATAGTTGACCTTCTCAATATAAACAATTCACTTAGTGGCAAAGTATATTCTTTAATTAGGAAAAATGCAAGAAAGGAGTCCTGAGAGTCCTGTGCAATGAGGGAATTGACTATTTCTAGGAATTTATAAGAACGTCTCATTATAGAAACCATTGTAGAAACAAATGTATCAGGTGAAACAAGTGCATTCACATGCACTTTCTCCACTCACCAAAGGTTGCCCCAAGCTCATGTTTCTCACCAGCTGCTTGACTGCTTCTTCTGAGAGCCTCTGCAGGGAGCCCCAGGCTTAGAAAGGACAGTGGACCTTGATGTCAACAGATTCTTTTCAGTGAGATTTCTTTCCCAATTATTCTGATAGTTGGAGTCCATTTTGTCCCCGAAACTGTTATCAAACGCAGGTTTGGCTGCCCACTGCTCAAAAGCCAATACTCAAGAGATGAGTGCGGGTAGGAAAGGAAAACTAGCTTTATTCAAGAGGCCAGCAACCTGGGGAGAACATAGACTCATGTCCAAAAACCTACTCCCAGATGCTGATCAGGGGGCAAGAGCTTTCAAAGGGGAGTTTCAGGGGTGCACGGGAGGAGGGAGGGGGCTATGTGCAGAATAGAACAGTTAGCTCTGACAGTCATCTTGAAATTGGTTGTGTGGTGGTCTGATCAGCATCATCTTGTTGGTTTTAAGTACAGTTAAGCTTTAATTCCAGGGTTGCTTTGTTCCCATTCCCTTGAGGCCAGTGCTTGGAACTGTGTAAGACGGAACAGCTTATGTCATGGCTATAGTCTGGTCATCGTTCAGTTAACTTCTTCCACCTAGTGGGAGGTTTATTTTTCTTATTTCTTTTTTATTTTTATAATAGATCTTTATTGGAATACAGTTGCTTCACAATACTGTGTTAGTTTCTGTTGCACAACAAAGCAAATCAGCCATATACATACACAGGTCCCCATATCCCCTCCCTCTTGAGCCTCTCTCCCATCCTCCCTATCCCACCCTTCTAGGTCATCGCAAAGCACCAAGCCAACTCCCTGTGCTATGCGGCTGCTTCCCACCAGCCAACTAATTTACATTCGATAGTGTATGTATATCGATGCTACTCTCACTCCACTCCAGCTTCCCCCTCCCACCCCGTGTCCTCAAGTCCATTTTCTATGTCTGCCTCTTTATGCCTGCCCTGCAACTAGGTTCATCGGTACCATTTTTTTTTTTTAGATTCCATATATGTGCATTAGCATATGGTATTTGTTTTTCTCTTTCTGACTTACTTTACTCTGTATGACAGTCTCTAGGTCCATCCACCTCACTACAAATAACTCAATTTCATTTCCTTTTATGGCTGAGTAATATTCCATTGTATACATGTGCCACATCTTCTTTATCCGTTCATCTGTTGATAGACCTTTAGGTTGGTTCCAGGTCGTGGCTATTGTAAATAGTGCTGCAGTGAATATTGTGGTACATGTCTCTTTTTGAATTATGGTTTTTTCAGGGTATATGCCCAGTAGTGGGATCGCTAGGTCGTATGGTAGTTCTATTTTTAGTTTTTTAAGGAACCTCCATACTGTTTTCAATATTGGTTGTATCAATTTACATTCCCACCAACAGTGTAGCAGGGTTTCCTTGTCATCAAACCCTTTCCAGCATTTATTGTTTGTAGATTTTTTGATAATGGCCATTCTGACTGGCATGAGGTGATACCTCATTGTAGTTTGGATTTGCATTTCTCTAATAATTAGTGATGTTGAGCAACTTTTCATGTGCCTCTTGGCCATCTGTATGTCTTCCTTGGTGAAATGTCTATTTAGATCTTCCACCCATTTTTTAACTGGATTGTTTTTTTTCTTGATGTTCAGCTCCATGGGCTGTTTGTCTGTTTTGGGGATTGTTTCAAATCCGTTCTCTTTTGTTTCATTTGCAAATATTTTCTCCCATTCTGAGAGTTGTCTTTTTGTCTTGTTTATGGTTTCCTTTGCTGTGCAAAAGCTTTTAAGTTTCATTAGGGCCCATTTGTTTATTTTTATTTCCATTAATCTAGGAGGTGGGTCAAAAAAGATCTTGCTGTGGTTTATGTCAAAGCATGTTTTTCCTATGTTTTCCTCTAAGAGTTTTATAGCATCTGGTCTTACATTTAAGTCTTTAATCCATTTTGAGTTTATTTTTGTGTATGGTGTTAGGGAGTGTTCTAATTTCATTCTTTTACATGTAGCTGTCCAGTTTTCCCAGCACCACTTACTGAAGAGGCTGTCTTTTCTCCATTGTATATTCTTGCCTCCTTTATGAAAAATAAGGTGACCATATGTGTGTGGATTTATATCTGGGCTTTCTTTCCTGTTCCATTGATCTATATTTCTGTTTTTGTGCCAGTACCATACTGTCTTGATTACTGTAGCTTTGTGGTAGTGTTTGAAGTCAGGGACCATGATTCCTCCACTCCATTTTTCTTTCTCAAGATTGCTTTGACTATTTGGGGTCTTTTGTGTTTCCATATGAATTGTAAGATTTTTTTATTCTAATTCTATGAAGAATGCCATTGGTAGTTTGATAGGGATTTCATTGAATCTGTAGATTGCTTTGGGTGGTGTAGTCATTTTCACAATATTGATTCTTCCAATCCAAGAACATGGTATATTTCTCCATCTGTTTATGTCATTTATGCTTTCTTCATCGGTGTTTTGTAGTTTTCTGAGTACAAGTCCTTTGCCTCCTTAGGCAGATTTATTCCTAGGTATTTTATTCTTTTTGTTCCAGTGGAGTGTTTCCTTAATTTCTCTTTCTGATTTTTTGCTATTGGTGTATAGGAATACCAGAGATTTCTGTGCATTAATTTTGTATCCTGCAGCCTTACCAAATTCATTGATTAGTTCTAGTAATCAATGTAATCAACTAGTAATCTAGTAATCAACTAGTAATTTAGTTTTCTGGTGGCATCTTTAGGATTTTCTATGTATAGTATCATGTCATCGGCAAACAGTCACAGTTTTACTTCTTCTTCTCCAATTGTATTCCTTTTATTTCTCTTTTCTTCTCTGATTGCTGTGGCTAGGACTTCCAAAACTTTGTTGAATAAGAGTGGTAAGAGTAGACATCCTTGTCTTTTTCCTGATCTTAGTAGAAATGTTTTCAGTTTTTCACCATTGAGTATGATGCTTGCTGTGGGTTTGTTATATATGGCCTTTATTATGTTGAGATAGTTTCCCTCTATGCCCATTCTCTGGAGAGTTTTTATCATAAATGGGTGTTGAATTTTGTCAAAAGTTTCTTGCATCTCTTGAGATGGTCATATGGTTTTTGGCCCTTAATTTGTTAATATGGTGTATAACATTGATTGATTTGCATATATTGAATAATCCTTGCATGCCTGGGCTAAATCCCACTTGATCATGGGGTATGATCCTTTTAATGTGCTTTTGGATTCTGTTTGCTAATATTTTGTTGAGGATTTTTGCATCTATGTTCATCAGTGATATTGGTCTGTAATTTTCTTTTTTGGGATATCTTTTTCTGATTTTGGTGTCAGGGTGATGGTGGCTTCATAGAATGAATTTGGGAGTGTTACTCCCTCTGCAGTTCTTTGGAAGAGTTTGAGAAAGATCTGTGTTAGCTCTTCTCTAAATGTTTGATAGAATTCACCTGTGAAGCCATCTGGTCCTGGACTTTTGTTTATTGGAAGATTTTTAATTACGATTTCAATTTCATTACTTGTGATAGGTCTGTTTATATTTTCTAATTGTTCCTGGTTCAGTCTTGGCAATTTGTACCTTTCCAAGAATTTGTCCATTTCTTCATGGTTGTCCACTTTATTGGCATATAGTTGTTTGTAGTAGTCTCTTATAATCCATTGTATTTCTGAGGTGATTTTTTTCTGTATTTCATTTGTGATTTTTCCTTTTTCATTTCAAAGTTTCTTGATTTGCGTCATCTCCCTTTTTTTCTTGATGAGTCTGGCTAGGGTTTATCAATTTTGTTTATCTTCTCAAAGAACCAGATTTTAGTTTTATTGATCCTTGCTATTATTTTCTTCATTTCTATTTCATTTATTTCTGCTCTGACCTTTATGATTTCTTTCCTTCAACTGACTTTGGGTTTTCTTTGTTCTTCTTTCTCTAGTTGTTTTAAGTGTAGGGTTAGATTGTTTATTTGAGATTCTTCTTGCTTCATGAGGTGAGATTGAATTGCTGTAAACTTCCCTCTTATAACTGCTTTTGCTGTGTCCCGTAGGTTTTGGGTCGTTGTGTTTTCTCTGTCATTTATTTCTAAGTATTTTTTTAATTTCTTCTTTGCTTTCTTCAGTGATCTCTTGGTTATTTAGTAGTGCACTCTTTAGCCTCCAGTCTCATAGCTTTTTGGTCAGAAAAGATGTTGATATAATTTCCATTTTCTTAAATTTTCCAAGGCTTGATTTGTGCCCCAAGTTGTGATCTTTCCTGGAGAGTATTCCATGTGCACCTGAGGAGAAAGTGTATTCTGCCACTTCTGGGTGGAATGTTCCATAAATATCAATTAGATATATCTGGTCTCTTGTGTCATTTAAGGCTTGTGTTTCCTTATTTATTTTCTGTTTGGATGATCTGTCCATTGGTGTAGGTAGGATGTTAAAGTCCCCTACTATGATTGTGTTACTCTCAGTTTCTCCTTTCATGGTTGTTAGCATTTGCCTTATGTGTTGAGGTGCTCCTATGTTGGGTGAATAAATGTTTATAATTGTTATATCTTCTTGGATTGCTCCCTTGATCATTATGTAGTGTCCTTCCTTGTGTTTCGTAATAGTATTTATTTTAAAGTATATTTTGTCTGATATAAGAATTGCTACTCCAGCTTTCTTTTGATTTCCATTTGCGTGGAATATCTTTTTCTATCCCTTCACTTTCAGTCTGTATGTGTCCCTAGGTCTGAATTGGGTCTCTTGACGACAGCATATATATGGATCTTGTTTTTTTTTTTTTTTCCTTTTAAACATCTTTATTGGAGTATACTTGCTTTACAATGGTGTGTTAGTTTCTGCTTTATATGAAAGTGAATCAGGTATACATATAATTTGTCCCCATATCTCTTTCCTCTTGCATCTCCCTCCCTCCCACTTATTCCACCCCTCTAGGTGGTCACAAAGCACCGAGCTGATCTCCCTGTGCTATGCAGCTGCTTCTCACTAGCTATCTATTTTAAGTTTGGTAGTGTATATATGTCCATACCACTCTCTCACTTTGTCCCCACTTAGCCTTCCCCCTCCCTGTGTCCTCAAGTCCATTCTCTAGTAGATCTCTGTCTTTATTCCCGTCTTGCCCCTAGGTTCTTCATGACCGTTTTTTTCTTTTTTTTTTATAGATTCTATATATATGTGTTAGCATACGGTATTTGTTTTTCTCTTTGTGATTTACTTCATTCTGTATGACAGACTCTAGGTCCATCCACCTCACTACAAATAACTCAATTTCGTTTCTTTTTATGGCTGAGTAATACTCCATTGTATATATGTGCCACATCATCTTTATCCATTCATCTGTTGATGGACACTTAGGTTGCTTCCATGTCCTGGCTATTGTAAATAGAACTGTAATGAACATTGTGGTACATGTCTCTTTTGCAATTATGGATTTCTCAGGGTATATGCCCAGTAGTGGGATTGCTGGGTCGTCTGGTAGTTCTATTTTTAGTTTTTTAAGGAACCTCCATACTGTTCTCCATAGTGGCTGTATCAATTTACATTCCAATCAACAGTGTAAGAGGATTCCCTTTTCTCCACACCCTCTCCAGCATTTGTTGTCTGTAGATTTTTTGATGATGGCCATTCTGACTTGTGTGAGGTACCTCATTGTACCTCCCTGTAGTTTTGATTTGCATTTCTCTAATGATTAGTGATGTTGAGCATCTTTTCATGTGCCTCTTGGCCATCTGTATGTCTTCTTTGGAGAAAAGTCTATTTAGGTCTTCTGCCCATTTTTAGATTGGGTTGTTTTTTGTGATATTGAGCTGCATGATCTGTTTGTATATTTTGGAGGTTAATCCCTTGTCAGTGGCTTTGTTTGCAAATAGTTTTCTCCCATTCTGAGGGTTGTCTTTTTATCTTGTGTATGATTTCCTTTGCTGTGCAAAAGCTTTGAAGTTTCATTAGGTCCCATTTGTTTATTTTTTGTTTTATTTCTTTTACTCTAGTTGGTGCGTCAAAAAAGATCTTGCTGTGGTTTATGTCAAAGAGTGTTCTGCCTATGTTTTCCTCTAAGAGTTTTATAGTGTCTGGCCTTACATTTAGGTCTTTAATCCATTTTGAGTTTATCTATGTGTATGGTGTTATCGGATCCATCAGGGTTCAATCAGAGAAACAGAGTTATTAGGAGATGTATATTAGGAGATTTATTGCAAGGAATTAGCTTACATGATTGTGGAGCTGGCTGGGCAGATTCACAGTCTGTAAGTTAAGCCATCAGGAAGAACAGGCTAGAATTCTCAGGCACAGACCTAAGCTGCTGCCCACAGGCAGAATTTCTTCTTCTTCAGGGAAGGCTTGGCTCAGCTTTTAAGGTCTTGCAGTTGACTGAATCAGGCCAACCCTTACTTAAAGTTAACTGATTATAGAGTATAATCTCAACTACAGAATACCTTCACAGGATACCTAGATTCATGCTTGGCTGAATGACTGGGGTCTGTAGCCTAACCAGGTTGCACATCAAAAATACCACCACCGATTTCTAGATAGTGGACCAATCCATAAGGTGAATCTCTCTTTTTTTCTGTTCAGCGGCAGTGACTTCCACTACTCTATCTTCCAGCTCACGGATCCATTCCTCTGTATCATTTAGTCTACCCTTGATTCCTTCTAGTGTATTTTTCATTTCAGTTATTTTATTCTTCATCTCTGGTGGTTTTTTACATTTTCTGACTCTGTTGAAAACGTCTAACTTCTTGCTCTGTTCATCCATTCTCCTCCCGAGTTCTTTGATCATCTTTATTGTCATTACTCTGAACTCTTCCTCAGGTAAATTACTTTTCTCCTCTTCACTTAATTCTTCTTCTGAGGTTTTATCTTGTTACTTAAGAACATGTCTGAAACATGTTCCTCTGCCACCTCCTTTTTACTAAGTTGTTGTTGGTATTTTTATGCATGTGGTAGGCTGGTTACGTTCCTCTACCCTGAAGAGGTGGCTTTCTGCAGGAGACCTGTGCATCCCTGCAGCGCACTGCCCTCTCATCACCCAAGCTGGATTCCCCCGACAGGGGCTGCGTGGGTCCTTCTGTTACGATGGGCTGACTATGTGTGCGGTCTGGTAGGCTGGGTTGGCCCCTGGTCCAGTTGGTTGCCAGGCCCTGCCTTGCATGGATGCTGCTGGCTGCTGGTTAATGGAGCCTTGTCAGCAGGTGGCTGACTGCAGAACCCCAGGGGGCCACAGGGCTAGTGCTGGCTCACTGGTGAGAAGAGTTTGGGTCTGGAAGACGCTGGAGCTGTTGCTCCCACACTGGTGGGTGAAGCCAGGTCCTGGGATTAGTGCCAGACTCCTGGCAGACAGAGCTGGGTCCTGGAGCCTGGCTGCAGGGCTTAGGGATCCCCGAGCTGCTGTCATATCGTTCAGGGTCTGGGGAGGGTGAGTTTACTGACACAGTTGGGTATGGGGTCCTAGGAGTCCCAAAGCTTGCATTGGCCTGCCCTTGGGCGGGGCCAGCACTCAGCTGGTCCCGGGGCAGGGTCTGGCCTGTTGTAAGCTGCAGGATTGTGGTTTGCTTCGTTCTGGTGTCTGCCCCCTGGTGGGCGTGGCTGGTCTGGAGGCTAGAGCAGGCTCCCTGGAGGGTGGGGCCATTGCCTGCGCATTGGTGGGCAGAGCTGGCTCTTGGCCCTCTGGTGGGCTGGGCTGGGTGTAGAGGTGTGTCTAGAGGTGGCTGTGGACTCCAGAAGTCTTTAGGCATCCTGTCTGCTGATGGGTGGGGCTGTGTCCTCACCCAGTTAGTTGTTTGGCCTGAGGTGTCCCAGTGCTGGTGCCTACATGTTGTTGGGCAGGGGCAAGTCTTGGTGCTAATGAGCTAGTGGCAGCTCCAGCACCGGCTTGAGGCTTCTACAAAGTAGAATGAGCTCCCAAATATGGCTGCCAGCAGTGTCTACATCCCCAGGGTGAGCCACAGCAGCCCCCTTACCCTCCCCCACCACCTCTCTGGGAGACTCTCCAAGACCAGCAGGTAGGTCTGGCCCAGGCTCCTATCGAATTACTGCTTTTGCCTTCAGTTCCAACACACATGAGATTTTGTGTGTGCTCTTTATCTATTTCCCCCAGTCCTGTGGAGCTCCTGAAATGAAGCCCAGCTGGACTTCAAAGCCAAATGCTTTCAGGGCTCATCTTCCCAGTGCTGGACCCCTGGGCTGGGGAGCCCTACGTGGGGCTCAGAACTCTTACTGCTGTGGGAGAACCTCTGCACTATAATTATTCTCCTGTTTGTGGGCGCCCACCTAGGGGTATGGGACTTGATTATATCAAGAGTCCACCTCTTGCACCTGTCTCATTGTGGTTCCTTCTTTATGTCTTTAGTTGTAGAAGATCTTTTCTGGTAGGTTTCTGTCTTTTCATGGACGATTGTTCTTCAGGTAGCTGTGGTTTTGGTGGACTCATGAGAGGAGGTGAGCTGAGGGTCTTTCTACTCTGCCATCTTAGCCTGACCCAACCCATAAAGTGAATCTCAGGTGTAATCTTCAGTGATGTACCAAATTTGACTCCTTCATGAATCGAACACTTGGCAATTCTAAGAGATCAAGTTGAGAGACGTTTTTTATTCAGCTCTTTATGGAATTTGTAAAAAGAGAAATGAAGTGTAGGTGGTAGAGAGAACATTCTCAGAGAAACTTGATCTCCTCTTCCAAAAAAAAAAAAAAATCCCTGCTTTGTCTTTTTTGATTCAAAAAAAGCTTTTTTTAATCTCAGCATTCATCTAACAGCAGGTGACCATTATCCTGCACAAATGTTCTATTTCACTGACATTATCTCTAAATGATCATCTAGGGATAGACCCAAGAATGCGTTCTAACTACCACTTTTCTCTCTCAGTTTTAGAGACCTTGGAAATTTTACTGGAGTATGTCAGAGGGGATTAATGAAAGCATTTTCTATTATTTCACATTTAAACACAAAGAGTTATGATGGGAGAGTAAACTAACTCATGATCAATAGCACGTGCTAAGGCTTTAGTCTGAATTTAAGATGGTGGTTTTCTAATAAATTTATCGTGTGTGAGTGTTTTATTGGCCAAGAGGGGATAGTATACTATATATACAAAAAGATGTTGTTTCTCTCTGGTGCTAATAAATTTTATTCATTTCAGTCACACGTGTAGCGAAATGATGTGAATTTTTTTAGTAAATCAGGTCAGCAGATAAAGATGACAGCAAGCTAGTCCTTGTTGCTATCTTCTGAAATCTGACTGACCGCCGTATTGGAGTTTCTCAGCCATTTCATGTATTATTTTTCTAATGACTTGAAAGCATAAAATTTTCACTTTTATTCATGTGGATGGCTTGGCAAATTTGTACACGCCCCATAATTTCTTTCCTAGTTTAGAGCTAATATTAGAATTGCATGTTAGAAATGTTTAGAGCCTCTGCACGTATGGAATGGATGTCAGATTTCCCTTTTTCTTTGTTTTTGTTTTCTTCTCATTCTTCTTATTCCGTAATACCACCACAAAATCAACAGTTTGAGAGGAATATTAGCCACCATTTATTGAATACCTATTATTTGCTACTCATCATGCTAGGAGCTCTAAAATCATCTCTTCCCATCCTTTACAAACATTTCTATATAGTGATTTCTACTTTAGAGATGAGGAAACTAGGCTTAGGGAAGCTAAATACCTGGCTTAAGATCACACAGCTTTCTGGCGTTGGGGTTGGTATTTCAGCTGGTGTCTGCCTGTTTCCAAACCCCTATTTTTCTCTACAATCCCATCTGTCAGTTTAATTTGTTATTTGACAATATGTAAAATGCATAATCCAAGGGAATGGTGATTCCCAAAGCATGGAACTTTAAGTCATCTTTTCCAGATAGACAACTACCTCTAGAAACTGTTTTTATACAACTTATTCAGAATGTCAAGAACAGTCAGAATTACTGCAAGCCTCTTTAATTCTGACTCGATATTTTGAAATTTGGAAATATTGGGTATTGGTATGGAGGATTTCATTTAAATCAGGTAAAATTCACTTTTATACTAAGAATACCTTTAAAATCAAATGATATCTAAGCAAATTAATTGTACAATTAAGATTGTAGGGCAAATGTTTAGCCTATTTTGTAGGACTGGCTGATTTTAAGCACTTTAGAAGTACCATTAACATACAAGTAATTGCTGTGCTCCTTTGAAAGTGGTCTGCTTATTATCCATTCATTAAGCTGATCATCAAAGAATTCTGCTTAAAAACAATTTGTTAACCTTCAAGTTACTATATTTACTTAAAAGTCATTAACCTGAGCTTTTTGAAAATATTCTATAACTGCTTTGGTTTCATACTCATCATGATTTTTTCCTGTAAGTGGTTCTAATCAGTGAAGTTTTTTCTGTGTATAGAATATGCTTAGGTCATATGCAGTGGAATGTTTTTTTCTTTTTCCCCCTCAAAAAAATCTTATTAGATATCTAGGTGGAACTAAAGGGTTGGACTGCATTTGAAAATGACCAGTGGACAGATATTTTGACTAATTACTTAGTGACCTAAGGATTTATGGTTGTAATGGTCCCTGGGGACACAGGGCTACTTAAAGAAATATTAATCCAATCAATGGTTATTATTTTGGGGTATTGTCATTACCCTCATGAAACCAAAAGCCTTGAGTCATCTGGGAGGTTCATAGTGTGGTGGCTTACACGCATCTCAAAAGTCTGGATTAACATTTTAAAAAACCTTAATTGGCACATAAGAACCCTCTTACTTTCAGCTCAATTTTTACATAATCTGTTTTCAAATCCTATCTTGACATTTTTAAATAGGTATACATTTCATTACATAGTATCAGAAAAGGCAGAGGCAGAAAGAGAATTGTTATAGAGAGAAGAGTAGTAAGAAAACATCCCCATAAATCAGGTAATATTTGTTCCCAGAAGACACATTTTATTCTCTTTATAATCTTTGAGAATCCTTCCACGGTCAAGGAATTATAGCTCAATTACAGGGGCATGGTTTGGGACTTTGCTCATGCCCATGCACTCCAAAATTATATAGATTCTATATATTAACTTGTAGAAAGATGAAAATCATTTTAAGACAATAGAGCAGGGCAGTGACCCCATTTAACAAGTAGGAAAACACAGGGTTTATCATACTGCTTAATGTAAGTTGTCAGGGAGCTGAAACTGCCTCGTCAGAAGAGCATGGAAAGAAATTTTAACTATAGGATATTTAATGCTATGTAGGAACAGAGGTCAGAATAGCTACATAATTCCACTTTATTTTTTTTAATAGAATAAACTTTTGATTCCCTCCCAAACTAGTACTTTTATGTAGATATTTCCAGAAGTACCTAGGTGTTCATTATACTCATGTGTGTTCTATAGGGCATTTAGTTTGTAATAATATCCTGGTTTGAACACTACAATGAGATGGAAGAGAAACTGCTATCTTGCATTGTAGCTTCTATGCTTTTTGATAACTGCTATTGTCATTGAGTGTTTCAAATTCATTTCCTAAGTAAATAACATTGAACTTTTTACTGCTAATTTTTTCTCAGTGTCTATTAAGTATCCATATTGTGCATTTGTTTTGACTTGAGAGTTAAGGTTGGTTTTTATGTTTCAGAAATGTGTCAAGGGAAGATTAGCTCAGGGAAAATACCTGTCATGAGCCATAGAGAAGACAGATGAATGTGTACATTAACTAGAAACTTCTCAGCTATAGAATTGTCTAAAAAAATGAAATCCGGTTACCTGTTTATAAATGAAAACCATTTTGTTTAAAGTCCATAAAATAGCAAAAAAAAACAAACCTTAGTGTACTGGATTTTCTTATTTTAGAAAAAATTGCATCAATTAACTGGTTTTCTGCTATTCATAATTCCACTATTACTAATTCGGCTATTATACATTTTGAGAGTGGTGACAGCAACATTTTTTTCTTTCTTTTGCAATTAGGTATATCTACAGAAGCAGTTATTCTTTTAGGTGTAGGTCCCCCTACTCTTTTGAGAATTTATATTAAAAAAAAGGCACAAGGGCACATATATACCAGATTATGAATTAAATTTCAGGGGATCACAAACCCACCTACCCCATGCATATATAACTGTCTCAATACATGGATTCTGGATCCTGTGTTAAAAGTATAGCATTTTTGAGACCTGGGATCTCATCTTAATCAGTTTTGCATTCCTCACAGAGTCTGGTATAATGCCTTGAACATAAGTTGGTTCTTAAATATTTGTAGAATTGATTTGCATAAAAATAAGAGTCATTTTTACATGTGCAATGTCAAGACCAATTACGTTTAAAAAAAAAAAAGATATTCTGACCCCTGAAACACGTGGAGAGTCCAGAAATAGACCCACCCACATGTGGTTGATTGATTTTTAACAAAGGTACCAAGATTATTTAACAAGGAAAATATATCTATCCAATATATATCCAAAGTATATATACCTAGTATATCGCCCAGGAAATTATAAGGGTGTTTGGAGCCCTGTGTCAGGAACTGGAGTCAATGACCCAACTATCAGAACAAAAGATGATCCTAGTGCTCTTGCCATTTAGGAAATTCGAAGGGTTTCAGGAGCTCTGTGCCAGGAACTGGGGGCAGAGACCCACATATATTTTCTTCTATTATCTCACAGGACAAAAAATGAACAAACAATAAATGAAATGCACTGATGAATTAGCTTTATCAAAATTAAAAACTTTTCCTTTTTGAAATACACAATTAAGAAACAAAAGTGAAAGCCACAGACTGGGAGAAATTATCCCAATACAATATATCTGATAAAGTATTTGTATCAGAGATAAACAGTCTAATTAAATAAATGAGTAAAAGTTAAACAGAAGTTTCATGAAGGAAGATAATGCAAATGACACATAAAAGATACTTAACCATCAAAAAATGATAATTAAAACCAAAACCAGGGGCTTCCCTGGTGGCGCAGTGGTTGAGAGTCCACCTGCCGATGCAGGGGACATGGGTTCGTGCCCCAGTCCAGGAAGATCCCACATGCCGCGGAGCGGCTGGGCCTGTGACCTGTGGCCACTGAGCCTGCATGTTTGGAGCCTGTGCTCCACAATGGGAGAGGCCACAACAGTGAGAGGCCCGCGTACTGCAAAAAAAAAAAAAAAAAAAAAAACCAAAACCACAGTGAAATACCATTATGCACCTGATAGAAAGGCTAAAATTAAAGAGAATGACGATATCAAGTGTTGGCAAGGATGTGGAACAACCAGAACTCTCATACATTGCTAGTGGGAATATAAAATAGCACAGCCGGGCTTCCCTGGTGGCGCAGTGGTTGAGAGTCCGCCTGCCGATGCAGGGGACACGGGTTCGTGCCCCGGTCCGGGAGGATCCCGCGTGCCGCGGAGCGGCTGGGCCCGTGAGCCACGGCCGCTGAGCCTGCGCGTCCGGACCCTGTGCTCCGCAACGGGAGAGGCCACAACAATGAGAGGCCCGCATACCGCAAAAAAAAAAAAAAAAAAAAAAAAAAATAGCACAGCCATTTTGGAAAACAGATTGGTAGTTTGTTACAAAGGTAAACATATAAGAACCATAGAACCCGTACAATCTTACGTTCCTAGGTAATTCCTAAGAGAAATGAAAACATGCCCACACAAAAACTTTTGTTCAAATGTTTATATATAGCAGCTTTATTCATGATAGCCCAGACTATAAAGAATCCAAATGTCCATCAACAGATGAATAGATAAGCAAATTATAGTATTTCCATTAGATAGAACACTCAGAAATAAAAAGGAACAAACTACCGATACATATAACAACGTGGATGGACCTCAGAATTGTTGTGCTAAATGAAAGAAGCTTGACATACAAAAGTACATATTATGTGATTGCATTTATATGATATTCTAGAATAGACCTAATTACAGAAATTAGCCAGAAGTTTTCTGAGGCTGGGTGTATGTGTGAGAGGAGGGGATAGACTAGGAAGGGGTAAAGGGGAACTCTTTAGGCTCACAGAAATATCCTATATCTTGATTGTGGTGGTGGTTACATGGTATACATATTTGTCAAAACTCATTGGATTGTACACTTTAAATTGGTGTGTTTTATTTTATCCAATTGTATAAGTTTCCTAGTGCTGCCACTGGGTGGCTTAACACAACAGAAATATATTATATCACAGCTCTGGAGGCTGGAAGTCCCAAATCAAGGTGTCGGCAGGACTGTGCTCCCTTTGAAGGCTCTAGAGATTCTTCCTTGGCTCTTCCTGGCTTCTCGTGTTTGCAGAAAATCCTTGGTGTTCCTTGGCTTGTGACAATATAACTCCAGTCTGCCTCTGTCTTGACCTGGCCTTTTCCTCTCTGTATCCAAATTTCCCTCTTCTTAAAAGAACACCAGCCATTGGATTATGGCCCACCTCATTTCAACTTGATTATTCCTGTAAAGACCCAATTCCAGATAAGGTCATCTACCGAGTTTCTGGGTAGACATAAATTTGGGGGGACAATATTTTTGAGACATTATTCATTATTATTTTGAGACATTATTCATTATTCAACCTAGTACAGCCACATACCTCATCAAAGTTGATTAAAATAAATAGGAAAAAAAGATACCTTATCTTCTAGAAATTTTTTGTACTCTTGGACAAGTCAATACATTTTCAAAATCTATCACTCCAGAATTCTAGACACCACCATGTGCATGTACCAACTTCCATAATGGAGGCAATTTTTTCCCTTAAGGCATAATTGTCAATTCTCACAGGAAAAATCATATTTGGATTCTTGAATTGCTAACTACACTGCCCCATTAAGAGCAATAACTTGAATTCAGTTTCTAACAAAAGTCATGTGTAATAACAGCTCCAGGATTGCTGAAAGCCCAGTAGTTCTTTGGGTTCAAATGCGCCTTATTAAGTGCTTGTGAATGACCACTCTGATTAGTAGCCAGCAGACCTCCTGATCACATCCCAACCCAGAGTGCAACTGTGGTCAGCGACATTGGGAGACCTAGCAGCCTTTTCCTCAGCTGAGGGAGCAGCAGAGAGACACAGCCAAGGAAAGGTCAAGTCGAGCTATATCTACAAAGTTAACGGGGAACTTAATAGAGCCCTATGCTTTCTTGCTCTGCTTCCTAGCACTGGCTGAGCCCTCTCCCTTTCCACACTGTATATGTGACTCCATAGAGAAGTTCTGCCTAAGTAATTTGGCGTATGTCCACCTAACAGAAGCCTAGAGGCCAGAGCACAGTCATCCAGATCCCACAATGTGAATTACTTGTGTGAAGGGCTAGGAGGGGGCCCATAAATCTGGCAGATCAGGATGAGTCAGCTACTGCTAGGAGAATGGTTGAAATAGCTTTAAGGATTTCCGTTTGCTTAACTAAGGGTCAGAAGATTGAACTTCTATGGACAAGCCCCATATAGAAGAATAGAAGAAAAAACAAAATATAAGTATAAATATAAGTATAAAAATAAGTACAAAATGGTACATTGATAATAATAATAACAAACCGTATACATAGCATTTTATAGCTTAGAAATTGTCTTATATTTTTTTAAAGAGATTCTTGTGTAAACCCAGGTGGGGAGCAGGGCTTATTGGCCACATTTTGTGGAGAAAGGAGGTGAGTTAAGGGACTTGCCCAAGCTAGTGAATGAAACATCTGGGACTCAAATGTAATGCTTCTGCCGTGCCTATTGTTTCCATAACTGTTTTTGGTAAGACTGTGTTAATATTCCTACTGCCCGGTATGGTGCTTCACACAAAGGAGCTGTTCAAGAAATATTTAAGTGAATAACTGAATCATCAGCCGTGTTCAAAATATTTTATTTCCCTCTTTAATAACGCAGCATTCTGATACAGGAAACCCTGATGAAATAAAGCAAGCTTTATTCATAAGTGGCATTTGGATGAGCCTCATGGTAGAAGTTTAGCAAAAGCTTGTTATATGAATAGGCATTTCTCAAGTACCATCTTTTAAAAAAAATTGAAAATATTACAGGTAATGTACATAAACAAAACTGTCCCATACGTGTTGTCATGCTCTCCTCTTAAGCCAAGTCTAAGCACGGCTCTGAAAAGATGCCAAGTTGGCAAATACTGACCTGTTTCAGTGTTTGTTTCCTCTCCTGTGTGAGAGAACGCTATGTCGAATACAGAACTCATCTTGTAGTTCTCAGCTTAAGTATAACACTCTCTGCAAAGCTCTCCTGACTCTGTAAAGTCTGGGCCCAAACGCAGCAAACAGAAGCTGCATTCAGGACAGTGTCTGTTTCAGGTGATCAGGCATCTCTAGAGCACACAGTGAATAATCAGGGATGAATTCCCCAAAGGATGCTACTATGTCAAACTGCTCATGGGATTAGAATAGTGAACACAGCACTTTTGGCAGGAGGCTACTGGCCATGATTGGAAAGTTCTGAAATGAAACTGTCCCTCGACTGGCACTCACCATTCAAATACTGAAGAAAAATTCACGAACACAAAACATCCATACATTTTTATATTATATTTATATTATTATATTTTACTTATATGTTTATATTTTTCAAGATAAATGATGCTAATGAGATTTGGAAGTTATTAGCAGTCTAAGGAATAGCCAATGCCTAAAACAGTGAAAGTTACCAGAAAACAAAAATCTTCAGGACAAATTTCTCTGGATGTGTAAGACCTTCAGTCACATTGATGATGCAGAAAAAAATTTCTAAATAGAAACATTTTCCACATAGCTTTAATATTACATGTGTGTTTCCCCACATTGAAATATATATTAAAATTTTTTTCTTCTTATTTATTTTCACAATTTATTTTGGTAGTTTTGTAATATAATCAGACTTTGATACCTAGAATGCTGAAGTAGACAGTGTTGATTTTTTTCTACTCCAGAATACTTCTTATAGAAAGAGCTTTTTTTTTTTTTCCAGAAAGAGCATCTTGTAGTACACTTCCTTTCATCCACACTCCTGCTTCCTCCCTTCCTCATACTTCACCTACCCCAGCTACGTTGTTTGGTTGTAGCTGTCAAGCACCAGTGTCTCCCTGGGCACAAGGGCGGTCACTTGGTCCAGACCGGGCCAATCATTTTATTCCCTCCACATACCTGCAGTGCTTGGTGCACGTAAGGGCACATTTCCTAGAGCAGGTCAAAGAGGTCATCCTAGGAATTGCATTAACTAGAGCCGGTGCAAGGTGATGAGGGTCCAGTATAGCACTAGCTGCAGACGTATTCTAGTCTTGTTGGAACAGCTAATCTGAGGGAGCACTTTTGTACCAGTGTCCCTGGGTTGCATATGTACTGTCCAATGTTCTTGACATTTGACCATGTGAACCAATAAATTTTCCATTATTGCTCAAGTTCGGTTTTGATCCCTAGAGACTGGAGACGCCATTAGACTGTTAGAAGCCTTCGAGTTCAAATCAAATTTCTTTGGACATGCTTGAAGGTTAGTGTAGAAGAGCTCAGGGTCACTGCCAATTTATTCCATTTTAGTGCCTTTTAATACTTATGCCATTTTGAGGATTAGGATTTACTTTTCTGTTTTCTTACCTTCAGATTTTGGATGATAAAATTATTTTCTGTAATTCTACAACGAAATGCGGTATTCATCAATAGCAAAAGGAACAAATCTGAGAGATGTTTAAAATGTGTGGAATGAGTATTCTGGTCCCTGAGCACTTTTGAAGATCCAGAGCTTAGAAATAGTTGGCAAATAGGAGTCATTTTCCAACTTTCATACATGAAGAAACTGATGTTCGGGGGCTCTGTTTTTAGTGGCTTAAACTCTGAAGTTCATCTGTGTTCGAAGTAATTACCTGAAATAGACTCTCTAATTCACTTTTTTATCTGGTATTAACATTAAAATATAAGCTAGAGAGGGAGGAAAATTATGTAACTGTGGTATTTTACAGTATCCGTAGATGCATATGTTTATAGTTTATATTTGTAGCATAGTCTTAGCTACTATTCTTTAAATAACATTTATCTACATCTAATTAAATGTTTATATAAACAGGATTAACATAAGATGTTCTCCTGTGTGAGAAATCTTCAGGTGATTTCCAGAACCTTCTGTTTCTATTCTAGTCCTGATTTCATTATGACTTGAAGAAAAGCATTATTTGAAAGTTTTACTCAATATGTGAAAATTAATATTCCCTCAGTGTTTGATGTACCTCCGGAGAAGCAGAACAGAGTTGAAGAGCAAATTGGACAACAGCCATTTCAGAAAGAAGAATAGAAAAATAATATATATTATTATATATACAATATATTATTTTTCTATTCTTTTTGAAATGAAAGAACAATAATATTGACTATGCCTTTTCTCAGGACTCAGAACTTCCTAGAAAAATACTCTGCACTATATTATAACAGCTGGGCACAGAATTCCTTCTGTAGAGGGAATGGTCTTTAGGGAGAAAGAGACTTAATTAACTGCTTGGGTTAGAGGTAAGAGCCTAGAGCTCCATCAGCAATAAGCTGAACAACTAAAGAGTTGATGATGCTTCCCTGAGGGAAAAGATGAGACAGATTTGTACTTTTGCCCCTGGAAGTAAGTAGTAGAACAGGATAGAGACAAGGAGGGGAAGGGAAAGGTAGGGGAGTCCGCGAGATAGTGTAAGGACATGGTTTCAGAGTCAGTGGGTCTTTCCTTCTGATAAAATGGCTACAGAACATTTTTAAATTGGAACATTCACATCACTACAATTAATGTTAAACCCATTTAGGTCTTCTATCTCCTTCCTGTCTTCAATTCAGTCTCAAGTGATGTCTACCACTTATATTTTTTATTTGTTTTTAATGAGAAAATGGTTGAGTCAAGGAGATAGCCAACAGAATCTGACTGCTCACAAACTAGAACTTGAGGCAATATTTCCAGCTCCACCCATCTGGAAGTTCACAGAAATCTTAGGAAGGGCCTTGGATCCTAATCAGGTGTGGAATTTCCAGTAAAATCCCCTACAGAACCTCCCCTTGCTTATATTTTAGGTCTTAAAGGATGGGTAGGTCACAGTTTTCTGGGCACAGATATTGATAATTCACACCACTATAGCTTTGTAAGCTATGAAGTAGCACTTTATAACTTATAAAGTGTGTCTGTATATGGTATCTGATTCAATCCACATAAGAAATCTGTGAGGTGGGCAAGCTAGATATTATTACCCTTGTGTTACAGATGAAAATAAATTGAAACAAAATAAACTCAAACTCAAAGAAGTTAGGCATATGTTCAAGGTCCAGTGGCTGGTAACTCTAAAGACTATTTTGTTTCTTTTATTTTTTTATTGTGTTAAATGAAATAAACATAACATAAAATTTACCATCTTAACCATTTTAAGGGTATAATTCAGGGGTATTAAATACTTTCACTTTGTTTTGCAGCCATCACCACCTTCTATCTCCATAACTCTTTTCATCTTGTAAAACTGAAACTCTATAACCATGAAACAATAACTCCCCATACTTCTCTCCCCCCAACCCCTTTCTGTCTCTAATTTTGGCTACTCTAAATAACTCATATAGGTGGAATCATACAGTATCTGTCTTTTTGTGGCTGGTTTATTTCATTTAGCAGAATATCTTCAAGGTTCATCTGCACTGTAGGATATGTCAGAATTTTCTTCCTTTTTAAGGCTGAGTAATATTCCATTGTGTGTAATACCAAATTTTGCTTATCCATTCATCTGTCAATGGACATGTGGGTTGCTTCCACATTTTAGCTGTTGTGAGTAATACTGCTATGAGCATGGGTGTACAAATATGTTTTCAAGACCCTGCTTTCAATTTAAAGATTAATTCTTTTGACTAGGAGCTGGATCATTCCAGGTTCATTCTCCCAGATGCCAAACCTTGAGGGTCCATAAAAAAAACCCACCACAACTGTGATCTGATCTGCTAGACAATAGGCAAGGACTCTTATCTACCAGTCATACCTTTATACACTTGAACCCAACTTGTCTCTGCAGTAACGTTGAAACTTTTTTTTTGTAAGATGTTGGGGGTAGGAGTTTATTAATTTATTTATTTTTGCTGTGTTGGGTCTTCGTTTCTGTGCAAGGGCTTTCTCTAGTTGCAGCAAGCGGGGGCCACTCTTCATCGCGGTGTGCGGGCCTCTGACTATTGCGGCCTCTCTTGTTGCGGAGCACAGGCTCCAGACGTGCAGGCTCCGTAGCCGTGGCTCACGGGCCTAGTTGCTCTGCGGCATGTGGGATCCTCCCAGACCAGGGCTCAAACCCGTGTCCCCTGCATTAGCAGGCAGATTCTCAACCACTGCGCCACCAGGAAAGCCCACATTGAAACTTTTGATTCCATCTCCTTATCTCCACCAAGATATCTCCTCCAATCTCTTTGGATTTGGCTTTTATCTCCTTTTTCATTGTATTTTAGACTTCATGGTCTTGGTGGAGTTTTACTCAGTCTTGGCCCTCTGCCCCATTTTTTGTAAGGACATTTGTGATTGCATTTAGAGCCCATCCAAATAATCCAAGATAATCTCCCAATCTCAAAATCCTTAACTTAATCACATCAGCAAAGACCCTTTTTCTGTTCCAAATAAGGTAAAATGTGCAGGTTCCAGGTTAGGACCTGATATCTTTGGGCACTACTATTCAGCCTATTATACCCTGTCCTCTTGAATGAAGATACTGCATGTCCTCCTGCTTTTAGTCCTGGAGAGTCCCATTTCCTGCTCCAAACCAGGGCAACCCTCACCCTTATGCAGCACTCTCTGGAGTGTTTGATTACTGTTCCTAGCCTACAGGTCTTTTCCTTTAACCACACTGCTCTTTACTCTGAACATTTATTGCACAGGTGAATTTAACTTGGAAATCACCCAGGTTTCTTAGTAGAATCATTGTGAGTGATTTAAGAGTTTCCTTTTTAAACATGTACGATCCAGGTACACTTCCAATCACTTCCCCATTCTTCTGCTCTTTTTCATAGTATATTCTTCAAAGAGTTATTGCATATGTACTATATTAATTTCATAACTTCCTATTCCATCTTTTTTTATTTTTTTATTTTTTGCGGTACGCAGGCCTCTCACTGTGTGGCCTCTCCCGTTGTGGAGAACAGGCTCCGGACGTGCAGGCTCAGTGGCCATGGCTCACGGGCCCAGCCGCTCCGTGGCACGTGGGATCCTCCCGGACCGGGGCACGAACCCGCGTCCCCTGCATCGGCAGGCGGACTCTCAACCACTGCGCCACCAGGGAAGCCCCTTCCTATTCCATCTTTGATGTGTAATAATCTGGTTTCCAGCCCCACTCCTTCACTGAAACTGCCCTTGCTTTGGTCACTAATAACTGGTATGACCATATAAACTATCATCCAAATGAGGTTATTTTGAAAGTGAAAGTAGATTCTACACTAAGCTAACTACTACTCTAGATACTAACTGCATGAGGGCATGATGTATAAAGCAGGACCATCCCCAGAAAACTAGAGGGCATGGTTATCCTGTCAATGGTAACCTTGAAAAATTCAATATTCACTATTTTATCTTTGTCTTACCAGCATCTTACCAGCTTTTAAACACAGCTAATTTTCCCTCCTTTTCCAATGTTTTTTCTCTTTTCTTCTCCCATACCAATGGGTTTTTTTTTGTTTTGTGTTGGTTTCCTGTTACTTTTCTCTAACGGGAAACGCCTGCTTTTTCCTGTTGTTGGCCACTCTTTTTATGCCTGCTCACCTACTTGCTCCTTCTCTACCCAGTATCTGTATCTTGGACTCTCTTGAGGCTCAGTTTAGCCCCATCTCTTTCCACCGAGTCTCCTGTGACTTTAGGTGTCCTCCGTTTGCTGGCAATTCTAAATTTATGTCTCCAGACCAGACTTTTCTTCTGTGTTCCAGATTCAGATATTCAGCTACCTTTTGTTGTCTCCTCTGGGACATCACACAGGCTCTTTAAAAAGCATTCTCATTTTTCCTATATACACCCATACCCAAAACTGTTTCTCTCTCAGTCTGCTGTATCACAGAAAATGTTGCTACCAGCTTAAAGGCTGTTCAACTCAGAAACTCACCCCATCCAGTGCATCTGCAATTATGCTTCTTTTTACCTCAAAAACTCATTTCAAGTGTACCCACTTTATTTTCATTTCTTTACCACCACCGAATCACACTTTTCCTGCAGCTCTTTTTCACTTTTGCTACTTGGAATTCATTCTCTACACAGTAGCCAGATTGATATGTTAATAGACACACACATGCATAACTGATATACTATTTTTGTAAATATTAAATTAACAAAATTTCTCTTCACTTTAATTCTTGCTGCCCTGTGGCTTCATAAGAATTGACTCAGTGGTTTCAGTGCCTAAAGGGAAATGAAGATACTAATAAATATGGACATAGTGAAAAGTTCTAAGATATGACATGAGGATTTTAACCAGAACTGAAAAGGAAGCATAAAGTTTGTATTGGACAAGACATGGTACCTCAGTGGACAGGGATATGCAAGGAGAAATGAAAATATTTACAGGTCATCTCTAATTTCCATGACACACCTCTATAGGGTAAAACCCTAGGACAAGGAGGCAAGAGTTGATAGAAGCCCTAGGCAGGGAGGGAGGGGAGCCAAAACCAGAAGACTCTTAGACTCTTGTCCATTGTGGCCTGTAGAATTCTTGGAAAGGAATATCTCAGAAGGCTGGGTGTTGCTATGGAGGGAAATGGTGGCTTGATAATGCTAGGCAGAGAGAATACTGGTGGCAAAATCTGCATATAATATAAGGAATCAGTTATTCCAGCATACTGTCAGTGGGGCATTTGGGAGAAATCTGAGTTGAGAGTCACGGAGTCTGCCATACAATTATCATAGCCAGGGGAAATGTAACTCTCAAATAGAAGTTGCGCAGTGGACAGCCTACTTGAGGTCCAGATGGAAGACAAAGCTGAGACTCAGATGTAATAGTGACAGAAAGAGTTTAGATTGGGCCAATTCAGGGAGGGGAATTATGGGATCCTATTGTGCTGAGAGAAAACTTCGCAATGTCTTCAGATGCAAATCTTGTCAGTCAAGGCCAACAGAGTTCCCAGCAATGAGGGGGAATAAAGGCTGACTTGGAAGTGGTGAGGATCCACATTTAGTCCAGCACACCGAGAGAACATACATGCCTCCCCGGAAGCCATCTTGAAAATGGCTTCCCCGGAAGCCATCTTGAAATTGGCAAAGGTAGGGCTTTTGTGAAGAGAAATGTAGATGTGACAGGGAGTTAAAACTTTGAATTTCATGACTATCTGAGAAAAACTTAGCTAAACTGAAGGAGGCGGCTTTAAATGAAAAAGAAATAAAAGACTCCTTTCATTGACAAGATTGAGATTTGTGTCTTTGCTCAGCAAGGATTGGGGATGATGAGAAAAATAAGAGTAATCATAGACAGTAAACAGTGCTATGTGACTTTGCACGTCTGAGGTAGCGTGTACAGCTTTTAAAAATCTTGGTACACTTAAATTAGATCTTAGCTCTCTTCTTTGTTATGTCCCCAAACTGTTCCTATTTCCTTTGGAATCTATGCTTGGTAGCGTGCATGGCACATGATCTGGCCCAACCTCACTCCCTAACTTCTTCATTCTATTCTTTCCATTTGCTCAGTGACATGCAACTGCACTAATTATCCATTACTCTCTCCCAGCCTGGGGCTTGCTCAGTTTTTCCCTCCATCTGGAATGTTCTATGTTCCCAATATTCACTTGGATTCTTCCTTTGTATCCTGTGGTTTCAGCTTAAATGTCACCTCCATGAAGAAGTCTTTCCCTATCTAAGCTGTCTCCATTCCCCATCAATATTATGACTAATCTATAAAGATATGTCTATGTCACAGTCTTAGTTTATAGCACTCATTACGATTATAATTATTGCACCAATCTTTGTCTCCACAAGCAAATTATAAACTCCTTGAAGATGGAGATCACATTCATATCGATCACTGTTGTTTTTCCGGTACTAGTTCAGTCATTGGTACATGGTTAGTATTCAGCAGACATTTGTGAATGAAAGAATAAAACTTTATATTCAGCGGTTCCGTATTAGTAACAGTTAAATATCTTAATCACTATTACATAACTTCCATTGATTTTCTAAATGTACTTCCTACTTTTTTCCCATAAACCATAAACTCCAAAAGAAAACCCACCCTGAAATATTAGTTCCATTTTTGTCTTATAAATTCTTACCTTTGTATCTTTTTGTTCATATAATAACTTCTTTTATCTGAATAGCCCTTTTCCATCTCTAAAGATTTTGATCTTATTATTTAAAGCTCTTTCCACATACCATATTCCCTATGAGGCTTCTATGAACCTTAGTTTGATACTCTGTATTCTGTTGGAATTTTGTCTTTATCTGTCTAAAGGGATCTAAATTTCTTACTTGAACTCTAGTCACATATATACATATATAGATACACACTTTTTTTTTTTCCTGTTAGTGAAAGATACATAGATTTATCCTTTGGTTTGCTGGTACCCTTAGCACTATGCCTTACAAGTGAATAAAAGGCACTAAATAAATATTGGTTATTTATATTAAGAAAAGGAAAAAATATTTTATAATGTCATCCATTTGAAAACTTTTTTCTACATCTACATGGTTACTACAGATTATACCTATAACATTAGAACCACACCCAAATGACTAATTTGTTAAATTCCTATTTATGTATTTTAAATGCATAAAAAGGATCACAAATGTCAAGGGGAAAGACTGAGTGCAGAGACTTTCAGAAGTAGCATTCAGTAGGCTTTTGCCAAGTACTGAAAATCGTAGTAGGAGCTTTACATACATTGTCTAATTTAAATTTAAGCCCACAATATACATCTTAAAGTAAATGTTATAGTCAATTTTTTGAAACATCTTATTTCAGGAAGAAATAGGAACAATTAATGACAAATAAGGAGCCATAGCTACAAAATTAAAATACTGCCACTCTTAAGAGAGTTCCACGCCAAAGACCAGTTTTTTGCTTGAATAAAAAGAAAAGTAGCTGAGGGAAACAACCACAGAGTCAAAGAATAGCACAAGAATTAAATCCTTAAGAAATATTAAGAAGGTGAAAAATTATTCTACTAAGAGTTATTTTGTCAAACTTACATATAGAGTCAGAAAAGATATTAGCAAAGACAGGGAAATTAAGGGACTGTCATTAATTTATAAAGAAGAATGTTAATTAAAACCTGAAAGGAATCTGGGAAAAATTACTTCTGTTATTTATTTCAAGAAATCTTTTGAATTGCTAATGAGGACATTTGGATTATCTCAGGAATAATTGCCTTAGTATTTATTGTATCAAATTATGAGTTTCCAAAGTTAAGGTGAAAGAGAAAGATTAGTCACAAATGAGAGAAAAGGAATATAGTAATATGGAAATAAGAAATTGGTAAATAAAAAATAGGTGAAGATTCTACTTAGGTAAATAGAACGTAGGACAAAACCTAGGTGCTTAAAAAATACCTAGTATTCAACAATTACAATGGTGTCTGGAGAGTTGCCCCTAACAGTGAACCCCAATTTCCCATTATCATATCAATGGACTCAGAAAAAAATATAATAGAAGGAGGAAGAGGAAGGGGAGAAGGGGGAGAAGAAGACATTATTACTGAAAAACAGGACCTCTCCACCAAATCAGAAAATTTTTTTTTTCTTTTTTCCCTAGCTATAAGGCCAATAAAACTTCAAGGAAGCATAGTATATAGGCCATTCTTACCATATTGCCAGTAATCTTACACAAAATGATCTTCAGATCACAAGTGCAAAGTTTATATCAACCAAAAATCCAGGCAAGTATCACTCCGGCTGCCTCAAAAAGCATCAGGCACCCAGAAGTTCCTTATTCCTTCCTCTAATCTCTCTCTTCTCCACTACATTCATTTGTTTACTAAACTGTCAGAACAGAACTGGGCAGAAAGGGTAAGAGAGGAACTAATGTGCTTGGGCACATTTCTCTTTACAGTAGTCCAGGTAGAGGTAGAAAACAGAAGAGATAGGGCATCTGTTTATTCTTGAGCTTTGCTTTTTCATATACTCCACTTGGCAATCAGGAAAAAGTCTATCGAACACAAGGGGAAATAAAATGGGGTCAGGAGCAATTCAAACGACCAGGGGGTTGACACACATTGATCTAAATAGATCTTCCTTTATTTCAGAGTAAATAGATTAAAAATACTTAAATCTAAAATAAAGATAAGAATGGGTTAAAGTAATGAGACATAAGAAGCTGATAGGATAATCCTTTACAAAACCAGTAGAAGGTTCTTTCATAGAAAACTGATGTTTTCAGGTTTATTTATAAAAAAATTTATAAAAAAATCAACTCTCTGAAAGAGAATTGGAATATAATGAAGAAAGAACAGGATAGGATAAAAAGACAGCATGATGAAATGAAGGAGGCAATGGGTAAATAAAGGAAGAACTGCAATAAAATTTAAAATCCAAGCGCACAATTAAAACCATTATTGGAGGCAAAGATTTACAAAAAGCAAAAGTTGTGATGTGAATGACCAACCTGAAAATATGCAAAGGATGTTTAGAGAAAAGAGTAATGTGTGAAAAATAATGAGAAGTTTAATAATGGGATGGAAGTCAGGAAATATTTGTAAGAGTTACAGATGCACCTTTAAAACACATCAAAATAAATGGAAACGAGTAATTAATGAATTGAAGAAAATTTCCATGAAAGAGAGCAGTGTCAACCTTTCTGAATTCCAGCTCTGGGATTTTCCAGAAAATTCCAGAGAGGTTTTCCAAAAACCTCTCTGATTTTCCAATTTCATTCAGATCTATTAAATTCTCCTACCTGCATATTAATGCAATCTGCTATCTATCTTCATTATAGCATTTTAGGGTATTTAAGATAGAGAGTATATCATTTTTTGACTACTCCAAAATCCTTCTGATAAAGATATTTGCAGTGGAGAGAGTAGCTAGTTTATCCCTTAACCTTCTCCTGTCTAGGTCAAACAGCAGTAATCCATTTTATTTTTCTTCAAATAACTGGTTTTCCATGGAGATACTATCTCTGATAGCTTCTGTGAAAGCGTGGCATCCTTCTGTAAGAGACGATTACATAAATTGAATATGTGAGATAAAATAGACTGTTGTAAATATGTTACTTCTAGGGCTTGCATATCAGTTTAACATTTTGGTGTTAACATATATTTCAGGAGTCATAGAATAAACATCAGCATTTATAGAAAATGGCTCTGGAATATCCTTATTTGGAATTTTTTAAATTGTGGCAAAGTATACCTAACATAAAATTTAAAATTTTAATATTTTTAAGTGTATAGTACAGTTCAGTAGCATTAAGTATGTTCACAATGTTGGGCTACCATTGCCACCATCCATCTCCAGAACTTTTTTCATCTCCCAAAACTGCAACTCTGTACCTATTAAACAATTACTCCTCATTCCCCTATCTTCCCAGCCCCTGGTAACTACTGTTCTGTCTCTTTGAATGTGATTACCCTAGGTACCTCATATAAGTGGAATCATACACTATTTATTCTTTTGTGATGAGCTTATTTCATTTCACATAATGTCCTCAAACTTCATCCATGTTGTAGCATGTGTCAGAGTGTCCTTCCTTTTTAAGGCTTATGTATTCATTTGTTGATGAGCTCTTGGGTTGTTTTCACCTTTTGGCTATAATGAATAACAGTGCTACGAACATGGGTGTCCAAATATCTCTTAAGTCCCTACTTCTAATTCTTTTGGATATATGCCCAGAAGTGGAATTGCTGGATCATATGGTAATTCTATCATATGGTAATTCTATGTTTAATTTTTTGAGGAACCACCATACTGGTGATTTACGGCTGCACTAGTTTACTAGTTTACTAGTTCCCACTAGCAATGCACAAGGGTTCCAATTTCTCCAGGATCTTGGTGATCTTAACCACATTTTTTTTCTCTCTAGGTGGAATGATTATGCATTCAAGAAGATGGGAAGAGCTAGGTGGCCTTTAGAACCCCACCTGTCCTGGCACTGGTGATGCATTGGCTTCAAGCAAACTCTCTGAATAGTTCTCTGCTTACCCAAAAGAGTTAGTAAAACTTTTATTAATGTGTGATTTTCTCTTAAAGAATAGATTACACGCCCAACTTCATCCTTCAGTACTCATAGCCATATATTATTCAGTGCGTATGTGTCCCCATGTTCTGCTGTTGACACGATAAGAATGAAATATCTTGAGGATGGAGAGAGTATTATATTTACTTGGTGTTCGCATGTTGAAATGGGAACAAAAATAGTAGGGTCTTTGCCTTGGGTTAAATCCCTAAAAACAGCCCTTGACATGAAGATTTGTGTAAAAGTGATTTATTATGAAGTGCTCCCAGGAGAAATCACTAGGGGGAAAGGGGGAGAGGGAAAGAGAAAGGAGGCAGGCCAAACATGGTTGCTATATCTAGGGTGCAATATTGTGGAGCATTCTCTCCCCACAGAGAGTTACTCTGGCTCAGTCCTGCAGGGGGACTCTGGAAATGAGCTGGCTTACACTGCAGGATTGTCTCAATGAGGGCATGGGGGCTGGAGTATTTACCAGCTATTGCTGAGATCTGATCTGGAATTTCCAACTCTCCAAGTTCTGGCAGCCCGAGGCAGCCCTCCGACACACACATGGGTATTTATTGGCTGTTGGGATAGAAAACATACTGAGCGTGTGGATGAAAAGGATCCAAAGGGACTGACAGTCTCTGATACACATGTCAGAAAGGCAGCATGTATCCTGAGGATGAGAATAGACAGGCAGGGGTTAGGGTCATGTGCATGTCGTATCAGCCATTTAATAGAAATAACATGAAGAAAGAACTTTGTATCAAAACTTTATTTATTAAACAAAAAATGCACCATTGGAATAACATTTCTATAAAAAATGAATATGAGACTGTTCTACAGTGATTACAAAACCCCTTTTTCCTCGTGTAGTAGTATACAAGATCATGTGTAGAAACAGTCATCGTTTTAAACTGTAAGCAAGTTTCCTTTCTCATAGAACAAGATTTACACTTAAATATTGCAATCACTAGTCTAATTTGGTTAACAATGCTAGAGTCTGACAATTTAAAGAAACTCTTTGTAGGCTCAAAATACCTTGTTTTTAAAAAAGGCATTTTGTAGCAACAAAAAATTTCTTTTTCCACTAAGGCTAGTTAAAGCTGTAGTATACCCATTTCTACCAAATAAACCTACCACTAGCACACTAACAATTTGTTTGAATCGCAAAGCCCTTTGAGAGAATGAGTAGCATTGATCTGTAAAATGCTATCAGAATATTGTAGGTTTGATGGTATTGTGTTTGAACGACCCTGGAGAGGGAGAAGGCGGTGATGACGGCGATTCAGTGGAGGCTTTGCCTAGGCGTATCCTCATACTCAGCAGTGGACGATTCTTTTCCAAAGTGGTCCCTCTGAGATATGGAACACTGCAGCTTTAACAGCCGTATCTAGATTCCCAACCAGATCTCCCTTTGTATCATAAATTATCCAAAAAGAAGCCACTCTAAATAATAAATTAAATATTACTTATAAAAAGTACACCCCAGACCCACCCACCCAGCCCCCAAACCAGCTGACAATTCACAAAGTTCAGAATTGTCAGGTTTACCCTTCGATAATAAAAAACAGCATTTTTCCTCCTCCCCAACCTTCCTTTCTTGCATCTGAGAACACACTGAGATACCTTGGCCCATGCATCTGTGTTTGCGACATCTTGTAGAGTTTTGCTGTTGCTCTCCAACCAACGAAAAAATCATAGGATGACAATGTACAAAGGCTCTCTACTGAGAGCAGGAGAAATCCTTCAGAGAGTGCAACTAGAATTCCACCAAGTGAACATTATGCAATAGCGGGAACAGAGAGCCCAGACAACAGGCTTCATGTGTGCTCTCCTGTATAGTATCACTGACGAGGAACTACTCAGGCATTTCTTTTCAGAATCAGGACATTTCGGAAGCAGGTATTTGGATAGCAAGTTACACTGAGGCATGGGAGCACATATTTCAAATGCAATGGAATACCATACAAAACATCTATCTATGATTTTTCCAAAGTCTGATTTAATTTGAAATGCTGGAATCAAGTGAAAAGCTTTTCTGTACACTATGAAAGTGATTTCTGAAAGTTACCAGAGAAATACAAATTATTATTATTATTATGAGTAAAATGTTGCTTTGAAAGTAATTTTAAAAAGAGATGGTAGATTTGAGTGTATGACTGCTCTGCTGCTCTAGAATGTTGGGGGTTCTCTATTGTATATATGGGTTATAAACAGGCTAGGATACTAACCTCTGGCTTTAGGAATGGTCTGCATTTGGATGAAGTAAACTGGTCCAGGAAGGGAAAGCAACCTTGTTCCTCATCTATTTTAAAGTTCTGACGGTTTTGTTTTTTATTAACACAGCTAAAAGTAAGGAATTTTTCTATTTTTTCTCTCTCTCATGAACTAGAAATGGACATTCTGAAACTACAAGGAGTCTGAGTCTGGGACACAATTTTATCGAAAAGGTAAGGTGATCTCTTTAGAGGTGGTTTTTTTTTTTTTTTTGGTTAGAATTCCAGTCCAGCAGTCATGTATGAGACACTCTATTACATTTGGAGGAGACCTGAAGACGATTCTTTAAACAAAGTCAACAGACAGATGTATCACAAGGGTGGTTAGGAACGAGCAACCATCTTCAAGCACAGACTACAAAGGCTTCCCGAAAGACTTGTACTTAGATTCTTTATCAGAAAAGCCAACAAGTGCCAAACATTACAGTTTCCAAACGTCGTCTGGAATGACACACTAATGTTGGACAGCTCTCCTTCTGTAGCTCTTACCAATGCAGGGGACGAAAACATACATGTCATTGTGAATCACCCTTATTTTGAAGAGAATAATGTTATATCCAACTCCTCCCAGGAAGCCTTAATAAGTTCACCTCTTATATCCCTGGCTTGATATATTTCCTTTTTTTCCAGCTTGTTCAATTGTGTGTGCATTTTATAATGCCCAAATATAAAGTTCCATTATTTAAATACCCTAGAAGCTTATAGCTCTGCTCTACAAAGAGGTAGCTATGACTAGTTTCTTACTGAATGTGAGTCACTAAGAAATATTTAAATTTTGGCTAGAGCATCCTCCAAATATGTTTTATGCATTTTGAGCTATCTGCATTTTTGTGAGTTTAACAGATGCAGAACTTTCTAGAGGAAAGAAAATAGCTTTCTTATCAGTATGAAATGAAAAATACCAAACTTTTTCAAGAGAAGGCTCTTGCCTGACAGTTCAGCAGAGTGCAGGGAAGGCCTGAGGATGCCCTGCCATGTTTCATTTTCTTCTTTTTCGGGGAGAAATGACTCCTGGTGGCAGAGCTGCTGGTTGGCTGTCAAGCATCACTATGGGAGTCAAAGAGATTTATGAGCTTAAAGAGCCCTGTATGTCATGAACCAGACTCAGAGACAGATTTCTTCTTGTCAGGAGATCAGGAGACTGGGAAATTAAAGAGTTACCTATAAGCCTGGGCAAGCAGCTGTACACACGTGTGAACTATCTGAGAGAACGGGGAGCAGAGTTGCAGTCAAGTTGTTTCATATTCAAACCATTGGGTACATCTCCCAAGAGTCTCTTGTGAGAATTTAAATGGATTCTACTATATATACAGTGCATGGAGCTAAGAGTTATTAGCATTGCCGATTACTGAAATAAACCATTAGATTTGTTTAATGAAGAAAGTTTCAAGAGCATCCACTGAAATCAAATAATGTATATTTTCATATATTTTAAAAAATGTATTTCCTAGGGTCATTGACTTCAGAGGAGTCTAGAATGTTGTGAAAATGCTAGTGCTCTTGATTGTGCAGATACAGTCTACAGATTGAAGATGTGACTAATCCCTGAAATCCGAGATTTGCAGCTCATTCCAAACTGGACACTCAGGATGACCTTCCTCGGATGTCAAATGCCTTCAGAGTCTGTTCCATATTTGTGAGGATTAGAAAGGGAAAGCCATCCTAGGACCTCGAGAAGATAAGGCTGGTCTAATGAACATTTTCTTTTCTGAGCTAATGGATTATTTCTGTAAGACTCAATATTATGTTATGAAATGCCTTGTTCCACGTCAGTGGAGGGTCGTTTGCTGAAGCACCCTAGATGTTGAGTAAGAGTTATCTGCCCCATAGGATACCACCACATAGCTCTTCAGAAGGACTTCATGAAAATATAAGTAAATCGATCAAGCACTCTTTGTTGAAGGAACAATTTCACAAATGGACCGGACTTTCTAATGAACCATTTGAACAAGCCCTCTCTTTGACACAAGATTTCCTTCCCGACATAAAACTGTAAAAAAATAATCTGAATTATTACTTCCGTTACAGTGCCATTTTACTCAAAATATTTCATTCAGGGATTCATATATAATTACCCACCTAATAAAAGGAGCTATTAGGCTGTAAAGATCCTGTCCCTTCCATGCTCTTTTAAATTTATGACTCAAGCTTGAAATCAAAGGCAGAGCTGAAAGGAATAATTCAGCTGAAACTCTCTTACTGGGTTTTCAAGTTGCCTAACTGATAAATATGCAAACTGGCTCCCTTTTGGCGATTCAGCTGCATAAATGGATTAACTCCAAATGCAGCTTCAAATTCAAAAACTAAAAGGGTGCACACAAAATCTTTTTAATTTCACCTAGTTGCAAGCTGTAGATAAACACGGCAGTGGGAGTTTAAGATTCTATGTCACAATGAAGATGCAGTTTTAAAGAGTATGGGTTTAGGATGTGTCCCAAGTGTCAAGTGATGGCTTCCCCTCTGCTGCTCTCTGACTCTGGGCAGGCATGGTGCAGAAGGTCTCCTTGACAACAGAGCTCGGTGGTTGTCACCTACCAACACGGCCTGCTCTAAGTCAGTGAGGACTCTGCTGGTGGAAGTGACATCACTCAAGAGAAGGTACTGTTTGAAACTGCCTTCCATTTTCCTTCCCTCCCTCGTGATGGCTCTGCCATTTCCACAGAGGGTTTCAGAAAGGTGGGTCAGGAGGCCAAGGGATGTGTGGAGACAGCCACCTGGCCAGGGCTGGTTGCCAAGGGGAACTCAGGGAGGGATGGGGTGGAGTCTAGCCAGACTCCTGAGGGAGATGGACTTGGTGAAGCTTTGAAATATCATCACAGTGTGGTATGGCATGAAAGCCACCCAAATTAAAAGTTTCCTATTACAAGCTTAAGCACGTCATTATCATGTGTCTGAAAAGATTGCATATTGTATCCTCTTTTAGGAAATGGACTGGTTGCTGGCAGGATGCCACTAGTTGCAGATTTCTAAATGTTCCTGTTCTCCAGACATCAATGTTAACCAAGAGTGGATTTACCAATACTTGCTAAAATGGGTGAATTTTACAGCCACTTGCTGAATTCCACCACCTGTGCAAGAATGACTTGAGTTACAAAACGTAAGCATTTGCTGCCTTTTGTTTACTTGTTTACTTTTTTGTGCTGTCAGAAAAACATCCAATCCTTTGGTGCTATGTGGTGAGAAAATTCCCATGGGTGCTTTGTACCTTAAATTTGAAAATAAAATAGTGAGCTTGCGCTGATTTGCCATGGCAGGGTACAGGCTTCAATAATGCACTTGCATTTTGTAAGACTAGACCTACACATAGAAGAAAATGACAGGCCTTGATGAAGGAAAACGTAAGCATCTGTCATGACACTGTGGTCACTGCAGTGGCAAAGGCCCAGGACTATTCTAGCAGCTTCGGCTTTGACATTGCAGTGAAGATGTATCTTTGCTTTTGTTAAGGGACCCCAGAGTCATCATTTTGAAACTCCTGATGCCTATGAAAGAAGGGATGCTTATTCCTTCTGAACTGCTTCAGGATCTTCCAGAACTCAGTGGTCCTGATGGTTAACCTGTACACTGGAGAGAGTTCTTGGACACAGGTGTGCTGTTTATGGGTAATTGGTAATGCTGCAAAGGTCCCGGAAGATTCAACTCATCAATTCGGCAATGTGTGTTAAAAGGCTGAGCCTGTGATAGCGTTAAGCTGCTTCATTAGCCCTTCCAAACTTGCCATTTGTTCGCTCAAATCATCCTGTTCATACACCTACAGAGAGAATGAGAGCAAAGAATTAGTGCAGGTGGATATCGGTGCACTCCTTTGGTTAAGGCACGGCCATGTCTAATTGATTCACCGTATTCTCATGCATGGCACGGTGGCCCATAGCCAGGGGCTGTGGACTCAGCATATCATCATTGAAGGAAGATGCTGGTAATAAAAGAGGCAGTGATGAATGACTGTCTGCTATTTCACTGTGTTCATCCTTGTGAGGAGGCAAAGGCTTTAGTGTCAGAAAAAATCTTGTTTCAAATCAAGTTCTACCAAACTGTGTGATCTTGGACAAGTTAGTAAACCTCTCTGACGTGTAGTTCTCAGATGTAAAAGGATGATGATGATATCTATTTCATAGGCTATTCTCAGCATCCTGTGACATGTTTAGTGCTTATCAGGGTTCAGCACATGGTACATAGTCAACATGTTCCTTTTCCTTTCCATTAGGATATGAACAGAATTTACATCACCAGGTCTCCTTTCTTTGTAACACCACATAGGCACTTTTTTATGTGTGGGAACTTGACCTGAACAGTGAAAAGTCTGAGGATTATGACCTTAGTTTGTGTGTGAAAACAGAATTCTCACCCCAAACCAGAACTGCCTCTGTTCGTGGTTGTAGAGGTGACCTTATGACACGGTTTGATTGGTGGATAAAATGGAAAGCCTGAACGGCAGAATCTTAGTGACCATACTGTCTGTAACTCTCCCTTACCGTGAACCACTAGAATCGTGTCATTAATAATACCTCGCTATTAGTGAGCACAGACCCCCCGGTCACTAGCCTCGGGGATTTGGATTCAGTAGGTCAAGGAAAGGTTAGAATCTCTTCCTTTTATAAAGCTTCCCAGCTAATTCTGATGGTCAGCCAGTGGGGAGAACAAGGCTGTGGTGTTGATTTGAATCCCAGTTCTTCTATAGACTTGACCTTTTGAGTCTGTCTCCTTATTTGTCAAATGGGAATAGCAAGCTTACCTCACTGGGTGGCTGGGAGGATTCCCCAGGTCAGTTTGGCGAGTGCTAAGTGCTCAATAAATGTTAGTATCTTTTTTCTTTTCCTTTCTCAAAATACCCTTTGTTTTGACGTATACATACCGACTCTACCTGGTTATTCTTGGTTAGCTCATTCATTTGATGAACTTATTGAAATTATTGAACCAAACTGAGGCCTGAGGCATGATGTTTTGCTCTGTGGAGGCCAGGAAGCGTTACTCAGTACTATGGTCAGAATGTATATTAAGTCCTGCCAAATAAACACCCTGGATGCCATGAGAACACTGGTGGAGAAGAAACAACTTGTGGTATTAAACAGTTTGGAAATGGTACCTTCTTGTGGGAATCTCAGCCTGCCAGTGAATGATTTGGTCCTGTAATGTGTAATCTTCAGAGTTTAAGAGGGATTGAAAGATGTAGCCAATTTGGCCCAAAAGACTGACCTATGTATGAGGAGGGATGCTGAAGTGAACTGATTAATTTGATAACTCCTTTCCCGAAATGATGTCATAGTTATCTGTGTAGTTTTCTCAAATTATTTAGATCTTGTCCAATCCAGCAACATCACACCACATGTAGTAGCCACTGGATTTTCAAAATATGGATAGCCTGAATAGAGGTGCACCGTACACATGAAATACACATCGTATTATGAGCACTTAGTACAAAAAAAGTAAAATACCTTAATAAATTTTTATATTTATTGCATGTTGAAATGATAATATTTTGGAAGTATTGGGTTAGATGAAATATATCATTAAAAGTAATCTCCCCTGTTTATTTTTACATCTTTTCATGTGGCTCCTAGAAAGTTTTAAACTACACATGTAATTCACATTATATTTTTATAGAACAGTGATGATCTAGATTATTTGTCCCATTTCTACATTTCCTTTAACATATTATATAATCTTATTGCTGTTCATATTATACTTTTGGCTGTCACTCCTTGGAGTCACTATATTTTTTTAATCAAACTTTTAAAACAGTTTATTTTTTTATTTTTATTTTTTTGGCTGCATCGGGTCTTATCTGCAGTACGCGGGGTTGCAGTGCACAGGCTTCTCTCTAGTTGTGGAGTCCAGGTTTTCTCTTCTCTAGTTGTGGTGCACAGGTTCCAGAGTGCATGGGCTCTGTAGTTTGCAGCACACAGGCTTTCTAGTTGAGGCACGTGTGCTCAGTAGTTGTGGCGTGCAGGCTTAGTTGCCCCATGGCATGTAGGATCTTAGTTCCCTGACCAGGGATCGAACCCGCATTCCCCACATTGTAAGGCGGATTCTTTACCACTGCACCACCAGGGAAGTCCCTTAGAGTCAATCTTAAGTGCAAAAACTGGGCCACCTGACATGATTCCTTATGAGATGAGATATATAAATTTAGGAATTTGATCTGAATTAAGATATGGCTAACAACTGTGACACTAAACTATTGCAATATGTAAACAGCTATATCCTGACAGAGCAGTGCATTAGATTCTTGTAAATTTGAATCTTTTAAGTATGAAAGTATGTTAATTATATAACATACTTCTGCAAACATTCACACACATACACATATCCAGATTGTCTGATCTCCAAGTGTTAAAATATTTTATTATTTGTAGTACTGAAAACAATAAAATCAAGAAAAAATTTATGTTAATTCAAATGAGATGATTCAGATATCTGGGTTTTTTTGCATCTTTTTTTTCCCCTCCAGTCCTCTAATTTTTCAAGGTATCATAAGTGTTAGTACCTTAGCCTTCTTTTAAATGTTTTCTCTTGAATTATATTCAGAAAGACTCCAGAGTTTTCTAAATTGCTACCTTCAGGCAACGTCTTTTTAAATCTCCCTCAAAATGCATTGTTGGGGGAATTGTTTGCTTTCTCAAAATTTCGATTTTTTTTGGTCCCCATGGAGTTTTTTCAGAGTTTTCTAATTTGATCACTTTTTAGCTGCCTCCCTTAGTTGGCAAACTTTTCTCTCATTAAATAACTAAACTTTCCCCTCTAAATATAACAGTTCCTTCTTTTTTTTTTTCTTCCTAAATTCCTTCCTTCATTTCTTCATTTTGTGTTTTCCTCTTCTCAATTCTGTATTTCTAGGCTATTTTATGATTTTATAAGTGACATGTATAACTTCAGAAGGCTCCTCAGAGTATAGCTTTATTACTATTTTTCTATTTTAAAGAATAATTATATAGTTATATTTCCAGGTATGCCAAGATGTTTCATCTCATTGATGAAAATGTGTGTGTGTATAATTTTTTTTTACATCTTTTAATGTGACTCTTTGAAACTTTTAAATTACACATGTGGTTCATATTATAGGATAGTGATGATAGTGTATATCTATCTATGTATATATACACACACACGTGTATATTCATATATATACACGTGTGTATATATACATATATGTATGTAAAGTCACTCATTCTGTTGCTATCTGCTTGTATTTATAAGGTTGGCTTTAAGTACCAATGATTTTTTAATATAACTAAATCCCTGATATAATGTTTTTCCCTAAAGTTTCTTCTCTTCATATGTAAGTGCAGGAAAACAGAACTAAACAAACAATAAGAACAACAAGGGCTTGGGGTTAATGGAGAATGCTGGTTGGCTTAGACTGCATTGCACAGCAGTGCTTCCCTTAATGGGGCATGAATTTCAAGGATGGTCTTACATTGGCTGGATCCTCTGTTGGTTTGTGGCTCTCCTCAGACACTTCAGGGGCTGTTGGCACAGATACAGGAAGCAAAGGAGATCTTGCCTTTCCAGCCAACCCAAGAGAGGCTGTTTTGACATGAGTCTTGGGAAGAGTAGGCCCTAAAAGGAAAACACAGAGTGATGAAAGTACCGTATAAAACACCCCGGAACAAACTCTCACGCATGTAAGCCGAATCCAGTGGGTTGGCATGGATTTTAGGTTATTGTTCATTCCGTAGTCTAGAGATGGATTCTGACACAATGAACAGGCTTATTTTATTTCTACTGAATCGAAAACAATCCTGATTAGGCCTCTCCAGGTGAAGCCCCACCAGTCATACGTAATTTCAAGCGGATTTCAAATCTCCCTGTGAAAGGCTGCCTGGGAGTTGCAGACTGTTCATCACACCTTCTAAAGTGTCAGCCCAGCTCATTTGGGGCCAGCCTCAGCTTTGAGCCAGAAAGCCCTGGGCTAAACCACCTATAGAAGCCATGAACTGTGAGTGCCAAGGAATATTTGTGCAGTTAAAAGAGATGGTTGCTCTGATCTGGAAATGAGTGTTAGATGTTACGGTACAAAACAGTCCTTTATGGCTAACCTGATTGAACATCATTATTGATTTTCTTTCGGAAAAGAAAAAAGATATGATTCTGTCCTGATGAGTATTAGTGTCTCTCAATGAAATACATTCTAATCCTCATGAAAATCATTTGAGTAACTGCTGAGTTTCTCCCAAATGATACTTTAGTCTGCTATAAACAATGGCTACCTTTTCTTTTTGGGTCTAAAATTTGCCTTGTAAATTCTGCTTAGATTATAGCAGTAATATAACTTTGTCCCTATAGTCTAAAACAAAAAGTTTATAAAGGCATATCGAATCAGCTAGTATACCTTACATACCTAAGGACTTTTGTCATTCTTAGTACTATAACCAAGACCTCAGCATAGAAGGTACTGAAGTCATCAAAAGAAGTTTGCCCCAGTTCTCTTCTATCATCAGTGATGATATTTAAGTTCTAATGATCCCAATGGTGTACTAAATATTTTTGGGGAAAAAAGTTATTTTGACCATACTTTCGAAAACATAATTCTAGTTAATAAAACTCAAAAGTTATTCTACTATCAGAGAAATAAGGGGTATTTGCTTACTGGGAAAGAAAGAATGCAAACAATCTAGGAGGCTAGCAATTTGCTAAATGCTAAATCCCAACAAAAGCACATTTTTTCATACCGTGGCCTAGCATTTAATTCCTTCATATTTATATTCTTTCACTCTTTTTCTTAAACCAAGGCTCAAAGTCTGCAGTTAGAATCATTTATCACTAGAGGGTGATCTGAGGTTTTTGGTAACTTATATGAGAAGAGATATAGAGACAGGAGAAACAAGAATAATTTTCTTAAGGAAGGAATATTTATGGAGTTCCTACTAAGCTCTAGACTTATGCTAAGCATTTTAGTTTATTTTAGGCAAAATAACATAGTGCAGAAGAATTTGCTACTTACCAACCCAATCTGAATTCAGATCCTATAAAGCCTAACTACGGACTACATATGTAATTCCTTGTTCAACTAATTTCTCTTGCCTGTTTCTTCATCTATAAAATAGAAATAATAATTTGTGAGGATTGATAAGATTAAAGTGGCTGCTTTCCTGTAACTTGTTCAAAGAGAGCTAGCGATTATTAATATTTAATTGCCAAAACAAGCCTTCTATCTCTAGTTCATATATGAGGATGCTAAAATGAAGAGAAATGGAGTAACTTGCTTAAGTTCATACATTTCAAAAGGGCAGACAGAGCAAGGATTTGCAACTGAGCAAATTAAGGTTTTATCATTGATATTTTGATCTAGTCCATCCAATTTAAATGAGGTTTTCAAAGAAGCAATGTAAAAGAATATGAAATCTAGTTCAAGACTATAAGTAACCTGAGGGTAGAAACTATTTATTGTATTACAGTTTCTTGTAGTTAAATTATGTTTGAATTTAACGGGGAAACAATGAACTTAGCATTAATTTAAGCTACTTTTATCACAATGTTGTTTAAATTTATACAAACATAAAACTTGGCATAACCTTTATAAACTTGTAGTTCTAATACTATGCTATAAAACCAAAACATGTTTAAAATTAAATAGCAAAGTCCTATACACATACGTTTGGTACTCACTGCTGCGCCACAAGTGATTTTGGGTTTGTCTTACATGATCAATTTTCACTCTCAGTTTTTTTCTCTTTGAACAATAGGCAAACCTTCATTCTTCCAGAGAATGTAATGCCAGCTGGTTTTTGTTAGATCTGAAGAAATCATTTATATAGTAAGTCTGCCTCTGACTATAAACACAGTGTTCCTAGAGCCAACTTAGTTGTAACACCAAATACAAAGGCAGGCATTTAAAAACCCTGGCAGAACGATGCTATAAAATGGCCCTCTACATACTCCACCTTGTGTAATTCGCATTAATCTTATAGATGATCACCTAAGGGAAAGCACAAAGTCTAACGAGGAATTTTCATACAGTACTGGTGAACGTTGAGAATGTATCTGTTGAACTCCCACTTTGAATTTCATTTTCTGAATTCTGTTTATAATCCCTGCGAGAATGTTCACAATATTCTGATGAAAGCCGAACGTAGCTTTATTGCCATGGAAAGTTGTTCCTCCTATAGGTCACATTCTGTGAGTCACCTCTTCCTTCCCTACATTTAGTAGAACAGAGTAGCGGCATTTCAACAATTAACACTTTATGTATACATCTTTTATATGTTTTGTTACAATTTTGACTTTGATTTTCTTGATGGTGTATGGTGAAATCTAATTGTTATTGAATTTTAAATTTTAGGTTTTTTTAAAAATTGAAGCATAGTTGATGTACAATGCTGTGTTAGTTTCAGGTGTACAGCAAAGTGATTCAGATATATATATTCTTTTTCAGATTCTTCTCCACTATAGGTTATTACAAGATACTGAATATAGTTCCCTGTGCTGCTATATGGTAGGTGCTTGTTGGTTATTTTATATATAGTAGTTTGTATCTGCTAATCCCAAACTCCTAATTTATCCCTCCCCTCCATCCTTTTCCACTCTGGTAACCATAAGTTTGTTTTCTATGTCTATGTTTCTGGTTTGTAAATATGTTCATGTGTATCATTTTTTAGATTTCACATGTAAGTGATATCATGTGATATTTGTCTTGGTCTGACTTCACTTAGTATGATAATCTCTAAGTCCATCCATGTTGCTGCAAATGTCATTATTTCATTCTTTTTTATGGCTGAGTAATATTTTGTGTGTATATATATATATGTGTGTGTGTGTGTGTGTATATATATATATATATATATATATGTATCTATATATATATCTCACATCTTCTTTATTCCTCTGTTGATGGACACTTAGGTTGCTTCCATGTCTTGGCTATTGTAAATAGTGAACATTGGGGTGCATGTATCTTTTCAAATTAGAGTTTTCTCCAGATATATGCCCAGGAGTGGGAATCGCTGGATCATATGGTAACTATATTTTTACTTTTTTTTTTTTTTTTTTTTTGCGGTACGTGGGCCTCTCACTGTTGTGGCCTCTCCTGTTGCAGAGCACAGGCCCTGGACGCACAGGCTCAGTGGCCATGGCTCACGGGCCTAGCCGCTCCGCGGCATGTGGGATCTTCCCGGACCGGGGCACAAACCCGTGTCCCCTGCATCAGCAGGTGGACTCTCAACCACTGCACCACCAGGGAAGCCCTATTTTTACTTCTTTAAGGAATCTCCATACTGTTCTCCATAGTGGCTGTACCAATTTACATTCATACCGACAGTGCAGGAGGGTTCCCTTTTCTCCACACCCTCTCCAGCATTTGTTTGTAGATTTTTTTGATGATGGCCATTCTGACTGGTGTGAGGTGCTACCTCACTGTGGTTTTGATTTGCATTTCTCTAATAATTAGCAATGTTGAGCATTTTTTCATGTGCCTATTGGCCATCTGTGTATGTCTTTTTGGAGAAAGGTCTATTTAGGTCTCCTGCCCATTTTTTGATCAGGTGGTTTATTTTGTTTGAATATTGAGCTGTACGAGCTGCTTGTATATTTTGGAGATGGATCTCCTCTGTCGCAGCATTTGCAAGTATTTTCTTGTACTCTGTAAGTTGTCTTTTCATTTTATTTATGGTTTTCCTTGTTGTACAAAAACTTATGTTTGATTAGGTCCCATTTGTTTATATTTGCTTTTATTTCTATTGCCTTGGGAGACTAAGAAAGTACTGATGTAAGAAAGTATTGCTACGATTTATATAAGAGAATGTTTTGCCTATGTTCTCTTCTAGGAGTTTTAAGGTGTCATGTCTTATATTTAAGTCTTTAAGCCATTTTGAGCTTTTTTGTGTGTATGGTGTGAGGGTTTGTTCTAACTTCATTGATTTACATGCAGCTATCCAACTCTACCAACACCACTTGCTGAAGAAATTATCTTTTCCCCATTGTATAATCTTGGCTCCTCTGTTAAAGATTAATTGACCATAGGTGTATGGGTTTCTTTATGGGATCTCTGTTCTGTTCCAGTGATCCATATGTCTGTTTTTGTGCCAGTGCCATGCTGTTTTGATTACTGTAGATTTGTAGTACTGTCTGAAGTCTGTGTGGATTTTGCCTCCTGATTTATTCTTTTTCCTTAGGATTGTTTTGGCAATTCTGGGTCTTTTATGGTTCCATATAGGATTATATGTTCTAGTTCTGTGTAAAAAGTCATGGGTAATTTGATAGGGATGACATTAAACCTGTAGATTGCTTTGGTTAGTATGGCCATTTTAATAATATTAATTTTTCCAACCCAAGAGCATGGAATATATTTTAACATTTCAATAGTCTTCAATTTCCTTTATCAATGTTTTATAGTTCTTTAAATAGTCTTCAATTTCCTTTATCAATGTTTTATAGTTCTCAGCATGTAAGTCTTTCACCTCCTTGGTCAGGTTTATTCCTAAGTATTTTATTTTTTTGAGGAAATTTTAAAAGGGATTTTATTTTTAACTTTCCCTTTCTGATATTTCATTGTTAGTGTAAAAAATGCAACTGATTTATGTATGTTAATCTTGTATCCTGCTACCTTGCTATATTTGTTTATCAGTTCTAGTAGTTTTTGTGTGGAGACTTTAGGGTTTTCAACACATAGTGTCTTGTCATCTAAATATAATGACAATTTTATTTCTTCCCTTCCAATTTGGATACATTTAATTCTTATTCTTATCTGATTTCTGTGGCTAGGACTTCAAATACTATGTTGAATAGAAGTGGTGAGAGTATGCGTTCTTGTCTTGTTCCAGATTTTAGCAAGAAGGCTTTCAGCTTTTCACCATTGAGAATTATGTTGACTGTGGGTTTGTCATAAATAGCTTTTGTTATGTTGAGATATAGTCCCTCTGTTTCCACTTTGGTGAGTGTTTTTAATATGAATGGATGCTGCATTTTATCAAATGTTTTTTTCTGCATCTGTTGAGATGATCATGTGTTTTTTGTCTTTTGTTGATGTGATTGATGTATCACGTTGATTGATTTGCATATGTTTAACTATGCTTGTGACCCTGGCATGAATCTAGCTTGACCATGGTGTGATCCACTTTATGTGTTGTTGGATTTGGTTTGCTAATATTTTATTGAGGATTTTTGCATCTATATTCATCAAAGATATTGGCCTGTAATTTTATTTTTTGGTAGTGTCTTTGTCTGGTTTTGGTGTCAGGGTGATGGTGGCTTCATAGAATGATTTTGGGAGTGTTCCCTTTTCTTCAAACTTTTAGAAGAGTTTGAGAAGGATCGGTGTAAGTTCTTTAAATGTTTGGTAGAATTCCCTAATGAAGCCATCCAGTCCTGGACTTTTGTTTGCATGGAGTTTTAAAATTATAGGTTCTGTTTCACTTCTAGTGATCAGTCTGTTCAAATCATCTACTTCTTCTTAATTCCGTTTTAGTGGGCTGTACGTTTCTAGAAACTGTCTATTTCGTCTAAGTTGTCCAATTTGTTGGCACATAATTGTTCATAGTAATCTCTAATGATTTTTTTTTTTCCTGTGGTATCAGTTGTTATTTCTCCTCTTTCATTTCTTATTTTGTTTATTTGGGTCTTCTCTCTTTTCTTCTTGGTGAGCCTGGCCAAAGGTTTGTTGATTCTGTTTATTCTGTCAACAAAACCAGCTTTTGGTTTTATTAATTTTTTCTGTCTTTAAATCTCTATTTTATTTATTTCCTCTCTGATATTTATTATTTCCTTCCTTCTGCCAACTTTAAGTTTTGTTTTTTTTTCTAATTCTTTTAGGTGGTAGGTCAGGTTGTTTTTCTTGTTTTTTGAGGAAGGCCTGTATGCTATAAACTTTCCCCTTAGGACTGCATTTGCTACATTCCATAGATTTTGTATGGTTGTGTTTTTATTGTCATTTGTCTTGAGGGATTTTTAAAATTTCCTCTTTGATTTCATTCTTGACCCATTGGTTTCTTAGTAGCATGTTGTTTAGTCTCCATGTAATTGTTTTTTTCTCATTTCTCTTTCTGTGGCTGATTTCTAATTTCATGCCATTGTGGTCAGAGAAGATGCTTGAAATAATTTCTATCCTCTTTAATTTGTTGAGACTTGTTCTGTGTCCTAGTATGTGGTCTATCCTTGAGAACATTCCATGTGTGCTTGGGAAGAATGTGTATTCTGTTTCTTCCAGATTTAATGTTCTGAAGATATCAATTATGTATAACTGTTCTAGTGTGTCATTTAGGATCTCTGTTGCCCTATTGATTTTCTTTCTGGAATCTGTCCACTGATGTCAGTGGGGTGTTAAAGTCTCCTACTATTATTGTATTCCCATTAGTTTCTCCATTTATGTCTGTTAGTATTTGTTTTATGTATTTAGGTGCTCCTATATTGTGTGCATATGTGTTGAGTGTGATATTGTCTTCTTGCGTTGATCCTTTTATCAGTATATAGTGTCCTTTATCTTTTTTTATGGACTTTGTTTTAAAGTCTATTTTGTCTGATATGAGTATTGCTACCCCTGGTTTCTTGTCATTTCTATTTGAATGAAATATCTTTTTTGCTCCCCTCACTTTCAATATAGGTGTGTCCTCCACTCTAAAGTGGGTCTCTTGTAGGCAGCATATTGTAGGTTCTTGTTTTATTGTCCAAATGCCACTCTGTCCTGTGATCAGAGCATTTAGTCTATTGACATTTAAGGTAATTATTTATAGGTATGTATTTATTGCCACTTTAAATCTTGTTTACCAGTTGATTTTGTATTTATCTTTTGGTTTTTCCTTTTGTGGTTTGATGGTTTTCTTTTGTATTGTGCTTGAGTTCGTTTCATTTTTGTGACTCCATTATATGTTTTTGATTTGTGGTTACCCTGGATTGCAAGTATGTTAACCCATTACTGTATCTACTTGCTTGAGACTGGTAGTCATATAAGCTCAAACACAGTCTAAAAAAATTATATTTTCTTACTCCCCTCCCTGACACTTTGTAATTTTGATTTCCTATTTTACATCTTCATGTTTATCCTTTTGCTGTTCACTGTGTAGTTAAAATCACTTTCACAAAATTTTTTTTTGATTTTTAAAAAATATATGTCCTGGCTTATTTAAGTGATCTACAATGCTTTTATGTATTTGCCTCTCCTATTTTGATTTTTCCCTTTCTTATAGATTCTTGCTTCTTTTCTATTTAGAGAACACCTTTCAATATTTCTTTCAGAGTAGGTTCAGTACTGATGTATTCTTTTGGTTTTTGCTTGTCTGAGAAATTCTTTCTCTTTCCTTCCATTCTAAATGCTAATTTTGCTGGCTAGAGTATCCTAGGTTGCAGGTTTTTCCCATTCAGAACTTTGAATACATCTTGCCACTCCTTTCTGGCCTATAAAGTTTCTGTGGATAAATCAGATGATATCCTTATGGGGGGGTTCACTTTGGGGGGGGGTTCACTTGTAACTATTTGTTTTTCTCTTGCTGCCTTTAGAATACTCATTTAACTTTTGCCATTTCAATTATGTCTTATTGTGGGTCTGGTCAGGTTCATCTTGTTTGGGACCCTCTGTTCTTACTGTACCTGGATATCTTTTTCCTTCTGGGATCCCTATTATGCATAAATTGGCACGCTTTATATTATCCCATAGATCTCATGTGTTACTTTGTTTTTCATTTGTCTTTCTGTCTGGTTGTGTAATTTCTGTTATTCTGTCTTTGAGATCATCATTCTTCTCCATTAGTTTGCTATTTTATTGCCTGTTACTTGGTTTTCATCTTGGCAATTGAGTTGTCTAATTTTGAATCTCTCCTCTATAGTTTCTTGTTACAGTGATCTGCATTTCCATTGATAGTCTTCCTTAACTCCTTCAGTATTTTTATTACCTCCTTTTTGAACTCAAACAGGGGATTTCTCATTTTTTAATTGGGAGTGGTTCCTCTGCGTTTTCCTTTTACTTAGAAACAGTTATCTACTGTGGCTTTGAAGGGCTGTTTTTATGTGGGAGTGACCCTGGGTGAGGCCAGTATTTTTGGTGCAAAAGGGCCATTTTTTGGTATGGATGCTTGCCACCTCTTTCCTCAGGTTGTGCTGGCCCTTGTCCTGATAAAGGGTGTGTTTGGTGTTGTCGTGACCAGAGCCTTCAGTGGATGTGGGGTGAGCCCTCCTCTTTGTCCCATAGTTGTCACAGCCCTTTCAGGGGCAGGGTCTGCTCCCCAGTTGTTGGAGTGGAAGCCCCCAGATCCAGTTTTAAGCTGTGGTGTGAGGAGGTGGCACTAGAGCCCTCCCACTGGGAAGGAGTTGCTGCATATTCCTCCCCAGGAGCTGTCCACCAGGACATGCACTCTGTGACGTTGCCTGCCACCTATGGTGGGCACCCACAAAGTACACTGTTGTAGGCTCTGCCCTTGGATCAGTCTCTGTTGTGGGAATGCCAGTGTTCAGCTTGAATGTCCCCCAAGCACTGCACTCACAAAGCTGCTGGTGTGAACTTGCTGAAGTCACATACCAGCGCCCACTGTGGGACCACAAGGAATTGGCTCAGATTTATGCCCCACATCCACGTGTTGGCAACCCGCCTGTGCATTCCCAGAGCTCGTAGCAGTGCCCACTGTGAGCACACTGAGATGAGACTGCTATGGTGGGTCCACAACCTCCCTTTGGGCACATGTTGACAGTGGGCCTCCTATGGCAAACCCAGCCTCCATCCTGTGCACATTCCCAGTTGTGGCCTCGACCACACTCCAGGGCCTTCAGGCTGTCTCTGTGCAGCTAAACCAAGTCCTCTCTCTAGGTCTGTCTGCTCAAGTTTGAGTTTCAGAACCCAGGCACTGTGCGTGGCAGCAGACGTGTCTCAGGCCGGAAAGTGCAGTGAGGTGGCAAGGACTGTCTGTGCTGCCTGCTACAAGCCAGTTGCTGCACTTTCCTCTGAGACTCCCTATCTGTCCCTGCGAACCTCCCAGCCAGAGAAGGAGGTTCCCCGGGTGAGGGAACATTTCCTGTTTCATAACTCCCTGCCAGACATGCAGGTCCCATCTCAATTCCTTTTTTTCCCCTCTTTCATCCTACCCAGTTATGTGATGATCTTTCTTGCAGCTTTGGTTGTATGAGATCTTCTGACAGCATTCAGTAAGTATTCTGTGAGAATTGTTCCACACGTAGATGTATTTTTGATGTATTTGTAGGAAGAGGTGAGCTTCCACATCCTTCTAGTCTCCCATCTCTGCCTAAATTTTAGTGTTTAAATTTTTAGATAATCTATTTCTGAAAAATTTACATTTTAACCCTTAAACACAGGCAAATATGTCTAACACATATTTACAAATTAACACAATTCACTTTAGCATATATATATATATAGAGAGAGAGAGAGCAATACAAAGAGTAACACAAGAAAAAGTAAATGGTATGGGCTTAGCCTACTATGCAGGAAATTAAAACAGGCCCGTTGTATACTTGGAAACATGTAAGAATAAAGATTCTTTTATAACTTATCAGACTTCTAGTTTTGCAGAGAGAAATTATAGTTCTATTAAAATACATTCTAATGGAATATTTGCTGCCTCAGATCCTAATGACTTGGGCAGATCCACAGTGTATTATACTGCATCTGAAATACTTGTATTATTACAATAGATGCACATATGCCTGAAGAGTACCATAGCTCAAACCCATTAGAAAGAAGATAATTGATTGTCTGGGCAACAGTTAGAACCTACTGAGTGTTGAATACATGCAAGATGCTGTGCATTTTACAAAAGGAATTAAAGCCATTGCCTCAGCTCAAAGACCATGCAGTGTTTGTTTAAACCTCATGTTACTGCCTTCTCTCAAATAATATTCACAGATTCAAATCAATTTAGAATGCTGGAACCCTGACGGCCCTTGAAGTTCATCTAGTGACCCTCCCTTTATTTTGCTGGAGACAATACTGAGGTCCCTGAAGATCAAGAAATCAAGGTAGAAAATTTCAATAACATTCCCGTACAGGAGGAGAATTTTGAAGAGTCTCTTAGAGTTCAGTATTAGCAGGGTGTTACATTTTTTTTTCATCTTCCTGAATGGGGAATTTAAGGGAAATTTTCCAGGAGAGATTTATCACAGCCAATAAGACAACTTTGGTCTTGAAACTGGTAAAGCCTGGGTTGGTCCTTACAAGGTCACCAGTTTTTTCTTCACTTATGTACTTGCAGTTCACTATGTATTACTGGCTCCTGTTTTGATTTTCTAAGTCTGCATCTTTTATTCTTCTGAAGAACTACAAGACATGCCTTTACTTCATGTCTGAGACCTTACTAGTGGCTCTTCCAAAAGGCTACATTCTGAATCTGTTTTCTCTACATCATTCAAACCAAGCAAACATCTTCCTAAAAAATAGCCAGTCTAACAGCATAGACTATGTTCAAGTGAGAAAGTAGTGTAGTCACCTGGCATCTGGATTAGTAAGTGATGTCTAAGAGCTCAGTCCAATCTGCAGAGGACTCACTCTAGGAACCATCTTGCTGCCTCTCACCTGCTGATGGATTGCTACTGTTGGCAGGTGATTTATCCTGAGTCCATTCATCATTTTCTTCTGTATTTTTAAAAATTGATATATAGTTGATTTACAATGTTATAGCCATTTCAGGTACTCAACATAGTCATTTAAACCTTCCTGGATTGCAGTTGCAAATGGGCTTTGTCACCCTTCCTTTGTTGCTGTCTGGCTTTTTCTACACTGCCCTCATATGCCAGTTTAAAAGCCAACTTTAATCCCCCATTCTTGTGTGCTCCTTCTCCATGATGGGTTATTTGAAGGCATGATAGCCTTTGCCTTGCCTGATGGTGTTCTGACAGCCTGAAAGACAGCCATAATCCTACCCTCCCAAAGAACTAGTGAAATCAGTAGCAATTAGAAAAAGCATTTACTTCAGGGTATTACACTCCTATTCTTCAATGTCAAGAAATGATGGAATTTTTGACAGCTTTTCCTGTTTTTATAGATCTAGGGAGCAGCCTCTAGAGAAGACTTTGCTTCATATTTATTTCTTCACTTTGGAGAACTGCACTATGCTGATAATTGGTTGGTTTAACATAAATAATTTTAATAAAACTTCTCTTAATAAAACTTCTCTTAATTTCAGTGACATTTCTGAGTTTTATCAGAGTAATATAGCAAAGGAAAAGAAAATGGGAGAGCGGCCAGATGGTGGAATAGGAAGACCCTGAGCTCACCTCCTCTCATGAGCACACCAAAATCACAATTATCTGCAGAACAACCATGGATATAAAAGATAAGAACCTACAAGAAAAGATTTTTTACAACTCTGCATAAAGAAGCGGCCACAACGAGACAGGTAGGAGGGGTAGACTTATGATATTATCAAATCCTATACCCTCAGGCAGGCAACCCACAAATTGGAGAATTATGTTGCAGAGGTTCTCCCACAGTAGTGAGAATTCTGAGCCCCTTGTTGGGCTTCCCAGCCTACGGAGAAGACAAGCCCCCAGAGTATTTGACTTTGAAGGCCAGCAAGGCTTCATTTCAGGAGCCCCACAGGACGGAAATACAGACTTCACTCTTAAAGGATGCACATAAAGTCTGATGCATGCCAGGACCCAGGGCAAAAGAAGTGATTTGATAGGTGCCTGGGCCAGACCTACTTACTGCTTAGAGAGTCTCCTGGAGACGTGAGGTGTGGCTGTCACTCACCCTCAGCATGTAGATACTGGTGACAGCCATCTTTGGGAAAATTCTACCATGTGAACCCTGCTCTTGGCATCTTGGCTCATCAGCCCCACCCAAAAGCCTGTAGATGCCAGTGCTGAGACATCTCAAGCCAAACAGCTAACTAACTAACTGGGTGGGAACACAGTCCCACCCACCAGCAGACATTAGCAGACAGGATGCCTAAAACCTTCCTGAGCCCACAGCCCTGCCCAACAGCGGGCCAAGACCCAGCTCCACCCTCAGTGGGCAGGCACCAGACCTTCCCTCCAGAAAGCCTGCACAAGCTTCTAGACATGCCCCATCCACCAGACAAAGCAAGAAAAGTACCATCCTGCAGCCTGAGGATCCAGCCCACCCACAGCAGGCTAGGCCCTGTCCACTAGCAGGCCAATGCTAGCTGAAAAATTCCCTAACTTGAGAAAGGAACAGTCACCCAAGTCCAGGAAGCACAGAAAGTCCCATATAGGATTAACTCACTCAAAGAGGAACACACCAAGACAGACAGACACACTACTTAAAATGACAAAAACTAAAGAGAGAATATTAAAAGCAGCAAATGAAAAGCAACAATAAATAACATACATGGGAACTCCCATAAGGCTATCAGCTGATTTTTCAGCAGAACTCTGTAGGTGAGAAGGGTATAGCATAATCTATTTAAGAGAAAAACCTACAACCAGGAGTTCAGCACCAGTAAACTAGCTTTATGACAAATTTTAAAGGAACTTCTCTAGGTGAAAAATGAAAAGGCCACCACTAGAAATAAGAACATTATGAAATGAAAAAGCTCACTAGTAAAGGTAGGAAATCATCCACACACAAAGCTACTGGGGAGGTTAAGTAGAAAAATCATCTAGATCCACAACAAGCAGTTAAAACAATTTGATTTAAAATATGATATAAAAAACACTAATCATGAGGGCGGGAGGAGATTACACATAAGCAGGGTTTCTAAAATGCATTTTGAAATTAAGAGATCAAGCAACTTAAAACAATTATCTATATAGCTATAGATATACACTATACAAAAATCTCATGGTATCCCCAAACCAAAGATTTATAATAGATATACATACACACAAAAAGGAATCCACCAAACACAACACTAAAGATAATCTGTTATCAAATCATAAGAGAAGAAAGGGAATAAAAAAGACCTACAAAAACAAATCCAAAACAACAAAATGGCAATAAGAACATACATATTGATAATTACCGTAAATGGTCTGAATGGATATGAAAACAAGACCCCATATATATGCTGCTTACAAGACACTCACTTCAGATCTAGGGACATATACACACTGAGGGGATGGAAAACGGTATTCCACATAAATGGAGATCAAAGAGTAGCAACAATTCATATCAGACAAAATAGATTTTAAGATAAAGACTGTTAAAGAGAGAAAAAACCACACTACATAATAATCAAGGAATCAATCCAAGGTGATGATGTAACAATTGAAAATACATACACACCCAAAATAGGAGCATCAAAATACCTAAGGCAAATATTAATAGACAGACATAAAAGGATTGTTACAATAATAGTAGGGGATTAATTGACCATTACAATAATAGTAGGGGACTTTAACATCCCACTTACATCAATGGACAGATCATCCACACAGAAAATCAACAAGGAAACACCGGCCTTAAATAACACATTAGACCCAATGGACTTAATTGATATTTATAGAGTATTCCATCCCAAAACAGTAGAATACACATTCTTTTCAACTGCAAGTAGAACATCTGCAGGATAGATCACATGCTAGAACACAAAACAAGTCTCAGTAAATTTAAGAAAATGGAAATCCTATCAAGCATCTTTTCCAACCACAATGCTATGAGACTAGAAATCAACTTCAAGGAAAAACTGCCAAAAACGCAAACACGTGGAGGGTAACTAATACGCTACTAAACAACCAGTGGATCACTGAAGAAATTGAAGAAATGAAAAACAGCTAGGGGCAAATGAAAATGAAAACACAACAATTCAAAACCTATGGAACACAGCAAAAGCAACAAAAGTTCTAAGAGGGAAGTTTATACTGATACAAGAATACCTCAGGAAACAAGAAAAGTCTCAAATAAACAAGCTAACCTTACACCTAAAGGAACTAGGGAAAGAAGAACAAACAAAACCCAAAGTTAGCAGAAAAGAAGAAGTCATAAAGATCAGAGCAGAAATAAGTGGAGACTTAAAACACAATAGAAAAGATCAATGAAACTAAAAGTTGGTTCTTTGAAAGAATAAACAAAATCAATAAACCTTTAGCTAGACTCATCAAGAAAAAAATGTATGACAACAGTAGCAAAGGGTGGGAGGGAAGAACTGGAAATTTGTTGTAAGATCCTCACACTACACGTGAAGTAGTATAATAATATTATTATTATTTTTACATCTTTATTGGAGTATAATTACTTTACAATGGTGTGTTAGTTTCTGCTTTATAACAAAGTGAATCAGTTATACATATACATATGTTCCCATATCTCCTCCCACTTGCGTCTTCCTCCCTCCCCCCCCATCCCACCCCTCTAGGTGGTCACAAAGCACCGAGCTGATCTCCCTATGCTATGTGGCTGCTTCCCACTAGCCTCCATAGTGGCTGTACCAATTCACATTCCCACCAGCAGTGCAAGAGTGTTCCCTTTTCTCCACACCCTCTCCAGCATTTATTGTTTCTAGATTTTTTGATCATGGCCATTCTGACTGGTGTGAGATGATATCTCATTGTAGTTTTGATTTGCATTTCTCTAATGATTAATGATGTTGAGCATTCTTTCATGTGCTTGTTGTCAGTCTGTATATCTTCTTTGGAGAAAGTAGTATAATATTATTTGAAGATAGACTAATTAAAGATGATTTTAAACCCTAGAACAACACTAAAAAAATTTTTAGAGGTATAAGTAATAAATCAATAGTGGAAATAAAATGGAATCATTAAAAAAATCCCTATTAATGCAAGAAAAAGAGGAAAAAAGAAAAATTTGGACCAAAAAGAAAAGAGCTGGCAAAGTGGTAGATTTTAATCCAATCAATAATCACATTAAATGTGAATAATCGAAACATACCAATTAAAAAGAGACTGTAAGTTTAGATAAAAAGGCAAAACCCAACTAGATGCTGCCTACAGACAAAGATGACAGTGAAGTTGTAAAGGGGGTGTGCATATTTGGGGGTTATTGATTTGGGTGGTAGTTGTACAAAGTACTTCCTTTGTAATTGCTTGTTAAACTCCATTTTATATACTTGATATGTATATTCCCAATAAATAAATAAAGTTAACTGGCAATCAAATGTCAAAATAAAAAAAAGTAAAAAGGGAGATGGCCCAAATCAATAAAATTAGAAATGAAAAAGGAGAAGCTGCAAGTGACACCACAGAAATACAAAGGAGCTTGAGACTAGTACAAACAACTATACGCCAATAAAATGGACAACCCAGAAGAAATGGACAAATTCTTAGAAAGGTACAATCTCACAAGACTGAACCAGGAAGAAATAGGAAATATGAACAGACCAACTACAAGTACTAAAATTGAATCAGTAATTTAAAAACTCCCAACACACAAAAGTCCAGGACCAGATGGCTTCACAGGTGAATTCTACCAAAAAGTTAGAGAAGAGTTATCACCAATCCTTCTGAAACTATTTCAAAAAATTGCAGAGAAAGCAACACTTCCAAACTTATTCTGTGAAGCCAGCATCACCCTGATACCAAAACTAGGAAATATATCACAGAAAAGGAAGTTACAGGCCAATATCACTGATGAACATAGATGCAAAAATCCTCAACAAAATATTAGCAAATTGAATCCAACAATATATTAAAAGGATCATACACCATGCTCAGGTGGGCTTTATCCCAGGAATGCAAGGATTTTTCAATATCCGTAAATCAGTGTGATACACTGCATTAACAAACTGAAGAATAAAAATCATATGATCATCTCAACAGATGCAGAAAAAGTTTTTGAAAAAGTTCAGCATCCATTTATGATAAACTCTCCAGAAAGAGGGCATAGAGGGAACATACCTCAACATAATAAAGGTTATATATGGCAAACATACAGCTAAAATCATCTTAATGGTGAAAAGCTGAATGCATTTCCTCTAAGATCAGGAACAAGACAAGGATGTCCACTCTCACCACTCTTACTTAACATAGTTTTGGAAGTCCAAGCACAGCAATCAGAAAATAAAAAGAAGTAAAAGGAATCCAAATTGCAAAGGAAGAAGTAAAACTATCACTGTTTGCAGATGACATGATATTATACATAGAAAATCCTAGACACCAACAGAAAACTACTAGAGCTCATCAATGAATTCAGTAAACTGGCAGGATACAAAATTAGTATACAAAGATCTGTTGCATTTCTATACACTAACAATGAAGTATCAGAAATAGAAATAAAAGAAACAACCTAAGGAAACAAAAGACCTGTATGCAGAAAACTATAAGACACTGATGAAAGAAATTGAAAACAACATAATCAGATGGGAAGATAAACCATTTTCTTGGATTAGAAGAATCCATCTTGTTAAAATGACTATACTTCCCAAAGCAGTCTACAGACTCAGTGCAATCCCTGTCAAATTGCCAATAGCATTTTTCACAAAGCCAGAACAAATAATTTTAAAATTTGTATGGAAACACAAAAGACTCCAAATAGCCAAAACAATTTTGAAAAAGAAGAATAGTGCTGGAAGAATCAGACTCCCTGACTTCAGACTATATTAAAAAGCCACAGTCATCAAAACAGTATGGTACTGGCACAAAAACAGACATACATCGATGGAACAGGACAGAGAGCCCAGAAATAAACCCACTCACTTATGGTCAGTTAAACTACAACAAAATAGGCAAGAATATATAATGGAGAAAAGACAGTCTCTTCAATAAGTGGTGCTGGGAAAACAGGACAGCTACATGTAAAAGAATGAAATTAGGACATTCTCTAACACCATATACAAAAATAGACTCAAAATGGATTAAATACCTAAAATGTAAGAATGCACACCATAAAACTCCTAGAGGAAAACATAGGCAGAACACTCTTTGACATAAATTACAGCAATATGTTTTTGATCCGTCTCCTAAATCAAAGGAAATAAAAGCAAAAATAAACAAGTGGGACCTAAATAAACTTAAAAGCTTTTGCACAGTAAAGGAAACCATCCACAAAATGAAAAGTCAGTGTATTGAATGGAAGAAAATATTTGTAAATGATATGACCAGAAAGGGATTAATATATATGAACAGCTCATACAACTCAATATCACAAAAACAGCCTGATTAAAAAATGGTCAGAAGAACTGAATAGACATTTTTCCAAAAAGGATATGCAGATGGGCAACAGACACGTGCAAAGATGCTCAATACTGCTAATCATCAGGGAAATGCAAATCAAAACCACAGTAAAATATCACCTCAAACCTGTCAAAACGGCTATCATCAAAAATAATACAAATAACAAATGGTGTCAAGAACATGGAGAAAAGGGAACTCTTGTAAGAACATGGAGAAAAGAGAATTCTTGTACATTGTTGGTGGGTATGTAGGGTGGTGCAGTCACTGTGGAAAACGGTATGAGAAGTTCCTCAAAAAACTAAAAATAGAACCACCATGTGACACAGCAATTCCATTCCATTCCTGGGTACATATCAGAAAAAACCAAAAACACTAATTCTGAAAGATACATACACCCCAATGTTCATAGCAGCATTATTTACAATTGCCAAGGAATGGAAGCAACCTAAGTGTTCGTCAACAGATGAATGGATGAAGATAGATAGATAGATATAGATACATACTACTCAGCCATAAAAAAGAATGAAAATTTACAGCAACATGGATGGACTTGGAGGGCTAATATTATGCTAAGTGAAATAAGTCAGACAAAGAAGGATAAATACTGTTTGATATCACTGATATGTGGAATATAAAAATTCCACCAAACTACTGAATACAACAAAAAAGAAGCAGACTCACAGATATAGAGAACAAAGTAGTGGTAACCAGTGGGGAGAGGTGGGGAGGGGCAATATAGGGGTAGAGGTATGGGAGATACAAACTACTGGGTATAGGTTGGGCTCAAGGATGTATTCTACAACATGGGGAATATTGCCAATATTCTATTAAAACTGCAAATGGAAAGCAACATTTAAATATTGTATAAAATTTTTTTAAAAAAATTTTTTTAAGAGAAAAAGAAAGAAAAATTAAAAGAATCCTTTTCATGGCTCCCAGCTGCTAATTTCTAATCTTAGCCTGGCAGTCATGATCCTCTGTGACCACTCCCCCAAATGAAGAATGATTTTGAGAATGTGATAAAGAAAGCCCACGTCCCTTTCAGAGCTGGAGCAAAGCTGAGTGTGGCAGCAATGAGAGGAAGGCCAGCACTGGGATTCTGAGACACTGGAAAGCTTCCCTTTTCTTTGTGGGCAGGCTTGAGTGATGAGGGATTCCCAGTCCCGAAGACCAGAACAGAACAAAAGGTTTCTGATTTCTTGTATTTACTTTTCTTCCCCCCACGGTAGTAAAATGTGTGTTAACTACACAAGGAATTCCAACCGCAGAATGATTGCTCAAGTACATATCCAAATACGAGGAAGAATCCTAACCTGAGACTTAGGAGATCCAGTCTTTTCTTCATTTTGTGACTTTGGCCCCATAGCCTAATTTCTTTGGTCTTGGGTTTTTTTTATATCTATAGAGGTTAACCAATTTTATCTTTAAGCTATTAGCTATAAAAATTATACAAGGAAAAAGAATATAGCTATTCTACCTATACTTAACTTTACTAGGAATTATAAGTATTCTACCTGTACTTCATTTTTCTGGATTTTTTGGGCTCTCCTTAAGATTTAGGAAGCATAGTTAATCCATTGGTAAAAATGAATCTAAAGAAATCTCCAGCAAATGAATCTTTAACTCATAAGGTATGATAATTGGATTTTAAATTGGTTCTTCCTATGAAAAAAAAAGTTCTATCATTTTCTCTTAAAATTATTAATGAAAAACTGTAACAATTATGGTTGTTTTGCTTTGTTATTTCAGACTAACATCAGACAGTTTGGCCTAAAATAAGCAGTATTAAATTACTGTGAGTTTAAGTGATCCATGATTAATTGAAAAATTTAAACTTACACATGCTCAGTCTGAAATTGCTATAGATTTCCCCCTACCCAGGGTGCATGTTGGAGAAGTGTTTCAGGCGACCTTTAGGTGAAACACATGATGTTGATATGTTAAATAAATGGGTTTACACCGATATACAACTAATTAAGTGAGCATGGCTTTGGTTTTAATGCTACTCTCCCCAGCAGGACCCACTAAGGGGAGAAAATACAAATGATGCTGGAGCTTTGAGATGGGCCAGCCGTGCACCTCAGGTGCAGATGAGCCACCTCAGCAGGAATTTACTGTTTTAAGTTGTATTTTCACAGTACAGTAATTAAACATTTCATTTGCTCATCAGGTACATAATGTATGACTGCCAGGTGCAGACTCCTGCTAGCATCTCCCTGCATAGGGCTCTCCCAAGTAAAATAGTTCTTGGTGAGAGATGTTACATTAAGCTGTAGCAGGAATGAAGTATACAGATTCAGCTGGGTTGAAGCAGAGGCCAGTGTGTAGCATGATTTTGATTTCACAATTAATTTTTATATCCTTGTCTACTTTCTTCTCTTTCCTATCTCATTTTCCACTCCTTCACCCTTACGAGTAAAATTCAAATGGGTACCTTTGAAGAGGCCTGGGTTCTCATCTCCACTTTGACTTATTCTGTGATGCTAGACACACAAAAAAGCCTCTCTTGGTCTAGTTTCCATGTGAACCGTAATATTATTATAATGTGTATTTATTAATAAGTAACTACTCTGTGCTCAGATTGGGGGACTATAGAAGTGTCATATAGACGTGGACACTTCTCACATGCAAGGAGCTTTTGAGACTTTAGAAGAAATAAGAAATATGTACATGGAAAACTGTAATACTCTGTCTTTTCATGTTCACAAAATATTGATCAAAAAGAGAGTAGCTGTATTTACATAGATGCAATAGCATCAGGCATACTTCATAAGTGATAAAATTTCAAACGTATAAGTTTTGGCATTAATCTTAAAGCATTTGGTCTACTGTGTGTATTACACTCGAAGGGTGATACACATTTAAATGCCACTTCTGGGAATAGAAGCTTTGTGTTCTTCTAACCTTCCTGTTTTTCCTCTAAGATAAAGAACACATTGAGGCTGTGTTAATGAGGGGCTTCTGCCCACCTGTCTACCCTTCTCTACTTCCCATTAAGGTATAAGGAGGAACTGCTCTGAGTGACAAGGGGATTTTCATTGGGCCACAGCTCTGTGAAAGGTGGGAGGGTAGAATTAATGAACTAATGGTCACTATTCAAGTTCTTAAACCTGCCTGTGCTGTGTGACACAGAGGACCCCAAACTCTGTCCCTGAATTTTCCAAAGGCTGCATTTGTTAAGTAAACAAGGCACAGTCTGACTCTAGCAGGGCAGGCAGATCTCCATCCGCTCTAGCTCACCATTGGTGATCCCAATAGTCCTATAGTGAAGAAGGAAGAGGCTTCCCAGCTACTCCCACCCAGTTATTCCAGAGGGTCATGATTCTCCAGTATCCTTGATTCCTGTTTGGCTATCAGCATTTTTTTCTCTATTATTTTTTCCATGAACTGGAACCCAGAGAGAAAAAGGGTAAAACCTAGGTATTCTCTCTCTCTCTCTCCCATAAACACACAAATTACAATAAAACATCTTATATGTCTTATATGCTCTTTAAAATAAACCTTTTAAGACATCTTACTGCTCATGTCTTGAAGATAGAAAATCAAAGTTCAAAGAAGATAAGGGATTTTCTCAAAGCTATTTAGCTGGTAAGTGGGGTCTGACTATTGTTTTTTAAAGTATGTGTTCTATCTTAAACAAAAACAAATAAAAGTAAAATTCTGCGAAGTAGGCTTTGAGGGAAAACAAGACATTTTTAGCTCTACCAGAGGGACAAGAACGAGCTCCACCCACCAGTGGGCAGGCACAGGCCCCTCCCTTCTAGACCAGCTTCACCCACCAGGGGGCAGACACCAGAAGCAAGAAATCTACAATCTGGAAGCTGATAAAACTGAGTCTGCAAATGCAGGTCAGAACCTACCCCGGGACAAACTGGTCCCTGGCCCTTGGGTGACGAGAGGGGACTGTGCTGCTGGGACACAGGACATCCCCTACAGAGGGCTACTTCTCCAAGGTTGAGAAAGATAACTAACCTCCACATACAAAAAAATACAAGTAGACATTTAGATAAAATGAGACGGCAGAGAAATATGTTCCAGATGAAGGAAGAAGATAAAACTCCAGAAGAAAAACTAAGTGATGTGGAGATAGGCAATCTACCTGAGAAAGAATTCAGAGTAATGATTGTAAAGATGATCCAAAAACTCGGGAAAAGAATGGATGCACAGTATGAGAAGTTACAAAAAGTTAATAAAGAGTTAGAAAATATACAGAACAACCTAACACAGTTAAAGAATACAATAACTGGGGCTTCCCTGGTGGCGCAGTGGTTGAGAATCTGCCTGCTAATGCAGGGGACATGGGTTCAAGCCCTGGTCTGGGAGGATCCCACATGCCACGGAGCAACTGGGCCCGTGAGCCACAACTACTGAGCCTGCGCATCTGGAGCCTGTGCTCCGCAACAGGAGAGGCCACAATAGTCAGAGGCCCGCGCACAGCGATGAAGAGTGGCCCCTGCTTGCCACAACTAGAGAAAGCCCTCGCACAGAAACGAAGACCCAACACAGCAAAAATAAATTAATTAATAAAATCCTACCCCCAACATTAAAAAAAATAATAAAAAAGAATACAATAACTGAAATGAAAAAGTGGATCAGTGAGTTGGAGGACAGAGTGGTGGAAATAACTGCCGTGAAACAGAAGAAAAGAATGAAAAGAATGAGGACAGTTTAAGAGACCTCTGGAACAACATCAAAGACAGTAACGTTTGTATTATAGGGGTCTCAGAAGGAGAAGAGAGAGAGAAAGGGCTTGAGAAAATATTTGAAGAGATAATAGCTGAAAGCTTCCCTGACATGGAAAGGCCCAAGGAGGAACATGCTGAGAGATATATTAATCAAACTGACCAAAATTAAAGTTAAAGAGAAAATATTAAAAGCAATAAGGAAAAGGCAACAAATAACATACAGGGGAATCCCATAAAGTTATCAGCTGATTTTTCAGTAGAATTTGTGCAGGCCAGAAGGGATTGGCATTATATATTTTATATGAAGAAAGGGGAAAAAAGTACAACCAAGAATACTTTACTCAGAAAGGGTCTTGTTCAGATTTGACAGAGAAATCAAAAGCTTTACAGTCAAGCTAAAGCTAAAAGAATTCAGCACCACCAAACCAGCTTTACAGCAAATGCTTAAGGAACTTCTCTAGGTGGAAAAGAAAAGGCTACAACTAGAAACAAGAAAATAACGAAATGGGAAAGCTCACTGGTAAAGGGAAACATACAGTAAAAGTAGGAAATCATCCACACACGAATATAATATCTAAACTGGTAGTCGTGAGAGGAGTAAAGTACAAATTCAGGATATTTGAAATGCTTTTGAAATTAAGAGACAGCAACTTAAAACAATAATGTGTGTGTGTGTATATATATACATATATGTGTGTGTGTATGTGTGTGTGTATATATATATATATATATACATACACACACACATACACACACACACACACACACACACAGACTGCTACATCAAAACCTCATGGTAACTGCAAACCAAAGATCTATTACAGATACACACACAAAAAAGAAAAAGGAATCCAAACACAACACTAAAGATAGTTATCAAATCATAAGAGAAGAGAACAAAAGAGGAAAGGAAGAAAATGACCTACAAAAACAAACCCAAGGGCTTCCCTGGTGGTGCAGTGGTTGAGAGTCTGCCTGCCAATGCAGGGGACACAGGTTCGTGCCCTGGTCTGGGAAGATCCCACATGCCGCAGAGCGGCTGGGCCCATGAGCCATGGCCGCTGAGCCTAAGCGTCCGGAGCCTGTGCTCCGCAATGGGAGAGACCACAACAGTGAGAGGCCCGCATACCGCAACAAACAAACAAACAAACAAAAAACCAAAACAAGTAACAAAATGGCAGTAAGAATATACATGTTGAAAATTACCTTAAATGTTAATGGATTAAATGCTCCAACCAAAAGACATAGACTGGCTGAATGGATACAAAAACAAGACCTGTATATATGCTGTCTACAAGAGACCCACTTCAGATCTAGAGACACATACAGACTAAAAGTGAGGAAATGGAAAAAGGTATTCCATGCAAATGGAAATCAAAAGAAAGCTGGAGTAGCAATACTCATATCAGACAAAATAGACTTTAAAATAAAGACTCCTACAAGAGACAAAGACAGACCCTATATAATGATCAAGGAATCAATCCAAAAAGAAGATATAACAATTGTACATATATATGCACCCAACAGAAGAGCACCTCACTATATAAGGCAAATGCTAACAGCCATAACAGGAGAAACTGACAGTAACACAATAATAGTGGGGGACTTTAACACTCCACTAACATCAATGGACAGATCATCCAGACAGAAAATCAGTAAGGAAACACAGGCCTTAAATGATACATTAGATCAGATTGACTTTATTGATATTTATAGAGCATTCCATCTGAAAGCAGCAGAATACACATTCTTTTCAAGTGCACATGGAATATTCTCTAGAATAGGTCACATGCTGGGACACAAAAGCCTTGGTAAATTTTAAAATATAGAAATCATATCAAGCATCTTTTCTGACCACAACACTATGAGATTAGAAATTAACTACAAAAAAAACCCACAGACACGTGGAGGCTAAGCAATATGCTACTAAACGACCAATGGATCACTGACGGAATCAAAGAGGAAAAAAAAAACACCTAGAGACAAATGAAAATGAAAATATGATGAGACAAAACCTATGGGATGCAGTAAAAGCAGTTCTAAGAGGAACATTTATAGTGATACAAGCTTACCTCAGGAAACAAGAAACCTCAAATAAACAACCTAACCATACACCTAAAGCAACTAGAGAAAGAAGAACAAACAAAACCCAAAGTTAGCAGAAGGAAAAAACCATAAAGATCATAGCTGAAATAATGAAATAGACACTAAGAAAACAATAGAAAAGAAATCGATGACACTAAAATCTGGTTCATGGAAATGATAAAATTGATAAACCTTTAGCCAGACTCATCAAGAAGAAAAGGGAGAGGGCCCAAATCAAGAAAATTAGAAATGAAAAAGGAGAAGTTGCAACCAAAACCACAGAGTAGAATATGGACAAATTCTTAGAAAGGTACAATTTCCAAGACTGAAGCAGGAAGAAACAGAAAATATGAACAAGCTGAAGTACTGAAACTGAATCTGTGATTAAAAAACTCCCAGTAAACAAAGTCCAGGACCAGATGGCTTCACAGGCAAATTCTATCAAATGTTTAGACAAAAGTTAACACCTACCATTCTGAAACTGTTCCAAAAAATTGCAGAGGAAGGAACACTCCCCAGCTCATTTTAGGAGGCCACCATCACCCTGATACCAAAACCAGACAAAGATGTCACAAAAAAAGAAAATTATAGCCCAATATCACTGACGAACACAGACACAAAAATCCTCAACAAAATATTAGCAAACAGAATCCAATAGCACATTAAAAGGTTCACACACTATAATCAATTGTCATTTATCCCAAGGATGCAAGGATTTTTCAATATTGGCAAATCAATCAGTGTGATACACCACATTAACAAACTGAAGAATAAAAACCATATGATCATCTCAATAAATGCAGAAAAAACTTTTAATATTCAACATCTGTTTATGATAAAAAAACTCTCCAGAAATTGGGCATAGAGGGAAACTAACTCAACATAATAAAGGCCATATACAACAATCCCACAGCTAACATCATACTCAATGGTGAAAAGCTGAAAGCATTTCCTCTAAGATCAGGAACAAGATTAAGATGCAACTCTTGCCACCTTTATTCTTTTGGAAGTCCTAGACACAGCAATCAGAGAAGAAAAAGAAAATGAATCCATATTGGAAAAGAAAAAGTAAAACTGTCACTGTTTCACTATTTGCAGATGAGATTACTATACATAAAAAATCCTAAAGATGCTACCAGAAAACTACTAGAGCTCATCAATGAAATCAGTAAACTTGCAGGATATGAAATTAATACACAGAAATCTGTTGCATTTCTATACACTAAGAACGAGGGATCAGAAAGAGAAATTAAGGAAACAACCCCATTTACCATTGCATTGAAAAGAAAAAAATACCTAGCAATAAACCTACCTGAGGAGGCAAAAGACCTATACTCAGAAAACTATGAGACACTGATGAAAGAAATTAAAGATGACACAATCAAATGGAAAGATATACCATATTCTTGGATTACAAGAATCAATTTTGTTAAAATGACCATACAACCCAAGGCAATCTATAGATTCAATGCAACCCCTATCAAATTATTTATGGCATTTTTCACAGAACTAGAACAAATAATTTTAAAATTTGTATGGAAATACAAAAGACCCTGAATAGCCGAAACAATCTTGAGAAAGAAAAATAGTACTGGAGAAATCACACTCCCTGACTTCAGACTATATTAGAAAGCTACAGTCATCAAAGCAGTATGATGCTGACACAGAGGTAAATGGAACAGTTTAGAGAGCCGAGAAATAAATCCACACCCTTATGGTCAATTAATCTACCCAAAGGAGGCAAGATTATAAAACAGAGAAAAGACAGTCTCTTCAATAAGTGGTGCTGGGAAAACAGGACAGCTATATGTAAAAGAATGAAATTAGAACATCCTCTAAATAAAATACGAAATACAAAAATAAACTCAAAGTGGATTAAATACCTAAATGTAAGACCATATACCATAAAACTCCTAGAGGAAAACATAGGCAGAACACTCTTTGACATCAATCACAGCAATGTCTTTTTGGATCCGTCTCCTAGAATAATGGAAATAAAGGCAAAAATAAACAAATGGGACCTAATTAAACTTAAAAACTTTGCACAGCAAAGGTAACCATACACCAAACAAAATGACAACCCACAGAATTGGAGAAAATTTTTGCAAACGATGTGACCATCAAGGAATTAATCTCCAAAATATACAAACAGCTCGTACAGCTCAATATCAAAAAAACAAACCAATCCAAAAAAATGGGCAGAAGATTTAAATAGAAATTTCTCTAAAGAAGACATACAGATGGCCATAAGGCACATGAAAAGAAGCTCAACATTGCTAATTATTAAAGAAATGCAAATCAAAACTACAATGAGGTACCACCTCACCCCAGTTAGAATGGTCATCATCAAAAAGTCTACAAATAATAAATGCTGGAGACAGTATGGAGATAAAGGAACCCTCCTACACTGTTGGCAGGAATGTAAATTGGTACAGCCAGTATGGAGAACAGTATGGAGTTTGCTTAAAAAGCTAAAAATAGGGGACTTCCGGGAAGATGGCGGAAGAGTAAGACGCGGAGATCACCTTCCTCTCCACAGATACACCAGAAATACATCTACGCGTGGAACAACTCCTACGGAGCACCTACTGAACGCTGGCAGAAGACCTCAGACCTCCCAAAAGGCAAGGAACCCCCCACGTACCTGGTTAGGGCAAAAGAAAAAACTAAACAGAGACAAAAGGATAGGGATGGGTCCTGCACCAGCGGGAGAGAGCTGTGAAGGAGGAAAAGTGTCCACACACTAGGAAGCCCCTGCGCGGGTGGAGACTTCGGGAGGCGGAGTGGGGGAGCTTGGGAGCCGCGGAGGAGAGCACAGCAACAGGGGTGCGGAGGGCAAAGTGGACAGATTCCAGTGCAGAGGATTGGGCCGACCGGCACTCACCAGCCAAGAGGCTTGTCTGCTCGCCCGCCAGGGCGGGCGGGACTGGGAGCTGAGGCTCCGGCTTTTGTCGGAGCGCCGGGAGAGGACTGAGGTTGGCGGCGTAAACACAGCCTGCGGGGCGTTGATGCGCCGCGCGGCTGGCCGGGAGAGAGTCCGGGGAGGGGTCTGGACCTGCCGAAGAGGCAAGAGACTTTTATGTCCCTCTTTGTTTCCTGGTGCACGAGGAGAGAGGATTAAGAACGCTGCTTGAGAGAGCTCCAGGGACGGGCGCGAGCCGCGGCTAAGAGTGCGGAGCCCAGAGACGGACATGGGACGCTAGGGCCGCTGCTGCCGCCGCCAGGAGGCCTGTGTGCGAACGCAGGTCACTAGCCACACGCCCTTCCGGGGAGCCTGTGCAGCCCGCCACTGCCAGGGTCCCGGGATCCAGGGACGGCTCCCCCAGGAGAACGCACGGCACGCCTCAGGCTGCAACGTCACGCCGGCCTCTGCCGCTGCAGGCCCGCCCCGCACTCCGTGACCCTCCCTACCCCCCCGGCCTGGGTGAGCCAGAGCCTCCGAATCAGCGGCTCCTTTAACCCCGTCCTGTCTGAGCAAAGAACAGACGCCCTCCGGCGACCTACACGCACAGGCGGGGCCAAATCCAAAGCTGAGCCCCTGGGAACTGTGAGAACAAAGAAGAGAAAGGGAAATCTCTCCCAGCAGCCTCAGAAGCAGCGGATTAAAGCTCCACAATCAACTTGATATACCCTGCATCTGTGGAATACCTGAATAGACAACGAATCATCCCAAATTACGGAGCCCTGTGGATGAAAGGCTCTTGGTGCTGCAGCCAGGAGTCAGTGCTGTGCCTCTGAGGTGGGAGAGCCAACTTCAGGACACTGGTCCACAAGAGGCCTCCCAGCTGCACATAATATCAAACAGCAAAAATCTCTGAGAGATCTCCATCTCCAGGCCAGCACCCAGCTTCACTCAACGACCAGCAAGCTACAGTGCTGGACATCCTATGCCAAACAACTAGCAAGACAGGAACACAACCCCACCCATTAGCAGAGAGGCTGCCCAAAATCATAATAAGTCTACAGACACCCCAAAACACACCACCAGACGTGGACCTGCCCACCAGAAAGACAAGATCCAGCCTCATCCACCAGAACACAGGCACTAGTACCCTCCACCAGGAAGCCTACACAACCCACTGAACCAACCTTAGCCACTGGGGACAGACACAAAAAACAACAGGAACTACGAACCTTCAGCCTGCAAAAAAGGAGACCCCAAACACAGTAAGATAAGCAAAATGAAAAGACAGAAAAACACACAGCAGATGAAGGAGCAAGATAAAAACCCACCAGACCTAACAAATGAAGAGGAAATAGGCAGTCTACCTGAAAAAGAATTCAGAATAATGATAGTAAGGTTGATCCAAAATCTTGGAGATAGAATGGACAATAGAATGGACAAATTGCAAGAATCAGTTAACAAGGACCTAGAAGAACTAAAGATGAAACAAGCAACGATGAACAACACAATAAATGAAATTAAAAGTACTCTAGATGGGATCAATAGCAGAATAACTGAGGCAGAAGAACGGATAAGTGACCTGGAAGATAAAATAGTGGAAATAACTACTGCAGAGCAGAATAAAGAAAAAAGAATGAAAAGAACTGAGGACAGTCTCAGAGACCTCTGGGACAACATTAAACGCACCAACATTCGAATTATAGGGGTTCCAGAAGAAGAAGAGAAAAAGAAAGGGACTGAGAAAATATTTGAAGAGATTATAGTTGAAAACTTCCCTAATATGGGAAAGGAAATAGTTAATCAAGTCCAGGAAGCACAGAGAGTCCCATACAGGATAAATCCAAGGAGAAATACGCCAAGACACATATTAATCAAACTGTCAAAAATTAAATACAAAGAAAACATATTAAAAGCAGCAAGGGAAAAACAACAAATAACACACAAGGGAATCCCCATAAGGTTAACAGCTGATCTTTCAGCAGAAACTCTGCAAGCCAGAAGGGAGTGGCAGGACATATTGAAAGTGTTGAAGGAGAAAAACCTGCAACCAAGATTACTCTACCCAGCAAGGATCTCATTCAGATTTGATGGAGAAATTAAAACCTTTACAGACAAGCAAAAGCTGAGAGACTTCAGCACCACCAAACCAGCTCTACAACAACTGCTAAAGGAACTTCTCTAGGCAAGAAACACAAAAGAAGGAAAGGACCTACAATAACGAACCCAAAACAATTAAGAAAATGGGAATAGGAACACACATATCGATAATTACCTTAAATGTAAATGGACTAAATGCTCCCACCAAAAGACACAGATTGGCTGAATGGATACAAAAACAAGCCCCATATATTTGCTGTCTACAAGAGTCCCACTTCAGACCTAGAGACACATACAGACTGAAAGTAAGGGGATGGAAAAAGGTATTTCATGCAAATGGAAACCAAAAGAAAGCTGGAGTAGCAATTCTCATATCAGACAAAATAGACTTTAAAACAAAGACTATTAGAAGAGACAAAGAAGGACACTACATAATGATCAAGGCATCGATCCAAGAGGAAGATATAACAATTGTAAATATTTATGCACCCAACATAGGTGCACCTCAATACATAAGGCAAATACTGACAACCATAAAAGGGGAAATCGACAGTAACACATTCATAGTAGGGGACTTTAACACCCCACTTTCACCAATGGACAGATCATCCAAAATGAAAATAAATAGGGAAACACAAGCTTTAAATGATACATTAAACGAGATGGAGTTAATTGATATTTATAGGACACTCCATCCAAAAACAATAGAATACACATTTTTCTCAAGTGCTCATGGAACATTCTCCAGGATAGATCATATCTTGGGTCACAAATCAAGCCTTGGTAAATTTAAGAAAATTGAAATTGTATCAAGTATCTTTTCTGACCACAACGCCATGAGACTAGATATCAATTACAGGAAAAGATCTGTAAAAAATACAAACACATGGAGGCTAAACAATACACTACTTAATAATGAAGTGATCACTGAAGAAATCAAAGAGGAAATCAAAAAATACCTAGAAACAAATGACAATGGAGACACAACGACCCAAAACCTGTGGGATGCAGCAAAAGCAGTTCTAAGGGGGAAGTTTATAGCAATACAAGCCCACCTTAAGAAGCAGGAAACATCTCGAATAAACAACCTAACCTTGCACCTCAAACAATTAGAGAAAGAAGAACAAAAAAACCCCAAAGCTAGCAGAAGGAAAGAAATCATAAAAATCAGATCAGAAATAAATGAAAAAGAAATGAAGGAAACAATAGCAAAGATGAATAAAACTAAAAGCTGGTTCTTTGAGAAGATAAACAAAATAGATAAACCACTAGCCAGACTGATCAAGAAAAAAAGGGAGAAGACTCAAATCAATAGAATTAGAAATGAAAAAGGAGAGGTAACAACTGACACTGCAGAAATAAAAGAGATCATGAGAGATTACTACAAGCAACTCTATGCCAATAAAATGGACAATCTGGAAGAAATGGACAAATTCTTAGAAATGCACAACCTGCCAAGACTGAATCAGGAAGAAATAGAAAATATGAACAGACCAATCACAAGCACTGAAATTGAAACTGTGATTAAAAATCTTCCAACAAAGAAAAGCCCAGGACCAGATGGCTTCACAGGCGAATTCTATCAAACATTTAGAGAAGAGCTAACACCTATCCTTCTCAAACTCTTCCAAAATATAGCAGAGGGAGGAACACTCCCAAATTCCTTCTACGAGGCCACCATCACCTTGATACCAAAACCAGACAAGGATGTCACAAAGAAAGAAAACTACAGGCCAATATCACTGATGAACATAGATGCAAAAATCCTCAACAAAATACTAGCAAACAGAATCCAACAGCACATTAAAAGGATCATACACCATGATCAAGTGGGGTTTATTCCAGGAATGCAAGGATTCTTCAATATACGCAAATCTATCAATGTGATAAACCATATTAACAAACTGAAGGAGAAAAACCATATGATCATCTCAATAGATGCAGAGAAAGCTTTTGACAAAATTCAACACCCATTTATGATAAAAACCCTGCAGAAAGTAGGCATAGAGGGAACTTTCCTCAACATAATAAAGGCCATATATGACAAGCCCACAGCAAACATCATCCTCAATGGTGAAAAACTGAAAGCATTTCCACTAAGATCAGGAACAAGACAAGGTTGCCCACTCTCACCACTCTTATTCAACATAGTTTTGGAAGTTTTAGCCACAGCAATCAGAGAAGAAAAGGAAATAAAAGGAATCCAAATCGGAAAAGAAGAAGTAAAGCTGTCACTGTTTGCAGATGACATGATCCTATACATAGAGAACCCTAAAGATGCTACCAGAAAACTACTAGAGCTAATCAATGAATTTGGTAAAGTGGCAGGATACAAAATTAATGCACAGAAATCTCTGGCATTCCTATATACTAATGATGAAAAATCTGAAAGTGAAATCAAGAAAACACTCCCATTTACCATTGCAACAAAAAGAATAAAATATCTAGGAATAAACCTACCTAAGGAGACAAAAGATCTGTATGCAGAAAATTATAAGACACTGATGAAAGAAATTAAAGATGATACAAATAGATGGAGAGATATACCATGTTCTTGGATTGGAAGAATCAACATTGTGAAAATGACTCTACTACCCAAAGCAATCTATAGATTCAATGCAATCCCTATCAAACTACCACTGGCATTTTTCACAGAACTAGAACAAAAAATTTTGCAATTTGTATGGAAACACAAAAGGCCCCGAATAGCCAAAGCAATCTTGAGAACGAAAGAAGGAACTGGAGGAATCAGGCTCCCTGACTTCAGACTATACTACAAAGCTACAGTTATCAAGACGGTATGGTACTGGCACAAAAACAGAAAGATAGATCAATGGAACAGGATAGAAAGCCCAGAGATAAACCCACACACATATGGTCACCTTATCTTTGACAAAGGAGGCAGAAATGTACAGTGGAGAAAGGACAGCCTATTCAATAAGTGGTGCTGGGAAAACTGGACAGCTACATGTAAAAGTATGAGATTAGATCACTCCCTAACACCATACCCAAAAATAAGCTCAAAATGGATTAAAGACCTAAATGTAAGGCCAGAAACTATCAAACTCTTAGAGGAAAACATAGGCAGGACACTCTATGACATAAATCACAGCAAGGTCCTTTTTGACCCACCTCCTAGAGAAATGGAAATAAAAACAAAAGTAAACAAATGGGACCTAATGAAACTTAAAAGCTTTTGCGCAGCAAAGGAAACCATAAAGAAGACCAAAAGACAACCCTCAGAATGGGAGAAAATATTTGCAAATGAAGCAACTGACAAAGGATTAATCTCCAAAATTTATAAGCAGCTCATGCAGCTTAATAACAGAAAAGCAAACAACCCAATCCAAAAATGGGCAGAAGACCTAAATAGACATTTCTCCAAAGAAGATATACAGACTGCCAACAAACACATGAAAGAATGCTCAACATCACTAATCATTAGAGAAATGCAAATCAAAACTACAATGAGATATCATCTCACACCAGTCAGAATGGCCATCATCAAAAAATCTAGAAACAAGAAATGCTGGAGAGGGTGTGGAGAAAAGGGAACCCTCTTACACTGTTGGTGGGAATGTAAATTGATACAGCCACTGTGGAGAACAGTATGGAGGTTCCTTAAAAAGCTACAAATAGAACTACCATATGACCCAGCAATCCCACTACTGGGCATATACCCTGAGAAAACCATAATTCAAAAAGAGTCATGTACCAAAATGTTCATTGCAGCTCTATTTACAATAGCCCAGAGATGGAAACAACCTAAGTGTCCATCATCGGATGAATGGATAAAGAAGATGTGGCACATATATACAATGGAATATTACTCAGCCATAAAAAGAGACGAAATTGAGCTATTTGTAATGAGGTGGATAGACCTAGAGTCTGTCATACAGAGTGAAGTAAGTCAGAAAGAGAGAGACAAATACCGTATGCTAACACATATATATGGAATTTAAAAAAAAAAAAAAAAGTCATGAAAAACCTAGGGGTGAAACAGGAATAAAGACACAGACTTACTAGAGAATGGACTTGAGACTATGGGGAGGAGGAAGGGTAAACGGTGACAAAGCGATAAAGAGGCATGGACATATATACACTACCAAACATAAGGTAGATAGCTAGTGGGAAGCAGCCGCATAGCACAGGGAGATCAGCTCGGTGCTTTGTGACTGCCTGGAGGGGTGGGATAGGGAGGGTGGGAGGGAGGGAGACGCAAGCGGGAAGAGATATGGGAATATATGTATATATATAACTGATTCATTTTGTTGTGAAGCTGAAACTAACATACCATTGTAAAGCAATTATACAAAAAAAAAAAAAAAAAGCTAAAAATAGAGCTACCGTATTATCCAGCAATCCCCCTTCTGGGCATATATCTGGGGAAAACCATAATTCAAAAAGATACATGCACCCCAATATTCATAGCAACATTATTTACAATAGCCAAGACATGGAAGCAACCTAAATGTCCATTGACAGATGAATGGATAAAGATGTGGTACATATATACAATGGAGTATTAGCCATAAAAAAGAATGAAATAATGCCATTTCAGCAACATGGATGGATCTAGAGATTCTCATACTAAGTGAAGTAAGCCAGACAGAAAAAGACAAATATATCATTTATATGTGGAAACTAAAAAAAAAAAATGATACAAATGAACTTATATACAAAACAGAAATATACCCAAAGACACAGAAGACAAACTTACTGAAGGGGAAAGGTAGGGCAGAGGGATAAAATAGGAGTTTGGGATTAACATATACACACCACTATATATAAAAAGTAAAAGAGATAACCAACAAGGACCTACTGTATAGCACAGAGAGCTATACTCAATATTTTGTAACAACATATAAGGTAAAAGGTCTGAAATAGAATTTTATATTTTATGTATATATTTATATATATACATATATAATATATATATAAATATATAAAATATAATCACTCTATACCTGAAACTAACACATTTTAAATCAACTCTATCATTAATAAAATAAAGGAAAAAATATAGTATATGGTTTTGCAGTTTGCCTCTGTTTGAGCAATGCATAGTATGAAAATTGTCTTCAAATATCTTTCCTCTTTTGTACTCTTACTTTTTGGGATACTTCTCCCCCATACTCTTCTCTCTGTGCACATCCAATATGAGATACCAGGAGCCATCATACAGCCCTACATCCTCCCACATGATAGAAAACGATCCAATAATTTAACTAGTGACAAATGTTAACAGATTATCATCTTTCCCTTGTCTGTGGTTTGTTTACATTTTAAAGATAAATGATAGAAAGGACCATATAAGGGATTCTTTTCTACTAATGAGTCTTCTGTCACCATTGCACCTGAGTAGGGGAGATGTTTGTGCTTCCTGGGACACCTCTCAAAACTGATATTGATATTTTTTCCATCTTCTTCTTTCTCTAGGCTACAAGGCATCCACCTTACTGGCTTGAACAACTAAATAATAATCCAAAATTAATTCAATTCCTCCCTTGAGGAAACACCAAGGTCTAGTTGCTCCAATTATAAAGATATACCCTTTCTTAATTCTATACATTTGTGGTTTGTTGTACCTTCATACCTTTGCAAATTGGAATCTAAGTCCTAAATTCACTGGGCACATCAGAACCTACCCAACTGCAATTGAAGAAAATAGCAAAGTTCTCAAAATACTGGAGGGAGAAAGTGACCAACTGTGTTAGAAAGACGAGTTAAATATTGTCCCAGATGGCTTTGAATCCATAAAAATTTTTAATACAGGAGCGTGTTTGTTTTTATAATTGATAAGGGAGAGCCTTAACAGAGCATTTAAAAGGAGCTGGAACTGATAATGAGTCATTCTATAAAGTTTATGTTGAGAAATAATGACTAAGCAAAGGATGGCTAAGAAGCCCTTAAGGACAAAAAAACTTGTCTAATATGCCTTTTTGTCTTTAGGACTTACATCAGTGCCTAATTCCTACAGAATAGAGCTGACATCATACTTTGTGGAATTCATTCCTGGAAACAAGACTGAGGTGGACCAAAGCAACAATAAGCAGATGAGGATGCAAAGACACTGCACTTATGGTTTTACTTGTTCCTGCTTCAGAAACCCTATAGAATAAAAGTGCCAGGAAAGTCATCAACGATTGTGAGAAATGAATTTACCAGAATAGTTATCTCTCTCCCCTTTTCTCTTGATGCTTCTCTGAGGTTCCTAGGCCATAAATTAGCAAAACACCAAAACAAAATAAAAAACTACACACTTAAAACTGAACCTCTGTGTTGTTTGTTGGCAAGCTCCCATAATTCAAGGTAAAAACGTTGATTCTACATTGCTTCCATTACTTTAAGAGGCCTACTTTGACTTCCTGTGTCCTTTTGCTTACCATGTCAAATTCAAAAGGCTTCTCAGTTAATTTCATGGATATTCCATATCATTTCTAGATAGTTTAGAACTTTGTATCTTCTGCCCAAATCTGTACTTTAATTTTCTAACTTATTCTACCCAATGAGCCACAAGAAGCAACAAGTTTGAGCGCTCTATAACTACTGCAATTCAGCTGTTTTGCACCCCTAGGAAGAAAACTGTCAATTCTATTCTTCATGAAAAATAGACTTAAAAATCCCTCCTTTATTATCCCATTTTTGATGATATCCTAGTGATCAAACTTCTTCACAGAAACCACACTCTCAGTTCATAAGGAAACAAATGACACTGCATAAAGTTTCCATAGTATTTCATGAAAACATCAGAAAAATGTAGAAACAATGCAGAAATCCAGAATCAGTCTTGCACAACTTTTGAAATTATGTACTCTGTGTAGAATGTCATCACAACCCAAATTCATCCACATTAGTATGCAACAGATTACATTTCTGGTAAATATTTCATACGATATGTAAGTATAATAATTTTCACCTTTCAAAAATCAATTTATTTTGTAAATATTGAAAATATTTTCCTTTATGAAGACAATTTGATTGCCACAGAGGATTCTGTTTTTAAGAGTAAAAACTTACTACTCCAAACCAGACTTCTTAATATCCTGAAATAATTGATTTTTTCAATCTGGTTTCATCTTTAATAGAAGTCATCAGATTATATGCACGTGTGCGCATGCACACACACACACGCACACACATACTGAAACACACATACACACAAATGGATATCATAATTATGGCCAGAAATATAACTTCCAGATTACATTCTGGGGTTAGTGCACAACCAGTGTAACCCAATATTTTCCAGCTTTTACATGTGTGCCTCTCCGACTGACCAGAACACAACGTGATTAGTATTTTCAAGGCACAGAACATTTTAAAAGCTCAAAGAAAAGTACTTAGTCAATGGAGTATGGCCACATATTTTTAAAATATTTTCAAGTGTAAGAGTTAGACAGCATATCCACCCCAGAGACCATGTCTGCCATTGAGGACAACACCCTAAGTGAATACGGCCATTTTCTCCACAGAACAAGTTCTTTCCTGCGTTTTGCTGCCATACTTATAGGGCTGGTCTACACTTGCACATCATCTGTTTGTTTATTCCCCACAGCTCTCTGGTCACCTGACTTTTGCCCTCACCAATTTAGAGAAATGTCAGCTATAAAGGTCATAAATACTCTCATAATGTTTCAGCCTAATGAGTATGTGCGCTGTAAACCTTTCCATGGGATTTGTTAGTATTACATTTCCTCAGTTCTAAGATTCACAGCAATTTCCCTGAAATAAGAATGCTTCTTCCAAGTGATTCTGTACAATTATTATAGTTTTTATTTTTCCCCCTAAAATTATACAACTAAATCAGTGGTACACTCCATAGGCAATGGCCTCTTAAATACTTGAAGTGTTGAGGGGTTAAGTGAACTAATGTCTGTGAGTTCCTTTGAAATGCAAGAAAAATTAAGGTGGAGGGATAGAGAAATATGTGGCAAAGAAAATACAAAAAAAGTTAACTGTAGAATCTAGGTGGTGGATAGATGGGAGTTCACAGTTTTCCTGGGCATTTGATATTTTTATAATAAAACATTAGAGGAAAAATAACTCTATGGCAACTTTGAATCAAAGAACTATTGTATTTAAAACTGCATTTTCCTTGAGATACACTCCCTTCCTGGCTTCTGAAAAATTATTCTATCATTGTTTTCCTATCTCTAGGACCTTTCCTTTATTCCCTTATAAAATATAGATTTACCTTAACGTACAGCTTTCAAATTTTTCTTTCCTTCAAATTCATTCCCTGGGAGTTGTCATCTGAGTCTATCTACTATATGCTAAAACTCTTACCTCTCAGAGAATGATTACCCAGCCTACTCCTCAATGTGACTTTCCTCTTGAATTCTTAGCCCTTTTCTGCTATACAGCAAAGTAATTCAGTCACACATATGAATACGCTCTTTTATATTTTTTTCCATTATGGTTTATCACAGGATGTTGAATATAGTTCCCTGTACTATACAGTAGGACCTTGTTGTTTATCCATCCTATATATAATAGTTTGCACCTGCTAATGCCAAACTCTGAACATACTTCACTCTTTCCTACTCTTCCACTCCGTTCAAGGAGGAACCTCTCAGCTCACTTCCTTCTGTTTGTTTCTAACCACGTTACCAAAGACAAAGAATTAAAACAACAGAGTCATCTTGGACCTCATCTTTTCCTTCATCAGCTGCTTATTCCTTGGGATGATAACTCTTACAACTGTTTGTTCCATCTATTCTCACTGCTGTCAGCCTACATCACATGCTTTCTGTCTCCATCTTGGTTTACCATTTGATCCTCCCAAAGCACTGTTCTGTTTTTGCTCACTGTACCCTGCCCTTTTCCATGTTATTATCTCATAACTGCACTAGGAATCATCCTCTAGCAAGATAGCTTTACCTACAGACTCTGAAAATATCTTGTAGTTGTCCAACTCTGGGCCTTTCCTTACTCTGGTCTTTCTTCCTAGTACACTTTTGCAATTGGGGAAAGAAAATAAATATTACAGTCACACAGAAACAAACTTATATCCTATCCTTGCCCTGTATTAACTGTGACCTTGGAGATGTTATTCAATTATTCTGTACTCTGGGTTCATCCCATATAAATTGACATGGTGTACTTTAGAGAAGTGGTGTGGGATTTAAGGACAAAGCATGTGCAAAATGGCATTCTCCTCAGTCATAAGTTTACAGCTAACATAAGAATTGGCAACTGATAATCATTTATCTGTTATAAAATGATTTCTATTTTACCCTGAGCTATCCAGAAATGCAATTTCCTGAGAACAGTCCATTCCCCAAATATACTAGTTAACTGAGATTTTATTCTTCTTTATTTGCAGTGGAACTAAATGTCAATGAAAAATTCTGACTAGTCCTTGTCATGCTGGGCCAAAAAGAAGTTCTCTTCAAGCCCATATATGGGAAAGTTTTTATGAGGAAAATATGTTTCTATGCAATGTTTCATAAATTATTCAATATTCAACATATTCTGCAGCAAGAAGTTTCTGAATATTTCATATCTATAAAACATCTGGAAGCTACTTCTGAACAATAGGTTGCAGGATATTTTGTACTGGGCTTAGAAATAAGCCCATATTATCTTCGGGTTTTTGACAACTACATAGGTAGTTGTTTTAGTCTTCCAATGAAAAATGAAACTTTTTCCAGTTGGATGTGTTGGGACAGTTCAAGTAGGAAAAAATGTAATCAGTACATATTTGTCAAGAAAACTGAAAAAGTGTGACAAAATAAAAACCGATGGAGGAGAGGAACCAAGATGGTGGAGTAGAAGGATGTGCTCTCACTCCCTCTTGTGAGAACACCAGAATCACAACTAGCTGCTGGACAATCATCGACAGGAAGACACTGGAACTCACAAAAGAAGATAACCCACATACAAAGACAAAGGAGAAGCCACAATGAGATGGTAGGAGGGGCACAATCACAGTAAAATCAAATCCCATAATTGCTGGGTGGGTGACTCACAGACTGGAGAACACTTATACCACAGAAGTCCACCCACTGGAGTGAAGGTTCTGAGCCCCCCGTCAGGCTTCCCAACGTGGGGGTCTGGCAACGGGAGGACGAATTCCTAGAGAATCAGATTTGAAGCCTAGTGGGATTTGATTGCAGGACTTCGACAGGACTGGGGGAAACAGAGACTCCACTCTTGGATGGCACACACAAAGTAGTGCGCACATCGGGACCCAGGGGAAGGAGCTGTGACCCCAGGGGAGACTGAACCAGACCAACCTGCTAGTGTTGGAGGGTCTCCTGCAGAGGCAGAGGGTGGCTGTGGCTCACAGTGGGGACAAGGACACTGGTAGCAGAACTTCTGGGAAGTACTCCTTGGCTTGAGCCTCCCAGAGTCTGTCATTAACCCCACCAAAGAGCCCACGTAGGCTCCAGTGTTGGGCTGCCTCAGGCCAAACAACCAACAGGGAGGGAACCCAGCCCCACCCATCGATAGTCAAACAGATTAACATTTAACTGAGCTCTGCCCACCAGAGCAAGAGTCAGCTCTACCCACCACCAGTCCCTCCCATCAGGAAACTTGCACAAGCCTCTTAGATAGCCTCATCCACCAGAGGGCAGACAGCAGAAGCAAGAAGAACTATAATCCTGCATCCTGTGGAATAAAAACCACATTCACTGAAAGACAGACAAGATGAAAAGGCAGAGGGCTATGTACCAGATGAAGGAACAAGATAAAACCCAAGAAAAACAACCAAATGAAGTGGCGATAGGCAACCTTCCAGAAAAAGAATTCAGAATAATGATAGTGAAGATGATCCAGGACCTCAGAAAAAGAATGGAGGCAAAGATCGAGAAGATGCAAGAAATGATTAACAAAGACCTAGAAGAATTAAAGAACAAACACACGGAGATGAACAATACAATAACTGAAACGAAAACTATACTAGAAGGAATCAATAGCAGAATAACTGAGGCAGAAGAATGGATAAGTGACCTGGAAGACAGAATGGTGGAATTCACTGCTGTGGAACAGAATAAAGAAAAAAGAATGAAAAGAAATGAAGGCAGCCTAAGAGACCTCTAGGACAACATTAAATGCAACAATATTCTCATTATAGTGGTCCCAGAAGAAGAGAGAGAGAAAGGACCAGAGAAAATATTTGAAGAGATTATAGTCGAAAACTTCCCTAACATGGGAAAGGAAATAGCCACCTTAGTCCAGGAAGCACAGTGAGTCCCATACAGGATAAACCCAAGGACAAACATGCCAAGAAACATAGTATTCAAGTTGGCAAAAATTAAAGACAAAGAAAAATTATTGAAAGCAGCAAGGGAAAAATGACAAATAACATACAAGGGAATTCCCATAAGGTTAACAGCTGATTTCTCAGCAGAAACTCTACAAGCCAGAAGGGAGTGGCATGATATACTTAAAGTGATGAAAGGAAAGAACCTACAACCAAGATTACCCTACCCGGCAAGGATCTCATTCAGATTCCATGGAGAAATCAAAAGGTTTACAGACAAGCAAAAGCTAAGAGAATTCAGCACCACCAAATCAGCTCTACAACAAATGCTAAAGGAACTTCTCTAAGTGGGAAACACAAGAGAAGAAAAGGACCTACAGAAACAAACCCAAAACAATTAAGAAAATGGTCATAGGAACATACCTATCAATAATTACCTTAAACATGAATGGATTAAATGCTTCAATGAAAAGACACAGGCTTGCTGAATGGATACAAAAACAAGACCCATATATATGCTGTCCACAGGAGACACACTTCAGACCTAGGGACACATACAGACTGAAAGTGAGGGAATGGAAAAAGGTATTCCAGGCAAATGGAAATCAAAAGAAAGCTGGAGTAGCAATACTCATATCAGATAAAATAGACTTTAAAATAAAGAATGTTACAAGAGACAAGGAAGGACACTACATAATGATCAAGGGATCAATCCAAGAAGAACGTATAACAAATATAAATATATATGCACCCAACATAGGAGCACATCAATACGTAAGGCAACTGCTAACAGCTATAAAAGAGGAAATCGACAGTAACACAATAATAGTGGGGGACATTAACACCTCACTTACACCAATGGACAGATCACCCAAAATGAAAATAAATAAGGAAACAGAAGCTTTAAATGACACAATAGACCAGATAGATTTAATTGATATTTATAGGACACTGCATCCAAAAACAGCAGATTACACTTTCTTCTCAAGTGTGCACAGAACATTCTCCAGGATAGATCATATCTTGGGTCACACATCAAGTCTCAGTAAATTTAAGAAAACTGAAATCATATCAAGCATCTTTTCTGACTATAACGCTATGAGATTAGAAATGAATTACATAAAAAAAAGGAAAAAACACAAACACATGGAGGCTAAACAATACGTCACTAAATAACCAAGAAATCACTAAAGAAATCAAAGAGGAAATCAAAAATACCTAGAGACAAATGACAATGAAAACATGACAATCCAAAACCTATGGGATGCAGTAAAAGCAGTTCTAAGAGGGAAGTTTATAGCTATACAAGCCTACCTCAAGAAACAAGAAAAATCTCAAATAAACAATCTAACCTTACACCTAAAGAAACTAGAGCAAGAAGAACAAACAAAACCCAAAGTTAGCAGATAGAAAGAAATCATAAAGATCAGAGCAGAAATAAATGAAATACAAACAAAGAAAACAATAGCAAAGATCAATAAAACTAAAAGCTTGTTCTTTGAGAAGATAAACAAAATTGATAAACCATTAGTCAGACTAATCAAGAAAAAGAGGGAGAGGACTCATCAATAAAATTAGAAATGAAAAAGGAGAAGTTACAGCAGACACGGCAGAAATACAAAGCATCCTAAGAGACTACTACAAGTAACTATGCCAATAAAATGGACAACCTGGAAGAAACGGACAAATTCTTAGAAAGGGACAACCTTCCAAGAGTGAACCAGGAAAAAATAGAAAATATGAACAGACCAATCACAAGTAATGAAATTGAAACTGTGATTCAAAATCTGCCAACAAACAAAAGTCCAGGACCAAAAGGCTTCACACGTGAATTCTATTAAACATTTAGAGAAGAGCTAACACCCATCCTTCTCAAACTCTTGCAAAAAAATTCAGAGGGAGGAAAACTCCCAAACTCATGCTCTGAGGCCACCATCACCATGATACAAAAAGCAGACAAAGATACTACAAAAAAAGAAAATTACAGACCAATATCACTGATGAATATAGATGCAAAAATCCTCAACAAAATACTAGCAAACAGAATCCAACAACTCATTAAAAGGATCATGCACCATGATCGAATGGGATTTATCTCAGGGATGCAAGGATTCTTCAATATACGCAAATCAATCAATGTGATAAACTATATTAAGAAACTGAAGAATAAAAACCATACGATCATCTCAATAGATGCAGAAAAAGGTTTTGACAAAATTGAATACCCATTTATGATAAACACTCTCCAGAAAGTGGGCATAGAGGGAACCTACCTCAACGTAAAAAGGCCATATACGAGAAACCCACAGCAAACATCATTGTCAATGGTGAAAAACTGAAAGCCTTTCCTCGAAGATCAGGAACAAGACAAGGATGTCCACCCTCACCACTCTTATTCAACATAGTTTTGGAAGTCCTAGCCATGGCAATCAGAGAAGAAAAAGAAATAAAAGGAATACAAATTGGAAAAGAAGTAAAACTGTCACTATTTGCAGATGACATGATACTATACACAGAGAATCCTAAAAATGCCACCAGAAAACTACTAGAGCTAATCAATGAATTTGGTAAAGTTGCAGGATACAAAATTAATGCACAGAAATCTCTTGCATTCCTATACACTAATGATGAAAAAGCTGAAAAAGAAATTAAGGAAACATTCCCATTTACCATTGCAACAAAAAGAATAAAATACCTATGAATAAACCTACCTAGGGAGACAAAACAACTGCATGCAGAAAACTATAAGACACTGATGAAAGAAATTAAAGATGATACCAACAGATGGAGAGATATACCATGTTCTTGGATTGGAAGAATCAATATTGTGAAAATGACTGTACTACCCAAAGCAATCTAAAAATTCAATGCAATCCCTATCAAATTACCAATGGCATTTTTTACTGAACTAGAAGAAAAAATCTTAAAATTTGTATGGAGACACAAGAGACCCCAAATAGCTAAAGTAGTCTGAGGGGAAAAAAACGGAGCTAGAGGAATCAGACTCCCTGACTTCAGACTATACTACAAGGCTACAGTAATCAAGACAATATAGTACTGGCACAAAAACAGAAACACAGATCAATGGAACAAGATAGAAAGCCCAGAGATAAACCCAAGCACCTATGGTCAACTAATCTATGACAAAGGAGGCAAGGATATACAATGGAGAAAAGACAGTCTCTTCAATAAGTAGTGCTGGGAAAAATGGACAGCTACATGTAAAAGAATGAAATTAAAACACTCCCTAACACCATATACAAAAATAAACTCAAAATGGATTAGAGACCTAAACGTAATTCTGGATACTATAAAACCCTTAGAGGAAAACATAGGAAGAACACTCTTTGACATAAATCACAGCAAGATCTTTTCTGATCCACCTCCTAAAGTAACGGAAATAAAAACAAAAATAAACAAATGGGACCTAATGAAACTTAAAAGCTTTTGCACAGCAAAGGAAACCATAAACAAGGCAAAAAGACAACCCTCAGAATGGGAGAAAATATTTGCAAACGAATCGACGGACATAGGATTAATCTCCAAATTTTATAAACAGCTCATGCAGCTGAATATTAAAGAAACAAACAACCCAATCCAAAAATGGGCAGAAGACCTAAATAGACATTTCTGCAAAGAAGACATACAGATGGCCAGGAAGCACATGAAAATCTGCTCAACATCGCTAATTATTAGAGAAATGCAAATCAAAACTACAATGAGGCATCACCCTACACCAGTTAGAATGGGCATCATTAGAAAATCTACAAACAAGAAATGCTAGAGAGGGTGTGGAGAAAAGGGAACCCTCTTGCACTGTTTGTGGGAATGTAAATTGATACAGCCACTATGGAGAACAGTATGGAGGTTCCTTAAAAAAACTAGAAATAGAATTACCATATGATGTGGCAATCCCACTACTGGGCATATACCCAGAGAAAACCATAATTCAAAAAGACACATGCACCCTAATGTTCCTTGCAGCACTATTTACAATAACCAGGTCATGGAAGCAACCTAAATGCCCGTCGACAGACGAATGGATAAAAAGATGTGGTACATATATACAATGGAATATTACTCCGCCTTAACAAGGAACAAAATTGAGTCATTTGTTGAGACGTGGATGGATCTAGAGACTGTCTTACAGAGTGAAGTAATTCAGAAAGAAAAAAACAAATATCGTATATTAACGCATGTATGTGGAACCTAGAAAAATGGTACAGATGAACCGGTTTGCAGGGCAGAAGTTGAGACACAGATGTAGAGAACAAACGTATGGCCACCAAGGGGGGAAAGCCGTGGGGGGGTGGGCATGGTGGTGTGATGAACTGGGAGATTGGGACTGACATGTATACACTGATGTGTATAAAATTGATGACTAATAAAAACCTGCTGTATAAAAAAATTAAATTAAATTAAAAAAATAAAAAGAAAACCAGGGAATGTAAACAATATATAGAGAACACAGAAATAAAGTCTATGTTTTCTTTTCCTTTGTGAAAGTATAAGCTAGCATATTGTGTCAGGTATAAATATCATAGAAGAATACCAGAAAACCTCTGGATTGCAGTTTGTAAATTTACAGGTTAAGGGAGATGCCAAAATATAGGTTGAATGTTTATTATTTGTGATATTACTATTCACTAATCATTGCCCCTTTACATATATGCATTATAATACAGTTGTTCAGAAAAGTAGGGTTTGGTTTCAGAAAGTCCTAGGTTCAAACCCTTGTCCTGCCATTTAAATACAATGTGGCATTGAATGAATTATTTTATCCTTTCTGATTCCAAAATTTCTCATGTGTAAACTGGGAGAAATAATACATTACTGTCGGTGTTTTTGTCAAGATTAAATGAGACAGTAAAGTGATAGATAAGTGTTTACTATTGGTAATTATCATTAATGAAGTTTGCAAACATCATCGTCATGGTTAGATCAGTTCACTTTTTCCTGAGGATCTACTGGGACTCAGCACGTATTAAGCTTTACTGTTACATTAAAGAATATTGAAAATGAGAGTCTATCATGATATTACATGTTGGTGTAAGAAGATAAGTCATGTAAGTGTGAACTATTTAATTAGAGTCATACTACATACAGAACACATAGAGAAACTGTTTGAGCTTTATGAGCTCTTATGAGCTTTAACCCAGGAAAGAAGTAGAGAAAGTACTGATTGTGTGGCATCTGGGAGACAAGGAAGTTGGAGGAAGAGAAGGTGGCGCCTTCGTGGTTGGATGGCCTCCCCCTGGCAGGTGGGGGCTCCAGGTCACCTTCCAGGAACCGGATCCTGCACCATCTGTCTAACCCACAAACTCAAGGAAAGAGATCAAGATGAGGCCTCTGAGCTGAAAACTCAAACATTCGAAACATCAAGAGACCCAGGAAAATTCCTTTCAATACACTTTTCTCCAAGGTATTTTCCAATGTTCTATCATTGTTCCTGTCTCTGGTCTGGGATTTCTCAAATTCAAGTACTCATGTACTGGTAAGTGCTTACGGAGCACCTGTTTCCATTTAAATTCAGGAGCTCTGACCCAGAAAACAAACAAAAAACAAAAAGAGACAGACACAGTAGGATGGAGGGAGAGAGGGAGAGAGATTTTAATTTCTCCAATATTGATTGGAGAAACAGGTTCTTTTTCTTTAAAAACCTTCCTCTCTCCTACCCCTTCTTTACCACAACCTAGCCTCCTCAGACACATATTTACTCCTTAGAATTAGTTTATACCCAATAAATGATTTATGATGATATCTTTCAGGATATTATATAACTTAACTTCTTCACTCTTCAAATAAACATTCAATTACTTCCCATTAAAAATTATCTCTGTGATTTATACTACTGCTATTTAGAGGTTCGCCTACCCTCATGACCATGAGCAACGTTTTTAAAAATATGTTTTACAGATTTCAGATGTCAGTGTGACACTGGCTGAATCTGAAATTTACATCGAATGATGAGTCACTGTTTGGGGAAATGTGTACATAATCATTCAGTTTCTGCTGGAAGTGCTCTCCACTGCACACCAGAACACAGGTGCCAAGGATAGGTTATGATGACCCCCTTCAAGTGACAACACATCTCCATTTCCCGCAGGAGCTCATCTTCTGGAGAAAATTTATCCTAGAGAGTTGTAGACCTTCTCTACCAGTTTTCGTTTAGGCAACAAAAATAAAAGTTTCTGAAGTGGGACCACTTTTAAGACATTTATAAATACTAATCGAACTGATTCCCTCCTCAAGCATTGAAAAATGTGCACAAAGGCCTTGGTGTTTCTACGAGAAAATGAATAAGTTAATTTTTCACCGAGCAGGACAAGAGTGTTCCGCTCTTGGCCTTAGATTCTGGAAGGTTATCTCTGCAAAAGATATTTTGGAATTGGTCTTGCAAAACAAACAAACAAAACCAAGGCAAAAGAAAAAAAACTTTGGTGTTTATGTTCCATAGCAGAGCCTAAATGCAGGGTGAATGACGAAAAGGCAGCTTAAGTGGTCCTTAACTTATTTACAAATAATGAACCATTTGAAATTCTAATGAAAGCTATGAACCCACTAAATAGAAAAAACAGACACACACACACACACACACACACACACACACACACAAATGTGAATTTAATTTCAAAAGAGTTCTAAACCCACAAGTTCTTCCCTGAACTCCAGGTGAGGAACACATGATCTGTTTAAGAATCTCACTACTCAAAATGTGATCTACAGAAGGGCAAAATCAGCATCAGCTGGATATCTTCTAGGAAATGCAGAATCTTAGGCCCTCTTTTGGGTCCACTGAATCAGAACCTGCATTTTAGTAAGCTCTGCAGGTGATTCCTAGGCGTCTAAGGTTTAAGAAGCTCTGCTTACACAGTCATGTTAATGGAGAGTTTAGAATTAAAAATTTATATCTCAAATCACATTTGGAAATGAGCCATACTATAATATTCTTCATAGAACATATATACTATTTGTAAATGGATAAACAACAAGGTCCTACTGCATAGGATAAATATCCTGAGATAAACCATAATGGAAAAGAATATAACAAAGAATGTATATATATGTGTAACTGAATCACTTGGCTGTGCAGCAGAAATAAACACAACATTGTAAATCAACTATACCTCAATTAAAAAAACTTAAAAAAGAACATATATATTATTTGTAAATGAGAAGATGAAGGTGTCAGTAATACTTTACATGTGTTTGATGAGATATCCTTTTTCCCACTCTCAGCAGCTCACTTCTGGGTCCTCACTTCTTACTCTGCTTTGCCCTGCTCTTCCCTCTGCAGGCTAAGCTGGAAGTGAGAGCTGGGACCTTGGAAATTCCAAAGGCTTAAGTCACCTTACATTGGTTCATCATGAGAAGCTATTCAGGAGATGCATCGTTTATAAGTGAGAGGAAGTCAAGCACCATACCACCAAATCTATACATCTACTGGACATAAATCCTTAGTGGCTTGAGGAACAGACATTCCTAACAATGGGTGGAGAGACAGATTAAGAAATTGGAGGGGGAATGCTATCTAAAGCAGTTTGGTTATTTAAAGGGGCTGGTGGGAAATAGCCTCCCGGCTGCTGGATGGATTTATGATTTAAGGGCAAGACCTGTTTAACTGCAAGAGGCTATGCTTCTCTCTAGACTTAAGAAATGATATTCAGACAGCTCTGAGCAGATGTTCTGAAATTCTCTGCTCAAGACCATTCTGTCTTCCAAGCAAGGGCCCATTTCATTGGCTGCCCCTTCTCTGGTGCACATACTCGTGGTGCAATACAACCTTCAGGAGTTAGATCTTCGTTTCACCAGCCATTGAACCATTAAAATGTACTTTTAAACCCCCTTCCACATGATGCCACTGTTTCTTATTATAGGGCACTGGAAACTTCACTGGGCCCAATTTATAAGGCAATGTGGTCTCCAGATTATATCAAATCAGAAGCTCCTGGATTCAGGGCTAACATCTTTAACTAGCATCATTCATGTTTACGTGCTTTGACTCCCTTAGGAAAATGAAACTCTTTCCAGGCTAGATTTTATTCTCCCCATTTATAGTTGTGGAAAATGGAAGCACAGAGGTTAAATGACTTACTCAAGGCCAACCTACCCAATGAATAGGGGAGCTGAGTCCTAGTGGAGTTTTATTATTTTCCTCCTGTAAGTCCTCTTTCAGTCACACTTTGCTCCTGCCAGAGAGAACAGGAAGACTGGCCAAATTCTCATTACATGGTGCCTTCCTGCCTTTAGTCCTGCACCATGGCAGGCATCAGCTCAGACCTGTGTGCCCAAAACATTCTGTTTCTATTAACTAACTGTGGTACCACTCCAGGGAGGAGCCAAGAAGAAAACGAATAACTATAATTTTAAATGCAGCACCTATCAAACCTAAAGATTAAACCAATAATCTCAGACTTTAAAGGTACACTAGGTAAACACATTACTGTAGTCTGAAATATGCTGTTTCTATAAAAAATCATGACTCAGGTGACCACAGGAGTAGAAAGATACAAACAACTGGGTAAGAGGATGGGAAATATGAAAGAAGAATATTTAAGAAGGGCAATTTGGAGTAGATGTGAAAAGAGCAGTTGCTATAAATACCATCAAATCAAATGGGCAAAACAGTGATGGTTGTTTTGCACCAAATTAAAAAACAATTTGTTGGAATCCCTTTTACCACAAAAGATAAAGGCATTCTCCTCTGAGAGCTTTGATATTATGGTAAATAAAGAGATTCTGGCGATAAGAACACCAACCCTCTGCAAGCCTAAGATGAAAGTCTACTCTAGGAAGATGTTTAACATGGTACTTGAATTTCCCATTAAGTCCCTGCCAATAAGATAAAAGTTATAAACATTCAGAAGAAGTAGGATCTTTAAGTGTTTTTTACACATTCTCTTAGATACTGCAGGTCATATCTTCAGAAATAGTTCACTGATGGTTAAATTCTCGCTTTTAATCACAGAGATTGTTTCAGTGTGTTAGATCTTTCACAACGCATTTTCAATAATCCATTAACACAGAGGTTTATGTGAACACTTTTTGTCTGTTTCAAAATCTCCCCCGTTCCCAAAGAAAGCAACTGGAATCTGACACACATTGATGAACCATAAGGAGGTCTGTCAAATGCTTAGAAGACTTAAGATGCACAGTGTGCAGCTCAGAATCTGTACTCAAAGGAAAACCTTTCTCTTACTTATACTCTTTCACAAAGCGAAGAAGATATACAGAGAGAACATCCACCCTTATTTATGCAGTAATTAAGATTGCTAGAATTTCACATTTTATTCCTCTTTGAAGAGGAAAGTTTATCTAATTCCACAGATTAGAATTAGTAGGATTCAGGGGAGCAGAATTCCATAACTGGCATAATGGAGGGAGTAGTCCTCAGGACTCTATTTGCACTGGGCCTCACTCCCTCTTTTTAGGAATAAAGGGGATGCTATTCTCGTCCAATGTACTATGATCCTCAAGATATTTCACAAGTAACAACATCTATATAGAAGTAATGAACCATGTGACCTAGCAGGTTCATAGGATATGTGAAAGGAATAATCGCTGCCTTGCAAAAAACCTATTCCTCACCCTTTCACTCATCATTCTCTGTCACCCACAAGGCCACCACTCCCCAGTATAATCCAAGGACATTCTTCTTAGATTATATGTTTCAAATTATATAGTCTACTAGGTAACAACGTTCTGAAAATAGGTTTGTTTTCATTTTCTCTATGATTATCTAGATAGCAATGCAATACTTTAACCCTAGAGTGTCTAATTGTTTAAATTTGATAATTAGCCTCAATTTTTACTTATGATCTAGCAATTCTTGGTACAATACTTTCTCGTTTTTTTTTTTTTTTTTTTTTTTTTTTTTTTTGCGGTACCCGGGCCTCTCACTGTTGTGGCCTCTCCCGTTGCGGAGCACAGGCTCCGGACGCGCAGGCTCAGTGGCCATGGCTCACGGGCCCAGCCGCTCCACGGCATGTGGGATCTTCCCGGACCGGGGCACGAACCCGTGTCCCCCTGCATCGGCAGGCGGACTCTCAACCACTGTGCCACCAGGCAAGCCCTCTCTTGTTTTTTTAATTGCATAAAAATCTGATCAAAAGGACTCAAATTTTGACTCAATGGTGCTCGTTCGCCCCCTCTTCCCAATAGCTTTTTGCAATTCTAAAAAGTATCAGCCATTCCTTTCTCACTCTTGTTGACCTTCACATGTTCTAAGCCACAATCTGAGTCATATTCTCGTGTGTGTTAACTTTTATCTTTGTTTTACACTTGCTTCTGCTCATCTGAATTTTATTATTGGACTCCAAAGCCCTGGCCATCCATGGTGCTGAAAGCAACAGATGTCAGTTCCCTGGCTCCTTGCCCTCCTGTAGAGGGATCCGGCAGGTTGGACAGGTGAGTTTGATAGGAGTTATTCCAGAGCTCCTGTCTAGTTCCTATCTTGCTATAACTCCTTTCCTCTGTCTAGCCTACATAAAGGAAGAAAACATTTACTCAGACACTAAGCTAAATAACTCAACCTCCCTGCTAGAAAACAATTCTTTCTGAGTGATATTTAATAACTAGAAACATCCTAGAAGCCTGCTTGTAGGGGAAAAGTCAATCTAAGAATAACTACTCACAGCACAAAAAGCCAACTAAAATCCTTTATTTTTCTTCAGCGTTCTATTTCTCTGAATTCTTTCAACTAGGCCATTAGCTCAACTGTTGACCTTGGGCAAGCTGCTTAACCTTTTTAGGCTTCAGTTTTGTCATTTATAAGTGAGGTACCAGTCACGTGGCTTACTCATAAAGTGTCCTCTAGAAATGGTTTCCCTCTCTTTGAGGCAGTTAGCAGAGATTTTTTTCTATTTAAATACTGGAACACCATACTAAAGGAAATAGTATTTTTTTAAAACACCAAGTAGGTTCCAGAGTCACAAATATTGGTGATGTATAAAGCAAACTTGACTTAATTACATTTACCAAGTAATCATTTAGAATGACTAGACCAAATCAAATCTCATCTATTAAAAAAATGATCTGTCGAGAATGAGGACAAGACAATTTCAAGGGGGTACCTACCAAAAAAAAACACAACAAAAAAACCAAAAACACACACAGAGATGAGCCTACACATGAGATCAAATGTGAAGGAGGCGATGTAATTTTCCACTCTGAAATTGATGGGTGGTACTGGCTCCAAAAACATCAAATCAACACATCTTTCCCACTTAACTGTGCCAGTGATTTATTTGATCTGACTGGCCTGAAAAGTGACCTCTGGTTCCACCTGCTAAAGGATGTCTGACCTCTGCCTGTGACTCATTTCAGCAGAATGGAATACTCAGGTGGAATCCTGATGAACAGCCCCAACGGTAGACTACAGGTGACGCAGGGAAAGGGATTGTATTAATGTATCATACTAATTTATTGGCAGTTTTGTGTGATAGTATATTTGCTGAATGAGGCCTGCCAAAAAGATCAGGTTATAGCAGGAACACATGATTTTCCAACCAGCCATAAAATATAAATCAAATGCCTTTTCTGTCCACTGTCAGCCACCTCCACCCACTCCTTGTCCTCAGTGCTCAGACAAATTGAAGCACATGCCACAATTTGTAGAAGGAAAATCAAACTCAATTTCGCAGTACAATGAAGTGAGTTTTGGTCTTGTCATGTCCACTGACATATCGATCCCTAGAAGATTGAAAAGATCAGGATGTTCTAGGTTTTCGCTTTTATAAATAAAAACATGTAGAAATGCAATGTGTAAACGGAGGGCAATACAGCACGTATGCAGCTTTACAAAGATGCAAGAACTCCAGGGGGGCTAATGTTGTAAAACAGCGCTACGATATAAAAGTCACTATTTAAGAGGTCACATTTTCTTTCCCTTTAGAATTACAGCCTCAGAAGACAAATGGTCTCCTAATCCAGGTTCATTTAAAGTGCAGCTGATCAGTTCACAGCTAAAAGGAATTTTAACTAGAGAAGAAAAACGAAAAAACAGCCTATCTTGGCCCTTTGTAGAATTTATGTCAGATCTATAATGCCATAAACCCAACACTCTTATCAAACATTTTCTATTTAATCTGAAAGGGGACTGAGACAAATCACTTATATGTTCACATCTGTGATTTGCAAAGTGCAGTATGTGTAGCCTCCCTGATACATGTAAAGACCACACAGAGATGAAGCATTAAGAAATGGAACCACTTTATCACGAGGAGACGATGAAATTGTAAGAAATACCATAAAACACCCTAGAGTCTAGTAAGCTAAATTTCTAACTGTGGAAGGAAAAAATAAAGGAATGAACCTGTGTTTTCAGGTAGGTACAATGTCACTCGTTATGACAACAAGATGATTTTCTAATTACCATTTACTAGAGGAATACTGCAAAATTCTCTGCAACTCCATGGAAGTCATTACTGCGTATTACGTGGTGCCCTGTACCTCACATAAAACTGCTGCAAACATAGCTTCGCATGCCTTTTTGGAAGGCAAACTGGGCACAGATCGATAATGTTGCCCAAGAAAAACCACACACAGGAATTTGAGGAGGGAAATAACTTCTTCCCTGATCCTAATTTAAATGGTTTCAAACCAGAAGGAACTTCTCGTTGGGCGTGATCTTTAAAAATTACAGCGATGCCTCACGTCACCATATTCTAAAGTGATTACTTGTGGTAAGTAAAGATAAACTCATTAGTAATTACACAGTCCTTTATTGTGAAACCCAGAGAAAAATTATTTGAGGTATTTTTTTAAGCCAACAAGAGAATGACTTTACTTCTTCAATCAGTTTGACTACAGTAATGATTTTCTTAGAATTAAAATTTGTCGAAAGCTCTAAATATTTCATCTTTTAGACTAAGAAGCAAGTGGTTAATGTCACAGCTAATACATTTGTCAGTCTGCTAATTTTCTATTAGAATAGGTAAACATCAGCCCTTTCTTGAAAGCATACTATTTACCATGTGTCAGGAGCAATGCAGGGAGAACTTATTTGAAAATCATGAGGTAGGGCGTTATGAAATGAACAGGAACCACAGGAAGACAATAAGAGAAACAAAAAAGGGAAAGGCATTTAATAATTCACAAGTGATGGTGGGGTGTGCTTCAGGTGAGTGGGGGAGGATGGTATTTACTGTGAAAACAATAAAATCAACCCCCAAAATGCAAGCCAGAGATATTGGAAAATCTGAAAGAAAAGATAGTTTGTAAGAAATAGTTCCACTAAAAACAAAAACAACATTAAAACAAGACTTATAAACATGCAATGGAAATAAAAGAAAATGAGATCTTGTCCACATGACGTTAGAACAGAGAACGGTTCTTCAAATATGCTTATTATTTGAGAGAATAGGTGTAGAGAGAGAAGAACAAACTCTCCTTTCCATCTTTTAAAGATATAATACACTCATTTATGCTACATTGTGCCAGATTTTGTTTAAGGCAGCTTCGGTTTTACTGTAAGTAGAAGAAAACAATAACTAGTAAATAATAAAGGTTAAGTGCTTTGTTCTGCCTATTATCAGATGTTCTTTCTAAAATTAGGATCAGTGGGTCATTTTGGGGTCATTTTTTGTTATTATAGATCACTTGGAGCATGGGTTGATATCCAAACCTTGTGTTCCAAAGCAAATATTACTGCCATAGCAAAATTTTCATTTAAAATGGACTTTTGAATATCATTTCCATCTTTTTTCTCTGTATTACATAGTTCCTCAAAAACAAGACCTCTACTTCCAAATAAAGAGAATAGTCAACAGTATAAAGTACTATAGCACTTTAGTTTCTTGGTGTTATAAAATTGGTATTGTCAGTATAAAATAGTTAAACATCTCTAGAAGAAATGGACAAATTCTCAGAAAGGTACAATCTCCCAAGACTGAACCAGGAAGAAATAGAAAATATGAACAGACCAATTACAAGTACTGAAATTGAACCAGTAATTTAAAAACTCTCAACAAGCAAAAGTCCAGGACCAGATGGCTTCACAAGTGAATTCTACCAAACATTTAGAGAAGAGTTAACACTTATCCTTCTGAAACTATTCCAAAAAAATTGCAGAGGAAGGAACACTTCCGAACTCACTCTATGAGGCCAGCGTCACCCTGATACCAAAATCAGACAAAGATAACACACAAAAAAGAAAATTATAGGCCAATATCACTGATGAATATAGATGCAAAAATCCTCAACAAAATACTAGCAAATTGAATCCAACAACACATTAAAAGGATCACACACCACGATCAAGTAGGATTTATCCCAGGGACGCAAGGATTTTTCATATCCACAAATCAATCAGTGTGATACACCACAGTAACAAACTGGAGAATAAAAACCATACAATCATCTCAACGGGTGCAGAAAAAGCTTTTGACAAAATTCTCATCTTTCCTTATTAAAATGTGAGGGAAGAAGCCTTGTGAGAAGATGGTATTACCCAACTCAGAATTATTTCAGATGTTTCACACTTTTTTCTTTTTATCAGTTTTAGAATGAGTTAATTTAATAGGCTTTAAAAGATTATCTTTGTTTTTGTCATTACATGAGTTAGACATAAACTAAGAGTTACAAATGAGTTCCTAAAAGTTCAGAACCCGTGCTTTCTGCGGTTAAAGAAAGGTGGGAAAAGATGCACCACTCCCTAGCTGTGTAGACTTCAATATGCTACTTAGATGCTCTGTGTCACAATTTCCTTATCCATGAAATGGGGTTAAGAAAGTAGCAACCTCACCAAGTTTTGAGGATCATATGCCATACTACAAGTCTTCAGAAGCATGCACGTCACATAGCACATGTTCAGTAAAGGTTAGTTATTAGTAGTAGTTGCAATTAACCTGCCGTCTATCCTGAATATGTCTCCTCCAAGATCATTTCCTTTGGTTGGTATTTCAGCGGGAAACTGAGTGTAGCCAGAAATCACCAGGCAGCATGCTCTTGACACAGGAATTTCATGAAATAAATTTTCTTGCTTCAAATTGTCCCTGTTTCAACTAGTAAAGACCTCATAGCTTTGGGGCAATACCAAGTAGCAGATTCTCTTCATGATGTGTATGTGGGATATATACGTGGGGAGTGGGAGAAGGGCTTGGACAATATAGACTTGCTTTAAATCCTAGTGTGGGCTTCTTTTGGGCTAGAAGGTCCGTCTCCTGTGAAATGAAGTCATGACCTGCAGTCATGTGTCAGAGAAGCCTATGCGTCAGAGAAGACCCCATCCTGCCCAGGCGCAACATGCAGCGTGCGTCTCAAGGGATGGAGTCCCACATCCCTCCTGTAGCCGACATCCATATGAGACACTACATGAATGGTGAGAACACCAGAGATGAGTCACACAAATCTATTAACATGATGCCAGGAACAAGATATAGTCTTAATGTTAATATAAATGTAAGATTCATAATTGCAGTCTTATTTTTCCTAGTTTAAGCAGTCACTGTGAGGTTCACGTACTAATGCAGACACTAAAATCGCTGTGGGTATGGATCTGAGTAACAGAAACTAACTAAAATGTATTTGTACAGTGGCCGATGGGTCCATCCAGCTGCCTGTGTCTATTAAGGGGGCATCTCTATGTGCTTGGAACCATTGAACATTACTAGCTTATTCCTAATTTTGGAAGTGACATACCATCACTTCCATTGCATTCTTTGGTCACCAGACCAACCCTGGTGAAATGTGGCAGAGAACTCCTTATACCATCTACCTGAAGCCCCCATTCCCTTTTGCTTTAGAGAACCAACATCACCAAAGATTTGCCTCCATGTTTTCCTTGCAACGCTGCACTTTAACCTAAGAATGATGCCAATATTCCAAATAATTTTGAGCACTATGTAGTTCTTTATGTATCTACTTAACTAGCTACTGACCTATATCTCATCCTATCTGTTTGTTCCTCCTCTCCTCCCCCTCTTCCTCCTCCTTCTCCTCCTTCTTCTTCTTCCTTTGTCCCTCTCTGCACCCCCTTCATCTCCCTAACCCCTAACAGAAACGAAAAGGAGCTCTGGTTCAGCCTCACTGGATACCAGCTAAGGTAATAAAATGAACACTGCACTGGGAATTAGGGACTCTGGTTCTCCTCTCTGCCATTTGACTTTCTTAGAAAGGAAACACAGAGATGTTACTTCCTATCTATCTAAGTTGTGGTTTCTCTATTTCTAAAATTAGGAAGTTAGACGCTACACTGGTCTGATATGCCTCTCTGGCCTTGGAACTCTAAAATAAGAACCCCTGCAAGATGACTAATGAAAAGAACAAAGCAGAATTATGAGATTTACAGGCATTTCTCTGAAAAGTGATTTTGCAGACTTCTATACCTTTTACTCTAGTCTTGGAGTCTAGCTTTAAATCCTACAACTCACGTGGCAGGCAGAAGAACTTTTCCAGTATTCTCTAGTAGGCATACCTATAGCACACATTAAAAGTACTGGACTGACATTCAGGATCAAAGAACAACTTTCCAAAGGAATGAAAGGCGCCTACAACCAGCCAGTTGCTTATAAGGCAAATACTTAAAAGCTACACCACAAACATCAGTGAAAGACACGAGCACACTGGGCACATAATCAATGTCAAAAAAGATACATTATGTCCAGGCCTTCTCGGAACCCTCATGTACTTACGTGGAGCCACCAGGGATAACAAAGCTTTTAAGTGTAAACAAATGGGCACTTACCTGACTGAGACAAAAGCGGTGTATACGGGATTTTCGGTTCTATTGCACTCATCGGTGGAGGTAGCAAAGGGTTGGCGAAGCTGCGGAGTGGATGAGTTGGTCGAACACAGGCTGTGGGGATGGTTCTGCTGGGCGCCTCCTCACCGCTGGGATGCTCAGGCTGTGCTGGGGGCAACATGGGTGGCTGTTGGGTGGCTGGTCCTTCACTCACTGCTGCAAGGGAGACACAAAAAGCCATTCATAATCCGTGACAAAGTGGGCTTTCCCTAAGTCACCCGAAGGGGCCCTGGAGCAGTTCAGAGAGTTATGCCAGGATCTGACTAATCCATTCTTCACGTTGAGAACATTCCATCCCTCTACCCTCATATATTTAAGGGATAGGATAACACTGCCCCTTTAAACAGTAGAAACAGACCCAGTAGGACAGGGCTCTGTCTTCCGGGGAGAGTAGTAAAATATACACGGCACTGACTGTGTTGCCTGAATTGTCTGGGCCTTGCAATCGTAAGTGAAAAAGCGAGAAAAAAAGGGTTATTTCTCCTTTCATAAGTAGCGATGTCAGTGACATTCAACGTACCAAACCCGGCTACGGCTGCATTATTATCTACCAGCCGATATGCCAATTTTTTTAAACATGCCATGTCAACTGTCAGACAAATCAGAGTTACCGGGTGCTCAAGGCATTGCTAATAAAATGATACGAATAATAACCATCATCATTATCTTCCATAACAAAATAGAAGCACATCCAGCTAAGAAGTTATAGGAGAGATCAATCTGCTGAAACAAGTTGCCTGAACGCAGAATTGCAATTTTTCCTCTTTGGTAGCAAACATTGTAATTTTCAGTCAGATTACTATGGTTAGAGAGGTTTCACACAGCCGTTTGTGACAAGCCTTTGGCTATCTGGACAGTTCTGCATGTGGAAACACACCTTTTCTCCAGAGAACACAGTTTAGTTTGACTAAAATACTGTTTATCATGCTAAGGATGCTGTGATTTGACTTTATTCATTCATATTCAGAGTCAACAGATCCCAGTTAAATTGAAAATGAACAGAGCTGCATAGCAGGTATAAGTGTGGATGAAAGAAGAGTATTTCTGATGACTTATTTCTTTAAAAAGTGCTACTGGGTAAAGTGGAAAAAATACAGTGATAGAAGATAATGTCTCACTTTTGAAAGAGAATTTCTATGCAGGAAATATTTCAAGATAATTAGTTTGTGAGATAATTTTGAGACACCTCTCTGGGAGGCTCAGTGAGGTCAGCAAAGGGCAGAGGAGATAGAAAATCTGATAATGCTGAAGGGGGTGGAGATTAAAGATACAAAAGATCAAGATATCATATTAAAGATATGCAAAAGCGAAATGTGCCTGCAGAGGGTATTTGATATTAAAACTCACTTGTCTATATTCACAAAGGGTTAGAGGTCCTCTGGGTCACTGAGCGGGCTTCAGGCTTACCCCCTTCAAAGATGGAGATGAGGAGATACAGGGTTGGCCCAGGACAGATGCAGTCACTTAGCAAATGGAACCAGAAAATGGGCAAAGACTTGATTAAAGATTTCTTCAAATATGGAAAGTGTAATCCAGCAAACTGGATAGAACTCTGAGGGCAAGAGCAGTTTGAAGAGAAGTACCTTATCTCTAGGCTAGGAAGTCCTATCAAAGATGGAGAGGAGAAACACATGCAGGTACAATCTCAAGGTTCAAGTATGGGGCTGCAAGGAAAACATTAAGGCAAATCTTTGGTGATGTTGGTTCTCTAAGGCAAAAGGGAATGGGGGCTTCAGGTAGGTGGTATAAGGAGCTAAACTGCTTTTAAGAATGTAAAGGGAAAGAGGAACATGTGTGTTCAATCAAGATGGTGTAATTAGGTGGTTGAGAGTATAGTTTTAGAAACAAAGAAAATTATGAAGGTTTTACTCTAGACTCATATTTAGTCTAAAGGAACAAATGACCAACGGTCAGTTGTCCAAATAAAAATACAGTATCTCTCAAATCTAGATCAGAGAGAAGCAGCTGCAGGAACCTACAACAAGGTCCTTCTTTATTACCAAAGGGCTGGTTTTTATTAAATGGCCCATATCATCATATTATAAATGCCTCTCCAAGAAAAGAAAGTTCACAATTTTCCTCAGAAATCTGCTGTACTTCTCTCTATTGAAGATGGACTGCAGTAAATCCATATCATATTTTGAAAACTGCTTTAGTTATTACAGAAATAATAACGTTTTGTGATGTCTTTCTTTTCTTCATTCCTTCCTTCATATTTTCTTCTATTCTTCTACATTTTTGAAATCAAATAGATCTAAGTTAAAATATTATTGTGATCATAGGTTTAATAAAACTTACATGCAATTTTTTTAGTCTTCTAAAATTTAGTTACTTTAAAACCTCAGGCTTCACATGAATTCTGTTGACTTCAGTGAATTTTAGGGGGGAACTCCCCATTTTTCTTCTCTTCAGCATATTTGAAAATAAAAATGCTGTGCATGCCTAGTCCTCCATTCCCAAGTTTTCAGTTGGCCACCATGATTTCCACTGGGAACATCACAATGTGGTTCTTGACTTTGAGAGAAGTAACGGTGGCTTGATATCAATGGACCAGCTCTTTAGCAAAATCAGTACTTAGTACCACATAGTGAAAAGGAACGTGCCTAATGCAATGTGCTAGGTGGAATGGGAGGGTCCAGCCTCAACACTGAATGTATCAGTAATGCATAAGGGACTGTTTTTGTTTTGTTCAAAACGTTAATTTTGCTTAATACCTAATACAATGGACAAGGTACAGGTTTTCCATAGACAATTCATAATGCTTATATTTTACATAGAGCAAAAAAAAAAAAAAAATGCCTTTTAGAAATGGCTGACATCTAAGGCAGTGAAAAAATTCTCAGACAAATACAATAGCAACTGCTCCACTGGAAAAGCTCTCATTTCAGATGAGCCCGTTTGGCCAGTTCAGGTGCCAGCTTCAGGACACCTATGTGAAACAGATTTGCTCTGTGACATGACATTTAGCTGTACTAAGAGCTCTAAAAGCAAACAAAACCTCCTTTCGCCCATGAAGTGCAGCTTCCCTGCAATTTAGACACTAAAGTGAGAATCAAATATGTACTGGCAAGGCACTCCTTTTCAAATGATGAAATAGTAGGAATTCATTGTACAAATAGCATACAATTACACAGCAGAGTCAAATCTCAAGGCACTTTATAATAATTAATGTCAACACATAAATAATTGCTATGGAATAACTGGCAAAAATATTGCAAAAATGGAAATGAGGATTTTTTCTTCCATCTAAAATTGCAATATTTGAAAGAAATACAGCACTCATAACTCTGAGCAAAGACACTTCAAGACTCGAACATTTTTAGGAACCAAATTCACTCATTAATCTCAGAAGAACAAGATCATGCAATAATCCTAAGTAACCCCAATTCCTCACAGTTCGGATTTTTTTTAAAAGACCCGAGAGAAAAATTCATGAACTCTACTGTGCTGATCTTATTTAGGTCAACTTCCATTTGTTAACTGATTTCCAATTTGGCGGAGAGGCGGGGCAGAAAAATAACATGGATAAAGTTGACCAGCTTTCTCACCAAGACCATGCCGACACTGAAAACAATAGTGGAAATCATCTACTCTTCTCTAGTACCTGTTTCAAAGATGAGGAAATGGGGGCACTGATTTTATACTGATTTGTAGAAATGAGACCTCAAGATGATTATTTGAAGTTTTCAAAATATAGCACTTTTCCTTGTTCCCCAAAGGCCAGTTACTTTGCCTATTGAGGCTAAGAGCAGAACTGCAGCGCATTAGTAGGAAGAGGAAAGATTTGTCCATCATGACTGTATAAAGCTTTATCCATGGATCACCAAATATGTGTTATGCAAATGTACTTCAACCTATATCTTTCCTTTCCTTATGGGAGGGGAGAAATTCAGCTTTATTTGTGTCTTCAGAAAGCAGCAGTCTTCGGGGGCACAGTTTTAGTGATTCATCTCTCAAAGTCAAAGGTCTTTCTGATAACTTTTGAGGAAGGAGAGTTGCCCCATTTCACACAGTCAAATGCTTCGTTTCCTGTGTGTGCCTTTCACTGTTTTTCAAGGTGACTAATAAGACATCTCCAGCCAGAGGCATGAAATGTTTTCTGCTTGAGACAGAACAGGGATGTTTAGTGTTCTCCAAGGCATTTAGAAACTGATACTGAATGACTGGAAGTTAACTGTTTCTGACAATGATTTAGAGAATATTTAGTTTCCTAGAAAAGAGGATGCGTTGTTTTTTTTCTTTTCTAAGCAAGCACTTAGAAACACCTTTTGCATTTCACATAGCTTTGGTCAAAAAGTACTTGAAGAATGACTGAGTATATATTTTAAAAACATGTGAAATCTTGGCCAGGAGTAGAATGCCTATGCCTGTTAATTTTAGATGAGAGTCAAGAATTATTAAACTAAGAATTCTGTTAAGAATCTTTTATTTGCATAACTTTCTATAACAGTTACATTATCTATTGTATGTTTGTATTATATATTATGTAATAGTTACATAATTAAATTTATTTAATAATCCTTACTTTTAAATAAATTAACAAAATAAAAAATCTACTAAGGAGACTAAATTTTTCTCCCTTCCTTCTTCCCTCCCTCCCTTCCTTCTCCCTCTCTCTTTTTTTTCTTTCTTTCTTTCTAATAGACCTTAATTTTTAGAGCAGTTTTTAGGTTCCTAGCAAAATTGAGTGGAATATACAGAGATTCACCCTCTGACCCCAGATATGCACAGCCTCCCCACAATCAAAATTTTGCACCAGAGTCATCCATGAGACTAATCACAGATATAAACAAATCTGTGGTCCTTAACCACAGATGAAAACAAATTTTATACTAGCTCATTTATTGTTTTTATTGTTTTCACTGAAATTTAACTTTTGGAATCAAAGAGTAAATGGGATGCTGGATTTTCCGAAGGAGATGATGCTTTTAAAAATGGAAAAGAATCTACAGGAACACCCATGAATAAAATAGCTAATTGCTAGTTTTAAACAAAGTAGTGAACTTTGGCTGTCTCAGTCTTGCTGGAATGAACCAATAAAAGCCATTCTTACACTTTCTTTTAAAGTTAGAGAATATAAATGAAATCAAAAGAAAGCAGTAAACAACGAATCAATGAGGAGAAAACCAAACTAAAACTATAAACCTCTCTTTTCTGTTGGGGACAGTTCATTTCAGAAGTTGAAGAAGGGACTTGTGGGTTCTGAATTCTTTGACTGGAATCATCGCCCTAGTTGTCTGGGGATTCGGAAATTTTGGGTTGTTGGACTTCTCACACCTTTCATATTTAAATTCCTTCAGTATGGTTTGGGGGATTTTTTCTTGGAGTTTTTGCACACAACTCTATTCTCTAGACATGATGTGCAGTGAGAAAAAGAAAAATAAATATAATTATCTGTTGGTAGATTCCTAATGCCTTTTAATTCTAACCTTGTTACATCTAGATGATTTATGATTTCTTAGAGCTGCCCCTGTTGAGTTGGAAAAAATATAGCTACCCCACAAATATATTTTATTGCTGTTACCATCTTATCTATTACGAAATATCCCATCTCACAGGAGCTGCTGAGTCACCCCTTCGTAACAAGGAGAAGAATGCCATAAAATAGATTTTAAAATGCTGTGCTTGAAGAAAAAAAAAAAAAGCCAAATGGCACAGGAGAAATCACCAGGGTATATATAATAGCTTGAGATTCTTTCTCCATTCCTACATTCCTTGAAACAAATGAAATACTACTCTCAGGATACAAAATCAATATACAAAAATCAGTTGCATTTTTATATGCTAACAGCAAACTATCAGAAAGAGAAATTAAGAAAACAATCTCATTTACAATAGCATGAAAAAGAACAAAATACTTAGGAATAAATTTAACCAAGGAGGCGAAAGAGCTCTACACTGAACACTGCAAGACTTTGATGAAAGAAACTGAATAAGCTACAAAAGATGTAAAGATAGACTCTGTTTATGGATTGGAAGAATTAATATTTGATGAATTGATGAAAGAAGACTTTGATGAAAGAAATTGAACAAGCTACAAAAGATGGAAAGATAGACTGTGTTCGTGGATTGGAAGAATTAATATTGTTAAAATTACTACCCAAAGCCATCTATATATTCAATGCAATCCCTACTGTAATTCCAATGTCATTTTTACAGAAATAGAGAAAAAAATCCTAAAATTTGTATGAAATTCTGAATAGCTGAAAGCAATCCTAAGGACAAAGCTGGAGGCATCATAGTTCCTGATTTCAAGCTATCCCACAAAAGTATAGCAATTAAAACAGTATAGTATTAGCATAAAACAGACACAGACCAATGGAACAGAATTGAGAGCCCAAATAAATCTCCACATATAAAAATCAACTAATATTTAACAAGGAATCCAATAATATATCATGGGGAAAGAAGAGTCTCTTCAATAAATGGTGGTGGGAAAACTGGATAGTCACATGTGAAAGAATAAAACTGAACCCCTATCTGGTACCATCTGCAAAAATAAACTCAAAATGGATTAAAGGCTTGAACATAAGACCTGGAACCGTAAAACTCCTGAAAGAAAACTTAGACATTTTTTTGACTGGACACCAAAAGCAAAGCTAACAAGAGCAAAAATAAGCAAGTGGAACTTCGTCAAATTAAACAGCTTCTACACAGAAATAAAATGAAAAGGTAAGGGGAGAAAATTCTTACAAATCAAACATCTGATAAGTGGTTAATATACAAAATATATAAAGAACACATACAACTCAATAGCAAAAAGACAATGTGATTAAAAAATGGGCAGAGGAACTGAATGGATATTATTCCGAAAAGGGAATATAAAAGACCAACAGATAGAAGAAAAGGTGCTCAACATCACTAATCATTAGGGAAATGCAAATCAAAACCACAATGAGATACCACCTCACATCTATTAGAATGGCTAAAATAAAAAAAGCAAGAGATAACAAGTCTTGGCAAGGATGTGCAGAAAGGAAAACACTTTTGCACTGTTAGTAGGAATATAAATGAGTGTAGCCACTATAGAAAACAGTATGGAAGTTCCTTAGGAAATTAAAGATTGAACAATCATATGATCCAGTCATCCCACTTCTGGGTGTAGCCAAAGGCAATCAGGATATCAAAGAGATATCTGCACTCCTGTGCTTTTTGCAGCATTATTCACAATAGCCAAAACAATGAAAAAGCTAAGTTTTTGTCCAGGATGAATGGGTAAAGAAGATGTGAGATATGTATCTATCTATATTTATATTTATATCTGTATCTATATCTACATCTACAGCTACATCTCTATCTATCTATCTATCTATCTATCTATCTATATTATTCAGCCATGAGAAAGAAGGACATCCAGCCATTTGCAACAACATAGACAGACCTTGAGGACATCATGCTGAATGAGATAAGTCAGACAGAGAAAGACATACATTATATAACATCACTTATATGTGGAATCTAAAAAAGCCAAACTCGTAGAAATAGAAGCTAGAATTATGTTCACCAGGGGCTGGGGGTTGAGAGAAGAAGGGAGATATTGGTCAGAGTACAAACTTCCACTTATAAGATGAATAAGTTCTGGGGATCTAATGTACAGCATAGTGATTACAGTTAATGATACTGTATTATACACATGAAAGTTGCTAAGAGAGTAGCTCTTAAATATTTTTATTACAAAAAAGAAATGCTTATTATGTGACATGATGGGGATGTTGGCTAAGGTTATGGTGGTAATCATTTTGCAATACATAAGTGTATCAAATCAACATTTTGTACACCTTAAATTTATACAATGTTAAATGTCAATTATATCTCATTAAAACTGGAAATACACATACATAAAAACAGATGAAATACCACTCTGGGAATTTTTCATCTCCAGCAACTATTTCTTAAAGATGAAAATGTATCGCTGAACTGATTTAATAAAGAGAGCTTTCATACAGTTATTGGTTATAAGGAAAATCAATGAGACATCTTTAGTTATAACCAACAGACACTTAAATAAGAATGTTGGAGGACAGTCACTTGCTTATTAACTTCCCAGTTAACAGAACAAATTAATTTCAAGCACCCATCACATCACTGTTTTACTGAAGCAGTTAATCTTTGTTTCCCCATGACTCCCCGTACTGTCAGTGCAATGGACTATGGAAAGACTCCTAGAAAATCAGTCCAAAAGCATGTACATAGGGTCCAAAAAAACAGACGATGCTGGAAAAGAAAATTCTAGTACACAGGTCATAAGTATATCAATTTTTCCAAAGGATAAGAACACCAAAATGCTACACACTTGACAAGACATCCTTGGTATTATTCATTTGTTCCCAGTAAAAAGAAAGGAAAATGCAATACACTAACTTTTTCCGGCTCCGAAACCTCGGTCCACTGACAGTGTAGGGAACGGCACAGGCCGGAGGGTGAACTGCGGGTGGGGGTATGCACACGTGGGCGATGGAAGGATTCCTGGGTACTGGGCACTTTCTAGGGTTGGCACAGGGATGGCACTCACGACAGCTGCAAAACAAAGATGTTATCGTTAGTATGTATAATTCTACGCATGCACCTAACAAGCAAAAAGGAAACGGCTACATTTTCACATCTTCAAATCCATGCACGTCTTCACAGTACCATGTAGGTTCCTTTACTTACCTCTCTTTCCAGAAAGTCCCTTTCTTAGCTCAGAAGAGATAACTCACTCTTTAAGAATCTTACCAGGGAGCATTACCCTGAGGTTTAAAACTTTTCATGGTTTCAAACAAGGAAATGATTCATCAGCCATCATAAAGCCATCTTAAGGCTTCCTGGCTTTTATTTAGTTTAGTTTAGTTTTTGTTTCAGTCTTTCTCCTAGGCAAGAATGATGACATTAGAAATACTGTGTTGTTCAGAAATGGAATATATTATATAGAGTGGGCTAAGAAAATGGGAATTTTCTATTAATTCCGTGAAAGAGTGTAATGCTTTGGAGATCTATAGTCTGGAGAGAAAATAGCAAGTTATAGTCTAAATAATCACACAAAGGATTTATATTTAAATAGAAAGAAAATACTTTCAAACAGCCAAAATAGTAGTACAACTTAGTGACACATTAATTTAAATGCAACTGAATGTTTTCTGTGAATACCAAACATGTTTTAAGTTATATTGACTTAAACCCACAGATGATATCTTACACAATATTTTCTAGGTTTAGTGAGCATTGTTCCATTCCATTATTCAAATATCTGTTCAATTATATCTTATTATGAAATATTTACTCTAAGTGTAGTCAATCTCCATCTTATAAAATGTTTAGTATTCCCTACCTCTCATTAACTAAAAATAAAAATTAAGCTAGCTACGGGTATGATCAATTTCAACAGTATATTTCTGTGTATAAAATTAATGAAGTTATTTCTGTTATATACTTGATTTTTTATTTAATTATACCCTAATGTCAATTGCTGGAGTTCAGCATGCACAGCAGTGTACATTTACCAAAGGAAAATCTTTTTTTTTTAATCACATCCTCTTACGAAAGTAATTTCATCATCAAGATACAGATTATCTTGCACTATTGTTAGAAACAGATTTTAAAAACATTTTAACTTAAAAATGCAGATTAATTACATTAAATACATAACATTTTAAAATAAAAAGACTGCTTCTAGTAAACTAGCTCTTAAAACTGCATTCGAGAATTCATTTTTCAGTTTATTTATAACACTTCTTAAAGTGTCTATTAACATGTTTGATTGAAAAACGAAGTTGGGTTTTTTTCAGATAAAAAGTTTTGACTGACCGGTTTGACAATGAAGACTAACTCTTTTTTCAGTTGGTTAAGTAATGGTTGTTTTATCTGAATCGAATAAAAATACCTATTAATTATTTAATGGGATAAAACATTTTTTCAAAAGATTATGTTAGTAAAGATATGTGATATTTCAATGTTTCCAATCCTGTCTTAGTATATTGTATTACACAAAGTACCTCTAAGTGAAAAAAATCTGCATATGTATTTTATAATTACTTTGTAAGTCTTAGTAAAACTTTTTACTGTTGTATCTCCTAGAAAATTAGAAAGTAAGTAACTTGAATGAGTAATAAATACCTTTGAAATTTAGGTAGTTTCTAAAACTTTTACTTCCAGAAAAATTGAAGGAAGACATTATCTAGTTGTTTACTGAAATACTATTAAAAGTAACTTTGTATGAGAGTTCACAGAATAATTCTGGCATGTAATTTGGAAGGAGTTTGAATCTTTGAATGATTGCTATAAAAATCTCATTGTTATTGCACTTGCTCATACTTAATGCAAACAAGGTTTCTCAATGTTTAGATCAAAAAGAGAAAACATCGGAATAGAATTTATGCAGTAAGTAATGTTCATCCATGAATACATGCATTAGTTGCACAAAAGAAGCATCTTTCATGTCATTAAGTGATACAATTCTAACACAATCTTATTTTATATACAATTGTGCAGAAATACGAATTGTAATGTTAACACACCGAGAAGAAAAATAATTAGCAGTTAAAAACTTGTGGTCACATAAGTTTATAATATAAATCTAACATCTCAGTTTATAAAAATATTATGTTTCAAAGAAATAAGATAGATGATCGATCAAAGATAGTCCTAAAAACAGATGACAACTGTATATTCTGTGGGGAAAGTGAATTGTAGGTACTAGTTCAAGGGAAAAATGAGTGATACAACTTTTCTCTGTAAAAGGGACCTTCCTCATGTATTTTGTAAATGGATGATGTGGGTATCATATTGCTATGGTATTTTTATACTTTTGGCTTTATTTGAAAGAGTGGAATACCAGAAAAATTACATATTTCACAGATACTTAACTTATAATATTGTAAATGTTAAGTTAAAACTGTGTGGTGATACAAAGCTTTTCTAAATTATTTTTGGGAGGACTCGAATGAAAAACTGAGATTATTAAATGATATATAGCATCATAAATGAAGATGCTTTATAATCTATAAAATATTTTATAAAGAGTAAATTGTGACTATACAAACATATGAACAGACTTTAGAAAAGGGAAAAGAAATAAAATGACAAGGAAACTTTTAAAAAGAATCAGAAATTCAAATCAGATACTAGCCAAAATAATTATAAATTCCCCAAAGGAAAAGGTTATAATTTTATAGTCTTTGTGTCTGTCAAAGTATGGTGCTGGAAATACTTCATATTTTTCAAGTGAGTTAATAAGAAAGATTTTCTAGAAGTATTATTTAGAAATCTGTCATTTTAACCCATTGGAGATTTTTTACATGGTTTGATGTATTATTTAGTATCCTGATGTGTATAGTTACTATGTTACTATAGTAATAATAATGATAATAATAATAGATTTGAACACATTTGTAAATAAGAGTCATATAATAACGTAAAGTCTGTATTCATATAACTCAAAATCTCAGTCTCTGAAGCAGTTAATTTAATGAATTCACACATCTTACTGATCAAAATGAGATCACTGCATAGTCATTAAGGTTGACTGCCAAATTGCAAAGCCTTTCCTGTGTTGACAATTTTTACTCATAAATAAATGTGACAATGATAGTCTCCTTTAGATGCGGAAGGCACCCACTTGACAAACTGCGCACCTTTCTAATCAATATTGTTATGTGAATTTAACCAATCTTTTAGAATACACTTAGAAAAAAAATGTCATAAATATCTCCTGTTTCGAGCTGAATAAATTTGAATAGAGAAACATAAAATAATTTGGCAAGCCACAGATTCTGTATAAGTTAGAAAGCTGAGAGAACCCAAGAGACTAAATTTATATTCCAGCTCCAAGTCTTTCATTACTGAAGAAAAGAAATTTTACTTTTCATGAGTTTTGCATTTTGACTACTGACCTGGGTACAAAAGGTTTGCAAATAATAGAAGTTCTCTAAAAAATAATAAATCGGTTGTATGTCTCTGCACCTCAGAAATTCTCATTCTTCTATACGCTGACATGAAATAGAATAGTCAGTATTCCAAAGCTTTGGTTTTGAAGTATTTTGATGCATGATTCATTTCTAAAACGGCACAGACATCTACCCTTACTTATAAAACTGTTGTTGTGAAACTAATCATTCGGAAATAAGTTGGATCCAACACTGTGTATTGAAGTGCATTTTGGTATTTTCCCTCTACATGTCAGTTTTGAGAGCCAGAAACACACACACATACACACACCCTCACACTACAATTCAAGGCATTCACTGCACTGCTCTGTTTATGTAAAACAGCTCAGAGAGCGATATCATCAAGCATTTTCAATAAATCTCTGCTTTGTGGCTGACTATGACTAGAAATCTGTTCCGACACAGCTTGCTGACAATTGAATTTATATGTCATACTGACACACAAAGATTTTTCAAGTGGAAATTCCCTCACCAAATTAGTTAGTGCCCTGAACAGGGCATGTTGATATTCAAAAACTTTGACAACATTTTAAAAAATGTTAGCGCTAAACATGACTGATAGGAAATCTAAAGTAGAGATTTTATTTTTAAAGCTACAATTTTAAGAAATAAAGCTCTCTGTAGAGATTTCTTACCATGACACTTGACAGATTTGAGAGATTTGTTGAGGAGGAGAGGTGGACAAACAGAAGAGTAAAGATAATATTTTGAAGAACAAAGAGTTTAAGTCAAATGATTTCTCATTCTGCTTCTCTTTAGCATCTCTTTATATCGGCAATGGCCTATATATACTCTGGACTATTTGGAAATGTAGTGTCCATAGCCCTTGATAAATACTCTAATTTCCTTCACATTTTCAGGTGTCCTTTAACAAGCAATTGTCACTGGATGGCTGCCACAAGTATCCACAACCTCCACCTTTAGGAAAATAGCAAACATTCACAATGACGTGTTCCGCAGTTATTAATTTTTAATTTTTTAACATCTTTATTAGAGTATAATTGCTTTACAATGGTGTGTCAGTATCTGCTCATAGTGGTAAAGAGCCCAAACTGAGGTCAAACTGCCTGGGTTCACTATCCAGTTCTGCCACTTGGTAGTGAATAAATGTCACAGCCAGTATCTAAGATACCTCCCACTGATTCCCTCCTCATGTCTTCACATCCCTATTGGAGTTTCCTGCCACATTTCACCAGGGTTGGTCTGGTGACCAAAGAATGCAATGGAAGGGATGGTATGTCACTTCCAAAATTAGGTTAAATGAGATTTCTCTCTATCTCTTTCTCTTTCTCTCTCTCTCTCTCTCTCTGATAATTCACTCTGGAGGAAGCCAGGAGTCATGTCTTGAGGCAGAACTGCCTGGCTAAATCACTCCTGTATTCCTGACCCTCAGAAGCTGTTGAAAAAAATAAATGGCTGTTTTATGTTGTTACATTTTGGGGGTAATTTGTTATGCAGTAGTGGATAACTATACATTCGCTTGAGAGGGTATATATGCTCTCTGTTTCTTGGTTTTCTCATCTGTAAAGTGGAGATGATCATGGTACCAACTTTATGGTGTGGTTCTGAGGATTAAAGAGATTATCCACATGGAAGTGCAGCAGGGTGAGGGGTCAGGAGTCAGCACTGTGGAAATATGGGTTATTGATATTAATCTGCTGGGTTCCTATAGATCTGCCCCAAGACTGAGCTGAATACCATTCAATAGGAAGTATTGTTAAAACAACCTTCTTATATGTCTATGACTTTGATTATGGTGATGGTTTCATGGGTGTATGCATATATCTAAACTTAGTAGATTTGTATAAATTAAATACGTACAGTTATATATATATATATGTATAAGTTATATCTCAATAAAACTGCTTAAAAGTAAGTAAAAGTTTAAAAAATATGACCACTTAAAATATAAGCCAAACTTTTCCAAAGATACTGACAATTATTGCCATTATAGTTCTATTAAAATGCTAATTAGTTCTATTAAAAAATACCATCTTACAATTGAAAGAGGAGTACATTAAGTTAGAGGAAACTAAATAGTGTTTTTTTAACTCAAGTTTGAACCTGAGGGAAGTACGACACTGTAAGATTTATGAGATTAGAAAGAAAAGTTCTTTCTCTGGAGGAAGAAAATAACTGGAATTATGATTATAAAATCAACCTGGTTCAAATTCTCGTTCTGTCATTTAGGAGCTAAGGGAAGGCTCTTAGTTTATCTAAATCTATCCAGCCAGCCCACTTTTCATGTGGTTTTCACACACTTTACAAGCTGAGATACGATGTGGAGGTGACTGGACTAGTGACTGCCACAGGGCAGCTATGAAAACGTCCTAAGAGCAAATATGAGCAGGGAACCTTAAGACCCTTACAGCCTCCTGCAGCCTTCACTCACTTCTCAAATGAGATATGGCTATGAAGTCCAGAAATCTGAAATAGTTGTGAACATCTGAGAGTACATTTTGACACCAAGGACATCAGACAGATGAGACTGCAGGAAAAGTAGACTCTGATCTGGGGCTAGAGGACTCCTTTGAGATGAGCTTGAGGCATCATACAGCTTCCTTCTCTGCAGACCAGTGACTTTCCCAGGACACTGTAAGCCCATCTGCTTTAATCTTTTACAAGTTACCCCAGACCACCCAAAAGACTTGACTCAGATGAGAAAGATCCTGGAAGAAAAGATAGTGCATTTCGCTGTAGAAACCTCTAAGAGGTTAGGAATTAAGGAAGAATTGGGTGACATAAATCTGAAAAAGTGAGGAATCTTCTAGTCCATCCATGTCTCTGCAAATGGCAATATTTCATTTTTTTATGGCTGACCTAGAGAACATTATACTTAGTGAAGTAAGTCAGACAGAAAAAGACAAATACTACAAGATATCACTTATATGTGGAATCTCAAAATAATACAAATAAGTCTATATACAGGACAGAAACAGACTCATAGACATAGAAAACAAACTTATAGTTACCGAAGGGGAGAGGGAGGGAGGGACAGATTAGGAGTGTAGGATTAACAGATACAAACTACTATACATAAAGTATGTAAGCAATAAGGATTTACTGTATAACACAGAGAGTCATATTCAATATCTTGTAATAACCTATAATGGAAAATAATCTAAAAAAAAACTGAATCACTTTGCTATACACTTGAAAGTAACACACTATTGTAAATCAACTATACTTTTAAAAAAAAGCAACAGATTCTTTCTTTTTCATATTGCTCTAGGAAACCTTTCTAAAAGCTAGAGTACCTTTTGTACTCCCTCATTCAAAATTCTTCCACCAACTCTTTGTCAGGTCCCTTCTGGATTATTCCTATATCTCTGATAATCAAGCTATTTTTTGCCTTGTAAAATCCTCCCTACAAACACAATTCTGCATTCCTCATATGTACCGTCTTGAACTTAAAGGCCATGTTTTGACCGTGTCTGCACAATCTTACTGACCTGCTGATTTGGATATCCAGTGGAATTAATCCAGTAATCCAGTGTAATCCAGTGGAATTACTAATCAACAAACTTGATATAAAAATCATTTGCTTGTAGAACTATCAAGAAACCACCTCTGTGCTTTCAACCCATATTTAGTAACAACTGTTATACAAAGTCATTTACACAGCACTGTGGGAATTATAGGGATACATAAAAAATAGTCCTTCTGCAGAAATTCACAGTAACAGAAGGAATGAAATATAACGTTCAAGACTCAAAGAATAAAAACTGATCTTAATAAAGTTATCAAATATTGGTTGGAAACATATACTAGGTAATGATACCATTTCTAATGCAAATTTAAATGAGCTCCGAACTTTCTGCACCTTGCCACTGCTCCCACAGTTCTGAAGAGCTGAAAATTTGTATGCACTTGTGTTTATGGTACTAAAAGAATTGTTTGCACTTATTACTCTTAAAGAAGCATTCTTGGTCAGATGCGGGAATCCACAAGGTGAAGGAATAAATGTTCCAGAAGCCCATTGAGCTGGGACCAGTCTTAAGACACTGGCTTCTCACACCACGTATGTAACGGTCAGACAAAGATTCTGATTTGAAATCAAATATTTCAGAGGTTAGGAAACTGGACTTTCATAGGCCAGTCTCTCCCAGTGTCCATCTGTGCACAAGAGAACCTCTGGTAATACAGCACCTCAAGCTAAGAGAATTCCAGTTTTTAAAATCTTGCTTTTTCTCATGCGGCTTTATTTTACTTTTCAATAGCTTCTTTGTTTCAGTTTGAGTTCTGCAATCAAGTGATTAAAGCAGATAGTGGGAATGGGGAAAAAAAAGAGTTGGCGCTCATAGAGAATGTTCTAGAAAGCCCCCAAACCAGTAGCCATAGCAGCCTCCAAGCTATCCCCAAAGCAAAACTGTATGCTTTTCTTTGCCTCAGTCTTTTTAATAGCCTCTAGTTTAACGTTTTGAGATTTCTTTTTTTTAAAGGCGAATTTTACAGTTTTCCCTCAAATATTTACTAGGAAAGAAAAAACTGAAAAAAAAAATGGAATTCAAGAGGCTTTTACCCAGCAAAACTCTCATACAGTAAATTATTAAACCTGTACAACTGATGGGATCTTACAGGGTATCTGCTTCCGTCTACATATTTCCTAGTTCTGATTCCTCACCTCTCCTGCATTTTACAGAAGAAGAAAACACAGGTTGAAAATGGAAAGGGAATCTTTCCAAGGCCAAACAAATAGTTAGGCTCCATCGAGTAATAAAATACTGAAACGGTAAGAAAATCTACGTCTCTTCCTAGGAGCAGCCTGCATCAAAGACTACAGAACAGCCCCTCCCTCCCACCTCATCTGGGACAACACAGAGGACAATTCCAGCACCACAGCAACCTACACGGTCAGCCGAGGCCTCCATCAAACTGCATCATCAGTTCAGTATCTCCCTCCCAGCAATCCTGCATCCTTTACCCTCACAGGTGTTATTCCTGAGGCACTTGCTAATACAGCTCCTGTTTTACAATCTCTATTCAGTCTGATTCCTGGAAACCCAGCATATAACTCTTACTTATCCTTAAAAACTTAAGGAAAGTTATACCTGAAGCTTCCGATTTCTTGTAATTAACTTCATTTTTAGTAAGAAAAACATTTCAAATAATTCTTTGGCCATCGTAACAATACTCACTTTTTGCTACCATTTTGTAGGAAACAACACTCGACTGGGGAAATCAGAATATCCGGGGTCTTTTCCTGCCTATACTATCAGCTGGTATGCTTCTCATGGGCATCAGCGTACCTAGCTGTGAAGTGTGCTCAGGGGTAGGAAGTAGCATATGCCACATAATGTTTTCAACCATGAAGTATATTCTTAGACAAATAAACAGATTTTGTACTTCAGTGAAATTAAATACCATTTCCTGTGGGTTTTAAGAACTAAAAAACACTTCAGGTAGTTTATATTTTATCTGGTAATTACCATTTTATAGAACATGGTGCTATAGATATAGCTAGTGGGAAGCAACTGCATAGCACAGGGAGATCAGCTCGGTGTTTTGTGACCACCTAGAGGGGTGGGATAGGGAGGGTGGGAGGGAGGGAGACGCAAGAGGGAGGAGATATGGGGATATATGTATATGTATAACTGATTCACTTTGTTATAAAGCAGAAACTAACACACCAGTGTAAAGCAATTATACTCCAATAAAGATGTTAAAAAAATGAATATAAATAATATAAGGCATCTTTATCTTTAGAAAAGCAGTATACCATAGAGGCTCATAGGCTGCCCAGTTGTGTCCTGGAGTAAGTTTCTTAAACTGCTTGAGTCTCTGTTTCCCATCTGTAAAATCAGGATAATCTCACCACGTAAGAATATTGTGAGGATTAAATGAAATGATAATTAGCAAGGTAGTTAGCAAGTGAATAATATTTAGAAGTTCTCAATGCTTGTTAGATTTCATTTCATTCCTCTTTCTTTCTAATCACATTACTTCCTTTCTTGTCTAATGAAAACAACTTTAACTGCCCTTAGTATACCAGAAATTTTATTTTATTCTATCTATTACTGCTAAAAAAAAAAGCCCTAAAACACTGGAGTGTTATAAACACAAGGCATTCTTTTTTTTTTTTCACACACACACACTGTATTTTATTTTTACAAGAGATAAATAGACTGACACCAAGCATTGCAAATGGACGACCACAACAAAAGCAACAATGATCGCAATTACCAAACACGAAACACCCTCATACTATGTCATAATATTGACATTCAGTCCAGTAATCCTCCACTGCAACAGCTCCTTTACTTTGCGGTGAAAATTGATTTGTATACACAAGGCATTCTTATAATACATTTATTTATTCATCCAGTCATTCATTTGACAGATCTTTATTTATTTATTTAACTTTTTTTTTTTTTACACTATTTATTTATGTATTTGGCTGTGCCAGGTCTTAGCTGCAGCATTCAGGATCTAGTTCCCTGGATCAAACACAGGCTCCCTGCATTGGGAGTGTGGAGTCTTAGCCAGGGGACCACCAGGGAAGTCCTGACAGATATTTAGCAAGTACCAATTTTGTGCTAGGTATTGAGTTATACCATGTGTGTCTATGAAGATTAATTAGATACATCCCCTCCCTATCACATGATACACGACCTGTTAGAGGAGAGAAAATTGGGACTTGAATACCTAAGCATATGAGGCAGTACTATGTGGAATTAATGCCTCACAAGTGTTAAAAAGAAAGGCCATTCAAACATGAGAAAGGAAGCCCTCATTTCTGGATGGAATAATCAGAGAGGAAAGAATTTATGAAAGCATCAATATCTCTCTGGTCAAAGATGCATAGAACTTTGTTAGAGATAGCTACCGAGTCATTCCTAAAGGAAAAAAGGTATTCAGAAGGAAAGTCAAATAAAGGGCAATGCAAGTTTGTAGACTGGTGATCAGTCTGCCTTGGCAAGTGTCTAACACAGCAATAGGAAACTAGAAATGTAGACTTAAATCTGGTATGCTGAGGGGTTTGTCATTTTTTCTTAGAAGGCAGTGAGGAGCCATTGGGAAAATTTATGGAGTGAAATACCATATTTAAGTTGTTTTAGGAAGAAATTTGGCAAGCAGGATACAAAGAAGTCTAGAAGACACAACAGAGAGGAAGATTAATTTTAAAACTGTTTTGACAGTTCAGGTGTGAGGCCATAAAGAGGAGAATAAAAATAGGACTCTTGGGAATGGGAATAGAGCCAGGGATTCAAAAGATGTTGTGGAAGAAAAAAATAATCAATGGGATGTGGGAACTTATTAGATAAGGAAGTTATATATGGGAGAGAAAGGCCCACAAGGATTCTGAAACACAATGATCTTTAAGAAGAAAGCTACAGAAAATTGGCACAGATAGAACTTAGTTACAAGAGGAAAGTAACTGGAAGGAAAAAAAAAATAGAGGCAGCTAAGTGTACAGTGTCTCTCTATGTGGTGAAAGGAATGAAAGAAAAAGGACAATAGCTTCACAGAGGACTGCAGCTGGGAGCATAATGATTAAGAGAGCAGAACTCTGAAGCCAGTCCAGTCCTTCTGAGTCCAAATTCTGGCTCTGCCACTTACTTGCTGTGCGACTGCAAGCTAGGTACTTAAACTCCCAAGCCTCCGTACTCTTATTAGTAAAACAGGCATAAGAATAGTATCCACCCCATGAGTTGAACAGTTGGCATTTATTATAAATTCCATGTAAGGTTTTATATTTATTATAGTAAAACTGAGAGCTATATTGAAACACAGAGGAAACATGACATACAGTAGGTAGAAAGAAACAACCATTAGTTCGTTCATTTGTCTAAATTGTATTGAGTGAGTGCCTACCATGTGCCAACCTTTGTTCTGGTGTTGAGGATATGAAGTGATGAAAGCAGGCAAAATCTCTGCCCTCATAGAGCTCGCTAAAATACAGAGAACAAATAATAAACAAACAAACACAATAAAGCAAGTAGGATAGTTATACACATTAATTAAGAAAACTGAAGCAGAATAAAAAGGGTTGAGAGCGACCAAGGATGATATTAGGCAATGGCCAGGGAAGGTCTACGTTCTTTCATGGTGGTGGCAGTTAAATACAGACCTGAATAAAATGAGGGAAAAGCCAAGTAAACATCTACGAAAAGAGATTCCAGGCAAATAGGACAGTAACTGAAAAGTCCCTGAGTTGGAATGTATGTTATTGTCCAAGGAACAAAGAGGAGAGCTACGTGGCTGAAACAGATTATAGAGAAGAGTAGCAGGAGACGATGTGAGGGATATGCCAGAGGCTGGATCACTTGGTGCTTTATAGCACATGGTGAAATCACTGGATTTTGCTCTACATGTGATGGGAAGTCAAGAGGAATAACATGATCTAATTCATATATTGAAAAGCTGCTGTGTAGATAACTTACTGGAGGGTCAAGAGCTAAAGAAAAGAGAACAGTTACAAGTTTACAGCTATAGTCTATAATCTATAAGAGATGGTAGTGGCTTGGATAAGGTCAGAACAGCGGAGATGGAAAGGAGTGGTCAGATTTGGGACAGGTTTTGAAAGCAAGAACTATAGGATTTTGGTGAAAGATTGAATTTGGGATGTGAGGAAATCAGAATAAAGAAGTATGAAACTAGAGTTTTTTAACAAGCGTAAATGGATGAACAGAAAATGGATGTATTGAATGGGAAAAATAACAGGAGGATCAAGTTTGGAGTTGGGGAGAGGGAATTATGGAAGGGCAAGATTTCCATTTGGAGCATACATGGCTTGCCTATTAGAGAGCCATTTGGAGAAGGTGAGTCAATATTCTATATGGAAATTGATGTGGATTTCAGGAAGAGAGTAAACTAGGGATAAAATCTGGGATTCGTGAGCATTTAAGTGGCACATTGGTATTAGATGACAACATCTAAGAAGCTAGTGTAGATAGAAGACAGCAGCTTGAAGTCTGAGCCCTAGGGTACTCTCTGACTTTTCAAGTGAAGAACACATTCCAGGAAAAAATAGTGAGAAGCTATGTCAAATTTTGCTGAGCATTGGAGAATTGACCATTTGGTAAGAAAATGTGGAGATTATTGATAATCTTGGCAACCATGGTTTCAGTAGAGAGGGACTGTGGAAATTCATTAAACCTAATAAGGAAAACTAAAAGAGGAAAAAGTAAGTATAGACAACTTTTAAAAGAAATTTTCAGGAAAGGGGAGGAATGGGCTTCAGATGCAAGGGCAAGTGGTTCCAGGGAAGATGCTTTAACACAGGAGTTATGAGATAATGTTTATATGCTTATTGGAGTTATCAGTTATCAGGAAGGAAAACTGATGATGCAAAAAAGGGAAGGGATAATTAAAGAAGAGTCCCTAAGTGGGGACGAATGGATGTCCTCAAGGGAAAGAGCTGGCCTTACATAGGAGGAGAAACAGATCAACTCGGTTTGATGGGTAGATAAGGATGCCATTTTGAATCCTTCTCTTTTCTTGGTGATATAAGAAGCATGCTTATTAGCTGGGAGTGGGGAAAGGAGAGAGGTATCAGGAGTCAGAAAAGTAAGAATAGATATAAGACATTCATCTTTTAAAGTGAGACAATGAATGATTAAGAGAAATGAGTGGCATTTCCAAATAGATGACAGCTCACCTTGGATGTGTGGTCATAAATACCCAGTAAACAGGTTATGTGTTTTTCTCCAGATAAATTCAGCTGTTAGGGTACATGGTCAATGTTGGTAGAGGAGCTGACTTAATCAGGGTTGAGTTTTTTTAGGTGAGTATGATAGGGAAGAAGAACCAAGGGAGATGAGGGTGTTTGCAAGGAACTGGAGGTAATAACTGATGATGGATGGGAGTTGAGTTTGGATGGAAGTAAAGACATGAGGAAGATGAGGGACAATGAGAAGGTTGTGGAGTTAATGGATTGGAGGTCCAAGTGGGATTGAAAAATTTTTGGCCAGGGGGCAATAAAATAAGTGGCAGAAAGTAATACAGTGCTAGAGAAAGGGATGATAGAAACTGACATTCTGCAGCAGATGCAATTATCGGTTTAGTGTGTGACATGGAATTGATGGACTGAGGTGGGAGAGAGCTCATATTGCAGGGAATATAAAGGAACTAACATCAGATGGATTTTCTGCATGGATATTGTAATTACCAAGATTGATCATAGAGGTAATTGGAAAGAAAGTGATTCCCAGATACTAATATCTTCAGTGAATGTGGGAGTATGACAGAAAACTTTAACAAGAAGGAGGTAGTAAGTGATTATCTCAATATTTGTTTCAAGGGTGCTAGGTTATTTAAGTCTGAAAATCCATGAAGGTGGTCATTAGAATAAGATGAATAATGACAAAAATTCCAACTCTTTTTATATCAATTCATATTTCTTATACTTTCTTAAATATGTATCAAGTGATTGCCAATAGACAGATCATCTGATTGCACACAACAAATACAACAATAACAGAGTGAAAGTTCTAACTTCCAAATATAAATGATATAATTTTACTACTTCTTCATTATGTCCATTTGCCCAGAAAGTTCAGGGAAAACTTAATTAGGTTTTGCTAATTGATAGAGAAAAGATACCAACAGAAAGCACCTGACTGCTCCATGGTGGTACCAACTGTTACTCACCAGGATTGCTGGACTGGGCATCCATAGGAATCATGAGCTTGGCCCGGGTGGCTCGGCGTGCAGCCAATGACCTCTCCAGGGTAGACATGGAGCTCCCTGCTTCTTCTGTGTCTTGACCTAAAAGAACAACAATACTCTTGAGTATTAATGATGCAACACTTCATTTCTAGCCAGGAACGCCAATGCCTTTTTCATTTCATTGATGTTTTAAATAATAATATCTAGGTTTTTTTGTTACCCAATCAATATGTTCTCATTGTACAAACATTAATAAAATTTACCATAACCTCATTACCCAGAAAGAACCATTATTGTTTTATTTATAATTTTTGCATATGTATGTATATGTGAAAGCAAGAGAGTATCTATTAATATATTTATTTCAAAAACGGCATTATACTATACATACTGTTTTGTAGCCTTTTTTATAAAATAACATAAAAACCTTTCTCTGTCAATAAATAAGTCAGTAATATAATTTTTTTTTTTTTTCGGTACGCGGACCTCTCACTGCTGTGGCCTCTCCCGCTGCGGAGCACAGGCTCCGGATGCGCAGGCCCAGCGGCCATGGCCCACGGGCCCAGCCGCTCCGTGGCATGCGGGATCCTCCCGGCCCGGGGCACGAACCCGTGTCCCCCGCGTCGGCAGGCGGACTCTCAACCACTGCGCCACCAGGGAAGGCCCCAGTAATATAATTTTTGTTTTTTCAGTAATATAATTTTTAACAGCTCCATAATATTCAATTGTATGAATTTACCACAATCTTTGCAACTTGTACTTAAGCCCCAAAGACATTAAATCTTATTATAAAAACACAGGAAATAAACTACATTCTTCAAAAGTACAGCCAGGTGTCTCTATACAAATTTATTATAATTCTATAAAATGTCATATTAAAGAGTCATAAAAAATAATAAGAAAGAGTGATACATGCATATTTAAAAATTTAATAAAAATCTGTTGAAAAATAAAACTGAAATTCTGAACACTATATATCACTAAAGAGCATATGATTCATTAACATGAAGTTTGGTCTTTTTTTTCCTTAAATGAAGTATAGCTGATTTACAATATTATATTAGTGTCAGGTGTACAGCACAGTAATTCAGTATTTTTATAGATTATACTACATTAAAAATTATTCAAAATAATGGCTATAGTACACTGTGCTATACAATTTATCCTTGTTGCTTATCTATTCTATACATAGTAGTTTGTATCTCTTAATCCCATTCCCCTATTTTGCCCCTCCGCCCTTCCCTCTTCCCACTGATAACCACTAGTTTGTTTTCTATATCTGTGAGTCTGTTTCTGTTTTGCTATATACATTCATTTGTTTTATTTTTTTGATTCCACAAATGAGCGATATCATACACTATTTGTCTTTCTCTGTCTGACTCATTTCACTAAGCATAATATTCTCTAGGTCCATCCACATTGCTGCAAATGGCAGAATTCCGTTCTTTTTTATGACTGAATAACATTCCATTGTATATGTATACCACATCTGTATCCATTCATCTGTTGATGGACATGTGGGTTGCTTCCATACCTTGGCTATTGTAAATAGTGCTGCTATGAACATTGGGTGCATGTATCTTTACAAATCAGTGTTTTTGTTTTTTCTGAATAAATAGCCAGGAGTAGAACTGCTGGATCACATGGCAGTTCTATTTTTAGTTTTCTGAGGAACCTCCATGCTGTTTTCCACAGTGGCTGCATCAACTTACATTCCCACCTACAGTGTACAAGAGTTCCCTTTTCTTCACATTCTTGTCAACATTTGTTATTTGTAAATTTTTGATGATAGCCATTCTGAAAAGTGTGAGGTGACATCTCATTGTGGTTTTGATTTGCATTTCTCTAGTAATTAGCAATGCTGAGCATCTTTTTGTATGCCTATTGGCTACTTGTATGTCTTCTTTGGAAAAATGTCTATTCAGGTCTTCTGCCCATTTTTTGATTGGGTTGCTTTTTTGTTTGTTTGTCTTTTTGATATTGAACTGTATGAGCTGTTTATATATTTTGGATATTAACCCCTTGTTTGCTAATATTATTTGCAAATATATTCTTTCATTTGGTAGGTTGTCATTTCATTTTGTCAATTTGTTTGTTCATTTTTTTTTTCTCTGCAAAAGCTCTTAAATTTATTTAGGTCCCATTTGTTGATTTTTGCTTTTATTTCTTTTGTCTTAGGAGACAGGTCCAAAAAAATACTGCTACCATCTATGTAAAAGAGTGCTCTGCCTATGTTCTCTTCCAGGAGTTTTATGGTTTCAGGTCTTACATTTAGGTCTTTAATCCATTTTGCATTTATTCTTGTACACGGTGCGAGGAAATGTAATTTCATTATTTTACATGTAGCTGTAAAGTTTTCCCAGGACCATTTATTGAAGAGACTGTCCCTTCTCCATTGTATATTCTTGCCTCTTTTGTCGTAGATTAATTGACCATAGGTGTGTGGGTTTATTTCTGGGCTCTTTATTCTGTTGCATTGACCTATGTGTCTGTTTTTGTGCCAGTACCATGCTGTTTTGATTGCTGTAGCTTTGTAGTATAGTCTGAAGTCAGGGAGCCTGATATCTTCAGCTTTGTTCCTTTTTCTCAAGATTGTTTTGACAATTCAGGGTCTTTTGTGGTTCCATATAAATTTTAGGATTATTTGTTCTAGTTCTGTGAAAGATGTCATGGATATTTTGATAGGGATTGCATTAAATTTGTAGATTGTGTTGGGTAGTATGGCCATTTTAACAATATGAATTCTTCCAATCAGAGTTTTGTCCTTTTAACCACAACAGCACAGAGAATACTTCATGTATTGTCAAGTTTAACAAACAGGATTTTGAGTGCTACTTTCCCTGTTATTATAGAGTTGGCAAGTAGGTCCTCAAATTAAAGACAAATAGGCACAAGTATCCTCTCATTCTGAAGAAAACAGCCATTATCTGGAGTTAAACTTTTCTCAAGACTTAGTAAGAGACAACAAAACTTGTCTTGCTGACCCCAAATGTCATCTGAGCATATAAATGATAAGGGGAAAAATCAATAAGGAGGAATCCTAGAAATGATTAGCAAAAGCTTCTGAGGGCTGAGAGACAATTTTATTTCCTCCAGTGAGAGGCAGAGGTGCTTCTCACCTCCTGATGTCCAGTATGGAACAAAGCTACAAGAATGAACACCTATAGACTGTTGAGGTTCCTGCAAAAGAAGCTTTCATTCATTCTCTGGGTAGAAGCTTATTCAGGCAGCAGGCTTGCTGGTCTACACTGTGTCTATTTGAAGAGAGGAAGAGGTAATTGAAGAAAGCAAGGCTGAGAGAGGAACAGTGTGGATTACAAGCTCTCTCATCATTTGAACTGTCAAAGATACAGGAGCTTCCTCTGGGTCAAGTGGGTACTTGGAAAGTTGACCAGGCTTGAGCCCTCTTGTTGGAATTCACGTAAGTGCAGATGACCCACAGGAGGACCAGTGAGGCTGACAGGTAGAGCTGCTCCTGGTGGGAGAGGGTTAAGTCCTGACTTGATATCTCAGGTTATGGAATTGGCCAGAGAAGGCATCCCACAGGGTCTCATAAAGACTTCATACTTGTATTTCATAAGACACTGAGAATTTGGATGCCACATGAGGACAGCCCATGTGCCCAGAAAGTGAGTGAAGAACTTCAAACTGTGCTTTCTTCCCTTCCACCTTGCCTTTCTCCTCCCATTTTTCCTTTACTTTCCCTCTCCGTCCCCACACAAAACCAGAAACAGCAGATAGGTAGGAAGAATGGGTAAAGGTGTTTCTGAAACAGAATATGCTCCTCCCTCCTGCTGTCCCACCCTACCACTCCATTTTCCTCCAAGGTGCTGGAAGATTTGAAAAGAACAAATTGTGACCCCCCAGTGCTCAGAACCAGAAGCCTGACTGGCCATAAGGGGAAAAGAATCTTTAATTTAAATCTCATATTATAATTTTTGTTGTTGTTGTTGTTGTTCTTTTTTAAGAACCAAAATTAATATCTAATTTCCAGAGGATGAATTAGATATGTGGATACGTTCAGATGACCTTTTGAAATACTGGCCTTATCAGATAATCAAAAACCATAAGAATTATACAAAATAAGAGGAATAAAATATCTCTTAAGGTAAAAATAGGGAGTTAGCAACAAATATGTCAGTTTTAAATTAAAGCTGCTCATTAAACCAGTCTTCAGTCCACTTATCACAATGCTGCGCTTTGATAATATTCACCTTCTTTTTTATGACATCAGAAGTCACCAGAGTTGTAAATTCTGAAAAGCTTCAATAATTTATGTAGCAGACAATTTCTTACAGTCCAATTTTTTTTTTGCTTCCATAGATAATGCTGGTTCTTTGGGTTCTTGCTTAACTTGGTTCACAGAAATGGTACCTTCTGGACTTTCTTCAATAAGAGCTGGGTGGCTGTCTATAATCTGTATTGGAATGGTCTGAACATTTCCCAGCAGAATCCGATGAACATTTCCTTCCAGATTCTCTGTATCCTCAACATCTCCAACTTCCACCAGCTGATCCACTGCAACCAGATTTTGATCGGGTCCTGGAAGGTTACCCATGGTAGAGGAAATACTATTGTTTTGGGTTAGGCATGTATCTGTTTGAAGGCAATGAGTTTGGCCAAGCAGCAGAGAATTATTATTCATTACAGCACTTCCTACTGAATCCAGAAGTCTTGAAGGACTGGAGGAGGGGTGATTATTTACTGATATCAGAGCTGGTGATCCATCAGAAGATGTGAATCTTGGTTGCAACTGCAAACCCTGTAGTTGTGTGAATATTTTTGGCTGAAATGAAGAAAGTGAGGAGAGCAAGTGCGCTGGCTCTGGAGACAAAGAACCCCTTGTCTGATTTGTTTCCACTTTGCTGGAAATTGCTTCTCCTTGTGAATTTCCTTCTGCAAGTGTAACTGTCACAGTCTCTCTGAGAATATTCCCACTACCTGTAGTCCATTGAAGCGTTGCTGGAATAATCTCTGAGTTATATACATTATCTCCATTTCTCAAGGATTTCTGTACCTCATGGATGTGATTTTTTATATCATTTACAGTTGGAAAAAAGGATAAATTATGTCTTTCAGGTATCTCATCAGGTTTGAACAGTTCCCTTTCCACAAATTTTCTTAGCTGTTTCCTTACTGCATACACTTGTTGTATTCCCTGTGATACTAGTTCTTGAATTTTATGTGCTACTTGAGGATGTAGACGTGAGGGTAATGTACAGTTCTCATCTCTAACTGCAGCTTCCTCTTCTTCAAGAGAAGACATAGGAAAAGGGGAAGGTGATAAAGGGAGGCAGGGAGTCTCTAATTCGTGATACTGATGAGCTTGCTGAGTAGGTAACTGTACATACCACCTAAGAACACCACCAGCATCTACCAAGTTCTTCTTTAGCATGTTAAAGGCTTTTTCCTGCTCCATTCGGATTATTTTCCTGTCAATTTTGGGGTCTGTAGGAACTCTATATTCAGGAAATTTCTGTACCTTTTTAATGTAAATCCGGGCTGGACAAGTAGCTTTGTAGAGTTGACAAGACCTGCTTTCCTGCTCACTGATTTTTTTTAACTGGAAACCTTTTCTTCTTGGCCCATACTGACACTCCATTACCACAGCTCTACTCCCTGCATTGACAAATGGGATTCCATCATATGGGACATACTGGGATTTCCACATCAAGCGTGTAGCTGGCTTGGCTGGGCTTGGAGATTGGCGGGTCCCCCAAACACTCTGTGTTTGCTGCTTGTGAAATGTTAGAACACTTTCTAATTCAGTCTCACTTACACAGTAGCCACGGTATGAATCTCCAATTTTCTCACAGCTCCTAAGACGACAGGCCCATATAGGTGTGTTAGAAGAAAGTGGCTGGAGTGGAGCCAAAAAGGGTTCTTCAAGTATTCTGGTCACTGTCTTTTTGGGCAATGTGAGGGATGCATGTGGATGAAGAATGTAACTACTGTTACTGTCTGCTAGAGAATCCACTCTTACAGTTGGTAAGTTTCCGTCACTGGGTTTCTCTTCAGAGACATCCTGAGGACTATTCACATCCACAAGCTGCCCCTGAGGTACAATCACTTGTGTCGTTCCTGTCTGGGTAGATGGAATTACACGCAGCACCTGTCCATTTTCTGATGGGCTGGCAACAATCATCATTTGCTCATTAGAATCCCCCAATGACTGAAGCTCATATTGAATAGGTTGCCCATTTTGGTCCACTAGGTGGAATTGCTCTGCAGAAAGAGTCTGCGTCTGAGTCAGGGGCCCTGGTATATTCTGTGATGTGAGTGAATTATCCACTGCAGTAGTAATGGGTAAAACTCTAGGGGAACCATCTTGTCCAAAAGAAGGCTCACTGGAGTCCATACAGCTTAGATGCTGAGAATCGGTTTTTGAGTCTTCGGAATCATTATGGTTGACTCTTAATGAATCAACAGACTGTTCCATGCTGGTATCATATTCAATTCCATTTTCTTCTATTATTTAATACCTTCATGAAGGAGCTTGAGTTTAAATTCAGGTCTCAAGCATTCTACTATCCCCAGAAATGCCCTCTCTTTTCCACTGAAGTTCTTCCTTTGGGGGGCACTAAATCATGATGGTTGGGGCTTCAGTTATGTGAAAGCTATAACTATGTCTTCACAGCAGCATTTTTTCTCGTCTTGGCTCCGAGGCCCCGCCATGGAGACCAGCACAGTGCGCAGGCGCGCCCCTCCGGGAGCGCGCAGCGCAGTCGCTTGAGATAAGACCACTATCAGCCACCGTCGCTAGTTTCCCTTCTGATTCGTTCTTTTTTTCGTATCCCCGCCTCTCACCTGGATCTCATATTATAATTTTTAATGGAACTGGATTATAGTTTAATAATTGAAAGTGACAAAAGTTAGGGACACTGCTTGAAATATTATTTAAGGTCTAGAAAAGGAATACGCAACTCATGATCGAAAATTGGTAAAGTCCTTGTTTAAACAACTCTGCAAGAAAGTCTAATCAACCAGTTACACATTCAAACAATTAAAATATTTAATTTGGTTTAAAACAGCTACTCATTCTATAAACAAACATCATGAGTAGACCAAGAGATTTTTTGATGAGAGTATTGGGTTGATTATTCAACTCCCCATAAGCATTTTGAAACTATAAGGACCCACATAAACTGAAATATCTTACAACCACTTTCTGGATTTCTCAGTTATTCCTAGACATGGATTGTTCTGCACCAAATCATTAAACAGCAGGCTTTTCTCCATCAGATCACTTTGTACACCAACAGAGCCTTCAGAGACTCCATTAGACTAGGCTAGTGATCATATAATGTGATTGCATGGGGATGACAGTTCATCTCCACCGTAATCAGGGCAAAGTAACAGAATAGTTGATGTTTTCAGACTTCAGGTGTCCCTGAAGTGATTTTTTTAAAGCAAGGAATTGACAGCAAATTTAAAATCAACTTTTCACAGACACAGAGAACTAAAATAGCTTCAAAGTTTGCCTTGACAAAACTTTTGTTCAAGCTGTAACAAAAAGCCATCATTTCATTTAGCCTTCACATTTCAGTATGTCCCAACGGCATCACCTCTTACTTCTTAGAAGTTTCAAGAAGCATTACAGTTATAAAAGGCAGTCAACGCGATGATGGAATAGAAAGTAAACCTAGTTAATCAACCAAATTTACATCAGATTATTTTAACTGTTGGTAAATGATGTGCAAATTAGTGGAAAGGGTGTATCCACAAAAGAGGGAGTCAAGAGCTCCTTTGTGGGGCGCAGAGTGGGATGTTTTTCCTGATGCCAGAGAGATGGAAGTTACCTGAATGAGACGTGCTTTTGCTCCCCAGATGGGTCTCTGACTGGCTGTGACTGACTGGCGTGAGGTCTTGGCAACTCTGGATGGGGGAGGCCCTTCCTGCAGGGTCAGTGCCTGATGGCTTCTCAATATTTTTCATCTCCATTTCTTCATGATGGATCCAAAGATCAGGGGGCCGGAGGTCTTTCTGGCTGCCCTTCCTTTTGCCAACACTGTGGGTGGCCCGTTTCCTACGGAACAAAATTAGAAGGCAAATGTGAGTGCCTTTATTCAATGGCCCTTCCTCTTTTTTTCTCAGTCAATTCAAGTTAGAAGCAGGGAAGGAAACAAAAGTGCTCCCAGGAGAAAACTTGTGAAATCCAGGAATTGGCAGACTTGTCTTGGCTGCCTTTCCTCGTCTCCCCTGGAGCTTCACCACGTTACGGGAGATGTGGTGCTGGATCCCCAGGGCCCCGGCTGCCTGCCAGAGAGCACCTTACTCCAGCTTCTCCTGCTGTAGATTTGAGCACAAGGTGACAATGGGTTAGATGGAACCGTATGCCAATCTTTGGAGCTAGGCATAAGGTACCCGACTGCAACATCTGTTTAGGAGATAAATGACAGAGTTGCTTCAAAAGGGCAAATAGAAATAAAAAGGCCAGGATTTGTGCCAACCGCCAAGATTGGGGCTTAGAAGAGAGTCTAGAGCTCAGCTGTCCAATTTCATGTGCAATTGGGAAGCTGGCTGTTTGAAGACAAAAAGCTGCATGAGTGCATTCTTAGGAGAATAAAATACTGTCGTCTTGGAGTCACTAAGTGTCTGGATTCAAACACAGTAAGATCCATCCTTTGAAAAGAGAAGTCATGTTGGAAGTGTGCTTCAAATGTCTCTTATTTTCCTCAATAAGAATTTAGCAATCGTTAAGTTATTTTTCAGCAGTAGTATCCTCTTGGGGCTAGTGAGGTTCCAATGTTCCCCGCATGCTGAGTCAAAAGCATGATGTTCCTGTTGGCCGTTCTCTACAGCAGGGGTCAGTTAACTATGGCCTGAAGGCCAAATCCTCCACTGCTTATTTGTGTGTGTTTTTTTGGTTGTTGTTGCTGTTGTTTTCTTTTTTAAGATTTTACTTTTGTTTTGATTGATATTTTGCTCAAAAGCACAGAACAGTGAACGTTTCAGTGCCGCAATGCTAGGGTTACAATCAAAATCCTTAGGTCAAACAGTTACAGTATCCCACATCAGTTATTTCACATTAAGTGTGGGTTGTTAAAAAAAATGTATACAGAGGCTTCCCTGGTGGCGCAGTGGCTGAAAGTCCGCCTGCCGATGCAGGGGACACGGGTTCCTGCCCCGGTCCGGGAAGATCCCACATGCCGCGGAGTGGCTAGGCCCGTGAGCCATGGCCGCTGAGCCTGCACGTCCGGAGCCTGTGCTCCGCAACGGGAGAGGCCACAACAGTGAGAGGCCCGCGTACCGCAAAAAAAAAAAAAAAAAAAAGTACACATATATATACCAGTGCTTTGCTTGAATGGAGCACAAGCGAGACAAGCATTTTAATTTAATAACAAAGTTAAGCCTAGCACCTTTAAAATAAAATAAACACAAAAAGTAAGCACAAAAGTATCCTTTCCATGGAGGGAAAATCCAGTTCACTAACAGTGCAAAGGAAAAGCAGCATTTTCAAAGCTGAAATTAAATGACACACCCACCCGCCACTCGGCCTTATATGGTGAACATGCAATTCTATTGCACCCTCCCTACCCAGGGCTGAAAAGATTCCAGATGGGAAAAGCTGCCCTGACGTCTAGGCCACGGGCTGGGAAGACTTAAGCGCAGGACAAGGAGATCAACGTGTTTGAGCGGGACGAGTTCTTTTTCAGCCAGGCCAACTGCTAACACTTCCAGTCACCCCCAGAGCCTCCCAGCCACCCCCAGTGCCTCCCAGCCCGAGGGTGCCCATGGCCAAAGGCCTACCTGGTGTGACCCCGACTTCAGTGCGGGCATCTGAGCACAGAGCTCTGAGCAGCACGAGGAATGGCGGCCTACGCCCCCCACAGCTGATGCTGCTTTGCAAATGGAGTATCTAGGCCGACTTAGGATAATGAAAAACATTTGTGATTCTTAACCCATTGTGATCAATTACAAAGTAGCGAATGTCTACATGTTAGGTCTGCCTCGTCTTAATATTTTGAACCATTAATGATTAGTCCTTTCCAGTGTGGTTTTTACACCACTCACCAAGTTACGTTTTCTTTCTCATGAGCACTCCATCTTTACACTGAACCTTGGAGCTTCAGGTCTTACTTTTAACAAGTACAGCCACAAATACAAATATAAAAAGAAACACTGAGAAGCAGACTCCGTGGCCAAATACTTGCATTACAGGGTTAGGATAAGATAATGGCTAGATGTTTTTTTCTAAATCATTCAGCATTTACCAACTGTCCAGACCAAAGATGATTTCCAAGCACTAAAGTTCTGATTCCAACTTCTCCACTAACCCATGTGTAACAGAACTTATTCTGTTCCCAAATGCTCGTGGAGGACTTGCTTGCTCTGCTGTCACTGGTGCCGAATGGGCTTGTAGACACAAAATGCCATAAGGGATTGCAGTTTGTAAAAGGTGGGATGGAAGGGGTTTTTGGGTATGAACGCTTACCTACTATTTTGTTACACTGTTTTGGATAAAAGTTTAGAAAGAATCCAAGTTAATGTAAAGTGCTTGTGAGAAATAGTGATCCATTTGCTCCAAAAAAAAAAAAAAAAATGCCATAAGGACTACGGTCACCAGCAAGACGATGAAAATGGTTCCCGTCAACACCAGGTTCTGCCCACACAGCACTGCCTACAGCCGCTCTGCTCAGGCAGCTCCATGGGGCTGGGGCCTCCAATGACAAGTTCTGTAAAGAAAGTTTTACTGGAATCTTGCCAAGCTCATTCGTTTTCACGTTGCATTGTTGAGGAGTTGCAACAAAGACCACCTGGCCCACAAAGCCGAAAATATTTACTATTGGGCCCTTTTCAGAAATGGTTTTCAACCTCTGCTCTACAGTTTTATAATTTTTAAAATCTCCACTTGCAGCTTCTGCTTCTTTTAAAACAATAATGTGTCTTCATAAGGCAGAATTTAGACAGTTAAAATCTAACCTTTGGTAGAAGCCCAGAGAAGTACCTCTTTCTCACTTTCCTCACTTGCAATGAATGCTTTATGAGGATAACTGCTTTCATGTTAGCTAAATGGTTCAAATAAACTACTCTCAGTGGAGACTCTGTAACCTGTGCAAGGCCACTGAGAATGGCTTTGGTGTCCCCATTACTGGATAAGATGCTTTGTACATATTAGGCAATTAATAAATGTTCAGTAGTGTGATTTGTTGAATTTTTCTTAACATTCTTTTTTCTTGTCTTTCCTGAAGCATACTGATGAGGAGAGAAACAAAGAACCTCAGACTTCATATCTGTTTAGTAGTTTAGTGGAGAAATAATGCCGGGTTTTCTGCTCTACTATTTTCTCAACAAGTACATGCACTTCGCTGAATTCCTGGCAGCAGGCTCACACTGACTCTAGACAATGGTAATAACCCCTAGATCATTAACCCCTAGATCATTTTCTTGTGTTTAAGATAATAACCCTCTTGCTAACCATTTATTCCCTGAATTCATTTCCTTACACTTCACCTGCCCACAGGAAATGAGCCTGTCGCTCTTTATGTAATCCATCTCTGGTCACTTAGAAGAACTTAATGTCATCTTCAAACTTGGAGATTTCACCCCATTATCTTTCTTTCTAACAGATCAAAATGCTAAATAACTTAAACCCTGGTGCCTATATGACTGCATACAGAGACACAGCAGTTCCCAAATCCAGGACAAGATCGTCAGAACGTCCATGAGAACTCAATATTTAAACAGCTTATGGTAAAGAAGTTTGTCAAATAATTTGTGAAACTAGAAGGAAATGATGAATTCTGGTTTCCCTTGCTTACATTCATGCCTTATTCATTCATTCATTCACCAGTCCCCATGACCTCAGTAACAAGCATCCCCAGGTGTATTGTATTAAAAAAAAAGTTCTAAACCTGATTGAGGCAGAAGCTTTTTAGTATGTTATGATTTACAACTTCCATCTGGAAAGAAATTATTATTCCTGATGAAATTCATAGGCATTTTTCTGATGGATTTTAATCAGATCAAGACCTCTTCTGAGAAACTGCTTATCTACCTAGCTGACAGTCATCAAGAATCTAAATATCCCCATTTTTTTAGATTCTTTTCCCATATAGGTCATTACAGAGTATTGAGTAGAGTTCTCTGTGCTATACAGTAGGTCCTTATTAGTTGTCTATTTTATATATAGTAGTGTGTATATGTCAATCCCAATTTATCCCCCCCCCTTTGTAACCATAAGTTTGTTTTTTACATCTGTGACACTATTTCTGCTTTGCAAACACTCAATTCAATACTCTGTAATGACCTATATGGGAAGAGAATCTAAAACAGACTGGATATATGTAGAACTGATTCACCTTGCTGTACAGCAGATACTAACACAACATTGTAAATCAACTATACCCCAATACAAATAAAAAAAAAATCTAAAGATCTCTAGCAGACTTTATTTCCTTTCTGTATATATTCTATGAAAGACCATCTAACCACTTCTGCTTCGTATAATGTCTCTTATCAAGAGAAAAAGCTTTGGCCTTGGAGAGGCCTCCTTCCCCTGCTGGTAGTAGCCCAGTGGTCCATATAGCAGGGTTGTAATAACACTGACATTTGCTCATAACTAAATTGTGTGAAATTTGTCCTAAAACCTGTAGGAACAGCTGTTACCCCAACCTTTTGCCCATCTGCTGGTTCCTTGACATAATCACTGCTGTCCATTTTGGTCCGCAGTTCCTTTATCTCACCATTTGGAATCTTCAAAATTTTTATGTAGGTGAACCCCGTGCAATGTTCCCTAAAGTATGGTCCTTGGACTGGTAGCATCGGCATTACCTGGGAACCTGTTACAAATGCGCATTCTCAGGCCCCACCCCATCAGAAACTGGGGAAGGGGGTCATGAGGCCCAGCAATCTGTGTTTTAACAGCCCTTGAGAGGAATCTGATGCACAGAAATTTTGAGAAGCACTGTCTTAAGTGAATGATTTGGTTTTGTTTGTTTGTTTTTATTATAAAGCTAGTTTCTTCTATTCGATGTAGAATATGTCACGTTTATCCCTCCCACACACACACCTTTTCTTACAGGTACCAGTAATCTTTTGGCTTCCAAAAATAGCTGCAGGATAGGAGTGTCTCTTCCCACCCATGCATTCTTGAATAAAGGCAAAGCAAGGAAGCTTCCACGGCTCTCTTTGCTCTTTCTCATACTATGGCAAAGCTTCCAGAGTATAATCAAATTCTGGTGGGTTTTGTTTGTTAGTTTTATCTATCTATCTATCTATCTCTGTATCTCTGTATCTATCTATCTATCCATCCATCCACCTATCTGATCTTGCTTCTGCCCACAACGCCTTCACAGTACTCTTTACTTACAAACTACTTACCATTTAAGATTCCCTTCAAGCCTGTTTTCTTTAGGAAACCTTCCTGACCACTTTAGGTCTGTGTAATCTTAGAATAGTTAAACCATTTCCCTGGTCTCTCTCTATACCATTCACCTTGCATTGATCACTGTTTGTCTTATTGGGCTGGCCAGATGCTCCCTGTGTGTGCGCTGGTTTCCTCCAGCAATACTGGAGCAAACTCTCTTTACTTCCTTTCTATAACATCACCCATTGTTTTACAACATGTATCCACTTGTTTATTCAGTGAACATTTATGGAATAGTAAATGTGTCAAGAAGTATGCTAAGGACTAGAAATGCAAAGATCAGTGAGACAGTGGGAGTTTAATAAACGAATGAAAAAAGGCATGGCTTCTGCATTGTTGGAGCAGAGAGCATGCACTGGGGCATGGCAGGGAGGAAAGCTGAAAAAGTAGAGGGGACCAAATCATAACAGATACATTTAAACTATCAGTAAGTCAGTGGGAAACTGCAGAAAGGTTTTTAGCTCAAGAGTTAACATTCATCAGATTTGTTACTTTGTAGATCACACACCAAGCACATAGAAATCACTTGAATTGAATGATAAAAACGTGTCATTATTTTTTTAAAATTTTCCTCCATCCAAATCTTTCCCAAAGCTTTCCAGCCTCCTAATTATCTATACTGATTATTTTTACTCTACTGACTGCTACTAAAAACGAAACAAAAAACTTGTATTGGAAAGCCAGAGAAAATATGTCCTAGATACTCAAATGAACCTGCCTTTTCCGAGATGGAACTAAGATATATTGATGTCTTAAGTGGTTGTCAGTTAAAATCCTTGTGTGGTGAATACTGAAAACCAATGGAATGTTAAAATTTTGAAAATAGTGAAAGTGACCTATAGTAAAGTACAATAGATTTCATTTGCATTGAAACATTTGATCCTCACTCAGTACTGAAGATGATTATTTTTGTTAAGATGTGAATGTGTGTGGATATTTAAAACTTGCTGTGTCCACGTCAAATCAAAGAGGAGGCTTAGTTAACTGGTGATTTTACCATGTAAACCTTGAATTTCATTTACACATTTAAATTTAATGTATTCGGACAAGTTGTTGACCATCTACCCATGTGTTCATGTGATAACCATGTGTCCAGAATTTCCAGGATAGTCTCAATGTCAAATATTTTTTTCTTTAGTATCTGTAGATACCTTCTAACTTATCAAAATACACATTCTACATTTTGGCCAGGAAAATATTATTACTCTGTTAAAAAGCACCAAAATCCCCCATCAATTTAAGCTTTATTAAAACACGAATTTTCAATATTATGATATTCTACTATAATCTCACTAATTCAGAATGTGTAAGGGAAGTCTCTTCAAAATGTTTTAATTAATAGTTAAAAAGAAATGCAGTTATTTTTATTTCATGTGAATTTGAAGCTAAATGCTACCATGTGATTTTGTAATTTAGCAGTAGTCCATGGAGAATTTTAGTGGTGAGGGTTGACAGAAAAGCATTTAGTCCCATTTCTTATTTGAGGAAACCGGTATTCAGAGACTAGGTCTTCCCTTAGGTGTAATTAAATACTATTAATTTAATTAAAGAAGTGGTAGAATCAGAACTAGAACTTGGGTTCTAACTTCTGTTAGTTATTTTATAACAAAAAGAAAATCTTACCAACTAGAATGTGAGTCAATCAGATAAGCTAGCTCATTACCTCATTACATAAATCACAGAATAAAACGCGTAGACACTAACTTGAACGAAGTATTACTGATAGTACACAAAAATGTTTCAAATCCATGTGGATGTAATTCAAGTCCCCCAGTAAAACACATAGACAATTTACACTCTCCAGCCGTCCTAAATAAAGAGATATTGAAGAAGCACAGGGATATCTCCTACTTCACCTTATTAATTACATTAAACTCCCATTTCTGAGAGCCCTGTAATGGACATTATTTCTGTTTCAAATTAGAACTGATTTTGCTTTCATCTGCATTATTTAGTTTGTTCTACAAGTGCAGTGGTGGTGCTGTGGGGGGAGGAGGACCTCTCAATGAAATCAAGAAAAGCTAAACTAAAACTCAGAAATATCTTAAAGGAGAGATTTTCTTTTTTCCTTTTTCTCTGTTAACATATACAAACAAAGAGATCAGGATGAATGCCATTGGGCCTGTTACTGAAGAAAAATATATGAAGCTAAATTGTGAAAATATGCCAAGTAAATATTAAGAGACTTTGGGAGTGGGGTGAGGAAAAACCCAAGCGGCAGTAGCATATGAGCTATAGATTCACTTTCTTTGAGTTTTCAGACATTCATGGAGTGATTTATTCTTTCAATCATTCCCTAATTTTATTTTATTTATTTATTTTTTTTGTGCTACGCGGGCCTCTCACTGTTATGGCCTCTCCCGTTGCGGAGCACAGGCTCCGGACACGCAGGCTCAGCGGCCATGGCTCACGGGCCCAGCCGCTCCGCGGCATGTGGGATCTTCCCAGACCAGGGCACGAATCCGTGTCCCCTGCATCGGCAGGCGGACTCCCAACCACTGCACCACCAGGGAAGCCCCATTCCCTAATTTTAAAAACAAGTGACACCCAGGGTTCAGCTTCTACTCTTTCTATATAAAACCTTCAAGCTTCTAACAAAGTACTTAGGGTGGGATTTAGGACAATTTGAGAGTTTCCCAAAATAGCACCACATCCCACTTTTGCACATGGAGAAGACTAGCATTTTCTCTGTGGAGAAACAACACAGGTCCAGGAGTTCAGTTCATCAAGTCAATATAACCCTCAAACATTCTTCTAACAATGAGGAAAATGATCAAAACAAAACAAAACACCTCACTACAGATGGTTTAGTTATTTCGATTCGTTTTGTGAACGCATCCATGTTTTTAAAACTGTCATGAAATAAGACCAGAAATTGCTGTCCTCCGTGCTTCCATTTCTGTGAATCTTTCTCAGCTCTGCCTCAGAGACCTGCAGCTTTGATTTGTCACCATTCTTTGTTTACAAGGGCCCTTTCCTGGGATTGCCGGACCAAGAGATTGTTCAATGACTTAATCACAGTGATTTTCCCCCAGAGTCTTACCAAGTGCCCAGCACTCTAGAAGCTCAGTGGGCGATTATGACTTTCCAGACGCTTACACAGGAGACCCACCTTGTTAATCTCATTCTGTCTGGTTCCCTGTTCGGAAACAATGGACCAGCATACCAGCTATCATCAGCTTCAAGACAGTCCAGTCAAATGAATGCAGCTGGATATAAAATTTGACCTGTCATCTAAATAAATGAAATGCAAAGACTACATCTATACCTATGTTACTTTCTTCAGTATGTACATCTTCCTGTATCCTGTTACTAAATACCTTACTTCAAAATGTTGGAAGATACGCTAGAAATCAACAAATAGGATCACAGCATTTTTAAAAAGAGAGAAAGGCTGAGGTATTACCAGGGGAAGAGGGAAAATTATTTGCTAGAGAATCTTTCTCCAGCAATGTGCATGGTATACAGTTGTCAAACCAGCCACCTATGGGCCCATGCCTCAGACTTGCAGAACACCATGCCTCTGGCCAAAAACAAACAAAAATTAAGGAAAGAGCCTATTGTAGCCAATCCAGTGAGAATAGCACAGATGAAAAAGACATATCATGTTGGATTTGAAAAGTGCTAGAGAGGCAGAAAATAACCAGAAGGTTATTGCTGATTCCCACAACTAGCTGATACAAGGTTAATATGCTGTTTATGGGGTATTGTTGGGAGGGGATAAGCTCAGTTAAAACCCCTTTTCCATTCCAGACTTTGTACTTTGATATATCTTTCTCTGCATGTGCTATAACCTAGAGCTGCACGATATGAAAATATTTTTAAACCCCTCAAAATTTTTAATTTCTGAAAATCCACCGTAGCCAGGAAATATGAACCATTTTGAATTTCTGGAATCTCTCGTCTATCCTAACTACTCCCTCTAAACTAAACATTCCATAGTATTATAATTACGTTGAGTTTGGTAGTCTATACTGTCATTCATGCAGCAAGCATTGATTAAATGCCTTCAGGCCTTCTTGCCAAAAGGGATACGTAAATACTTTTTTTTTTTTTTTTTTGCGGTACGCGGGCCTCTCACTGCTGTGGCCTCTCCCGTTGCGGAGCACAGGCTCCGGATGCGCAGGCTCAGCGGCCATGGCTCACGGGCCCAGCCGCTCCGTGGCATGTGGGATCTTCCCCGGACCGGAGCACGACCCCACGTCCCCTGCATCGGCAGGAGGACTCTCAACCACTGCGCCACCAGGGAAGCCCATGATACGTAAATACTTTTAGAGGAATACACATCTCCAATGTTTTATACATAATTGCAGAGAGAGAGCCATAAGTAGGGACATGGTGAAGTCCACTCTCTAAGTGTTACTTAAGGAATACCTGCTCTCATTTGAAAGGAAGAATCTGGTCTCAAGAAGTAAAATCAAACAGAAATGCAGAGTGAGTGTTCAGGTGGATTCTACTATTAATTCTGCAAGCCTAGCCCTCACCCTCTTAAGTTATGGGCCTGGAATGGACAAAGGCAAGATTTTGCCCAGCTCTGGAGAGAAGATAAGGAACACGTAGTGAATTCTGGAAGCACACAGGAAGAGAGCCGTCAAAAATCTAACTCAAAAAGATGGTCGTCAGGTCAAGCAGTGACTTCTTATCTCTTGGGAACTAGCTGTACCTACTTTCTCTGCTGGGCTGAAGAACGCCGGGTGCAAATCACGGCCACGATCACCACCACCAGCACTGTGATGACGCCAACGGTGACCACAATAATCACAAGCAGGTTGCTGTTCTTCTGAGGAGTGACGCTGCCATGTGGGGGGTGCATCTGGCCAATGGGTGGCTCTGGGAAAAGACAGGCAAATGAAGATCATGTTTAGGGAGATGTGACAGCCATGGCTTATCAAGCTCGGTTAAGAATTCAAAGAGTTCCTATTGTTCTGGGCATTCCTGAAGCTGGGGGAAAAAAGCAATGAAAAAGGAGAGGAAAGATCGAATTATCTACCCAAGATAAATGAAACCAATGTTCCCATGGAAACTTACATAGGAATATTCACAGCAACGTTATTCAGAATCACCAAAAGTGGGAAAGCCCCAAAGCCATCAACTGATGAATGGATAAACAAGTGTGATATATACATACAATAGAATACCACCCAGTCATAAAAAGGAATGAAGTATTGATACAGGCTACAAAATTCATGTACCTTGAAAATGATATACTAAGTGAAAGGAGCCAGACACAAAAGGCCACGTATTGTACAATTCTACTTCTATGACATATCCAGAATAGGCAAATCTACTGAGACAGAAAGTAGATTAGTGTTTGCCAGTGGATGTGGGGAGAAGTGAATGGGGAAAGACTGCTAATGGGCAGAGGGTTTCCCTTTGGGGTGATGAAAATATTCTAAAGCTAGATAGTGGCGATGGTGGCACAACCTTGTGAATATGCTAAAAACCACTGAATTGTGCACTTTGAAAGGGTAAATTCATGGTATGGGAATTATATCTCAGTGGAAAAATATAATTAAGCTATGGTATTGAGTAGAAAGTGGGGAAGGCAGGAAGCATGCCGCTTTGAACGATAAGAATTCCAGTATGACAAGAGTCAGAGAAGGCTGAGAAAATACAATTTATTTGATGCTGTGAAAGACAAACTATTTGACACCAATCACTCATACTTTCCGTTCCTTTTAAGAAGCTATCCATAAAGCACATTTAATTTTCAACCTGTCAAGGGTGTATGAATCCCATTTAAAAGCAGCCACAGGGTTGGAAAGAGTGTCATAAAGTCCTACGATAAATTTTTCCTGTGCTGCAACTGTACCACATGGTAGACAATATTCAGGTGAAAATAGAATGATAATCTGCTTATGTAAGCAAGAATGACTAATGACCCTTTAAATAGCTTTCTTTAAACCCTCAGTGATTAATCAATTAGAAATATTCTGATTTATGTCATATTTACTATTACAAGCTACCAAATTCTAAAAAGTATATATCAGCATATAGCTTTATTTATAAATAATTTAAAAAGTAGCAGAAAGCAATGAATTTGGATGTTTTCCTAGATCTAAATTTGAACGAGTTTCTTCAACAACCCATATTAGCTTTCTATACCCCTTGAGCAAAATCTTTAGGCCTTTTGTACCTCAGTGCCTTTACCTATAAAATGGAAATAATAATATTTATCATATGTAGTTACTGTCAGAATTAGAAAAAATACAGACAAAGCAACTATCTCAGCAACTATCTGACACAGTGTAATTGCTTATAATATCATTATCCCACTGAAACATAAAATAAAATGTTGCCTAAATTAATAATCTACCATATCATTTGGGATATTTTTGGTGTGGACTTCCAAACTATTGATACAAACTTTTTAGACATAATATTCAATGTGAAAGATAAATTAACTTGTTTGCATAAATGAATATAATAACCCAGCACTTGCCTCAAAATTGAAACACTATCTTTTGACAAGTTACCTAAGAATCATTGGGTTTTTTTTTTTTTTGAAAAGATAGTCACCTAAATTTAAACAAATTATTGCTAATTCAATATTGTTGGGGAAAAAAATTAAGTGCTACCGATGTAACTTGAATCTCAGGGGCGGGTAACCATCAAGTTTTTACACAGCACTTTCTGTTAAAAGATTCTGATTATAAATGAAAGAAATAAGGTTTCCCTGAAGTAATTTTTTCATTTATTACAAAGGAATGAGGCAAGTAATGAAAGGTTAGAACTTTCTGTGTCATAGTTTTACTTACAATTTAAAAAGTCATGTTACAGTAGTATCTCAATATGCCCTTTCTGTTCTTAATAAATTAATCGATTGGAATAAATTAACCTTTTATGTGAAAGTGTACAATGGAGGCCGTTGGGGATCTCATGGATTTTATTAGCTTAACTTAAATTTAACAGTTCACCATTTCTGACAAACTTAGTTTGAGTCGTACCCGGCAGTAACACTGTATGAATATTTTTTAAAACCATGTAAATTGGAATTTTTCAAATTTTTGCTCTTCCTATTTTCTTTCCACCTAGGAAGATGTCATGCTCCAAATTAGAAAATAATGACTCTGGATTCTGCTGAGCTTTAATTTTTTTTTTTTTTTTTTTTTTCCGGCAAGCGGGCCTCTCACTGTTGTGGCCTCTCCGGTTGCGGAGCACAGGCTCCGGACGCGCAGGCTCAGCGGCCATGGCTCATGGGCCCAGCCGCTCTGCGGCATGTGGGATCGTCGCGGACGGGGCACGAACCCGTGTCCCCTGCATCGGCAGGCGGACTCTCAACCACTGCGCCACGAGGGAAGCCCATGAGCTTTAGATTAAGTGAGATATTGATGTCATTTGCCTCATAGAGTTGGGTTCATGAGGGCTCCCATTATAAATCTTTGATTCCAGGCCTTTATGACTTCTTCATAAAAGCTCCATCAGTTTAAAACTTGGTTTTCAAGATCTTTCATTAATTTCCCAATCTCCATTCAAAGGCTGACTAATCATAATATCTGACATTGAACAGGCAGTAAATAAAGTCAAGTGCAATGGTGTCTTTAGATGGAGTCGATCCTTGTTATTTGCAGTAGTTGTGTTCTATAAAGACATCACAAATACTAAATTAGGGAATACAAAGTATTGCTTCTAGAGGAAACACAGTGTCATGTTCCTGGGAGCCTACCTTTTTATCAACCAATCAAAGCACAGCCTTGTTTCATGTGGGTTTCTGTTTAAAGGTGCTTTATTTAATATGTAATGTTGATTCATTAACACTGAACTCATAGCCAACAGCGCTATAAATTCATGCCTGAGTGAAGCTTAATTAACACACATATTTTCTCCATCAGACACATCAGCCTTTAGTGTTTAGGAACACTAGAAAGCACTTCATCACCACATTTAGGGACAGCTTTAAACAGTGAAACCACCAACAAAACCCCACAAAAATGTGAAAAATTGGTACTAAATGTAGTGCCGAAAGGACACATCCATGGTATGAGAGCTGAACCATCAAGGCAGAATGCCACCTTGTTCCAGCTCAGCTGAGTTTGTGAGCACTGGGCTGCTCAAATTTCTGGCTGCTCTGCACATGTCCAAGGATTATCATAAAAGCACCATAATTATTGGTTTTGGGGGTTACAAATAAAATTTTAGAGAGTAGGTAAATTCATGAATAAGAGAACCTGCAAATAATGATGATCAACCAGATATCTAAATATATTAAAAGAGTGCTCTAAATTAGGAAAAAATTTAGAACTCACAAATCTAGATTGTGTAGGTAAGAGTTCTGGGAGATAGCCTGATTCCAAAAGGGGCAAGGTGACTTTTGCCCCCTTTCAGAAGCTGAACGGTGTAATTCAAAGGCTTACAAAGCTCCTCCGGGGCACTGTGATTATTTCATGAGTTAACGGATGCATCACACTGACCACACACCCTGGCACAGAGTTGGTGCTCAACAGATATGATGCGGCCCAATACATTTCATTCTATGTGATTTTTCCAAATTAAAAAAAAATACAGTATCCTAATTCATCTGTTCCTGGTGTTAGCCTAAGAGTGTGGGTATCCAATGTCAGAGTCATCAAGACCTAGATATGTTTCATTAAAATCAGGGAGAAGGGAGTCACATTTTTTTAATATCACATGAGCATTCCATCCAACTTAATTTTCATGATATCTGATCACTGCAAATGATTTCATCCTTTTTATACTAAATTTAATAAAAGCAAACATAGATTTCATAATCTGTTGGGTCTAAAGTCTTAGTAATGATTAGAAAATTGGTTTAGTGTAACTACTAATAAGGTCTTTAATTTTTATGATACTTGGTAGGCTTTCAAAAATATTTTATGTGTCTTATCATATTTGCCCTCAAAAATTCTGCAGTAGGCTCATGGATAGACTGGTACTCTGAGTGCTTAAGTATCACATAGAACACAAAGCCATGTATCGAATCCAGGAGTCCTGGCTCCCATGTTGAGAACCTGGTCTCATTGCCACAATGGCTGAGCCCTAATAGCTACACAATAACAATAGGCAGGTAAACAATGTGAACATAAGATTGACAAGTTCAGTTCTGGGGAGACAAACAGATCCAATGAAAGCTTCTAGTTGGGAAATTAACTTCCCTCCCATGATTGCAGTGTTCTTGGATAACGGTTTTGTTATTAGAACACTTTCAGCTCAACATAAGTCTTCATAATTTCACAGGCCTTTGAATTTGAACAGACATTCACATGGTATTGAATATTTCAAAGCATTTCACCCTGAAATAAGGTACTATATAGTCAATCAGCTGGAAGAGATCTCACAGATAATCTAGCCCAGTGCTCCCTAAAATGAAATATTAATCACCATTATGGGGGAAAAAGGTTCCTTGGTCAATTAAGGTGGAAAACATATTTTTTCCCTCAAATATCAGAATTTTGAACATGCTAATGTGAACTATGCAATGCCAGGAGAGGTAGCACAGAAATGGCAGAGAATGTATTCAATTATTCCATAAATAAGATCCAATTGGGTGCTGTGGATATGATGTTGTGATCAAACTATGGGTAAGTGGTAATTATATGATATGATGGAGGTGTTAACTATGGTTGTCACCATTCTGGATTATTTAAGTGGATCAAATAAGCTCATTGTACACCTTAAACTTACACAATGTTATAGTCAATTATTTTCCAATAAAGCTGGAGGCAGGGGGAAAAGCCATGAGAGGATTCAAGTCGGCAAAAAGAGACAATATGAGATAAGACACATACACAGTTGTGAGATAGTCAGAGGTTTGCCCAACTAGTTGGACCAGAGAAGAAAAACAATTCCTATATATTAAATGTTCTGTCTTCCATTCCTGAAACATGGACCCCATCTGGGTCACTGTGACATGAACAGAATGTCAGGTTACTTCTCACCTGAGATCAAGGCATAGCCAATAGAAGGGAGTTGTGAAAGCTCCATTTCTGAGCTATTTTTCTGGAAGGGTGGAGAAGGAAAAACAGCCAGGCTATGAAACCATTAGAATGTATTTATGGGGCCACATATATATCATTTCCTAATAATGTGTATGTCATGGTCTTCTTGTATATTGTGTAGTCTGAGAATAATTTCCAAATTAGCATATTGATTGCTCCCTACCAAAAAAAGAGGGGGGCATAATTGTTGATCTCATGGAGCTTACAATTCACTGGACAAGATTTATATGAAACAAATCATGAAGCAAATAAATATAACATTACCACTATAGTTGGTGTTTTAAAGAAAAGTAGAGTTCATGTAGAAAGGTATAACATGAGGATGTGATACGAGGTCATGGACAGAGGAGGGAGGTCACGAAAGGCCTCATTATAGAAGCGACATTTAAGCTAAATTATGAAGTGTTGCTAGGAGTTAGTTCTTGTTCCTTTACAAGGGAACTGAGAGCAGACTGTGCGTGTGTCTGGAACACTGGGAGCAAAAAGGAAATGGCACAAAATGAGGCTGAAAAGAGAAACAGGACCTTGTTCCCATGAGCTCTGTAGATCACATTCAGTTATCCTCGGTAAAATCACAGATGGTTTAAGAGTTTTCAGCAACGTGACAGGCTTGATTTGCTCCAAGGAGACATCTCTTCCCTCTGCGTGGAGAGGGGTTGGTGGTGGAAAAATAGAGACCAGCTAAGAGGATATGGAATTCTCCAGGTGAGAGTTGATGATAGCTTAAACTGAGATGGTGGCAACTTCAGTCAAGCAAGGAGGACACGTACACAATATAGTTTGAAAGTAAATGAATAAAGCAGATTGCACTTGGGGCAGGAAAGAAAGGAGGAGTCAGATTCAGGCCTCAGCAATGTCCTTATGTCTAGGATGAGGGAGAGGGCGAAAGGGCAGGTAGGCTCAGTGGGGCAAGAACAAAAGTTCAGTCTTGAATATGTCAGGGTTGAGATCTTATGATGAATTGTAAAGAGGCAGCTAGAAGGTCTGTGTTAGATATATAAATGTGGGAGCTGGCATATAGATGGAATTTGAAGCCTGAGAGTAGGTGAGATACCCACCAAACTCAAGGGTATAGAGGGAGCAGAGATGCTCTCTCAAGACTAATCCTCTAGTATTCAGGTGGAAGGCGAGGACCTGGCAAAAGGAAGTGGGTACCAAACGAATTTCCCAATGATTACTTGACAATGGAACACTTTTTTCTCAGAGATTCTCATGGGACCCATGTACCCTGGACCAACCTTTCGGGAATGCTAACCAAGCTTAGTGGTTGTTAACTGGGGAGATTTTGCCCCCCAAGGGGAAATTTGGCAATGTCTAGAGACAGTTTTGGTTGTTACAACATGGTAGAGGCGAAATACTACTGGCATCTAGTGGATGAAGGCCAGGGATGTTGCTAAACATCCTACAGTGCACAGGATGAACCCAACGACAAAAAAATTATCCAGTCCCCCCAAAATTATCCAGTTCCAAATGGCAATAGTTTTGTAGTTAAGAAACCCTGATCTAGGTTAACACTTTCTATGTTCAGATGAAAAACTGAGATCCAGAGAGTTTAAGTGACTTGATTCACACATTTCTAATCCATGGCAAAGTCAGTTCTAGAACCTGGGGTTTGGGATTAGTCTGAGGGCCTTAACATCATTTCAGATAGATAATGTTTAGATAGTAGGTGGGCAGAGCCTCTCGTAGACTAGAGCTTGAGAGCCCTGGGACACTGTAATTATCTTTACTTAAGGGAAATCAAAACTAGAGGGAAAATCACAGCTTTTTCTCCTAAACACAGAGTTTAAGTCATGTTTTACAGAATACCTAATACAATTCTAAATATACAAAAAATAATAACATTAATTTTTAAATAATGCTTCACCAAAGTATCAACACCTATCAAACTTAAGTGTTCAAAGGTTGAAGTCAATATAACAACGCTTTTGCAGGGTTTGTAGATCTCTTTACCAAAATTACTAATTTTGAAAATTTTAGGAAAAGCTACCAACAAAACGAAGTTGGTGATTTATCTTCCCCAATGAAAAAAGGATTGAAGTGAAGTAATTTTCGCTGGTGTTATCCTTCATACAAATATAAACTACAAAATCACATTTTCAGAAGTTGAAGATTTTCCTGCTTTAAGAATGTGGACCACAAGATTGAATGCATCATACAAGTAAAATACTACCATATCACCACATATTAGCTTTGATTCTACCTGCCATCGGAAAATAATTTAGGAAGCCTCTTCAGTTTCCCCAATTTAATTAAGGGCTTCCAACTTCAAGAGTAAACATGAACTATAGCTTTGTTTTTCTTTATCTGAATTCCAAGAGTGCTTTTTTAAAACAGTGACACGTTGTAAGAGAAAGTAAATGATTAGCGAGGTCTAAATTTATTTGCAAGTGGCTTGAGTATCCTGACAATAAACCATTATTCTATTACAATTCTTTGAAGGGTGAATCAAGAAGTATAAGGAGAGATAGGAAATCTCTCTAATTCTGTCACTACATGAGGAGATGTATGAAATTTTCATTGTATATGAGGTTCAAAAACTCAAGAAATTTCAAGATTTTTTGCTCTTATTTATGCAGCCTACTTAGCAAAGGTGTGGTGGGGTTAGAGTTTTATCAGTCAATTTTTCACTTATATATATAATTTGAAAATATACCCCCTTCTTAAGGTATAAGACGTTAGTAGAATTTTAATTAGGAAGGTAGAGTTTTCAGATGCCTTTGCTGATTGGCTTGTAAAAGCCCAAGCTAAAGGCAAATTACATATTTACTATCATTTACTGGATAGCGAAATAGAATAGGAAATAGATTAAGTATGCCCGCTACCATCCGTGCCTCTCTGAGGTTATCAAGTCAGCTTAATTAATCATGTAGCCTGTAATAATTAGTTATTCCAGTAGGGATTCTAGAAATGTTTCAGGTACTTTGTTCACCCCATTCATTTAACAGGAAATGCCTAAACCATCATTAAGTGTAGCAGAAAATTGAGAAGGGGTAATGCCAACAATCTATCTAAACTGGCTCACAGTCACTGGATGCCATTCATCTATTTTATCTTCATGACTTCCTCCTGTGAGATAATGTAATCAGATCAAATTTAATTACAATTATATTTCTCACTAGGAATCTTAAATAGTAAAAAAATAAAGTGACATGCATTTCTCTCAATTACTGTCATGCTCTTCATCTGAAGTTTGACTCCTGTGAAAAGAAAAATCCTTATCTGTTAACATCAAATTTGGGCTGAGGTTTCTTTTCAATCAGAGAATTCATTTTCTTTTGAAGGGCAAGTTAAAATAGTCCATAGCAAACTTCTAAACTTGATCCAAAATTAGGATTGTCAGATTTAATAAGTAAAAATAAAGGAGGTTCAGTTAAATTTGCATTATTTCTAGTTGCCTACGGATATGTACACTGAAGTGCCTGTGTACGTTGAGATAGTAACCCCTTGCAGTATTTTTCTTTATCTCAGATTCATAGGCAATTAGAAAGGATTCAAATTTTACTGGGCCTCCTGTATTTTCAGTTGTTCCATTTGGCAGTTCTATCCAAGATTAGTGTTCTTTAGGACACACAATTTAAGAGACTATACTGTTCTGTGTCTTTGGCTTACATTTGCTTCACCTGTACATATATAACCACTGCTCAGTAGTGGATGGAAACTGTGAGGAAATAACTATTCTTTCTCAATTGTCCATATTCCGATTGCCTTTTAATCTCCTGGCACTCTGACTCTTGAAAAAGTCCCACTAACTTCAGTTTATGAAAGTGAGTGGGTTTCAGTCACCTCTCTACAATAAAATTGTAGAAATATTTCAAATATATATAGTACTTTCAAACCTAGATAGTTAACAGCCAAGCATCATTTGTAAAATTCTCTATGCTTGGACTTTTCTGACTGTTTTGCGTACGTGTCAACCCTCATCGGCATTGTCTCCTGGTGGAATATGCTCCAGGTTTGTTAATAACTTCACGTTCCTATTATTCCCACTAAAACCCTAAGTCTGGGGGTCTTGGCACTTGCAGTCAATAGAAAATTTGCCTCAGACACTCTAGAATTAACAATTTTAATTAATATAATGAATCCAATAGAACCTAATTTATATACTTACCGTTGAGAGTGCTTCTATCAATCAAATTAGTATCAACTGGCCAATAACCTCCATCTCCATGGCGACCTGTTTATCCGGAAAATATACCAGAAAGTTAGTGGACCTGCAATGTGAAAGCACAAATGAAACAAAATAGACAAAAACTAACAAATATTTAAAAATACACAAACAACTGAGTAAGACTATTTTGTCCACTTCAAAGAAAGCCTGAAAAGAATGATACCATTATACTTTGCAAGAAAATGTTATTTTCTATGCGTGAGAAAAATCTGTCACAAAAATACTCTTTTAAACAAGCTAAATTCAATTCCTCACAGAAAAGCTGACCCACCCCCCTTTTTTTCTCCAATACTCTTGTTAACGTGTCACCAAAAGGTACAGCACCAGTGTTAGTGTTGCTGTCTTGAACATCTCAGAACAGAAGGAGTGGTGGTGTTGGCTCCTAGCGTGACAGAGCCCACCTCCTTCATGTTATAAGAGGTCCAGTCTACACTGTTGCCATTGGACATGACTTTGTGGCAAAGTATCATTTTACTGTACCAGGGGACAGTACTTTTTGCCTTATAACTGGGCTTTGAGTAGTCTTTGTGTTATGTGCCAAATAGGTACCTGGGAATGAGCTATTGGGTATGGAATAAAGAGTAGGGAGCGTGACACAGCCCACATGGTCTGAATATTTCTTATAAACATGCCAAGAAGGAAGGTTTCTCTAGTAGCACACATTTGGAACCACTGCCTTCTATTAGGTGTTCAACAGTTGTAAAAGTAGTCTTTAGGAGAAATGAGCCAGAAATTAACCAGAAATAATTATACTATCATCCATATTTTAATTAATAGTTTTTCACTACAGGTAATCCCCTTTTCTATTGGTACATTTGTAGAACTGTGATTATTTGGTTAAGATTTTGAGTTCTAGAATACCTATTCGAAAAAACATTTGGGAGTTGAATCTATACTCAAACACGTACAAGACTACAGCTAATTCTTTATACACTTCAGAGTGTTATTTGTGAAGGCAGTTATAATCACTGGGTGATGTCGAGGAAGCCAGCTGGGGCAGCCACCTACAATAACATTGGTTGTTTTTCTCACATGTATAGATTTTCTTTTTCTTTTTTAAGACTTCCAAGTCCTGCTCTTGTGACATTCCTTTGCATACCAAACACTCTTCTTAATAAAGCTTTTCCAAGAGCTCATCATTTTATTTGCAAAAGAGCTGTGAAGAAACAACTTAAATCTTGTTACCAGACCACGCATTCACAATTTAAAAAACATTCTTTCAATATTAAGTCAGAGCTGAACTAAGAGGGTTAAGCTTCCAACAAGCAATGATAAATTAATTCAATCACATCATATTCTGTTTTCAGGGTAAACTGGTACATTTAAAATCTGCTGGCCAGTGACTCTGGGTATATAAAGAAGTGGGAATTAGGATGGAGGCCCCAATGTGTGTGTGTGGGGGGGTGATTGGGGAGGGGCAACTGAAATAAGCAGCAGTTGTGAACATTTTGGGGGGTTGACTGATGAGCCTAACCCTTTTCCCAAATACCTTGCTTGTGTGACTCTGACACATCTGGGGTTTCAATAAGTGGAGGATAAGCTTGGGCCACAGAACACTGCCAGATCAACATTGGAAGAAATGAAGAGAGACAGAAGTTCTGTATGAATATTAAGATTACTTTTCTCACATCTGAAAGCAACTAGATTGCAAAGCAGTCAGCCAAAGAGATGCTAACAGCCCCATCACTTAGGCCACTAAAGCAATAAATGATTCCTGTTGGGAATATTAGAGGTGTTTAGTTAACTTGGTAAATTTCATAAGCACTGATTAAGGGAAATAGAGAACTAATTAGGTTCTGGAAGACGAAAAGTCAGTTAATGCAAAGATATAAACTACTATTGGATCCCAGAGGTCTTAAATTTTTAATGGAGCATAAAACTGATAATAATTCATTCAAAATGTATTAAGTGCCTACTATATGCAAGGTACAGCCCTGGATCCTCAGGGAAAGGGCAGTATAAAAAGATTTATCAGATATGGAACCTGCCATGAGTTGGCTCACTGTATCCAAATCCTATACAGGCCTATTTATGGCTAATATCAGCTAACTGCAGATAGTTTTTAACTTATTCTGACTTTAAAGATTTAAGAATAAGTTAATTCTTACTATAAAATCACTATCACTGCATTGATTTACTATTACTATGAAATCACTATTAGATTGAATTGAAAATGTTTTTCATTTATCTAGTAGTAAAAGAACTACATGCAAATAAAATATAATGCATTATTTTTAGTCTTACATTACATGTTGCACAATTAAATTTATCTTAAAATCCCTGAATTTCTTTTTGCTTATTATATTAAATCTCTAATATGTATATGTATGTATATGTATAACTGATTCACTTTGTTATAAAGCAGAAACTAACACACCATTGTAAAGCAATTATACCCCAATAAAGATGTTAAAAAAAACCCAACATTTTTCAAAATTAAAAATTCCAAATAAGTAAATGAATACATGGATATCTAAATATGACATTTGTGGAAGTAATATAATTCATTTCAATGTATATGCATTTTATTTTTAATTATTCAAATAGAGTTCAATGTAGTTCCAAAAACTGGGAATGGGTAGTTTCTTTTTTTTTATTATGGCATTAGTAATATGATTTTACATGAACTCAGGAATCAAAATGTACTATATGAATATACTAATATATTCTACAGAATATAAAGAAGAACTCTTTTGTTACTATGTACCCATATTTCCTTAATAATAGAAATGAGGGTGAGGAAAAGAATTAAGATGATAAAGAGTAATGAATTTATGTATCACTTAACCACCCATGGATTTCATTCAGATAATTTCATCAAAAAATCACTCCTTCCAGAAAGCTTTGATAACTAAAGCAAATGTTTTCTACTTTTCAAAACGTTTTGAAACCAAAGAATGGTGGTTTCAGGAAGAAAAATAAAACAAAGAAAATGATCCCATGTCTGACTTTAAAAAGAGGAAGACTGCATCTTTTTAGAGTTATTCAAAATAGTTTAAATAGTTTTAAATTTATTTTATTTAGGTACCTCTAAGGAAGCTCCAAACCAAAGAATTCATGTTCCTCTCCTTGGTTTGCACTCCTAAAATATTATAAATGAAAGAGTCATTTAAAGAGTTATTTTTTATATTTTATTTAAGGGATAGATCATCCTATTTTGGCAAGAGACATATACTCCCTTAAGCAAAAGCTAAAGTCTCCATGATTTCCCTGACAGTTACTCTCTGGATTGAGGGGAAAATGGGCAGAGGTAATATGAATTCCTTTAGGAAGTGTGATTATTGTATTTCTTGCTGCTTACCAAAGTGACATTTACACTCTGTTCTCAATACTTGATAAGTGACTAAACTGAATTAGAATACTTTGTAATGTGTTAATGATGTAAACACATTTGAAGTTACTACTATTACACACATTAATCTCTATGTTCTTGTTCTTACACTATCACTTAAAATATTGCTTCTGTATTTTTTTATTGTGGTGTGTGTGTGTGTGTAAAATTAAACAGTATAATGTTTACATTAAACTCTTCCTTATAGCACACATAGGCAGATGAAGAATATTCCCCATGATAAAAAATTTTTAGCACCTAGAAAAGATTAATTCAATTGGAATTTCAGTTCTAGAGTGGTTTTTCTGAGTGGATGTTTGTAAGTTCAGGGAGGAGTGAATGGAAAATTAATATGCAGAGGACATGGAGAAAGCTGAATGTGGTAGTTCTAATCTATTTTTAATCCATCCTCCCTGAATGGGGCTAACAGAGAGTCCTTCAGAATGGCACCCACACAATCAACCCCAAGATATGGACCATCATCTAAATCAAACGGACAGATTGGCTGTCTAACAAACATTCAATATATATCCTCCCAAGGATGCAGAGCACTGAGATATCTTCTTGATCTTAGAATTGGTTCTCTGAAAATAATTCTGGTGATAATGAAGGAAAGTGCATTGATTTTATGTCTTGTATACCAGTGGGTAAAGATAATGCACTCATGCCACATGGATACAGTTTTACTGTCCAATACACAGATCATATTGAGACATATTTAAAGCAGATGATTCTTCAGAGCCTGAAAAATGTGGCTAAGGGAGCGATTTACCATACAGTTAATACTGCTGACTTTGAACAAAGGCATCAGGGCATCTAAAAACCAGAAAGCAAAATCATAACCTATGCCTACGATATTTCAAACATATATTAATAGGAAAAACTCATGAGCTCTTCTCACCCTCTCCTCAGGTTCAACACATTGTTTTCAAGTTAACATGAATGAAAGTTCATTGACTAAAAGAAAGTACAATGTTACTACTTCATATGTAAGGGCAGCTGACATGCCTGCCATACATTGAGGCCTGGTGCTCAACAAATACTATGTCAAGTCTATGATCAATAATTTTTGGGAATGCATTTGGTGACCTACTCTGAGTCACACACAGTGCAAGAGAACCAAATACCCCATTGTCCATCTTCTCCTTGACCATGAGAGGCAGTTATTTGGGAGTTCCAATTTCTGCCTTTCTGCCATAAAATATAAATAGAGTAGACTATGAGGAGAAGTAAATTCATTTTCTAAGAATCGTCAGAAAGCAATCTAAAATATAAGATTACAATTTCACATACGAATGTTATGAACAGTGACTGTGTAGCTATTATGAAAATCAAGGCACTTTAAGAGTGATAGAAGGTGCTATTATCAATTTTGCCTGGACCCAGGTATCAATTAGGACATTCCTGGACAAAATGGAAATTATATTTATCCTAGACATGAACAATTTAACAAATAAACCCTTAATTCCTGGCTCTTGGTTGACGTCACAGTTTGATTCTGGGTCCTGATTTCCTGAGGCATATGTGTAATCTTTTGCAGAATGTGGCAAATGATGGGTAAAGAAAGTTGCCTGAGTGATGGTCTAAAGTAGAAAAAAAGTTTACAAACGTTTCCCTCTTCTTCTATTGTAAGCACCAAAATAAAAGCAGCACTAGGCCAGAATAAAGGCAGCACTAGGCCAGACCAACTGGTATCTGGATTTCTGAACATGATGGCAGAGGTCAGCCAAAGAAAAGAGAAGAAAAAAACATATATATATATATATATATATATATATATATATGAAATACATATATACACTTGTATATGTATTATGAAATATTTCAGAAGCACACTGGTTACTCTTATGAATTCTACTACCACTCATTTTCAACATCTTGCAAGGGACAATGGACTCAAAAGGCAAACACCAGGAGACCAAAGTACCTGTCCAGATCAACAAGATCTTCTGCTCACAGGAAAGAAGTTGGCCTCGTTAAAGATTTCAGGTAAGGGGAGCCCATACATTCTTATCTATAGGACTTTAACTACAATTAGCCTGTGTCTATTTATCAGGTTGCAAATGAAAACTTGTCAACTGCTTCTGATCACACACGTCATAAGCTTCCACATATGAAAAGCTAAATTAGTTTATTAGTTATTGCAATTACTATTCACATAAGTTTAGAGTGAAACTTCTGTTAAAATTGAATTGTTAAGAGAATAAAAAACAAAGATGACTTAATAATATTACTGATATCTTGAAGCAGGATGGTCTCTGAACTGTCTCCGCTCACAAGAATCTCCTTGAATGCATTCTTTCTTGTAGTGTATCTGGAATAACGGCCAGCATATGGGTCTAAGAAATCACTTTTAGATGCAGCGCAGTCTTTATGAAAATCTAGAAAGCATCCTGTTTCTCTAAACGTGGACACTTTCCTGGATGACTAGGTCTTCCCAAGAGCCAGTTCATTTACCAGATGCAATATGGAGGATGAGGCAGTCTTGTGTGCGTTACAAAGGAGAACTGTTCTCAAAGGCTACTGATGATCCATGAAAGCCTGCCCCACCTGGATGGTCCACAAGCTTATCCCAAAAGCAGTGTGAGGTATGTTTGTGTTTCAGTGAAGTTGCCAGGTAGTACACGGAGAAGTAACAGAACAGCATGAATGCTCTTTTCTTCTCCAAGTGACTGCATGTTGGGAAGTTGCAACTATAGTATGAAAACACTAGAATGTGAGCATCCTGATGGCTGCACTGCTAGTATGTGTAAATAATAACACTGTTGGAGCAGAAAATTTCTTCATTCATATATCTGTCCATGCTCCATCCATCTAGTCGACAAATGTGTTGAGTGGACCACTCACTGTTCTAAGAATTAGGGATATAAAGTGACTATTGCAGAGGCTCATAATTTAGTGAGGGGAAGATGTTAAGTGACTAATAATAATAGACTGGAATATCCAAAAGTTAAAAAATTGTAAGTCGGTGACACAATGGAAAAACAGAACGATTGACTATTTCTTCCTAGAAAAATGACAGAAGGTGATATATGAGTTGAGAATTAAAGGATGAGTGGAAAGGTATCAGGTAGAAAAGAATGAACTGGATAAGCTTAGAAAAATAGGCAGAGATGAAATAATAAAACTGCTTATATGCTCTATCAAAGTGTCTGGAATTTTTCTTCTTGGGGACAGAGATCCACTGAAGGTAATTTAAGCAGAAAAGTGACCCAATTAAATATGCATTTAGGAATATTATTCTAGCTGAGTGTGAAGAAAAAATTAATTAGGAGAGACCATTGTAATAAACAGGGTGAGAATAATATTAATTACGAATCCATGGCATAGACATTATTAGCTCCATTTTATAGAAGAGTAAACTGTGGCTCAGAAAGACTAACTAATATACTCATTTTAAGTGGCTGAATCTGCCTGACTCTGATGATTTTATCCTTAGCGGGCAGATTAATAAATGAAAGATGAATGCGGAGTGAGTTGGACAGAAATTAGAGCACCTCCTAGAGTTTATGGTAGTGTGAGGGTTTAGTGGTGTGGGTGTGACTTGAGGTGGTGGCCCCACTCTCAACAGGGCACACAGAACACAACAGACGTTGGGAAAGAAACAACATAGTTCTGTTTGTCACCATTCAGAGCACTGGGACAAATGAAGGTGACCCTTCAGAAGAGGCATAACAGAAGTCGACAAATAAAGCTAGGAAAACCCTTTGAAGATGATGGATATTGAAGCCCTATTCCTATTCCAGATTTTTCTTGCCTCTCCCTGACCCACACTCTCACGACTCCTCCTCCTGGCAAGCAAGACGTGATCAGCATTGAGCCAAAAGTGAATGTGGTTTGCAGGGCTCTGGATCCAGGGGGGCACTGCTGGTCTTCATAGCCAGTGTAACAGTAGGTACTCAATGTACTGAAAAGTAAGAAAGCCTACGAACTACAGTGTTGGAGCAGAGAGAAAAAGCAAAACCCGGTTACCAATTTATATCTTAACCGTAGTGTACTTCTCTGCACAGTGGTGTCCTAATTATGCCCTGAAGACATCCTGCAATCCTCACTAATTGAGCAGCTTCTTGGCTTCTTGATCTTCCCATTGTAGGATTTTTCTAAATAAAACTTCAAGTAATCTTTCCCTCTGTAGTTATTTGTGCTCACTCAAGTCCTACTCACATATTTAAAGTCCAGTCTTGTGTTTTAAGAAGTCTTTTCTGCTGCTACTCACAGTGATTCCCATCTAAAACACTATAACATACATACTCAGATGGTACCACCTGCTTTAGCATTTCATACTTTTCATATTGGGCTGGGAGTCTTTATATCCTAACTATACTGCATGTCCTTGAAAATGAACCCATGGAACTGGACTTCTTTCTTATGTTTCACCACACCCAACACAGTGCTAGGTAAATAGTTATAAAGGAGTGGTCAAAAATGAGTCTAACTCTTGTCATACTGCCCATTTGGAATTTCAAAAACTCATCTGCACCCATTAGTTTGGATTCTCTCCTTTACATACTCAGAATTACAAGCAGCTGGTGAAAGGCAAGTGTAAAAATTTCCTGCTAACAAGAAATGGCAGGAAGGGTGGTGGTAAAGAAAAGGGCACAGCGGGTCAGAATCATCTGCAAATGTGACCACCATTTCCTGAATCACAGAGAACTTGGTGTCTTTCTGTTTAGCTTTAATTTAATAGATGAATAGTAAGATACATTTTCCCTATTGGAAAAAACATTTTTGCATCTTTTTCATCTCCCCCAAGATCAATCACATATACAGTCATCCCTCAGTACCTGCAGGGATTGGGTCCAGGACTTGCCTCGGATGCCAAAATCTGCATCTGCAGATGCTCAAATCTCATAGATCACAGACATAGTACAGGACCCAACACTGGTTGAATCTGCAGGTTTGGAACAGGCAGATAGGGAGGACTGACTGTACAGTATCCACAGCCATGAGCACTATTACTTTGGGGTTCTCCAAACTCTACTCTGGATTAGATGGTAAAGTCTGTCTTTCCAGATTACTCTCTGTTTCCCGAAGATTTGTACCATAATTCAATTCAACAAATACTTATCTGGCAACTATAATATGAGAGATTCACAATTAGAGATTGGGGGGTGCTTGGAGGCAGGGATGACAATGTCAATGAGACTGGCCCTTTGCCATCAAAGAATTTACAACCTGGCCAAGAGGTTGGGAATCAAAATGGTAAACTATAAGAAAGAGACAACATAGCAAGGACTAAATGGGGTGTTATGGACACACAGAAGAATAAAAGACCAGAAAGGTAAGTAAGGCTTCTTGGACAAAAGACAATTGAGAAGGAGTCTTAAAAGATGAGGACCTCTCTCAGTAAAGAAAGGGAGAATGTACTGCTAAGACTAAGAGAACAGTACCAGTTAGAGCGTGGAGTTCTAAAAATACACTTTTCCAAGAGTGATTTGTGGATCTTTGCTAATAGACTGTGACATATGTGGAGGGATAAACTGGCCGTGAGGCTAGAAGGGGGAATTTGGGGTCAGACAGCCAGGACCTTGAGGTCAAAGAACTGACTTCATTCCATGAGAAACAGTGAACCACCTATGTTTCAGAAAGAAAACTGAGGAGGCAGAATCCAGGACTGATAGAAGTGGGCAGAAAATAAAGCTAGGAACTTGATATTTGGCTGATGTCTACAGCAAAGGAGGACATTCAGCAACATGGTGGGCCTTACAATAAGAACTTGTCTAAGGAACCATTTGGGACTCCCCTGGTGGTCCAGTGGTTAAGACTCCGCGATTCCAGTGCTGGGGCATGGGTATGATCTTTGGTCGGGGAACTAAGATCCCACATGCCGTGCGGCCAAAAAAAAAAAAAAAAAGAGAGAGAAAGATATCTTTTTGTATTCATGAAAATGTCTATCTTTCAGGTCTGAGAAGATTAAAATTATACCATGAATCATGTCAACTTCTGCAAGCACTGAGTCCTTTTTTTTTTTTCTTTCAAAGTCACCTATTAAAACATAAAAACTCCTGAGAGGTTGACTAGGCAGTTTCTTGAACTGCTTGCTGGGGCCAGGATAAGCATCTTCACATTTTATCAAAAGCACATTACTTGTTTTTTTTGCCTCTACTTTCTCACCATAGTCCTAATTTCCAGAATTGCAAAATTCTGGAGCTGAGAAAAACATGTGAGAATAGCTTTTTCAAGGGGCTGTAGCAAGCAGCTGAATAATAAAGTGAGTTGAAATTACACACCATAATAGGCTAAAAAGAGGTTTCATTTTCAATTAAATGACTCCCATCAAATGGTGCTAAAGGTTTCAATTTTTCAAACAGCAGCCTGGTTGCTGTCATCCAAACCCTGCAAAATCTGGATTGCATGAACTAAATTCCAAGCTTGACTAGACTGCCTTGAAAACCTTATTTCCCTGAAATTGGAAACAATTAACATTCTGTTTATTCATGAGATTGAATCAGCTGAGGTGTAAAATGGCAGGTGTAGTGTTAGGCACTTGGCCTGCATACCCTATTGAGGGAAGACAAAGACCTTTAAACTGGGTGAATTTATGGGAAGGATGTATAAGTTTCATTATCTTGATAACAAAGTAGGAGTCGATTAACTCAGTGCATTTCCAGAAATTATACATTGGTATGAGCAGAGATTCTCAAGTTAGTTAGCCTGGGTATATATCTCAGCCTAACCACTTACACATACTGTGAGCGTTTGGGCAAGATTTAACCTCTTGGCGTTTTATTTTCTGCATCTGTAAGGATGTTGTCAGAACTAAATATGATAGAACATGCACAGTGCACAGAAGAGTGATGGGTGCACAGTGGGAGTGCTGAAATGTGAAGTGCTACCCTACACGAAGACGCTGTGCCGTGCTTAGGTTTTTTTAAATTTTAACACCAATCCTAAAATTTGATCATCTGAAAACTTAAAAGAAATCCAAGGTAATTTGGGCAAAAGTCATCATTTTACAGGTGAGGATGCTGAGAAGAGTTCAGTCACATGCCCAAAGCCACACAGGTGCTCAGAGTGACAGCATGGTGCTAGAAATATTGGGCATCTGATTCCATTCTGGTTCTCTTCCAGCACACACTGAATGATGCTGACGGGAAAGCCCAGAGCATTACCAGCCATTACCACGATTCAGAGGAGAGAAATTCTCTCTCCATGGTGGGAGGGCCGTTCTCAGCAGGCCACCTTCATCTGGATCTAAAAACTGGTCTGTGAATTTATGCCTCTTTTTCAGGCCTCCTGTTTTAGGTCACCCCTCTGCAGCCATGGAGAATTAAAGATACTTGATAGTGCTTGAAGCAAGCATTTTCTTCATGATTCATATCATCAATGATACAGATCATTTCATGAAGATTCCTGCCCTCTTTATGGTACTATGTCATGGTCACAGCACCTACTCTATTGCCCCATTGGGCAGGCATGGAAACACACATGAAATTGAAAACATTTGTGTTCATGCTAAGAATTACCAGTTTTTACATGATAGACACCTCAAAGTGGAGAACAACATTTTGGGGTTAAATGGAATCTAAGGATGCAAAGACAATCCTTTAAGATTAAAATTTTGATCTAATCATCACTTTCGAGAATTGGTCATAGTTTATAGTTACTGCTAACCTCCATTGCAACCCCAAAACAAGAAGCTTTTATAAATGCTTCTGTGAGAAACTCTAAAAGGTTTAAGCTGATTGTTGAAAAACAAAAAGCCAATTATTTTGTAAGTATAGAAACAGTCTACAAAGGAAAGACTAGAGTCAGAGATAAAGATGTTTGAATTCCAACTCTGCCTGCCACTATATTTGAGTGACCTTTTGTAAAACATTACCTTCTGCTTCCTCATTTGAAAATCTAGAAAGATAATCTGTAAAAGAGTGAAAGAACAGCTTGAGTCTTGAAAGTGGATGCTGTAAACTGAATTATGTCCTCTCCCACCCCCAAATTCACATGTTGAATTCCTAAAACCCAGTGTGACTGTATTTGGAGATATGGGCCTTTACAGAAGTAACTGAGGTTAAATGAGGTCATAAGGGTGGGGCCCTGATCCGATAGGATTAGTGTCCTTATAAGAAGAGACATGAGTGAGCTCATACTCTCTCCACCATGTGAGGACACAGCAAGAAGGCAGCTGTCTGCAAGCCAGGAAGAGAGCCCTCACCAGAAACCAACCCTGCCAGACTTTGATCTGAGACTTCCAGCCTCCAGAACTATGAGAAAATAAGTGTGTTACTTAATGCACCCAATCTATGGTGTTTTGTCTTGGCAGCCCGAGCTGACCAAGACAGTGGAGTTAGCACCATCCCCATGTTTCCTGAGATAAAGAACTGTCAGTATCATATATTCAGTGCTGTGGCTTCCCACTTATAACATGACCCCGGATTGAGAGCTGTTTGCTTTGTTCTCTAGAATATTCACAGAGTTGGGGAAAGAAAGCTTGATATTGGGAAAATATACACCCACTTTAGATACAGAAACTTTATAGATATATGTCAAAAGTGTGTGTGTGTGGCTGTGTATGTATATACGTAGCATATAGTGATGGAGACACTTGGTGGTTCAAAACAGGTTTTGCAAGATGCTTGTCTGGGTTTGAATCATGGCCTTGCTACTTCCTAGCTGTGTGTCTACAGGCAAATCACTTAAACTCTCTGAGTTTCAGCTTCTGTATCACTAAAACAGAGACAATAATAGCAACTCTTTCACAGTATTGTTATGAGGATTAAATGAGTTAACACAAGTTAAGTTCTTAGAACAGCTACTGATGGTGAGAGCTCCATAAGGATTAATTCTACCATTACACACGCCCACCCAGACACAGACAAATTGACAGGGTTTTTACCAAAATATGGAAAATAAAAAAGGAAAAGTGTCTAAAGCAGAGGATTTCTCTATCTTTTCCACTCACTTCACATAACCCATACAATTTCCCTACCTTGCCTGAACCTCCAAAAGAGTAAATCTGTGGTTAATCTCTAAAATCCCATGACTACTTTAAAACTTATTGGCCACTTGTGCCTACAAGAGACTAGAAAAATAATTAAGATGTGGAACAAGAGATAAGCAAGTGCTAGATATAATCAATTTACACTTACGTAAAGGGGAAAAGGAGTCCTATATAAATCATCTATTATTTTCATACTAGTACTATTACTCAGAAGAAAATATTTTCCCCAAATCACACGTGATTCAAATATAATTGACTTTTTCTTTTCACATTTATGTTCTTCAGGGCAGATATTAGATTCCAACGAAAAGTAATTGTGACAAGAGACCACAGAGATACTTTTTAAAAACAATCAAAACTTTTCTCACTTCCTCTCATATAAGTCAAACTCCATCTCCTGCTTTTCTATTTAGGATTCATCTTTGCAAGGTTAACTCTAAACCAGGGTGCTAAATTTTCTCTCTGAGCAAATTTTCTCTCAACAGAAATTCAGTGCTTGCCATAAATGTAACAGTGGGACCATTCTGCGTGGGAAGGGGGTATATTGGTCTAACAGAGAGCACAATAATGCATATTCCACTGATTTGCTATGTGCTGAGAGTGGGAACATTCAGAGCAGCTTTTTCCTACTATTTTCACCATTCTTAGAGAGATCTTTAAACTGGGTTATTTTTTGTACACTTGGTCATCAACTCAGATGAATGATTTTGTTTACAAAGAGTTTTTAACTGCCAACAAATTTTATACGCGCTCTTGTAAAAATGTAAAGATCTTACCTATAATCACTAAATTACATGTTGTCACTCCTTCTTAATGTTACAAGTAATTTGAGTTTGATGTAAAATTTAGAACCTATCAATTTGACCAACTCTATACCAGCGGTGATTGAATATGGGACCAACTAGTATAATGTGTGACAGAATCCTTTTAAGTAATGTTAGATGAAGGAAAAGAACAATTTCCCAAATATATTAACACACTCAGGCACTGGCAATAATTCTTGGGAATTCCTTTTGTTGCCAGTAATTGATCTGATTTCACTGTCAACATGAAAATCTGAGTAAAATCCATGGAGAATGTGTGACTGGAGAGACTGTACAAAATATATTTCTTGGTAGCTGAAAATATTATTAAGCAAAACAGTTAACTTAAAAAGTAATAGCAAAAAACAGTTAAAAGGAATCCAGAAACAACTGGAAACTCACTTATTGAGAAGCTTAGGCATGTTGTCACCCAAACGGCTAATAATGTAACTTTTTATCTGGTTCAGTTACTTAAAAAAAATGTTTGTGAGTTTTCTTTCTCTCTATGCATACTTTTTCTAAATATAATTTCAAAAATTTGGAGTTACCTGCCTGTGGAAATTCCAAATTCACTTCAGTTAAGGAAACTATGTGATGTTGTTTTAATTATTTTTGAACTGAAATAATACATTCTGCTAATTAACTATTCCAGCTTGAATTTGTCTAGCACTAATATTTAATTTACCTAAGTGAATACACACGAACTGCCAATTATTTATCATTAGTAGTTTTACAAATATTACTATTCAGTAGATATTGGCCTTATGAAAATATTTTAAGTATAAGCAAGCAGGAACAGCTAGGTGATTAATGGAAACATGAACCCTGGGTGGACATTTCTGTGTATTGTATCATTTCTATTACTCCCTGTGTGATGCTCTAGCCATGTTCTCTTAAGCAGAGGGATGGTATATGGACCCAGAAATAAACTTGAACACAGAATCATTAAAGATAATACTACTCATGTAGACAACCTGCTACTGTTAGTGAAACTCAACATTCAGATGCTTAGTATCTGTCAATAGTTGGAAAGTATTCTTGTTGAAAAGCATGTTTTCCTGAAATCTACAACAGGAGGCCTTATGAGACATGATGCTGACAAGGAGGTTCTGTTGACAGGTGCCCAAAGCAGGAGACAACTATACAAGCTGTGGACTCTGAACCAATACTCATGACACTGCCTATAACCAGCATTTCCAAACACTCCCTTCTTTGAAGAATATGATATCCTGAAAAAATAAAACTCATAAACTATTCTTTTTCTCCTTTAGCATTCTACTAATTAACCTTAGTGGTAAAAGAATGGAATCCTAATAGATCAGTCTACAAATCATGGTAATAAATTCCTATCTACCTGAGAGTTGACGGATAACTCTGATTTACCTCCATTTTCCTTTGTGTGAAACCATCCCTGTTTCTCGACACAAATCGGCTTTTAGCAAATGAATGGAAGGAGGATAAAATACTGCAAGTCAAACTGGTACCTGATTCATGAAATGAAAGCTTTCTGGCTTCAAAATGAACAAAAGTAATGCCCTAAAGAAAAGTTGACCTAACTTTGTTTTTATGTATTAAAAGAAGCTCATTGTGAGGAAAAGCACACGTGATTTATGAGTTTTCTCTGTCGAGCTATAGAACTTTAATCCAGAGTTCATGAAAGGGTGCAAGAGCAGCTTGAAAATTATGCTGAGCTTAATTATACTTAATGTGAATTATTCAGAAGTGCAGACAGAGACTAGAAATTTATTTCATACAAAGAAGCTTGACATTTTAATTGGTCCTTCAGAATGGAGACAAAACAATTTCCTCTCAAGAAAATTTACATCCTCCCTATCAGAACTGAAACCTCAGCCAGGCAGAACTTCATTAATAAGATTAATTATCACACTGGTGTCTGCTTCATCAGGTGTATGCCCAGGTGAAAAGAGGAATAGAAAATAATGACTGACATTTCTAACAGATAAGATGGATTCAGGGAGGGAAAAATGACAGATTAAACCACCATACCTTGGTCATTAGCCATTTTGTCAGGGTGTTCCACTGTGGGGAAAGAGAAATATTATTAGAGTTTGGTAGTTTCCATCAAGAAAGCTGACATTTCAAATCAACAGTTTTGTTAGCGAGTTCTCATATCAAGGCCAATGCCCTATTGAAAACAAATTGATAAGGAATTTGGTTAATGTGATTATTTGGATTAAATTAGTCAAAGAAAGAAATGGAAAATAATTGTTTTGCTGTATAAATGTGTTCTAAAAGTGTTATCTGTAACATTCCTCTAAACATAAACTCAAAATGATCATCATGCAAGTTTAATTAATGATACAATTTACAGTAAAATACAGTGCATGTCATTACCAAGTAATTATCACCCGTATATTTTAAACAAGTTAAGGAAGCTATTTTCTTGTATTCATTTTAAATTTTTCAACAAGAAAAGTTTACCAATTCCCACATGAATAGGGTAAAATAATAAAATATCGTAAAGTTTAATCTAAATTCTTTGATTTTAAACCTTGTGAAGAAAAGCCTTGAATTGTTCACAACTTGTCTAAATAAAGATGAAGCATTTGTGAAACATTACCTAGTTACATTTCTTGCTCTCACAAAACGAATAACCAGTTTCCTTTCAATTGCTCATTTGGAGTGAAACCTGATTTAGACATGAAGTCCTAAAAACCTGGATAGATGAAGATTGGCTCACTTTTCTCCTGCCTCCCCCCCCCACCCCACCCCGCCCGCTTCTGCTCTGTCATTAAGGGCTGTCATGCAGGTTGAGGCTGAATGCTTTTTTTTGTGCATTCTTGGCAAACTTTCGGATTAGCTGTTACCAAATCTAGCTTTTGAATAGCTCAGTCACCAGAATTCAAAAGTCTACTATTTATTAGCATACTTTTCCTAGGAGAATTGAGAAATAGACTATCTAGTTATTCTAAGCCTCTTCTTTAGTATATCCAAGCAAATGGGTAAAAATGTCAATCAGATACCTGTTTCTAATTTTTCGGCTGTTTGCCATCATGTTTTATTAAGTTTTTGGCCAGATATATGGGCATAATGTGGTAACATATTTAAGAGCCAAGTATCCTTTAAAATAACACACATCAGATGTTAAATATACATCTTTAAATATCAGCTATAGAACATGTGAATTATTTTCAATGGCTAAATAATAGAGGCTCTTGAAATCATTCATCCTCCAGAAAAATAATACTGTGCTGTAAAATGGAAAGGACTTATATGCAGATCATTATGAGGTAGTTACCATTCTTGGGTCTTAGTATTTTTCTGTATAAACATATAATTGTCCTTAAATTGAGCAGTAATTTTTACACTTGCAAGCATGTAAAGTTTTTCTAGTAATCATACCACAAGATATTTTTTTCATATTGCTACCCTGTGTCCTTAAAAAAAAATTAATTTTGTTTGAGATTTTCTTTCTTGCCATATCAAAATTTCTTTTAATATATAAGGACAATAGTTCCTGAAAGGAAATATTTAAAGTTGGCAATAGTATGCTATCCACATAATACAATGCTTTTTAATTTTTATTCCCTTACATAAAAAGGCTAAAGTGTTTCATTATATTTTGAATAGAGCCCATATACATGAAATCCGTACAAAATTCCAAAAGAGTTGTAAATGAAAAAAAGTCAAGTTAAATATGTCCACTTTGCGCTGATGGCAGAAAATGTAATAATGTATCTTTCTTTGACATGTTGGCTTTCAGCATAAAAAGATAAATTTTAATTAATTTTATCTTTTTTCGTTTCCAATTTTTTTCCAATTATTTAAGAAATAATTGACGTACATCACTGTACAAGTTTAAGATACACAACATGATGATTTGACTTACACATATTGGGAAATGATGACCACAACAGCTTTAGTTAACATCTTCATCTGATATAGGTACAGTAAAAAGAAAGGAAAAAATTGTCTTCATCATAACTCTTGGGATCTACCCTTTTATAAATATCTTGAAATATCAAATATCTTGAACATTTGTATCTTTTGATTACCTTCCTCAAATTCCTCCTCTCATCACCTCCTACCTTTGGTAACCATAAATCTGATCTTTTTCTATAAGTTTGGTGTTTATCTGTTTGTTTAGGTCCCATATATAAGTGAGATCATATAGTATTTGTCTTTCTCTCTCTGACTTATTTCATTTAGCATAACACCTTCAATGTCCATCCATATTGTCACAAACGGTAGGATTTCCCTGTTTGTTTGGTTTTTTTTTTCCGGTACGCGGGCCTCTCACTGTTGTGGCCTCTCCCGTTGCGGAGCACAGGCTCGGGACGCGCAGGGTCAGCGGCCATGGCTCACGGGCCCAGCCGCTCCGCGGCATGTGGGATCCTCCCGGACCGGGGCACGAACCCGTGTCCCCTGCATCGGCAAGCAGATGCCCAACCACTGCGCCACCAGGGAAGCCCAGGATTTCCCTGTTTTTTTTATGGCTGAATAATATTCCATTATGTACATATAATTATATATAACTTTATTATATATATATAATGGAATATATATACATATATCACAACTTCTTTATCCATCTGTGGACATTTACACTCTTTCCATGGCTGTTGCACATAATACTGCTCTGAACATTGGGATGCAGATATCTTATAGGGTTAGTGTTTTTGTTTCCTTTGGATATATTCCCAGAAGTGGAATTGCTAGATCATATGATATTTCTATTTTTAATTTTTTGAGGAACCTCCATACTGTTGTCCATAGTGGCTGCACCAACTTACATTCCCCAAATGGTGCACGAGGGTTCCCTTTTCTCCACAGCCAAGCCAGCATTTGTTGTCTCTTGTCTTTTGGATGATGTCCATTCTAACAGGCTTGAGGTGATATCTCATTCTGGTTTTAATTTGCGTTTTAATTTCTTTTGAATGTCCACTGTAGTCACGTGCCAACAGAGAGGGTTTAAGGCAATTCCTAACACAGACTCCAACACTATTTTATAACAACTCCATAGGAAAAAACCCCAAAATGACAGGAAATGATTCAAACCTTTCAGAGTCCTGAAAAGGATGGGATCAGAGAGGGGCCCCACTCCTTTCACATTCCGTGCTTGAATTCGAAAGTAATACATAGTGTCAAGGTTGAGATCCATGATTTGATGTGTAAGCCGATCACCACTGATTGTTTCCATAACCCAGTCATCAATTGGAATGTTCTTGTCCAAGGTATAAAACAAGATGTAAGCTGCATGAATAAATGAACACAACGTTGATTACTGTACTGACTACATGTTACACTTCTGCTTCCAAACATCCATGTGTCCCAAGTATAATTTTCAAGGATTATCATATATCCACAATCTATAAAGCACATTATTCAGTTTGGCAAATAATGATTTTTTTTGTATTGCAAAGCTTAGAAAATGAATTGCTTCAATGTACAAAATCTAAAAGTGGAATAAGCCATTAGAAATTAAAAAATCTGCCATATCTAAAAAATGCGAGGTTTCTGCTGCCTATAAATCCTGATTATTGGTTTGCGCTAATATATAGGCATGATGAAAAACATAAAAGACAGATAACCAGTCTGTATCATTTTCACTGTATCCAATAATCAAGATAAGTAATGTTTACTTTGGCTAGTGTTTAAATAATAAAAATAGATTGAAAAGTATAAAATGCCCTATATTTTTAAAGTGTTATAAAAATAAATGATCTTATTTGGTTACTGTAATAACTCTGTGACGTTGGCAGGGGTACTGTTGCTGTCTTTTCATAGATGATGAAGTTGAGCATGACCCAAGCTCAGTGATAAAAGGGCTAGGATAACATCCTCTGCTACCATACCAAACATCCAACACCATTTCCCCCCGTCCATCCCACCTAGGCAAAAATAAACAAACAAAGAAAGAAAAAGTATTTCTAAGTAGGTTATCTAGTTAGTATCTCAAATATTAAAAAATCCATCATTTGATAGTATCATTCATCCTCTGTGTTAGGGGATGAATAATTGTAGTGTATTCAGTGGTGATAGTCTAATATGCACCCAAACAGATCCAGGTATCCCTGTAAAATATTCATATTCTAACATTATATTTAGCTAATATTTAAGCTAGCTTTTATCTAAAAGCATTAATTCATCACTTTATATTACACTACATATTATATCAGACGATAGTGTAATATAAACTGTAAAATAACTCATTGCAGGTGTCTTTGCTACATGAATGTGGTGTCAGCCTCTACTTCTATCAAATTTCTGCAATGGTATCCGCATCAGATAGGCCGCAAATGTCCCTAGGTCTATTCTTACGCATTGAATACATTCTTTGTAAATAACACTTTTTAAAAAGAATTGTCTTCCTTTGATTCCCCTAGTCCTTCCTTTTGAGTCCCGCTTGTCCCATCCGGACTGGGGACCTTCACGCATAGATATTTCAGTGGTCATGTCACAGGTTCTTTGACTCAGATTCACTTGCCTTCCAAAATAACCATGTGTATTACCTACATCTCAGCACAACTCTTAATTCCACGAGGACTGATTTCCATACTATCCTTATTCCTACTTCCCTCTTACTCCTCACACCCTTCCTTACTTTCTCCATCCAACTCCTACCTGGCCATTCAGGTCTAGTTTAAGCTACATCTAACATATGAAACGTTCCTCTATAGTGAGCTCTCCTTTCTGTACACTTTGTAACCCACTTTAATAAAGTATAAGAGTACTTATACAATTTTGTATCATTTTCACTTAATCCCATAGTGATTTACAGAATTATGCCTGGGTTTGGAGGATACATTATAGACAGTGAACTGGAGATTTTTTCCCTGTGATTCTGTAGGATTAAGCAATGCCACAAACTCCAACACCCAGAAGTCCATTTGTCTTAAATTCAGATCAATGCTGAAAACTTGCATCGATTTTGCTTTGGCTTTCACCTTTTCCCAACTTCATTGTTTTCCAAATCTGCCTAATCATAAGAATTACCTGGGGACTAGGTATAGGTTACAAAACATAGAGCCCAAGAAAGGGCATTTTGATTCAATAGGCATGGCAGACAAGTCTTGGATAGCCCCTCAATTATCCCTGCCTCCTGGCAGTTACAGCTTTGTGTAGTCTTTTCTCTCCGAGTGTACATGGGACCTAAGTCTTGCTTTTAACCAACAGAATATGGCAAATGTGATGGACTGTCACCTCCATGATTATGTTACATAAGTTATAACTTCTGTCTTGCTAGCAGACTCTGTAGACTCTCTCCTTTGTTCGCTTTGATGAAATAAGTTGCCAGATGGAGAAGACCATGTGGCAAGGAACTAAGGCTGGGCTCTGATCAACAGCCAATAAGGAACTGAGTCCTGCCAACAACTACATAAACTTAGAAGCAAATATTTTCCCAGGTAAGCCTCAAATGAGATATCAGCCGAAGCTAACAGCTTCACTGCCAGCTTGTAAGAGACCCTAAGGCAGATTACCCAGCTAAGTTGTTCTTGGATTCCTGACTGACAGAAACAGTGAGATAGCAAATGGGTGTTATTTTAAGCTGCTAAATTTGTGGTGATACTGTTACACAGCAGTAGCTAACAGGTTAATGGTAACCCCAGTAAACTGCACCCCAGTTGATTTCTGTGTTCCAGTAAAGTCAGGAATCACTGCTCTAGTTGATGATGTGAATTCTGCATATTTTGTGGTATATTTGTTGAGATGTTGATGCTGCAGATATGAATATGTAAGATGTGGAGAGCTCAGGGGAAAATAAAAGACTAATCAAGATAAAGAAGTCTACAAAATTTATAAAGGCTATATGGCTCCTCCCTCTGGCTGATATTAAAATTGGAAGACTATAATTCAAAAGGGATTATAAAGTATCATTGGATAAAGGAGTTATTTCTGACTCATAGATGTCCATTCTTTGATAACTCAGCCCCTGATATCAACATCAGTACAACCTCCTAATATTCTCTGAGCCAGAAAAGTCTCCATTCTTGTACCCAAAGAACCATATCTACTGAAAAGAAGACCCTGGCACTAGTAATATTGTTCTAGCTTTTATTATGTGCATGTCTTATCTCTTCAAAAGAATAAAAATATTCCTTTAGTTCAGGAGCTATATCTTATATTACTTCTTATTCTTCAAAGAAAACTAATAAAATAGTCTTCACACAATAGGTATTGAAACTCACTTATTGAATAAAATCCCCTAGCCTGTAAGTATATAAGTTTTGAATTCATGACATTTAAGGAAATTGTTGAAGTTTTCATGGGCTGTTGTAAGTACATGATGAACTTGAAAGTTTGGATAATTGTGCTCCCATCTCAAGTCAGCTACACCTACTCCTGATTTTCTCCATTTACCAAATGAGAATATAGTATTTGCCTTCATGTAATTTCTTTCTATGTGAAGAGTATTCACTGAAGCATTTAAAAGTGACAGTTCTGGCATCAGGTAAGTAAAGTTGAAAGTGCAGGTTCTGACTCCAAATTGTATTTGAGTAATTTCCTGAAATTTATTTTAAAAAGCCTGTCATTGGTTGTAAATTTGAAAACTGAGTTGGAGAATAGAAACGAGTACATCACTCAAAACTCTAAAATCTAGCCTTAGAAAAACCATACAACTTCATTTGGATATGTGAGTTTGGCATGTTTTGAGGCTATTAAATCCATTGTTGAAGTCTCACCTTATAGATTTCCATTTAACCACATAGATTGGGACACATTGATAGGTTTCTCACTATCGTTCTGTATCTATATGTTCATTCCTTTGTGTCCAATTCCCTGTCATTCTCCATCCTTTCATCTTACATTTTTTCCACTTTATTTTTATCTCTTACCCACCACCCTGGCCAAATAATAAAGTATCAGTATTATATTCTGTCATAGGTTGTAAGACCTTTGGGGATTATTAATTTACCTGGGCATTCCTACATTGAAATATCATTTGTGTAAATACTTAAAAAACGTAGCATCATATACATCTTTCATTTTGACGCTACTTATACAAATAGGTAGTTGTAATTCCAGAAGCAAAGTGTCAGAAAGTAGTCACCTCCACCTCTCTTCTCTCTTCTGTCCTTTTCCATACTTCCTCCCACTCATCGGTGATTCCCTTCCGTGGATCAGGTAGGCGGATAAGTACTGGGAAGACTGAGATACATGATGTGGCCCCTCTCAGAAAGGAGCTCAGCCCAGTGAGGGCTTCTCATCTTTAAAGAACTGATTCTGATAATCATATATATAGGTCGATATATAAAAAAGGAGGACCTGTTTTCTCCTTTTTTTGTGGTCAAAAATTATAGGTTATGGATTCAGGGAGGCCTGACCTCAAATCATAGTGCTATCATTTACTAGCTTTGCAACCCTGAGCGACCTGAATAGTCCAAGTATGTCTTAATTTTCTTAACTGAAAACAAGTTGCTGTGAGATAATGCATTTTAAAAACTTAATATATGAGTGTATTTCTATTACATTATCTTTTACGTCGTAACTACCTAGTAAATGCTAAGGCTTTTATTTATTTATATTAATAAAGCTTAAGAAATATCTTGTTTAGAAGCTAGAACTACAGTTTCAAGTCAAACAATATATTTAATATCAACTTAATGATTATTCTGCTCAACAAATGTTTATTAATTATCTATTAAGTGTCAAAGATATTGTTACTGGGGAGAAAGCATTGAACAAAATCTGAACCCTGTTCTCCTGCTGCTTTCAGCCTTGTACTATAAGCATTTAGATTTTCTCTTATGATAATATGGAAAGGGGATGGACAGGAAGAAGTCAAGACGACTAAGTTTCCAACTTTTGCTGCTGGGTGAACTGTGGAGGCTTCTAAAAAGATGAGAGTAAGAATATTTAGACACATGACTCCAGTGTGAGTGCCCAGCTGGGTTCACAATCCCAATGGGCTAACAACCTATTCCAGAATATAATAGTGCATTGTTTGGCCATTTGTGGTGGGTGATAGAGCAAAACATGGAAGAATGGGAGAGAGGGGGATTGGGGAATAGAACGAGGTGACACTAAGACAGACAAGTGGAAATGTACAATATGAGGGATGTGTGTATTTAGAATTCCTTGGAGGGAGACATAGATTCCAGAGACATGAGATCATGTTCACTGAAGTCCTGGCTACAGTGCAGATACTTTTTCAGAGAAAGTAATGAAGGGAATGAAAAGATCTGCATTCTGGGAAGTAACACTTATGGAACAGGTGGAAGAAAAGTATGCTTAGGAGACTGAGAAGTTATAGCCTGGAAGTGGGAAGAAAAGTGGTTAGGTGATTTTACAAAAGTCAAGAGAGAGGAGAATTTCAAGGAAGAGGAATTGGACTAGAGTATCGAATGACACGGAGAAGGAGGGTACAACCTTAGTCATTAGATGGTATTGATAAGGAAACAATCTTTAAGGCTCTAACTCTTTTACCTGCACAGGTCCTTGATCTCAAATAATGTTAGATGTTGCATTTATTTAGATCAGTGTTTCACAAATTTAACTGTACGTTAAAATCACTTGGGGAGCTTTTATGAAGTACCACTCTCAATCCCTCCTCAGATAAATTAAATCATAAATCAATTGAGCATCATTGATTTGGACCAGTAGAATACTGATAAGAAGAGAAAAACGCAGTGCAATAGTTAAGACTAGGAGCCTGAGTTTTACATCCCAGCTCTGCTACTTCTTCGTTATCTGACTTTGGGAAAGTTATTTACACTGGAAGGCCCCCAACTCTTTATTTCAAAATGAAATAATAGGAATATATGATCGCTTATAAGACAAAAGTGCTTAGCAGAATGCCAAGCATGTAGTAAATGCTTAATTCATTTTGAACCATTTTCTTCTGAAAACGTCAGTCTAAATTCCTAAGATGCCAGTTTACAATCAAGGAATTTAGGCACTGGAATTACCTGGATCTCCTCTTTCATCCTCTTTTTTGTTTAATCTTTTTGAAATATATATATATATATATATATACACACACACACACACATATATATTTATATATATATACATTTATAAATATATATATTTATAAATTGATGATCTGGTTCTGTTCAGAGTACAATAGTGAACGCTTGTCCTAGAATGAATTTCAACTGGGAATAATAATCACTAAATTATTTCAGGGCTCACCGGGTATCTGGGACTTTTCTCAGCCTTTTATTATAACAATTCTACAAAAGAAGTTCTAAAGTAAGACTCAGGGAGGTTAAATAACTTGCTCAGGTATCTCCGCCAGAAGCTTGGGTTCATAACCACCCTGTTCTCCTGCTCTGCACATACAGGGATTTAGGAAAATACAAAAGTAAGATGGGAGTACATCCCTCCACACAGGCACATGTGTGCTCTGACACAATGGAAAACAACTCACATCTTCCGTTGTCCTTTCACAAGAAACTGAGTGTGGAAAATCTGGGCTCTCAGCCTATCGGTCTGATATTTTGAATATTTTATCATCCTACTTTTTGAAGTGATTTGAATGAAAGAATCAAAATATGCATAGAACAGAAGTTGTTTTAAGTGTTGTTTAAAGTTGTTTCAACGGTTTTTAGTGTTTGCTCCCTGTTGAATTGAGTCAAAATATCTCAACTTGATAATCACAACTTGGTTTTAATAAATGAAGCAGTCTTTAAAGGTGAAAAGTATTTCATCCCATACTTTTACTACGCCATTGTACAAGAATGGATTTTTAGTATTAAGAACTATGGAACGTACACCTCTAAATAAAATATATGGACACAATTTCTTATACATGCACTGTGACATTGGCAGACAGAATTTTATTGCTCAGATTAATTGGCATTTCCTAATATGGGATAGATTTCCACTTTTTCCAACTGAAAAGGAAAATTAAGCTTTTTTCTCAGAGTTGAAAACACATTCTGGGGCCCTGAACCAAGATGGCGGAGCAGAAGGACGTGCTCTCACTCCCTCTTGCGAGAACACCAGAATCACAACTAGCTGCTGGACAATCATCGACAGGAAGACACTTGAACTCACAACAAAGATACCCTACATCCAAAGACAAAGGAGAAGCCACAATGAGATGGTAGGAAGGGCGCAATCACAGTAAAATCAAATCCCATAACTGCTGGGTGGGGGACTCACAGCCTGGAGAACACTTATACCACAGAAGTCACCCACTGGAGTGAAGGTTCTGAGCCCAAAGTCACGCTTCCCAACCTGGGGATCCGGTAACAGGAGGAGGAATTCCTAGAGAATCAGACTTTGAAGGTTAGTGGGATTCGACTGCAGGACTTCGACAGGACTGGGGGAAACAGAGACTCCACTCTTGGAACACATGAAGTAGTGTGAACATCGGGACCCAGGGGAAGGAGCAGTGACCCAAGGGGAGACTGAGGCAGACCTGGTTCAGTGTTGCAGGGTCTCCTACAGAGCAGGGGGCTGGCTGCGGCTCATCGTGGGGACAAGGACACTGGCAGAAGAAGTTCTGGGAAGTACACCTTAGTGTGAACCCTCCCAGAGTCTGTCATTAGCCCCACCGAAGAGCCCAGGTAGGCTCCAGTGTTGGATTGCCTCAGGCCAAACAACCAACAGGGAGGGAACCTAGCCCCACCCATCAACAGTCAAGCAGATGAAAGTTTTACTGAGCTCTGCCCACCAGAGCAAGAGTCAGCTCTACCCACCACCAGTCCCTCTCATCAGGAAACTTGCACAAGCCACTTAGATAGCCCCATCCACCAGAGGGCAGACAGCAGAAGCAAGAAGAACTACAATCCTGCATCCTGTGGAACAAAAACCACATTCACAGAAAGACAGACAAGATGAAAAGGCAGAGGGCTATGTACAAAATGAAGGAACAAGATAAAACCCCAGAAAAACAACTAAATGAAGTGGAGATAGGTAACCATCCAGAAAAAGAATTCAGAATAATGATAGTGAAGATGATCCAGGACCTCGGAAAAAAAATGGAGGCAAAGATCGAGAAGATGCAAGAAATGATTAACAAAGACCTAGAAGAATTAAATAACAAACAAACAGAGATGAACAATACAATAACTGAAATGAAAACTACACTAGAAGGAATCAATAGCAGAATAACTGAGGCAGAAGAACGGATAAGTGACCTGGAAGACAGAATGGTGGAATTCCTGCTGCGGAACAGAATAAAGAAAAAAGAATGAAAATAAATGAAGACAGCCTAAGAGACATCTGGGACAACATTAAACACAACAATATTCGTATTATAGGGGTCTCAGAAGGAGAAGAGAGAGAGAAAGGACCAGAGAAAACATTTGAAGACATTATAGTCAAAAACTTCCCTAACATGGGAAAGGAAATAGCCATCCAAGTCTGGGAAGTGCAGTAAGTCCCATACAGGATAAACCCAAGGAGAAACACACCGAGACTCATAGTAATCAAACTGGCAAAAATTAAAGACAAAGAAAAATTATTGAAAGCAGCAAGGGAAAAATGACAAATAACATACAAGGGAACTCCCATAAGGTTAACGGCTGATTTCTCAACAGAAACTCTACAAGCCAGAAGGGAGTGGCATGATATACTTAAAGTGATGAAAGGGAAGAACCTACAACCAAGATTACTCTACCCAGCAATGATCTCATTCAGATTCAATGGAGAAATCAAAAGATTTACAGACAAGCAAAAGCTAAGAGAATTCAGCATCACCAAACCAGCTCTACAACAAATGCTAAAGGAACTTCTCTAAGTGGGAAACACAAGAGAAGAAAAGAACCTACAAAAACAAACCCAAAACAATTAAGAAAATGGTCATAGGAACATACATATCGATAATTACCTTAAACGTGAATGGATTAAATGTTCCGACCAGAAGAAACAGGCTTGCTGAATGGATACAAAAACAAGACCCATATATATACTGTCTACAAGAGACCCACTTCAGTCCTAGGGACACATAAAGACGGAAAGTGAGGGGATGGAAAAAGATATTCCATGCAAATGGAAATCAAAAGAAAGCTGGAGTAGCAATACTCGTATCAGATAAAATAGACTTTTAAATAAAGAATGTTACAAGAGACAAGGAAGGACACTACATGATGATCAAGGGATCAATCAAAGAAGAAGATATAACACTTATAAATATATATGCACCCAACATAGGAGTACCTCAATACATAAGTCAACTGCTAACAGCTATAAAAGACGAAATCGACAATAACACAATAATAGTGGGGGATGTTAACACCTCACTTACACCAATGGAAAGATCATCCAAAATGAAAATAAATAAGGAAACCAAAGCTTTAAATGACACAATAGACCAGATAGATTTAATTGATATTTACAGGACATTCCATCCAAAAACAGCAGATTACACTTTCTTCTCAAGTGTGCATGGAACATTCTCCAGGATAGATCACATCCTGGGTCACAAATCAAGCCTCAGTAAATTTAAGAAAATTGAAATCATATCAAGCATCTTTTCTGACCACAACGCTATGAGATTAGAAATGAATTACAGGGAAAAAAACGTAAAAAACACAAACACATGGAAGCTAAACAATACGTTCCTATATAACCAAGAGATCACTGAAGAAATCAGAGAGGAAATCAAAAAATACCAAGAGACAAATGACAATGAAAACACGATGGTCCAAAACCTATGGGAGGCAGCAAAAGCAGTTCTAAGAGGGAAGTTTATAGCTATATAAACCTACCTCAAGAAACAAGAAAAATCTCAAATAAACAATCTAACCTTACACCTAAAGGAACTAGAGAAAGAAGAACGAACAAAAGCCAAAGTTAGCAGAAGAAAAGAAATCATAAAAATCAGAGCAGAAATAAATGAATAGAAACAAAGAAAACAATAGCAAAGGTCAATAAAACTAAAAGTTGGCTCTTTGAGAGGACAAACAAAATTGATAAAACATTAGGCAGACTCCTCAAGAAAAAGAGGGAGAGGACTCAAATGAATAAAATTAGAAATGAAAAAGGAGAAGTTACAACAGACACCACAGAAATACAAAGCATCCTAAGAGACTACTACAAGCAACTCTATGCCAATAAAATGGACAACCTGGAAGAAATGGACAAATTCTTAGAAAGGTACAACCTTCTAAGACTGAACCAGGAAGAAATGGAAAATATGAACAGACCAATCACAAGTAATGAAATTGAAACTGGGATTAAAAATCTTCCAACAAACAAAAGTCCAGGACCAAATGGCTTCACAGGTGAATTCTATCAAACATTTAGAGAAGAGCTAACACCATTCTTCTCAAACTCTTGCAAAAAATTGCAGAGGACGGAACACGCCCCAACTCAATATATGAGGCCACCATCACCCTGATACCAAAACCAGACAAAGATACTACAAAAAAGGAAAATTACAGACCAACATCATTGATGGATATAGAAGCAAAAATCCTCAACAAACTACTGGCAAACAGAATCTAACAACTCATTAAGAGGATCATACAACATGATCAAGTGGGATTTACCCAGGGATGCACAGATTCTTCAATATACACAAATCAAACAATGTGATACACCATATTAACAAATTGAAGGAGAAAAACCATATAGTCATCTCAATAGATGCAGAGAAAGCTTTTGACAAAATTCAACACCAATTTATGATAAAAACTCTCCAGGTAGTGGGCATAGAGGGAACCTACCTCAACATAATAAAGGCCAAATATGACAAACCCACAGCAAACATCATTGTCAATGGTGAAAAACTGAAAGCATTTCCTCGAAGATCAGGAACAAGACAAGGATGTCCACCCTCACCACTCTTATTCAACATAGTTTTGGAAGTCCTAGCCATGGCAATCAGAGAAGAAAAAGAAATAAAAGGAATACAAATTGGAAAAGAAGAAGTAAAACTGTCATTGTTTGCAGATGACATGATACTATATATAGAGAATCCTAAAGATGCCAACAGAAAACTACTAGAGCTAATTAATGAATTTGGTAAAGCTGCAGGATACAAAATTAATGCACAGAAATCTCTTGCATTCCTATACACTAATGATGAAAAAGCTGAAAGAGAAATTAAGGAAACTCTCCCATTTACCATTGCAACAAAAAGAATAAAATACCTAGGAATAAACCTACCTAGGGAGACAAAAGACCTGTATGAAGAAAACTATAAGACACTGATGAAAGAAATTAAAGATGGTATCAACAGATGGAGAGATTTACCATGTTCTTGGATTGGAAGAATCAATATTGTGAAAATGACTATACTACGCAAAGCAATCTACAGATTCAATGCAATCCCTATCAAACTGCCAATGGCATTTTTTATGGAACTAGAAGAAAAACTCTTAAAATTTGTATGGAGACACAAAAGACCCCGAATAGCCAAAGCAGTCTTGAGGGGAAAAAAACAGAGCTGGAGTAATCAGACTCCCTGACTTTAGACTATACTACAAAGCTACAGTAATCAAGACAGTATGGTACTGACAGAAAAACAGAAACACAGATCAATGGAACAAGATAGAAAGCCCAGAGATAAACCCATGCACCTATGGTCAACTAATCTATGATAAAGGAGGCAAGGATATACAATGGAGAAAAGACAGTCTCTTCAATAAGTGGTGCTGGGAAAACTGGACAGCTACAAGTAAAAGAATGAAAATAGAATACTACCTAATACCGCACACAAAAGTAAACTCAAAATGGATTAGAGACCTAAATGTAAGACTGGACACTATAAAACTCTTAGAGGGAAACATAGGAACAACACTCTTTGACATAAATCACAGCAAGATCTTTTTTGATCTACCTCCTAGAGAAATGGAAATAAAAACAAAAATAAACAAGTGGGACCTAATGAAACTTCAAAGCTTTTGCACAGCAAAGGAAACCATAAACAAGACAAAAAGACAACCCTCAGAATGGGAGAAAATATTTGCAAATGAAGCAACTGACAAAGGATTAATCTCCAAAATTTACAAGCAGCTCATGCAGCTCAATATCAAAAAAACAAACAACCTAATCCAAAAATGGGCAGAAGACTTAAACAGACATTTCTCCAAAGAAGACATACAGATAGAAGGCTGAGAAGCACATGAAAAGCTGCTCAACATCACTAATTATTAGAGAAATGCAAATCAACACTACAATGAGGTATCACCTCATACCAGTTAGAAAGGGCATCATCAGAAAATCTACAAACAACAAATGCTGGAGAGGGTGTGGAGAAAAGGGAACCCTCTTGCACTGTTGGTGCGAATGTAAATTGATACACCCACTATGGAGAACAGTATGGAGGTTCCTTAAAAATCTAGAAATAGAATTACCATATGATGCAGCAATCCCACTACTGGGCATATACCCAGAGAAAACCATAATTCAAAAAGACACATGCACCCCAATATTCATTGTAGCACTATTTACAATAGCCAGGTCATGGAAGCAACCTAAATTCTCATCAACAGATGAATGGATAAATAAGTGTGGTACATATATACAATGGAATATTACTCAGCCATAAAAAGGAATGAAATTAGGTCATTTGTTGAGACGTGGATGCATCTAGAGACTGTCATACAGAGTGAAGTAAGTCAGAAAGAGAAAAACAAATATTGTATACTAACGCATATATGTGGAAACTGGAAAATAGTACCAATGATCTGGTTTGCAGGGCCGAAATTGAGACACAGATGTAGAGAACAAATATATGGACACCAAGGGGGGGAAATCATGGGGGGTGGGGGTGTGATGAATTGGGCGATTGGGATTGACATGTATACACTGATGTGTATAAAACTGATGACTTATAAGGAAATGCTGTATAAAAAAATAAAGTAAAAATTTTTAAAAAAACAAAAACATTGTATTGTTCACATAGACCATGTGATGACATTTATTTAAATAAATTGGAAAATTGGGTAGTATACCAATGTATATATTTTTCTAACAGAACTTGTTTTTATTTAGACAATTTCTATTCTGTTTTTTTTCTTCTTAAACTTATTATCTATTGATTTACCATATGCTTATAAATATCTGTTTATAACATAATAAAAGTCATCATGTAAACAAATCAAAATCTACAAAAGTACTGAAACAGAACCAATGAAAATAGATCATAACAGTAAGGGGAAGAAAAAATTAGAATGAGCCACCCTCAGTTTTAAAAAGCGTGGCAGAGTGACAACTGAGTATATAAGATTTGGGGGAGATTTTATGTCTCTATTCTTTTTCCATATTTGCCAGCTCAAATGGAAATTCTGTTTGTTATTGCAGTAAGAGCAATTTATTAGAGAAAACTAGTCTTCAACTTAAATTTAAACCACATTTGGAATTTTCACATTATCTTTTCATTTTGTAAAATTCAAAAAGTAACTCATATAAAGTAAGTGTGCCATCTGAACTGTTATTTCCAAGCTTATCTCTGTATCACAGAATGACTGAATTGCTTTGTTAATTTATAATAATGCTATCCACTGCTGGTATGCAAAAAAAAGAAGAAACAGGAGTGACTCTTACATGCGCCTAACCCAATGGTTCAAGTTAATTGGACTACAATGTGCACATTTTTAGTTATACAATATTCTTCATAATAATTATATGCTATGGAGACATGTATTAAAAGCCTAAAGTGACCATTTAAATGCAAAATCTCTGATAGAACTCCATTATATTTTTCATACTAAATTAACATTACAGGCTTCTAATGGATGCTTTAATTAGGCATCGATGTTATCAGAAATATTTGGCAAAATAAAATCTTTCACTGTGAAATATTCATTAAGTTCAATTTCCGTCAGTCAATATCAAGTGTTTTCCGAGCCTTATGATTTAAGTAAGAAGCTAAAAGCTAAGTGAGAAACTAAGAATCCTCAGACAAACCTCCTTCCTATGTTGCCTATAAAAATACACAGTCATTAAGTGTCTTTTGTATTTTATTTCTGCCAAACAACTGGCTTCTTTTTAGTCATTTAGGCTCAGAGGCATTCCACTACAAGGTTATCCTAATGCTGCACAGAATCTAAAGCAAAAGGTCTATACTAATGGAATGCACATCTTTCAGGAAGCAACACAAATGAAATGTGTTTGTGTGTGCATTTGTAGGCTCCATTAGAAGAATCCCAAGGTCAGAGGGGGCAAGAAGAGACAATCAGAAAGGGTCAGGAGTCAACTGAGATACTGGGACAGAAAACTAATACATAAAAGTCATGAGCAGTGCACAGGAGGTAAGCAATCACAGGACAAGCAGAGCAGCACAGGAAATAAAGCTGAGGTGCCTACCGGTAATTTTTCCATTGGCTTCCAAGGGAGGCTGCCAGCTCACAATGACAGTGCGAGGCTTCCCTTCTCGAGTAATGACTGTCAAATCCTTGGGAGCAGAGGTCGGGGCTGTGAGATGAAACAGAAACATGGCCTTGTCATTGGATGTGAAAGAAAACAGACATTTATGGGACTTCTAATCATGATGTTGACACTCAGAATCTATCACACAGTATATCATGCTTATTTTACCACGCACAGTTTATTTTAGGTATTTGAATTAAACAAGCAAACAAAGATACAGAAATTAATGTTTTTCCATGGAAGTTAACTGACTTTCAAAGGTGTGAATATAGAGAGGAGAACAGAATATGTGTGAATGTAGAGAAAAGCATAACTGGTATTTTCAAGTGAGCGATACACTAAAAATGCAAGAACCATTATAAGAACAAAAAAAAATGGACACATACTTAGTGCGATTGATGGCTACATGTCTCCAAGAGACAAAATTCTGTTACAACTGTAGGATTTATATATAAATGAAAATTTACCTAATTTTATTTTTCCTTAAAAGACAAAAAAATAAAGAATTTACATGCAGGTCACAATATCTTGCTTAGGTAACATACTAGGTATCTCCCAACAAGAAGGCAAAGAAGTATTTGAAAACAGGAAATAGAATCTATGAGGGTCTTAGTATCAACCTGGTAGGAAGTAAAGATGGCAAGAAATGCTGTCTCGCTTAGAGCTACTTTTCCCACATGTTGTTTGAGGGAAACAGAATTTGTCACCCCCAAATATGCCTCTTTGGCATAAGAATTAAGCTGATTATTTTTAAGAAACAACAGACAGAGGAAAAGTTCTGAAAACCGAGTAGAAGTTACTCTTTCGTAAAAGGAAAATTTATACGTTTATAAGGGTATCTCCCTCTTTGTGCCAGGAAGAGGAGGATGACAAGGAGGCAGAGGCTTAAATGTACGTAACAACCATGCCCTTGTTTACTGTGATTTGCCAGAAAACTTCCCATTACTGGCTTCCCACCCTCCAACACCTTTTGTCTTTAGCTGGAGATGGTATTGAAAGTGGTGGCCATTTTAGGGAATTACTGTTTTCCTGGGTATCTCTCATATATACAAGAGGTATACTTATTGTCAATCTTCCGTTTGTTTTTCTCCTGTTAACCTGTTTCTTATTACAGGGCGCCTCAACCAAGAACCTGGAAGGATAAAAGGATTTTTCTTCCCCTAAATTGTGCTCAACAAAAATTTAAATATACGTCAAAGGCGGCAGCAAACTGGCCAAGCTTGTCCAGTACCTTTCAGGCTTCCTTTGACCTGCTTTCTCACTCTTTGAAATGAAATATGCTTTGAAATGCAGTCAGTTTTCCTTCTAGGCAGCTCACAATGCCCAAGTCTACTATCCATAGTCTTTTTCAATTACCCCCAATTTGACATAGGCAATGTCAGAATGTCTTTAAGTTCCAAGCTTGGGTTCTGGAGGGATTTCCTGATCTCTGCACAGGAGTATTTGTATATTACAAATAGGTAAAACTTGGTCCTAATTCTGAATTCCTCTTCACTCTTATAATTTGCTTCGGCTCTTCTGTTGACTGTAACAGTGCAGAATCTGAGTATTATCAACACTCTATTTCCAGCTTCTCTTCCTAAGAGAATTCCAAATAGAGGGACATCAAACATTCCCATCTATCATACCATTTGATTTCCAATGCCCGGATTCTCCAAGCCACTAGGATACCAGGTTAACCAAAGTTGCACCAAATTGTAATATCCTGACAAAGTACTTAATATACTTAACTTTTTTTTTTAAGAGGGAGGAGGAGAAGGAAGGAAAAGCAGAAGGAAGAGAAGGATGAGGAGAAGAAAAAGTCTAGTGTAGTAGATCCTTGGGTAAAGAGACTGTATATTAAACATACTTTAATATATATTTTAATGAAAAGAAAGAAAGGACATTATGCAAAAAAGACTTGTAATAGCCAAATACCAGAGAGGCTGCTACTTTAAAGAAGGGTTAGTTTTATAAAGAGCTCATTCAAGATATTTTCTAAGCCACAGATAGGAAGGTAATATATAGCCACAAATTAGAATATTATACCAAACATAATAAGAAATTTTCCAATTTTGGAAGTAATTAAAGATCTGTCTTTCTAACTAGTCAGAATAGTCTGTTTTTTCTTAACTGTGTTAAAATTAAAATTAATGCTTATTTAGCAAACAAATGATGATAATTAGATTGCTTCACTGACTCTATGTTGATATTCAAAAGATATATAATGACTCCAGCTTTAGCAAAATAAGACATTGAAGAGCTGGTTACTTTTCGAAAACAAAAAAACAAAACAAAACAAAAAAACCCGAAAACAACCTAATGACTAATCTATTTCAGGTGCTGAGCAAAGTTTTCTTTTTCCTCAAGCCATGTGACTGTTGGTAAATAGAGATTCTGGTATTGGAATCAATGTCTTAGTTGTTTAGGATTATCATATGAAATGTATACTATTCCCTCATATTTATTTATTTTTTTATTTTTTAAAAAATGTTGGCTATTTATAGGGGCCCTAACAGGTGCAGTGATTCCTAAGTCAAGCAGAAGGAGGTCTTCGGTCTGCTCTGCTCAATCTCGTGGGTTCTCCTGTAATAATCTTTTATAACTTCTTACCTGTCTTCATTGAATTAAATGATATTAATAACAATAAATACCAGGCCCTGCAGGATGTATACTTTATTTTCTTATACACTCTCATGTCCCCATGCTGTCCATGAAAACTACGCTCCCGTCGCTCTGATCCGTTCGTAAGCGTCTCTTTAAGACATCTTTCTGATACTTGCTTGTGTATGTTTGTGCATGCTGCTTCCTTCCTTTGGAAGGCCCTGGAATGGATACCTGGCAATCCACCCAGGCCACAGCTCCATCATTATTTCATTTGTGAAATCTTCCCTGACTTCTCCAGACAGAATTTCTACTTGGATCTAAGTGCTCTGACTCCAAGTTGGCCAAAATTCTATGATTGTATTTTTCATGTTACCTCAAGGTTGTATTTTCAAAATATTTTTCTTATGTATTAGATTATAATTGTCTCCAAGATAAAGGCTGTATTCTCTTTACCTTTTATACCAAGTATCTATCTCAGGACCTGACAATTAAAATGAACCTTATTGGAAACCCGTAATCAATATCTCAGACAACTGGACACGCACTGCCCTCTGGTTTGTCTGTTTCTCAAAGGACTTTTCCCATGCTTAAATTTCTTTGTTAAGTGTATGAGTGGATGGTAACATTCAAGATTTAGAAGATTTCCAGCCCTGGAAATCGTATTGGGCATTTGTTTTTAGACTGCTCAACACCCCATTCCCGCCTTCATTTAGAGAGAACACTTGGATTTTTCCTTTGGGAACAAGTTCTCCTCTGTGTCACATGAGCTGGGTAGCAACATCAAATAGAAATTTCACGGCCTCCATCTCACTCTCTTTAGCTGTGTGATTCTCTCTTCTGGGAAACTGAATGTTGATACAAGAAAGGAAAACACATTGGAGTCAAACCACTGTGAGTGTAACACCTTGAAGGGAGAGTCCTATAGTTCCTCATCTCTAAAGCCTGGGAATACTGCTGCTTCTTGTCCCCTCTCCAAGACGTCATTATTTCAGCTGTCCTTCCAATTATTTTTATTTTATTTAAATTAACTAGAGTAAAATTAGGGATTCATCACCTGGACAGAATGAAGTGTTTCATTTCAAGAATCTGTCAGTTGCCATTACCTTTATTATCAGTAATTTCAGCACAAGTGCATAACAACACAGCCCCATATAGTCTTTGTGTTATTATGGAATTAGAAGCAAACGCTAGAGTTATTTCACTTCATTTCCTTCTCCCAGTTATAAAACCTGCAGACACTTGTGAATTACTTCTTGCTTCTCATCGTCACCTAGGGATCTTATCCACATGCTATTTACACCTCTGTCCAGGTCATTATCTGTTTTGACAGTCACCCTTCCTCCTAGCCACATTTCTAAAAGTTAATATCTTTTTGTCAGCAATGGGTCTCACCCCTGACATCCGTACAAGGCTAGGCAGTTGAGGAGAAATCAATAGGGTGCATTTATCAAGTCAGATGTTGGTGTGCATTTATGTTTATGACAGGGAAAAATGAATGAGGAAATTACTACTCCTTCTATTTCACTCAGGGAAGACCAAATGCCTTACTGGTTTTCATTTAACTCGTTTCATCTCCTTTTAAGTTAAAAAGAAAGAGCAGAGCCTTTATTCTCCCCATAGTTCATAACTCATTCAGCTTGTCTTATTCTTCCTAAGAAGCTAAGAACATTGACATCCAGGGCAGAATTCTAGGAGAATGATTTAATATATATAAACATGTAAAATAGAAGAAGAAGGTATTGAAATTAAAGAACTAGAAAAAAAACTTCTTATAGAAAGAAGTACCCTCAAATTGTAAAAATATTCACAATGAACTTAGAGTTAAGGTAGTAGCCTGAAATAAAAATTAGAACTGCCATGCCATTGCGCAAATTCTAATGGAAAAAGAAATTCAACTTACCCAGATAAAAGTTTTACTGGCATATTTTTAAATTTGGAAATGTGTGGTACAGTTTATCCCCACATATGATGTAACGCCATGAAAGCAATCAAAAAGTACGTTAAACCCTTTTTTCTTCAGATGTTGTATTTCTGTGAACTATAAATGCCAAGTGCACTGCATGTCTGCTAAGGTTATAAACTCAACATTTATGACCCATAGTAAACGTGACTGGTAAAATTTACAGTGAATTGCATTTACTCTCAACTTGAACAATTGCAAAATGCATGAAAGTTTTCCATTGTGTTGTCTTCTTTCCAAACAGTGAACATGACCCCCCAGAAACTTCTTCCCACAGTCAGCTGAAGTTATTTAGGGTAAGCATCCATGAGACTACAGTTGTAATGCAATGTTTCATTTTATATCTAATTTCTTTCCAAAAAAGTAAATACCTACTATGTCAGTTGATCAAAGACACGCATGCTTTGGACAGAGTAAAATGCCTTTGCTTAAATGTATTGAAAAGAAGATTTATATTCAGGTCTCCTAAATTAACGTACAGATTAAAACCAGATCACTTAATACACTGGGGACTCATTTTCTTCTTATCTAGAGTGGGGAGGATAATATTAGATATAAAAATGCTATGAATGATTTTATATAAAATAAGGTATAATTTAGACATCATGGTGGACACGGGTTCCAACTTCCTTGGTACCTGGAAAACAACACTACCAAATATCAAGAGTAGAAATTTCAAAGCCAGCCTTTCTTCACATACCTGCTTCATATGTGGTGGCATGTGCAGTCATGCTCCATGTGCTGGACCTTCTGTTTTTTGTTACCATGACCGAGAACTCATACATTGTGTTTGGTTTGAGGCCTGTTGCTGTGTAACTCAGAGATGTTGTGTCTTCTGACTAAACAAGTGGGAAATAAGAAAAGAGAAAAAGAAATGAACTCTATCAACTTGGTAAATCAAGACACATAAGAAGACTATCAAAGGCCAACAAAAAAGGAATTTATTTCCAAACAACGGAAGACCTAGGACACAGCACTGACTTTATTTCCTTTCTGTACCAGTTTACACTGGCTGATTGTACATCTAAAACCTAATCAATAAAATCAGATGTTATGTTGTTAAAAGGGGCAGATAGATGATAAATTTTCCCAAGTGAGGCAATAACCACAGAGACAGGACCAATTCCACTTCCTCTGTCAGTTCCGTTTTTAAGGTTATCTGCACTGACTTTAACTTCAATTTATTTCTAATAATTGAAGTCTTTTTTTCAGAGGCTTTAATGTTTTATATATTTTACATAGATTGTTATGATTATTTGCCCACTGGTAATAAAATGAATATTTAGAGCTCTACTGCTTATGATTTTTAAAAAAACTCTTTATGATACAAACTTTTAGTGATTCCAGAATCTATATAGCTGTTATAAAGAAAATGGACAAAAGCAATATTGTGTCGTGTGATTTTCTTTCTTTGTGCACAGGTCACGTTAAATATACATTGAAGTATGGTCATTGGTGCAGTTGATCAGGAAGAGAATAAATTGGATAAATATTAAATGATTACATTAGTGTTAATATTTTTGGTCTTCTGAATACATTCTTTGTCTTTTAAACAACAGGTTAAGGATATTTTAGTAGAAAGTAAATTGTCTGTCTTTATTGCTTACTCAAAAGATCAAAATTGTAATGAAGAAAAAGGTTAATCTCCCAGGTTAATGTTTATTTTCCACATCATCAGGCAAACTTAAAACTATTCATGCCTATTATAAATATCAATTTATGCTTGTTATTTAGATCTTGATCATCTTCCAAGGTTAAATATTTACTTTTACTTTTAAATTTATTACATTTGTTATATATCCATGTCTAGGAAAATCAAGGAAAACTTTTTGTCTCCACCTATGTCATACCTATCTCCTCCCTTAGCTAGTCTAGTGTGGTACATCTTTTTTATTCTACTATGAATCCTTCTTAGATTATAGCTATGGAAATCCTACATTTCATTATAAAATCAAATAAATATTTAACTGTTCTAATAACATTTCGATGATGTGCCCATCCATCCTATTTAAGTGATGACCTCATAAACATTTATCAGAAGCTCTTAAAAATAGCTGTAAAAATGTATGCCCTAAATAAATGTAAAAATATTTTGTAGACTAAGATGGAAACCCATCAAATAAAACATGAAACGGGCAGCTCGTATCTGGTAGGCTGATATAACTTCCAATCTTTCCCTCCTTCCCTGTCATGAATACCTCTAAGTCTTAGAAATGGAAATAAGGGGAGAAATTGGGCAATGAGAAATATTTCAGCTAGGAGGGAAGACCACACTTTGATAAAACTAGTCTCTTTGAGCATAGACACAACTGGCATTTGGGAGGCAACTAAGCAATACTGTCCTTTGTATTTCTTAAATTCTTATATGCCTCGTTTGTATTCTTGAATGATACACTTGCATTCTAAAAATGCCATTAATTCACTGAGTTTTCTCAGGAACTTTATGAAAAGTTACTATTCAACATAAATCATTAGCCTGGAAGTATTGATACTTTGGAAAATCATGGCTGTATGTGTGTGTGAGGGGTGGGGCAGAATACCTAGGTACCACCTCTCAGAGCCTCAGCTTCCTCATCTATAAAACGGAAATAACTGTAGCACCGACCTTACAGTGCTATTTAAAGTGTGAAATAAGTCAAGTAAAGCATAGTACATGGCCCAGAGTAAGTACTAAATAAATGTTAGCTACAATATTTTATTCATTGTCTAGTGTGAGATATGGGCACTCTATGTGTGTGGTGTATATATACACACACACACATATATTTACAGCATTTTGATAAATTCTCCATTGAATTGTAAACATCTTGAGGGCTGAGACTGAGTCTTGCACAACTTTCTATCTCCTGTAATATCCATGCTAGTATCTGGTAAGCACTAGTCAATAGTCAATGAATGCATTTTGAATGGGAAGTCATATAAAACATCAAATGATGAATCACTTTAGTAGAAAATAAATTACAGAAAATTTCTCCATTTGATAAGGAAGGTCAATATACAGTTTTGGACAATCAAAATATGAATGTCTGGATTATGGCTTGACGTGGGACTGAAGTAGAAAGGTACCCCTGGGGGGAGAGGCCTGGATAAAGCCATCAGCTTATCTGAGTTCCAGCTCTAGTTTCATGGGGGATTTTGTCAAGTTATACAACCTACCCAAGTCTTCATAAAGGTCTCTACATGACTACTTAGCTATGCAGAATCTTACTTATTCTTTTTATATTGATAGTATATCAATATCCCAATCACATAGATAAAAAAAAAGATTAAACAAGTTAAGTCACATGACAGGACACAGGAACGCCAACTCTAGAGCCCATTTGACTCATGTATATATTTTTCCCCCATTATCTTGTGTTGCTCTGCCTAGCTTATATAAAGCTTAGTGGGGAATGAGATGAAGTAATAGATATGACAGTGGTTCGAAAAGTTCAAAATGCAAAACCGAAGTAGTCTATTACTATTATTTGTAAAATTTAAATTTAATGTATGTCTTTCTAGTAGACCAGATATGCTCTACATTTTTCCTTGCTATCCAGCTTACCTAACTCTTTCCTCTAACCCTGCTTCTCAGAGTGTGGGTGTAGAGTGTGTATGTGTGAGAGAGGGATCGAACGTTAGTAATGGAAAGCCTTATTAGGTCAGGGAAGATGATGGGGAGAGAAACAGTTAACATATTTCTTTCAATTCTCATACTTCAATCCAGAAGAGAAAACAGCCTCTCCTTACAGAGGATAGCTCTTGGTTGGGTCTCACACTGTAGGCATTCTTTATGAGACTCAATAATCCTGTGTCTGTTCTATTGACTCTTCAACTGAAAAAAAAAATGCCTCCAGAAATTCTGAAACTCAAATCATTCTGCAGAGAACAATCACTGTCCTTCAGAACATTTTACGTACTGGCAACGTACCCACAGCCACTCTGTGAAATGAATGTATCCACAAAGTACAGCAACCATGAGCGTAACACTTTTAAAGTAGTCTTTTAAAAGTAAACTTAGAATTGGGTAATCTGTATATAAAGAGAGTTTTTAAAAAAATGCTCTCATGTGTTTCATCAGTTGTCTTATCTGATAACGTTACCCTTATTTATAGTTCTGCTGAGTCTTAAATCTGATACTGTAAGGAGATAGAGCATATTTTATATCAATGATACTATTTGGACGTGCCTGGAGAGTTTCTCCTAGTACCTGACCTAGCAGAGAGGCAGAACCAAAGAAAACTGTTTTTTAAATGGTTTCAACTAAAAACTGATTTACTATGAAATGTGAATTTTACGCCACTTAAAGGCTGAATGAAACTAGAAGCAGATCCAGCATGGCTACAGGAGAAAAGAGGCAGACTTACAAAATTATTGGTGGGATTTTCCTTTAATCTGGGGTTTTGAGAGTTAGAAATTTCCAAAGGATATTTTCATCCCCCCAAATCACCACTGGCTTGAGTCTGGATTAAGCAAGACAGCAGTTTAGTGGAAAGAACATTGGATAAAGTATTGGGATATCCAGATTCTCCCTGCAAGTCACCCCAGGAGAGTGGTAAAGAGAAGGGATATAAGGGGAGTATGAAGACTGTGGAGTGCCCGGGTTGAACTACTGGTTCCTTTGTTGTTGGGTAACATTTATGCTCTTTTTCTTCTTCCAGTTTTATTGAGATATAATCAACATACAGAACTGTGTAAGTTTAAGGTGCACAACATCATGATTTGACTTACATACATCATAAAATGATTACCACTAAACTATAAGTTTAGTGAATGCCCATCATTTCATATAGATACAAAATTAAATAAACAGAAAAAATATTTTTTTCCTTGTGATTAGAACTCTTAGGATTTATCCTCTTAACAACTTTCATATGTAACATACATCAGTGTTAATTACATTTATCATGTTGTACATTACATCCCTAGTACTTACTTATTCTTATAAGCGGAAGTTTGTACCTTTTGACTGCCTTCATCCAATTCGCCCTCTCCCCGCCCCCGCTTCAGGCTCTTATTTCCAAAGCTACATTCTCCACCCCAAATAATCATCCTGTGAATATTTTAAATGTGTTTTATTATAGTACCTCATTTGAATAACTTACGAATTCTCTGAAGTAAACCTATGGAGCTGAATGTATTATGCATTCCAAAATTATAAGTAACGATTTTAAGTATGTGAAATAACAGCTAAAGCATGTTAAACTGCCTCTATGAGCTGGCATAGTTCTAAGTAAATGGTAGGTGGTTAATAATTACTTGTTGATCTCATTTTATTCTACATTTGTGTATTGTTTATATACACTACTAGCATGTGGTGGGCTTAGGAGGTAACAAAATCGTTCCAGTATATAAATAACCATTTGTTGGAGTTGCTGAGGCTGGCTGAGAGAGATTTGAAGGTAGTCATGACAGTGCCTCAAATATGTATCTCTGAGGAGCTCTTAGGGGGGTTGTGAGATGACTCGGTGATAGGACAACAATAAGGGAGGTGGTCTAATTCATATTAATTAAAGGGGAGTGTGCATTGTGGATTTTCTTTACCACCTGAGGGTGTTTCAAGGCTAAATGAGGAAGTAGATGTTAATGGCTTAGAGTGTGTTCACCATCTAAGGATGGTATAAAATAATCATCATGTATTCCTTTTCATATTCACTATAAGATGGGTCTCTGTAACATTTCTAGGGGTGCCTCTGGCATAAATCTAGATTCCAAATGAAAAGAAACACAGCAAAATCTGTCCAAAAAATGAATGTAGAGCTCTGCTATTTTCAAAAGAAAATGGCGCTCCCTTGTACAAAATCACATTATTTATACAAACCCAACATCTGGTGGAATTCAAATAACATTTTGCAGCTCTTGACATTTTTCTTCCTTGCCTTAGAATTGTTTCCTAAGACACAATAATTCCCAAGCCAATTTTAGATACTGAGTTCTTAAAAGGCTTGGTTTTCCATTTCATGTCACTGCGGCAAAATGACTCATGCCAGTTCAGGATGCATTTAAAACAATGTATTAAACAAATGACAGTTCACGTGGAATTTCATACTATCAATTTGAACTTCACCTTGTATTTCGCATTCGCAGAAAAGCTGATCCTCCACCGGACAGTGTAAAGTCGCACTTCGGACGATTTTTGGTTCTTAGGGACAGAGTTGTCTGCCCAGCTGACCCTCACAGCATCGTGGGTAAGAGCCACAGCCTGTACACCTACTGGTGGGAGCATGGGGGTGGAGACATCTGGGACCGAGGTGGGGAAATCATCAAGCAAAGGATAATAATCAACTGGGTCAGTGGGATCTGGGTTTAAAAACCCGCCAAATGAAACAAACAAATAAATACATAAATAAAAGAGTTAAAAAAATAAACATCAGTGGCAACACATCACAATGAGTTAAATGCATGGCAGTAATGATGAAAGGGAACATGAGAAGAACAGAAAAAAATACAATTAATTCAATCGGAAAACTCATTAGAAACAGTATTGCTAGATTACAAAAGTAACTGACTGTTTTCCATAATTCACTCATTTCCTTAGAGTGGTTTTATCAATTTGGCTGTCACGTCTAGTTATATATTTTAAAAGTCCATTTTTTTCTTGGAATGTTGTACCCTGTTTCTTAAAAGATCCAGTATAGAATTCATCAGTTTTATAACTATGCAGATAACTTAAAATAACAAAATACTACGGAGTGTCTGGTTTATTTCCTCCTGCAAAGGAAATAAATGCCTACCTAATATCTGCTTTGTTATTTGTTTGTTTTTCTCCTCCTTCTCTAACTTGATTTGCTTTCTCTAATGCATTTATTATTGCTTAGATCCTACCTGCATAAATATTGTTTAGGTAAGAAACAAACAAAGGATAAAAGACCAAAGGGCCCTGAGGTCTACAGCAATCTGTCTACGGCTATGACTGCACAAAGCCAGACCAAGTCTGTGGTCCTCATGGTTCAATGATGTGATAATTGGGTTTACATAGCACATGGTTTGGTTAGATTGAAATTCTCCGAGAAAGTGTAGAAGTGTCCATTTTACCCACATTCTCACAGAGTAATTAAGTTTTTTATGGCATTTCTATATCTACATGCCTTGTTTGAAAATTTTAAGTTCCATGGAAAGACTTCATATTACTGGGTGGGGAGACAGAATGAACTACCTACAACCTGATGAGATCTGTGCTGAGATACACACATGCTGAGATACACACATCCATAACACAAACAGAATCTGCATAATGATGTGTGTGGTTTCATAAGATTCTCTAGAAAAATCTTCTATTTGTTTTTATGCTGGGGATGTCAGAATCAGGGGAGCCTATTTTGTGGCTGTAGTTAGAGTCCAATTTCGAGCCTTTTATTTATTACCTAAGACATTTAAATCTGTTAAAATTTTCCTTGAAATCATATAACATGTATCCTCACTAACAAAAAACAAGATGAGCTCGTAGGCTGGGCATTTGATGGCATTTGGGGAGATGAAACGTACTAAAATGTAGAGTATCTGAAGCAGTAAACATACAGAGCTTATCTTTTTAAATACAGCACGAGACTAAGGGCTGATTCTCTGATTATACTTTGTCCACTGAATTTTAAATGTCTACCCCCCACTCATCACTGTTTTCCAATGAATTATTTAGTCGTTTACTGGGCTGTGGTCTTTGGAGCAAAATCTAAAATCTGAAAACAAAAATAGAACAAAAGGAAGACCAAGAAAAAAAAACCCAAAACAACAATAGAAAGAGAGAGAAAGAAAAATATGTGTTTAAAATTTAATGACAGAGCCCAGGCTTTTTGTATGTCCTTTGACGTGTCTTTTTATTAAGGGCTCCTTTAAACCCAAATGGATTTATGAAATGATGAAGGGGCAGCTGAAGACACTGCAGCCTCTAGGAGGATCGCAATCTGTCATCAGCCTGGCACATGGGTGGAACCTTTTGGCGAAACGAGAGCAGGTGCTGCCTCACTTGACTTGTTTCTATTCACAGCTGACTTACCAAGAAGAATGTTATACACAAGGGAGGACTACTCTCAGTCACAAACTCCTTTTAGATCAACTCATATTCATGTTACCCTATCTGTTGTTTCTTTGCTGCATCTAGTTTTGTTGATACACCTATACTAACTTTACAGTCTTTCACAGGTCCTCTATATAAGATTTTGAAACGTCGTGATTCTACTTTAAGAAACGGTAATACTCAATCCTGTTATTTCTGGATTTTAGAAAAGTATGTTTTTCATGACTTCTTGTTGAGTTTCTTGGAGTCTCAGTTCCAGAATGCATCCCTAAATTTCAAGTAATGCTGTTTGTCGGTATATATCTACGAACTTATGTAATTCAAAAATTTCTAACCTGGACAAGTTTTTCTTGCTTATTTTAGAGGAGTTGTTTTTTTTTTTTTTCCCCCCCACTCATGGCTTGTCATTCTATTTGCCACTTCCTCCAGAGCTGGGCTAATACAATAGCCATTAGTTAAGTGGACAGTTTAACTTTAAATTAATTAAAATTAAATAAAATTTAAAATTCATTTATTGTGTTGCACTAGTCAATTTCAGACGTTTGACAGCCAAATGAGCCTCGTGCCTGCCGTACTGGATAGTACAGACACTATGGTATTTCCAACAAAGCAGAACTTAGTAGCAGGTGGCAAGCACTGCTCTAAATATATGCCACATGTACTGCTAATTATCTTCCCCTCTCAGGTCAGAAACGGGGTAGTTGAATTAAAAACTACCTAAACCAAGTACCTAAACATTTTTTAAAATTATTTAATTAATTTATTTATTTTGGCTGCGTTGGGTCTTTGTTACTGCACACAGGCTTTCTATAGTTGTGGCGAGCGGGGGCTACTCTTTGTTGCGGTGCACAGGCTCCTCATTGTGGTGACTTCTATTGTTGTGGAGCACGGGCTCTATGCACTCAGGCTTCAGTAGTTGTGGCACGCGGGCTCAGTAGCTGTGACTCACGGGCTCTAGAGCACAGGCTCAGTAGTTGTGGCGCACGGGCTTAGCTGCTCCGCAGCATGTGGGATCTTCCCAGACCAGGGCTCGAACCCATGTTCTTTGCATTGGCAGGTGGATTCTTAACCACTGTGCCACCAGGTAGTTTAGGTAGTTTCTTAGGTACCACCAGGTACCTAAACAGTTAGTGCTAAACACTAACTGTTTAGCAGTTATTTTGCTGATAAACAACTTTTTTTTCTCAGTTATTTTTCCCTCGTATTCCTGAGTGCCTTCTATACCACTGATTTTCAGTGGTAATATACAAAAGAGTGAAAAAAAAGACAAAAACACAAAACATAGCTTTAAACCTTTTGCTAAAAAGAGAAACCTACTCAATTCCTAATAGTTGTTTTGGTTAGAACATATAAGCGTATGGTCAACATACTGAAGTTCAAAACAAGCTTTTACAAAACATGACACAATTGTACTTCCTAGAGACATTTATAAAACAAATGAGAATAAACAAATTCAAACAACACACCTCATTATTCCCCTGCTCTCTTCCCTTCTCCAGGCTCAAAATGTCTTATTTTTACAACAATATGGAATAAAATTGCAAAAAATGTGCAAAAAACTGAAACAACCTGCCCATTTGACCTAGTGAAACTTTCCTTGGCTCTAGCACTGATGTGTTCCGAATGAGATGAGGTCCAGAGTAGACCAGCATCTATGAGCACATCCATCTGGAAAGCACCATAGCCTGATACTTACTCCAGCCTGATGCATTTACTGCCTTTGATTTTTTTTTTTTTATTACTTTATGTTGGCCTCTTCCAAGACTGCTCATGGGAATACTTTGCAGAAGCTCAGAGACCGAAAATATCTTCTATGTAGCCCTTGGACACATTTATTGAAAGTTTCTCACCAAATCTAAACCTCTGATTCTGTTTATTTGTCCTTTGTTCTCCATGATGTGTGAAAACAGAGTAAAATAAGTCTGCCACATCTAGGCAGGGATGTGGAAAGGGCTGGTTTTATTCATCCTCTCCAACCCCTTATTGACTTTTCTTCAGTAAGAAAATTCCTCACACGTTTTCCAACTTTCAGTATTATTTTATTTCTCAGATCCATTTGGATTAGTCATAGCAGGAAAAAATTGTCTTATGGATCACTGGTATTATAGAAACCACTCTGGGAATGCCATATGCTAAGAATTAAAGAATGACAACAAATGCTCAGGGGAAAAAAGTTAATAACACCTCAAATAGTTCTTTCTGAGCAACCTATCTTCAGCATATCTGAACTCTACTATTGCTATTACTATTAGTTTCTGCTCAAAAATCGACTTTTGGCAGGTCATCTTAGTGTTTCTTCTTTGTGGGCTTTAGTTTTGGTAAGAAAATAAGAGTTCTAAAAGACTGACCATGGTACAATTTTGTGTGGTCTGACCACAAGCCACATCCGTGACTCTTTACCATCTTGTAACCTAGGCAAGAAAGAGCTGGCTTACTGAATAAACATTACAGGAAGGACAGGCACAGCCAAAGTGGCTGCCATCTCTCAAAGAAACTTTGGCAGAGTAAGAGAATAAGGGGAAGAGGAAATCCCAGCCACCCTCCACCACGTTATCTTGTAGTTTCCATCCCTGCCCTCTAATTGCCTCATCTCTCTATATTTAGAAATAACACGCTTGACAGTAAATATTCTCTAGGGTAATAGTTCTTATTTACCCTTTTTGGGGAGCCATGGGCCCTTTGATAACACAATGTAAGATATATACTGTCTCCACAGATAAATTAATATACTGACATGCACCCAAGCTTTTGCATACCACTTCAGACAGACCATAGACATTGAAACCAGCAGCCAGAGAGTCAAGGAGACTCTGGAATAATATCCTTGCCTTACAAGGAAATCTGGTTGGAAGCAATAAAGGGATGATGCGCTCCGAAAACCATCACATAACAACTGTGAATTTTGTTTACAACTGTAATTCTCAAGATAAGTTTATGAACGAAGCTTCTGGATTTGGAAAACAAACTGTACAAAGTTCACATAAATTTAGCTGGTAGCAGAAGACACAGGACTCCATTATTTATTTTATGTTCATTTATTCCTACCTTCCAGGACTCATACTCAGACACCCCAGTCATGTTGCATGTCCTCTGGGGCTCGCTATGAAATCCTGCTCTCAGATCCTTTGTTCTCATTCAGGTGAAAATAGCTGGTAAGTTGAATGAGGTCTGAGGGTTGTGGGTTTTGAAAGTATTCATTAAAAGGAGGGAACTCTTGGGTTTTACTTTCACATTACAGAAATAAGGTTCTTGGGGGTGGTCATGTGACTTTGGGTCATGTGATGGGTCATGAACAAGACTCACAGAGGTGGTACTTACTCTACTTCTGAGTAGGTCCAGCCTGTTCACAAACAGGCTCCGTAAATGGCTTGGGTCTCACTTTCTTACCCATCCCTTTCTCATTGGGTCTCACTTTCTCACCCATCCCTTTCTCATTGGGTCTCACTTTCTTACCCATCCCTTTCTCATTTCCTTGAGCCCTGTTTCTCTCCTGTGCCACCTTTCAAGTCCACCTCACATAGCAATTCCTAGAGGTGAGAAGTCCTTGCAGCAGCCAATCCTTTTAATGTGCAGAGGCCCCAGACACTGTTGGGGTGACCTATTGGCCCAGCTCAGAAAGAACCCACTGGGTGACACAGCCAAATCCAAGCCAGCCCCATGAGGTCAGTTCATCCTCCTCACATCAGCTTGAAGGACCCTCTGCAAAGAAGCAGGTGTCCATTCAGGCGCTTGGTGGCCTTTTTTGCAGAGACCCTCTTGTCTACATTGCATTGATTTGAAACAAGCTGCCCAGAGGAATGAAGAGTGGTATCAGGATGCCAAAACGTGAAGCTACTGGGAGAAGACAGAATAAGAGACCTATGTTCTCTAATTCCATATACTAATTTATAGACTGAATCCCTCTCAAATTTGATAACCAAAAAAATAATAAATGGTGTGTATACATATACACATAAGGCTTAGGACATGATTACATACATTTTTTCTTTGTATTTTGTTTTGTTTCACTTTAGTTTGTTTTCTTCACCATAATTCAAATATCTTGTCACGAGAGGATTAACTACTTTAGCTTACCGGTTATAGATCTGGTGGTAGCACTTTCATAAAGAGGAACTCCTTCTCCTGCATTGTTAAAAGCTTTTAGGGAGATTACATAATGGGAACTTGACTCTGGAGAAAAACAGAAAAAATATGAACGTGTTGATTTATTTAATGTATTGAAATACTCAGGATAAACATTTTCCTGAAATCAAATTGAATATAATCAATTAAGCAAACAGTTGTTAAAAAATGAGTGAGTTTAATTCTGGGAAGAAGGTGGCAGTGGTGGCAATATAGTTTTTTGATCTTCCTGAATCTTCATATAAAAAGAGACAGAAGAACTAGATAGAAAACCAAAGGCATTTAGACATTTATGACAAAACGAGGTGATGAGGTCTATATGCTCACACCCTAAGATACAAGTGGATATGGACAAACCACCAATATGTTACCATGAACCTGCATGTTATCAGTATCTGTGTAAGAGAAATCAGAGGGAAGCAACAAACCTGAAAACAGAGTAATTCTAAAATAACTATCAAGTAATGCTAGAAAGTGCAATGGACCAGTTTAAGATCAGTAAATGTAAATACTTGAAACTAACATACAAAGTCTCCTTTCCAGGACAGTGTTCACACTGGGGACAAACTACTAAGAATATATTTAAAATTTATGAGTAGGACAGAAGCAATAGACATGAAAGGAAGAGAAAGTCCAGATCAAAGTAGGAGAGAGGAACAGTCATGAAAACTTGGAAAGCAAACTGCCATTGTTTTTAGTGTGTGACAGGGTTCAGCCAACTTTTCTGTAAAAGGCCAAGACAGTCAATATAGCTGTGCAGACCACTTTGTCTCTGCCACACATTCGTCTGTTTGTTTTGTTTGTTTGCAACTCTTCAAAAATATAAAAACCATTCTTAGTTCAGTGGGGCCCAAACAAAAATAGGACCTAGGCCAGATTTGACCCACAGGCTACAGTTTGCTGAGCCCTGAGCGCAGGTCTAAGGAAAACGACAGGATAGGGAACTCTGTGTATTTAGAAGAGCTATTTGAACTTCTGGGAATGCAGGGAAACAAATCACATAAAAGCGAGCAAGGAAAATCCGTTGAGGTTAAATTCCTTACAAAACAAAATGAGGAGAACATCATTCTTATAGACAAGTACACAAGGAAAGGATCAAAAATACACGAGAAAAACAGATCAAACCTGCAATTTACTGTTTCAAAGTGAGCTAAACAACATTAAGAAAATAAAATGTCAGATATGCAAGAGTTACATAAATCAGAATTGGAAGAATTCAGAAATGAGGCAGCCTGGCTCAAGAAAGAATTCTATGTAAGTGACAAAGAAATCTGAATGGGGCAGCCCAGCTCAAGAAAGAATTCCACATAAGGGACAAAGGACTCTGAATGGGGTGGCCTAGCTCAAGAAAGAATTCCACTAAGTGAAAAAGAAATTTGAGAAATAAAGTGTAATGAGATGAACAAATAAATGCAACAAGGAGAAAAACGAAAACAAAAACAAAAGTAAATGAAGAAAGAGTAGAAAAGAATGCAGGAAAAGTGACAAATATTCTAGAAGGAAGCTAACATTGGAGTAATAGTTGTCCTTGAGGAAAAAAACCAAAGAAAGGGAACAGAACAAATATAGATGAAAAAATGTTATTCAAGAAATTTTTGCTGACTTAAAAAATCTTTTAGGCACACAAAAGAATACATGACTTATAAGAGGGAAGATTAGTTTATTATCAGACTTTTTGACAGCACCATATTGTGCCCGAAGAAATTTACGTGATTTTTTTGAGACACTCAAGGTAAGACAATGTGATTCAAGGATTTTCCAGGCAACAAGAGTTAGCTTTAAATATAAAGGGCTCACCCAAACTGTTATCAACTTGCAATTAATCAGGGAATATTGTTCCCCTGATCCTGAGATCCACTAGAAAATGAGGTTTAGACATTCTAAATGACCAGGGGAGATACTGACCTAATAACTAACTGGTGAACAATAAATTAAGTGAACTAAGACTAACTGAGGGTTAAAAGGAAGAGGTTTTATTTTGCAAGGCTACAAAATTGTACCTATATTATAATATATTATAATATAGGTACCTATATTATAATCATAAGATAAACTTAAGGGAGAATATGAATATGAATAGTATATGCAAAAATGTTTCAATAATTATTATTGATGGTGATACTATTATTATTGTTATTCTGAAACCAATGTAATCTGAGATAGAGCAAATGGGTTATCAGGAGAAATTCTAATTCTATCATACCCTGTGTCCTTGAGAACTGGATTCCTGGTGTGAACAAAAGATTCAGTATTGTGTTCCCACAATTTAATTGAAAAATCAGTTTAAACTCAAAAGGTATTTTATCTCTAATTCTGTCCACTGAAAATGTCTAGAAACACTGACTTAATAACAACAGCTGTCCCTAGCACCCAAACTGAGATTTTGAAAAAAAAATTTTGCACTGCAAGAAACAAAGACTTCTTGGAGAGCTGGTTGATTCCTAGTCTGAGTCAGGAAACACAGCAATTGAGCCTGAGGCATCTTCACATATCAAATAGAAAGGAAACATTCAAAGACTAACAGGATTGTGTCAAATGGATTCGGAAATCAACTTGGAAGAGTTTTCCACTGACCAAAGGTGAGGACAGTCTGGGCGTCAATAAAGATGAAAGTTGCAATGAAATGAAACTTAACAAATACATATGAATGGGTGAATTCATAAAGATTTTTTAAAGAATAATAAGAGTTGGTCACTTCTGAGACTGACAGGGAACCAAATTACTATCTTCAAGTCTGGGTAAAGAGTCAAATATTTATCATGTCTTTCTTGAATAAACTCTACCACTGTGTAACCAAAGAGCATGTGAGGGGAGTATCCTTTTACCGTATTATTCCTACTAATAAGAAACAAATGATAAAATTCAAATATTACTATTTTTCAGCCCCAGTGAACAAATGAAACTATGCATTAAGCATTCATGATTGCTAAGATAAAACAGAGAATCCAGACATTACATACCTCCTAATGAAAGAACACACTACCCTCTAGAGTCTTGCCAAAAGGACCGAACCTACTTAGTCTGATCAAGCTTCTTGATCCAAATGCCAGTTTGCAGGAAACAGAGCAAAGAAACAGGTTGAACTCTAACTTAAAATAACTCATGAAGTGATACATTTGTCACATGTGGTTTTCTGTGTCTGTGTTTTATTTTACAAAAAAAAAAAAGCTTTTAAAATGAATGAATTTATCTTTGACAATATTCTTTGAAAATTGATTAGATGGCTTTTCCTTTGTGAAATTTTTATGTGCCCTAAATATTAGCGTTAAAGATTTGACATTCCAAACCACAGTGACACAAGAACCACAATACAACAAGAAGAATAAAATAAGATTACATTCAATGCAGTCGAAGGGCTTCTATTCAGTGAATTGCTTCGCCTGCAAGAGGGGATATTTACTTTTTTAGATTTATGTTGTCAACTTAGTTTACCGAAAAGAAAGTAATCAGTCAACAAGTGTTAAATGCTGTTGGAGATCCAAGAATATTTGGAAAAGATGGACCTCTGTTGTCAGGTTACAATCATAATTCCGGGCAGAGAAAACAATGAAAGACTACATAAAATTAAGCAGTAAAGTATGTGATACAACTTATGAATGCTATACGAGTTTAGAGGCCTAAAAAATTAGTGAGGGATTGGGTCATCAAAGACTTCTTGGACTTGGAACTAGGACTGAAGGGCATGGGTAGGATTTAGAGGTAGAAGGATGGTAGAAGAAAAAAAACATCTCAGGAAAAAGATGGGACAGACTGAAAATACAGTGAGGAAGATCACCAAAATACTTTTCTACTAGGACGAATATACTTTATAGTTACTGGAGTGAAGTCAAAGTCTGATTTCAAACATATATACAACTACAATGTAAACATTTATATTAGGTTAGAACCATAAAAAATTACTTCTTTTGGGTGAAACTGCATTCAGTTTCACCTAATATACATATACTATATATTTTCATCTGTCTATATATTTCTTTATTAAGGAAGTGAGAGAGAGATCACGAATGCCAAACTCACATGCTTAGAAGTTAGAATTTTATTTTTGTCTTTGTTTTTAAACCTGAGAGAGGGAGGGAGAGACAGACAGATAAAGATATTTGGCTACAGTGTATGAGAGACAATAGGGGAGAGAGGATGCTGGACAGGAATTCATCTAAGTAATTCATGTAAGGAGCGGGGTCACCACTCAGCTTCCAGGTGTTATTAGCATATGGAGAGCAGTCCTGGTGTCAAATTTTCTGGAAATCCAGATTTTTATGGGAAATCATCACATTCTCAAATGTTGGCAAATAAAGAAAATAAACCTGTGCTGGCAAAACAAAATGTATCTCTGAACTGAACCCAGGTCCATGACCACTAGTCTCTAACCTCAGATTCCTACATATACAACTATATGTAGGAACACATATGTATTATGCAAATATATATGTATTCATGGAAGAAGGTCATAAAGTCTGGGCTTCCTCAGTCAAGATGTCAACCACAAGATCAACAGCAACCACGAAGAAACTATATGATGTGGTAAAGAGGGTAAATATAAAATAAGAAAGCAGGTCTCCTTTATGCAAGGTTATTGAGCATGCTTGTTTTATGTGGACCTCTCCAATTTAGACTGGAATTCAGAGGGAAGAATGTCTGACTTGAGTTCTGAACTTCCTGCTCAGGGTTGATGCTGAAACTCCCAGCCTGGTCCACGTTACATTGAATTCATCCCTTCACCACTCTGTCCCCACCTCCCAGCTGCCCAATTTCTACCTCCTCAGACAACTGACTCTGTAAAAGCCTCTGCAGCATTACTGCACTATTGGTTTTCAGTGTTGGAGTATGCATTTATTCTCATTAAAAAAAAATTAAAAGTAACTCAACTGGTTCATTCTCATTTTACTGGTTTAAATTTTTGTCTCAATCTGAATTACCTCATCTCGCTGCTATCTGGATCCTAAGCCGTAGTCACCATTTCTTAATCTCCCCCCACAGTAAAGGCAAAGTCATTGTCATTTCAATACTGACTCTTGCTAATATCAATACCCATCAAGTCTCTACTCATTTGAGTAACGGCAGCTTTTTCCGTTCAATGTCTAGCCATGGTATAAGGTACGCTAGCAAAGAGTACGGAGTTTTATAATTTACCAGCTGTTGGATTAACGAATGACACTAACTGCTAAATTCCACAAATCCTAACTACCCTGGGTACACCTTGACAGTGGCCAAGCTTCAATTTAAATAGAAAGTGGTAATGGCTTATTCTCAGGAAAGGTAAACAGATTTGCCTTTGGAGTTGCCATAACAACAATGGAGTTGTTACTGATACAAGAATATTGCTAGAGCCAGGGGTCTTCAAGACTTTTTGATCTGGTATTCTGCTGTTGTCAGTAATTTGAGGATCAGGTAAGTCCACTGACATTTGTAAAGTAACACAGAGCTACCTAGGAAATAAAAGACCTAAGACAACGTCACATCCCCTTCTGTCTACCTTTTTCAAGAAGCTTCTTTATGCTCTTCATACTCTACCTGCTACTCAACATCTTTTGGGCTTTCTCTGGCCTCCATATAGTGCTTTTGTCAAATTGCATCTGGATCTACTAAGGAAAAAACAGAATCTTTTTACACCCCCGTCAAACTTGATCCAACAGTGAATCAGCCTGAACAACAACAATAAAAATATTATTTGGTTATTGGTTAATAGTGGACATAGGACTCTATTGCTTTGATCCCCTTTTATATTGTGATGGAGGCATCTCGTTTAAGTGTGTACTGAGGTGGAAAGATGGCTGTGAGAGTGTATGGGAGCAAAGGAGAACAAGGGTTTGTGTTTTCTCCCCGTACAAAAGAAGGGTGTCATTTACTAGCTCACCACTAGAGGGCAATGTGGAGCTATTTTCCTGCACATGCTCAGAGCTCTTAAACTTTAAAACCAGTAAATCACAAAAGAATTGCCTAGAATTGTTCCCTCTTTAGAAGCAGCAAATGAGTTAAACACATTTAATATTATAATGAATTCAAAATGAATTAATCATTAATTATGGTCAGACCCCATTGTTCAGGAATACATTTAATGACAATTATGATAGTAAATTTATTTTTTCGATTTGCTGAAATGATACAGATATATAGGCTTGAAAAATGTATCAATTGCCTCTGAAAAACAACGTAGAGAGGTATTTTCTCATTTGAATTCACTGTGACTGAATCCTACTGAGATAACTTGAATTTTGGTGGCTGTTCACATGGGGATTATTTTTAATATGGATATTCGGAGTGATTCCAAAGATTTCAAACTCTTGATCAGATTTTCATCATCGTTTGGCCAACCTTTCCTATGGAATACATCACAATGGGACAAAGGAGGATAAAGAAATACTTAATAACTCTTTGAGCATCCAAAACAGATAGCTTCTGGCCAGTATCTTCTTTGTGGCTAGGAAAAAGGGGAAATAAACGCACATTTATTGATTACAGGGGTTATAAAGACAAGGAATGGGCAGTGGGGAGAATTTCTGGTTCTCCTTCCACAGAGACTTGGTTGGTGAGAGACCCATTATCCTAAGAGCTTTTGTTGAGGCTTGCCTGAAGGTAGTGAGATGCACGTGGCTCTCTGGGGCTAAGGGAATGAATCAAACAACCTGCAGACAGATCCTCAGGGGCTGGACCAAGATGCTGTACTTGGTAACAAAAGCCAGTGAGAAGAACATCATCGTTTTTAATTACTATTTTGTGTGAATTAAATGCCACTGGCATGTGCTAGATTGACAGCCCATAGTCCTTTATTCATTACAGATTAGTTACTTCACTCAGTGGCCCCATCAATGCCAAGCGCTTGCCGGGGCCCAGTCTTCATGTCTCTACATCTTTTGCCCTCTGTTAGCGCTGCCAACAAGTCAATTAGAGAAAATTAGAGTGGTAGCTGTTTTCCTAATGCAGATGCCTGCTCACTGCAGAGAAGCAAGGCTACCCCAGGCACAGAGTACAGACCACTGGATCCCTGTCAGATGGTAAATGTTACTGGATACCTCTGACCCCACTGGACCTGAACCGTTTAATTAAGTGTAATGGATGGATAGCAAACACAGACAATTGCATTGATCTCTTAAAAGCATGAGCAATTCATATTCAAGAAAGATGCAATTTATACAGTACTTTCAATATTCAATTCTACTTCATTACATATACTTGTTTGCAAATTGAATTAATAGCTAATCTAATTAGCACCCTTTGAAGGTTTCCTTCCTTCCTTCCATCCCTCCCTCCTTCTTTCCTTCCTTCCCTCCCTCCCTCCCCCTTTTCTTCCTCTCTCCCTCCCTTCCTTCTTTCCTTCCTTCTTATTCTATGAACACTATTCAAAGAACGGTCAGATTATAACATAACTTGTTCATTAACCAGTCTTGCAGGTACCACATACTCAGCTAGTCTGTGTAAGGAAGTATTTGAGTCTAAAGGAGAATCAACATAAATTTTCTTTAATCTACCAAGGTTTATCACCAGGAGGGAAATCAGATAAAAATAAACTTTATAGGGAAAGTTTCACTGCTTGGCATATAGGAAGTATTTAACAAATATTTGTTGAATTGATGAACATGTGAGACACAGAAGGGCTATATTATTTAGTGAAGGTGAAATGGCAGCCCCCAATCAATCTGAACAAAGAACTCAACTTTCTTGATCTCAAACTACACGTTCTGATACCTGTAGGTTTATGAATCCAAAGAGATTGTGCAACGAAACCTCTCACTTGCATATTCACATTCAGTTATTCTTCCTCTATTCATTTGTTCATTTGCTCATCAATTCTCATTGAGCACCTTCTGTGTGTAAGACATGGTTATAAGTTTTCTAGGGTATGTAAGGATTTAAACAAACAAGCCCTTATTCACCTTGATGAATCTTCTAATAGAGAAGCCATGTTGGAAGTTTTAAAAAAAAATCAGAGCAAAGTGTTCTGGAATCAGAGAGGCTTTTTTGAGAAGGTGGCAGTTTTGCTGAATCTTCTGATGAAGAAAGGTTGAGGAGAGAGAGTGGAATAAGCAAATACAAGTAAACACCACATGGTGGTTGTACAATCATGCACATTAGGATCAAAACTTGAAGACTGACAATTTCTCCTCCCTCTCCCTTTTCTCCCTCCTCCATCCCCCTCCAAGCAGTAACATTTGTTGGATGTCTAATTAGGCCCTTTGTTAACTATCTCACATCCTTTATTTTATTTAATCCTTCCCTTAATCCAGTCTCCGGCATGCAGTAAGTACTTAACAAATATCTGTTGAATGGATAAACGATTACCCCCTTTTTGTAGGTAAGTGGGAGAATTTCTAATTCCAAAGCTCAGCCCCTTATCCTTGCCTTTCACTGAATAATTGATGGTGAGTTGAATAACATTTTGAATAAGTTTCAAACTGTGCTTTTAGTTTTTTTAAAATTAATTAATTTATTTATTTTTGGCTGTGTTGGTTCTTCGCCTCTGTGCGAGGGCTTTCTCCAGTTGTGGCGAGCGGGGGCCACTCTTCATCGCGGCGCGCGGGCCCCTCACTGTTGCGGACTCTCTTGTTGCGGAGCACAGGCTCCAGACGTGCAGGCTCAGTAGTTGTGGCTCACGGGCTTTGTTGCTCCGCGGCATGTGGGATCCTCCCGGTCCGGGGCTCAAACCCGTGTCCCCTGCATTGGCAGGCAGACTCTCAATCACTGCGCCGCCAGGGAAGCCCTCAAACTGTGCTTTTAGAGATACTGATTCCCCAGAACTATGTAGTCCAGGAAAAGATGTTTAAAGCAGGTCTACGTCAGACACTGTTGTAATTATCCAGGCAAAGATCACAACGGCCTGCCTTGAGGTGGCAGAACACAAATGAAGAGCAAAAGGTGCATGTGAGTGACACAGTTTGTAGGTATATTTGGAGGAACAATGAGGAGGGGAAACATCTAGAATGAGCTCTACATTCTGAGTCTCATAGTGAGCTGAAAGTATTGTTGGGACTAGGAAATCAAGAAGGGAGAGAAAGATTCCTGCTTCTGTCACATTCGGTATAGAGAGGAAGGGGCATCACAGATAAAACAGACGGGCTGCTCTGGGCTCTGGTCATGGTGTAAGAATTGTACATAAATAATCTGTAGTATGGAGGATACTTTCTTTAAGCCTCGAGGAAGCAGTGCATCCCTCCAGATACTCTTCCAAGTAATTGTATTCCTAATTTTTTTTTTCCCCACTGAATGAACTAGCTGTCTTGGGGTTATTTAGAGATAATCTGCTTAGAGTTGTTGGCTCTTTCTTGATGAGTGCTACCAAATGTATGTGGTATTTTCCATCACATTTAAGAAAAGCAGACTTTCATGTGTACTGTGCTCTGACTTTAAAAACAATTTTTCATCAGTTATCTCAATGATGTGACAAAGAAGTTAGGGCAGGGATGGTCATTCCCATTTCAGTAGTGGAGAGACCGAGGTCCAGTTGTCATCATCTCAGCCAGAGAAGACACAGGAAGTACTGACTGTCTTCCATGTGCCCAGACTTGCTTCTCTATAGCAACAGGATGAGAAGGTCTGGGGTTTTCTCTGGACCATAATGCAGAGCAGACTTTAGTTACCAATTAGAGCAGGATAAACATTCATCACCTGCTTTGGTTGGTGAGGTGTGCTTTTTGGCAGCCTGCCCTCAGAGTCAGAGAAACAATTAAATCCTTAGATTATAAAGCACCACAAACAGCTTACAAATGGAGCACTTCATGAAATGATTTCTCAGCAAAGCTTTACATGAGGAAATTACCAGAGACAATATAACCAAACATAGAGGTTTTCCTCTTTTCGTTCATATCTCTCAAGGAAATGTTGAATTAAATAAAAGACAAGGTGAATATATTGTAGGACCATCTAAGGACTCAACTAATAAAAAACACAAATACTGTTCACAGCAAACAAATCATTACTTTGGCTTAAAAGCCAATCAGACTGACCTCCTAGCATAAAGGAAAAATAGAAGAAGAAAATAATAAAATAAAATGTGTTTTGGTTAGGAACTGAAAGAGGAAGCATATCTTGCCCTTTTACAAACATTTGCTATCCTTTCTTCTCTCATTAATTTTTGTCTCCTTTTTCTATGCTTCTGGGGTTCTTCTCTTCGTTACTCTCCTAATTCTTCTAGGTTTCTGGGAGACAGGATGGGAACTAGGCAGTAGAAGAGAAATACAAAGAGAAAGAATAATAAGCATATGAATACAGAGGTGCTGAGGAAAAAGGGCAGACGTCAGTATAATGAGGAGAGCTTTTATCAGCACTCGCTGTACCAGATGCCAACGTGGCCAGGCTTTATCAGGCTTACCTAACCCAAAGGTGGGTACAATGATTGTCCCCACTCCAAAGATGAGAGAATGGAGTCTTAGGGATGGTCACAGAGCTTGTTAATTAGCAGCGCTCAGATTCAAAGCCAGGTCTGTCCTACTTTTGCATCTACCCACTTTCCTATCACTGCAGGATAAAGATTAAGCGAGACATCAGAGGCAAAAGGCCCCGAATGGTTTACATTCTTTTTTGAAGCGGAAAAGTAGAAAGAAAGACACAAGACAGAAATAATTTGGGGACTTTACCATGGCTCAGGTTAAGCAGAGCCCAAGTGGAATTTTCTATCTTTTAGCGTCTGAGATGTGTGTGTGTGCGTGTGTATGTGCGTGTGAATGCACACATGCGAGTATCAAAGTAGCCTGCTCAATCTGTCAGCTTCTACATTCACTCAGGTTCCTGCCTTCATTTGGGTAATGTGTCTTGTTATTTTATTGCTAACCTTTCATTACCCAGGATGCCAAATAGATAATACTCAAACACTTAAGTGGCATTCAGCCTGCACACATTTATGTGTATATTTATTTATAATTACGGTGGTTATTTCTCTATGTACTCTTGCTTCTGCTTTCTTCATTATCTTCAGATTAAGCTCCATTTACAGTAACCCACTAAGTATTGTAAAAACAGCGTTGTCCTATAGCACTTTCTGTGATGATGTAAATGTTGAATAACTACACTATACGGTATGGTAGTCACTAGCCACATTTGACCGTTGAGCATTTAAAATGTAAGTAGCATGACTAGGAACTAATTTCTTTTCATTTTATTAAACTTTAATTAGTTTAAGTTTAAAGAGCCACATGTGGCTAGTGGCCTCCATGGTGGACAGCACACCTGTACAGGAGCTCTGTTTATCTTTCTCTCCCATGGTATGGCCATAGTTACTAAGGCCTTGTGGACAACGCCAAGGGCAATTGGAGAAGATTCGGGGTGAGGGTTCTTGCTGCTACTTTTCTCTTCAAATGTGGAATAACTCACTAAGTGTACATACTATGATTTTATAGTCTGGGTTAAAGTTTAATTTTATAGGCTGCACACATATACCACTCCTGAAGGTAAAAAATTTAAGCATTTGCCTTGTATCTGATTCAATTTCTTGTATATATCTTAAATGATTTCTATCCTCATGGCAAGTAAGCTACCTCCACTGATGAAACTTTTGAGTACTCAAATTTTTCAATTCTGTGCTCTAAAATTTGGATGTGTTGCTCATCTCAATATGTACTCGATTCAGGAAAATATATCCAGATGGAAAATAACTTTGTTAATAATGGAAAGGGACATTAAATTAATGACAAGTCTAAGGAGGCTGTAAACTTGAACTCATTTTTAACCTCATGCTTTAATAAACCATGAAGAAATGAAGTCAAAATAGTTAGGTTAGAATAAAGACCTGGTAAAAATAATAACTACCAATGAAAAATGGCACAAGGAATATAGCATTAGGCCATTGATCATAAACAAATATAGTTTTGGACTTAAGTTCTCAAGCAAATCAACTGGTATTTTAATTACCCACTCAGAGTGCCTTGGTCTCGGGGGTAGAAGAGGAAGAGAAAAAGAAAATAGACAAAACCAAATGGACTTACAATGACCTGAGCCAAGGTCAAGCAAAAGTCTGCATTAATAGTAACAGTAGATGTATGGGAAAAGTAAAACACGCTGCCATTATCAGGAAGCCAGTGAAATAAGCAAATTACAGTTGTTGATCTCAGCAAGATATCATAGCATTACTGGTATACTGAATTATAGCATTCCTGGTATACTGAATCATAGCATTACTGGTATACTGAATTATAGCATTACTGGTATACCGAATTATAGCATTACTGGTATACCGAATCATAGCATTACTGGTATACTGAATTACAGCATTACTGGTATACTGAATTATAGCATTACTGGTATACTGAATTACAGCATTACTGGTATACTGAATTATAGCATTGCTGGTATACTGAATTATAGCATTACTGGTATACTGAATTATAGCATTACTGGTATACTGAATCATAGCATTACTGGTATACTGAATTATAGCATTACTGGTATACCGAATTATAGCATTACTGGTATACCGAATTATAGCATTACTGGTATACTGAATCATAGCATTACTGGTATACTGAATTACAGCATTGCTGGTATACTGAATTATAGCATTACTGGTATACCGAATTACAGCATTACTGGTATACCGAATTACAGCATTGCTGGTATACTGAATTATAGCATTACTGGTATACTGAATTATAGCATTACTGGTATACTGAATCATAGCATTACTGGTATACTGAATTATAGCATTACTGGTATACTGAATCATAGCATTACTGGTATACTGAATTACAGCATTACTGGTATACTGAATTATAGCATTACTGGTATACCGAATCATAGCATTACTGGTATACTGAATCATAGCATTACTGGTATACTGAATTACAGCATTACTGGTATACTGAATCATAGCATTACTGGTATACTGAATTACAGCATTACTGGTATACTGAATTATAGCATTACTGGTATACTGAATTATAGCATTACTGGTATACCGAATTACAGCATTACTGGTATACTGAATTACAGCATTACTGGTATACCGAATTATAGCATTACTGGTATACCGAATTATAGCATTACTGGTATACTGAATTACAGCATTACTGGTATACTGAATCACAGCATTACTGGTATACTGAATCATAGCATTACTGGTATACTGAATTATAGCATTACTGGTATACTGAATTACAGCATTACTGGTATACTGAATTATAGCATTACTGGTATACTGAATTATAGCATTACTGGTATACTGAATTATAGCATTACTGGTATACCGAATTATAGCATTACTGGTATACCGAATTATAGCATTACTGGTATACCGAATCATAGCATTACTGGTATACTGAATTACAGCATTACTGGTATACTGAATCATAGCATTACTGGTATACTGAATCACAGCATTACTGGTATACTGAATTATAGCATTACTGGTATACTGAATTATAGCATTACTGGTATACTGAATTACAGCATTACTGGTATACTGAATTACAGCATTACTGGTATACTGAATTATAGCATTACTGGTATACCGAATTATAGCATTACTGGTATACCGAATTACAGCATTACTGGTATACTGAATCATAGCATTACTGGTATACTGAATCATAGCATTACTGGTATACTGAATTATAGCATTACTGGTATACTGAATTACAGCATTACTGGTATACTGAATTACAGCATTACTGGTATACTGAATTACAGCATTACTGGTATACTGAATTACAGCATTACTGGTATACTGAATTATAGCATTACTGGTATACTGAATTATAGCATTACTGGTATACTGAATTACAGCATTACTGGTATACCGAATTACAGCATTACTGGTATACCGAATTATAGCATTACTGGTATACCGAATTATAGCATTACTGGTATACCGAATTATAGCATTACTGGTATACCGAATTATAGCATTACTGGTATACTGAATTATAGCATTACTGGTATACCGAATTATAGCATTACTGGTATACTGAATTATAGCATTACTGGTATACTGAATTATAGCATTACTGGTATACTGAATTATAGCATTACTGGTATACCGAATTATAGCATTACTGGTATACCGAATCATAGCATTACTGGTATACTGAATCATAGCATTACTGGTATACTGAATTACAGCATTACTGGTATACCGAATCATAGCATTACTGGTATACCGAATCACAGCATTACTGGTATACCGAATCATAGCATTACTGGTATACCGAATCATAGCATTACTGGTATACCGAATCATAGCATTACTGGTATACCGAATCATAGCATTACTGGTATACCGAATCATAGCATTACTGGTATACCGAATTACAGCATTACTGGTATACCGAATTACAGCATTACTGGTATACCGAATTACAGCATTACTGGTATACCGAATTACAGCATTACTGGTATACCGAATTACAGCATTACTGGTATACCGAATTACAGCATTACTGGTATACCGAATTACAGCATTACTGGTATACCGAATTACAGCATTACTGGTATACCGAATTACAGCATTACTGGTATACCGAATTACAGCATTACTGGTATACCGAATTATAGCATTACTGGTATACCGAATTATAGCATTACTGGTATACCGAATTTTAGCATTACTGGTATACCGAATTATAGCATTACTGGTATACCGAATTATAGCATTACTGGTATACCGAATTATAGCATTACTGGTATATTGAATTATAGCATTACTGGTATACTGAATTATAGCATTACTGGTATACTGAATTATAGCATTACTGGTATACTGAATTATAGCATTACTGGTATAATGAATTATAGCATTACTGGTATAATGAATTATAGCATTACTGGTATAGATTTGGATTTTAGCAGACAATTTTGTGCATGATTGCTTTACATTGACCTAGATTGTAATACAGTTGCATGTCTGGAAAATTCTGCTGAAAGACTGTGAACAAAGGGAAATGATAAATAGCAACCCATCCAGTTGTGGGGAGGTACATGTGGTGAGGCTGGGCCTTCTTCAGCACCTTGTTTAGTAAGAACTGGGAAGAAGGTAAGTAGCTAGAGGAGAACATTTAGAGATGTAAACTGAATAAACCTGAACCCTGCGGCACGGTGACCTTAGTGAATTCCCAGGGGCCTCGCTTTCAGGGAGAATGGCTGAGCATTTAGGGTCAAGGCTCAGAAGGCAAGAGTTCTTCCTTCCAGACAGATGTCACCCCAAAAGGTAAAAATGCAGAGAGAGTAGAAAGGCCGTGGCACTGGGATTAAACAGACCTGAGTTAGAAATGAATTTGACTACTTAAAAGATATATATATTCTTAAGCAATTTTCTTGACTTCTCTCAGTTCTATCTTTGTCTTTTTTAAATCTGGAAATGTGAATGGTATTACCTTCATTTAAGATATGTGCTGAAATTGGTGCAGCCACTATGGAGAATAACATGAAGGTTCCTTACAAAACTAAAAATAGAGCTACCATATGATCCAGCAATCCCACTCCTGGGCATATATCCAGAAAAGACGAAAACTCTAATTTGAAAGATACATGCACCCCAGTGTTCATAGCAGCACTATTTACAGTAGCCAAGACATGGAAACAACCTAAGTTGTCCATGAACAGATGAATGGATAAGGAAGATGTTCTATGTGTGTGTATATATATATATATGTATACACACATACACACACACACACACACACACACACACACACAAATACAATGGAATATTACTCAGCTATAAAAAAGAATGAAATAAGGCCATTTGCAGCAACATGAAAGGACCTAGAGATTATCATACTAAGTAAGTCAGAGGACTATCATATGCTATCATTTAGACGTGGAATCTAAAAAAAAAATTGATACAAGTTAACTTATTTACAAAACAGAAATAGACTCACAGACTGAGAAAACAAACTTATGGTTACCAAAGGGGAAAGGAAGAGAAGAGAGCGTTAAATTAGGAGGTTAGGATTAACATATACACATATATAAAATAAATAAACAACAAGGACCTACTGTATAGCACGGAAACTATATTCAATATCTTGTAATAACCTATTATGGAAAAGAATCTGGAAAAGAATATATATATATTTATATTTATATCGAATAACTTTGCTATACACTTGAAATGAACACAACATTGTAAATCTACTTTTAAAAAAAAAGGTGTAAATAATGCTTGAACGGACGCTTCACAAAAGAAGATATAGAAATGGCTAACAAGCACATGAAAAGGGAAATGTAAATTAAAACCACAACACAATGAGATGCCAGTTCACTTACAGCACCAAATGTGACGGTTTGGAGCAACTAGAAGAATGCAGTGTTTCTAGCTGAAAGGTAAAACGCTACAACCACCTTGGAAAACTATTTAGCCATTTCCTTTAAAGTTAAACAGATTCTTATCATACAATCTGGCAACTCCCTCCCGGATATTTACCCAAGGGAAATAAAAACATATATCCACAAAAAGTCCTTTACAGAATGTTTAGAGCAACATTATTAATGATAGCCAAAACAGAAACGAACTCAAATGTTCAAAAACAAAACCCATAAATAATGACATTCTCACAATGGAACACCATCTGAGTAATGAAAAGACATGGGCTATTGATACATAAAAATATACTGATGAACCTTGAGAACATTACACTAAGTGAAAGCAAAAGATACCAGACTCAAAAGAATACAGATTATAAGGGCACATCTTTAGGAAGTTCTACGACAGGCCAATCTAATCTATGTTACTCAAAATCAGGACAGTGGTTGCCTGTGAGGGATTGGAGGTTTGTTGGACAGAGGTGTGCAGAAACTGTGTGTGGTGATGGGAATGAAGTGTACCCTGATTAGGTCCTTGTTTGTATAGGTGAATACATTTGTCAATATACATGCAATTGTATCTTTAATATCTGGGCATTTTACTATGTGTCAATCTTGCTTTAGTTTAAAAGAAAAACTATACATGTCTTGTGGTCAGACAAACTACGTTGATATGATACTTTAAAATAACTAGATACTGGGTCAACATTCAACATTCAATAATGGTATTTGTTTTATTATTATGACCTGTTTTGAATGCCACCTTTTATGGCATTTAAAGTTTTGTTTACTTTCTTTTTTTTAGGGTCCTAACTTTACCTTCAACGCCTACTTTGTCTCTCAGAAGGTTGTAAGAGCCACTACCTTGGTGTAACCAAAAGCTAAAATTTTACTTCACCACCCCTGTGCCCTTGGAATAACACTGACAATGGTCATTCTTTGTAGATTACAAAAGGAAATACAATCGTGTTTCCAATTAGTCACTCCTTTTCCTTCTGACACTCACCAGCCCCACTCCCTTTGAAAACTATGAACGGGGATTGAGATTCTTCCGAGGTGACCTGGCCCTGGAATAATTTATAAGGCAAGCGATGTCTCTGATAATTACTCCTAGTTATTCTGAATGTATCATTTAAGGGAGAAACAAAACTTTAGACAAGCTGCAAAGAGAAAGATAATCTTGCCATTTTAAGACGTTTTTGAAAATCTGAAATGTTGGTTTATAATTTGTTGTTCATCTTATTTATAATATTTGTCCTTTAATCATTGTTGGTTGTAATATTACATCAAACCCGTCAATAAAAAAATTCTTGTCAATGAAGGAATTCAAAAGAGTATGTGGTACTTTCTAAAAGTCTTTCTCAACAAAGATTTCCAAAAGACACTGTAAACAGAAATATCACTGGAATAGGTGATTAACATCTTAAGGAAACAACTAGGATGCAGCAGAACTCACTTGTTTCTATACATTTTGTTCTATTAGCTAAGCACCGTATTATGCTCTACAACTACTCCTATATACATACACTGCTGAAAGACATATTCTCTTTTGTATGAGTTATATTTACTTCAACCCATTATTTTTAGAAATTCCTTATGTGTTGCAGAAAAGGCAAAGATTAAGTCTGAAAAATAAATTCAAAAATATAAGTAGGACTTATCCAAATACCATTTCTAGACTTTGTCAAGTATCAAAACTACCTGGGTGCTTTGAAGATTAAAGGGATTTTAAAATATTGTAAAACATAATAAAGGTGTAAATCCAAATCCCAAAGAGAGTGCTCTAATTCTTTTGTTGTTTAAGAATTTTATTTTTATTGGACATTACTTGAAATAGGGCTATCAAAAAAACTAAGATTTTCTTCCTTTGTGAGTTTAAGTAATTTTTCTTGCACTGTAATTATTATACTTCAACTCAAACTCAAAATAATAAAGTAGGGAAGTACAATTAGAGAGATACTTAAATAATACTGTAGTAGTTTCAAATATAAATAAAATATTTTTCAGTTATGAATGTTAACAAGTGATGTCCTTTCTAGGATTCAAGACAATGAATATGGTATGAACTGTATTTGTCATACATATCATATTAGTTAAGGTACAGACCAAGCTGCTATAATAAAGAAACACAAAATACAGCAGCTTAAAGTAGAAGTGACAGTTTAAAAGTGAGCAGTCCAGTGTGGCTCATGTGGCTTTGCCATCCTCTGTGACTTCTACCTCTTAAGTCTAATTCCTTGTCATCTCCTAGCCAGGGAGAAGGAGAAAAGACCTGAGTGTCACATGTGCTCATGCATTCTGTGAGGGGGCAAGGCCTGTGGATGGAAATGTCACACTTACTTATCTGCATTGGCCAGAGCTTAGTCACTGCCATCCACGACTGTAAAGAAGGCCATGCACAAAAACTGTCTTTAGCTGGGGGGGCCTGTATCTTGCTAAAATCAGGTAGGTGGGTCTATTATTAAAAGTCACTGCCTGAGGAAATCAGAAGAGATAATCCATGGAAAGTTCTTTGCAAAAGAAATGAGATAATTATCAGGCTGTTTCAGAACAGTGATGATTATTTATACATGCTCTCTCTCCTTTAATGCACACACCACCTGTGAGAGAGGAATCTCCTTATTCACTCTGAAGGCAGGAATCATTTTTCTTTATTTTTTATACCCCCAATGCCTACCACAGTTCCTGATAGACAGTAAGCACTTAAAAACTATTTGTTGAATGACAAAAATGACTGGTTAAATGAAGGAATTAAAAGGTAAACAAAATTGATATTCAAAAAAATTATCTTTGCCGAGGTCAAACAGCTTCTAGCTGGTAAAGACAGGATTCTACCCAGATCTATTTGAAGTTTTTTTCCTAAGTGATTCTCCTGCAAGAAAATTCCTGTGATAAAACAAGCCATCTGCCTGAGAGAAGCTCTTCCTCCGTAAACTGGAATATAAAATCTGTAATGACTACAGCTTTGTCAGCAAAGGATTTGTTGTATTTCTTGTGTGGAATGTGAAAGATACTTATGTTGGTCTCATAAATTTCCTGAGCAATCACCCACTGTTTTCTCAGCCTTTTTGATGTCAGAGAAGAATGTGGTTGACGGATTCTCAAATGAATAATTCTAACAAGAAGGCTCATTTCCAATGAGCTGCATTGTGGCTTATGATTATAAATAGGAAAGTTAACCCCTGATTAATGGACGTTTTAACAAATACTCAATGCTACAACAGTCACATATTCCTGTCTCGTCCTTTCCCCATAAGCTATAACGATTTCTGAACAGATCCCTTCAAAAACAATTAAACCTGGTAATGGACAAACTGGGCTCCCATCCATACCATAGGTTTAACTATTAATGCTCACTCAGGAAAGGAAAAGTCTGCTGATTTTTTTTATCCTCGAAAGTAGAATTCAGAGACAGTCTGCTGAATATTTAACACAGGATGAAATTTCCATCAACGTGAGAAATATCACAATGAGGATGTGTGTGCATGCATGTATGGAATCGTGTGGAGGGAGCTGCATAAGAGTTCAAAGACTATATCTAACATTTGTAAATTTTAAAGTTGTGAAATAATGTGTGTGGGAAACCAAGCTGGTAAATGACACCTGGGAAAACATAGAAGTTATGACATTATTTACACATATGTGAAAAAGAGTGAGCAGGAGACAATTGAAACACATATCAAATTACCTACCCCAAAATCACCACCTCCATTTATTTGTACCTTATTTATATGGAAATATTCAGTGAAGGTTGGGATTTTTGAATTCTCTACGTCACATTGCCTTTGGTAATATGGTGGATGAATTAGAAGAAACCCTAAGTGTTTGTGATGTTTAACACTACATGTCAACTTCACTGGCTAGAGGGGACCCATTAAACATAGCTTCTGTGTTTCCATATAAATTGTGAAGTTTTTTATTCCAGTTCTGTGAAAAATGCCATTGGTAGTTTGATAGGGATTACACTGAATCTGTAGATTGCTTTGGGTAGTATAGTCATTTTCACAATGTTGATTCTTCCAATCCAAGAACATGGTATATCTCTCCATCTGTTTGTATCAACTTTAATTTCTTTCATCAGTGTCTTATGGTTTTCTGTATACAGGTCTTCAGACTATACTACAAAGCTACAGTAATCAAGACAGTATGGTACTGGCACAAAAACAGAAATATAGATAAATTGAATAGGATAGAAAGCCTGGAGATAAACCAATGCACATATGGTCACCTTTTGATAAAGGAGGCAAGAATATACAAGGGAGAAAAAACAGCCTCTTCAATAAGTGGTGCTGGGAAAACTGGACAGCTACATGTAAAAGAATGAAATTAGAACACTCCCTAACACCATACACAAAAAGAAACTCAAAATGGATTAAAGACCTAAATGTAAGGTCAGACACTATAAAACTCTTAGAGGAAAACATAGGCAGAACACTCTATGACATAAATCAAAGCAATATCCTTTTCGACCCACCTCCTAGAGAAATGAAAATAAAAACAAAAATAAACAAATGGGACCTAATGAAATGTAAAAGCTTTTGCACAGCAAAGGAAACCACAAACAAGACCAAAAGACAACCCTCAGAATGGGAGAAAATATTTGCAAGTGAAGCAACTGACAAAGGATTCATCTCCAAAATATACAAGCAGCTCATGCAGCTCAATATCAAAAAACAACAACCCAATCCAAAAATGAGCAGAAGACCTAAATAAACATTTCTCCAAAGAAGATACACAGATTGCCAACAAACACATGAAAGAATGCTCAACATCACTAATCATTAGAGAAATGCAAATCAAAACTACAATGAGGTATCATATCACACTGGTCAGAATGGCCACAGTCAAAAAATCTACAAACAATAAATGCTGGAGAGGGTGTGGAGAAAAGGGAACCCTTTTGCACTGTTGGTGGGAATGTAAATTGATACAGCCACTATGGAGAACAGTATGGAGTTTCCTTAAAAGACTAAAAATAGAACTACCATATGACCCAGCAATCCCACTACTGGGCATATACCCTGAGAAAACCATAATTCAAAAAGAGTCATGCACCACAATGTTCACTGCAGCTCTATTTACAATAGCCAGGACATGGAAGCAACCTACGTGTCCATCGACAGATGAATGGCTAAAGAAGATATGGTACATATATACAATGGAATATTACTCAGCCATAAAAAGGAATGAAACTGAGTTATTTGTAGTGGGGTGGATGGACCTAGAGTCTGTCATACAGAGTGAAGTAAGTCAGAAACAGAAAAACAAATACCGTATGCTAACACATATATATGGAATCTAAAAAAAGAGAAAAAAAATGGTCCTGAAGGACCTAGGGGCAGGACAGGAATGAAGACGCAGACATAGAGAATGGACTTGAGGACATAGGGAGGGGGAAGTGTAAGCTGGGACGAAGTGAGAGAGCAGCATGGACACATATACACTATCAAACGTAAAATAGATAGCTAGTGGGAAGCAGCCGCATAGCACAGGGAGATCAGCTTGGTGTTTTGTGACCACCTAGAGGGGTGCGATAGGGAGGGTGAGAGGGAGACGCAAGAGGGAGGAGATATGGGGATATATGTATACATATAGCTGATTCACTGTGTTATATAGCAGCAACTAACACACATTGTATAGCAATTATACTCCAATAAAGATGTTAAAAAAAAAAAAACAAAGCTTGTGGGTGTATCTCTGAGGGTGATTCTGGATAAGATTAGCATTTGAATCCATGGGTTGAGTAAAACAGATTACCCTCTCCAGGATGGGTGGTCATCAACTAATCCACTGAAGGCCTCAATAAAACAAAAGTTGAAAGGAAGAGGGATTCACCCATTTTTTCCCCCACCTTGATGCTTGGGCTGGGACATTTCATCTCATCTTCTCCTACCCTCAGACTGGGATTTATCCCATCAGTTCCATGGATTCTCAGTCCCTTGGACTGGGGCTGAATTATACCACCAGCTTTCCTGGATCTCCAGCTTGCAGAAATACATATCTCTATATCTATCTAACTATCTATCTATCTATCATCTATCTATCAATCATCTATCTATCTATCTATCCATCCATCTATCATCTATCCATCCATCCATCTTATAGGTTCTGTTTCTCTGGAAAATCCTGACTAATACAGTGTTCTCCCTCTGCCAACTGTCCACTTCTTCCCCAATAAGAAAATTCAAGAACATTTGTTCGGTCAATGTCTTGGCAAAATAAATATTATACATTTCCCAGCCAATCTTGCAGCTATGTTTTTGTGAGAAAACAGAGATGATTTATCCTCGTTTATGACAGAAGGAAAAACCTTTATAAAAATATGTTAAGTGGTTTTATATATTTCATCTCTTTACTCTTTCTAATAACCTCAAGAAACCTGTATTTTTATCTCTAATTTGAAAATGTCAAAATTGATACTTAGAGGAACTATTATTTGACAATGGTCTCCCAGATAATAAAAAGAAGGGCCAGATTCTAAGGGAAGTCTTTGATTCTAAGTCTAGTGTTCTTTCTACTCAGCCATAACTTGCAATATTGTTTCTCTTTGGCACTTGATAATGTTGATTTACAGCATTCAATTCCAAGCACATTTATGCTCCAGTAACTCTATCTAATTAGCTGAATAGACTTATCCAAGTAATGCTATTATTCTGTTATTATAATATTAATGATCTTGAACAATTTATTATGATTTTTGAACCTCTAAAAAGTATCTCATTGATAATAATAATGAAACCTAGTCTGCTCACTGACTTTCTAGGAAACTAGGCAAGTCACTGGAGGCCTGAACTTAGATATGAAGCAACTCATATTTACAGAAAACAAATTGTTCTGCTTACAAATTATTGTACAAGTCATTATTATTGAATTCAATACGTTTCTTAAATATTTCTTAATTTCTTATTGAATTCAATATATTTCTTAAAAAAAAGCATATATACTCTTTCTATATTATGGGCAAATCTGGATGGCTCAGGTGGGGGTCTTGAGTTGAAAAGAAGGAAAAACACACATAGACAAGGAAACATAAAGAGACAATGTGTGTGTAAATGTGTGTGAGAGACAGAGAGAGAGAGAAACATAGTTAGAAAAAAGTACTTTCAAACCTATACATTTGTAGTGAAAAAAAAATCCCTGAAGAATTTTTCAGGTATTAAATGCCTGTGGAGAAATGACTCAGACTGCAGAAAATTATTGTAGAGTTTCAGATGGACTGGCTCCATTTGCTAGATATTTTTCAAAGATGTATTTGACTTCCACAAGTACATCTTGTGGAAGATGCTTAGCCTGATGTTGTGGTTAAGAAATACATTTTTTTAACTTTTTATTTTATATTAGATTACAATTGGTTGACAATGTTGTGTTAGTTTCAGGTGTACAGCAAAGTGATTCAGTTATACAGATACATGTATCTATTCTTTTTCAAATTCTTTTCCCATTTAGGTTGTTACATAATATTGAGCAGAGTTCCCTGTGCTATACAGTTAGGCCCCTGTTGGTTATCCACTAAAACGTGTTTTGTTTTTTTTATAATTTATTTTGGCTGTGTTGGGTCTCTGTTGCTGTATGTGGGCTTTCTCTAGCTGCTGTGAGCAGGGGCTACTCTTCGTTGCTGTGCACAGGCCTCTCGTTGCAGTGGCTTCTCTTGTTGTGGATCACGGACTCTAGGCATGCGGGCTTCAGTAGTTGCAGCACATGGGCTCAGTAGTTGCGGCCCACAGGTCCTAGAGTGTGCGGGCTTCAGTAGTTGTGACTCGCAGGCTCTAGAGCACAGGCTTAGTAATTGCGGTGCATGGACTTAGTTGCTCCATGGCATGTGGAATCCTTCTGGACCAGGGATCAAACTCGTGTCCCCCACATTGGCAGGTGGATACTTAACCACTGCACCACCAGGGAAGTCCCCAGTTTTAAATATAGCAGTGTGTACATGTCAATCCCAAACTCCCTAACTATCTCTTCCCCGACCCTTCCCCCTGGTAAACATAGTTCATTATCTAAGTCTGTGGGTCTATTTCTGTTTTATAAATAAGTTCATTTGTATCATATTTTTTTGGATTCTGCATATAAGTGGTATCATACGATATTTCACTTTCTATGTCTGACTTACTTCACTCAGTTTGACAATCTCCATCCATGTTGCCGCAAATGACATTATTTCATATTTTTAATGGCTGAGTAATATTCCATTGTATATATGGACATTTAGGTTGCTTCCATGCCTTGGCTATTGTAAACAGTACTGCAATGAACACTGGGGTGCATGTATCCTTTTGGACCATGTTTTTCTCTGGATATATGCCCAGGAGTGGGATTGCAGAATCATACAGTAGCTCTATTTTTAGTTTTTCAAGGAACCTCCATACTGTTCTCCATAGTAGCTGTATCAATTTATATTCCCACCAACAGTGTAGGAAGGTTCCCTTCTCTCTACACCCTCTCCAGCATTTATTGTTTGTGAAATTTTGATAATAGCCATTCTGACTGGTATGAGGAGATATCTCAATGTAGTTTTGATTTGCATTTCCCTAATAATTAGCAAAGTTGAACATATTTTCATGTGCCGCTTGGACATCTGTATGTCTTTTTTGGAGAAATGTCTATTTAGATCTTCTGCCCGTTTTTGGATTGTGTTGTTTGTTTTGATGATATTAAGCCACATGAGCTGTTTGTAAATTCTGGAGACTAATCCCTTATCAGTCACATCATTTGCAAATATTTTCTCCCATTCTGTGGGCTGTCTTTTAATTTTGTTTATGGTTTCCTTTGCTGTGCAAAAGCTTTTGAGTTTCATTAGGTCCCATTTGTTTATTTTTGTTTTTAATTTCAATTTCTCTAGGAGGTGGGTCAAAAAGGATCTTGCTTTGATTTATGTCATAGAGTGTTCTGCTTATGTTTTCCTCTAAGAGTTTTATAGTGTCTGGCCTTACATTTAGGTCTTTAATCCATTTTTGAGTTTCTTTTTGTGTATGGTGTTAGGGAGTGTTCTAATTTCATTCTTTTACATGTAGCTGTCCAGTTTTCCCAGCACCACTTATTGAAGAGGCTGTTTTTTCTCCCTTGTATATTCTTGCCTCCTTTATCAAAGATAAGGTGACCATATGTGCATGGGTTTATGTCTGGGCTTTCTATCCTGTTCCATTGATCTATATTTCTGTTTTTGTGCCAGTACCATACTGTCTTGATTACTGTAGCTTTGTAGTATAGTCTGAAGTCAGGGAGCCTGATTCCTCCAGTTCTGCTTTTCTTTCTCAAGATTGCTTTGGCTATTCAGGGTCTTATGTGTTTCCATACAAATTGTGAAACTTTTTGTTCTAGTTCTGTGAAAAATGCCATTGGTAGTTTGATAGGGACTGCACTGAATCAGTAGATTGCTTTGGGCAGTATAGTCATTTTCACAATGTTGATTCTTCTAATCCAAGAACATGGTATATCTCTCCACCTGTTTGTATCATCTTTAATTTCTTTCATCAGTGTCTTATAGTTTTCTGCATACAGGTCTTTTATCTCCTTAGGTAGGTTTATTCCTTGGTATTTTATTCTTTTTGTTGTAGTGGTAAATGGGAGTGTTTCCATAATTTCTTTTTCAGCTTTTTCATCATTAGTGTATAGGAATGCAAGAGATTTCTGTGCACTAATTTTGTATCCTGCAACTTTACCAAATTCATTGATTAGCTCTAGTAGTTTTCTGGTGACATCTTTAGGATTCTCTGTGTATAGTATCATGTCATCTGCAAACAGTGACAGTTTTACTTCTTCTTTTCCAATTTATATTCCTTTTACTTCTTTTTCTTATCTGATTGCCATGGCTAGGACTTCCAAAACTATGTTGAATAAGAGTGGTGAGGGTGGACATCCTTGTCTTGTTCCTGATCTTAGAGGAAATGCTTTCAGTTTTTCACCATTGACAATGATGTTTGCTGTGGGTTTGCCCACTCTCTCTTTCTGGAGAGTCTTTATCATAAATTGGTGTTGAATTTTGTCAAAAGCTTTCTCTGTATCTATAGAGATGACTATATGGTTTTTCTCCCTGAATTTGTTAATACGGTGTATCACATTGTTTGATTTGCCTATACTGAAGAATCCTTGCATTCCTGGGATGAACCACACTTGATCATAGTGTATGAACCTTTTAATGTGCTGTTGGATTCTGTTTGCTAGTATTTTGTTGAGGATTTTTGCATCTATGTTCATCAGTGATATTGGTCTGTAGTTTTCTTTTTTTGTGACATCTTTGTCTGGTTTTGGTATCAGGGTGATGCCTCAATTTAACTTTATCTAATTGGTGTTAACCCACCTGTAAGTTGGCATCAATCAGAGCACCTCTCTCTTAGGATTACTGTGAGAATCAAGGGAGACAGTGACTATAAAACACATAGAGCTCGGTACATAGTAAGTGCTTCAGTAAATGGTATTTTTTGCTGTTATTTGCTGTGCAAGCTTTCTACTATTTGTAGTGCCCTACTATTTGAATATAGTAGTATATTCAGTGAGTTCCCTAGATGTTTATTATATTGCAGTGTAAGCAATATTATCTGCTTGTTTTGTTGAACACTATTAGTATAGCTTTTCCCCTTGTTTTCTCCTCAAGTTCTAATAATAAAATATACTTCTCATAAAATAAAAGTATATATAATCCTCACATTAAAAATAGTTTCCTATGTTTATAGTAATAGCCTATTCAGAAAAGAGGAAAAATAATCTTAAACCAGATTTTGTTCCCTGAAGATACATAATACTTGTTTCAAAAATAACTTCATCCTCCATCAAACTGGCAGGATCTGTCTTCTCCTGCCGCACTTGTTCTTGTGAAGGTCAGGAGTGCTTGTTATGCTCATTTGACAGATTGGGGGAACCAGGACACCTAGTCTAAGTAACTTGACCAACAACAGAAAAATCACTTGCAAGGCATGCTGAGCATTTTGAAACTTCAAATTGCTTCTCCCTGCCATTCAGACAAGTAAAGCAGCAAGAAAGAAAATAGATGCTTTCACCCTGTCATTGTCAAGAGATGGAAGCTCTTAATCTTTCTTATAAAAAATTCTTTACATATATTCCATTGGAAAATATTTGTGTCCACGCTTTTGCTTTCTGTATATCATCAAACATACACCCCACAGTTAAAGTCAAAACAACAGCCTCTAAAGTTTTACTGCAGGTTCTAATGATAAAAGATGCTGTGGAAATAATACAAGAGAGTTGGGGGAAAAAATAACAATTGAGCATTGAATTTTTACTCATGATCGTGAGATAACATACTAATAAAGGACATTGATGGGAATAGGGTCAAGTATAAAAAGAAAATCATCACCTTTCTTCTCCAATCCTGCAACAACTCCCTAAGTACAGTTTTGTCCAGTAATTTTATACTACTCCCTGATTTCTGCTCAGAAATTATTAATTGATGTATAAACCTTGTGAATTAGATTACCATAAAGATACATCATTTATGTTTATTTTTGTGGGTATAATTTCTGAGTCTGCTTTCTTTTTTAAGAAACATTTTGATTTTTTTTGCTGTTAATGTGCTTTGCTCTTAGCCAGAAAAAAAAAAAAAAAAAGGCCTCTGTGCAGTATTCATTTTACTTCATCCAAATTTATTCTCTGTCTCTTGCTGAAAAGCAAAGGCCCTGCCCCATTAGAGAAAAGGTAGAGAGGAATGAAGGCAAGACTGGTATTCAGTTTCTAATTGGCTTCTGAACATTAACATAAGAGGTGTGGTTGACGAGCCAGAACAACACAGTTCCTTTGGATAATTGAGGTATAATAATCCCTTTGACTACAAAGTTAGAACCATCTTATTCATCTAATCTCACTACCAAGAATCTTCTCACATGGTCATTCCAAATCACTCTAAGAATTTCTTTGGCCAAGAACACTGCTTTTTGTGTTAAGTTCTTTCTTTTCATTTTTTATTATTTTAACATTGGTCATGCTGCTTTAGAAAGTAGATGGTACCTGGTTCAGAAAATTTTTAAAAAAAATTTAGAAGGAGACTGAGGAAAAGCAATTAAGATTGAGATTACCTTTTTTATTGCTTTCCTATGTCTGTTGCAGCAATTTACAGGCATGGTTTGGAAATATTATGAGTTGGGTTCCAGGCCTCCGCAGTAAAGTGAATATTGCAATAAAGCAAGTCACACAAGCTTTTGGTTTCCCAGTGCACATAAAAGTTATATTTCCACTCTATCAAAGTGTGCAATAGCATTATGTCTATAGAAACAACATACATAACAATTAAAAATACTTTCATGCTATAAAATACTAACCATCCTCTGAGCAGTCAGTGAGTTGCAATCTTTTTGCTGGTGGAGGGCCTTGCCTTGGTGTTGGTGGCTGCTGACTGATCAGGGTGGTGGATGCTGAAGGCTGGGGCAGCAATTTCTTAGGATAAGACAACAACGCAATTTGCCACATCGATTGACTCTTCCATTCATGAACAATTTCTCTGTAGCATGTAATGCTATTTGATAGCATTTTACCCACAGTAGAACTTATTTCAAAATTGGAGTCAGTTTTCTCAAAACCTGCCGCTGTTTTGTCAGCTAAGTTTATGTGATATTCTAAATCTTTTGTTGTCATTTCAACAACCTGCACAGCATCTTCATCAGGAGTAGATGCTATCTCAAGAAACCACTTTCTTTGCTCATCCATAAAGAACAACTCCTCATCTGTTAAAGTTTTATCATGAGGTTGCAGCAATGCGGTCACTACTTCAGGCTCCACTTTTAATTCTAGTTATCTTGCTATTTCCACCACATCTGCAGTTACTTCCTCCACTAAAATCTTGAACCCCTCAAAGTCATCCATGAGGGTTCGAATCAACTTCTTCCAAAATCCTGTTAGTGTTGATATTTTGACCTCTTCCCATGAATCACAAATGTTCTTAATGGCATCAAGAATGGTGAATACTGGGACTTCCCTGGTGGTGCAGCGGTTAAGAATCCGCCTGCCAATACAGGGGACATGGGTTCAATCCCTGGTCCAGGAATATCCCACATGCCGCAGAGCAACTAAGCCCATGCGCCACACCCACTGAGCCTGCGCTCTAGAGCCCATGAGCCACAACTACTGAGCCCATGTGCTACAACTACTGAAGGGTGCACGCCTGGAGCCTGTGCTCCACAACAAGAGAAGCCACCACAATGAGAAGCCCGTGCACCACAATGAGGGGTAGCCCTTGCTCAATGCAACTAGAGAAAGCCCGTGCACAGCAATGAAGACCCAACGCAGGCAAAAATAAATTTAAAAAAAAAAAAAAAAGAATGGTGAATACTTTCGAGAAGGTTTTCAATTTACTTTGCCCAAATCCATCAGAGGAATCACCATTTATGGCAGCTATAGCTTTATGAAATATATTTCTTAAATAATAAGACTTGAAAGTTGAAATTACTCTTTGATCCATGGGATGCAGAATGGATATTGTGTTAGCAGGCATGAAAACAACATTAATCTCATTGTACATCTCCATCAGAGCTCTTGAGTGACCAGGTGCATTGACAATGAGCAGTAATATTTTAAAAGAAATCCTTTTTTTTTTTTTTTTCTGTGAGCAGCAGGTCTCAAAAGTAGCGTTAAAATATTCAGTAAAGGGCTTCCCTGGTGGCGCAGTGGTTGAGATTCCACCTGCCGATGCAGGGGACACAGGTTTGTGCCCCGGTCTGGGAAGATCCCACATGCCGCGGAGCGGCTGGGCCCGTGAGCCATGGCCGCTGAGCCTGCGCGTCCGGAGCCTGTGCTCTGCAACGGGAGAGGCCCGTGTAACGCAAAAAAAAAAAAAAAAATTCAGTAAAGCATATTGTACATAGATTTGCTGTCATCCAGGCTTTGTTGTTTCATTTACGTAGCACAAGTAGAAGAGATTTAGTATAATTCTTAAGTCTCTAGGATTTTCAGAATGGTAAATAAACATTGGCTTCAACTTCAAGTCACCACTGCATTAGCCCCTAACAAGACAGTCAGCCTGTCCTCAAAGCTTTGAAGCCAGGCATTAACTTCTCCACTGTAGCTATGAAAATTCTAGATGGCATCTCATCGAAAATCTGTTGTTTAGTGTAACCGCCCTCATTAATGATCTTAGCTAGATCTTCTGGATAACTTGCTGCAGCTTCTACATCAGCACTTGCTGCTTCCCCTTGCACTTTGATGTTACAGAGATGGCTTCTTTCCTTAAACCTCATGGACCAATCTCTGCTAGCCTCTAACTTTTCTTCTGTAGCTTCCTCACCTCTCTCAGTCTTCATAGAATTGAAGATCTCTGAATCAGGCTTTGGCTTAAGGGAATGTTGTGGCTGGTTCATCTTCTATCTAGGCCACTACAACTTTCTCCCTATCGGCAATAAGGTTATTTTGCTTCTTTACCTATCATTTGATCACTGGAGAGGCAATTTAAATTTTCTTCAAGAACTTTTCCTTTGCACTCACAACTTGGCTGACTGTTCAGCTCAAGAGGCCTAGCTTTTAGCCTATCTGGACTTTTGGCATTGCCCTCCTCACTAAGCTTCATCATTTCTAGCTTTTGATTTAAAATAAGAGACGTGTGACTCCTCCTTTCACTTGAACACTTAGAGGCCATTGGAGGGTTATTAACTGGCCTAATTTCAACGCTGTTGTGTTGTGGGGAACAGGGAGGTCCAAGGAGAGGGAAACAGGGAACAGCCAGTCAGCAGAGCAGTCAGAACTCACAAAATATTCATTCATTAAGTTTGCTGTCTTATACGAGCACAGTTTGTGGCCCCCCAAAACAATGACACTAGTAACATCAAAGATCACTGATCACCATAACATATATAATAATCATGAAAGGGCTTCCCTGGTGGCATAGTGGTTGAGAGTCCGCCTGCCGATGCAGGGGACACGGGTTCGTGCCCCGGTCCGGGAAGATTCCACATGCCGCGGAGCGACTGGGCCCGTGAGCCATGGCCGCTGAGCCTGTGCGTCCAGAGCCTGTGCTCCGCAACGGGAGAGGCCACAACAGTGAGAGGTCCGCGTACCGCAAAAAAAAAAAAAAAAAAAAAAAAAATCATGAAAAATTTTGAAATGTTGTGAGCATTACCAAAACCTGACACAGAGACACAAAGTGAATAAATCCTGTTGGAAAAATGGCAACGATAGTCCTGCTCGATGCAGGGTTGCCGCAAAACTTCAACTTGTAAAAAGTGCAATGTCTACGAAGCACAAAAAATGAAGCACAATGAAACGACGTATGCCTGTACACAAATTTGGTGTCTGAAGTTTAAGAAATCTATTCTCTCACAATTCTGAAGGCCAGACGTCTGAAAACACGGTGTCAGCTGGGCCACACTCCCCCGAGGCTCTAAGGGAGAATCTTTCCTTGTCTTCTGTAGCTCCTGGTGGCTGCCAGCATTCCTCCTGGCTGCATCACTCTAATCTCTGCCTCTGTCTTCCATGACCTTCGACCCCTCTCTGTTTTTCCTCTGTGTGTCTTTTATAAGGACAACTCCTTGGATTCAGAGCCCATCTAACAATCTGCGAAAATATCTAGAGATTCTTAATTATATCCGCAAAACCCCTTTCCCCAAATTAGTCACATTCACAGGTTCTGGAGATTAGGAGGTGAACACATCTTTTGGGTGTCCCCATTCTACTACACCTTAGAAAGTGGCATATGGAAGAAATCAGTAATTTCTAAAATGTCACTTCTCTGCTAATTGTTAAGAAGGCTATGTTGACAGACACTTAGGTGCTTGTAGAAAAAAATGATCCCTTGGCTCATAACGCTATGGCTTCTCAGAAATACTAGAGGCTACCAGCACAGATATTTAATTTGTACTAATGAGAGAAATGGCTCACAGATGACGTGTAAGGGGGTGAAAGTCTACCTTACTGTAGGTCTGCTATACTTCGTATTTATATAAATTAACATACAATGGAGCAGTATAGAAATGCAACCCAACTCGCTGTATTTTCTTTTAATGATTTACAACACAATCTGTTATTTCTGAACTACATGGACATTTTTTTCTATTCTAATGAGACAGTAAAATGCTTAGTTTAGAGAAAAGCCATTCCTATTGAGTGAGTAGAAACTGAGATAACATGATATTTCCAAGTATGGTTAAAACGTTTTTCTAATTGAGACACAGATGTAGAGAACAAATGCATGGACACCAAGGGGGAAAAGCGGCGGGGGGTGGGGGGGTGGTGTGCTGAATTGGGAGATTGGGACTGACATATATATACTAATATGTATAAAATGGATAACTAATAAGAACCTGCTGTATAAAAAAATAAATAAAATTAAATTAAAAAAATTAATTCATGGAAAAAAACGTTTTTCTAAGATTTGGGCTGTGTATAACCAATGGTCCCTCCCAAATGACTGTGTTAATTAAATAAAATATGTAAGTAATTTACATATTGGATATTCTACCTGATTACTTGATTAACTGATATGCTTCAGGGTAGACAGTGCTAGACGTAATAAACTGTATTCGACTACTGTCTTTAATTTGCTAATTTATCTGTACTTGCCTCATGACTAGTATAGGTCTTATTCTCCACATTTGTGCAATGGAATAGTGATCATTAAAACATACACCCACCCTGCCCCCACCCACACATGGAGAACACCTGAAAAACAGAAATGTGCTGAGATGTACCATCTAATGAAATGATTTGCCACATTTTAAAGGTGAATTTTTTAAAATTCTTGACTAATAAATTTTATCTGAATCTTACCTGTCCCACACACATCTCTCTCCCCTACCACCACTCTCAGAACAATTAAATGCCCAGGCACAGTCCAAAGAAAGAGCAAGATTTATATCATCACCAGTCACTTGGATACAGGGAGGAAGACAGGATACAAAGTCTAGATGTCAGGATGGGTCAGGAGTCACTCAAATATGTATTGAGTCAGGACTCTTCAAAGTAACTAAGGGTATCAGAAGTTAGGCTCTGACTGTCTTTATCAGAATATCAGGAGCTTCACCTTGAGAAATTCTAGATATTGAACAAAGTATTTAAAGAGAACAAGCAAGGTGTAGGGCACAACTGCCCAGTGCTGGCTAGAATTAATTAAATAATAACGGTTAATCGCTTTTCTTTTTCACGGCTCAGTTTTTAGAAAAGATGTGACAGGGAGGAAAAGAACACTTACCAATAATTATGTTACACAGATATGAAATAGTGACTGTCTCCCGTGACTAAATTGCATAATAAAAAGGCCAAGTCTGGGATTCAAAGACCACCACAATGTAGTTTCAGCTACTTTTTTAAACCCTGTATCTCAGTTCTCCCGGGACTTTTTTGAATACAGAATATTATTTTCTCATAATAATGGACATGTGACAATGAAAAGAAAGGCCTGGTGGTGGTTAAGGCGTGTTGATGAGATAAATGATTTGCACACAAGTTCTCAGCATCTGAGATTCATTTAGTACCTCAACAAAATGACCGTTAAATATACAGCATAAACCCTCAGAAATATTTGGGAATAGGTGAATCCAAGAATGTTAAGAGTTTCAATTTTATTCCACTTCAAATTTACACTCAAGTTATCTCTATTCATTACGCCTGCTACTGCCTTAGAAGAACTTGCATTCATGGTTAAATTGCCCTATTCACTAGACCTCACACTTCCCTTGCTCTCCCTTGACTTTGAGTCTTGTACTTACTGTATCTTGTCTCCTCCCAGGAGAATGAATCCTATCTATCCTTATATCAAAATTCTCAAACAAAAATTTCTACCAAAATTCTTTTAGCAACCTCATGTCTAAGTAACCTTCCAATCTACCAATGCAATTACCGTTCTTAAGTAATTGGCCTCCTTTATTTTTTTGACCTCCTTTATTCTTTTCAAGAAATATTTTTATATTTATCAAATAAGATTCTGGGAGCCTAGAATATGTCAGAGAACCTGCCTTATATTTCTTTTTCTTTTTTTTTTTTTTTGCGGTACGCGGGCCTCTCACTGTCGTGGCCTCTCCTGTTGCGGAGCACAGGCTCCGGACGCGCAGGCTCAACGGCCCAGCCGCTCCGCGGCATGTGGGATCTTCCCGGACTGGGGCACGAACCCGCGTCCCCTGCATGGGCAGGCGGACTCTCAACCACTGCGCCACCAGGGAAGCCCAAGAACATTTTTAAAAATATAAAAATCTCCAGCTTCCCACAAGATGGATGCAATGTGCAAAAAGCACACAAAAATTACCAAACATGCAGAAACTGGGAAAATACATTCCATACTGAGGAGGAAAATCAGTGACTAGAAACAGACTGAAGTAGTAGATGAAAGCATGATTAAAGAGTTATTATACCTATACTCTCTATGTTGAAGAAGGTAAAGACTGAGCGCATTAACTAAAATATGGAATGTTTGAAAGACTCAAACCATCCTCTAGAGATGAACACTGCCATGAGTAATAAAAATATAGTGGATGGGATAAGATTAAGATCAGATCAGCCATTTCAGGAAAACAACATAGTGGCTTTAAGGATATAGTTATAGAAACTATCCAAAATGAAACATACAGGGTAAAAAGAATGAAAAAAAAAAAGAACAAAGAATCAATGAGCTGTGATACAACCTAAAACACCACAACATATGTGTCATTGGAATCACCAATTGAGACTGGGAGAAAAAAATAAACTATTTGAAGAAATAGTGGCCAAAATATTTTTCAAATTCAATGAACCCGATAAACCCACTGATGCAAGAATCTCAACAGACTCCAAGCAGAAGATAAATAAAACTACACAAAGACATAATATTAAAACTGTGTAAAATCGGTGGCCAAGAAAAAAATCTTCAAAGCAGCCATAAAAAAGACAAATCATGTACAGAGGTACAAAGGTATGGATGACTGCAGTAGTCTTATTGGAAACAAGGCAATGCAGGGAATAGTGAAGTAACATCATTAAAAATGCTGAAAGAAAAACATTGTTTACCTAGAATTCCATTTCCAGTGCAAATGTATTTAAAAAGCAAAGGCACACTGAAAACTTCCTTAGATGTACAAAAATAAAAAATATAATCACCAGCATAATTCCATTACGAGAAATATTATGGAAGTGCTTCAGGAAGAAAACTACCAGTTGAAAATCCGGATTAACACGATTAAGATATAAAATACATCTTTTTTGGCCTTCCCTGGTGGCACAGTGGTTGAGAATCTGCCTGCCGATGCAGAGGACACGGGTTCGTGTCCCGGTCCGGGAAGATCTCACATGCCGCGGACTGGATAGGCCCGTGAGCCATGGCCACTGAGCCTGCGCGTCCGGAGCCTGTGCTCCGCAACGGGAGAGGCCAAAGCAGTGAGAGGCCGGCGTACCGCAAAAAAACAAAACAAAACAAAACATCTTTTTCTTATTTTTTTAACCACTAAGGCATACCTCACTGTTTAAAGAAAAAGTAATAGCAATGTACTGTGAAGTGGTATAAGGTCAGTAGAGATAAGTTAAAGATCCGTACTATAAATTCTAAAGCAATCACTAAAAAAGCGAAATAGCTAAAGCTAATGAGTCCATAAAGGATATATGATAAATGATTAAAAATACTTAATTCCCAAAAATGGCAAGAAAAAGAAGACAAAAGACAACAAATGCAATAAATAAAACACAAATAGCAAAACAGTAGATATAAACCCAACCATATCAATGTGGTTAAATGTAAATGGCCCAAACACCTCAATTAAATGTCAGAGATTGTCATACTGGATAAGCAAACCAGCAAAACAAGACCCAGCTATTGGGATGGCCAAAAAGTTCATTTGGACTTTTCTGTGAGATGTTATGGAAAACCCCAAACGAACTTTTTGGCCAACCCAATATGTTGCTGCCAACAAGAAATCCACTTTGAAGACACAAATAGTTTGACAGTAAAATAGTAATGGAAAAATATATACCTTGCTAACACACAAACAAAAAATAGGCTGGAGTTGTTATATTAATAGACACAAAGTATATTTCAGAGAAAAGAATATTACCACTGATAAAGAGGTATAGCTCATAAAGGATAAAGTGGTTAATTTATCAAAAGTATATAACAATCCTAAGGAACCGTGTGCCTGATAAAAGAGCTTCAAATTGCATGGGGCAGAAAATGACTTAACTAAAGGAAGAAATACTAATCCACAAGTATAAATGCTTAATCATACAATATATCCAGACATCTGTTTCTCTATCTTTTCTCCCCAAGTCAGCCCTGAATCTGGCTCACAAGGTAACAACTCTCAGACCTCCATGATTAAACTCTGGGAGTCATACCTGAATCTATAACTTGTGTTTGATCAGAAATTTTAGGACTGTGTCCTATCTCACTAGATCATATTATTCTGCTGTTGAATTGAAGAGATTTAACTTTGCCAGAATACCTTGTTTTTCCCTATAGGAACTGGAACTTCCCTGAAGTAATGTCTCCTAGTGCAAGTCTTGATCAGGCTCAAAACTGATGCCAGTCTCCTTTCTCCAAGCTAAAGCAGTCGATTTTTGCTGTTCATCACAATATTTATCTGAGTGTGTTAACGTAACTCAACTTCATTAAAAAATTATCTTAAACTTTTCCTGTTTACTTTAGTTCTTTTGCTGTTTTTCCTCATTTAAAAAATTGGGATGATACTTGACACTAAAATAATGGAGAAGATGAAGGAATAGACTGGTACTTGTAAAGTCCTTGGAAGAAATGCATAGTAGTTGTCTGAAAACACTAGATGACATTATATACAATATATATAATATGTAATTATATATATATATATATATAATTTTTACTCCATTGAGAAGATATTTCCTTCTCTTGTTCCATAATACTATTCATCTATTGTAATAGATTCCAAATAGTCTTAGAAAACGCACTGGGTATAAGACAATGTATCTGCTTTGGATTTCAGGGAGTAAAAAGTGAGAAAAGAGTTACAAATAGAATGGTACATATTATTAATGAATCACCCTGAGGCTGGCCTTAAACACTGCTGAAGAATGCCTGTAGGTTTAGAAGATGCTAACCTCAAAAAAAAAAAAAAAATCATAAAAAAATCAAATCCATTCTTCCTGATACATTCAGAGTAATGATCTCATAAAATGACCTTTTCTCTTCTGTCCTTACCCCTCTCTGGGCAACCAGTGCTCATGCTGAATGAATCAAACTCTCCCACTCAGGATCTTCTAATCAGCATTCTATTATAGCTGAAACCAGGAGTTTACATTTTTGTCTTTCACACTGAATTGAATGTCACTGTGTCGTTTACATTTTTGTTTCATATTAATTTTAGTAAATGAGTATGTCTTATAAAATTTCATGCATCTGATGAGTTATCTGAGTTTAAAATCCTGGAATCTTCAACTATTTAAAAAATTGTGTATGATATAATAGTCTACTTTTAGGTATAGAACACTATAACTTTCAAGGTTACAAAAACACACAGTTCAAAGCCTGTGGAACTACATTATTTATATTTGCTAAACTACTGATGTACAAAACTATAATAAGAACAATGCCTTATTTATGTGTGCATAAAAGTTTTTAACTTTTAAAAACTTGCAAATGGCTATACTTTTATTACCTCAATTGAATCTCATAAAAAGCTTGTAAGGTAGCATACTTTACTACTATACAGATGAGAAAACTGAGGTTTAGAGGGTCCCACGGTATGAGAATAAAAAGGTTACTGTGCCATATATAACCAATAATTCATTGCTAGAGATCAAACTTAAACCTTTGATAGATTTGATATCACTGGATTATAAACAAATTTAATCACAAATGGAACCCATTTTCTTAATTAAAAAAAATTACTAAACAGTCCCAAGCAAAATATTTCCAGTTAGTGTTATAAAAAAGTATTTTTGATAATATTTAGACAATGCATTTACCTAAAAAAAACTAAATCTTTTAATTAAGGCAAAACTTTAATATTTTTGCAATGATCATGATGCAAAATTTAGTATTTCTATCTCTTATGAAGACCAACTTCTCTACCTGTGTTAACTCTTTTCAATGTCTGTTAACTCTTTATACCACATAATAGGGAATAAAAGGTACTCTTATTCTGCATTTCCACTGAAATACTACAAGGCTGGAGTTCAAATGACTTTTCCAAGATTAAACATTATGGCAGAGACAAAAGTATGCATCTGAACCTATATTCAGAATTATATTCAATTCCACCTTTATTTACTTTTTAGCATTCTTAGACTATATTTATTAACACAAATAAGTGAAGTAGTGCCAAATATAATTCAGATGATAAATACACTTCCTAGAAACCGAGTTTATTTGTACCAAGAGTGTTCACCATAGCACCTGTCCAAAAATATTTAAAAAGGGACTATGAGTTTCCAGTTCTGCTATGATGGAATGAGCACCCTTTAGCTCAACCATCCCACTGCTAACAACTATAAACTCTAAACAAAATACCAAAAAAAAAAAAAGAGAGGGAAAAACCTAAAAACCCAAACAACGTAATATCTGAGGGTGATATAAAAGTAAGCAGACTGTAAAATTAAGTAAGAACTTGGACAAGTCATGAAAGAGAAAACAGGCAAATAAAACAAAAACAAAAAAAAGAGAGAGAGAACAAACAGAAAAGACAAATAAAATGATCAACCTAAATTCAACCATTCATATAATTACATTAAATTTTAATGGTCTAAAAACTCCAGTTAAAAGGCAGAAATTTTCAGTTCATAAAATACCAACACCCAACTATATACTACCTACAAGAGAAAGACAAACGTTAAATACAAGACACAAATTGAAAGTAATGGATTGAAAAAGATATACCATGTGAATTGTAAGTAAAGGAAGGCTAGAGTTGCTATATTAATAACAGATAAAATCATCTTGAAGACAAAGAATGTTATCAGAAATAGAGACATTTATAATGCTAAACGAGGTGATTTACCAAGAAGACATAACAATTATAAATCTATACTGGCTTAATAATAGACTCTCAAAATAAATGAAGCAAAACATTTGACAGAATTAAAGGGAGACATAGATGATTCTATGTTTATAAAAGGTGATTCTGATACTCAATCTTAGCAATTCACAAACTACTGATCAAAAATTTTAGTAAAGGCATGGATGATCTGAAAAACACTATCAAAGACTTGATCTAACTGACATTTACAGAGCTCTATATCTACTAACTGCAGAATATTCATGATTTTCAAGTTCACATAGCACATTCAACAAAATTAACAGTATGTTGGTCCCTAAAACAAATCTCAAACATTTAAAAATAGTAAATCGGTGCAGCCACTATGGAGAACAGTATGGTGGTTCCTTAAAAAAACTAAAAATAGAATTACCATGTGATCCTGCAATCCCACTCCTGGGCATATATCCAGAAAAGACAAAAACTCTAATTTGGAAAGACACATGCACCGCAGTGTTCATAGAAGCTCTTTTTACAATAGCCAAGACATGGAAGCAACCTAAATGCCCATTGACAGATGAATGGATAAAGAAGAGGTGGTATATATATACATAATGGAATATTACTCAGCCATAAACAAGAATGAAATAATGCCATTTGCAGCAACATGGATGGAACTAGCGATTAACATATAACTGAAGTAAGTTAGACAAAGACAAATATCATAACACTTATATATGAAATCTAAAAAATGATATAAATGAACTTATTTACAAAGCAGAAATAGACTCACAGACATAGAAAACAAATTTACGGTTACCAAAGGAAATAGCAGGGCGAGGGGAGATAAATTAGGAGTTTGGGATTAACATATACACATTATTATATATAAAGTAAATAAACAACAAGGGCCTACTGTATAGCACAGGGATATTCAATATCTAGTAATAACCTATAATGGAAAAGAATCTGAAAAAGAATCTCTCTCTCTCTATATATATATATGGATAACTGAATCACTTTGCTCTACACCTGAAACTAACACATTTTAAATTGCCTATACTTCAATAAAAAATGGTTAAAAAATAAAAAAAAATTAAATGTAAAAAATAGTGATATCAGAGTATATTTTCTATCATGATACAAATATTAAAAATCAATAATAATAAGATAACTAGGCAAACCCAAAATTGTAAAATTAAGCAACACAATAAGTCATAGGGCAAAAAGAAATCAAGGAAAAATTAGAAAATATTTTAAACTAAATGATAATGAATATCCAACATATAAAAATTTGTGGAGGGCTTCCCTGGTGGCGCAGTGGTTGAGAGTCCGCCTGCCGATGCAGGGGACACGGGTTCGTGCCCCGGTCCGGGAGGATCCCACATGCCGCGGAGCGGCTGGGCCCGTGAGCCATGGCCGCTGAGCCTGCGCGTCCGGAGCCTGTGCTCCGCAACGGGAGAGGCCACAACAGTGAGAGGCCCGCGTACCGCAAAAAAAATAAAAAGTAAAAAAAATTTGTGGAATGCAAGGAAAGTGGTGCTTAGGGAAACAGCGATAGCTTAAAATGCCTACATTATGAGGTTCTACCTTAAGAAATTACAAATAGAAGTGCAAGTTATGACTTCAGTATAAGAAAGAAAATAGTCAAGAGCAAATATGAAAGAAAAAAAGATAGATAGTAGAAACAATCATTAGTGTTAAAAGCTCTTTCTTTGACCAGATCAACAAAATTGATAAACCCCTACCTAGACTGATCACAAAAAAGAAAGAGAACATAAATCATTAATATCAGAAATGTAAAAGCAGTTATCACCACAGATAACCACAAACAGTAAGAGAATATCATGAACGAACTATGCCAACAAATGTGACAAAATAAAATAGACAGATTTCATGAAAAAATTAACTTGCCAAAATCAATACAAGAAAAAATTAAAAATATGAAAATACCTGTGTATGTTACAGAAATTTAATTCATTTCAAAAGCCTTCCTGAATGGAAATCTCAGATACACATGGTTTTGTTAGTGAATTCTATCAAATACTCAAGAAATAAAAAATATCAATTTTACACAAACTTTTTCAGTTATAGAGAAAGCAAATTGTTCAAATAATTTTATGAGGCTGGTATAAGCTTAGTTTTAAAAAAGAACTGGAAAAAGTCGCTAATAGAATAGAATAGAAATTTATCGACAAATGTACTTATGAATATACTCAAAAAATCCTTAATAACTATTAACCAATTAAATCCTGCAATATAAGAATGGGTATTTACCCTTCAAAAATCAATCAATATAATTAATGATATTAAAAAAAATGAAAGGAGGGAAAATATATGACCATATCATGAGACAGAAAATTATTTCACAAAAATTCAACAAATAAGCATGATAACATTCCCATAAAACTAGGAATAGTAGAAAACTACCTCAATGTGATAACAGACACCTATGAAGAACCTACAACTAACTAACGTCCTTGCTGGGCTGTACCCCGCAGGCCTACAAAGCCCTGCATCTGCATAGCGTCAAGACCGAAGAAAGAGCCCAGAGTCAGCAAGAGACACCAATGAACAAGGGAGCTTACACTTCTGAAGCAAGGTCCTGGAGTGACAGCCACCCATGTTCGGGCAGATGGCAGGCAGGACATAGTGGCAGTCTTCGCTTCCGGGAGTGAAGTGGAGATTACCAGTTATAGGGGAATTGACCTCAGGTGAGCTCATTAGCTACCAGGGAAACCAGTAGAGGGGCATGCCTCTCACGGCCCCTTTGATAAGAACAATCACCAGCTGGGGCCTGGGGCAAGTGCATAGGAAGGTCAGTCTTGGGTTTAGGGTTTAGGTGAAACAGGCACTGGTGGGGCTAGGGATAGACAGAGAGCAAGAGAACAGCCATCTTGAGTGGCCTGACCATACAGTCCTATTTTATGTTTCCCCTAAGATTAGGAACAAAGTAAAGATGCCTGCTTTCACTATTTCTATTCAACATTTTACTGAAGATCTTCACCTTTGCAAGAAAGAAAGAGAAAGAAATAAAACGCAGGAAGATCATAAAATAAGTATAAAACTGTTCCCATTTTCATATGATATGCTCATTTAAATGGAAAATCTCAGAACATCTATAAAAATACTAGTAGAACAAATAGTTGAATTTAACAGGTCTTAGGATACCAAGGTTAACATTAAAAAATCAGTTTGCAGCAAACAGCTGGAAAATAAATTTAAAGAATAATTCATATATATATGTTTTAGGACTTAATCTAACAAAAATATTCAAAAACTCAAGACCTTTACATTGAAAACTATAAAATATTGCTGAGAGAAATTAAACAAGAAATTCAAAAATACACAGTATATTGTTTGAGAATTAACTCAATAAAGCTCTTTTCAAAACTCAACAAATTGTACACTTTATATATGCACAGTTCGTTATCTATAAAAATACCTCCACAAAGATAAAAAGATAAAGTGATTGATGGATAGATTGATCAATAGACTGGCAGACAGTAAATATTAAGTTTTTTTTAAAAAGGGACCTGATTTCAAATTAATTTTGCTAAACATTGCTAGAATTCAGATATTGTGCATCTATACCATGTGTATACACCAAACTTGGCATTAGGACTTTTGAATAAAAAGGAGGAAGATTTCAAAAGATTAATTATAAACATCTAATAGTACAAACATTGGTTAATGAAACTCTATGCTGCACTAGGTAAGCTTTGTTTTGTTTTGTTTTAAATCAGGCAATATTTGATACTGTTCAAAATGGTGGTGTATTTCTAGTCCTGATGCAGGTCACAGTACCTGGTGTCTAAATAGTGAGTTACTATGCTGACAAACAAAATGCTATTTGGAACTTCTCATCTCTCACCAAAGAAAAGAGGAGGTTTACTGGTCAGTTACAAACCACGTAGCTTTTTATAGTCTAAAATACAATCGTGATAACTTGAAGTTATGGCTGACCCTATGCTTAAAAGTATTACAACTTTCCTTAATTCATTTTTAATTCTATAACTGTCATACTGTTCTTAAATTATATCATTCCCTTTTGTCTATTATATATAAAAGTCTAGATTAATAGCTTTAAAATTGTACTTGAAATACCTTTTCAAAAAGATACTATAAAAACTGATACACCTATTTTAATGTTCAGTAGAACAAATGAAATATTGATGTTTTCTTTGTAGAGTTCAAATGTGAACTTGATTGAATCCTTTATCTTTATAAAAATTAGAACTTAAGATATGTTTAACATACATTTGGCCAATCAGTGGAAATTCATGTTGAAAAAATACCAGTTTATTTGCATAACCATGAGGATACTGGAACAACAATAAAACACTATTTTTTTTTTTTTTTTTTTTGCAGTACGCAGGCCTCTCACTGTTGTGGCCTCTCCCATTGCGGAGCACAGGCTCCGGACGCGCAGGCCCAGCGGCCATGGCTCACGGGCCCAGCCGCTCCATGGCATGTGGGATCTTCCTGGACTGGGGCACGAACCCGTGTCCCCTGCATCGGCAGGTGGACTCTCAACCACTGCACCACCAGGGAAGCCCAATAAAACACTATTTTATATTTTATGTTAAGACATGGTACTATGTTAAAAGAGTTTCAGTAGAATTTAAATACTTATGTACATATACATGTGTGCATTTAGTGGGAGAGTGGGTGGGTGTCTTTCCAGATAAAGTGCATACTCATGATTATCTATCACTGAGACAGGGTCCTAGCTCATTTTACCTTTATCAGCGTTCCCAGCTCTTTAAAACATACCTTACGATGGGAAATTTATTTTTTAAGCATTTGGAAAGATTTGCCACGGTATTAATCTCCCAAATGCCTCAAATTTACTAGACTTGGAAACTCATGGTAGAGTGTCTTTGTAATAAAGAGCATCATTATCAAAAGCACATGGTGAAACAATGCAGTTTTCCTTCATGATTTCATTCTGAGTTTGCGTCACAACCTCATTGCCGGAGAGCCTGTGTACTGCCACGGGAATCTCTCTCTTTGGTGTGTGGCATCAAGATGAACTGTCAGAGATGGTGCAGTATACTGAATAATGGATAAATGAAAGTCCCCTGACATAAGTTTGATAGCCATAAAATATGAATTTTGTGATTGCCTCTGCATTCAAACTCAGGGACTGACTGAGAGAATATTATTTCCAAATGCCAAGCTAACTAAAATTGTGGAGATTTGCAGAAGGTGCTTCTCTTATTAGTGTTTGAAGAAATTATAGAGAGAACGGGTCAGTGCAATTTTCCTCTTGCAGTGACAAAACCTTTTCTTGCTACTGCATTCTAGCTATTCAAATTCAAATCAGGCTTCTCATCACAAATGCTCAGTTTCTGAGAGATACTGCAAATAAGCAGCAATTCAATCAGGTTGCCTTTTCACTGAGAAGGTCACTGTACTTCATTTCAAATAATATCGTGTTAAATCAACAGGTAGAATCAACTTGCGTTTTGCATTATGACAATTGTTTAACTTATTGGCACGCTATATATGACATATATTCATTTTATTTCCCTCTGCTAATGATATAATCTCTTATTGCACTCTGGAAAATCCAATGTAAAATGAATATGAAAATTTTGCACATGTTAACCCTCTCTGAATAAACAAAGTTTCAATGAATTCAGAAACATCACAATAGAAGTATTGTATTCAGTAAAAGGAGGTGAAATACTGTAAGAGAAGTTGGATGGGGAGGGATCAGGAATATATGTAGAGAGGAGTTTGATTGCTCCAAGTTACTGTCTTGGATGAAAATTCCTTTTTTAAAATCTTGTTGTTCTACAGTCATAATGAGATACCCATCAAGCTTTATCTATAAATACTAAGAGGGGGGGGAAGGTAATGTGACTAGATAATTCAAGGTTAAAGAAAAATTGACAGAATATCTTTCTAGGGAAAGAAAAAATTTGCTGACTTTCTTTCTGTAGGAATTATTAAGATTAGAAGTTTCCATTGACAGAGGAAAAAGAAAAATGTTCCAGTGCACTTTTTCTATCCTTATGACACGCAGGCAGGGTACATACCAGGACACACACTATTGTGTATCTGTCTAGATAAAATTCCCCAATTCAAAATCCAGACAGGGAAAATGTATGTGTGTATATAGGAGGGTGGGTGAGAGAGTTATGAATTAATATATGTTACAAATTGAAATAAACTTCCAAAGAACGATTTTCCAAGAAAGAAAATAATTTAAAATAAGTCATTTATTTTCTTTAAGAGAAGAAAAATCACAGCTACTCACCTAACCTCTCAATGGAATAATATCGCTGTTTACTGTCCACACGTACTGTCTCGGCATAAGGGCTCCCAACGCCATAACCGATGATGTAACCTCGCACCACAATATTTGGGTTCAAGGGAGGAGTCCAACTCATGATGATGCAGTTGGTCTGGGGCCTCACATGAAGAGAGCTTGGCTGGTCAGGGACTTGAGACTCTAGAATTCAAAAGGAGGACAACACCATGTTTCATAATAGAACACAGAGCATGGTAAAGGGTCCCATTTAAACAAGACTTAGTATCATGTTCCACAGACCCTCAAATGACGCACCACTTATTGCCCGAGTTCCTCCTTGTATTAGTTTATGATATGATTTCTATGTTTGATTTGACTTTCTCAGGATTTCTTAAACGCAAGAGGATACTGAATTCCCTCCAGAGGCACTGTAGCATCATACATCTTTTCTTCTAACAGACTTTTTTCCTTGGGATTCTTTTTTTCTCATATATTTCTTCTTAGGTATCATTAATAAGGGGGGAAATCAACACAGATATAAGAATAATAGAAAGGGAAATGCAATATCAAAAACTGTCTTGCCCAAGGATTATTTACTCTGATTTAACTAGAGAAGAAAATGAATGTAGCAGTCCTTTCTTAAGAAATTGTCAGGATAAAAAATTTAGGGCCATGATTTGCTCAGCATGAATGGGATGGTAATTGACCCATGGTTTATTGCATGTGCGAAAAGTGTATTTATTATTAAAGCAAAGGAGAGAGTGGCCCGGATTAAAGCCACACAGACTTTGGAGTGTGAAAATTGGCTTTAATACCAGGCTCTGTCATTTACTGCTTGTGTGTCTTCATCAAATTATTTATCTTCTCTGAGTTTACCTATTAATTAAACTGGCATTCCAAATACTGATTGACACAAAGCTTGAGCTCTGGAAGTAATCAAGAGAAGCATTCAAATTTTTACTGGATTCTCACTAGATGTGAAACTTTAAAACCTTATTTATCCTCCCTAAGCCTCAGTTTCCTCATGTGCAGAATGAGGATAAGGATAGTAATGGTCTCATTTCGTGGTGAGGAGATTTAATAAAATTATGCACCAAAACACTCCAATTATGAGTAGCACCAACTGGCAGCAGCTACCAGAAAGAAAATGCACTCGCTACCCTGATATAATTTTTTTTAAAGAGACTGTGTTGAAAATTAATAAATTGGCCTTCTGATTTTTACATCACCATTCTTCCCTATGATCCTATCCCTAAAGAAATGAGGTATTTTCTGGACACTGATCATAATTCTATTAATAAATATTAGTAGAGTGCCTACTAGGTTTGAGGTATAAGCCTAGGTACCCATGACAATCACGTTACAGGAGAGAGTAAATACGGCAGACCTAAAACCTGTACTCTTGTTGTTTATAGTTTAATGGAAAAGACAGAAAAGTAAAAAGGCAGTTACAATATACTATGATATATATATTTTTTTGTTCGTTTGTTTGTTTGGTTGTTTGCGGTATGCAGGCCTCTCACTGTTGTGGCCTCTCCTGTTGCGGAGCACTGGCTCCGGCCGCACAGGCTCAGCGGCCATGGCTCACGGGCCCAGCCGCTCCACGGCATGTGGGATCTTCCCGGACGGGGGCACGAACCCGTGTGCCCTGCATCGGCAGGCGGACTCTCAACCACTGCGCCACCAGGGAAGCCCTATGATATATATTTTGATAGGTTTCATACAGGCACATGTAGCCTATTCTTTGAAAATCAAATAAGTATTCTAGGAAGAAATTGAAGAAAGAATATACCCATGTAAACTTTAATAGTCCGTTACGTGCTTTGCACAGTTCTTGGCAATTGATAAGTACTCAAAAATATTAGTGATTTAAACTGTATTCAAACTATTTGTGTTCATTATCTCTTTAATACTGAAAATCTCTGAAGGTAATACATGTCAAATTATGTAGGAGAGTTTGATGACTAAAGGTAATATTAAATTTTATTTTTCTCCTTGATGTAATGGCAAAAGATGATGTAATCTTCACCACCTTTATCCGTCTTCAACACGCACACTTCTAGCTTAAGTGGTATATGGAAGCATGTTTTTTATTGAAGCTTTTAAACTAGGTACCATACTAACAGCTTTTCAAAAGATGCTACATTCTAAAGGTGCTACGTCAACAACATTTTCTAAAGATGCTCTTTTTTTTTCCTTGAAGATACCCATTTGTGAACAAAAGGGACAAGCTATTGTTTGCCCTGAAGATGCCGGAGATATAATATGCAAAAGTGTAAAAAAATCATCTCAAAATGTATATATAAATCTTAACAACAGAACACAATGTTTGTAAAGAACTTCCTACTATAAACCCTATGTAAAAGTAATAAAAAGATGAAAGGGATGGATTAATACTTTTCAACCCTATTGCCATGGAGGCTCTCCAGTGTCCTTGAAATGTAATGGGCTCTCCAATGAATTCTATCTGGCATATTTGATGTTTTTGAAATAATTATTGAAATAGGATAATCTGCCTAATCTTATTTTTAGAAAAGGAACTAAATGTGATTCAGATTTTCTGCATTTATGACTGTTTCAAAATAATATGAAAGCCTAATGATTTGAATGACAATATTCAACATCTTTTAGAATAAAAAGAAAAAAAAATTTCAGAATAACTATTTCTCCATTTTTCTGCAAACCACAGAATATCCCCCTGCAAGTTAGTTAAATTAATAACCATAAAATTACATCTATAAGAGCTTTAAGGGTACCATGGTAATGAATGCACGAACTGATTCTTGAAGAAGAGGGGCTGTCGGTACACAAGACTCATCTTTATTCTTCACTACATAAAAGGAGTTTCAATCCTAGATGCAAACCTCAAACTACTTTTTAACATGATAAAAAAATAAGGGTGTTGATACATAAGAGTATATGCTGCCTCCCATCTAAACATTTAATGGGTTCTTACAACCCAGTTAAGATAATTGGGCCAGGGACTTCCGTGGTGGTGTAGTGGTTAAGAATCCACCTGCCAATGCGGGCGACGTGGGTTCTAGCCCTGATCCGGGAAGATCCCACATGCTGCGGAGCAACTAAGCCCATGTGCCACAACTACTGAGCCTGTGCTCTAGAGCCTGCAAGCCACAACTACTGAGCCTGCATGACACAACTACTGAAGCCTGTGTGCCTAGAGCCCTTGCTCCACAACAAGAGAAGCCTGTGCACCGCAATGAAAAGTAGCCCCTGCTCGCTGCAACTAGAGAAAGGCTGCGCCCAGCAATGAAGACCCAACGCAGACAAAAATAAATTTAAAAAAAAAAAAAAAAAAGATCATTGGGCCAGATGGAATGGTGCCTGTCAAGTATCAGACTTAAGTCATTCAAAATATATGGCCTCATCATAAAGATAACTGTGTTAGGAGGTTGTTCATAATCTGGAATAGCCCATTTGTACCCACCTACTCACTTCTTAATATAAAGACAGAAACGACAATTTTCCTTTTATGCTACCTGCGTGAGTTTTGTCTAATGCAGCTGACCTTACAGATTATGAAAGTGGTTACTACTGGAATGAACTATAAAACATTTAGAAAATCCGCTATGCAAGGTAAATGATGTAAGTACCCTTTGTTTGAAGGCCAAAACAAATTTGCTATTTAGAAGTCCATGACAGATTTTATAAGTACCTCTAGGATAATGACTGCATATATAAAGCATAGAGAAGTAGTAATTATTGAAATAACTTGAAAACAAAGAACATATCTTGCCTGAAATATCCAAATTAACAAGGCCGCAAATTTCTACCAGAGTCAAGATAACTAGGTTAACTGCCATTCCTGATTAGATTATGGAATTATGAATTCTGTCTTAGTTTGTTTCTAAAGAATATTTATTATTCTCTGAGTGATGATACGGAGTTTCACTAATGAGTAATATTCACATATAGCACACTGGGAAAGTTAGCAGACTAATCTCAGTGACATTTCAACAATTACTGTGCATCTCCTATGCATCAGTCATAGTTCTAGGTACTGGGAATAGAGTTTTGAGGGAGGTAAGACCAAAAAAATTAAGAATAAACAAACAAGGAAATCATGAGATCTTGGTAAGCTAGGATATAGGATATAACTGAATCACATACGTGACACATCAAGGAAGGTATCCCTGGAAGAGTCTAAGGTGAATGATCAGAGAGCCAGTCAAGTAGCCCTCAGGGTGGAAAGCTTTATAGACAGAAGGAATAACTACAGCAAAACCTCTAGAGCAAGAAGGAACTTAGTACTTGAAGAAACCAAAGAAGGTCACTGTGCTTGACCATAGACGGAAAATGAAGAGGATAAAAAGGGAGTCACCCAGTGGGAATGTAAAATGGTGCAGCTGCTATGGAAAATAATATGGTGGTTCCTCAAAAAATTAAAAATAGAATTACCACGGCTTTCCTGGTGGCACAGTGGTTGAGAGTCCGCCTGCCGATGCAGGGGACGCGGGTTCGTGCCCCAGTCCGGGAAGATCCCACATGCCGTGGAGCGGCTGGGCCCGTGAGCCATGGCCGCTGAGCCTGCGCGTCCGGAGCCTGTGCTCCGCAACGGGAGAGGCCACAACAGTGAGAGGCCCGCGTATCGCAAAAAAAAAAAAAAAAAAGAATTACCATATGATCTAGCAATTCCACTTGTGGGTATATGCTTGAAACAATTGAAAGCAGGTATTCAAACAGATATTTATATACCTGTGTTCATAGCAGCATTCAGGATACTCAAAAGGTAGCATTCAAGATACTCAAAAGATAGAAGCAACTCAAGTGTCCGTCCTGATAAACAAACTGTGTCCTATACATATAACGGAATGATTTTCATCTTTCAAAAGGAAGGAAATTCTGACATGCTACAAGAACCTTTAGGACATTATGCAAGTGAAGTAAGTTAGTCACAGTAGGACAAAATTATATGATTCCATACATATGAGATATTTAAAGCAGTCAAGTTAATAAAGACAAAGTAGGATGATGACTGCTGGCAGCTGGGAGGAGGGAAGAGGGAGGAGTAAGGAGTTACCATTTAATGGGTATAGCGTTTCAGTTTTGCAAAATTAAAAGAGTTTTGGGGGCTTCCCTGGTGGCGCAGTGGTTGAGAGTCCGCCTGCCGATGCCGGGTATATGGGTTCGTGCCCCGGTCCGGGAGGATCCCACATGCCGCGGAGCGGCTGGGCCCGTGAGCCATGGCCGCTGAGCCTGCGCGTCCGGAGCCTGTGCTCCGCAACGGGAGAGGCCACAACAGTGAGAGGCCCTCATACAGAAAAAAAAAAAACAAAAAATGTTCCACGTTAAAAAGAGTTTTGGAGAAGGGTAGTAGTGATGGTTACTAAACAGTGTGACTGTACTTAATGCTACTGGACCGTACACTTAAAAATGGTTAAAATGGTAAATTTTGCGTAATGTGTACTTTAAAACAATTCTTTAAAAAGTTAAAAAGATTTGGAGACCATGAAAACATGTTTGCACTTGTCTGCGTGGCCACTGTGGAGATGCAGTGTACGTATTTGGGACTTTTGAGAGGTACAGTCAACAGAGCTGTGTCACTGGCATGGTAAAGAGGAGGATCGATGATAACTCCCAGACCTTTGGCTTTTGGGCAACTGGTGGATGATGTACTGAGCTGAGGAAAAACAGACACATTTTTTGGTCGTGGTCAATTTGAGATGCCTGTTAGTCACATATATAGATATTAGGGAACTAGGAAGGGATAGAGGTTTTGGAGAAAGACCATGGACAGGTTTATAGATGTGGAAGCCACCAGCATATAGAAGGTATTTAAAATAAATTTATATGGATACACAGTGTGAGCATGTGTGAAAACAAATAAAATACAAATAAGATGCTATCAAGCAAATAAGATCACCCAAAACTCCCTAAAGTCTTCCATTATCACATTGGAAGGCCAGGTTCTTTACTTTTTTGTGTGTGTGTGTGGTACGCGGGCCTCTCACTGTCGTGGCCTCTCCCGTTGCGGAGCACAGGCTCCGGACGCGCAGGCTCAGCGGCCGTGGCTCACGGGCCCAGCCGCTCCGCGGCATGTGGGATCTTCCCGGACCGGGGCACGAACCCGCGTCCCCTGCATCGGCAGGCGGACTCTCAACCACTGCGCCACCAGGGAAGCTCTGTCCTCATTTCTTACCACTTCCCTCCTTGCTCACCTCATCCCAGCCATCCACAGTGGACACTTAACTTTTCCTCAAACATGACAGGCATGCTCTGGCCTCAGGGTATTTGCACTTGCTGTAGCCTCTGCCTGGGAAGCTCTGCCTCAGAGATACCTTCCTCCCTGACCTTCTTCAGGTTTAGTTATTTAATTTCCAATTTCAGACTTCTCTGGCTACTATATTTAAAATTGCAATCTTTCCCTAATCTCTAATCTCTTACTACTCTCCTAATAATCTCCTCTCATGTTTTTCCCCATAGGATTTATGGTCACTTATTGTGCTACCTATTTCATGTGATTATTTCATTATTCTTTGTCTCATCTCTCTCCATAAATTCTCTATAACTCCAGTAATTAGAATAGTTCCTGGCACAAATCGCTCAAGAATACAGAAATAAAGTCTATATTTCCTATAAGGTTCAATACATTATGCATGACTCATTAACTATAAAATTACCACAATTTTATATAACTCTCTCCATAACATTTTTAAGAAAAAAAATGGAATAACATTTTTTAACTTTGATGCTGAAACGAGATGAAAATATAGTTATTAATGTCATTTTCTCCTAGTCACCAGCAAGATTGGTCTCCTCTGGCTCCTGCTAACGAAAATGACTGCGGCTGTGTACCGTCTGCTGTGGATACGGCACTGCCAAGTAGTGTCAGGCAGTTGGTACTTTTGACAAATACATGTTTATTCTCTATTTAGTATGCTGCATTTTATGGTTCCTTTTGTTAGAGTTTTGCTCCAGTCCTTAACAGCTTATATTTCTTTACAGAGAATTACAGAAGGCAATTGACATACCCACACTCTGCCTTTCTAGACAGGTCTGGTACATACTAATGTGTTCATTTCTACTGGCAGGGCCTGTTCTCAGCAAAGGACATCATCTTCCTTAAGCCACTACACCTCTGTAAACTTTGAATGTTGTTTGTTTATTGCAGGAGACAATCACTTCTATTCATCATTTAATTCGACTGTGTTATTCTATTTTATTTTTTGCAGTTCCAGTCCTACCATTTTCTCAGACTTAACTTTTTAATATAGTTTTTAAATTTACACGCAGCAAATTCACTCAGTGGTACTCAGTTCATGTATCCAGCATTCCCGCCATGGTACAGGAAAGTACCACCCCCACCTCAAAATTTCCTCATGCTGCTTCCCTTTGCAATCATTCCCTCCCCCAATCTCAGGAAGCCTGCTGGCCTGGGTGACTGGTGGATGCCGGTACTGTCCCAATGTGAATAGCACATTGAGTTATAACAGAAATGATGCCTTGCAGATCAGCTCACAACCTCCAATTGTTTAAAAGGATGTGTTTTTGAGCTCTCCATCTTTGTTATACTTGAAAATACCAAAAGAAAAAAACAACAAAATCTTTAAAACCACCCATGGCCAATCTGTCTTGGAATTATATAAGTGATAACTTCACCCTCTTTTGCTTCAATTCCATCATTAGAATCACTGTCAACTAGCCTGATGTAAGAGAAGGAAAACTTTATGTTCTACCAAAAGTACTGGTGATAGCCGCCAACACTATTTATTGAATAATCTGCTGATGGAAATATCAACTTTATTATTTTATTTATTTCTCAAATGATAGCAAATGTTTCTGCTCTCTATGTTCTGTTACACTGATCTACATACTTGTCTATTTCTATGCCAGACAGTACTATATTGGTTTTAAATCAGGTTTTATACTAAAAATGTTTGTTCTACTTTTTCAAAATGTTTTCGAATTCTTTTATATTTATTCTTCCATATAAAGTTTACTCTGATTGGAATAATATTAAATTAACCATTAATTTGGGAAAAACTAAGTTATGTAATGGCAAGGTTTGCATCAAAGAATATACATACCTTTCTATTTACTCATGTTTTATTTTTTATATTTTAATAAAATGCTATTGTTTTCTTCATATACATTTGTTTACATCTTGTTAAATTTAGTCTTAGATTTACTTTAGGTTGCTGTATGAGTGCATTTCTTTTCTTTTTAATATTTAAACTAATTATTGATAGTGTAATAAAAAGCTACTTTTGTGTATGTATGTTTGTGTGTGTGTGTGTGTATATATATATATATATACATATATATTGAAACCTACTACATTACATTTTCTTATTGGTTCTAATAGGTTTTCAGTGTAGTTTCTTAAAATTTCCAAATATGCAGTCACACCATTTATAAAAATCAATTCTTTCCCTCTGTAATAAAATGTTACGGCTTTTTAAGTTTTTTTGTTTTTGTTTTTACCAAAACCTCTACACTCTGTTGAATAACAGAAATAGTAGAAATAGGAAGCTTCCTTAGCTTGTTTGGATCTTAAAGCCAAAGGAGTTAGTATTTTACCATGTAGCAGAATGCTTACATTTTTACAATAATTTTTTTTTTTTTTTTTTTTTGGCGGGACGTGGGCCTTTCACTGTTGTGGCCTCTCCCGTTGTGGAGCACAGGCTCCGGATGCGCAGGCTCAGCGGCCATGGCTCGCGGGCCCAGATGCTCCGTGGCATGTGGGATCTTCCCGGACCGGGGCACGAACCCGCGTCCCCTGAATCGGCAGGCGGACTCTCAACCACTGCGCCACCAGGGAAGCCCCAATAATGCTTTTTACAATAATATTTTGAAAGTTTCTTTATATTCCTATGTTAACATGAGTTTTTAAAAGATTGGTAATAACTGTCTAAATTTACAAAACGCCCTCCTGCATCTATTGATAAAATTATATGACAACACCCCTTTAAATTATTCCTTAATTAGATGGTGGCTTTTAAGATGTGCTGAATGTATGTCCTGCTTTTGTATCAGAAGGGAACACATCTAATCTCTTAATGCAGACAAGGCTTTATGATCATGAACAAGAAGAAGCTTCATAAGACAATGATATTAGTATTTCATATTGCTGTCAAGGTTTGAGATCTAATTTATCAAAACAAACAATATCAATAAGCATTTGTTGAGTGTTTGATATATATCAGACATGCTGCTGAGTATTTTACTACCATTATCATAGTTAATTTTCACAAAAATGTGTTGGTATTGTTGTTACTCTACATGTAGATGAGAAAACTCAGGGAAGTTTAGCTCCTTGCCCAAGATTGTATAGTGAGTGGAGCAGGATTCAAACCTAGTTACTAAGACTTCAGAGTCCACAATTTTATCCATTCCATTACACTTAGAAAAAGTCAATCAAGTCACAGGGAATCAAACATTTCATGAGAGCATTAAAAAGTTTGCTACAGCCAAGGAAAGGATTTGGAATTTCCTTGAACATTTATTGAAGTCTAAATAATCTGTACCATGCTTTGTATAGTGGAGCTCTGAGATTTTGAACAACCACTCGCTGAAGAACTAAAGCAGATTTTAAATTCCTTTCAAAATCCAGTTTTGGCTTTGCTGGCAACATTTCTTATATGTAAGGTGAATTCCACTTGAATGAGAGTAAGGGGCTGTATTCTTCAACTTCATGATGACTTGGCTGCTGTACCACTGGCCTAACCTTATCCCATGAGCCTATTTGTCAATCAGCAATGCAAAATATCCTGGATTTCCTATCAAAAGCCCATGTGAAAGAAATCCTTTTTCACAACATGCCACCTACATTCCACTGTGCATAAAATCTCATACTAACATCTTTATATCTCCAGATGATCACATTTGCAAGATCAATGGTATAACCCCCCCCACTCTTTACCCTCAAATTGGTACATCTACTTAGATGCATTTTAAAAGCATGTTTTTATCAAAAGAAATAGTCAAATGAAAATAATTTCTGTATTTGTTAAAATTTAAAAATCAATTTTATAAAACTGTACCTAATATTTTTAATCTAAAGGGTATACAAGTAAACGATGTTGCCTAGATTTTAGGTGTTAAAAGTTACATTCGAGGGCTTTCCTGGCAGTGCAGTGGTTGAGAGTCCGCCTGCCGAAGCAGGGGACACGGGTTCGTGCCCTGGTCTGGGAAGATCCCACATGCTGCGGAGCAGCTAGGCCCGTGAGCCATGGCCGCTGAGCCTGCGCGTCCGGAGCCTGTGCTCCGCAACGGGAGAGGCCACAACAGTGAGAGGCCCACATACCGCAAAAAAAAAAAAAAAAAAAAAAAGTTACATTCGAGATGTAACATAATTTCTTTTGGACCAAAGAATTATTTAGAAGTATGTTTTATATTTGCAAATATATATTGGGTATCATATTATTATTAACTATTAGTTTAACTACATGGTGATCAATGAATGTGTTTAGTATGATCCAAGAACTTTAAATCCATTTCTTTATAGGCAAACACTAAATGTTCTTTGGATGTTTAGGGAAAAAAAATATGATTTTCTAATTGTGTGAATATTTCAGTTATGTCCAAGTAAATCTTCTATATTCCTTCCTTTTTCCTTTTTTTTTTAACTGGTTATGATGGGAGTAGGGCAGTTCTTTTTTTTTAATTTTTATTTTTTTTATACAGCAGGTTCTTATTAGTCATCAATTTTATGCACATCAGTGTATACATGTGAATCCCAATCACCCAAATCATCAACCACCATTCCCACCCCCCCACGGCTCTTTGCCCTTGGTGTCCATATGTTTCTTCTCTACATCTGTGTCTCAACTTCTGCCCTGCAAGCCGGTTCATCTGTACCATTTTTTTAGGTTCCACATACATGCTTTAATATATGATATTTGTTTCTCTCTTTCTGACTTACTTCACTCTGTATGACAGTCTCTAGATCCATCCACGTCTCAACAAATGACCCAATTTCGTTCCTTTTTATGGTTGAGTAATATTCCATTGTATATATGTGACACATCTTCTTTATCCATTTGTGTGTTGATGGGAATTTAGGTTGCTTCCATGACCTGTCTATTGTAAATAGTGCTGCAATGAACATTGGGGTGCATGGGTCTATTTTTTTTTTTTTTTTTTTGGCTGTACGCGGGCCTCTCACTGTTGTGGCCTCTCCCGTTGCGGAGCACAGGCTCCGGAGGTGCTCCGGATGAGCAGGCTCAGCGGCCATGGCTCACGGGCCCAGCTGCTCTGCGGCATGTGGGATCTTCCCGGACCGGGGCACGAACCCGCGTCCCCTGCATTGGCAAGCAGACCCTCAACCACTGCGCCACCAGGGAAGCCTGCGTGTGTCTTTTTGAATTATGGTTTTCTCTGGGTATATGTCCAATAGTGAGATTGTTGGACCACATGGTAATTCTATTTTTAGTTTTTTAAGGAACCTCCATACTGTTCTCCATAGTGGGTGTATCAATTTACATTCCCCCCAATAAAAATAATATTATTTTTCCCTTTTCTTGTCCTACTTTCTATTTCAAGTTTACTGCTCATTTTTTTCATACCTTTTGGCCTCAAATGATGTTAACATGAAACCAAAAGAAAACACAGACTGGTTTATCTTATTTTAAACAAATTTTATTTTGGTATAATTATACTTAATCTTTGTCAATGATTGAAATGACACAAACAAAAAAAATTTTTTTTTTCTTCTGGCAGTTGTATTAGTTTCCTATTGCTACTATACTTGGTGTGTTAACTTACCAGAAGCTTAGTGGCTTAAAACAGCATAAATGTATTATGTGACCTTTGTGGAGGTCAGAACTCCAATCTGTTTCAGTGAGCTAAAATCAAGGTATCAGCAGGGCCTAATGACTCTTTCTTGAGGCTCTGAGGGGCCATGTGTTTTCTTGCTTTTTTCGAACTTCCTTGGCTCACGCCCCACGGCACTCCAACCTGATTCTGCTGTCACACCTCCTGTCATTCTGAGCTTCCTCCCTCCCTCTTCCAAGAACACTTTTGAATACATTGGGTCCACCCAGAAAATCCAGGATAATCGCCTGTCTCACAAACCTTAATTTAATCACATCTGCAAAGTCTCTCACTCACAGACCCCAGGGATTAGGATGTGGACATTTTGGGGGGCCATTATTCAGCCTACCACAACTCTTCCATGTATTATTTTCTCCTTCCTTCCTTCCTTCTTTCTCTCCTTCTTCCTTTCTTTTTTTCTATTCTTCAATTTATTTCAGTGAGTCAAAAACTTATTTTTCTCATTTCTCCTTCTTCTGCCTAGAGATTTCCCACTTGTCAGAGTCTATTTTTTGAATGAATATGACATTTTTAATATGCAATGTTTCTTCTTTCTGGGTGGAGTCATCATCTTAGATTTTACCATTATTCTTAAAATAAACTTTAATGTGTTCCTTCTCAAAGCCATATGCCCAGGGAGTATCACATATCATGCAGATTCCAAAAGGCAGAAGTTTTTTCATGGTTCACTTCTCAAATGAAATGAATTTGCAGTAATTCCACTTTACCATTACCGAACAGGCTAATAGGGTTAATTATCTATTTCCTGGGGTCAGGAAATTAGAACCTCTTCTTAGATTCACAGTTTTTGCTTACATCACTCTTGTATTTTCAGGAGTCTCTGCATTGCTGATTTTTGCTAGCCAAGCTCCTCCATTTTAGGGTAGAGGTTTAATTTTAAATTATATCATTATTGATTTGTATAACAATTTCTACCTGTTCACTTTAATTTTTTTTTTAAAGCAGCACAAATGGATGTCCAACCTCAATTTCCTGGAGGATGCCGTGCCGAACTTCCTCATAAATTCCTTCATATCCTTATGCAAGACATTTACATAAGAACTTCGGGGAATTCTAATGATTTTGTTTTTTTAAGCTGAAATTTTGAGGCACAAAATAAATATTTTAAAACTTCCCAGCTGTTAGTAATAGCAAACATGCTTTCAGGGAACCCTGAACAAACAGTGAGGTTTGGCTCTGTAATTACTTTAACAAAACATCCTAATTAAAAGGGTAATCCATAAGGAACTGGAGTATTTCTCCAAGTTACTGTAGATCTTCACACTGCTTAAATCAAACAGAGAAGGCAAGAGAAGCTACAGAAGTCACGGAAGGAGAGGGAATTACTTTCATTGCTTTCAGCTATCTGTACAAACCGCTGCTTCTGTTTAGCTGACTTGCAAGGCTCAGAGTTACCATTACCACCCTAATGAGTAGATCACACCTTCTGAGTTCACAAGGTGACTTAAAGGCAAAGGGAGAAAGTTATGCAACACTATGCACCTAGAAGGGCCAACACTGGGTTTCCCAGCCAATGTAGATTTCTCTGGCTACAGCAAAGAATGCCTCCCATTTCAAGTGGTTTTCAAAAGGATTGCTTCCTCCTTATCCGAAAACGTAAAGGAAATCAAAGCCATTCTATATGGAAATCTGACTTCGGAATGCTTAGCTATGAAAGCTCTGGTAGAAGTCATCTAAGTCTCATTTTATAATTTAAACATTTACTTGAATAAGTTAAAATGAGATGAATATTTAAAGAAAACTTCCATAGCTTAAATATATGTATATATTTATCCTATAGATTCTATATTCTATATTATTTCTATATTTCCATATAGAAAGAGAGCAAGCCATCAGGCTGAGTATTCTCTTGGCGCTACTAGTGACCACTTCTGAGCTTGTCCATTCACCCGAATATTAATTCGTATCAAGGGTTATACTTTCTACTATTTGAATGATGTAGTCAAAAGAAAAAAAAAAACAGGAGGAAGGAAGAGGAATTGAAATCAGTTTCAGGGAGTTGCTCAGTGAAAAGAGATCACGGGGTCCAGAAATTGAGAAAGCCTTAGGACCAAATATGTCTGGTCCTATTAATTTAGTACAGTGAGTAAAATCAGTGCTTTACAAAGCAAGTGAAACACATCTGTCCCACGCTCCTATAGTTAAATACCCTGAAATGGCTATTAGTTTCCATTACGTTTTAAATGTATACTATCTTAAATCATAAACTATAACAGCATTATGTGCAAGAAGTATGAACTGTACTAGGTTTCTTCTATTAATTTTTCATTTACCTTTTGTCAGATTACTGATGCGCATCTTATGATCAAGGACAAGAACTGTGTAAACAATTATAATCCGAATGAAGAAGTGCAAGAATGAGAGAAGAGGCAGTATTTGAAATGTACTGAAATGTGTTAACCAGCTGCTAAAGGAGTACCATTTGGATGAGGGAGGATGAATTCTGAACAAATAGTGGTAGAAATGATTTTTCTTAAGGTATTCACTTTGAAAAATGTCTACTATGCTGTCCTACACACCCTTCCCTGTAATCCTAGCCATCAGTCCCCTTTCCCTGAAGTTTCTAGTTTAAGTACTATTTGTTTTCATGATGCCTGTTCAATCATTGCAGCCAGTATCTGTTAGTGCCTCAAGAGAGCTGTTCATTTTTCACATTTGTACTCCCTGTTTACTTGGCACATCATAACTGCTTAATCAATACTCAAATAAGGAAAAAAGTCAGGAGGGAGGCTGCATGCAGAAGAGAGATATTATTAAGCTAAAAACATGGTATAGTTCAAACATCCAGTGAAACAGCATTTATTAAGACACTATTCATGAGCTCGGCATAGAGGTTCTTGATTAGAATAGATGTATGAAACGGATTCTACTTAGATCACATAGATATGAAAAGAATGCAGTTAAGTGGAAGCTTTGTGCCATCCCAGAAGCTGTGATTTTTACATTTTGGTTCTACTTACAATGTGAGTCTTTCAGAGTGAGGAGAAAGAACACATAAGTCAAGTGGAGCGTCCCATTCATCCTGCATATTCTATAGGAACTTCAGCACCTCCACTCCATTTATTTTCACTCCTTCCGGTAAGAGATAGAGTCCCTTAAGTTTGGGTAAATGATATGACCTCATTTCTTAGAATCTTTTGCCTTGAATCACTGTGTTTTTATTGTCATTGGGTCAGTTCCAAAGGATTCATGGGGACTTTGCTTTGATAACCTGTACTGGGCATTGACTCACCCAACCCGGTCTTAAGTGTCAGCTCCACAGTTACCAGCAGAGTGACTGAATCAAGTTGGTTTAATTTTCTTAGCTTAAGTTACTGTTCTTTAAAAGTAAGGATAACAATATATACCCCACATGTATAGATGAGAGTATAAAACACAAGTATATAAACTTTAAAAGTTATTTCTCAAGTAAAATAGAAAAATGAAGTATTCCTACAGCATATCCTAACCATCCTTTTATTGTTTAAATAAGACAGATCATGTCCTCATGACTTTAGGCCCAGCTATCCTGGCCTCCTTGTCATACTTCAACCACCAACTGGGCTTCAATTTCTGGATGGTCTCTTCTTGGTATTCCTTCTGAACCAAGGGCTCTTGTCTGACCTATTTGCATGGCTGTCTCCCTCGCTTTCTCAAAGTCTGTGCTATATTTTCCTAATATGAGAAATCTTCGCAATCCCCTATATAAAAGAGTACTCCCGAATCATTTGTTATTCCTTCTACCACACTTTGTTTTCTTCTGATAATTTATCACTATCTATCTCTACCTCAATAAAATTTATACTCTTTGAGAGTAGGGACTTTGTTTATTGCTTTGCCCCTAGTACCTAAAATAATGCCTGGTATATAAAATTTTTCAAGAAAAATTACATGTTGAATAAATGATTACACGAATTCAAGTTCCCTAACCTATTAATGAAGGGTGTATGTTTTGCAAAGTGTGAATTTGTGTAGCGCCACTTCTCCATTTACCTTATCTAAGACAAGTTAAATAACAGTTTCTAAGCCCCAAGTTACTTTATTTTAGGGTTTACTCTAGGGTTGTCCTAACTGAGTTGGCCCATGTCTGTCTACTTCTAAAACATTTTTTGTGCTTTAGCCAGACTAGTCTCTTCAAAATGCAAACATAATTGTCAGTATTTTAAAAAATTATTTCATGACTTGCTTAGGATAAAGCGGGTTATGGCTTTAATGAGATTCTTAGGACAAAGTTCAAAATCCTTAATTTGGTCTTGCCAGATTTAGAACATGCCTGTCTTGCAAAAGTAACTGCATGCCATCTCTGTGTTTCAGCCTTGATGGTTTTTATTTTGGGTCCCTAGCAGCACCATGATCTATCTTGACTTCAAACATGCATTTACCTTACCCTCTACTTCTCCTCCTCAATTTCTAATATATGTTTTTGCATAGCTAATTCTTGTTCATCCTTCAGGTTTCATTCAGATGTAAATCTTCTCTACATCTCTTTGCCTATCTATCTATCTTCCTATCTTTCTATTTAGCCATCCATCCTATGTTGAACAATAGGATATGGCCAATATTCAACCAGGTTTGTATTATAACAATGGTAATTTCCTATGACTTCACTTAGAATGTTTGTCTTTCTAAGCTCCACAAGGAAAAAAAATCATGTCTTTCTTATTATTATATCCTCAGAGCTAGGCACAATGCCTGATGTTTAGCAAATTTTCTATAACTTTTCTTTGAATTAATGTGCTATCACATGGCAGTGATTATCATTACTGTGGAAATAGTGTATGTTGATTGTTTTACTGCCACCATAATCATGTTGTAAACCCAAATCTGTGACTATATTAAAATCATGTATGGCAGTGAGTTCTTTAGAAAGGGAAGAAGGGAAAGATCAAAAAGGAAGAAAATTAAAAGAAGGAGTTTAAGGAAGAGAAAGGGAGAATGGATTTGAGGAATGGTGATGGAGAGAAGAGAGGGAGAGAGAAAAAGGAGAGGAAAAGAAAGAGATACAGAATTTTCACCTTCCAGTAACTTGAATATTTTCAGGTCTATTAGTGAAGAAGAAGTGAATTCCATTGCTGGTTATATAGGCAGCCATCTTGAGTCACCACATTTTCAATACACATGTGTTTATTCTTTCAGCTACTTTTTTCTTTGCCCCAGTTTGAATCACCTAGCTTTAAGTTTACTGATCATAACTTACCTCTTTTCAAGTATCTTTCATTTTTATTAATTTCTACTTTGCTCATTTGTAACTCTAATTCTCTAGAGTATATTTTTGCTTTGTTATTTATATTAGTTATATTTCTGTTTATTTTTATTATTCACTTTTTTTGTTGCTTCCATTAACCCTTTCTCTTGAATTGTATTTTTGTATTTAGTCATGATGCTTTTTATTTCAAGAAGTATTTCTCAACTGATAATTTTGAAGATATTGTTATATTTAATGTAGTGACATGTGACTTTTATATGAATCTCAATATCTCATCCACAAGTATCTCAGACAACTATCAATTAAGCAAATAAGGCAGATTGTCTTTTATACAAAAAAATAAGTGTCAAATATTAATGACCATATCATAAGCGTGTCAAAAATACATATTTGCTGTTTTGCAGAAGTACCATAAAAGAGCCAGAGAAGCTATATAAAGTAATTATGTTTTCTGATTATTATCAGAAATTGCAGCCATTCCTGTGAAGAAAATGGTTAAGGTCAATTATTCAAAGTAAAATAAATAGTAAAAAGATCATTTCAAATTATTTTGAAAAAAAAAGTAATTTGTTATGAAGACTATTATTGATTTATATTTATATGGCATTGCTGAAGACTCTGTATTCATTCAGCATTTTCGCTTTGTTTTGTTTTTGTTTTGCATCTAAAAATTTAAGAAGAATAAATATCCCCAATGTTGAAGTTTATCAATTTTTTTAAGGTATCCTTTGAAGCTGAACTAACAAAGAAGACAGAAATCAGAGTGACAGTGATTGGGGAAAGGTCTTACCATCGAGATCATTCTCCGGAGTCTCTGCTGTGTACCAGTTGGAAGGTGGTCCAGTGCCATTGACTGTCATGGCTGACACTTGAAAACTGTACTGACTTCCTTTCTCCAGTCCTGTGAAAGAATTTTCCCCAGAAGAAAAAACTTACTGAAAACAAGTATTTCTGGTGGGTTTTAAACGTTTTAGCAAAATTTTAACAATAGTAGACATGCTTTACATTGTTTGTGATTGTTGTGGTAATTATTATTTTAGCCAAAAGGGTTGGAAGATTACAGCAAGAAATCAAATTATTTTTCATATATCCTCATTTATTTTTTCCAGTTTACAAAAATGTAACCCTGAAAACAGCCTCAGGGCAGAGGCAGAATATAAAATATGAACGATGAAGAAATAATCAAAAATAGCAAGGATCATTTTTCCTCACAGTTCAGAAGAGGCCTGCCTATAAATCAAGAAGAGTCAGTCTAAAAATTTATGCTCCATCATTCATTCAAAGTCAGTGATTATGTTCCCTTTGGGCCAAGAAAGAAAACTCCAAAGCCACTGTACTTCAGCAGGAAAACTAGGTCTTTGTCTCTCGAAAACATCACAAGACGTAGTTCGTTTTGCATTAGCTTCCATACTAGAGCATGAAGAAAGTCTAACTCTATGATAATTTGGACATACATTATAGGACACAGTGATGACCTTAGAGCTGATTTTCCAGTACACAGAGAGTATAGGTAGACAAGAGAGGCCCTGTGTATCATGAGTGTGATAGGTGTAAATTTTTAATGTAAACACTTTTCCTTTTAACTGAATCTCAATGTTGCTCATTAACATGAAAAATTATTGTAAAACACATGATGCTTGTCAAAATATGATTTTTTTGAGACATTGAGGACTCAGTTTAAACTGAGAAGTTCTTAAACCTCAATGAGTTGAACAACACTGATAAAAAATAACACCTCTCTGTTTTTTCCATTAATTTGAAATGCCATGAACATTTGGAGCCAAGGAAAAGTCATAAATAAAGCTATTAGAGAAATGATGCTTCTATCAAGTACAAAGTTATGTACTTGTATATTTTTGCATAGGAAGATGAGTAAATCTTGGTACTGAGAAGAATTCTAACTTACTGTTAATAGGAGATGGTGTTTTACATGATGGTTAGAATGGACTTGTTAATGTCGAAGGGCAGTTGTCTTCAATAACTAGTTGTTGGGGAAGCTAGTAAAATAGTCTTGTTCAGGCTTCAGAGACAGAAGTTGGCCTCTGACCAACCTGTGACCCTACCTGGACTGCGCGCCTGCCTACTTACCTAACAATTGCTGCTAGCAAATCAAACGGCGTTTACTATAAGAGAGGGAATGGGTCTTGGAATTTCTTGAGCCCTGGGGACCTGGCCTGTCCCCCGGGGTCTGAAAAATCCTGTGACCCCCACCACGGTGAAAACAACAGCACTGTTAAAGTGAATCCAGAGCTGCATTTCTGCACGCAAACTGATGATATGAGTTTGCGGCCTGGGATTATAAGCGGGAACCCCCAGAACTGCAACGTGAAGTCTCACCCATGCGGTGGCCGCACTGCCTGGGACCCTTCCCCAATTGGGGCTCCAGATTGCTGTTACTCAGGACTTCCCAGCTGCTGCTGCTTGGATCTGGAAGTCGGTGTCGGCCCAATTCGGTGAGGTATGCTCTATTATATACTTTGTTAATATTCTTATTCCTTTCCTTCCAATAATTGTAGATTGAAATTGATATAATCCCTTCTAATGACTGTATATTGAAATTAAATTAAATCACCTTCTATTAAAGATTGATTGAAGCTGTTTATTTGTGTGAGATGAGTGGTTATTTTGCCAGGGAATCCAATGAACCTTAAAACCGAAAGTAGGCTTTTGGCGAAACACTAAGTACTGTTAGAGAAGACAGTTTGATAAACTCACCCACACAAAATGCTGTCCTCTTAAGAGGCTTCTAATTTTCTAAAATAGACTGGAAGGCATGGACTGAGAATAGTTTTGGTGCTGTTGTCTTGTTATCATCAGTGTTTTAATTGTATATCCATAGAGCCACTACAGTGCCTGACACAGGGAAGGCACAGACACAAAACAACTGTTGAAAGATCCACTAAAGCAAGTCTTAGCACAAAGGAAATATTAGACTACAATACAATATCCAACACCATCAGCAAGGTGGTGAACGGATGCTTTTGAACATAAACCCTTTGTGGTGCCTTAAGTAGGCTTGTGCTCACTTTGACTTGTCCCTTAGTTAACACGGCATTGATCTGATACTTGTTAACATTTTTCACCCTTCATAGGTGCTGTTGTTGATTCCTGAGGCAGAGGGATTACAGAGGCTCTTCCGGGAAATTAAAAACTCACAGGGAGGGACTTCCCTGGTGGCGCAGTGGTTAAGAATCCGCCTGCCAATACAGCGGACACAGGTTTGAGCCCTGGTCCGGGAAGATCCCACATGCCACGGAGCAGCTAAGCCTGTGCGCCGCAACTACGCCTGTGCGCCGCAACTACTGAGCCTGCGCTCTAGAGCCCGTGACAGATAACTACTGGGCCCATGTGCCACAATTACTGAAGCCTGTCTGCCTAGAGCCCATGCTCTGCAACAAGAGAAGCCACCTCAAGAAGAAGCCTGCACAATGCAACAAAGAGCAGCCCCCGCTCGCCACAGCTAGAGAAAGCCCGCGTGCAGCAATGAAGACCCAACACAGCCAAAAATAAATAAAATTAAATCTTTAAAGAAAACCAAAAAACAAAATCTCACAGGGAGAGAACTCTAGGAAGAAATGTTTACCAAATTATTGCAATCATTACAGCTCATGACTTTCATAGTGGTCTCACCTCAAATAGTTTAAGTCCATCAAGAATATACTCTTTTACAGTAAGGGGAAATTTAACTTCATTTTTCTTTGAAATGGATGGACAATTATTCAGTACCACCTCCAGTGACTGATTTGAAATACTTTGTGTGATGGTCAGTTTTATGTGTCAACTTAGCTAAGGTAAAGTCCCCAGTTATTCAATCAAACACTCAGTGTTGCTGGGAAGGTATTTTGTAGATACGACTAAAGTCCATATTCAGTTGCTTTTACATAAGGGATATTATCCTAGATAATCTGGGTGGGCCGGATTCAGTCAGGTGAAGGGACTGAAGTGCAGACTGAGGCTTCCCTGAAGAAGAAATTTCACCTGCAGCTATCTTTCCTGATGGCCTGCCCTGTGGATTTCGGAATTGCCCAGCCAGCCATCATAGTCAATTAAGTCAACTGCTTGCAATAAATCTCTTAGTATATATCTCCACTGATTCTGTTTCTTTGGTCAGACCTTGACTGACATACCATTCTCTTACATGCAATATTTTGACTGTAAATGGAAATCTTTCTGAATGCCGTATAGTCTGTTCCATTCATTTGACTTTAAATCAAGTGGTGTTTCTCATGCAGAATCTATCAATTTTTAACATAAGTTAATTAAAATATCTCACTATAAAGTAGATATGCAAATTTCTTCTTATAATTTTGCCAAATTTCAATTTACATATGTTGAGTTTAGGCTCTGTCAGTATCATTAATTCAGTTTTGAGTAAAACAAAAGCCTATTAATATCTTGAATAATAACTTGAAGTAACAATTAGAAGGCAGTTAAAAGACCAACCACTACGTGTTTCCCCTATGAGGCCTCACCTGGTACCCCACCAAGCTACTTATCAGAATATCCCTTCTAACCATATACAGTAGCGTAGCTTTTCGTATCTTTCTCTCTATGATATCAGTAGTGAAGCTTTAATACTCTATATAGAGTAGTACCTAGGTCAACCTGAAAATCCTGTTAACTTTTGAAATATTATATTTTAGCTTAAATTTTAAAACTTTTGGAATTTATTCTAGAGTGTTGCTGTGGAATCTCACTAATAACACCCAGAAATTCTAGATTAAGTATAAGAAAATATTTAAAGATATATATAACAGTCCAATATTAAAAGAGATCATAATGTCTAGTCAAACGGCCCATCTAACACTGTACATCCAACTAAGTGGTCCTGTAAATAAAGCATGGATACTTTTGGAATAAGAAATTCACCAAGGGATGGAATCCACTCCAACAGTTTTGCTTGTTAATAAAAGTTCTTCTTTAGATTGCATTGAATCTGCTTTACTATAGTATTACCTACAGATAAATCTGAGTTTTACACAGTGGGATTAAAAAAAAAAATTAAATTCCACTTTCAAGATATCTTTACCCAAGCCTTCTGATTCTAAATTCAGTGCTTTCTGTACCAGACTTTTAGCAACAGAATTAAACCTGTGACCCTCTTCTAGTCTAGATAAGTGGAGGATGCAGTGATAAGCAAAACCAGAAATTTTGGCTTTTCAGAGTCAGTCAGTTCATTACCCTGAATTCTAGCTTTCAAATGTTCCTGCATTTTTGCTGTGAGGGGTAGCTGGCCAGACAAGTTTTAGATGTTCTGAGAGCTCTTTTAATCTCAGTTTCTCATATACAGTTATTAGGTAATAATACCTGCATTTCTACCTTAGAGTATTCTTTTGAGAATCAAATGACAAACTGCTTTCAAAAATAATTTATTAAATTAGGCATTTAATAGACATAAAGATAACTAACATTTGCAGATTATTTTCTCACTTGAAACATTCCATTGATGGATGGATGGATGCATGCATTCATTCATTCAGTCATTCATTGGAGATGGGATAGAAGGAAACCAGCATGTAATCAAAAGCTGTTTTGTGTATGTATTTCTCAAAGCTGTTATCTGAGATGTGTTTCCTGAGTTGGGCTAATGGAAATATTAAACAGTATTTCAAAAATAAATTGGTAGGAAAGTTTTGACTTAATCTCTTCTAAAGTTACTCAGTTCCTCTAGTTACAAAGTTAATCCTCAATTTTTATTATTCAATAGATATCCCTTTCCATCCCTGCATTATTTCACTATCCCTTTACATACTCACACAACCACATAGTCATTGCTTATGGTCAACATCATATTACCTATAGTTTAAGAGTTAAGAGTATAGGTTTTCAATTCAGGCAGAATTAGACTTAAGTTTTTGCTGCACCACTTAATAGCTGCATGACCTTGAAAAACTTACTAGCCCTCTTTCTTTGCCTAAGATTTCTCAACAATAAAATGTGTATATGAATAAAAAATTATTATAAAGATTAAATTTTAAAATAGATACAGTTCTATTTTCTTATCATGGATATTTTTTCAGCTATATCAAGGTATACTTAATATGCCCCAAATTGCACATTTTTAATGTATATATTTTAATGAGTTTGGACATATGTATACATTATGATACCATCACCACAATCAAGGTAATAAACCTATCTATCACCTTCAAAAGACTCTTTTGTCCTCTTGCTTTTATTATTATTTTTTAATGTTAAGAATTCTTGGCATGAGATGACTTCTAAACAAATTGTTAGGTGCACGATACAGTACTGTTAATTATAGGTACTTGTTGTACAGCAGATCTCTAGAACTTATTCATCTTGTATAACTGTCATTTTATACCCGTTGAACAACTGCCCATTTCCCCCTCTCCCTCTCCCCTGGCAACCACCATTCTATTCTCGGTTTCCAAAAGTTTGACTATTTTAGATACCTCATATATGCGGAATCATGTATCTGCCCTTCTGGGACTGACATTTCACTTAGCATAATATCTCCCAGTCCACCCATGTTGCAGCAAATGGCAAGGTTTTGTTTTCTATTTTAAAGCTGAATAATATTCCGTTGTATGTATATACCACAGTTTCTTCATCCATTTGTCTGTCGATGGAAATCTGGGTTGTTTCTCTACCTTGGCTCTTGCGAACAACGTTGCAATGAATGTGGGAATGCAGCTATCTCTTTGAGATCTTGATTTCAATTCTTTTGGATATGTACCCAGAAGTGGGATTGGTGGTTCATTGGCAGTTCTGTTTTTAACTTTTTGAGGAACCTCCATACTGTTTCCAGCATAGAGCTGTTGTCAAAGTTGCTATTGCTGTTATTATTGTTACAAATGTTAAAATTGTTTATATCAATGCTTTTTTACAGATTGACACAACGGCCAGAGTCACTCACAGTAAAGTGAGCTAAAGATGACAACACTGTATAGTACAAGGAGCACATAACTAGGAATCAGAACGTCTGTGATCTAGTTGGAATCTATACCATTAACTAATGGTACATCCTAGAAATGTCATTCTTCTGACTTCAGTTACCTCTTCTATAAAAAAAAAAAGGGCTTTGGATGCGATGAATTGTGTGTTTCCTGTTCTGTTTGTCAGGGACGTATAGTTCAATCTCAATGTGTGCATGTGTGTGTGTGTGTGTGTGTGTGCGCGCATGTGTGTGTGTGCCTAGCTGCTTCTAAGTACAACTTTATTCTAAAAGAAGTAAGGTATAGGTAGCAATGCTTTTCTTAGCTGTAAAAAATTCTATTTTTAAAAGCAGATTGTCTTCTGCCTGTTTCTATCCCCAGTAATAAGTGCCTTCAAACTCTGTAATTCTTCAGTTCTTTTCTAGTTTCTTAAAACTTATGGTCAACAGATGATGTATTATCCAAACAATATAACTTCCCTTTATTCCCCTAATGCTAACCTTGTTATAAAATTGCTGTGCCATTATTTCAATTTTTCAGTCCATAAAACACCAATGACTGTTTACCACTATATTTATTTTTATATTGGTCGTGAAGCATAAGAAAACTCTTAAATTCAGTTCCAAACAACCTTCTCTGAAGAGCACTCAAAAATTAAAAACAGCACTTTAAAATTTAGTTGACTTGGGTTCCCACAATAAAATTGATAGCAGTGATTTAAACTCCTTGTTATAACTCTGAATTACTTTGTTATTGCAGATGTCTCATTATCCTAGTAAAAAAAACACACACAACAAAAAACAACTGCCTAACAAATAGAAGACTGTAAAAAACAATATTTGAGTCTCTACATCTGAATATTTACACCATCCAAAGGAAGCATTCTGGCATTTTCAATTTTCTAACAGCCAAATCAACATATCCATATACTTTACAGGTATTGAAAACATGGGGGCAAATCCTGTACATTTTAAAGTGCTGAAGAGTCATATAGAAAATCAATTACTTCCGCTTACTACAAAGTGGGTAAGTTACTAAATATATCCTGGGGACAAGTCAAAACCACAGCCAATCAACCAGTGTGTAGTACTTCCTGATTCCTCAATGCTTTGTAGCCTGAAAGACATTCCCACTACATCTAGGAATGCAACATGCATTACTAAAGCCAGGACACAGAACTGGGGAGAGGAAGGCAGAGGCTTTGCAAAGCTTGTTTTTAATGTTTTAAGAGTATGAGGCTATCCTCTGGGTGTTTGTAATTCTCTATTTCAAATTAAAAATGAGGCTGTGTGACTTTTTTGCAATACATATCAAGTACAGTTACAAGTATAACTGCTCAGATTATGTTTGCACTCTCAAATTCATTTTATAACAATTGAAATGAAGAAGGAACATTCTGAATAAAGGTTTCAAGTTTGGAGTCCAGATTCCTACAAATCTATAAAGATGGGAAGGGGCATTTGTGCATCATTTCAATAACAAGCTAATTAATTCATCCTATTTCTTTGCTTTTGACTGGAATGATATTAAACCAGAGTGAAGATAGGTTATCCTATGCTGATTAGAAGGGTTAATTGCCACATATATTTTAGAGGAATAAAGATATAAGGCTGAATTGTTTATTTTTGGATAACTAAAGTTTCATTAGAGGGTATAATTCAAAATGATTGTCCTTGAGAGGAAAAGTAATGAAAGGTGTCTAGTGAGTAGAATACAGTATACTTGGAACATCCAAACATAGCCTTTCCTGGAAATATGGTCTTAACAGATATAATTACTTTAGGACCTTGAGATGGAATCATCCTGGATTATTACAGTCTATACCCAACGAATGGTGTCTTTATAAGAAGAGAGACGTAGAGACACACGGAGGAAGTGATGCAGAGATGGAGGCAGAGATCTGAGAGATGCATCTATAAGCTAAGGAATGTCAAGGACTGCCAGCAACCATCAGAGGTTAGAAGACAAACATAGGACATTTTCTCTCAGAGTCTCCAGAAGAAACCAATCCTGCAGACACCTTAATTTCAGATTTCTGGTTTCTCCTGAACTGAAAAAAAATCTGTTCTTTTAAGCCACCACATTTGTGGTAATTTGTTACGACCCCCCTAGGACTAATATAGCATCTTTGATAGTAAAAAGGCTAAAACTTGCTGCTCTATATAGTTATCTTTTTAAACAATTTTGCTTTTCGTCGAAAGAAAATCCTAAAATTTGTATATTTAGAGAGTCAAAATTTTGGCTTGATTATATTAAGCTGAATGTGTTAAATTCCATTTGGCAAAAAACCCATAAATACTAAACAATTCATATCAGTAAGGTCATTCTTCATTTATTTTCTTGACCAGTCCCTTCTTAGTTGTTCAATGGGCATACAGTTAAAGTCAGTGGTAGGAAATCTTCAATTTTGGTAATCAAAAGTTATAACATCAGAGTCTTGACATTTTATTTGTTTTTCACTGTACATATGCAGTTAAAATGCATATTTTATTGTTACAAAAGTAAGCAATAATCACTATTAATATTTTGATATTTAGAACATATTATTCTAAATATTTTCTTACGGATTTTTTGGTTTATAAATATGGACTCATGCTTAATACTGATTTAAAACTGAGTTATTCACTTAACATGCTTTAAATATTTAACATGTAATTTAACATGTTTACGTTACAGTATTCTCAATAGATATACAGTATTCCTTGATATGATTGTGTCCGAATTTTCTAGTTAACTGCCTACAGTTAGATACTTAGGGTCTTTTTTTTTCTTGTTATTTGCTATTAAAGTAACGGTGCAATGAACATGTTTTTAGTTCAAAACTTTGCAAAAAAATATGTCTGCTGAATTGGAACAAACTCCTAGAAGTTGGAAACTTGACTCATACATTTATGAATACACACACATACACACACATACATCTGTATATAACAGAAATCTCCACATTGCTTTCCAGAAAGATTCTAGAAACTTTCTGTCCCACAAGTAGTATATGAGAGTTCATGTTTCTTTTGTACACTTTCCAAAACAGTGTATCATCATTCATTTTTATCTTTATTACTTTAATCAAAGGAAAATGCTAACTCAATTTTGTTTTAATTTGCATTTCTCTGCTAATGAGATTGAACATTTTATTACACTTGTTGGCTATTTATAGTTCTGTAAATGGAATATCCAGTCCTTAGTTTTTCTATTGGAATGCTCATATTTTAATTATTTTATAAAAAAGAAGTTTATTTTATATTTTTAATATTCTTCATTTGAGAAGGAAAAGCAATGATTAAAAGAAGTTTCAGGGCTTCACATGCCAGTATCTATTAAAATACAAGGTTTGGATTAAATTATTCTTAGAGCCTCTTCTTCTATTCAAATATTAACTCTTAGGAATTATACTAAAATTTTTAAAGCAAGAATTGTCAATTTTGGTGATTTATTTTAAAGTAAACTATGTACATGTTGTACCAAATATTCCAGTGAGCAAACATGCCTCACTTCAATATTTTTACCTTCTTCCCATCATTTTATCCAGGAAAAAGACAGGATCTTGGCTTTCCTTAAGCTTTTTAAATGGAATGGTAGAGTGCCATAAGTTCCGCTTAGACTTAATAATACCTTCCTAGGAGATTCTGTCCAGATATAAAACAAGTAATGTAATTTTTTGGTAATCTATTTTGGAAGCACTCTCACAATCACATTAACATTTTATAGGCATAAGAGGCAAAACCTAAAAGGAAAAACCAGCTTTCTATCAAGTCTCATATTGTAGGCTGAGCAAGTAGCTTAAATTGTGTGTTTTATGATTTCAGATGGAAATTTACTGAGTACCTCATACAGAGAAAGGAATAAATAAGGAGTTACTTTCCTTTATTCTCATCTGCGATGATAGTTATCCATTTTCTGTAAGTTATGATTTTTAATTTGCATGTTGTCATGCAGCCAGTTTATGTGCCGTGACCCATATGCTCAACTTGACCCGCCAGTTTTTGCCATGAGCCACCGCTATACGCTTTGCTTTCCAAACCCTTAGTTCATGCTCTCTTTGGTACTACACAGCCCCAAGTGCTGCTTCCACCCTAGACCAAGCCATCACCACATAAAGTGCTGAGGAAAAGGAGAGAATTCCATGTTTGTACATTTACCAGAAGTTCCGGCTTCCCAGGGGGCCGGCAGGAGGTACAAAACAGTTAACAACCTATTGGTGGGCTTACTTTGACCAATGATAGACAAGAGAGGAACTGCTCACGCTTCCTATCCAGCCATCCTCTGTGGGCCACAGCAGTTAAATTAGCTTCTCTAGTGATACCCTACCAAGGCCAAGCAAGCTGTGGGTTTGCTCTAAACTTGGGGCCAGCTCAATAATACGTCATCATTATCTGATTTATTTTCCTCCCTGGCTCATTTTCCTTGTTCCTTCACTCTTGCTTTCCTGGGCTTGCACCCCAAATGCATTAACTTGAAAGCCTGACTCAGTCTCTGTTTTCCAGGAACTGGACTGACATGTATTAATGGTTCCAATAGTTAAAGGAAATATATGATTATTAATCTTATAAAATAAAAAAAATATATCTAAGTACTACATGGAAACTGGGTCCAGTTTTCAGAGAGAATTTTGACCCACTATGAGTTCCACCAACATTGCTATGTAAGTGAATTTACTTTTTTATTTACGGAAAGTAGACTTGTTCTCTTTATTACCCAAACTACCCCTCTCTCCATTTTCTAACTTCATTCTCACTCCTGGACTTTGAGGGAACAGGGCTCAAAATGACTTAAACTTGGAACCATTTGACTACACGACTTTTAAATGTTATTAAACAGGGCTTCCCTGGTGGCGCAGTGGTTGAGAGTCCGCCTGCCGATGCAGGGGACACGGGTTCATGCCCCGGTCTGGGAGGATCCCACATGCCGCAGAGCGGCTGGGCCCGTGAGCCATGGCCGCTGAGCCTGCGCTTCCGGAGCCTGTGCTCCGCAACGGGAGAGGCCACAACAGTGAGAGGCCCGTGTACCACAAAAAAAAAAAAAAAAAAGTTATTAAACTTTTAAAAATTATTTGACAACAGAAGTTGTTGAACCAATAATACTAAGAAACTAATATGGATAAAAATTCAATGATATGTTTATTAAGATGATGATCCAGAAGCAAAATATGTAGTGAAAGCATTACAGGGAATATCAAGTTAAAAATGTAGAGGTTATTCTCGTTCAGACCAGCACATGCCATTTAACAGGAAAAAAATGGTTAAGTTGTTTACCAGCAAAAAATATGTTGATGCTGAGGCATTTAATTCATCAAAACCTTCCAAGACCCCACCACGTGAACACTGACCTGTGAACAGGTACCAGAGGTTGTTTGGCTCCAGTGTTTCCACCTCACCCCTGCGGGTTGTCTTTCTGTGTCGAATTTTATAGCCGGTAATAAATCCATTTTGTGTTCCTGGTGGAGGAGGCAGCCAGCTTACTTTGATACTCTGTAAAATAACAGACGTAAATTAAAAGATTGGAGAAAGGAAGGACAACAGGATAGGGTCAAAGAATTGTGACCACCTAGAGGGGTGGGATAGGGAGGGTGGGCGCAAGAGGGAAGAGATATGGGAACATATGTATACGTATAACTGATTCACTTTGTTATAAAGCAGAAACTAACACACCATTGTAAAGCAATTATACTCCAATAAAGATGTAAAAAAAAAAAAAAGAATTGACACAAACATAAGTGCAAATAAGGCAGAGATGCAAGAAGTGTTAGGGATTACCCCTTAGAACCAAATTAAATCCATTCTTACAACTATATGTCTGATTTTGACAAATTTACACAATTCATTTGGTTGATTACATGCATTATCATCTCTCCTTTGTAAATGTCACTAAAATGACAGTAAAATATTCTAAATGGTATAAACCTATAAGGAATAGATTAATAGGACTCTAGTGAATGAGGGAGGTTAACAAATTTTTTGAAGGTGCAAATGAGGAAAAGTGTGACTGAGCCAAAGGAGAGAGATGAAACCTAAGTACCTCCTTAAGAGATATTAATGAAAACAAGGTGATTGGCAGGACCAAATTCAGGGAAGACTAGAAACTGTTACTTCCTAAATACCTTACAAAGCAGGACAGTTATGTTTCTGAGACAGAAGATGGATTGAAAGTCCTATCACATTCTGCAAAACCAGTCTGCTAACACTCCCTGATCTTGGAGTAGCTGGAAGCTTCATTCTCCAGGGATACTGAAACAGAAGCCACAGATTCAGGGACACCAGGCACAGGAGAGAACAGAGATGAGGGCAAGGGTTGTTAAGTCAATGACATAAGACACTCAAGTCTTCTTCCTTCATCTGATACCCAGAGCAATGGCAACCAGGTGTACACTTCCCAGCCAGAATATCAGATAATTGTTCTCTAGACAAAATTTAAAAGAATAAGAGAAAAGAACAGATAGGTTCCTGATCAATCCCCCAACCGTGAGGAGACCACTTTATAACCTCCACTCATGCACTAGAGTTTGCACTTCATAATCACCTTTTTAGTACTGCATTTTTATGTAAACTGGTAATTTAAGACTATCAGACATTGAAAACAAAGCCTTCGCCATAACATACAGAGAGAAAAACACATAAGAGCATAATGGCACTTGAAGGAAACAGCATTAGTGTAAGGATAAAGGATCCAAAGAACTGTCATTAATACCCTAATAATCAAAGAGAAGCTACTGCATCCATAAATAGGATAAAATACAAGAAAAATAAAAGATTTTGAAAAAGCTTATGACATGTATAATTTGGTTGCACAAATTAAATATTCAATAGATAGATTCAAAGATAAATTAATAGACACCTTCCAAAATTCATTGGGGGAAAAAAGGTAATCAAAGGAAATTGGAGAGAAAAGATAAGAAATCAGAGGTTTAGTCCATAATTTTTGACACCCAAATAGTAAGATGAGAGAATGAAGGAACAGGAAAAATAAAAGACAGTAAATTAGAAAAAACAAAACAAATCAAAACAAAAAACAAAAAAATCTTCCTCCCCAATAAAAACTTTGCAGAACTGGAAAACTTGAGAGCCCATTCTGAAAGGGATGATGGAATATCTAACATAATAAATGAAAAGAACCACATTAAAGCATATTATGTGAAACACTAGAGCCTCATGGGGGAAGGACGATCCAAAAGCTTCCAGAATGAAGAAAAAAAAAAAAGAAGAAAAGGGGTACATAAAACATAATCGGGAATAAGAATAACATCAGATTTCTCAAAAACGTTTAATGTTTGAAAACACTTAAACCTAGAATTTCATGCCAAGCCAAATAAATTATGATGTATGAGGAAACTATAACACAAGCATAAGAACATACACTTGCATAACTATAAGTATAGGGGTATTTCAGATATGAGTGGCCTCAAAGATATCCATCTGTGTACCCTTTATCAGGAGGTTAATGATGGTATGCGCAAGGAAAATGAGAGTGCAAACTAAGGAAGAAAAAGATTTGAAATCCAACAGAGATCCAAATCAGAAAGAGAAATACGGAATTCTCGGAAGATAGTGCGGAAAATAGCAATAAGATGTAAGATTGGATTTGACAAGACACCAGACTCAAAAAAGTACATACTGCATAATTCCATTGATATGAGAAATTCAAGAATAGATACAACTAATCTACAGTAATACAAATCAGAAAAGTAGTTGCCTACGGCAACTTCACTGGAGGATTGATTGGATATGGGTACAAAGAGACTTTTTGGGTAATAAAACTGCATCTTAGTTCATGTCTGTCACATGGGTGGATACAATTGTCAAAACACATTGCTATGGGCTGAATTTTGCCCCCTGCCCTCCAAAACCCCAAATTCATATATTGATATCCTAATCCCCAGTACTTCAGAATGTGATTGAGGGCTTTAAAATAGGCAATGAGGGCTTCCCTGGTGGCGCAGTGGTTGAGGGTCCGCCTGCTGATGCAGGGGACACGGGTTCGTGCGCCGGTCCGGGAGGATCCCGAATGCCGCGGCGCGGCTGGGCCCGTGAGCCATGGCCGCTGAGCCTGCGCGTCCGGAGCCTGTGCTCTGCAACGGGAGAGGCCACAGCAGTGAGAGGCCCGCGTACAGCAAAAAAAAAAAAAAAAAAAAAAAAAAAAAAAAAAATATATATATATATATATATATATATATATGAATACTAATACTTTGATGAAATTTTACATTCATTTTTAAAAAATAAACACACAGAGTTGTTCTTTTGAGAACAGTTGAGAAATAAATGACTGTCAGAAAGAGGCTGAACACAATGTCAAGGAATGGACTTCTGAGCTCTTAGCCCACAACCCAAGGCCACTTTGACATTGTTTCAATTATGTGGGTATAGCAGAGGCAGAGCAATGTTCTCCAGGGAGACCGGGTTTTGAAACCCTTCTTCCAGATCTGCTACAAATTAGCTAGCTCTACAAATGATTAAATTTCTGTAAAAGGATTTAAGAAATCATCTAAAGGCACAGTTATTTGCTCAGCATTTTAAAACATTTCAAAGGACATGCCAACTCTAGTCAATTCTCATAATTTGCAGTAGTTATTTTCTGTAAAGGCACTGCAAACACTGAATTTGGGAGTATTGTAATATTGTTCCCAGGGAAAATACAGGTTTAGGTTCTTGTGAGACTTTGGTCACAACATTTTTGTAAACTCATCAATACATCACCTTGTTTCATACATGTTCCTGTTTAAAGGCACCTTACTTAATATCACTGTTGACTCATTAACATTGAACTCATGGCCAACCGTACTATAATGTATGTCTGAATGGACTTTATTTAATATATGTATTTCTCCTTAAGGTACATCACAGTTTTTTTGCACTTAGGAACACGAGACAACGCTTGAGCTCTACACTTGGGAACCATTTTAAACAGCAAAATTGCCAACAGAAAGCAAAGAAAAAACGGGGGGGAGGGCAAAAAATGTGGTATTTTATTTGGGCATTTATTTGACCACAAAAGGGACACTTAGTTACAATATGAGAACTGAAACAAGAAAACAGAGCATCTCCTTGTTCAGCCTCAGCTGCAAACGTGTGCTCCTGGAGACTCAAAGTTTTCACTGTTCCACATGTGCACAAGTCTGCAAATGACTGTAAAGATACTGTGGGTATTGATTTTGGGACACAAATAAATTTTAGCAGGTAGGTGAGTTTGCACATATAGACTCTACAAATAATAAGGATCAAATATAATTATATAATAAACATAGTTTAATAATTTTAGAGGAACTTAGCTAAATAAAATTAATCTGATTATTTAAGTTGTTAGAATATACTTGAAAGAGTATGGCACTACTGGGATCATTTACTTCACCCCCATTGCCCTTTAAATGTGAGAAGCTAAGTACCACTCTTATTAATACTTGTTAATGCTTTTTTTTGCATTTACTCTAGACCTGGAAACGGTCTAGGCACCGCACATATCTATGTGAGCTATGATTTTACCCTCACAGTGACGCAGTGACTTAAGTCTGTCTTTATGCCCTTTGTACAATCATGTCAATGGGGACATAGAATGGTTAAGTAACTTGAAACCATGTGGCAGTAAGTGATAGAGGCTGGACATGAACTGAGATAATTCCAGTTTGAAGCTGGCATACTTTCCTATTTAATGTTGCTTCTCATGGGAGTTCCAAAGGCTGAGAGTCTAATTCATTCAGTTATTATTCATTCAAAATATATTAACTATATCTCTGCTGTGTTGCAAGCACTGTCTTTGGGACTATGGAAACACTCAAATGAATCATGATAGTACATTCATTCTGGCTGAGGAAACAGAGATGTAAACTCATAATGAAAACAAACTGCTAAATGCTAGAATAGATAATCCCAGAAGATACAGTGGAAATATAATAGAGGGAGAGATTAATTCTGTGTCATGTGGTCAAAAAAGATTTGACGAGCCCATCCTTCAAGTGTGAATAGGACTTCAAGGAGGGGATAAATAAGTTATTTAAGACAGAGTAAATATCAAGAGCAAGTTCAAGGTGTCATGACAGTGTAGAGCCTCTTTAAGTAAAGGTCAAGTAATTGCGCAGTGGCTACAGTAAATGGGACACGTAGGACAACGTAATGAAAAGGCAGATGGAAAAAAAAATCAGTATTTTTAGGCCATGCTAAGGAAACACATGGTTAGATCAATGTGCTCATTTAAGAGAGACAAACTAATGAATAAAATAACAATACACTGTACTCGGCACCCAAAGAATGCACAGCCTTAAATATGCATGCACGCACATGCACGCACACATACATACACGTCATCTCCCCCCTCCACACGTGCACATACATGCACATGCGTGGATGTGTTCTTTGCTCTTAAGTGTTTAGACACTAGTAAAGAAAATCAGATTGAATGACTATCTTATATTTATACTCCCCTACACATCTTATTTTTAGTTTTCAATGCTTCACGATAGTCATGGCTGATATTTTCACCATTTTACAATTTTATAAAGGAGGTAACTGAGGCACAGAGTTAAATGAACAGGCACCTTGTATCATCACAGGGCGATTATCAGACGACTGAGTCTACTGTCCTTTTTATTATTTCATACGAAAATAAATAATCATAGACAACTACTTGGAAATTCTGTTCACCTAAATTCTCCTATCAAAATATTCTTTAAACTGAATTTAAGTAATTGGTTGTTTTTTTTTTTTGCGCTACGCGGGCCTCTCACTGTTGTGGCCTCTCCCGTTGTGGAGCACAGGCTCCAGATGCACAGGCTCCAGACGCGCAGGCTCAGCGGCCATGGCTCACGGGCCCAGCCGCTCCGCAGCATGTAGGATCTTCCCAGACCGGAGCACGAACCCATGTCCCCTGCATCAGCAGGCGGACTCTCAACCACTGCGCCACCAGGGAAGCCCAAGTAATTAGTTTTTAATACATCCAATAGGCCTTCCCACTAGTAGCCCTTGACAAATCAAGAAGGGTCATTTTCTAAGGACTACAGTCTTGTTTTTTTGAAGACAAATTTAAATTTAAACAGAAAATTTTAAGAAAAATGAAGGTCTTAGACCAAGAGGCAAAACCTTATGAGTTAGTGCTTTGCTGTAACTTTGCTGAGTGACCTCTCATGTCTTATAAATGGCCTCAATCTCAATGCACATATTGAAAATGGGAGAATAATTGTGCTTAGTATTTCTACCAAATGATTGTAAATCACTTGATAAGCCTGGAGATTTTAAATGTATTAATGATTACATGAATACTTAGTTTTTGACAGATAATAATTTTTCTTTATCATATATGAGGACTTCCAGTGATTGCATCAATTATTCCCACATGACCAATACCTTAATATCAATGCCTGGCAGCAATAAATGAATAGAATCAGGTATATGCTCTGCATGCCTGGAGGTAAACCCCTCAATGGTTATTATTCATCTTTGGAAGTAATTTCATCATTTTTATTCATCTTCGTATGTGGGTAGCAGCTAAATTTATTAGCATCTTTTATGCTTTCTCATTGATTTCAAGCAATCAGAAGCAGATTGCAAAGATCAAATAGGTTCTGTGCAGGTTCTTCTGCAGATGATATGGCGGGATGTCCCAAATTATATTGTACTTTGAAATTAAATGAAAGTGTTCAGTAACTTTTTCTTATTCAGTGGTATAATGTATCTTATCTTCTCTATGAAACTTAGATTGTCAGTGCTCAGTGGCTCAGATTCTATTGCCCATCCCCTCACCAAGCCACCTAAAGCTGTCACAACCTAGTCTTCATGGGCAAGCCTGGTAATGATTTTTATTAAAAGTACTTAACACGTGTCCTTGACTTTTGAAAAATCAATTCTAGTAGCTGGACTTGACTTTTGGCCCTTTCATTACTTGAGAGCGAGAAAGTAATCCTTTTCCAGTGTTGCAGTGTTTTATCTTGAATCAAGGATTAATTTCTTTTTTTTTTTTCAGATTTGGCAGAAAACAAGAACTGCAAAACTTAACGTCTCCAAATCCCTCCATCCCCTCTTTGGTTACCACAAAAATGAGTTTGTTTAAAAATAAGCATGGTGGAGAGCAGTTAGGTTTATTGACAAAGGATCTCGTTGGCCATTATTTCCTAACTGTCTGAGATAACCCTATCCAATTTGGTGATGTGGTATCATCCTTCTCATGGGCTACATTAATCCACTCCTTAATTCTTCCTTCACTCTAGATGTGCATAAATAGTAACTAAGAAAACCGAAGAAAACATTAATAAGCTCACTACCCCACCCTCACTTTTATTTTCAGAAGCCACGTTTCATAAACTTCAGTTTTCAGTTCCACATATCACATTACACACTTACATCTTGCCTTATTCTCTCTAGGGTGAATTGCAGGGGAAGACCAGCCCCTCTTAAAACATTCAGTTACCATAGTAGAGAGTCTTTTTTAAATTTTTTTCCCCCAATTGAGTAATTATTTATTGAGGATCTGCTTAGTGGGTGAACAACAAAAAGACACATTGTAAACCAAAGTTAATACAAGATTTCAGTCATCAAATGCCTATTTCATGAAGGACACTGTACAGGGGTGGGTATACAGTGATGGATAAGACAAACTGACAATTCTTGAGAAGCCCAGTCTGATGAAGATTGGACAAGGAGTCTGGCCTCAAGGTGGGCCTGGCTAAGAGCACAGACGGATCAAGAGCTCTATTTCTTGGAAATGCGTGTGATACACCAAGGATGATAAAAAGGCCACAAAGCAAGAATTTCTGCTGAGACTTTGAAAGGTCTAAGTGACAAGTTTGGAATAAGGCCTTAATCACCAGGATACAGTCTAGATTTGAGCTGATAATGAATATCTTTTAGAGTTTTGAGAAGAGGAGTCATATTGATTGAGGACATATATTTTGACACCATACAATCACTAAGCAGCTGATAATGCATTATAATTTTTGAGAGTAAAGTACCATTACTCTTGTTTTACATAAGAGATTAAGAAGCCTGCCTAAGGTCTTATAAGTAAAGCGTGACGAAGCCAGGATTTGAACTCCGTTCTATATTAAATCCAAACCCAGAGCTTTTGAGCATTATATTGGAGTGCCTTCAGCAAAGCTGTGGTCTCAGAATCTCCTGGCAGTCTACCATCTACCTTTTTAATAGATTTAATGCCCTGGGAGAAAGCCTTTTTCTTTTCCCCAGCGGTTTTATCTAGATAGCATTCCCATAGAAGGGAATTGGAGGGCACCTTTTGAAAGAAGATCCTTGCAGCAAATAAGAACACCTTGGTTGAAACACAGCAGAAATCTAAGGATCCTGACACTTAACTGAAAGTCAGTTTTAGACTCTGCCCCTTATTTCTCTTCTGTATTTATGGGAACTTGTTGAATCTCATGTGAACTTCCTTGAAGAATGAAATATGCTTTCAGTACTCATGAGGCTCTACAGATTTTATTAAAAAGAGCCCATCAGGGGCTTCCCTGGTGGCACAGTGGTTGAGAGTCTGCCTGCCGATGCAGGGGACACGGGTTCGTGCCCCGGTCTGGGAGGATCCCACATGCCGCGGAGCGGCTGGGCCCGTGAGCCATGGCCGCTGAGCCTGCGCATCCGGAGCCTGTGCTCTGCAACGGGAGAGGCCACAACAGTGAGAGGCCCGCGTACCACACACACACACACACACACACACACACACACAAAATAAATAAATAAATAAATAAATAAATAAAAAGAGCCCATCAGCACTTCTAAAAAACCTGTTTTCATTGTGTCCCCCACGCATCCCCTTATTTACATTCCCTCTGCCACTGCCCTAATTCAGAACATAATTTACCATCGCCCAGAATACAGCCATAGCTAAGTAATTGATCCTCATGCCTCCAGTGTCACACTGCTCACACCCATGTCAGTCACCTTCCTTATCAGTGAATGAGCCATTAAAGCCCTCTGAGCCCAAGTTTTCTCATACGCATTATGAACTAATAACAGGGCCAACCTCAAAGGCTCGTGGTACAGATTATGAAAGTCAGTGTGAACATGCTTAGAAGTTCCATCAGAGTGCTGGTGCACAATAATCATGCAGTAAATTGTAAATATCAGTACTTTAAGGGAGGAAAGAGGAAAAGAAAAAGAGAGGGCAAGAAAGCAGGAGATTTAGAGATAAAGAAGCAGAGAATAAAGAAAGGCAAAAGGAAACAAGGGTAGGAAGGAGAATCAAGAAATGCCATGTACAGTAACAATGTTTAGAATGTGGACTACTTATTTGTCTGCTGATTCAACAATTTTTCTTCTGGAAATCAAAAGGGGCACTGAGAGTGATAAATTACCTAGCAACACTTTTTAAACTCCTTTTCTTCCATGAATATTTATTGAGAAATTTACTCTGTAAAATATTAGTCAAATTTCTTTTTGTAGCCAATAGAACCTTTAGGTGTGGGTGGTAGAGACCTTGGAAAAGGGTGGAGACTAAAGGAAGGCAGAAAAGTGAAGAGAAGCAACATCTATTTTTGGAGGTAGACTTGACAGCACTTGGTGATTTATTGACTGTCAAGTGTAAAGGAGGAAAAGTCATCAAGAATGACTCCTAGGTTTCTGGCATAAGCAACTTGGTAGATGATAATGCATTTACTGTGATAAAGTTGTCTGAAAAATAATCTACTTTCAAAAAGAGTTCACTGGACCTGCTGGTACCATCAATAATGACAATTCACTGAGGATGTAGAAACAAAGGCTACCCATATTGATAATATTCTAGATAATATTGCGAAAGGCATTTTTCTAATTTTATTGTTTAGAGTAAATCACATCTTAATAATATCAAAATTATATAATAACATTTAATATTTAACCTTTGATATGTACCCAAATACTTGGTGAATATTTCAATCAATGCTGAAAATGTCTAATTGAGTTTCAAACTGGAATAGAAATTAATTAATAAAACAGTATTTTAAGCTCTATTATGTACATAATTGTGTGAACAATTTCCACAAAAAGTTTTGCTTTTTTTTTGTAAACCTATATACTTGATGGCTCTAACCAAGTATGGATTTGATAAAATGTCAACAAGGTATTATAAAGGTGTATAAATTTTTTTTCCTGCAGTTATATACTGTTCTTGCAGATCTGACATGTTTTTACTTTACTATCATAAAAACTCCGTCTCTTGTGATAAGCAAAGTCAGAAATTTGGGTAGCATACTATAATTGACATTCTTGAGTTCATGTAGGCAACTGTTATCCAAAATGACCTAAAGCCATTAAGAAAATACTTTGTGTGACACATTTCCAGAGTGAAGTCTGCCAGTACCACATAAAGTTTAAGTTTAATATCTGTGCAATAATAAAAGTCTGGTTATATACAAATTGAGTACTACTTGATTTTAAGTAAAATTTTATGAACATGTCTTAAATTCAGGTAAGAACATTGCTTTGTTTTATTGAAAAAGGAAAGCTAACCTGTTGTGATCTTATATAATGATGCTGAAATAATACAAACACTTTTTCATCAATAGGTTTATTTAGTTGTAAAATAGTCTACCCTTTATCTCTGCCCTGGTGGCCTCTACTCCTCACAGCTAGTGCCAGTGGGACTGCTATCTTGAAATTAAGCTCTACTTGAACTACTTTGGAAAGTTCCTGTCCCTGATTATGTAATATGCTAAGCCACACTGGGACACATTTCTCAGGTTGCTCAACTTCAAATAAAATACTGCAAATTCACTTTGACTTGGGTCCCAGCTTTAGTAACCAGGTTTCTCTGGTGGGGATGTTGCCATGCTTTTTTGTGAATGTTCCTTTGCCTTGTTAATCTGCTTGGTTCATCCAAGACCTCCAAGGCATCCTAGACTGAGTCCTCCAGCGGAGAGTGTCTCCTTTGTGAATCTGTCAGAGGTTGGCGGACTTTCCTGACAATGTTTACTTGCCTCTCTGAATCTAGGCATGTTATCTGCTTTCATACTCTCAACTGCCCAAACCCACTGGCCTTGTGATTCACCCCCTGAAGTGCGTCATCAGCCATTTCTGACACCACCCATCAGGGACAACTGTCATCTACCTTTCTGTTTCTCTGGATACTGTGACCAGTCTTCCTGAAGGAACATCCCTAATCACCTTACTTACTCCTGTTTAGGGACACAACCCTCCTGACACTGGCCCTTAATGCCATACCCATTCATCCCACAGACCTGTCTTCTTCAGGGGTATATAATGGGCACATTCACAAACTATGAGAAAGGTCATCTGGAAAATGCTCCATTTCGTATAAGTTCCATTTTTATATTTCTTAGCTAAGGTAAACTGGGCTATATTTAAATTGACGCTGGGAAACTGACATGCCACCACTTTACTCCTTTCATCAAATTCTGAGAGCTCAACTTTCACAAGCCCAAGGAAAAAAGGGGAAGCTTATGACTTACTTAACCTACTTCATTTTAGAAGCACAGGGGCCTTGAACCAGTAAATTAAGGTCAAATATGTTTCCAAATCTTCACTGTGAGATCCCCAATCCATCACTGTCTAAGGAGACAAAGGGTAGCCCATGTATACTGATAATGTAGCAGTCTGGTAGGCTAGTATTTTTCATACTTGCAAAGTAGCTTTTAAAAAATATTTCTTCAGTTATTTAAATAGGAGGCTTAGAGTTCTATTAGAAGAGTGGACAATAGCTTACAGTGGCCTGGAGAGTTTTTTTGAGAGGTGTGGCTAGTTCAACACTGGTCCCAAACTTGCATGCCCGTTCTGTACAATAAACACTGGTCCTCTCTTTAAGACTTGACTCCAAATGTTAAATAAAGCTCAAATATCAGGCACAGGTACATGGTTTTTTTGTTTTTGTTTTGTTTTTTTGTGGTACGCGGGCCTCTCACTGTTGCGGCCTCTCCCGTTGCGGAGCACAGGCTCCGGACGCGCAGGCTCAGCGGCCACGGCTCACGGGCCCAGCCGCTCCGCGGCATGTGGGATCCTCCCGCATCGGGGCACGAACCCGCGTCCCCTGAATCGGCAGGCGGACTCTCAACCACTGCGCCACCAGGGAAGCCCAGGCACAGGTACATGGAACTAACTATACTGGGATCTCCTTAACTCATAGCTAGTGCTTAGAAAATCTTATTTGATGTTCTGTCTAGCATGTAGTTTTGAATTGCTGTTTAGAGAAAGAGAGAATAGTGTTCTTCAAATAAAAGATATTCAAGAAATATTACAAGATGGATGATAGGAAGTATCCTGTTCCACCCTCAGCTTTTCACTAATTTGCTAAGTGACATTAGGAGTTGTTACCTCACTGCACCAATTGATATCAGAGGACCTTCCCCATCTACCACCTAGTTATTGAGAGGTGATCAATGAGAAAGGGCTTAGAAACTTGAAAACACTGCAAAATTCAAAGTTTTACTCTTATTTAAAATTTTTAAGTTTATAATTATACTTATTACTAGCAATAGTAGTGGTAGAATGTACACCTGTTTTGGATTACACAAAAGGGCATTGAAAACTGAGCAATTTTTTAAAGAATTGACTCATCAGGTCACTTTGGACAAACATGATTAGGTATTGAAGACATAAAAACAAATAAATGAATGAATGGTTCTCAATGAGTCTGAGTTATCTCCAAAAGCACTTCAACTGATCACAGCAACTAGATTACATTTCCCTGGGAAACAACTTTCTTTGCCACTCAGAAACCATTCAGTGGTGAAAAGGTGATTGCTTTATGTTGATTTTACCATATTCTGATGAGTGGCCCAGAGAAAAAGTGCTTTCTCCATTGATTACCAAACCCTTGTTGGAGTTGATTCTCAGGTATGTAACTATGTATGGTCTCAATTTCTGAAAGCAAAATAAAGAAAAAATCAATCGTTCCTGTAGGTCAAGGCTTTCTTGGCCAACTGAATAAAATTAACCAAATACTCCTAAACCAACCAACAAATCACCCACAAATGTAAGAGAGAGTCCAGCCTAAAGAAAAAGAAGAGGAAAAAAAAAAGAGGTAGAATTGCTGTGTATCTAGCATCTTCTTTTTGTGAACTCCTGAATTTAAAATAGCATTTTTTTCATGTGATAATTTGCTATGTATACCCTAGTAGCCAGGCCTATTCTCTTAGGTCCTAGAAACTGGGAATGTAATTTCTAGGCAGTATTCACATCTCAACAAAATTCCATTACAAGAAAGCAATTTGATTGTTCCCTAGAGTTCATGATAAAGCGATCTTACAAGTAATACATTTCAAAATTTGTCAGTATCAATAGTCTTTATTCTCCAGTCCTAAGTCATTCCCTGGAAGTGAGCTGGATGTTTAGGGAGGCTCATTAACTCTTTCATATCGCTAAATCCTTTCTCACACTATTCATGTCTACTCAATAGAGCTACTAAAAGCAATAAAATAGCCTTGATGCAGGAACTAGAGTTCTGAAAGCCAGAACACAAATACATCAGGGGAGTTATCTGCAAAAGTATACCCTTGAAAGGCACAAGAAAATAGACCAATATATAACTTAAGGCAGAAAATACAGTGCTCACTTATTTCCCATTCCTTGTTTGTTTTAGAATATAGAAACCAGGATACTATTTGAGCAGTAAGTTGAATGAGGTAACTTCAGGATAATTGATTTCACCAGATATTTAAGCACCCTGAGGCAAAGAGATAAGAATTTAAGTACTGATTTGAGCCTTATGAAAATTCTTTCACGTCTGAGATAAAGTGCATTTATCAAGAATCACCAGTAGGAATTCAGGGTATTGCAATAATGCACTCATGCTAAAATGATCAGCATATACTAACTTGGTCTGGAAATAATGAAACTTAGTTTAAATGTTATACATTGCTCAATAAAAGAATAAAAACCATAATTTTTACAACACCATGATTTTTAGAGTAATAAAACCAGAACCTTTAAAATTCTTGTCACAAAAACAATCTCCATCTAATGTATGATGGAAGAAATATGATTGCAAATCAGTCTCACCCTGTATAGAACAAGCCTTTTTTGCTTTTACACATATCAAAGTTTAGACATGTCCAATATTTAGGGATAAACAGCTGAGTCTATATTAAATAAGGGAATAAAACCTTAGTATGAAACATTTTTTTTAAAATGCAGATGCAGCTATTTAACAGAGGCATATCTTCAAGCACACTGTCAAATTAGGCCCTAAGTAATTAATCTCTGAAACCAGCAGGCTTTCAATCTCAGAGCAGTCATCTCAGAGACATGACTTACCATGTAATTACATGGGACATTACAATGTACTTATGAGGTCATTTGTTACAATGTACAGTAATTACAGAGTACTTACATAGCTATTTATGTCTTATAAAATGAAGTGAGACTAAATATTTTAATTGTGTTGGAGAAATAAGGGAAAATATTTGAGTTCCACATGTCAGGTGAGATTATAGGTCAGATTCACGTAACTCGCATTAACAGCTGGTTGTCTCCAGAATCACAGGTGTTCTGTGGTGCTTTCTTATTGGGAATGAAGGTTTGAGAAATATTCCTGAAGTAAGTGGAACTGTTCTGATGAACAGCTGAAGTAAGTGGAACTGATGAAGTAAGTGGAACTGTTCTCAATTGCAGTCTTCAGGTAATACCAGAAGACAGGTCAATAATACAATTTGCTATTTACAGTTTACACCCAAACCATTAATGTCCAGGTGTCAATAGAGTTGCCAGACTAAAAACAATGAAATACACAATGTTTTCATAAATGACACACCACACCACTAGATAGAATAATAGCAGTCCTTATGTTTTTCACTTCTGTTACTTTCAATAAATAATAGTATTTGCTTGGATTTTCAGAGCCCTTCTTCTCAAATACATAGCCTACACCATTCTCACTTTTTAAAAAAGAGAACTCTTTAAGGTAAAATTTCCAAGTTGTGTTTTTTCCAAGTTTCTTTTCCTTATCTCATTCTGTACTTGAAAATTCTTAGGTAGCCTAACGGGTGAATTATGGCAGCAGAAAAAAGAGGTTTCTGTGCTTGTTACATCTGAAACATCACTGATATATGAATAATGAGGAGCGCTGATTTAAAAAATTAAAATTAAAAATATTTTTGGATTGTTAATGATCTATTCTCTTTGGATTAATGCCTAAAGTAAATCTTACTATTATTTACATACATTATTATATCAATTTATTCATTAAACATCCTGATTGGCTGCTGTGTTCCAGGCCTGGTGCACAAGGGCATATGCGCCTAAAACATTTTCCTTGAAGAGCATGGTCCTTTCCAGAGATAGATTCTATGATGATGTTGATAGATTGGCCTTACTAAATCTACTAAGCTAAACAGACATACCATACTATGGTCTCTCTTTCAGAAAATAAATTATGGCTTTATATTTAGAGTTTATGCCTTAAAATTAGAATGGTCATTATCTGATGGATCATGACATCATCTTACCCAGACTTCGCTTACTCTGGCTAAGCTGCCTCCCATTCACGTGATTCAATGATTGGAAACTACGAGATAATGTTTTGTTATGATGGTACAGACAGAATTCTCCTTTCTACGCTTTAGACTGTTTTGAGAATTTCAACAATCATTTTTCCAAAGGAATAAATGTCAACTCTTTTTTGTCATGTAGATATTCTAACCACCAAATTGCTATAAATATGTGAGCTAATTAATTACTGTGAAGGCTGATCAGCAGGTTGACAGTGCTATTGACCACAGCCTCCTGACAAAACAGGGATTCTATCAGTGTTTAATGACTGCTACATTCCTATATAAGGGTCCCCAAATTTGCCAAATTCGGATACTCAGGACCCACAGAACCATCTGCAGAATGTTTCCTGTTAATATGCAAATAAACCAATTAAAATGCACTGACTCATTCTACAGCCAGTCAGGTCTATTCTGATCTACTGCATCAATTTTATTTATACATGCAGAAAGAGCAGGTCCATTTTCCACTAAAGTTCAGAGAAGCTACTCAGAGAGTTGTTGAGAACATAGTCTCAATAACTCATTCCAATTTAAGACCAGTAAGAGGTAGTTTACTTTTGAAAAAAATTATGGGTAACTGTCAATACTTCAATCAGTATTTCAATTAGATATGCAATCATTATGTGTATAATTGATTAACAATTAACAGCACCTGTAGCTGGCTATAATTTTAAGTACTCATTACATTATGGCTGATTAGTTAAAATGATGTCTGCATGAGTACTACTGGATTATAAAGAAAATGATAAAACAATTCCAGAATAATTAGTCTATTAGAATTGGGATTAAGACAAATTCAATAAAATATTTCTAAAAATTTTTTACTTTAAACAATGTTAATGGATTTTCCTTAACCTATACAACATGGAGAGAAGCTGACCAATGATCATTTCAATGTAAGTAATCTACCATTTTCCTGGAAGATGAGGAAGTAGTTCAGAATAAGCCATTGTCCATCAGAACAATAGGCATGAGAAAGGAGATCCTAGGTAACAATACAGCCCCATTTCTAATCTGCTTTATAAATATGCATGTTTTAGAAATGGAAAGGTTTTTTGATCTTTTATTACAAATATGTCAGTCTAGTAAATAGACATTCTCATAAGAGATATTAAGCTCTCTTTTTTAGGCACAATGTGAACCTGAAAAATGGTTTCACACACAGTTTTGTAAAAGAGAGAAAATTAGTCTTTAACTACAATACCTTAAAACTAGGCCATAGTAGCAAAACATTCTGGTGTGCAAACTACTATGTGTTTTAATTTTGGCATTCCGAGAAGTTTGTAGTAAATTAGGTACTAGTATTAGAACCAATAATTCTTCCAAATTAAAAAATATATATTCTGCACAGTTTCATATATTACAACAAATTTTTTTGAGGATTTAGGACCTCACACAATTGATTGAGGCATGAGATAAAGTAACTTTTTTACAATGATTTTTGGTATAAATGAAATATTATACAAATGACTGATATTTACTTCTGTTTGAAACTCTTCATTATAAAAATATTCAAACAAATACATATACAGAATAGTATAAGACACCACTTCACAATCACCAGGATAGCTATGATCAAAAGACAATAACAACAGGGCTTCCCTGGTGGCGCAGTGGTTGAGAGTCTGCCTGCCAATGCAGGGGACACGGGTTTGTGCCCCGGTCCGGGAAGATCCCACATGCCATGGAGCGGCTAGGCCCGTGAGCCATGGCCGCTGAGTCTGCACGTCCGGAGCCTGGGCTCCGCAATGGGAGAGGCCACAACAGTGAGAGGCCCGCACAAAGCAAAAAAACCCACAAAAGAACAAAACAAAAAAAAGACAATAACAACACTGTAAGGATGTGGAGGAATTAGAACCTTCATACACTGCTGGGAAGAACGTAAACTGGTGCAGCTGCTTTGAAAAATAATCTATCAATGCCTCAAAAGACTAAAAATAGAATTAAATATGACCCAGCGATTTCTTCCTAGGCATTCTCAAAGAGAACCGAACACATACATTCACACAAAAACTTATATACAAATGTTCATAACAGCATTATTCATAATAGTGAAAGACAGTGGAAACAACTCAAATGCCCACCATCTGATGAATGGATAAATAAAATGTGGCATGTCCATACAATGGAATATTATTTGACCATGAAAAGAAATGAAGTACTGATACATGCCATACCATGGATGAATATTGAAAATATTATGCTAATTGAAAGAAGTCACACTTGAAAGATGACACAGTGTATCGCTCCATTTATGCAAAATATGCAGAACAGGGAAACTGTAGAGACAGAAAGCAGACTAAAGATTCTTTTTGGCTGATGGAGGGACAACGTAAGAGGAAAATGAGGGGTAATGGCTAAAGTATACAGATTTTTTTTTAGGGGAGATAAAATAATACAATTAATTGTGGTGATGGCTTCAACTTTATTTTTTTAATTTTTAAATTTAATTTTATTAATTTTTTTATACAGCACGTTCTTATTAGTCATCAATTTTATACACAAGAGTGTATACCTGTCAATCCCAATCGCCCAATTCATCACACCACCCTCCCCACCCCACCGCAGCTTTCCCCCTTGGTGTCCATATGTTTGTTCTCTACAGCTGTGTCTCAACTTCTGCCCTGCAAACCGGTTCATCTGAACCATTTTTTTAGGTTCCACATACATGCGTTAATATACGATATTTGTTTTTCTCTTTCTGACTTACTTCACTCTGTATGACAGTCTCTAGATCCATCCACATCTCAACAAATGACCCAATTTCGTTCCTTTTTATGGCTGAGTAATATTCCATTGTATATATGAACCACATCTTCTTTATCCATTTGTCTGTCGATGGGCATTTAGATGGCTTCCATGACCTGGCTATTGTAAAGAGTGCTGCAATGAACATTGGGGTGCATGTATCTTTTTGAACTAAGGTTTTCTCTAGGTATATGCCCAGAAGTGGGATTGCTGGATCAAATGGTAACTCTATTTTTAGTGTTTTAAGGAGCCTCCATACTGTTCTCCATAGTGACTGTATCAATTTACATACCCACCAATAGTGCAAGAGGGTTCCCTTTTCTCCACACCCTCTCCAGCATTTGCTGCTTGTAGATTTTCTGAAGATGCCCATTCTAACTGGTGTGAGTTGATACCTCATTGTAGTTTTGATTTGCATTTCTCTAATAATTAGTGATGTTGAGCAGCTTTTCATGTGCTTCTTGGCCACCTGTATGTCTTCTTTGCATAAATGTCTATTTATGTCTTCTGCCCATTTTTGGATTGGGTTGTTTGTTTCTTTAATATTGAACTGCATGAGCTGTTTATATATTTTGGAGATTAATCCTTTGTCTGTTGATTCATTTGCAAATATTTTCTCCCATTCTGAGGGTTGTCTTTTCATCTTGTTTATGGTTTACTTTGCTGTGCAAAAGCTTTGAAGTTTCATTAGGTCCCATTAGTTTATTTTTATTTCCATTACTCTAGGAGGTGGATCAAAAAAGATATTGCTGAGATTTATATCAAAGAGTGTTCTTCCTATGTTTTCCTCTAAGAGTTTTACAGTGTCCGGTCTTACATTTAGGTGTCAAATCCATTTTGAGTTTATTTTTGTGTATGGTGCTAAGGAGTGTTCTAATTTCATTTTTTTACATCTAGCTGTCCAGTTTTCCCAGCACCACTTATTGAAGAGACTGTCTTTTCTACATTGTATATCCTTGCCTCCTTTGTCATAGATTAGTTGACCACAGGTGTGTGGGTTTATCTCTGGGCTTTCTATACTGTTCCATTGATCTATGTTTCTGTTTTTGTGCCAGTACCATATTGTCTTGATTACTGCAGCTTTGTAGTATAGTCTGAAGTCAGGGAGTCTGATTCCTCCAGCTCCGTTTTTTTTCCTCAAGACTGCTTTGGCTATTCGGGGTCTTTTGTGTCTCCATACACATTTGAAGAGTTTTTGTTCTAGTTCCGTAAAAAAAGCCATTCGTAATTTGATAGGGATTGCACTGAATCTGTAGATTGCTTTGGGTAGTATAGTCATTTTCACAATATTGATTCTTTTTTTTTTTTTTTGCGATACATGGGCCTCTCACTGTTGTGGCCTCTCCCACTGTGGAGCACAGGCTCCAGACGTGCAGGCTCAGCGGCCATGGCTCACGGGCCCAGCCACTCCGCGGCATGTGGGATCTTCCCAGACCAGGGCACGAACCCATGTCCCCTGCGTCGGCAGGCGGACTCTCAACCACTGCGCCACCAGGGAAGCCAAACTTTACCAAACTTTACCAAACGTTACCAAATTCATTGATTAGCTCTAGTAGTTTTCTGGTGGCATTTTTAGGATTCTCTTTGTATAGTATCATGTCATCTGCAAAGAGTGATAGTTTACTTCTTCTTTTCCAATTTTTGCTCCTTTTATTTCTTTTTCTTCTCTGATTGCTGTGGCTAGGACTTCCAAAACTATATTGAATAATAGTGGTGAGAGTGGACTTCCTTGTCTTGTTCCTGATCTTAGAGGAAATGGTTTCAGTTTTCCACCATTGAGAATGATGTTTGCCGTGGGTTTGTCATATATGGCCTTTATTATGTTGAGGTAGGTCCCTCTATTTCCACTTTCTGGAGAGTTTTTATCATAAATGGGTGTTGAATTTTGTCAAAACCTTTTTCTGCATCTATTGAGATGATCATATGGTTTTCATCCTTCAATCTGTTAATATGGTGTATCACATTGATTGATTTGCATATATTGAAGAATCCTTGCATCCCTGGGATAAATCCCACTCGATCATGGTGTATGATCCTTTTAATGTGCTCTTGGATTCTGTTTGCTAGTATTTTGTTGAGGATTTTTGCATCTATATTCATCAGTGATATTGGTCTGTAATTTTCTTTTTTTGTAGTATCTTTGTTTGGTTTTGGTATCAGGGTGATGGTGGCCTCATAGAATGAGTTTGGGAGTGTTCCTTCCTCTGTAATTTTTTGGAAGAGTTTGAGAAGGATGGGTGTTAGCTCTTCTCTAAATGTTTGAAAGAATTCACCTGTGAAGCCATCTGGTACTGGACTTTTGTTTGTTGGAAGATTTTTAATCACAGTTTCAATTTCATTACTTGTGATTGGTCTGTTTATACTTTCTGTTTCTTCCTGGTTCAGGCTTGGAAGGTTATACCTTTCTAAGAATTTGTCCATTTCTTCCAGGTTGTCCATTTTATTGGCATAGAGTTGCTTCTAGCAGTCTCTTAGGATGCACTGTATTTCTGCGGTGTCTGTTGTAACTTCTCCTTTTTCATTTCTAATTTTATTGATTTGTGTCCTCTCCCTCTTTTTCTTGAGGAGTCTGGCTAATGGTTTATCAATTTTGATTATCTTCTCAAAGAACCAGCTTTTAGTTTTATTGATCTTTGCTATTGTTTTATTTGTTTCTATTCATTTATTTGTGCTCTGATTTTTATGATTTCTTTCCTTCTGCTAACTTGGGGTTTTGTTTGTTCTTTTTTCTCTAGTTCCTTTAGGTGTAAGGTTAGATTGTTTATTTGACATATTTCTTGTTTCTTAAGGTAGGCATGTATAGCTATAAACTTCCCTCTTAGAACTGTTTAGTTGCATCCCATAGGTTTTTGGATTGTCATGTTTTCATTCTCATTTGTCTCTAGGTATTTTCTGATTTCCTCTTTGATTTCTTTAGTGGTCTCTTGGTTATTTAGGAACGTATTATTTAGCCTCCATGTGTTTGTGCTTTTTACGTTTTCTTCCCTGTAATTCATTTCTAATCTCATAGCGTTGTCGTCAGAAAAGATGCTTGATATGATTTCAATTTTCTTAAATTTACTGAGGCTTGTTTTGTGACCCAAGATGTGATCTATCCTGGAGAATGTTCCCTGAGCACATGAGAAGAAAGTGTAATCTGCTGTTTTTGGATGGAATGTCCTATAAATATCAATTAAGTCTATCTGGTCTATTGTGTCATTTGAAGCTTCTGTTTCTTTATTTTCATTTTGGATGATCTGTCCATATGTGCAAGTGAGGTGTTAAAGTCCCCCACTATTTTGTGTTACTGTCAATTTCCTCTTTTATAGCTGTTAGCAGTTACCTTATTTATTGAGGGGCTCCTATGTTGGGTGCATATATATGTTTATTATTGTTATATCTTCTTCTTAGATTGATCCCTTGATTATTATGTAGTGCCCTTCCTTGTCCCTTTTAATATTCTTTATTTTAAAGTCTAGTTTATCTGATATGAGTATTGCTACTCCAGCTTTCTTTTGATTTCTATTTTCATGGAATATCTTTTTCCATCCCCTCACTTTCAGTCTGTATGTGTCCCTAGGTCTGAAGTGGGTCTCTTGTAGACAGCATATATATGGGTCTTGTTTTTGTATCCATTAAGCAAGCCTGTGTCTTTTGGTAGGAGCATTTAATCCATTCATGTTTAAGGTAATTTTTTTTTTTTTTTTTTTTTTGCAGTATATGGGCCTCTCACTGTTGTGGCCTCTCCCATTGCGGAGCACAGGCTCCAGACGCGCAGGCTCAGCAGCCGTGGCTCATGCTCCCAGCTGCTCCGCGGCATGTGGTATGTTCCCGGACCGGGACACGAACCCGTGTCCCCTGCATTGGCAGGCAGACTCTCATCCACTGCGCCACCAGGGAAGCCCTAAGGTAATTATTGATATGTATGTTACTATGACCATTTTCTTAATTGTTTTGGGTTTGTTTCTGTAGGTCCTTTTCTTCTCTTGTGTTTCCCACTTAGAGAAGTTCCTTTAGCATTTGTTGTAGAGCTGGTTTGGTGGTGCTGAATTCTCTTAGCTTTTGCTTGTCTGTAAAGCTTTTGATTTCTCCATCGAATCTGAATGAGATCCTTGCCAGGTAGAGTATTCTTGGTTGTAGGTTCTTCCCTTTCATCACTTTATGTATATCAGGCCACTCCCTTCTGGCTTTGAGAGTTTCTGCTGAGAAATAAGCTGTTAACCTTATGGGCATTTCCTTGTATATTATTTGTCATTTTTCCCTTGCTGCTTTCAATATTTTTTCTTTGTCTTTAATTTTTGCCAATTTGATTACTATGTGTCTCAGCGTGTTTCTCCTTGGGTTTATCTTGTATGGGACTTGCTGCACTTTCTGGACTTGGGTGGATATGTCCTTTCCTATGTTAGGTAAGGTTTCTACTATAATCTCTTCAAATATTTTCTCCGGTCCTTTCTCTCTCTCTTCTCCTTCTGGGACCCTTATAATGCGAATGCTGTTGTGCTTAATGTTGTCCTAGAGGTCTCTTAGGGTGTCTTCGTTTCTTTTCATTCTTTTTTCTTTATTCTGTTCTGCAGCAGTGAATTCCACCGTTCTGTCTTCCAGGGCACTTATCCGTTCTTCTGCCTCAGTTATTCTGCTATTGATTCCTTCTAGTGTAGTTTTCATTTCAGTTATTGTATTGTTCATCTCTGTTTGTTCTTTAATTCTTCCAGGTCTTTGTTAAACATTTCTTGCATCTTCTCCATTTTTGCCTCCATTCTTTTACCGAGGTCCTGGATCATCTTCACTATCATTATTCTGAATTCTTTTTCTGGAAGGTTGCCTATTTCCACTTCATTTAGAGGTTTTCCTGGGGTTTTATCTTGTTCCTTCATCTGGTACATAGCTCTCTGCCTTTTCATCTTGTCTATCTTTCTGTGAATGTGCTTTTTGTTCCACAGACTGCAGGATTGTAGTTCTTGCTTCTGCTGTCTGCCCTCTGGAGGATGAGGCTATCTAAGAGGCTTGTGCAAGTTTCCCGATGGGAGGGACGGGTGGTGGGTAGAGCTGGCTGTTGCTCTGGTGGGCTGAGCTCAGTAAAACTTTAATCTGCTTGACTGATGTTGGGTGGGGCTGGGTTCCCTCCCTGTTGGTTGTTTGGCCTGAGGCAACCCAACACTGGGGCATACCTGGGCTCTTTTGTGGGGCTAATGACAGACTCTGGGAAGTCTCACACCAAGGAGTACTTCCCAGAACTTCTGCTGCCAGTGCCCTTGTCCCCATTGTGAGCCACAGCCACCCTCCGCCTCTGCAGGAGACCCTCCAACACTAGCAGGTAGGTCTGGTTCATTCTCCCCTGGGGTCACTGCTCCTTCCCTTGGGTCCCGATGCGCACACTACTTTGTGTGTGCCCTCCAAGAGTGGAGTCTCTGTTTCCCCCAGTCCTGTCGAAGTCCTGCAATCAAATCCCACTAGGCTTCAAAGTCTGATGCTCTAGGAATTCCTCTTCTCGTTGCTGGACCCGAAGATTGAGAAGTGTGATGTGGGGCTCAGAACCTTCACTCCAGTGGGTGGACTTCTTTGGTATAAGTGTTCTCCAGTCTCTGAGTCACCCACCCAGCCGTTATTGGATTTGATTTTACTGTGATTGTGCCCCTCCTACCATCTCATTGTGGCTTCTCCTTTGTCTTTGGATGTGGGTTATCTTTTTTGGTGAGTTCCAGGGTCTTCCTGTTGATGACTGTCCAGCAGCTAGTTGTGATTCTGGTGGCTGGCTTCAGCTTTAAATGGGTGAGTTGTGTGGTATGTGAATTATATCTCAATAAAGATATTACAAAAAGAACAACTGCACCACAAAAAAAAAAAAATTAGAATAGGGTAATGAACCCCCACGTGCCCATCGCCTGACTTCAAATTTTCAGTTCATTTCCACTCATTTTATATATATATATATATATATATATATATATATATATATATATATATATATACATACATACACTAAACCCTCTGGGATTTTATTTAAAGAAATTCTATATATGTCTGTAAAGTGGAGAAATACACCTGCATATGTGGCTCTTGCTATAAGTGGGAAGTACATTCTGCAGGGACCTGAATACAATCTATTTTTATCCTCCATCGCCGGCACAGTGTCCTGTCCATATGGTACTCGAGAATGTTTGCAGATCACAGAAGGAAAGGAAACAGTGGAGCAGTTCAGTGCCTCTCCACTGCTTCAGGTTCTTCCTGTGAGGATATTTAGAAGGTAAGGTACAATTAGGGGCCAAAGCATCTCCAAAGAGCTCAGTTACAAACGGGAGCTCTAATCAAGTCTGTGAGAAAATTCGGGGATGCTCCATTCTAACTGCTTTTTAAAATTTTTGTATAACAGAACTAGAAGGTGAAATGTGGTTCCAGGCTACATAGAATTTTTTGGGGGAAGGGGTGGGGGTCAGGAAAGAGGGATATAGAGTAAAGGTTAGTGAACTACTATATACAAATGAATCGTGTGAAGTTTACAAAAGGTCTCAGAAAAATATCTTCTAGGCTTATTTATTTGCTTAAGCCCAAGAAAATAAAATGAGAATATATGTAAGGTTTTCATGGGTTATATTCTTTTTCTAATCGTGTTTACCATAGTTCTAAGTTTCCATTCATTTTTCTGATTATTTGATTAATGTCTTTTGAGCTCCTAAGAACTTAAGCTCATAAACTCTCCCGCTGTTTCTTACCACAGGGTCCCCAGTGCCAACAACGTCTAAAACTTATAATATATTCAATAAATAGTTGTTGACATGAAATAGAAACTAAAAACAAAACAAAACAGTAGATCAATAAAACTAAGAGCTGGGTCTTTAAAAAACTAAACAAAATTGATAGACATTTAGCCAGACTCATCAAGGAAAGAGAGTGGGCCCTAATAAATAAATCAGAAATGAAAGAGGAAAAGAAGAAAACTTTATCTGACACCCACAAAAGTACAAAAGATCATGAGAGATTATTATGAACAATTATATACCAATAAATTGGTCAACCTAGAAGAAAGAGATTAATTCCTAGAAATGTACAATCTCCCAAGACTAAATCAGGAAGAAATAAAAAAAATATGAACAGACCAATGACCAGTAATGAAACTGATTCAGTAATTTTAAAAACTCTCAACAAACAAAAATCTAAGACTAGATGGCTTTACCAGTTAATTCTATCAAACATTTAGAGAAAAGGCAACATCTATCCTTCTTGAGCCAATCAAAAAAAATATAAGAGGAAGGAATGCTTCTCAACTCCTTCTATGAGTCCAGCATCACCCTGATACCAAAACCAAAGATACCATACACAAAAAAGAAAATTACAGGGCAATATCACTGATGAACATAGATGCAAAAATCTTCAACAAAGTATTACCAAGCCAAATTCAACAATACATTAACAGGATTATATACTATGATCAAGTGGGATTTATCACAGAGATGTAAGGATGGTTCAATATCTGAAAAGTCAATCAATGTTATATACCACATTGACAAACTGAAGAATAAAACTCATATGGTCATCTCAATAGATGCAGAAAAAACTTCTGACAAAATTCAATACCCATTTATGATAAAAACTCTACAGAGTGGGTTTAGAGAGAATATGCCTCAACACAGTGGAGGCCATACATGTCAAACTCACAGCCAACATCACAATTAATGATGAAAAGTTGAAAGCATTTCCTCTAATATCAGGAAAAAAAGAAGGATGCCCACTCTCACCACTTTTATTAAACATAGTACTGGAAGTCTTAACCACAGAAACTGGATAAGGAAAAGAAAAAAAGGAATCCAAATTGATAAAGGAAGAAGTAAAACTGTCACTGTTTGCAGGTAATATGATACTATATTATAGGAAACCCTAAAGACACCACCAAAAAACTAATGAATTCAGTAAAGCAGGATACAAAGTAAATACTAAGAAATATGTTGCATTTCTATATATTAAAAACAGAAAGAGAAATGAAGAAATCAGTCCCATTTGCAATTACATTAAAAAGAATATCTAACAATAAATCTAACCAAGGAGGTAAAAGATTTGCAATCATAAAACTATAGGACACTGATAAAAGAAAATGATGTGACTAAATAGAAAAATATACTGTACTCATGGACTGAAAGAATTAATATTGTTAAAATAATCATACTACTCAAGACAATCTACAGATTCAATGAAATCCCTGTCAAAATACCAAGGGTATTTTTCATAGAACTAGAACAAATAATTCTAAAATGTGTATGGAAACACGAAGGATCCCAAATAGCCAAAACAATCTTGAGAAAGAAAATAAAAAAGCTGTGGGTATCACCCTCTCTTACTGCACTACAAAGATACACTACTACTGTATCTACTACAAAGATACAGTAATTGAAACAATATGGTATTGGCACAAAAACAGACAAAAAGACCAATGGAACAGAATAGAGAACCCCCAAATAAACTGATGCTTATATGAACAATTAATCTACAACAAAGGAGGCAAGAATATACAATGGGTAAAAGTCAATCTCTTAAATAAATAGTGTTGGGAAAACTGGACAGCTACATGTATAAGAATGAAACTGGACTACTGTCTCACATCATATACAAAAATAAACTAAAAATGAATTAAAGACTTAAATGTAAATGCTGAAACCATAAAACTCTGAGAAGAAAAGTTAGGTAGTATGCTCTTTGACATTGATCTTAGCAATTTTTTTTTTTTTTTTTGATCTGTCACCTCAGGCAAGGGAAACAAAAGCAAAAATAAACAAATGGGACTACCTCAAGCTAAAAAGCTTTTGTAGAGTGAAGGAAACCATCATCAAAATGAAAAGGCAGACTACTGAATGGGAGAAGATATTTGCAAACAGTACACCTGACAAGTGGTTAAAATCAAAACTATAGAAAGAACTCATATAATTCAACATCAAAAAATACAAACAACTTGATTAAAAAATGGACAGAAGACCTGAATACACATTTTTCCAAAGAAGACATTCAGATGGCCAACGGACACAGGAAAAGATGCTCAACAACACTTACCATCGGGAAATGCAAATTGAAACCACAATGAGATACCACCTCACACCTTTTAGAATGGCTATCATCAAAAAGATAACAAATAACAAGTGCTGGCAAGGATGTGGAGGAAAGGGAAACTTTGTGCACTGTTGGTGGGATTGTGAATTGGTGCAACCACTACGGAAAATATATGGAGGTTTCTCAAAAAATTAAAAATAGAACTACCATGTGATCCAGCAATTTTATTTCTGGGTATTTACCAGAATAAAACAAAAACATTAATTCGAAAAGATACATGCACTCTAGTGTTCATCACAGCATTATTTACAACAGCCAAGATATGGAAGCAACCTAAGTGTCCATCAATAGATGAATAGATAAAGATGATGTCGTATATATAGATAATGGAATTATTCAGTAATAAAAATTGAAATCTTTCCATTAACAGCAACATAGATGGATCTAGAAAATATCATGCTAAGTAAAATTAAGTTAGATAAAGACAGAACATCTTATGGATATCACTTATGTGTGGAATTTAAACAACCAACCAACCAATCAAAATAAAAACAAACTTTACAGATGCAGAGAACAGATGGGTGGTTGCCAGAGGGGAGGGGGTGTCAGTTTGGGAAAAATACGTGAAAGAGATTAAAAGGTACAAACCTCCAGTTATATAATAAATAAGTCACAGGGATGTAATATATAGAATATGGAATATGGTCAATAATGTTATAATAACTTTGTATAGAGACACATAGTTACTAGATTTTGTGGGTGATCATTTCAAGATGAATGTAAATGTTAAATCACTATATAGGACATCTGAAACTAACATAATCTTGTATGTCAACTATATAAATAAGTAGTTGTTGAACAAATTAATAAGCATTTTAATGAAATTGGTTCTTTATTTAATCAAATCCATCTTCACATCATAGTACTTTCCTTTTCTTTGTTACGAAAATACCAAAAGCATTGCTATTGCACTTAGAAAACATATTATGGGCCTGATTTTGGCTCACACATGCAATGAATAAAGAAACAAAAGAATGAAAGAAGAGGTGATAGCTCTTGAGGATTTTGACAGAAGTCTGAAGAAAAAATGGAAGGGGCTAAAAAGTATACTTGTGAGAAAGAGAATGATTACTTAAACTCAAATGAAATAAATTTTATTGGGAAAAGAACAATTTTAATTATGGTTCTCTATAACTTCCATCAGGTGATGCCCTCAGCTCCCTGGAGTAAGAATGGGGACATGTTGGGAGGAAGAGTGTTGAAGGGATGAAGGGAAGTGTGGAGTCCATGGTACTCAGGAGGAGGGTGGGCAGGTCATATGGTTGCACGTTGTCAAGATGGATGCTTATGACACAAGGTGGGCCTATAGTACTGGCAAATTTATGCTATACTTAATGAAAAATGAATTTAAGTAAATACCAAGCAAGTAATAATCATGGCACACATATGTATTTTGGAGTAGAATTATAGATTGGAAATATATATATACACACACATACATACATACATATATATATATATAAACATAATGTAAATATATAAGTAGTACAGATTTATATGAATGTAATTAATATAAATATATAAGTAGTATATATCTATGTGAATATAATTAATAAATTATATATATATTCTTACAGATCTTGATTATATACAATTATAATACTAGCCCATGCTTTAATTTTCCTTCTCAGTTTCTTTTTGGTATGAAGGAAGTAGTCTAGGAGAACTATGGAGGAAGCATAACCGAAAGGCTATCTTTTGATATTATACTTTAAATTTACTATCTGCCCTTATTATCTATTGTCTTTGCTTTCAAAATTAGATTGAAATATTATGAAAACATCTTTAAAATAATATGGGTCAAATCAGTAAACACTTCCTTCCTAAAGCAATGCCTAATTTTTTTTTTTAGTTATTTTTAGTTTTTATTTTATTTCCCTAAAGCAATGTCTTAATTGAAGACACTGAGTCTGAAGTTTGAAAGAATAAAACAAAGAGAAATTAGTTCTTCCTATCACCTGTGCGTCTTATATCTTAGAGAGGAAAACAGAATCCTTATTTCACTTTGTTGTTTCTCACCTCAAAGCACACAAATATTTTAAACATGGGTCTGAAAGTAGGGGATAGTAGGAAGGGTATGGAGACATGCTAATGTGTAGAAATGATTAAATTCTAATGTTCCACATTTATATAACTCTTTAGTATAATAAACTCCAAAGATATTAAACAACTTTTCTATTTGATTTCCGTATCCTGCAAATGAGGACACAGAGGCAAAGTTACTCTTGGTTTTGGGGTATGGATTATACAAGTTGTTAATTTTCTAAATCTCTATTTCAGAAACATTCTACAAGAATGTGTTAGCTTATCTGGGGGAAGATGTGTTAAGGGGTAAGAGAGGAGATGACACTCAAGCTACTGGTCCTATTCATCAGATGTTCCTGTCTAGGGAGAAGACAGCCTTGAAGTGGGCAGGCCTGGGTTTAAATCCCAGTTACTGCCACTTAGCCATGTGACACACCATGCTTTTAACTGCTTTATAAGTGGGAATTTTAAAACAAATAAACATACATAAGATAAAACTACCAGAAAATAGTAACCTCACAGGAAGCTCGAGAGAATTAACATAGGATACTATTTATAAAGTGAGGCATGCTGTAAGTGGCAAATAAAGCCGTTTCTTCCCCCTGCACAGTTATCAGTGTTCCTGTAAAGGCTGAGGAGAAACTGAAATCATTCTCTAAAATGAGTGTGTGTGTTTCCACTTTGAAAGTATTTTACCCAAGTTATAGTTCTCCCACTTTTCTTTATTCTACCCCAGCTGGATGTGTAGAAGATTTCAGAGTCCTATTTGGGGCTTTTTAAATTAACTCTCTATGTGTAATAATCTGAAGTAAAGTTTCCTGAGAATTCTACTGTAATGGCCAGTCTTGTGAATTCTGGTGGCATACTGGTAAATTGGATCTCTGACAGAAAAAACCCCACAGGTAGTATTTGCCCATTTTGGTGAGTCAATACTTCCACCATGGTCAATTTCAAGCCACCGATGATTTAATAACCACACTGCAAAATTCCTGAATATTTAACAATTGGCTCTAGTGAGTCTGTCCCAACCATCTCCAACACATATCAAAAAGGAATATGAAGCCAGTTTCCCAACAAAAAGCCTCAAGTCCAGAAGATAGAATGGGACAAATTTGCATGGAGTACATTAAAATTGACTGCAAAATCCTTGGGGGAAGGCCTTTGTCTGATGCAAAGTTTTAATCTCCTGCGCTACTTAGGAATCAAGAAATATTTATAGATGGAAAGGCCGAAACTCAGATGGCCGCACAATAGATTTTTGTCTGTGTTGGTCTGATAGAGTTAATCTGAATTTCTATTAAATATCAGAAAAAATGACATGACATTAAATTTAGAAGGAAATCATTAAATTATAACTTAAGCCTAGCCCTAGCTCACTGGTAACTGCAAAACTACTAAGATCTTGAAAATATATCAAAAAATTGAAAGTCTATGGCAAACAGTATATGCTTTGTAGCTATATTTAAGAATTTCTATATTGCTTTTAATTACACAGTGATGGCCACATACTGCATCATGGTGCAAACGTTTAAAAAGCTGGTTTCTGGGCTTCCCTGGTGGCGCAGTGGTTGAGAGTCCGCCTGCCGATGCAGGGAACACGGGTTCGTGCCTCGGTCCGGGAAGATCCCACATGCCGCGGAGCGGCTGGGCCCGTGAGCCATGGCCGCTGAGCCTGCGCGTCCGGAGCCTGTGCTCCGCAGCGGGAGAGGCCACGACAGTGAGAGGCCCGCGTACCGCAAAAAAAAAAAAAAAAAAAAAAAAAAAAAAAAAAAATTCTGGTTTCATATGAAATTGCAGAAGTTCAAGATTCTGAGGATCCCCCAAGCAACCCAACTTATTCCAAGAGAACATCTGGCTATGTCTCAGGCTTTTTTGAGGAGAAGTCCTGAAAAAAGAAAGGACTGCACGTTGCTACTTTTTCTCTCTATAGATGCATATAAATATGGAATATCAAATGATAAGTAGTTGACCTTTTAGGTTAAGCTGTATGAAATGGCCAATCATCAATTGTTTTTGACCTCCAAAAATGGTAATTTCATACAGTTCAGATGAATAAAATGGTTTTTACTCCTTACCTAGTCCAACCTTTTCAGGCTTTAAGGAAACAGAAGCCTCAAGGACATTTTGGATGTTTTAACTGAGATGCGTCAGAAAGCTTTCATAGTGGCAGTATTATGAACCAAAAATAAGGTTTGCTCAATTTTTCAAACATGTTAAATAACATTAGCTTTGAGACAGAAAAACATGTTTCATACCAGAGGACAATTTTCAAAGAGGAACACGCCAGGGCTAGAAACTTGGCAGCTGTATAAATAAAACAAAGGAAGTTCATAGGAAAAAGCAGAATTCCCCATAAGTTCAGAGTGTGCTCTTTCATCCTACGCAAAAATCTTCACAAAGGAATTTAAGTCAGATGGACATTTAAAGGTTTGAAAATAGAAACCAGATTTGGTATTATAATGTGGGACAACCCTCTTCAGCAACTTCCTGAACATTTTGTGTTCTCAATATACTGTTCCAAACAACAACAACGATGAAACCCAGAAAAATCTCTAAAATGTAAACAGTAATGAGAGTCTAGGCTATTGAATAAATCCAATATTGGGAAAGAAAATAAATATTGAATCTAAATGCCTGTAGAATATAAAAATAGGGGTTTGCATATGATAAGATGGTATCTCCTGCGATCCAACTTTTATGCTTTATAGTCATTTATTCAATAAGCAAGAGGCAGTGTCATGAAAAGATGAATCCACAGGCTTCTAAAACAGCCTAGGTTTGAATATCAGTTTTAACACTTACCAGCTCTGAGTTCTTGGGTACAAGTCACTTACCTCCTCTGTCCCTCACTTCCCCCATCTACACAATGGGAATAACAACACCAAAGGAGGCAACAGATGTAAAGCCCTGATAAGGGCACTATTCCAGATGGCTTGGCCAGGCTAAATGCCGAGTCAAAAAGTGAGTTCTCAACAGAAAGGGATTGATATTAATTATGTTAAGGAGAAATGATAGAGTCACGTCACTGGGGAATTTTTTCCTTTACTTTAGAAGGACTTTTGAAAACTACCAGCAGAAGAGGAGAGGGGGCAGAAGGAGAAAAGGAAGCGCAAGAAAAAGAAGCTGCTTTAGCTCTACCACATTAATGCAGAAACAGTAAATATTACTCGTGGGTCAACTAAAGGTGTCAACATAACCCTTTATAATAAGGCTGGTTATTGCGCAGACTAGATGTAGATGGTATGGTGCATTAAATTCACATTGCACCCATCTAAGAATCAGGTAGAACACCTTGCTATGGCAATATTACTCCGCAAAGTAAATATTAGTTCCAATCTGAAAGAACATTTTTCTCTCCATGTAAAGGAGAATCTAGTCTTTTCTTGAAAATGAGATCAACACATGCTCCCACATCCTAGTCCCATATAATTCCCAAGTATGTGAATGAAAAAGCCATGAGGTTAACTATTCAGATGTTTTATTATACATAATGCCAAATATCTGCATGCCTGTATTTGTATCCAGATGGTGTCATATATACACTATTTGTCTAGTCATATGACTGTGAATATTTTTAGATTGTTGTTATTTACTAAAAAAAATCCATTAATACTTAAGAGAAAGCCATACTTGTCTCTGCTCTTCTTTCAAAGGAAAAGAAAAACAAAATACCTGTTGCAATTCCAATTATTTATGTAAGTACAGAATATCTAACTATGAAACAAAACTCATAGTCATTATTATTTCTCAAAAAAGCAGAAATATTACAGGCAAGATCCTGGAACATGCCATTCTCTTTCTCTCTGGATGCTTGTGTGGGAAATTTTCAGCAGCAGAAAATTGCTGTCACATGGACCATCACCATAGTTGGTGGCTTTACAAATGGGTCGAGCAGCCCAGAGCCCCACTGGCCATAAATACGCCAGTTCTCTGAGCTGAGCCCTGTGGAGCTGAGGTTTTCTGTAGAGTAAGGGCTTTATTTCTCCAAATGATCAAAGAAGCACTTGGGCAGAGTCCACTGAAAAATGGAAGATTTCACTGGGAGACGAGCTCACCAATTTGCTGCTCAACTGTATTACAAAGATGGCAACGAGAGGAGAGCGCGGGGCAGGGGAACAATTCTTTAACATCTCTGTCAGAAATGGAATGAGGCAAACCCATTCTACAGGATTTTCTAATTTTGTCAAAATCATACCTGCTGTCAAGTCAACTATTAGAATGTTGAAGCAGTAGTAAAATTGACGGTGCTGGATGAAAACTCAGGTTGTGATTGCATTTGGCAAGCAAATGTGGTGAGTGAACAGAATAATAAGCAACACGGGATCATCCTCATTCAACCCGGAGATAAAGTAAATGAGACTCTATGAGACTGCTGAGGGAGGTGACCGGCTGGGAGTCCCACTCTGGAGAAGATGCAGGCTGAGCTGAATCCAGTGGTCCAATGGCAAAGTAGGCTTACAATTCTATCCCTGGCTCATGTTTACTGCAGACATTTAAGGTGCACGGTGAGTCTTTCAGTGGCTTGGGCTGTTGTCTGTAATGAAATGTACCTGGTAAAATAATGATCCATCCAGAGTTTCCACGTCTCCCAATAGCCAATTCGAAGAACATACAGAGTTTAACCAAATCTACTCTAAGTGCATCCAATACAGAGTCAGCCCAAATCTCCAAAAAGACTGGTGTTTGACTCTTTGGCCACCTGTATCCCTCAAATTCCATTTTTTGATTTTGTTTCCTAAATCCCCAGACAGATAAGTCTCGATTGGCTCTTGTTTTAAAGGAAAAGCATGGATCTGTCTACCTCATTTCTACTCTAACGGTGATTTCACAGACCTACAAGAGATGATAAAAGTACCTTAAAAAATGTATTGTTTGTAGTAATTTAGAAAGAAGCATGAAATATTAATATCTGGGAAGTTAAAATTAATTTCTAGATGTGTGCTGAAGGTACTTTATTTCTTTGTTTATATTTTCAAAGTAGTTTGCGTGCATTTAGATGGCCGCATTCTAATTCTCTTATTATCTGACTGCCCTTTTCTTCATTGCCTCTTCTTTTTCTAGCACCTAGTACTGATTATGTTAGGTTTGATCTTAGGTCCTTTATTGCTATCATTCCACATCCTCTGTAGGTGACTGTTTTTAAATCAGTTTCCATGCCTTCAACTATCACCATCAGTAGGTGCCTAGCAAAGGTACAGCCCTGATTCCAATACTGACCCAAGTCCCAGAATAAAATTTCTAACTGCTTTATCAACATCTTAACCTCAAGGTTTCATAGTACATTAAACACAGATGTCAAAGATCGTATTTATTCCTAGTGTAATCCCACCATCATTTCTGGCTCTTTCCTCTCCCAAACTTCTTTATACCCAAGCAGGCATGAAGTCCTATTGGTTTTATTTCTTGGGTATATCTCAGACTCATCCTTCCTTTCCATTTGCATGATCATCACCCTGGTTTAGCTCTAGTCATCTCTCATTTGAGCCACATCAATAAACTCCAGCTGGTTCATAACTTTATGGGATCACATGGCCATTAGGCATGTCCTAGCGTAGAAAGGTCACTGAGGGAGGGAGGACATTCAGAGTAATTTGGTATTGTTCAGAAGAAGAACTGAATTATTATTTATTGACTTCAATCAAAACAAAATAAGGGGAATGGAAGGTAAACTGGAATTCATTTCTGATCTGTCTAAAGACAGATTGTGATATTAGAAAATATTTAAAACTTGGAAATAAGAAAAAAAAAAGACAGGTGATTTTTTTCATGGGGATTTAACAGGTCAATACAAAGATCATTATCCAGGGGAACGCACTTCATTAAACTTACTATTTACTATTGATCAAAGGACCCTGGCTTAGTGAAGTTATAGGTTAACTTGTAGATTTTCTGTCCAGTAGAAATACATATAATTTCTGTCCAGAAGGGAAGAAAATGTCAAAATTTATAGTTTATTACCCCAGTGGACATTAACCAATTTCATAACTCTCCTAGCAATTTTATTCTAACATTCCTTTATTAAAGTGCCCATAAATACCAGCCTTGCCATCTTCCTAGTTCTGTCATTAATTAATGAGATGAATAAAATGTTTGATAAGTTCATTTTATATTTATATGGGACTCATATTTTTAATTTTTTGAAAGTTATGCTTTACCAGTGGCTTAAAATAACCGATTCTTAAGAAAACTTGCCTTAACTCACGAAGAGGGTCTTTATTTGCATTGCTGATATAATAGAAAGGGAGAAAAACTACTATAGTTTGATTTTAAAAAATTAAAGTCAATAAAATCTGGTCATACACATTACTAGTGATTTGCATCTACCATCACACTTTCTCTAGAGACACCAGACCTACCTGAAAAGCAAAACCGACAGGAAATTAAACAGAAGAGCCCTTCACTAGTGCCGCTTGATTTTTTAGTGCGTTGCTGTTCACTGCACTGTCATGACCAATTTTTCAAAATAGCAGTTTTTTACTTGACTAAAATGGCGAAGTCTTTGGCAAAAGCTTTTTGCTCCAGCTTTTCTGTGCTACACTGCAATACAATGAACTTAAAGGAAGCCCGCAAAAGGGTTGAATGAAAGGGCTACCAATTGAAAACCAATTAAAGAGAACACTTTTTCTCTGTGACATGTTTAGTCACACTGTAGAATTTAGGGCCTGGGGAGATCCTACAGTTGAGTGAATCTTCCACAGGTCAGTATAATTTTGTAGTAATTGTAGTGATGACTGAGAGGGAAAAAAAACCATGAACACTTCTCTGCTCTACTGTACAATAATCTTTACTTTCTTATGACTTGCATAGCAGTGATAGCCTTAAGTTCAGACTCCCACCATTGACTAAGTAATTGTTCTCTATGAGTTTTTGGAATGTATGTTTTATCTCCTACAATGAGAAGGCAATCACAGTCTCAACTAATTTCACAGTTCTGCAAAGTTGAGATCTTTCTTGTACTTTCTATGCATCCCTCACTGTCTTGAGAATGCACTAGAGGCATCAAACACTAATTATCTTTATTTGCTTTGATTAGCAATTTGAAATTTTTAGCGCAGTTGGGTTTTCCAGCTAGAGAACAAGATTTGGGAGTTGCAGCCTTGCGGCAGAAAGAGTTCTCTTCTGCCTTTTAGAATATACCGTACCCAAGATGCAATTGCCTGGGACTCAATGCTTTGCACACTGTAGCATGCAAAACAATCACCAGGAGAACCTTCGTAAATGCAGATTTGGATTCAGGTGGACGAATCTGAAGTTTGAGACTATCTTTCTAACAAGATCCTAGGTGTTGCCGATGTTCATGCTGCTGCCAAGAGAACACACTTTGACCAACAAAGGCTTAGAGAGTTTGTTCTAAAAGCAAATGACAATCCATTTTAGGCTTCCAGTTCCTGAATAAAATCAGGAAGCATAGCCATCTGTAATGGGTAGGAGTTCAACTGAGCGTTTCAAACTAAACCTTCCTTATTTCACTGAAAATAATATGATTTTGAAAATCCAAACTAACATTACGAGAAGATCTGTCTAATCTCCTTTACAACTTGTACTGACATCTTTGCCCATAAAGAAAACACATCTTCTTAGCTTGGCATCCAAGGCTCTTTATAAACTTTACTTAAACTACTATCCAATCTTATCTCTCCCTTCTCCACTCATCAGATGCCCTTATACACCTGCTAACACATAGTTATTTGCTGTTCCTTATTCTTGTACGGTTTTAGTGAACAATTCCCCCCTACCTGGAAAGTATTTCTTCTACTTCTCCACCATGCCTTTTCCTTCTTTAATATTGGTTCAGATGTTACATCCTCCTTAAAGTTTCCCTTAATCTTCTTCTTCCCCTAAATTTCCACTTAGAGGTAATTACTCCTCCTCCTGTGCTCCTACAGAATTTGGGCTATATACACAATTATATAGAAGCAAATAATACTGTCGTTAAAATCATAGTCTCTGGAGACAGACAGGCATGAATTTATTCAATTGGTTCAATTCTGACATCTGTGCACCATACAGGTTACCAAAGACAGCATCCTTGACTCAAGGAACTTACATTCTGCTATGAGGAAACAAACGTATAGATACAAAAGACAATTTAAATTATATATATATGTTCTGTGAAGAAGAAAGATTAGGGTAAAAAGACTGAGAGCAATGGTGGGAGAGGGGGGATGCTGTTTTAGCTTGGAGGTTGGCTTATGTCTTTCTGAGGAAGCGGTATTCATGTTTTCTGAGACCTGGATGAGATGCGGGTGCAAGTCTGAAGACCTGGAGGAAAGCTGTCCCGTGCTGGAGGAGCAGCAAGTGCAAAGATCCTCAGGACTAAAGAAGGCATATTTGATTACTGACATGTCAGATGCTGAAGGAAATATAGGAGGCAGATGAGGGGCAAACAGAAAGGGAGAAACAGAGCAAAACCAGAAAGAAGTGATGCTATCACTGCTAGCAACAAGAGTCCAAGACCAAACAGAAAGTATTAGAAAAAAGAAGAGCCATAAATGCTCCCAAAAATGGCCTGAGAATTGCTCAGCCATAAAAAAAATGAAATAATGCCATTTGCAGCAACATGGATGGACCTAGAGATTATCATACTAAGTGAAGTAAGTCAGAGAAAGACAAATATCATATGATATCACTTATATGTGATATCTAAAAAATGATACAAATGAACTTATTTACAAAACAGAAACAGACTCACAGACTTAGAAAAACACTTAGGTTACCAAATGGGAAAGGTGGGGGGAGGGATAAATTAGGAGGTTGGGATTAACATACACACACTACTATATATAAACTAGATAATCAATAAGGACCTACTGTATAGCACAGGGAACTCTACTCAGTATTCTGTAATAACTTATATGGGAAAAGAATCTGAAAAAGAATAGATATATGTATATGTATAACTAAATCACTTTGCTGTACACCTGAAATTAACACAACATTGTAAATTAACTATACTCCAATATAAAATAAAAATGAAAAAAAAAAAAGCCTCTGAGATTCTTTCCACCTGCCCCTCTCCACCACTAAAGAGAATCTGTGACAAAGAAGGTCAAATACTTAAGTACACTTTGGGTTTCCCACCCAAGATCTTTAATGGGTCTGGTCTGGAATGCAAAAAATAAAAATAAAATCTAGTCTACACTGACAACTCACTGATATGCACTCAGTGTTGAAGACAGCATTCCATTGGATATATTTTCCTCTACTACGGATCCAGCTCAGTGTTTCAGTCTCCTGCAGTCAGAGATTCCAGGTATGTCAACAACAGCAGCACCTTTTGAAGGCTACAGTTTCTGCTGGTACCAAATGTAATCCCCAGTCCCAATGGGATCATGACACATGATTCAAAACAGAGATGTAAACTGTGTGACATCCTCAGTGCCCCATACACTTACTTGAAGGGATATTTAAACTTGCAACTGTGGTTCAACAACATTGATGGTCACTGTGAACCATTATAAAGAATGTGGCCATTTGCTTGTGCCTGAAAGGAGGAATCAGAACTAGAATGTGTGACCATGTGGGGAACTGCATACATTTGTGAACTGACCTACAGCTAACCCTTAATGTGTTTGTGTGTCTGTTCATTGCTTTCAGCATTTCAAGACATCCAAACACTACTCCCAACTTTTTCCTGTGCATGTGAAACGTGAAAATTACTCAACTTTGTAAACATGTGAATTTTTTTTTTTTTAATTTACGTGGACTCATATTTGGTCTTTTTACTGCTCTTCTCAGCGTTATTCAATAAACTTGCATTTTGAAAAAAAAGTCACATGTAATGACAGCATATGGCAATCTATGCCATTGACAACCTTTACAAAAATAGCATTGCCTACTACAGCAAGTTTGCTCCAAACAGGATGAAAAGTGAACTTGAGGAGGTAGAACTGTAGTTTGATTATGGGATTCTGGATGATTCAGAACATTGAGATGCCTTTAATTTAGCCTCTACACACCCATGATTGACGTAACATGTTATTATTCTTCCATAGAAGTGATGGGACTTCCCTGGTGGCGCAGTGGTTAAGAATCTGCCTGCCAATGCAGGGGACATGGGTTCGATCCCTGGTCCGGGAAGATCCCACATTCAGTGGAGCATGCCATGTGCCACAATTACCGAGCCTGCGTTCTAGAGCCCGCGAGCCACAACTACTGAGCCCGTGTGCCACAACTACTGAAGCCAGCGTGCCTAGAGCCCGTGCTCCGCAACAAGAGAAGCCACTGCAATGAGAAGCCCGCACACCACAACGAAGAGTAGCCCCCGCTCGCCGCAACTAGAGAAAGCCTATGCGCAGCAACAAAGACCCAACGCAGCCAAAAATAAATAAAATTAATTTATTTAAAAAAAGAAGGGGGCTAAATGGCCCTCTCATCATACTCACTGAATTATGTGGGGATTTTTAATTAACTAATATAAATTTATATAGCTATGATGTATTTAAAATTTAAGGAAATACATGATGGTGTCTTTGAAAAGTTAGAGCACATTTTTCTCCTGTTTTGCTCCATCCTCCCCCTCCTTTTTCATTTTAAATACATTTGGAAAAATTCCTTTTAAATTTATCTTGCAGCTTGTCAATGGTGCCTCTCTTTTCCACATCCCTTAATTAACTCTTTTCCTCAGGCTTGCCCGGGGCCCTATTGATTTCTCTCTCCTGCACAGTATTATCAGTGGCAAGGATCTGCTTCCCTATGGCTGTGGAGCGTATGTGCTGGTGCCTCACAGAGGTGCCAGGGCCACATGTGGGATGTGTGGCCTCAATTGCAATAACTCACTAGGACAAGAGGAGTGAGCCCCTAAAGTATTGCTGAGTTGAAAAGAACTTTCTTATTGAAGTAACTGAGGTAAAAAAAAAAAAAATAGCAGAAATAGATACGATGCGAAGAGATAAATTATGTGGAAAAAAAGATGTAATGCGTAGAACAATATTTTCAATGGCAAGGAAACCCAGTAAAACAAACCCAGAATTTATTTGCAAATAGACAGCTCTCAGGCAACACGTATGAAACTTAATATTTAATTTTTTAAAGTGGAAATCAGTACCACATGATTTTTCTTGACACAATTATTCATTGAATAATGTGAGGGTTTTTTTTTTAAAGGATTTTAATGACCTTTGCTCTTTCAAACCTAAGCAGGTCATAATTTGCTAATCCTACCCATCACGTTTCATTTGACTGAAATCATTCAATGCAGTCATTTAATCACTATTAATATATGGTGAATCAGGTCAGATATCGAGTACCCTGGTTTAGGAAACTGCATCAACCACCGATGGTAAGAGCACAAAAAGGACAATTCTCACCAACCTAACAAGAATTCAGAGGCTCTTGTGTAATTTCTTATTACAAAAAAAAAAAAAAAAAATCGTAAGGTGAATTACTATTCATAAGAGCTCATGCTTTCAGCTCTATGGGACTAAGTGCGATTACGATATCTTAAATATAATCGCAGCATCTCTATATTTAATTTACATCTCAGTACCACTTGTCTGCATGTGGCTGCTCTTGCTGCTCTTGAAAATGCAGGAATAATCAAGCTAAATTATTTCCATTTAGTAATGGATCATTATGCCTCTTTTACTATTTGCTACTGACTCATAATCAAGGTTTGGATCCAATCAATAATTGTGTTCTTTCCTCTCCAGGTTAATTTATATTTCTATATCTGTGTTAAGCCTTTTATTTATCTCCATATGAATCATCATTCCTAGAAAATCATATATACATTTTTGGTGACATTTAAATACTCTTTAAGAGAACAGCTTTGCTGAAACAATCAAAAGATGGCATAATTATTTGAATCTTGTTTTCTAATGAAAATATTAAGAAGTAAATATTGCTACCTCAATCCAGCACGAGGCACTAAATACTCTTACACTGACAAAGATATTTTGAAAATTATGCAAAGGCTAGAGTTACACTGCAGTGTTTAGAATTGTGTCTGGCCCAGAGCAAACACCCTATAAACAATTGCTGAATGGAATAAATGACCGAACAACTAAATTAATAAATTAATTCTATGAGGAAATAAAAATGATCTGATATATGAACAAATGTGACCTACGCTGATCCATTACCAATGTATCCTACATGTCAGGATCGTTTTGTAATGATAACTAGGAGATAAAAAGCATATATCTTTGAAAGGACGTTTTGGCAAAGAATTACAATGGATATTTCCTTCAGAAAGGATGTGTTTCAAAACTCAAGCCTGATATCACTCTCTGATGGGAATAATTATTCATCAAACATAATTTTACATGGAAAAATACAATTTATGATTTGCTGTAGTCTTGAAAAATTTCATTAATGAATCCTATATTTTCCCTTATTGTGGATCTGAAAAATAGGCTAGGGAAAACCCACTCTACTTCCTGGACTTTTTCGACCTAAAGCTACATGAACACAGTATCTGATTAACTCAGCTAAACAGGCATGTACTAAATGGATTCAGGTTGGTCAAATTGGTTGCTTACCTGAATTAACTACCTGTTTATACAAATTAACCAGTCAATTCTGCCAAAATACTAAGTCTGCTATTCCTGTAATGAAGGACCAGTCTGTCTGAAGCAGGGAAGATATAATTAAAACATTTTATCACAACACAGCAAACTGGGCAACACTGGTGTGAAGTTAATGGAGGGTACACAAATGGTCTTTTCCTAAAAAGAAGTTATAAATGAAAATAAGTTGCCATGTCCATTAACTATAAAAACAGGCAAGAAGACAAAAGAGTCACTGATCTTTTATTATTCCACAGCGATTCTAACTTAACTTAGGCAGACAAGGGGAGACACTTTGGCAGGCAACCTAAAAAATGGAGCCGGATGACTCCTACTTCTTGATATTTATGCCCTGTGTAAGCCCCTCCCCGAGGGTCTGGACTGGACCTACTGACTTGCTTCCAACAAATGGAATATAGTCAAAGTGATGCTTATAAAAATACTCTGGCTTCTGTCTTGAGTTGCCTTCTCTCGCTGGCTTGCTCTATGGGAAGTCAGCTGCCATGTTGTGACCTGCCCTATGGAGAGGTCCATGGGGCAAGGACCTGATGTCTCTGGCCAACACCAGCAGTACCTGGGCACTGCCAATTGCCATGCATATGAGGTTTGAAGCAGATCCTCCCTAGTCAAGCTTGGAGATGAGACCACAGCTCGAGTCATACTTGATGACAGCCTTGTGAGAGACCTTGCGTTAGAGACATTCATCTGAGCTGCGCCTAGATTCCTGACTCACAGAAACTGGGAAATAATACATGCTTGCTGCTTTAAGGCACTAAGTTTTGGGATAATTTGTTATGCACTGATAGATAACTATTACACATTGCTTCCTTCACTCCTTAAGTAGTGATATAATTAAAAATCACCTTCAGATATTTCATCTGTGTCTATGGCAGTAGGCTGCTTAGGAAATCTGCATTCAACAGTGCCATTCTAGACTACAGAAAAGCAAGTACTTATAAGTACTAAACAAATTACTTTGGTATTATATATGGCTGACATGCAGGTTTAATCTGATCCTTAGAGGATAACAGAGTGGTGAGCAGCAAAATCCCCAAGGCCAAATTGCCTGGATTCAACACTGAGCTCTGATACATCATAGCTACACTCCACTGTATTAGTTATTAAATTTTTTTTACCTCAGCTCTCTCCCATCAGAAAAATGGGTAATAGCACCCAACTCACAGGGTACTGTGAGATTTAAATAAGTTAAACAAATTTAATGTACTTGTAATAGTGCCTGGTATGTAGTAAGCACTTGTAGGTGTTACTCGCTTATACTGGAAAAGAAATCCTGAAGACTTTTAATTTTCAGTGGATACGGTAAGAGTAAAACCTTAGAAACATGCTCATAATAAGAGGCAGAGCTTCTCTGGATAAATCTCTGGAGTTCAAATCTGCAGGGGTTAGGGTAATAAAACATAATTCTTTTAAGACTAAGAATTGGTACCAATGCGCCATATGGTGTTTTGGAGTTAATTTTCTGCCCCATGAGGCATAAGGTAAAACTGTAAGACATAGTCTTTTATTTCAAAATGCTCTGTTCTGAATGTTTTAGGGTAAAGTTTCCCAGTATATGAATGCCAGGAAGCAGGCTGACATTTATCTCTTTCAACAAGCCTTCAAAACAGCATTTTAATTATACAGTCCGTCTAAATTTAAGGATTGAGACCATATAACTAATCACATATAATTAGGATTTTAAGGTGATTGTGAATCTCCTGCTTTTCTTATATAAAAATCATCAGCACTTGGCCTGCTCCCCAAATAAAAAAGCAAAAAGAGGGCTTCCCTGGTAGCGCAGTGGTTGAGAGTCCGCCTGCCGATGCAGGGAACACGGGTTCGTGCCCCGGTCTGGGAAGATCCCACATGCCGCGGAGCGGCTGGGCCCGTGAGCCATGGCCGCTGAGCCTGCGCGTCCGGAGCCTGTGCTCCGCAACAGGAGAGGCCACAACGGTGGGAGGCCCGCGTACTGCAAAAAAAAAAAAAGAAAAGAAAAAAGAAAAAAAAAAATCACAAAAATATCCCACTGGGCAGCCTTTATTATAGTTGAAATATTCAGACCAACATTTTCAAAGCAACTTGCAATAGCTTAAAAAGATTTCTCAAATCCCCCACTACGTTTTAACAAATGCATCCTTAGAGCCAAGAGTTTATGTATGTTCAGTACTCTTTTGAGGCAAGTGGGTAAACGATAGACATTTTGTGTCTGTCTTAAGAAACAGGAGGAAAATAAGAAGTAGAGGGATTTTGTTCCCATCTCTCTTGCCCTTCTACCTGGCTGCAATGAGGTCATCTATTCCAAATTGTACTGCTACTTGTCCCTACCCAGCACGAACAGCCTGCTTGATAAGCTGGATTCTCCATTATCTCATGAATGCAACACACTTATCCCTATCCCCTCCTTTAAAGAATGTTATTCTTGTTATATGTCAATTTTACCTCAATAAAGCTGGGGGGGGGGAAACAATACTATTCTTCTCTTCTAGAAGCTTCCTTCCCCTTCAACATTATAAGCCTCAATCTATCCTAAGGCCAACCATTCTCCAGGCCAAACTCAAGGATGTCCCTCTCTAGAAAACACTCATCTCATAGTAAAGATGTGTGCTAGAGTCAGGTTATCCGTGTATGATTTCTAGATTGGCAGAATCCAGATGGGCACTTTGGGACTGTTTCTTAACATTTCTTTGCCTTGACTTCCTCACCTGTAAAACGGGGTTAATAATAGTACCCACCAGGTGGAGCTATTATGAGAACCAAAAACAATATGCATATACCACTCAGCATTGTTCCCGACACAAAGCAGGTATTCCAAAAATATTAGCTACTCATATTATGACCATTAGTATCACCACTGCTACTATTGTTAACATGCCTTTCTCTTCTCCTATTTTCTGCGTGCAGGAGAATAATTTTCTCCCCTGCTTTTCCTCCTAGGATGTGGGTTGGCAATGGAGGGAGGGGACAGCACTATTTCAACCACCACCTTGGATGGAACTTTGTGCCTAAAGATGATGACTAGGTTTTGATGTAAAATAGAACACTGCCAGTAAATGCTGGACATCAGTACGAAACCTCTTTTGATTTGGCAAATGCAGGAATGATGAATGTATGTGTATTGTGAAAGTGCAATAGAGAAATTATAAACTTACATTTTCATTAAAATCCTATTTTGTCATTTGAAACAAATACATGAAAAACACACTCATGATCTCATCAAACTGGTCAAACGAGTTAACACATTACTCCCACATGCCTGTTCACAAGTGCACATATATACACATGCACACATATGTATACATACACAGACCTCCATTACCATAATAAGAAATGGGATATTTTTGGTGTGAACTCTATACGTGAGTACAACTTGCTCCTGTGAAGCCTTTCCTACTGAAACCCACTGTTCACTAGTGGACAAATATTCTTTCCTCTAAAAGCACATTTCTAGTGTAAATGACCTAGAGACTACAGTCTATCAAGAACAACTGCCCTCTCTCCCAAGGTGGTCTTTGTAGTGTTACTTCTCCCTCCACTCCTCCATCCTCATGCCCTACAGCTCCTCTCCTCGGACCAAGCCCGGTCCTCTGTTCTCCGGCTGACACACAGTGGCAGAACCTGTGGCCAGACATCCGTTCAAGCTGTCATCTTAACGACAGAGGAAACAGAATGGAAACAAGGCTTCCTGAAATCAATGTGACAGCGTCACGATTCCCCTATAAAAACACTGCTGTTTTAAACTTGTGAGAGTTCAGCAGTTGGACAGAGATATGGATCTTGTCTTTTTTTTTTTTTTAAGCCAAATAACAAAGGGAAGAAGAAAGGAAGGATGAGAATGGCATTGCAAATGAGCAAATTGAAGGCTGAGAAATCCTGATTAGACACATTCTTGAGAAGAGCTTATTGGATATGTAAGAAGGCATTTTATATCTTAACATTTTCCCGGGTGAAAGAAAAAGCTATTTCTTCATTTTAATCCAATGTGCCTCATAAAGTAATAATTCTTTTGATTTTAAATTGTATTCATTTGGAAGGACATGTTTTCCTTCCTCCCCAAATCTATGTGAGACTACTTTAAACTCAACATATTTACCACATGTTCAATTTACATACGTATGTGTAAATCTTATTAATTCTAATTTGAATTGCTAATTTTTTTTTTAAATAAATCTGTAAAAAATCAAGATGCTTCAGGGTACAGAAGAAATGACCCCCCTACCACTGAGAAAAAGATCCTTTGAAAGAAAGCCAGAGGCCACACTTAATACTAATCTTGTTTCTGACTAAATTTACCTCAGAGACCTGCTATAAACTCATTTTTGCTGCCTGTGTTCAAGTGGAAATCAAATATTATAGATACAATGAAAGCTCTCGGCTACCCCTAAAGTAATAAGTCTGCAATATGGTGCTCTCACAGGGGAACCTTTGAATGCTTTGAAGTGTTTCCTTTTTATGTGCCTGCAAAATAACTATATCTGCGGTTATAATATAAATGAATCTTCTTCAGGTGTAACCCATCTGTGCCAGGGTGGGATTTTATTAAGTATTTTACTTTGGAAATCTGCTGTTCACAGAACTAAATGTGTCTGAGTTATGTCCACTCAACCTGACAAATTCAAAACATGAAGTGTCACCCATTCCTCATTAACAATATTGCAGGTGTACTTTCAAGCATTTGAAAATAAAAGAGCCCAACACTCACTCATAGCTCTGAATAAAGTAAATGACAAATTTCAGGCAAGTGTCAGATGTAAAATAAGAAAAAATGACCAGGAAATTTATCTAGTCTAAACCCAGTGTATGAGGAAACTATGTAGTCATATTTGACAATAATATAGATGAGTTCGGGTGCTTTGCAGTTTGGGTGGTGAGTTTCAGACAATTTTTTTTTTTTAATCCTGGTTAAGGTTTTTACTCTAGCCAAAGTAATCAGTTACACTCTCTAACTGATCAGTACAGCAATAAAGGTAAATAAAGGAAGTTGTTTTATAATATTCCTTTCCAAAGGAGTCCAAGATACACATGTGGCTCTCCTTGGGGATATACTCATTTTAGGATATTAAAAAGAAAATACATAATCAGTCAAGTAAGGGAAAAGCTAGTTTTAAAAGAAAGGGCACAAAAGGTACTCATCATTTGATTTTGAAATGCAAATCAAAGCCACAGTGAGACAGATGCTACTTCACATCCACTGGGATGGGTGTAATCAAAAAGACAGATAATAAGTGTTGGCAAGGATGTAGAGAATTTGGAACTCTCTTACATTACTGGTGGAGTTTAAATGGTGCAGTAGCTTTGGAAAACACTCTGCCAGTTCCTCAGAAGGTTAAGTACAGAATTACAATATGACCCTTATGACTCTTGGGTATGTACCCAGGAGAAACAAAACATAGGTTGACACAAAAAATCATGTATGGATATTCATAGTAGCATTATTCATTATAGTCTCACGTGAAAACAACCCAAATGTCCATCATCTGAAGAATGAATAAATAAAATGTGGTATAACCATATAATAGAATATAATTCAGAAGCCAAAAGGAATGAAGAACTCACACATGCTATAAATGGATGAACCTTGAAAACACTTTAGTAAGTAAAATAAGTCAATCACAACAGACAAAACAATTGTTTGATTCTACTTATATGAAATGTTCAGATTAGGCAAATCCACAGACAGAAAGTAGATCTGTGGTCGCCTGGGGCTGGGGGTAGAGAGGATGGTGACTGATTGCTAATGGGTACATGATAAAAATCTTCTAAAATCAGACTGTGGTGATGGTTACATAACTCTGCAAGCATACTAAAAACCACTGAATTGAGCACTTTGAAAGGGTAAATTTTATCTTGTATGAATTATATCTCAATAAAACTATTTTAAAAAGAAGAAAAAGAAAGAACACAGGAAAGGGATCGGGAACTTTGGGTTGGGTCTCAGCTTTGCATGTTCTGAAACAAGTCTCTTAGCCTCTGAGTCTCATCTTATCCTTGACATTGAAAAAAACTAAAACCAAAATCAAACAAACAAACAATGAAAAAAAGACGTACTGGATGAGATGATCTCCTCTAGTTGCTCCAAGCTCTACCTTTCTAAATATTCACAGAGTACCTATTATATGGCCCATGCAATAGGTGAGGAGTGCAATAAAAATGTCTCCAAGATAGGACACCAAGATCAACAAAGACGCTTTGTAGAGGCACACAGAAGAGAAACAAGATAATGTGAGATCAGGTACTAAAATGTATGGTGACGATTGTAAAAGAAGTAGAACTTCATGGAAATTGACTGATGTGGATCTGAGGTCACTGATCTGGTGCTTGGTTAGGATTTCAATGGGGGGAAGGAAGTGGGGAAGATGTCCCAGATTAGGAAAACATCAGAAGCAAGCCCACAGGCAGAAACTTGCATTGTATATCCATGAGACAGGGGCTAAAGTAGCACTCCAGTGAGAGAATCACGGGGAATAACAGGAACAGAAAGGTGGGATGAACCGCAGAAGGTTTTGAAAGTCGAGTCCAGTATATTGAACAGAGGAACCTGGAAGGACAGAGGTATCACCATCAGAAAATGGATTTTTGGGAATAGGAGCCTATTTTGTTTGGGGAGATCATGAGTTCTGAGTTTGCTGTGATGGCATGGAGACCTGTAAGCCTCTGAAAGTACCACGTAAGAGGTTAGAGCTGAGGATGTCTATTAAGAGTCATCAGCCTATGAAACCTTGGCCATTTTTTAGTGATAAATTTATTTCTGGAACTGTATAACATGTAAGTATGTTTTCTTTCTCACTTCCCATTAATATTGGAAGGTCAAGGAAGTATAAAAATGATCCTTGAATAGATTGAGATTCAGAAAAATAAGAGGCTGTGGTCATTTAGGGAGAGGGAAAAGGAAAATGATGTCCGAATTCCTGACACATTCTTCTCTCCAGCAGGAGAAACTTCTTTTGCTGTCAATCACCACATCTATTTAGAACCTGATAATAATCAGTCAACCATTTTCTAGGTTTCCCTAATACCCAGAGTATTTCTTCAATGCACAGCACACTTTTAGGACTGAAATCCATCACCCAGAAATTATTTATGACATGTAAAAATTCACCTTTCCTCCTCTAATTTCTCATAGGCTGTCACTTCCATTAGTAATGTTGAGCCAGCTTGTAGCTCAGAAAACTTAGTATTAATGAGGCTAAGGACCTAGGTTCTCATTAGTTAGCATTTGGGAAGAAAAGAAAAACACACTGTTTTCCATAGACTGAATCCCTAATGCCATTCAGTTGCTTCTGACATGGCATGTGTTCAGCTTAGGACAGATCTGCCTTCCTACTAGCGAAAGTATAGGCTTGCTTTCAAGGTTCACTTCTGGGCACATACTAGACATTATGTGAATAGAAAACACTCAACAACCTGTGCTGAATGAAGATATCCTGTTTAAATTAAAAAAATCCTGAAACAAAAGTTGTAAGTAAGATTCTTTTTTGCTCTAAATATTACACAATAGTCCTCAAGAATCTTCTCTGAGAGTAGCTATCATTTCTTTTTCAGGATATGAAAGATGGTCCTATCACATTACTTGACTTTATGGCATATTGCTCTGTCCATGCTGATTTTTTTAGCCTTATCCTGTTCAGTGAAAAATGATGAGAATTACTGAGCTAAAGGGAGAGCTATCAGACAACTACTTTATAATGAGCTAAGTGCTGAGTAGCAGGTCTTACTTCTGCTGAACTTGAAAGACTGATATCAGCCTTTCCAAATTTAGAAGAGAATCAGATGTGCCATTGACTCCATTTATGAGATAATGGAAGAGGACCATTAATTATAGTTAAACTCTAAGTCAAGGGTGCTCGATGGGGATTGCCTAGTAGATGCTACTGAGAAGTGTTTTTCTTAATACCACCTCCCAACATTCTATGTAAAAGGGTTTCACGGTAAAGGGCTTTATGAAATATTTGGACAAAGTTAAAGAGACTCCTATGAATATTCCCTATGTTGACGGGATCTGTGAATTTTAAGAGCAACATATAGGCAATGGGGTTTCCCAAATACATTTAGCCCTTATATGAGAATACACTTTATGAATCATTATATTTCACTAAAAATCAGAGAATGTGCCTTGTAAGAAAGCTTAACCTAGAGACTATCATACAGAGTGAATTAAGTCAGAAAGAGAAAAACAAATATCACATATTAAGGCATATATATGGAATCTAGAAAAATGGTACAGATGATCTTATTTGCAAAGCACAAATAGAGATACAGACGTAGAGAACAAACCTATGGATACCAAGGGTGAAAGAGGGAGGAGGGATGAATTGGAAGACTGGGATTGACATATATACACTACTATGTATAAAATAGATACCTAATGAGAACCTACTGTGTAGCACAGGGAACTCTACTTGGTGCTCTGTGTGACCTAAATGGGAAGGAAACCCAAAAAAGAAGGGATATATGTATACATATGGCTGATGCACTTTTTTGTACCGCACAAACTGACACAGCAGTGTAAAGCAACTATACCTCAATTAAAAAAAAAAAAAGCTTAAATCATTGTCAACTCTTGAGTACCTTTTTTTTTTTTAAATGAATACTTCAAAAGTTCCTAAAAGGAACAGTTGCAAATTGAGAAGGATAAAGTATCAGCAGGGCCAGAGCTTATTATGAAATTATTAAGATATTATAAATATCATAAAATTATTAAAAAGTATTAAAAGTAACATTTAAAGCTACTAACAGGGTATCTAATCCAGTAAATACTTGATTGGCCTGTATTTTAAAGGTTATAAAACCAAATCAAAACTATATTACTCAGCTATTATTCAGCCATTTGCAGCAACATGGACGGACCTAGAGACTATCATATTAAGTAGAGTAAGCCAGACAGAGAAAGATAAATACATGATATCTCTTATATGTGGAGTCTTAAAAAAAAATGATACAAACGAACTTATTTACAAAACAGAAAAAGACCCACAGACATAGAAAACGAACTTATGGTTACCAAATGGGAAAAGTGGAGGAGGGATAAATTAGGTGTTTGGGATTAACATATATACATCACTATATATAAAATAAATAACCAACAAGGACCTACTATATAACACAGGGAACTATACTCAATATTTTGTAATAACCCATAAGGGAAAAGAATCTGAAAAATAACATGTATATAATATATATATGTAACTGAATCACTTTGCTGTATAACTGAAACTAACACAACATTGTAAAGCAACTATACTTCAATAAGAATGAAAGAAAATAAATTTTAAAAATACCTATATAGCACATATACAGTACATAAGTTCTTTGTCCTTTATGCATAAAAATGTTTAGAGTATACACTGGGTGCTCCATCATTATTATTTAAAACTCATTGTTAACAGTGGTCATAATCTTTTCCATCCTGTTAGCTACTTTTGTTCCTAAAGCAAATGTAATTCAAGTCTTTTATTAAACATGACTTAATCTTTCAATTTTCCAAAAATCATGTACAAAAGGTTAAACTATTGACATAGAAATACATTTTAAAATTGTGTATTCTTTATAATATTGAACTCATTCAAAGAGATGAATTTTCTTTAATGTTCAGATATATATTCATGTTAATTTTGTCAAAATGGCTGTAAGCTGATTTCCTCACACATCTACCCAGTTCTCGATGGAAATTTTCATTACCAACACTTATCAAAAAAACAAAACAAAACAAAAAAGCAAAAAACAGGAAATTCACAGATATGCACACTGTATTCTTAAAAACTTTAAAAAAATCACCATCTAATATTTGTAATCTTTTGTTACAAATGAACAACTCTCCTCATTTTATGGAAATAGCATGAAATTTATTCCGGGCAGAAGTGGAGTTCAATATTTCAGAGATATGAATATATTGATTTTTGAAGATATTTGTGATTTTTTGGTATTCTGAACCCTTCTTCAAAATTCAGAACAACCAGTAAACTTCTGATCGAGGACTAAGGAAGAATGTCTACGCAACAAAGTGTTTTTATTTATCTTTTAGAACTTATCAGTGTTTTTCATTATAGAAAGAGAATATCTATTAAATTATGTAACCCCGTGAATTGTGGTATCTCCCTGGGGAACTCAATAGACATTTAAACGTGTGCGTGAAGATTTATCACAAATCATCTCTTCTCAAAGTATTATAAGATGTTTAGAATCAGATGGGATATTAGCTTTAAATGTCTAGCCAGGGACAGATGAATTATACGAAACTCACTGTGTCTACATATAATGTTGAAAGATAGAAATGATGTCAGGGTGTCACACGCCACCACAGGATGGACTGTTGAATATCAGAATTTGCAGAGAAGAGGGTCTGGTCCGTAGGTCTAGATACACAGTTGTTTGCTTTATTTAATTTTAAGTTCTTGTAAAGAAGAAAAAAATGAATATAAGATAGGTTCCTGCATTGGAACAAAAGTGGGTGTGGTGGGCTGGGCATGTGTAGTTTTCAAGAGCATCACACCACTGATTAAGAGCCTCTTGAGGAGACAGAAGGAGCACAGGCACAGGAGGAAATGCAGACCACATGTTTCCATTTGGAAAGAGTGATTCACTTGGACTGCGGTAGGCACTGAATTTACATGTTAATGGACGATCTGGAGGCTGGTGGCTCCTGAATCTCTCTCGGGGATGCGAGCCGAGAAAGTCCAGTACGACTGGGGACAATGCCATCGCAGATGCAGACCTCATTAGCTTAGCTTGGGCTGCTACAAACAAGTACCATAGACTGGGGGGCTTAAACAATAAATGTTTATTTCTCACAGTTCTGAAGCCTGAAGAAGTGAGATAGGGGTGCCAGTATGGTTGGGTTCTGGTGAGAGCCCTCTTCTGGGTTGCAGACTGCTAACTTCTTGCATCGGGCAGAAAGCAGAGAGGAGAGACAAGCTCTCTCATGACTTTTATAAGGGCAGTAATCCCATTCATGAGGGCTCCACTCTCATGGAATCCTAATTACCTTGCTCCCTAAGTCCCCATGCTCAAATACTATCACATCTAAAGATAGGATTTCGACATGTGAATTTTTTGGGGGGGTGGGGGGGACACAAACATTCAGTCTCTCCCACTCAGACCCAGGCGTTCATTACCACATTCATGACCTGAACCCATTTTCCTCTCTCAAGTTTGCTGACATGGTTCCCTACCTCCAAAAGGAAATGTTATTTCAGAGCACACACCCACACCAGCCTTGGCTAAACCCTTTTGCTCATAATTCACTGATTGTTTTTTCATGTTCAGGGTGAGGATATTTGCTTGATAAAAGAAATAAATCTGATTGTTCACCCCACACTAAGTAATCATTCATGCTTATAATGAAGGGACCCTGGAAAAATCCTGTCACTCATTAGCTCTTATAACTGCCCGGATGTTTTTGACTTCTGAGGCTATATGACACTTTATGCTAATACATTTGAAGGAAAACACATTTCATCTAATCAGGCATTGTTTAGACACCTGCCACCTAACTGATTCCTATATATCCTTCATCACCTTGTCTCAGATGAAGCACTGGTTCTTAAATTAATTCATTAGTTGTGCAGAATAGCATTGGGTTGGGGAGGAAGGAAATGGATGATTTCTTATGCCATGGTAAATAAAATGTCATGGATTTATAATTAGCTTCAATCGAAGTCCTTAAATCTGTATGAGAGGTTTCTTAGTCTGAGAAATTTAATCCACATTTTCTTTCTGACACTCCCACTAAGCCGGCTTTGAGCAAGCTCATGATCCCTTCCCATTAAAAGACCAGTAATACAACATAAATGACATGATGGTTAATTAGCTAATTTCTTCAGAGCACTTGTCAGCTCCGTAGGGAAGGGTAACATTAATACAGAGAATTGCCAGAATGGCACCAAACTGGTCTAAACCTTATTTGAGGCAATATAGCACCAGGTCTGGAATCTGACATCCCCAACTGAAGTTGACATTCAGAATCACTTTTAATTTAAACCCTGATTCTGATATCTAAGTAGCCTTGGACAAGTTTTTTTTACTCTTGCTGTTTCCTTGTCTGCAAAATGAAGATAATAACAATTGCTAACTCACAGGCTTTTTGAGAATGAAAATATGAAATAATACGTATAAAGTGCTTGCAGTCATGCTTGAAATAAAATAAGCTTTCAATAAATATTGGCCATTAGCTTAGGAAGAGGGGATGGATGGGAACCTTAGCAACTTCAAAAGATACAAGTAAGAAACAACTAGGCACAGGGAGATCAGCTAGGTGCTTTGTGACCACCTAGAGGGGTCGGAGGGAGGGAGACGCAAGAGGGAAGAGATATGGGGATATATATATATAGCTGATTCACTTTGTTATAAAGCAGAAACTAACACACCATTTTAAAGCAATTATACTCCAATAAAGATGTAAATAAATAAATAAGATAAAGTTAATGTATACATTCCCCCCTCCCCAAAAAAAGAAACAGCTGTGGTAGATTATCGAAACATTTACCTGACTGTCTGGGTTCTGGTCATTTTAGCTGTGGTTGAATTAAACTTATTTTGTTGCATCTATTTACCTCTCTATATATTATTCGGGCATACAGTAATATTTCAATTAACTAACAGAGAAAAATTAAACCTGAATAAAATCAATGGTGGACCATGCAATCGATTAGTGATTAGGAAACATGAGCGTTAATCTTTTATTATCATTAGCTATGTGACTCTATTCCTTAGTTCCCTCACCTCATTTTATGAAAGCGAAATGAGAGCTCTGGATGGAGCAAAAAATATTCTACAAATGTAAACTATCACCATAAACTGAGGTTTTAGCCTATAAGATTAAACTGCTCATTTAAACCAATTTAAGGTTTTAGTCTGTTCTGTCCTGATCGAAAATCAAGACTTCTGTGTGCCTCTTTCCCCAAATAAATGGATAAGTCACCGTGCTGAGTTCAGTGTCCATGCTTTCCACTTCTCCTCCAAACTTGCACACCCCTTCTCCTAGTTCTGGATACAGAGAAGGTACCCGGAGACACATCTGCTGATGGAGCATACCTCATCATTACTGGATCTAGCAATATTTTATTCTTTCTCATAGAAGTTTTGAATCCTTTGAGACTGTACTGATTTGTTGACTTTTAAATTGCCTCCTTGGGGTCTGAAAAATAGGTACTGTTTTGGAAATGAATTTCACATTTAATATATTTTTGGGGAATCTGGTTTTACAGCAATTGTTTTTCTATCTGTAAACACACTAGCACACCAACCATCTGAAACCCCTAGAATAAATAAGTCTCAGTCTTTCCTTGGTGTCATTCTTTCTCTTGTATTAACTCTTTACTTTCATCATGTTGTAATATTTTCTTTTTTTTCTTTTTTGTCTACTGTAGACCATCTCAAATCCTATGCAGCATATAAGCGCCTGCAAAAATATACAAATACACAAGTCATGTAGCATCTAAAGAGATTTCTTGCAACAAGCATAGGTCAAATATAGTGAAGAACGGTCTGAAGCAGCATGTTTTTTATTAGGCAAAATCGTTTGGTTTAAATCTGACAAATATTTCGTGGCTCCTATTTTGAGTGCTTTTGTTGGAAAATATATTCTTAAATAGAACATTGGAGTTCTATAAAGATAATTACATATACTTTATCGTCTATAAAGATAATTAATATACACACATTCTGCAACTATGACCATCAGCTCCTAGTATGGAGCTCATTTTCCTATAGGATTCTACCTTCTTTCTGTGCTCAATTTTTTTAACAAGATGAAAGATTTTTTAAAGAAATTTTATTGTTTTCTTTGTTTCGCCTGTGGTATTAGAATAGAGAACCGCACTACCTCTTTGGCGGGACAAGCACACATGTTTCTTACGGAGAACGTGGCCACGCCAGATAACATCTTCCAGGAACTGTTCTAAATTCAGCCCAGTGGGCTGAGATAAAGAAAATTCAGCAGGAAGAGGTATGTAGTGACACCCTAGAGACAGACAGTATTGTGGGATACCCAGGGGTGGAGGGAGGATATGGAAGTAATAGCTGGGAAAGATGCATTTATCACCCACTTTAATGTACTGGAGGTGATAAATCATGGATGATGGTGGGATGTGGTGCTTCATCAATGCACCCATTTCCCTAGAGACGCAAGAGGATAGACAGAACAAGAAACAGAAAAAAGAGATGCAAAAAAGGGAATGATAAACCAAATACAATGAGGCTCATTAATTAAGAAAGAACAACAGAAGGGTCTTGGATGACCTCGATGAGAACAGGTTTATGAAAATAATGTAGCAGAAGCCAGACGACAGGATTTGAGGAGTCAGGAGAGGTAAGAGAATTAGAGACACCGAGCCTCTAACACTTTAAAAGGCATTGCTATGAAGGAAAGGGCAGAGAGCAAGAGGTTAGACACCTTTTTTTGTTAATATGGTAGAGAGATGATTATAGTTAAAGGCAGATGAGGAGGTCATTGAGGGAGAGACTGAAAATATATAATAGAGAGGATCATCAGGGTGAGACCCTGGAGGACTCTGGAGGACATGGGACCCAGGGAGAAGGATGGACACTAGAAAGGATGGATCTTCCAGAAATTTGAGGAAGAAAGGAGAGAATGGAGGTGATGTTACCCAACCAGTAGGTCTGCGAGCTGGGCAGACACCAGGCTAGGTCAGAGTGAAATAATACAGAGGGATCTGAAGGATAGTAGGGATCTGAAGGCGAGTAAGAAGAGTTGGATCAGTTAGAAATGGCCAACTGGCAAGTCATTTGTCCCAAAGCATAACTACTAATCAGTGGAGGTGCAACTCCAACCACCGACTCTCCGGACGGAGTCATTTATCTCACAGTATTCTGGAATCATTATTTACTTTTAATTTGTTTATTTAATAATTCATGTTTAATCCAAAATGGAAGTTTTTACAGTAAAACCTTATTATTTGCTTTGTCAGATGCAGAATGCAAATATTCTGTATGGTGAATTTTTAACCACTAATAGCAGCACTTAATCTGGTAATCAATATGTATCAAAAACTACTTCCTGACGGAAGTTCGACTCTACCCCAATTTTTTTCATACATGGAATAATCCTCTCTTAAAGACAGAATTCCATCATGGGTCTGATATTTAAGATATTTTAATGGCTTTTCAACACCATAGAATATGCATACTTCAGATCCCTGTGAAGGGTTTATTTTCAAATTATCTGTCTCTAGCTCCTATCAAAAACCCAATTAAACTTTGAATACAGTATTGTATGATGGAAAATGTAACTTGATTTAGTGCCTATAAAAATCTGATCATAGACAGAAACATACCTAGAAGGTATTATTTTAGCTCCCTTATCAATGTCATTAGAGATTTATAATTAATCATGATGCTCTTAACTTTTATTGAAGATTGATATAAGTGCTGACATAACCACATGGCTGTATTTTTGGGAAAATCTACCCAGAAAGAATCTATTCGTATAATCAATTCTTTTTAAAATTTGGTACCTGGGAAAAACTTTTCTTTCAGCCATCATGTTTCCTATGACAGTATACATAAGGAAAATATATAATTCATTCTGTTCACTTTTTGCCGTGGAAAGCAAGAAGCTCAGAGTCAAATTTGGTAAAATAAGTGAGTAATTTACCCTACATTTCCAGGATAAGTATCTACTCTTTATCTTCATTAATCTTTACATATATTTTTATCCTTATTTGCTTCATGAAGTAGACTCCAAATATCCCAAACTTATATACATAGCCCTTGATTTGTCATAAGAAAGCTAATCATGAAAACGTCAAAAACAAGTGACTTGATGGAATCTCCTATTAACATTTAGTATGAGACTTCTCTCAGAATGATAGAAACTTTCAGGCAAAGTATTATTTGTTCTGAACTGCCAAAAAGTACCTTCCCCTAAAGCACATGCTTAGTTTATCAAATTATTCAGATATTTGTATTTTTTTTGTATCATAGTTATACATAGATAAGGATAATCACAATTTTTACAGCATGGCGAAGAGGGTGAGCTTTGTCTTCTTCTTAAGGTCAGCATCTAATTTTTCCAACTGGCTAGGGATTTTGTATCAGGATGGTGCTTTTGATACTGAGTATCAGCGACCTTACTCAAACTGGTATGAACAGTAAGGGGTTTAATTGGCTCACAGAACTCGAAGCGCCACAGTAGGATGGGGGCACTTCACACATAACGGTAGCCCAGCTCTGGCTTTGTTTCTTGGCTATATTCCAGGATTGACTGTCTTCCATGGATAGATTGTCCTCAATCTGGCTTCCTTCATGGTCATGAATTAGCTGTCACCAGCCAGCAACCAGGACAATATGTGTTCTTAATCACTTCCAGTGGGAAAGCGTGAAAGTGGTTTCTCATCACTTTCTTCTAAGAACAAGGAAAAACTACCTTAAGACCCCCTAGGAATGCTTCTCTCAAATCTCATTGGCCAGAATTTGTTCACAGGACCATTCTGGAGGTAATCATTGACAAGGGTATAGGACTAGCAAAACTGTCATAGACTAATCTGGACCCATCTTTGAAACCTCTGTTGGGGTGAGCATCTCCTAAACTACATGGAAATTGTTGGAGAGGGATGGATATCAAAATCCAAGTGCTATTAGGAAGACAAAAAGTGCAATAGATACTGGCCACTAAACAACAATTCATATGTATTAATGCTGTATTTATGGAACACCTGACACTAATTCATTTTTTTCACCCAGTTAATTGAGCATGTACTGTGTTCCTGGCACTCTGCTAAGTCAAGGGATACAAAGAGATCAGCAGAAGAACAGTTAATGGGGTGACGTATGTGGCTGAAAGGCCACCAGATTTGAGAAAGTTCAGAAATTATGAAACTAGAGTATAGAATAGGATGTCCTCATGGGTATTAAAGCACTCAGGTTTAGGGCTAAAAGGTAGAAAAATAACTCTGTGATTGTGTTAAAAATAAAAGAAGTACTTTTTGAAGTTCAATAGACTTTAAGGAAGCCCTGTGAAGCATAACCAAACCAAATATGACTAATTCCTAAGTAAGAGCAGTCTCAAGGGTGAGTCCCCATTAAATGGGCAAATCGCTTCAAACAATATGAGTTTTTAAAAAATCAACAGCTTATAAAATGATTTAACTTAAGGGCTACATCAAATCAACATTAATCTCCATGTCTTTTACGTACCCACCCCCACCCAGACTCAAAGCAAACAACCAAAAAAAGTGCTAGTGTCCACGTTATTACTTTTTCCCTTTAATTATGTGTCTATATTGTGCAAGACAGCCTCCCATGCTCTCTCACGTTTGCGAGACCAAAGTATGTAAGTAGATGAATTTAATGTCAGTTTGTATAAATAATCTTCACTATTTATAAACACATATAATTTTTCTGTAAGTAGACACATTTGCACCAAAAAGTACTTTTCTTTGAAATATCTCCTTGTTCTCTTCTCACAGAACATCATTTGAGACACAACAAGTTCATGGCAAGTCCAAACTAGATTACTTATCACACTGTCTTTTTCCTGGGCAACCAGAAAGATCGCACTTCCCATCTTCCCTTGCAGTTAGATTGAGGGCCATTTAACTGTATTTTAGTCTGTGGGATGTGGGAGGAAGAGATAGCTACATCCAGGTTTGGTTCCTAAAAATAGCCTTGCCACAATATGGTTTTCAAGGAATCTAATGTTTTCCAGATCCAGGCCCAATCTAACTTTACAGCTTCATGTTCCATAAAGCTCATCAAGCCGTCTTTATTCTGGTAAAAGTGGAACACTCTCTATTCTCTGAGCCTTGGCAAACTAGTGTCATTTCTGTGCTTCTATCCCTGATGTTTCTTTACTTAGAACATGTAAGTTCCCTGGCTCAGTCACCTTATAAAAGTCACTCATCTTTCATAGGCTATATTTAATCTCATCCTCTTTTTTAACGATCTACAGAATCCCAGCTTTGATCTCCATGAATTTGCAACTCCAGGCAACTGTTCAATTTGTTACCATCCAAACATACTTACAATATCCAGGCTTTATGCAATTACTGTTGTTATTCCTCCGCTGAAAATATACCATGAGATCATCCATTCCCATTCAACTCCTAGTCATCAATTTTGACTCAGATTTAAAAAAAAAAAAAAAACACTCTTTCCGTAGAGCTTTCCTTGACCAACTCAGCCCTGAAGTAAATTCTGACTTCTTGGAGCAATTGTCTGCACGACTCCGAGTTCATCATAACTGGCTTTGAGGTTCCTTCTATTTTGTTGTCCTGATCTATTTAACTCTTATTTTTAGTTTACTTATTTTCTTTTCTACTACAAATGACTGCATTAGTTAGTCCAGATAAAATTAGAAAATATTAGCTGAGATATTTATCATTGCATTTCCTCATTCCCTGACCCTTGACCACATCCAAATAACCATATTCTCACTCCCCATCCCTATATACACAGACAGAAAGTGAGTGTTTTGATATGCAAAAGACAAAGTCCTAAAGGAAACCAGTTCATGGCTAGGGCTGTAAAAATTAAATTGCAAAGAAATTAAATGAATACTCAGACCAGTTTTGCCAGACAATAACGATTTGCCTAGGCTGAGGAAGAATGAGGGTAGATTTGGATGACTCCCAGACAAGGGGCCTGGGGCCTGGGCCCTGAGCTGAGTCTGAGAGCACTGGTGGCAAATAACCAAAATCAGAGAGGTTCAGGGGAACTCTGAGAGATGAGGGGATTTACGCTTTTATCCCTTGGTGAAGGCCATGGTGACAGCAAGCTTCATGGAGAACTCCTCAACCACCCTCATTACACTGTTTGTGTAACAGAAGTGGTGGTTGGTAAGGACCTGAGAAAGCCTGGCAGAGTCCACACCTAGATGGACCTGTGAGGGAATTCTAAATCTCGCACAGCTCCTGGAGTTGCTGTGAGAGGCTTGAGGACCTGAAGGAGCTGGGGAATTGGAATGGAGTGGATATCAAGTGACCTTTGGAAGCCTGACAATTGGAAGTCAAGGCATGACTATGACTTTGGGGCTTGCACAGGGACTGCAGACAAGACATCCCTTATTGTTTGAGGTGACTGAGGAGAGTTTTCAGTTACTTACAGTCTAAGGTATCCTAACTGATGTCCAAGGCTTGCTGTGAAATATTTTACTATTAATGCTAATTGCTAAGATTAGTCTTGCTTAAGGAGACTGGCTTCATGCCTTCACCCACAGTACCATCAGGTCTGATGTTCCTCTGCATCTCCCTTTTACATAATGCTATTCATATGTCAGGTGCAACTGCAAGCATTTTACCAATATGAACTCGTATAATCCCCATAAAAACTCTGTAAGGCAGGTACTGTTATTTTCTTCACATAATAAATGTAGAAACTGAGGCACAGAGAGTTTATATCATAGTCCAAGGTAGCCTGGCTCCAGAGCCTGTGCTCTTAACTATTAGCTAGGATGCCTCTTTCTCAAACTTTAATGTATTGGAATTGGATTCCAAATAAAATGATACCTGAGCCACACTCCGTAAAGTGAATGACAGAGAAGTAACCCTGACTGAAGCAGGGGAGGGGGATTTGAACAAGTTATAACCTCACAGGTCTCAGCATTTTTTTCTGCAAAATGCTGGAGCTGAATTAGATGAGTTCCAGGATTCCCTGTAGCATAGACTACAGTTAGATGGTATTTCTAACATCCCAAGACACAACTCTAGTTACATTTTCTCAGGATAATGAGGTTCAGGCACAAGTGAGAAAACTATTAAATATTATAAGTAAATCACCATTGATGTTCATTCACATTTTTAGAATGAGAATGTTAAAATGTTCAATGAATCATTTAAAGTAATAGGATATCTTGCTTTTAGTCCCCAAAGGCAGGGTGATTTACTCGATACAGTGTGGGGAGTCTCAATTTTATTACCCTGTGGACATTATTACCTACTGTGATTCTGGGAGACATATGAGTTGGGTGTATGTATGTAAGCCAGACCCAATGGCTTACGCTTGCTAGTCTCTAAAAATGGACCCGATGAGCCGTATGAACCACAGCCTTCCACTTGGTGCACTTCTTCTTGAAATCCAGCTGCCATGCTGTGCAAAGCCCAAGCTTCACAGGCAGCCGCCGTGTAAAAGAACAGAGTCATGCGGTCAACCATCCCAGCTGAATTCTCAGCAAAGCCAACATCAACAGCCAACAAGGCAAGGAAGCCCCTTTGGATGTCCCTGTCAAGCCAAGCCCCCAGATGCAAACTCTGCTCACATCACATGGAGCAGAGGAACTTCATAACTGAACCCAGTAAACCCACAGGATCACAAGAGATAATGAAATAGTTATTATTTTAAGCCACTAAGTTTTGGGGTGGCTTGTTCCACAATGCATAACGCAAACATACCTGCGCTAGAACATTTGGTTCAAGTCCTGTAACATTTTTCTGAGGGCCATGTGGGGATAATTGGTCATAGGCACCTCACCACAGGTTTTAGGTCTGAATCCGTGTAATAGCAGAACTAGAATTGGAATATCAACTTTTCTGTAGGTGGTTCATTTTTTTTTTAAGGCAAATATTTTTCAAGTGCACAAAATGAACCTGAAGTAATAAAGTATCAAACTCTCCATGAAGAATCTTCAGTTTTCTGCGGTAGAAAGAATAATGCTCAGTGTGATAGCACGAAGTGGACTGCAAGAAGCTTACGTCTGGTTACATCTGCAGCAGCAAAATAACCTGACTTCCTTGAAACAAAACCGAGTATAACATGCAGAAGCCCACTCATGTTTTTCATATTCATTGGGAGCCTACCTTGTGGCTTGTGAAGCTTTGCTGAGAACGTTAGGGTATCGCTCTTGACAAATTACCCCCAGAGAACAACCCCTATCTTGCTCTGTTTTTCCTAACAAGCTTACCTGAGCGTTGAATCTACTGTAAATATAATAAAAAGAAAGGGAAGATTTTTAAGACTAGATTTCTGCAGAAAAACCAGCTGAATCTGTAGAGTGAGAACAGTTATTCCCATCCCGTCCCTTCAACTGAATGACCATGTTGGGTATGTGAACGTTATATGGCTAACACACCATGAAAATCTCATTTAAAGGTAGGGCCTGAATCCTGCTTTCCAGTAGCGTCCAAACTTGAAGAGTCTCCAGTTTCCTCGAAGATCCTTATACCACATGATCTGCCAGTAAATTACTCTATCTCTTTGCAGAGAGCACTCTGAAGTAGCATTCAACGAACCGCCAAATCCCCATCTTTTGATTACATGGACATAGAAGGTACTATGAATAGTTCAGAAACAAAGGGACAACTGGCCCCTGCCTTACTCCATTTGTTATCCTCTGGCTGCTCAGAGAATCACGCCTGCTTCTTTGGTAGGCATCTGAAAGATCTGCAGTGACGGGCACAAGAACCTTAAGATGTGATTGCTACAGACAGCAGCCAAGTACCAATGCCTTCATGAACTCTCAGGTTTTACACTGATTTGTTTCCCTGTGGTCACTGCTGAAGTGTCTTCCCCAAGCCGTATTACATGATGATTCTTCTTTAAGAGACATACAGTCAGAAGTTGTCTTCACACTCTTAATGAGGACCCAAGTCCCTGACAGCTCAAGCGCTACTTCATCCAGTGCCAGCCTTGGTGCCATTTACTGAAGCAGAGCTGCTTTCCTCATCGTTCGGCTTCTCTTTTAAATCCAGAAATACCCACATCAGTTCAACATGTTGCAAATGTTCCTTCTTAACTCACAGTCAGATGGCTTTTACAGCTTCGGGGTCCTTCCTTTACCACAGTACTGTCCTATCTCAAAACCAGGGATACAAAGTGAGTGCTTGAACCTTGAAAGTTCCTGGCCATATGTCAGGATGTCAGAGACATACACACACCTCATCATTTTCTTCTACACTGAAGGATAGGTCTGGACATCTTGAAGGATCAGAGGATTTTACTCAGTGACTGAAAATGGTATGCGTTTTATTGAGAGACTGGAGAACATGATACTAGCCTAGTTTTCAAAAAAATAAAAAACTGACCGGTGGTCTATAGTAGGGCCTATTCAGCAAAGTTTGTAGAGTCATTTAAACTCTTGATCCTAACAATGTGTTGCCATTGACAGGGTACCACACTACTTTCTTGAGTTCATTTGGTTCCATAACTACGAGGCGTTAAATTTCATTTTCTATCTCCCCAACGAGACTAAATATTCTCTACAGGCACGGGCCTTGTCTCATAGTATTTGTTTGGTTGGTTAATTTTATCACAAAAAGCTGGCACACTAGGTATCTAATACATATTTGGTGATTAACTAATTTTTACATCCACCCCCTTCCACTTCCCTGAGAAAATGGAACAGACATTGATTGAGAAAACACTATGTTTCAGAAAATGCACTAGGTGCTTTCTGTATGTCAATTCATTGAATCCTAAATGCGATTTAGAACAAAGAAATCATAGCTTCCTGGCTTCTCCACGGAAACATATTATTAAGTTTGAAGATTTTTGTGAAAGCTCCAAGTTAGCTGATTCACTCTTTTACTTTCTAACTCAAACGTTTAACACATTTCTCTTGCTTTGAAATGAGCAGCTACCACAGTTTCCTCCTTATTACTGGCTCTGGCCTGGGCCTCAGTCGTCCTAGTTTCTCTTCTTCACGTTCATCTTCAGTACAAACCCACCACCCCTCTTCTGCTTTATGAATTTTACTGCGGGTAAAGAAGGAAAACAAAAAGGCTGGCCAGTTTCAAGAAGTTCCTATCCTTGCTAGTCCTGGACGTCTGCAGGACTGCTTCCTATAGAAGAGTCCGGCTTCTGCCAAAAACCCGGTATGATTTTTTTTCCAGGCCTGACCATGGGTGATTGCAAAGACTTCACCTGGCAGGTGCCCTGGAAGCTGCCTTCCCCACAGCAGACCTGGTGCACATCCAAGGCTCTGCAGTCTCTGAAGGCAGTTGTAGTCAAGGCCTCAGCCCTGCCCTCCTGGCAGTGGCCATGTTCCAAGCCTGTCTGCAATCCCAGCCCATGCAGCTCATTCAGAGATGTCTTTTTCTGGGAGAGAAAAAGAAAAGCAGAGACTTCTACCTCAGGCTTCTGTGCCCAGGGCTCATTCTGGGGAAAGGAGCGGGGACCAGGAAGACATTTTTCTCCACTCTGACTCAGCGCTCAGGCCTTTCCCACTCTTAGCCTTCTCTGCCGTCCACCCCCGTCCCAGGGTCCACAAAACTGCAGAACCTTCTGCTCAGGGCTACCTGGGCAGTGAGACAAGCCCAGTGTCTGTGCTGTTCCATGGGAGCAGTGGAACAGAGGAGAGTCAGTGCTTTCTCCGGTTTGCCTCTTGCTTGTATTATTGCAACAAAGTGATCAAAAGCTTGACTGTTACTTTCATTTGGCCTCTTTTCTGACCCCAGCAGCTCAGCTCTTCCCAGCTCAGCTGAGCCCTTGACACTCATACATTTAAGGTACCAGCAACCTTTTTGAGAGCCAGCTTTAGACGTTACGACACCTCACCCTCCCCCTGCCCTGGATCACCTTGATTCGTCCTACTGAAGTGTCCTCCTTCACAGCCTCTGGGCCAAATAACGGGTAGAAACTAAGGTTTGCTTAGAAGCCCAGAGATCTCTGCTCCCAAAGAGGTAAGGAACATTTCCAAGGTCTTGCTGACTCCCCAACATTTTCGGTGGTTCTTCTGCCACAGTAGCACAGGCTAATGCACTAAAGATATTTCTTCTGTGCGTGTAAGCAATATGTACACAATAATATAAGACTATAAAAGTGAACATATATGCCCTTAATACAAATATCTTAAAACTGGGTTGACTAAATGTAAGCTTTTAAAAATGACTTTGAGAAACCGGTTTGTAAATGTAGACATAGCCTCAGAGAAAAATGGAAATATTAAAAATAATAACCTTCACTAGGTACTGTGAATTTAGAAGTATTATTTGAATCCTAATAACAATCTTAGCAGAGTAAGGACCTAATATTAGTCTCATTTTACAGAAAGATTGTTAATTAACTACAAAAAGGTCACACAGCTGAAAAGAGTGTCTTAATGTTGGGTCTGTTTGATACCAAAGCCTTTTATGCCTTGAAGATCATTGTCTAACATATTTTCTACAAATATTCCTACCTGGATACACTTGAACAGCTCTATTTCTGAGTCTTTCAGCAGTAGAACCAGGAATGGTACCTTTTATTTCTCTGCTTTTGTGTGTGTGTGTGTGTGTGGTATGCGGGCCTCTCACTGTTGCGGCCTCTCCTGTTGCGGAGCACAGGCTCCGGACGCACAGGCTCAGCGGCCATGGCTCACGGGCCCAGCCGCTCCGCGGCATGTGGGATCTTCCCAGACCGGGGCACGAACCCGTGTCCCCTGCATCGGCAGGCAGACTCTCAACCACTGTGCCACCAGGGAAGCCCTCTCTGCTTTTCATATATAAAATTGACTGTAACTATGGCAATCACAGAGACGACTGTTGATCCCACAGTGGTTATAGCAGATTTTGATATGGCTTAGGGTGTGCTGAGGCCATCTTAGAAATGGGAAAATATGCAGTATTTAAGGAACAATCAAACATGAAAGCTTTCAATGCAGTTGTTCTTGAGGCTTTTTAAAAAAAAATATTAGCATTTACATTCATCTGTAATTTTATCTGACATCTCTTCCCTTTAAAAAAATCCCCAGAAAAAAAAAACTGTCTAATATAAAAATAATTTAAACTCTCTGCTATTTATTCTTTTGGAAAAGAGTAGAGGCATAACTGTTTCTGATTATACATTACACATTTGTGAGAAAACAGTGTTTTTCTGATTCTAGAACTAAAATTTTGGAAGTCTAAATATCGTTACTTCTTTTCTTACGATTCTTCTCCAACAAAAATAAAATTATAAGCATAGTCTTTATTGCCCTGTCCTACTTTTGATTAAAATGTGTATTATGTCACCATTTTGCTTATGTAGCACTTTCATACGCTAAGATAAAAGGCATGAATTATAGTATTATATCAGCCCTCGAGTATTCAAAACAAAAGAATTCTTCTAACAGGCCATCTGAAATTCTGCAAATTATATTATCATGTCCACCCCCCTTGAAGAGAAACCAAGGAAAATCAGAGGTCTTTCCCCAAAGCCCCCTGATTCCTGGGGTGGAATATTAGTGTTCAAAAACATTTGAGTTCCTCTACTCAAGGTAGAAAATCTTTAAGGTTTCTTGACTTTCTCAAGCATTCTTCTTGTTATTCATGCCAATAACACCAATCAAAGGGCTCAACGGTGTAGGGATGCACCCTGGGCCTTTCTGTAAGAGTATTTCCCCCTCATTACCTGCTCTGCTTGTGAATTCACTCACTTATCAAAACAACCGTCATCTCTACTCCATGGCCTCTTTCAACATAAGCTACCACTAAAGAGCTCACAGCAGAGAACATTAATAACTGAAAACAATGAAGAAAGCTTCAGTAATTCAAGGTTATTTGGGGTTTGAAGAACCACAAAACGATACACCTGGGAGAAACATGGAAGGGTCATTTCATCTTTTCTGTTCTTTGGGCTTTTCTTTCCTCCAATTTCCGCAACTAGAGAATGGAGAACAGTGATGGACTTTGCTGGATTTTTGTGACGGTTAAGTCAGATTGGGTATTGTATATGGAAGGCACATGGCACATAACAGACATTGAAGGTCCTTTCAATAACTGTTGGCTGTCTAACTTCTCAGAGTTCACCTTCCATAGGTTAATGGCCCCCATTCTGTAGGTTAAGGTTTCCTGTCCTCTTAACATACCTCTGTCATAGCATTTTCCAAATTCAGTTTTACATGTTTGGCTGCTTTTCTCACTCCTCCTCTAGGCTGTGAGTTCCTTAGCTGCAGTGATACTTCTTATATATCACTTTTTGGTGTCTACTACTATTCTAAGGCTCATAAGGAACACAGGGGTACCCTACAGTTTGTGTGAGCTTGGACAAATCATCAATATCTCTGATTCTCTATTTCCTCATCTTCAATGGAAACAGTTATGTTTCGATTCTATGTCATGGAGTTTTTGTAAGGATTAAAATGCATAATGATAAGATTACTGTTTCATGGGTTATTATACTTATAAAGGAATTTCCAAGAGAGCTATAATCTTATGTAACACACCGCAGTGCATAAATGTATCATTTAACTTCAACAAAGCGTTCATATTGCATAATTCTAGGAGCCATGATTCACCTAGATTCACCTTGAATACCTAAAACCCAGCATAATATATCCCCTAATTACTGATAAATTAGAAGATCCATTAGAATAAAAATTAAATACACTTTCCCTAGATATGGTGCATTTCTCTAGAACATTAAAGAAAGTAGCTGTCATGAAGAAAATCATCAGCAATACATACTAGATAAATTCAAAGAATACAAGAAACTTAGTTACTTTTAACAACTGACATCTCCAAGTTTCCCGTGTGAAGGTCAAGCAGAACCATGAGGGCCTTTTAGAAAATAATTGATTTAAACATTTTAGATGGACAACTTGTCTTCTTAGGACCTCTCAATAAGTAACAGATTTAAAGGTTAAACCCAATTGTGTGCTAAGGTTTTCCTTCTCAGCGGCGGCAAGAAGATAATCATCTGGCTGTTTATGTAAACTGATGTGTAACTAATGTATAATTTTCCAACTATTAACATTTAATGCTGTCAGAAAATTTTGTCACACATTTTTTGGCATAAAAAATGCTATGTATATTTGACTTTTATACTTAATAGTGCTTTTTAAAAACAATGAGAATTTGACTTCTCTCATAACCAATCACTTATAAAGTACTTCTGGATATAATTTTTATGGAAGGCCCACTGAACGGTCATAGAGTTATTAAAACTGTTCTCTGGATTATATATATATATATATATTCAGTGTAACAACTGGTGGCTAGGAAGACCTGTCTCTAGCTAAAAGTGTAGTTGTCAACCCCACATGATCACTCAGGATGACTGCTGACCGGCGTTGATCATCAAGAATGACAGAAAATCCAGCTGAATCAGGTGAACAGATTACTTCTCTGACCATCACTTTATACATCTACTAATGGAGATAGTAAAAACTATCTCATAGAGTTTGTCGTGAAAATTACATTTAAATATAACAAGATCTGGAAAGAAAAGGCATAAAAGCACCTCAAAACATTAGCCCTCATCTTGCTTTATCTCATTCACCCGCGTATACACATATTTGGCAAAAAGTTCCTTCATGGGCCTTGCCTTATTTAATTACGAAGGATAATCTAGTAGAGATTGCCAACTGAATCGAGATCATTTCTCTACTAAGATCACATGTTCTTTGTGGAGAATAATAGTCTAAAAAGGAATATAAGGAAAAATGATCTATCTTGAAGAAGAAGTACAACAAATCAAGCTCTAAGGGTACAGTGACTAAGACAACACGGTATTAGCAAAAGGAAAAACAAATAGATCTGTGAAACAGAATAGGGTCCAGAAGTAGACATAAACATATATGCCGATTGTTTTTCAACAAAGGCACTAAATAATTCAATGAGAAAAGGGGAGTGTTTTAACAAATGGTGCTAATAAAACTGGCTATCTATATAAAGAAAAAGAAGAAAAGAAGGTTGGCCTCTTCCTCAATCTACACATAAAAATTAATTCAAGTGGATCATAGGCCTTAATGCAAACGGTAGTAAAACATAAAAGAATATCTTCATACATTGAGGTAAACAAAGGTCTTTTAGACAGGTCAAACAAGGTATTAAAACTGAAAGAAAAATACAGGGATGAGCTTCATCAAAATTAGAAACATCTGCTCATCAAAAGACAACAATAAGAAACTGAAAAGGCAAGCCTCAGATGTGGAGAAAATATTCCCAATCCAAAAATCTGACCAGGACTTGTTTCCAAAATGTTAAAGAAGTTCAACAAATCAATAATTTAACAGATTAACAACCCAGCTTTAATAAATGGGAAAAATGCTCAAATGGCCAACGAACATCAAAAGACGTTCGACATCTTTAGTTATGAGAGAAATGCAAATTCAAGCCACAATGAGACATGATTATACATCCATTAGACTGCTAAAATTAACAAGTCTCACAATACATGTGTTGGTTAAGACTGGACAACTGGAACTTCCACACACTGCTGGTGGGAATTCAAATTGGCAAAACTATTTTGGAAAAGTGTTTCTAATCAAGTAAGACACATATTTGAATTCTGAACCAGTAGTTCTACTTCTAGATACTCATCCAAGAGAAAGTTTAGGTCAATGTAATACTTATTTAAGACTGTTGTAGCTGTTTTATTTATAATAGCCCTAGCCTGGAAACGATCCAAATCCACCAATAGGAGGATGAATAAACATATTCAGTACCTCTATGTAATGAAATTATACTTAGCAATAAAAAGGAACAAGTTACTGTGACAACACAACAATATGCTTGAATCTCAAAAACATTATGCTAAGTGAAATAAGCCAGATACAAAAGGGCAAATATTGTATGATTATACTTACATGAGGTACCAGGAATAAGTAAATTCATGGAGACAAAGTAGAACAGTGGTTACCAGAGTTTGAAGGGAGAAGGGAAGGGGGAGTTGTTGTTTAATGAATATAGAGTTTTGTTTGGGATGATGAAAAAGTTCAGGAGACAGATATTGGTGATGGTTGCAAAATAACATGAATGTACTTAATACCAATGAAGTGTACAGTTAAGAATGGTTAAAATGGTCAATTTTGTGTTATTATATTTTACCACAATTTTTAAAAAGCCAAATAATTGGGAGGAGACTAGTTGTTTTGTTTCTGTTTTACTGATCTATGGTCTTACAGTATTGTATAAATATTTTCATACTTTTCTCATCAATCCTTTCAAAAAAAGAAAATGCATGCTTGAAAGAGAAGACTTTATGGAAAGGAATAGGGACTCGCTTTTCTAGCAGTTCTTTCCCTTGCAACTCTGTTCAGACAAAAGAAAAATAATTCTAGGTACTACATGCCATTCTAAGAGGTTTAAATTTTCATTAAAGTGAGACAGCAGACAGGCTTTCACAGAAATAATATGAATCTGTGCCCACATCCAGCAGGGATAATTCCTTTAATTATAAGTTACTGGGCCAAATTCAAAAAGACATGATGGGCAGGCATTAGGTAACTAAATAATAAATAGTAATTGCGTTTCGTCCTTTGCATTTTAAATGCAAAAACACCTGAGAACCTCTACTTGATATTCCTTACACAATGTACCCTCTGTGTCATGAAGTCACTTGAAAGAATGTCATTTGATGCTGTGCATCCAATAACTTTAAATAACATCATTAACATTAGAATGAAAAGAATGGAAATTGGCTATCTATAGGGCATCCTTCCACACACTTGTGAGGTTTGTCAAACAAAAATTATGTGACTCTCCCTTTGTCACACATATTTGTCTTGTCTAATTAATAAGATGAATATATTTATAAGGAAGAAGAGAGGAACAGACCATACGATCATCAAAAGCTTCAACTTTAAACAAATCATAATGAAACAAATTGTTATTTTTTTCAAGAGATTTAGGTATTAAGAGGCACTATCAGTTCTTTGAGAATTTCTTTCCATATAAAACAGAGTAAGTACTAGTTTAGGTAGACACTGACAACTGAGGTTTGGGTTCCAGGACTAACTTGCTGAGGAATTTAGACATGTGTGTATTTTATATAGTTAAAACCGGGGGCTTGGATGATTTTATCTTTAAAGTAAATATTTGACATATTCTGAATATTTGACATATTCCAAATACTTGACATATTCCAAATAGGTCATTAAGTCCCTGATTAAAAGAAGGATGGCTTTCTGTAGGTTGTACGTATGATTTTTTGGTGGTACATTTGGCCAGGCTTTGTGCGACTTTGGGAAGCAAACAAACAAAAAACAAAAACTAAACAAAATCCAGGATTGGCCAATACATTTTGAGACTAGAAAGAATGTAAAAAAAATATTTACTTCATTTCTGTATATTGCTTTTGTGTTGACCTTTGTATTATTCCACGTAAAAGAGTATTATACCAATCATGAGGTTATAGGCAATGGTCCACATGTTTGGTGCCAATAATAGTTCAGGAGAGTTTTAAGTAAAATCAGACACAGTTCAGTAGGAAAACCAGGAAGCCAAACAGGAGATCAATTTTCCTTTTTATCAACTCCTTTCATGTGGCTTTGAATGAGAATACGACAAATGCATTGACCCTGAAACTACAAGAAATGAGATGAAATGGGGACCTATAATAATTACCCAAATGAATCCGCTTCAATTACTTTTTAAAAAATGTATAGAAAAACTGTTTCCTGATATAATTTTAGCTTCGATGAAACAGGGCTAGGTTAATGGAGCCCTGCATACTAACTGACCTTTTGGATATGGGCAAAAATGTGGATTTTGGTGTGAAGCAGAACAAATTTCTGAATCACTTTTGTGCATGACATAGAGAACTCCAGGGAAAACTAAACTCAACTCAACTCCAGGGAAAACTAAAGAAGTATTAGATTAATAACTGATATGATGGAAAGAACTGGAAATTGTCAACAAGAGCAACAGTGGCTTGTTTAGGGTCCTTCAGATCTAGGTATTTCAGTCATTGTAGAATTTTCTCCCATAAAACTCATTGGCTTGACTTAGGAATAGGCAAGAGAGTTCAGAGATTGATAAGAGACAAATGGTGTAGTGTTAAAGCAAAACAAAACAAAATATAAATAATCTTGAGGGTGGTGAATATGATTAGTCACATGATCAAACACAAGGTCCAGTTTGAAAGTAAGAGCAAGATAAAGGGGAAAATGATAAATGGAACCAAAGAAATGAAGGGAAAGTATTAATGAGGTTAATCAGTTCACTGAGAGTGAACACAGTACAGGTCTGCAAGGAAAGAAGAATCACCACTTAGGATGGTTTTATTTATTTACCTATTTATTTTATGTTACTACAGTTTTCATTTCTTTTTTTTTTAAACATCTTTATTGGAGTATAATTGCCTTACAATGGTGTCTTAGTTTCTGCTTTATAACAAAGTGAATCAGCTATACATAAACATGTATTCCCATATCTCCTCCCTCTTTGTGTCTCCCTCCCACCCTCCCTATCCCACCCCTCTAGGTGGACACAAAGCACCGAGTTGATATCCCTGTGCTATGAGGCTGCTTCCCACTAGCTATCTATTTTACACTTGGTAGTGTATAAATGTCCATGCCACTCTCTCACTTCGTCCCAGCTTACCCCTCCCCCTCCCTGTGTCCTCAAGTCCATTCTCTACGTCTGAGTCTTTACTCCTGTCCTGCCCCTAGGTTCTTCAGAACCAGTTTTTTTTGTTTGTTTTTTAGATTCCATATATATATGTGTTAGCATATGGTACTTGTTTTTCTCTTTCTGACTTACTTCACTCTGTATGACAGTCTCTAGGTCCATCCACTTCACTACAAATAACTCAATTTCATTTCCTTTTACAGCTGAGTAATATTCCATTGTATATATGTGCCACATCTTCTTTATCCATTCATCTGTTGATGGACACTTAGGTTGCTTTTAGGATGATTTTAGAATTTAAGGTTTTTAATGAAATTTTCTTCAAGGGGGAGAAACATAACATGGTCTGGGGTGACGGACAAATTAAAGTGTGAGAGAAAATTGCTGGGAATAAGGAAGCCAATTGAAGTTGGGTGATGTATGAAATAACTGGACCACGGAATTAGCATCTTACACATTGCCTGACATGTACCAACTATACAGCCAATCTTTGTTCACTGATGTTGAGTAAGTGCATAACGATTCCACGGGACCTTGAAAGGTTGTAATGGATTTCGTCTGAGACAAAATGTAATGAAGATAAATAAAGAAATCCTGCATGTAAATCAGACAAAGGCTGGCATGAACAGAGTAAAGGAGATGCGGTTTGTAAGCACAATTCATGAAATACCTAAAGGTTTTTTAGTGGAGAATCACCTCTATAATGAATCCACAAGATGTGACCACCTACACCATCAATGTGATTGCATATTATACGAATAATAATGTAATATTTAACATGAGGAAGGTACCCTAAAGGGATGATTAATAATCAAATGACATCTACAAACTATGCAGGGGAAGATGACATATCAAGTCAGGAGCTGACAAGCAAATGAGAAATATTTGTAGAAACTAAGGATATTTAACATGGAGAAAAAAATCTGTGGAGGAAAGGGGGACTTGACAGACATCTTCAAATATTCAGAGTAGTGCCATAAGAGAAAGCCACTAGACTCACTAGATTTGTTCCCTACAGTCCCAGGGGAAATAATGATGACAAGTGAATATAAATTTCTGAAGTTAGACCTACAAATGACAAAAAATGGCTGCTTAGAGAGAAAAAATTTCACTGTCCCCAGAAGAGTTCAGGCATGAATGAGCTAGAAGAATGCTTTATAAAGGAGACCCAAATATCAGATAGATCATTACAGAACCAGCCACTTATTTTTTAAATCAATAAAATTAAAATTACAGTTTCATGATAAATTCTTGGTGATCCTGTCTTGCTGTTGCTGTTGTGCATGTGATAGAGAAGACTATAGATGAGGGAAAGTGGAGTGGATCAGCCTTCCTTTTTTTTAATACTGGAGGATCCATCTAGCATCATGAGGATTAAACAGAATTTGTGTAAGGCTCGCATTTTGAAAAGTTTCAAGTCAATTAATACTCACGTGTTAAATCAGTCTTCAAATATAAAATTCAGAGCTGAAATAAGTCTCAAGTTCATTAAAGAAAAGAGCCTCTTCAAACCAGTTATATCACTAGTCACAATTCTCTGCAAGTCAGGCAAAGGACTGCTGATTGTTGGAATTAGGTAAGAATAGGATGTGCTGCACTGTTGAAGTACTTACTGACTTTATAGTCCATTTCATAGATACAGATATTGATAGTTACCACAAGCAAAAATTTCTTTTATCATGTGGTTATTATGACAGGTACTGTTTTATATATACTTTATGGCCATTTATGACTTATCCAAAAAGCCAAGAGCATGTTCAGAAGTATATTTCCCAAGAACAGTATCATAACAAAAGTGTTCACTTAGATTGAACCAAATCTGATTTGACAGCATGATGGATACCCCCCTTTTAGCTAAAGAGCATCACTTCCCATCAATGTCGGTTTCTCACAAGATCTACATGTCAGAGAATAAGTATGCTTTCTTCTTGAAAACATCTGACTCCTGTGTGTGTCACTCTGTCAAACTGTATCCCATAGTCAAGTTCCTGACATTCATATCCTCCTCAGCATGGGGGGAAAAAAATCAATTCTAAAACCAAAACTAGGAGTCTAGAAAATACTCTTAGAAAAAGGCACACCCATTTAAGAATAGAATAGAAAGTTTTCATGCACCTCAAAGAAAAGCAGACCTCAAGCTATGTGAATTCACTTGTGCAGACATTTCTAAAAGTCTAGGTATTTACTAGCAATTATAGAGACAAATAGTACAATATTTGATTGAAAGCAACTGTTCTAAACTGAATTTCTGTATACAGAATTTTAAAATATCTTGTAATTTTAAGTGAAGATTTGTAAGGCAAGCATTTGCTCCCTTTATATATATTTCAAAATAAGAAAAAAAAAGTCACACTGGTCTATTTAGCTTATCATACTGCAATTCAAATGGTTTACCTCAATGACCTGAATTTCAGGTCAAATGGCCAAGTGACAGACACAAGGCTACACATGTTTATGAAAAATTAGATACTGAAACCCCTTAAGAAAAAACAACCGTGTTTTCTAAATAACACAAAAAATTTGGATCATTTTTGAAAGGCTAGAATAACTCATAACTAATGAAATAATTTATATTCATTATAAAGATATTATTAACGGCAATGTGTAATTTTTCTATACTGGGGGCATACTGAATTTTGTTAAAGACAAAACTGTACATTATAGAAGAAGAAACCCTACAATTTGCTGAAGTAAATTCTAAGTGTGGGATTATTATGAAAGATGGTCACTTTCATTTCAAAGAAGGCACAGAGATGTTTATCATGCATCATAACCACTGAAGATGGATGGACTGCTTTCTGGATTAAACAATGATCGTGTAATTTGTGGATATATGTATATATATAAAGAGAGAGAGAGATAGACACACACACACACACATATATACATATATATGTATGTATATCGCCTCTCTCCATCTTTATCATGTAAAGGAGATTAGAAAACAAAAGAGAAGCAGTAGCAGAAGGGTTACTTGGATCTACCTTTGTGCTGTTTCCCCTGGGATTATGAATATAGTGTCAGTCTCATGACCAGATTTGTAAAATGCATGTCTTCATGGTAAAAGACTTGATTTTCCTCGATTCCTTCTTGATTTTTTTTTTTTTACCTCTTCATGTTCATAGCTGCAATATAATTAGTCCAGCCTTTCTTCTTTATTTTGTTTTCCTGAGGTGCCTCAAAGTCCACTAAAGGAAGAGAGGGTGAGGCTAAAAAACTGGCCCTCCCGGCACTCATCCTTGTCTCATGGGATACTAATAAATATTTAAAAACTAGCTCTCTGGGAGAAAAAGACTTCGTTTTTAGCATTGGCTGACTTCTATGATGTAAATACACCCAACAAGGGCAATTTCAAGCTATCGGTGTGACGTCACTGATAGCAGAGTTGGAAAGAGACGTACAAAGCACACCACTGTACATTACTTCCATCGTGCAAACTGGATGCAAATAACCCCAAAGCATAGATAAGAGTAAGATGTAGTAAAGTAATGAGGAAGTGATAGGTTTCAAATTTTACCTTTTTCACCAGAAATTATTTAATCATAAGTTTATATAATTTAATTTTAACAATGATTGCGTTTAACAGTGGGCTCATAAAATTCCTTAAAAACTTAACAGTTCATTTTAGGAACCAGCATAAGCAGGCTCCAGCACACCCCTGCCCTCGTCCCCGAAAGACCAGTGACAGCATCTTTCCTTTTGCATATCTTTGCCTTTGCATACTATACCAAGGTGCCACGCAAAATTTTGTTTTTAAAAATGGATCTTGGGATTGTATTAAAAAGTTTGAAACCTCTAATCTATTTAGACTTCACTGTAGTGGAATTTGTAGATCACCCTCATTTATATAATCTGGGCTGCTATCAGAAAACACAAGTTTCCTAGACAGGAGATCTACTGAATCAGAAGTGTGTGTGTTGGAGCGTGAGGGGAAGGGTTTCTGCATTTTAAACAAGTACCTGCCTTAAGGGATTTCAATGCTCCGTAAAGTCTGAGCATTTCAACTCTGGCCTTCAACTTCTCCTTTCTCCAAGCTGATAACCTCCACCTGCTGACTCAGACACATCCAGCTTCAGTTCCAGGACAGTAGGACAGTGAGCAGATTCAGTCCCACCTGTAGCTGAGGTTCAGCTTTCTAGACCTGGCATCTCATACACCCAGAACATCTCTTTGACTACATCAAAGCTAAGGATAATCAGAAAATGCCCCAACAATCACTAACCAATATGCAAGGGGCAAGCACCTGCTCCCTTTATCATTGGTAGAGAAGTTAATTTCTTCCATAAGAACGGAAAATCTGTTTGATCTCATTCATAGAGGTGTTGAGATTCCTGACTGATAAGCAAAGAGGCCTCTTGTTAAACTAGCGGAGCTGAAGTGTTTAGCTAGTGTCTGTCACGTGGTATATACTCAATGAATATTTATTATTAAACAAACAAATATGAATAAATGAAGGTATGAATGAATAAGCACATGAAAGAATTTACCCAAGATTTTGATGGAAATAATCTTGCAATTCTTCATTGCCTTTTCTCTAATAAAACTTCCAAATTAAGAGACCATTTGGAGATTTTTTTAAACTGACAATGTTTCGTTTAAGTACCATGATATTTGATTTCAATTTGATTTGATTAGCACTCAGATGAAACACAAATATGCTTTTTTCTTTCTTTGAAGTACAAAAAAGAAAACTCAACTTGGAAATATTGAAATATATACATCTGTGGAGAAATAGATGTTGATACTACCGCCATGGACATATACATATATATATTCTTTGCAACATTTAGACTCATCTATGCATAAAAGATAAAAATCTATGGTCAGCTTCATATTTGTAAAGGATGCATATTGTTTAAAGTCAGTACGAAACATTTCTTCACATATAAATCCTTTTTGAGTGTCTTCAACATTACCCATGTAAAAATAGACAATGATCTAGTTAATAGCTACTGCCTCTCAGCTAAAACACAAAACAGTCTGTCAAATAGATTTCTCTGAAAGATGAGAAATGTTTAAGTAGGAGGAACTTGAGTTACTCCACCAAAAAAACCCAAAAAATTTCTTATCGTTTATCTCGGAACAGAGTTATTTGTAGAAGACACAAGTAATTTCTCCCAGTTCCATTAAGAGTAGATATGTCATATGATCTCAAGTTAATTTTCTGAAAATACAAAATTGTTCTTCAATACTTTTTAACCTACCATTACATACTTTTCAATGTATTTGAAACATTCATTTGTATTCAATATGTAGCATACTTTCTATAAAGTGTTCAGGAATCATGAAGATGATGCTCTTAGAAACTATCAATTTCACATAGTTTTCCAGTGGACTGAGTGATGTTTTTGACAACTTTAGAAAACTAACGAAGGCTACCATTTTCTATGTGAAAGAGCAACATAATAAATGAAATAAGTAGATTTCAATGTTGAATGTTACTGGGAGTATATATTCCAATTGCATAATGTTAGAGGGTTTTTTAATGAGATTAAACTAAAATGACCTCAGGGGAAAGATACATTAGGTTTATGTTGGTTGCTAAAGCAGCTATACCTTAAAATAGTACTCTTATTTAGACAGTTGCACTATTACCTGGCAACATTTGCTCTATATTTATCTAAGTTATGCCCATTTGATTTAGTTTTGTTTATTATTTAAATTTACAATGTTTGCTAATGAAATGTATGCCCAGTGCTCTGATTTGCATTTTCTCTAAATCTAACACACATTTCCGAATTGTTCCAGACCACAGCTGCTGATCAATTAGAGGTTTTATTTTACTGCCAACAAACCTTGAGGGCAAAGGTAAAGCTCTTCTCTGTGATCTCAATTTTTCCCTTTCAAACATTCAATAAGAAAATATTCTAGAACTTGGAATTGAGGAAAAACCAGAATTACATCCGGAAATGCCAGAAGTTTTTAAGATTGCTTAATAAAATTCGTTGAGGTGTCAGCTTTGTTCACTTAACAAACTGCAGCTCCTCTGAAGTGTTTTTTAGGCTCATCAGAGAGAAATACATCGTTGTGAGATACAGAAGCTTAACTGTAGGTTCCCTCCAGGAAAAACTGGGAAGTCAAGGAAATGTGTTTTTCTTTTTAAAATCCCCTTAGCTCTCCTTTCTCAGCATTTACACCCAATCTCTTCCTATGCTTTCCACAGAGTTCCATTGGATGGTTGAATCCATCTCCTAGCTGCTGATCTAGAACTTACCTTCTGCCTGGGAACTATTTCCACTGAGAACTTGAAACACTTGAAGACAAAGCTTAGTTTGAATTCTGCTTTGTACCCTTTACCTCATAAGACCCTATAATTTGGAGATAGTGTGGCCAAATGACCAACAACCCTAACCTAGGTTCGAATCCCAGTGCTGCCACTTCTTCTCTGTGGGGCAGTGGGGCCCATTACCTGGTCTCTCTAAGCATCAGTGGTCTCCTTGGTAAAATGAGGATAATTATACAAATGACCTTATCACTTTTTCATTATGCAACGTGCCTCCACCCCAACCATGCCCTCCTTTTTTTCATTAGTTTAGATTCCTTGGGTCTTCTTTTTAATCACTCCCTTGTCAAACCTGATAATTCCACCCCTTCTCCTTTGGCAAACTCTGAACAGAATAAAAGAAAACCTTCTCCCTACCCCAGGCCAGCAACCAAGCAACCAGCCATGGGAAGAAAAACAAACACAATTGTGTTGGCCAGTTTCACTTTAAATTCATGACATCAAATCTCAAATGGTCACTCCACACTGCTGACATACATTATGATCTCTTTCTATAATCTGGAATAACTATTGTTCATCTATCCCCCTCTTTTCAAACCCTCAATACTTCATCCTCCAAGCCATTACACTCTGGTGATGATCTTTTCTCACACTTCTCATCTTCCCAGCTCCAAAGTGACTGACACATCTGCATCCACACCCACTCCCTCCATCTTTGCTCATCTTACCAAGATTGAAGTATCCTCTGCTGTTTTGCCTACTCAATGGCTTGCACTATTGCAAGTTTCTATTCTCTCTTCTGCATCATGAATCACCCACTTTGTACTGCATTATTCCTAAAAGTTGCAGTATCACTCATGTTCAAAAACAAACAATGAACAAACAGTAAAACATCCCTCAAGCCTACCACCTTCTAAAATTTCACTATCCATTTCTTTGCTCCAATTCAGAGCAAAATTTCTCAAAAACATCATCTACATTCAGTCTACGCAATCCCCCAACTTCCCCTCCTTCCCATGGCGGTCACTTTGCTGCTGTTATTCTACTATATCTTTCATCAGCACATGACATAGTTAACAGCATCCACTCTACCCCCTGACCTCTATAACACTAAACCTCTGTTTTTTCCTACCATTCTTGTTCCTTCTCATCTCTCCAAACTCTAAATGTGTAGTGTTCCCAAGATCTATATTTTTTCCAACTATAATCTCTCCCTTCATGTCATCAACATGACAGTGACTCCTAAATATCTATCTCTTGGCCAGTCATCAGACCTCTCGTCTTATATACCAACTTGTCTACATGACTGACATCCCTAATCATATGTCTAATAGTTATCTCAAATTCAACACGTCCAAAAACTAATTGACCGTTCTCTCTAAACTAATTTTTTTCTCCAATCATCCTTATCTCATTAAACAACTCCACAATTCACTCATTTTTCTGTAGCAAAAATCTAGTCTCTGTCCTTGATTCTTCTCTTTCCCCTCTGTGTGTGTGTGTGTGTGTGTGTGTGTGTGTGTGTGTGTGTGTGTGTGTGTGTGTGTGTGTGTGTGTGTTTAATCCAATCCACTAGCCAACCTTCTTGGCTCCAGATACAACACATATGATTTTTTCCATTTCTCCCTTCATCTGCTCTAATGACTCGCAGGTGTCAACTACAATCATCTTATAGAGATCACTCAACTGTATCTTCACTGGTCTCCTGGCGTCCACTCTGCCCTATCCCCAATAATTTTCCTCATAGCAGCCAATTTGATCTTTTAAAAAGCTGAATGAGATTATTCCCCTTTCAAAACCCTTTTCATTGTCCACAAAATGAATCCCAGTGTTTACCATGCCCTGTAAAGCCCCTATGATCTAGCTCTGACCCAGGGATCTCTAATCCACTCACACTGCTATTATTTCAAGTTCACAATCATGCACACATGGGTCTCTCCTCAAGGTTTTTGCACTAGTTGTTAGCTTTACTTGGAATGATTTATTTTAAGTGTGACAAAACTGGCCCTTTTTCATATTCTTGTCTCAGCTCATGTCATCTTCTTAAAAGGCCCTGCCCTGACAATCTGATTTAAATTAGCTCCCTCTGTATCATATCCCTGTGCTTAACTTAGAAGGACATTTGACTGCCTTCATTGTAGCTTTTCCAGCAATAAGCTCAGTAATCACTGGTTTAACAAATAATACTTATAGTGTTGTTATAAGGAGTAAATAGGGCTTTCATCACTTAGCACACTGCCAGCCACAAAACACCTGCTGAAAAAGTTACTGTCATTATTATTGTTGTTATAGTTATAATTAGGTGTTCCTTAAATATGTGTCAAGAATGTTAATGACAATAACTCATGCTAATATCTTACATCTTTCAGACAAAAGATTTGTTTTTCAACAGTTATTTTGTAAGATAAATAACATTTGAAGCTAAAGTAGTGAATTAAATGAATATTTCAACATCTCTTAAATCAAATCACATAGTTAGCAACTGCTTTTACCTACTGGTAGGACTGAATCTATTCATGTCCTCTAACTAATCAACCATTCCAACTATAAGGGCAACTTCCACGAACTAAATTAAAATCAGAGACCTTATCACTAGACCTAGGTTCATTTAATTTAAGCCAATTATTAAACCTACCACTTTTCAAAAATGTATGGCTTGAGCTTTTCCTTCAGAGCCAACCAGAATTGGATCCATCGGGAATCTGTGTGATGAAGTACATATTACAAGGCGATATTAAAGTAGGACTAGAACTCCAAAGAGAATGGTAGTCTATCACATAATTTAGACTCTTTGTCATAGCCTTTGTGCAGGTATACTAAGTGGCAGTGACTAGAATACATTTGGAAAGAGCAAAATATAATAACCTCAAAACACACAATAGCAAAAAATGATGTATTTAAGTATTTGAAGTATGAAGATGAGAACTTCTAGAAAATGTTTTTCTATCCTGTTTACATTATAAAATTTCATATAGACATGGAGATTTAATCATGTCTCTAACTTATTCGAATCATGTAATAGACACCTTCGCTGGTTCTTAATCCCTATTCTTTAGTTACGTACATAGGCACTTTATAAAGACTGTTCCTAGATCTACTTCTAGCTCTTCATAAATTTTTCTTCTTTCACTAACTCAATTTATATTTTTACTTCAAATTAATTCAGGTAACAATGTAGGGGATGCGGTTACTCAATTTATGGAGTACGTTGTTCTGGTTTGGAATGTATATTGTGATGCTAAGGTAAGAGACTGAAAAAGTTTTAAAGATAGTATTTACTACAAAATGCTTTTGTAGAAAGACATCATTTGTGAAAAGCAGAATTAGACAAATACTTTTCACAGGCTTTTGTATCTTCAATAGGGGATTTATTTTTCTCACACTTTAAAAAAATATCATTGCTTGGAAAAGTACCATGAGATAAGTATCTAAGAAAATGAGTGATAGTATGATATAAAGATATGCTTAGAATTTCCAGAGTATTCTCTTCAACTTATTTGCAGAATGTATTTAAATGGCATGATACATTTATATTATTTAAAAATTGGTTATCCAAATTTTTTTACTGTCTTAATATCCTTCCCATTCAGAGTTTATCCATTTATTGTGTTTTCACTAAAAAAGATGAAAACTGCTGACTAAATGGAACTTCAAAAATAAATTAAAGGATCAATTTAACTACTGGCTAGGAGCTCTGATCTAAATTATAATGGGATATAAAACTCATGCTGGTGACCAAAATTATGTTTCCCAAAGTTACTCCAGAATAATCTCATGCATATATTTCTGGTTCTTTATTGTTAACTACGACAGATGGCTTTATCAGTAGATTAAAAAAAAAAAAAAGTACATCAGTGTGGGACTTTGGAACAGAAGTATTCTGAAAGCAGTATCAATAATGGGAAGGGAGGAGTTTCTTCCCAGCCAGTTAAAGCATCTTCCTATATTCTTAACCACCACAGTTCATTAAATCCTTCGTTTCCCTGTGAAAGGGAAGACCTAATGTTTTAAAAGTGTTTTATTTCTCTATTAAGATAAATTGAAAAGGCAATAATAAATTTTTCTGTGAATTGGTGTCCTCACTCTTTTATAAAATAAGTCAGGAAGCAGAAAGTATAATGATCATTGCCAGGGCCTGGTGGAAGGGGAGGAATGGAGTATTATTATACAATGGGTACAATGAAGATGAGAAGATGAAAAGAGTTCTGAAAATGAATGGTGATGGTTTGACAACAATGTGAATGTAACTATGCCTATAAACTGTACATTTAAAAATGGTTAAAATGGTAAATTTATGTTATGTATGTTTTACCCCAATTAAAAAAATGTATTTTTCAAAAAAGTAAGTAGGATAGCAGCTATCTGAAGATGGGTTCTATCCAAATTACAGACACACTTTTATTTTTGAGGGAGTCTCATGAATTATTACATGTTGTCTCATTTTAATATAATTTAAAAAACATATCTAGTCTAGCCTACAAATTCTAGACAAAAAAAAGAAAGATTAGACTATAAGAATTATCAGGAGACATTCCTTTCCTTATAATTATGCTCCTACCCTCTCACCCTTCCCAAAACACTTTCATTCATTGTTCCCTGCACATTATCTATGCTCAGAGAACAGTTATATAATGAATCAATCACAGAATCAGTAACTTAAAAAAAAAACAATACAAGAGATCTGTACCTACTTGAATTGAATTCAAGACACTATATTCGAGCAGAAATTTTCTGTGTATTAGCTAGCTCAGGGCCTCTTCCCTCCGCCATCAGGGAACTGCCCTGGAGCCCGAGGGGAGGGCGGCCTCACTGAGGCTGTCAGCTCTGGAGGGGTCCCACCAGCCAAAGCCGCAACAGTCCTTGGGACGGCGGGCCAGTTGTTTCAACAACTAACTTAAAGACAAAATGGAAAAACAAGGAGCTTTGTGCCTGAGACCATGTTCATGTGAAACCAGGGATGGCCATCTTGTGCCAGAGTGAGTACAGAAGAGGAGCTTCAAGATGGCAGAAGAGTAAGACGTGGAGATCACCTTCCTTCCCATAAACACATCAGAAATACATCTACATGTGGAACAACTCATACAGAAAACCTACTGAATGCAGGCAGAAGACCTCAGACCTCCCAAAAGGCTCTTGGTGCACCAGCCAAGCATCAAGGCTATGCCTTTGAGGTGGGAGAGCCAAGTTCAGGACACTGGTCCTCCAAAGACCTCCCAGATCCATGTAGTACCAAATGGAGAAAATCTCCCAGGGATCTCCATCTCAATGCCAAGACCCAGCTCCACTCAATGACCCACAAGCTACAGTGCTGGACATTCTGTGCCAAACAACTAGACAGGAACACAACCCCACCCACTAGCAGAGAGGATGCCTAAAATCATAATAAGGTCACAGACACCCAAAAACACACAAGCAGATGTGAACCTGCCCACCAGAAAGACAAGATTCAGCCTCATCCACCAGAACAGAGACACTACTCCTCTCCACCACAAAGCCTACACAACCAACTGAACCAACCTTAGCCACTGGGGGCAGATACCAAAAACAATGGGAACTATGAACCTGCAGCCTGTGAAAAGGATACCCCAAACACAGTAAGTTAAGCAAAATGAGAAGACAAAGAAACATACAGCAGATGAAGGAGCAAGGTAAAAACCCACCAGACCTAACAAATGAACAGGAAATAGGCAGTCTACTTGAAAAAGAATTCAGAATATTGACAGTAAAGATGATCCAAAATCTTGGAAATACAATGGAGAAAATACAAGAAATGTTTAACAAGGACCTAGAAGAACTAAAGACCAAACAAACAGTGGTGAACAACACAATAAATGAAATTAAAAATTCTCTAGAGGGATCAATAGCAGAATAACTGAGGCAGAAGAACGGATAAGTGACCTGGAAGGTAAAACAGTGGACATAACTACTGCAGAGCAAAATAAAGAAAAAAGAATGAAAAGAACTGAGGACAGTCTCAGAGACCTCTGGGACATTAAACACACCAACATTAGAATTATAGGGGTCCCAGAAGAAGAAGAGGAAAAGAAAGGGACTGAAAAAATAGTTGAAGAGATTATAGTTGAAAACTTCCCTAACATGGGAAAGGAAATAGTTAATCAAGTCAAGGGAGCACAGGGAATCCCATACAGGATAAATCCAAGGAGAAGCACATGAAGACACATAATAATCAAACTATCAAAAATTAAATACAAAGAAAAAATATTAAAAGCAGCAAGGAAAAAACAACAACTAACATACAATGGAATCCCCATAAGGTTAACAGCTGATCTTTCAGCAGCAACTCTGCAACCCAGAAGGGAGTGGCAGGACATATTTAAAGTGATGAAAGTGAAAAACCTACAACCAAGATTACTCTACCCAGCAAGGATCTCATTCAGATTTGATGGAGAGATTAGAACCTTTACAGACAAGCAAAAGCTAAGAGAATTCAGCACAACCAAACCAGCTTTACAACAAATGCTAAAGGAACTTCTCTAGGCAGGAAACACAAGAGAAGGAAAAGACCTACAACAACAAACCCAAAACAATTAAGAAAATAGTAATAGGAACATACATACTGATAATTACCTTAAATGTAAATGGATTAAATGCTCCAACCAAAAGCCATAGACTGGCTGAATGGATACAAAAACAAGACTCATATATACGCTGTCTACAAGAGACCCACTTCAGACCTAGGGACGCATACAGACTGAAAGTGAGGGGATGGAAAAAGATATTGCATGCAAATGGAAATCAAAAGAAAGCTGGAGTAGCAATTCTCATATCAGGCAAAATAGACGTTAAAACAAAGACTATTACAAGAGACAAAGAAGGACACTACATAAAGATCAAGGGATCGATCCAAGAAGAAGATATAACAATTGTAAATATTTATGTACCCAACATAGGAGCACCTCAATAAATAAGGCAAATACTAACAGCCATAAAAGAGGAACTCTACAGTAACACAATCATACCAGGGGACTTTAACACCCCACTTTCACCAATGGACAGATCATCCAAAATAAAAATAAATAAGGAAACACAAGCTTTAAATGCTACATTAAACAAGATGGACTTAATAGATATTTATAGGACATTCCGTCCAAAAACAACAGAATACACTTTGTTCTCAAGTACTCATGGAAGATTCACCAGGATAGATCATATCTTGGGTCACAAATCAAGCCTTGGTAAATTTTAGAAAACTGAAATCGTATCAAGTATCTTTTCGGACCACAATGCTATGAGACTAGATAACAATTACAGGAAAATATCTGTAAAAAATGCAAACATATGGAGTTAGCTAAACAATACACTACTTAATAACCAAGAGATCACTGAAGAAATCAAAGAAGATATAAAAAAATACCTAGAAACAAATGAAAATGAAAACACAATGACCCAAAACCTATGGGATGCAGCAAAAGCAGTTCTAACAGGGAAGTTTATAGGAATACAATCCTACATTAAGAAACAAGAAACATCTCAAACAAACAACCTAACCTTACACCCAAAGCAATTAATGAAAGAAGAACAACAACAAAAAAAAAAGTTAGCAGAAGGAAAGAAGTCATAAAGGTCAGATCAGAAATAAATGAAAAAGAAATGGAAACGACAGCAAAGATCAATAAAAGTAAAAGATGGTTCTTTGAGAAGACAAACAAAATTGATAAAACATTAGCCAGACTCACCAAGAAAAAATGGGAGAAGACTCAGATCTATAGAATTAGAAATGAAAAAGGAAAAGTAACAACTGACACTACAGAAATACAAAGGATCATGAGAGATTACTACAAGCAACTAAATGCCAATAAAATGGACAACGTGGAAGAAATGGACAAATTCTTAGAAATGCACAACGTTCTGAGACTGAACCAGGAAGAAATAGAATATGTGAACAGACCCATACAGACCAATCACAAGCACTGAAATTGAAACTGTGATTAAAAATCTTCCAACAGAGAAAAGCCCAGGACTAGATGGCTTCACAGGCAAATTGTATCAAACATTTAGAGAAGAGTTAACACCTATCCTTCACAAACTCTTCTAAAATATAGCAGAGGGAGGAACACTCAAACTCTTTCTAGGAGGCCACCATCACCCTGATACCAAAACCAGACAAACATGTCACAAAAAAAGACAAGTACAGACCAATACCACTGATGAACACAGATGCAAAAATCCTCAACAAAATACTAGCAAACAGAATCCAAGAGCACATTAAAAGGATCATACACCATGATCCAGTGGGGTTTATCCCAGGAATGCAAGGATTCTTCAATATATGCAAATCAATCAATGTGATACACCATATTAGCAAACTGAAGGAGAAAAAGCACATGATCATCTCACTAGATGCAGAGAAAACTTTCGACAAAATTCAACACCCATTTATGAAAAAACACCCTGCAGAAAGTAGGCATAGAGGGAACTTTCCTCAACATAATGAAGGCCATATATGACAAGCCCACAACCAACATCGTCCTCAATGGTGAAAAACTGAAAGCATTTCCACTAAGATCAGGAACAAGACAAGGTTGCCCACTCTCACCATTCTTATTCAACATAGTTTTGGAAGTTTTAGCCACAGCAATCAGAGAAGAGAAAGAAATAAAAGGAATCCAAATTGGAAAAGAAGAAGTAAAGCTGTCACTGTTTTCAGATGACATGATACTCTACATAGAGAATCCTAAAGATGCTACCAGAAAACTACTAGAGCTAATCAATGAATTTGGTAAAGTTGCAGGATACAGCATTAGCGCACAGAAATCTGTTGCTTTCCTATACACTAATTATGGAAAATCTGCAAGTGAAATTAAGAAAACACTCCCATTTACCATTGCAACAAAAAGAATAAAATACCTAGGAAGAAACCTACCTAAGGAGACAAAAGACCTGTATGCAGAAAATTATAAGACTCTGATGAAATAAATTAAAGATGATACAAATAGATGGAGAGATATATCATGTTCTTGGATTGGAAGAATCAACATTGTGAAAATGACTATACTACCCAAAGTAATCTACAGATTTAACGCAATCCCTATCAAACTACCACTGGCATTTTGCACAGAACTAGAACAAAAAAATTCACAATTTGTATGGAAACACAAAAGACCCCGAATAGCCAAAGCAATCTTGAGAAAGAACAATGGAGCTGGAGGAATCAGGTTCCCGGACTTCAGCCTATACTACAAAGCTACAGTAATCAAGACAGTATGGTACTGGCATGAAAACAGAAATATAGATCAATGGAATAGGAAAGAAAGCCCAGAGATAAACCCATGCACATATGGTCACCTTATTTGTGATAAATGAGGCAAGAATATACAATGGAGAAAAGACAGCCTCTTCGATAAGTGGTGCTGGGAAAACTGGACAGCTACATGTAAAAGAATGAAATTAGAACACTCCCTAACACCATACACAAAAATAAACTCAAAATGGATTGAAAACCTAAATGTAAGGCCAGAAACTATCAAACTCTTAGAGGAAAACATAGGCAGAACACTCTATGACATAAATCACAGCAAGATCCTTTTTGACCCACCTCCTAGAGAAATGGAAATATAAACAAATGGGACGTAATGAAACTTCAAAGCTTTTGCACAGCAAAGGAAACCATAAACAAGACGAAAAGACAACCCTCAGAATGGGAGAAAATATTTGCAAATGAAGCAACTGACAAAGGATTAATCTCCAAAATATACAAGCAGCTCATGCAGCTCAATATCAAGAAAACAAAAAACCCAATCCAAAAATGGACAGAAGATCTAAATAGACATTTCTCCAAAGAAGATATACAGATTGCCAACAAACGCATGAAAGGGTGCTCAACATCACTAATCATTAGAAAAATGCAAATCAAAAGTACAGTGCAATATCATCTCACACCTGTCAGGATGGCCATCATGAAAAAATCTAGAAAAAATAAATGCTGGAGAGGGTGTGGAGAAAAGGGAACGCTCTTGCACTGTTGGTGGGAATGTAAATTGATACAGCCACTATGAAGAACAGTATGGAGGTTCCTTAAAAAACTAAAAATAGAACTACCATACGACCCAGCAATCCCACTACTGGGCATATACCCTGAGAAAGCCATAATTCAAAAAGAGTCATGTACCACAATGTGCATTGCAGCTCTATTTACAATAGCCAGGACATGGAAGCAACCTAAGTGTCCGTCGACAGATGGATGGATAAAGAAGATGTGGCACATATATACAATGGAATATTACTCAGCCATAAAAAGAAACAGAACTGAGTTATTTGTAGTGAGGTGGATGGACTAGAGTCTGTCATAGAGAGTGAAGTAAGTCAGAAAGAGAAAAACAAATACCGTATGCTAACATATATGGAATCTCAAAAAAAAAATTGGTCATGAAGAACCTAGGGCAAGACGGTAATAAAGATGCAGACCTACTAGAGAATGGACTTGAGGACACTGGAAGGAGGAAGGGTAAGCTGGGATGAAGTGAGAGAGTGGCATGGACATATATACACTACCAAATGTAAAATAGATAGCTAGTGGGAAGCAGTCACATAGCATAGGGAGATCAGCTTGGTGCTTTGTGACCAGCTAGAGAGGTGGGATAGGGAGGGTGAGAGGGAGGGAGATGCAAGAGGGAAGAGATATGGGGATATATGTATAACTGATTCACTTTGTTATAAAGCAGAAACCAACACCACTGTAAAGAAATTATACTCCAATAATAATGTTAAAAAAAATGTTCTGTATATTATGACTGAATACAAATAACAGTGCGAAGTTTGCGAGTGTAAATATTATTGTAAATGCCAGTTTCTAATTTATCTTTACACGGAATCAATCATCTAAGTTCTCCTATGTCTCCTCCTTCTCTACATTAAATTTGAGAAATCTACCACATTTGTAAGCGGAGGACTCAGAGCTCCAGTTCCAAGTAACTCAGTGGCCAAAGTGTATTTTACTAAGGATTTAGGATGATTCAGAGAGAAACAAACAAACAAAAAATATTTTTCATGAGCTATCTAAGGCCTTTATACAACACAAAAGACGGAGATTAACATTTATAAGCGTCATGGTGTGACAGTAGAAGTGCTTTCAGAACACCTACACGAACTGTGCAGTTTCAGAGAGGTGAGGTTGCCATACAGCAGGAAACAGTGTTAACGTAAGTGCTCTCTGCACAGCCCAGAGAAGACAACCCCAGTTACAGAATAAAAACAAAACAAGGCATGCCCCCGCAAAAAAACAGAAGACCTGCAAATTAACATCATAATTCAACTGGCTCTTTGTTCTTACTTCTTCCAGTTTCTCCTCTTCTCCTTATTTTGACAATTTTGCTCACAGTGGCTACCAAGTGAATATCCCAGGTGGGGATCAAATGCAAAAGCCTCACTCAGCTATCTGCTTGGCTGTCACTTTTTTTTTTTTTTTTTTTGCGGTACGTGGGCCTCTCACTGTTGTGGCCTCTCCCATTGCGGAGCGCAGGCTCCGGATGCGCAGGCTCAGCGGCCATGGCTCACGGGCCCAGCCGCTCCGCGGCATGTGGGATCTTCCCGGACCGGGGCACGAACCCGTGTCCCCTGCATCGGCAGGCGGACTCTCAACCACTGCGCCACCAGGGAAGCCCTGTCACTTCTGTTGATAAGAGAATTATCACTAGCCCAATGACAGAAGACAGAGACCTCAGTCAAAGTCCTTCCTGTATATGTATGTATATGTATAACTGATTCACTTTGCTGTACAGCAGAAACTAACACAACATTGTAAATCAACTATACTCCAAGAAAAAATTAATTAAAAAAAGAAATAAATTATTTCTTTAACCGTCAAAGCTTAACTGAAAAAAAAAATCCTTTTTTTTTTTTTTCAGGGCCTTTTTCAGAGGCCCACGTACCACAAAAAAAAAAAAATAAATAATATATATATACATGATAATTTTATACCTTGTATTCACTTCTCGGTTCTATGTACAGAAATCCTAGCCATCTGTGTGCAAATACCAAGAAATTTTCTCATTGACTGTCAATAAAATGGTCAATTATATTCCATAATTACAGATATGATATAGAATAAGAACTTAAAATATGACTGTTCCTTCTATATTAAATAAAAATTCCAAGTAAATGAATAACATTAAAGTCATAATTCTATTAGTCTAAAAGAATACAACACTATTCAACTACAATGTTTCTTTCTTTACAAATTTCTTCCTTAAAGTGGTAATCATCTGGGGCAAATATTAGTATATTTGAGAGCTTTTCTTTTGTTTCAAACAAGAGACAAATATAAAAATATCATATTATTGTTTTTCTCTGCATCAACATATTGGGAATGATAAAACAGTGCTTTGATCATCCAGTTCCTTTCCTCTTGGTAACAATCCAAGAAAAATAATTTATAATGCCTGAAAAGCTAGGAAAGAAGATAACAGAGGGAGGGAGAGGAGAGCAAGAAGCTTTCTAGTGCCTGGGCCTGCTGTATTCATTCTGAAAAGCTAATGAACAAGTTAAATTTTCTGGTAGTGCAACATTACACAGATAACTTCAGGAAGATAGAAGCAGGGGTGTTAATATTTGGTTGCTGCAAACACTGCAGATTTTAGAAGAGCAAGGCCTGTGATATTTGATTATGTGTGTGTGTGTGTTTATGTGTGTGTGTATATATATATATATATATATATATCAGTCGAAAAAGTCAATTTTGCAATCCAGGAATTCCCTCCTACAGGAGGGTAATAAATTCATATTCAAAGACAGTCAGCAACCAGGGTCATTCAATAATGCCTTATTCACATTCCAGAAGAAAACATTCATCCTTTGCTAAAGTAGACTTTTTATGGGATACGAGCATACACACACAAAATAGCTTATATCAATTTCTATGTTCTGTCCTGAAGGAAAGATGTAAATCGGGTGAAACTCTAATAAAAATGAGTCATTAAAACAAGAGAAACTACAATATGGTCTCCCAGTTTCATTCATTAGCAACCTACAATAATTATAAAAATCTACTTGACTTTGATTTGGCAATCTGTTTACTAGAATAGCTGTAAACATCTGTAAAATATTTAATGTTGTAAATAATAATGTCATTTTTAGGGTGATGTCTATTTCTCGTTATTTTCCTTTAGCTCATTTTTCTTCCCTTAGTTCATTTATTTTTCTCCCTTCTAAGTTTAAATTTGTTTCATTCATTCTTATCCAATTAGTGCCTAAAATTATAAGAGGATAACCACTTTAGAGACATTTCACTAGCTCCAAAAGGTAAACTCATTTGACAGAGGTAAATCTGATCAAAATCACAAAATATGGCTTCGTCAGAGACTTCTGCAAAATATGGCAAGAAACTGTACATTGAGTGAAGTAATAGCTACTGATGCTAAGTTAGATCCTTTGCATATGCTATATTACTACTTCCTCATGACAAATCAATAAGGGAGGGATTAACATGCACACTGTATGAATATAGAGAAACTGAAGTTTACTGAGGTTCGAAACTTTTCTGACATCGTATACAGTTACTAGAAGAGGAAGCTAGGATTAAAAATCAGAGTATGACTTTCTCTGAGACACATATGATTTTCCTGTCATCTTCTAGAGCTTGGAGACCGGTTAGGCTAGTCTCCTCACTGAGACCCAGGGAGAGTGAAATTATTTCCCTAAGCACACACAACCAGATGATGACAGAGGCAAGCCAGGCCAATCTTACTTTTGCTTTCCTCTACTGTGTGGTTTTCGCTTCTTTCCAATGCTGAGTGAGACACACTTGAAAAAGGAGATATTTCTAGAAAACTGATTCTGGCATTAACTCCTTATCTTCAGCTACACCCAGCCTAATTTAAACCCTTTTGAAAGTTGTATCAACTTTTCAGGCCAGTAAAACATTAATCACTGATTAATACTGCTTCATACAGATAACCTTATCAGACCCTCAAGAACAGCGTTCCATGTCTATATTTATAAGAGAAGAAGAGGAATGAGGATGAAATATTCAATTCAAATTAAATCTACCAGGAAACAAAGTCTCTCTTTATTCCACCTCTTGTAATTACTTTTTTCATTCCTACATTCAATTGTTCCATCTAGCACATTATGTCCTATACAGTAAGTCCCCCACATACAAATGAGTTCCATTCTGAGAGTGCATTCAAAAGTCCAATTTGTTCATAAGTCCAACAAAGTTAGCCTAGGTACCCAACGAACACAATCGGCTACATAGTACTATACTGTAATAGGTTTGTAATACTTTTCACACAAATAATACATAAAAAAACAAACACAAAAAATAAAGAACACATTTTTAATCTTACAGTACAGTACCCTGAAAAGTACAGTAGTACAGTACAACAGCTGGCACACAGAGGCATGTTCGCATCTTTGAAAGTTCGCAACTTGAAGGTTCGTTATGTGGGGGACTTACTGTACTGATAAGTATAGGTAAATAGACAACTTTGTTACCTGATGGTATAGCCTTTAATCATGATAACATTTATAAAATCAAGTGTACTAGAAGCAAACAACTCCTTCATTTAATTCATTCAAGTGTGGTGGAAGATGTGGGATTAATGCCACTCACTGTGTTGTTCTGGAACATTTCCTCACATGGAAGCCACCATCCACCCCAAGCAGTGGATGGGTGATTGAAAGTTACACATGTATTGGTAATGAAGTAGTAAACATTTCCACAACTCACCCTTGAATTAACTATTTCCAGGGAGACATTCTGAGGCGGGGCACTTGGCACTAGAAGAAATAAAACAAGGTGAGATCGTTATTGCCAAAGTCACGAAAGAGAAACTCCAACCCTCTGTGAAAAGAGAAAGCATGTCTTTTTCACTGTTCATAAGGATAATCAGGTAGGTAATTCCAGGCACTTCACAATTTTCCTGGAGAGATGAAAAATGACTGCATTTGTTTTTCTCACTTAGAGGCCCAGTTATCCATCTAGGGAGCCCCCAAAACTCTTAGGCAAAAAGCACCTGCCATGATACTAAATACTGCCATTTAATTACAGCTTTCTGGTGATAACCTTCCCAGAGGAACCAATAAAAACACACGGGAGATCTCCTAGAGTGGTTTAAGGGCTTAAGATATTGTGCATTTCAGGACCTCCACAGTTTTATGATGAAATATGTCACTCTAACGGTCACTCTCGTTGCTTAATCCTTTTAAATGCAACCTTTATTATCCCTTAAAAAGTGAAAAGAAGAAATACATCCCTTTTCTTCTTCTCACACTTTGTAATTAAATCTCTGTGTCATAGATGCAAGCAGGTTACCAGAGAGCATTTGGTGAGCCAATTCTATTAACAAAGGAGCAATTTATTTTTCTTCGTGGGTTTTCTAGGTATTTTGCTTCTCTTACTTGCATTTTGATTGTTCCAATCCTTCATGGAAGGAGGAAGAACATGTACAGCTTTCTTTATAATACTTCTAATGGATATTTACTATATCAAAAAGTGAATATTCTATCAAGTTAGTAATTCAATGATAGCCATTCACTGAATGACTGTAATATCTCAAGTACTATTCTAGATGTCTTGGATGAATCATATAAATAAATAAATAAATAAATAATTCTGCCCCACAACAGTCATATAAGTAGCATTCAGTAAATGCTTAATATATATAAATCAGAGTATTCCTTATCTTTTTTCATGACAAATTTACAAATTTAATAGAGGAGAAAGGCTTTCAGCATCTTCAAAAATTTAAGGGCCATTTTTGTTATGTTCCTCTTCTTTAATTTGAACTTGGACAATAATCTATGTTTTCCTGGGGTGCTTATATTTACCCTGAATTTATTTAACTCCTACTCTGATTTTGCCTTCTCAAAAGTAATCACTATGAGGGCATGATATATGCCTGATTAATCTTTAAATCCTCCAAACTGACATTCAATTAATATTTACTGACTCAATAATTAAATGAACAAGTGGATACTTACTTAAATATTAGCTCCTGGACCTTTCTGGACATGATAGGAATTATAATCACTCATTTTGTTTGACTTTGATGAATAAGTGATAAACATGATAGGAATTATAGTCACTTATTTTGTTAGTACTTGATAAAGGTTATTAGCAATGTAACGTGTGGTAAAATGTTTATCAGAGCTTGTTTTTCATGAATTAGGTCAACAAGCATTCTTTCAAAAAATATTTCATTATTTAGGAGATAGACTTTATTTTTTAATTTCATTTAATTCTGCTATGGTTTTCTTATCAAATACAGAATATAACCTTCACAGGAACCAGGATTTTTGTCCTTTTGATGCTGTATCCCCAATATTGATGTGTGTTAAGCACATGGGGCACACTCAGCAAATATATATTGAATGAATCAATTAATAGAAAGACTATAAGATTACAATAAAATATTTTTCATATTTAGAGTTTTGGTCAACAAATTTGGTCACAATAAAAAAAAGTTTATAATTTTGCAATTTTATTTTTTAAATTAAGGAATAACATATAGGAAAGTGCATAAACCTTGAATGTATGACTGGATAAAGTGGTGTGTGTGTGTGTGTGTGTGTGTGTGTGTGTGTGTGTGTGTGTGTACATCCCCATTTAAACACCACCTAGATCAAGATATAGAACATTTTCAATAACCTGGAAAGCTCACTGTGTCCCTTCTTAGTCAGTATCTTTCTGAGAGTAACCACTACTTATTATCACCTCTAACTCCACAGATTAGTTTATTTTGAGCTTACTAAAAGCAAAACCATAGCTGTGTGTTCTCTTTCCCAGAGGCTGGCTTCTTTCGCTTACTTCTTGAGATCCATTCATACTGTTGCATGTAGCAATAGTTTTTTGTTTTGTTTTGTTGCTCCACAGTATTACAATGTACAATTATTCTAATTTATATTTATCTGTTCTACTGATGAATGGCATTTGGATCAATTTCCAGTTTGGAGTTATGAGAATAAAGCTGCTATGAAAATTTTAGTTTGTGTCTTCTGCTGGACAATTGCACTCTTTTCCTTCATTCATTTATACCTAGGAGTGGAAACACTGGTGGTGGGGGACCCCCTATGAGGGTTAAACATATGTTAAGTTTTAATAGATACAAAGTTTTCTAAAGTGACTGTACCAAGAAAAGATTAAAGATAGGCTGGAAATAAAAATAATTTGTGTGATCAGAAGAACTAAAAAAATACTGATGTTCTCACAATGAGGAAGAATTTAATATGACCCACATTCAAATCACTCTGTAAAGCAGTAAAAATTAACACAGGTACAAACTGAAAAAAAAAATGCTATGTTCTAAATCATATAATTGCACAGCTTCTGAAAAATATATTCTTTAAAAGCGAAGATTGGGAATAATGTCTTAATATTAGGTGATAATAAATCACTTCTTACTGATGAAAAATATTTCTAGTTTGGGTTTCATATGATATTCTAACATTTATATCATATTATACTTTACTAATCATATTACACACACTTTTGACCAATTAAATAATATGAAAACACAGAATATTGGAGGAAAGAGAAGGTATTTAAATTTATCATACATTTTGTTCTAGGTACTGTGCTAGTTGATATGTAACCCTTAAATCTCACTTTAATGAACGTTTATAAATGGCATTTAACTCCTCATTTCAGAAAGCCAAGAATATATAAGAACAATAATAAACTACCACAATTTGATAATTTTCCATATTAGGAATTTAAAGCCATCAAGTCCCAAAGGTGGACTGTAACAACGGTGTTAATGAATTTTGCCTAGTTTTTTACAATATAAATTTCTCCTACTTTTCACAGATGGCACACTGGCTATTCTTGCCTTACACAGTCAGGAAAAAAAGTGGACAGTGTTTTTCTACAGTATTTTTAGTTATTATTCTCTTCTTCTTACTATCAATTTCCGTACTATTTACAAATAAATAGATACAATAGATAGGATTAGATGCTCGGTGGAAGTGAGTGGAATCCACATTTATCTATTGGGACTTTTCTTTATTTGTCTTATTTGACAACGCTTCATGAGGCAGAGGGGAAGGACATAGTTCATTGCTTTTCTCTTCGAAATGTCAAGTAATTTATCAATTACAATAGGTTCATTAAAGCCAATCAGAGGCATTTGGTCTGGAAACTCCTCTCAATGTGGTGGAGCATGCTGGTTTAAGCACATGGTGATGAAGCATTCTGTAGAGTAGATTAAGTTCTCAAACTTGTAAATGAATCGTACATATAGTCGCTTGAATTCCTCCCCTTAGCAAGTGTGTGCTGTCCTGTACACATAATTTGTGGATTGAAAGAATTTATATGTAGCCCTGAGCTTTTTTCTTGAAGGACCTAATATGAGACATTTATTATAGAATAAGAGAAACAATATATTTCCACACTGAATCCCCCTTCTTTACTTGCTTATATGACCTGGCTCTGCTGCTTACTAGCTTTTGTGACCTCTACCTTAGTTTTGACATCTGTAAAGTAGGGAAAAATACAGTGTTGTGAAGTGTGTGGAGCAGGGCCTTGCACTAATAAGTACTCAATAAATATTAGCGATAACAGTAAGAAGCACATTCCTATAGCTAAGCTTGCCTATAAAATTTGGTCCCTCTGCTTTTGAACACAGGGCAAGTTGGCACAGGCACCAATAAATGTTGATTAATTCATAAAATCTGTTAGTAACCTATTCATGTCAACTAGTTCCAGAGACAGTGCTTAAGAACAAACTGGCAAAACTACTTACAGTCTACACTAAATATTAGGCTGTCTGGATCGATGCTCTACAATCCCAATGGTTTGAAGAAGTGGAACGCTGTAAACTAATGATATACTAGGTGGAGGAATCTGAACAAAAAAGTGTTTCTTCCCAGAAAAACAATTAAAACAGAGCTAAATTAGAGATGACAGCTCCTCAGAATAAAACCTTTACAAGCATCTTAGCATAACATGGATACTTTGGGGATAATTAATTAAGAAAAAAAGTTATTTGCATTTTACTTTTGCTTTTATTCAATTTTTCTATAGTCCCAATATAAATTTTTTATGGTAAGAATTTCTCTGGCCTTATAGGAAATCTGATGCTCTCTATAACACATATATATTTACACATGATCATATGTTAAGTTAGTCACACAAAGAGGAAGTCCTAAAGATGAGTCTATACTTACAAACATTTGTACAGGTGTGGCTGAACTGTCTGATTAATTCAATAAATATCTACTGAGTTAGGAGGGATACAGAGATGAATATAACATCATCCCTTATATTAAGGAACACTTAGAATAATGAGAAAAAGAGACATTGGCATAGATAACATTTATTAAACATTTAAATATATGCCATGCCCATGTTTTAGGTGCTTATGTGGATTAAACATTTAATTTTCACAACATCTCCCTTGTATAACATCCAGAAAGTCAAGGAAAACAGGGCTTTGTGACTTACAGCTGGGAAGCAGGTGACTGTTAATTGTAATTAAATTCATCTGTATGTGACCTCAGCCTGCATAGCTACAGTAGAGAGAAGAGGACATCAGACTGAAGTACAAGAGATGAGTTTATTGTAAAGATGAAAGCAGACGAGGTTGAAGTACCCACCCCTAGGGGCCCCTGAAGTTCATGTGTTCTCTCTCAAGTGCATCTGATAGAGGGAAGCTGGGGTCCCTTGACGAGTGATGCTTGTTGGATTAGAGTCATGAAATCCTTTTATTTAAGGACAGGCATTTTCTAAATCCTAAATGTTGCGATACTTCTAGATAATAATTCTTGGATTAATGAGTAATAATCTATCTTTCTCACTTATGACATTTAAAACCAAAGTAGAGAATAAGGCCACAGCATTACAGTTCGGTGTGTGAATGAAATCTACATAAATTATGTAAAGTATTCATTTTCATTTGTTTTCCTTTTATTTTTATAATTATAAGTTGTGAAGTAATTTATTCTGCCAATAAATATTCTGTCTGTCTTCAATAACAGAATCAGATGGATGGGCTTAAGAATTACATTAAAAATTACACCAAAGCGGTGTCAGATATAAAGTATTATTTTACATTGAAATTGCAAATGAACATTACTCCTGTGTCTTCTTTACACTATCCTTAATAACATGCATGCCCTTCTTCATTTCACTGATATTGTATGAAATATCCACCAGACGCTTTCCTAGATTGAAGCAAGGTTGGCTCAGTCAAGGAATCACAAACTAAAGTCATTTTTTTGAAATTCGAAAGATCAATAATTTATAGAATTACACATACCAACATGGAAACCGTTGCTGAAAAGAAATAGCTTGATGCCTTTTTAGTATTCATGGAGGTCACATCTCTGCATTTCTGCACCTGCCTGAATTGTCACTGGCCCCATACCATATGCTCTGCTGTGCTTTATTTTCACTTTTCATTAAACTTCCAACCTTTCATTATCATCCATTTTTAGATCCCTAGTTTCCTCTGCTACTGCTTTGTCAAATTCATCTACTTCATTAAGATTTCTTTCGCTTTGTTATGGCATTAAAAAATATGCCTCATCTTTCATTTGTTAGGCAAGGTAAAACTAAAATATAAATTTTCATATTCAGTTTTAATACTTTCAATACGTATATGTAGGAGGACTGTCCATCATTTACACTTTTAATCATCTACCACTGTTTAGAAGGAGAAACAAAAGAAAGATGCTGATGTAAATTAGCCCACACACATGTACAAATGTGTTTGTATTTATAGGAATAAAGGGAAACACACACAAAGAAATGACTCTGAGCTCTTAGGCAGCAGTCACACTTTGAAGATGACTAATTAGGATATCCTGATTCAGAGTGTATACCTTTTCAAAGTTTAAATTTGACTGTAATAGATAGTTTGAGTGAATTAGCCAAATTTCTAATGTATGCTAGTATACTCCATGAAGTTTTAGTTAGGAAGCCTTGAACATGGAATCTATGACATATATCCAATATTATTTCATTATTATAACAACTATGTGAGTCAAATTTCACTGTCTATAACTTACCATCAGAAAGTGTAACCACAGTTATGTCATCAGTAGATACTCCTGGTCCGTAGCGATTGTAAGCTAGGAATCGAAGACTATATTCCGTGAATTTTTTCAGGCCTTCCAGCTTATAAGATAGTCCATCAACCTCTATATTCTGGAGACATAAAACACCAAAACTGTCATGCAGGAGACACGTAAAAGCTGAAATGGCAGCCATTCTGTGCAATCAGTGAATTGGATGTTAGACTCTTACTCACTACACTTTAGCCTTACTATGAGTTGTTATAAAACCTAAATTGTGACACACACTCCCCCACTGAAGACCAAACCACTCTGTAGACCCTAGTTAAAGCAGCACCATGCTATCTTTAGAGTCATTAAGTTCCAATTTGTTTAACACCACCCAATACATTGAATGGTGTGCACTATTAACACCCACACCAAAATCCTGACAGGCAGAAGGCAGTTTGTAAATCCACAGGAAGGGAGAGTTGCTCCTGTACCCAAAATGGAATAATTTACCAAGAAACAATAGAATTCTTCCTTCTTGTGCTGAAATATACCTGAGATTCTGGAAACTGACAGATACTTTGCTACAATTATTATCTCTCAAAATGCTGTGAGGTTAAGTTGGAATTGTTTTCAGCAGTTCACAGATGTAGAAATGAGGTAATGGAGGTGAAGGTCACTGAGCAAATCAGAGCCAGTTCACTCCAGAAGATCCATTATACAGCTCTTCCCAATGATCCTCACACTCTATCTTGGGTGACACTATTTTTTAATTTATTTAAATGAATTGGTAAAATGCATTATTGAAGAACTAAAATGTGTAGGAAAAGGGTAGAATAGAAAGGTGAAAATAAGAGCTAAATAGCATGGGAGCAGTAAACAAAAAAAAATGGAATGAATGATTACTTAGGAGGATCTCAATAATTCTTATGCTATAACTTGGAACTTGGAACTGTTCTGAATAGAACTAATGCAAACATTTTATTTTAATGAAAAATATCTATCATGCAGTGTATGTGGAAGCATGAAGACCACACTATAATGGGCAAATTTCACAACACATCATAAGAACTTCAATATCCCAAGGTCATTTCTGGTCTTTCCTATTTAACTACCCACTTGTCTATGTATCTTTTCCCACATGAACTTGAGAATCTGGAAGTAAACATCTCAGTAGTCATATATATGTCACAAAATAGAATAGTTGAGTTTCATGTGTCTCCCTTAAGACTCATTTACTCTTACTTTACATGAAAATCTAATTTGTTTATTTTCCAATGTCTGTGCTAACCACAGATTAGAAGCAAAATAGAAGGTAGTCTTCAGGAGTAAAGTGATTCGGAAAACAACGAGAAGTGATAGGTGACGGTCCCATGGTGGGGAGAGGACAGAAATAACATCAAACATATGAATGAAAAAAGAATGAAAAAAGCAATTTGACGGAAGTTGCTGAAAATAAGATTGATCATCCCTTAGGATAAGGACTGAAAATGCAAATACTTTTCTGGAACCACATGGGCTCGTTCAAATGTGGTTACACTGGCCCAGACCACAATATACTCAAACAAAAAATCTGCATCCTTTGTATTAACTTCATCTCATTGCCCATTTGCCTCTCTTACCACCCAAATTCAATTAAATTGCTTAACATTTTCAATAACAGTTACTTTAAAACTGATCAGCTATCCAATTAATGTGCTGGATACTGGTTTATATCAAGAGCCTGCAGATCTCCTGCAATTTCTCCGATAGGTGACAGGAGTGGGGCCCATTCTCTTGCCTACCTGTTCCTTCCCCGTGGACACTTCAGTGCAGAACAATCTGTAACCTTGTACTGGACCATTTGCATAGGCAGGGGGTTCCCAGGTAATAAGAACTGAGGTAGGTGAGGTAGATACGGCTTGCAGATTTTCTACTGGCCCTGGAACTTGCACTGTTTACAAGAGAAATTGATTAGTACAAGAAGGTCCTCTTTCTCAAAACAAACAGCATTTCATCTTTTACAGTTCAAGGAAATTATAGCACCATGTACTATTTTTAGAACCATATGGAATAAGAATATAAAAATATAGGATATAAATAGAAAGTTATGAAATTTTAGAATCATTTCATTTTAAAATTCAGAAGAGGACTTATATTAATCTAAATTACTTATTTCATTTTACGGTTGAGGAAACTGGTCAAGGAGTATAAGTGACTAGGGTAATGGCTGAATAAGAGTGGGATTCTTAATCTAAATTCTTAGTACGGAGAATTTTCCACTTTGCAAGTAGGCCTTTGCCTGTGTATTGCTAACTGCAGAAGGAAAAGAGAAAATGCAATTAGAATACTTGTACATCATGATCCTACTTATAATTCAAATAGGCAGCACAGTTACGGTTAATTTACCACATTGTCCTTATTTAAGTCATCATTTTAAAATCTTGCCCAAATCTGGGTCCTTTAAATTAATTTCAGGATTTAATCTTCAATTTTACTTTCTAGTATTCTATCTTCTCTCATAACTATTACTTCACTTAATCAAGGATAAGAAGCTTGTTCATTAAAGAAATTAGATAAACACAGGTCTGCAATCACTAAACCAAAACAGTTATGTCCAGATGTGTTTCTATATCCAAAAATTTTCAGGTTTTAGAAATGTAACATGGTGCATACACAGTGTTTTATGTAACACCCCGAGTGGGGTCTGTGGTAGCACCCTGTTATTAAACCATATATTTGCAGCAAATATATGACATTCACACCAAACAGGATTATTAAAGACTATATATAGCCTAACATAAGGTCAAGTCAGTTTAGGGTGTGAAATGAGTTAAGAAAATCCTTCTGGTTTTAGATTTGCAAATTCTGAATATGTGCAGAATTCTTTATTTGTGCCTATGGACCTGAAATTAAATATATGGTTTGTAAATGGTAAATTCAATAATCACATTAGTTACTATAATCTGAAATAAACAAATAGTCTCATCATTGCAAGCATAACAACAACTTTAACTTAAACATGCTGTGTACTTCCCCCAGCCTTAGATACCACCTAGCTTTGGACAGATAGATATACATTTTTGGCCTCTAATTCAACTCTTGTGAGTTTGAACTTCCATAGCGAAATAGCATATGAAACCTCAGATGACATGACATCTGATGATATACTTCTTAGATTGGAATGGAACCTGTGTCTCTGGATCATTTTCAGAATTTGTTCCATGGAACCCAGCTCCTTAAGGCATTACCGCTCACACATTTTTTGGGGAAAAAAATACTCACGTCAGAAACATATTTTATGTTGAGACAGGCTGGGACCTGGGCCGGGACCCATTGCTGCAGTGCACCTGGACAAACCTCTCCCCAAGCAACAGAATACAAAGAAACTATAAGGGACTAAAAATAACTGTGCATGTGCAGTTGGGGCAAATTATGGACAAGGATACACAAAAAGACCAAAAAAATTCCCAACTGCCACTTCTGAAGAGCTGGGAGCAAAGACAGGGTGTTGGGAGCAAAAGTAGGGTACTGCGCATGCCTCCTGCACTCAACACCACCAAATGGGGGGGGAGACCACCTAAGACACCCCTCTGGCCGAATCCTTGGACACACCCCTTCCCTCACTCCATAGAAGGAACCAGTTCGCCCTTCCTCAGGGAGCGAGCAAGGGAACCTGTTACTTGTTTTCGCTCCTCCCTGCTGCAGCATGGGCCCCAATAAAGCCTTGCTTGATTGGGGAAGGCCAAGAACCCTGGTCGGTATCAATGTCACCTTCACATATTTTCCCACCAGTCCCCAAATCTGGAGAATCGTTATTATTGACAATTGCATTCTTTTCACCTTAACAACTGATTATTAATAATTTCTTAAAAACTTATTTGGAAGACATTTTATACCTATAGAAAACGTTAAGAATGAGAAGAGTACATAGAACACCCTTGTTCCCTTTACCAAGATTTACCCATTATTAACACTTGGTTCTATAAACTTTATCATTCTCTCTCTCAATTATCTATCTATCTATCTATTGAGATTTAGTTGCACCAATCGGGCTCTCTACCCCGAAATTCTTTAATGCATATTTCCTAAGAATTAACGTGTGCACGAATAATATAGTTGTCAACTTCAGTGCATTTTATAGTAATAAAATATCACTAATCGTCATCTGTGTCAACTGACTCAATAGTGTCATTTATGTAGCATTTTCATCTCTAACTGAGGATCCAGTTCATGGTTAAGTTTGAATTTCTTTACCATATCTCTTTAGTCTGCTTTATACTGAAACAGTTCAAAAGACTTTCTTTATTTTTTAGGACATTTATATATATATATATATATATTTTTAAAAAAATTTTTATTGGAGTATAGTTGATTTACAATGTTGTGTTAGTTTCAGGTGTACAGCAAAGTGAATCAGTTATACATATACATATATCCACTCCTGTATTTTTAAAGATTCTTTTCCCGTATAGGCCATTACAGAGTACTGAGTAGAGTTCCCTGTGCTATACAGTGGGTTCTTATTAGTCAACTATTTTATATATAGTAGTGTGTATAGGTCAGTCCCAATCTCCCAATTTATCCCCCCTTCTCCCCAATACCCTGGTAACTGTAAGTTTGTTTTCTACATCCGTGGCTCTACTTCTGTTTTGTAAATAAATTCACTTGTACCCTTTATTTTTAGATTCCACATATAAGTGATATCATGTGATATTCGTCTTTCTGGTCTGACTTACTTCACTCAGTATGACAATCTCTAGGTCCATCCATGTAGCTGCAAATGGCATTATTTTCTTTTTTATGGCTGAGTAATATTCCATTGTATATATGTACCACATCTTCTCTATCCATTCCTCTGCTGGTGGACATTTAGGTTGCTTCCATGTCCTGGCTATTGTAAATAGTGCTGCAATGAACATTGGGGTGCATGTATCTTTTTGAATTATGGTTTTCTCTGGGTATATGTCCAGGAGTGGGATTGCTGGGTTCTATTTTAATTAATAGAATGTTCTTCATTTTGGGTTTGTCTTTATTTCTTCATACTGAATTTAGGTTATACATTTGTTGCTGAAACAAAATGCAAGCGATGTCAGTCCTTCTCAAGGCATCACATCCAGAGGCATAAGATCTCTGTACCATCATTCATGTTAATTTTGAATAGCAGGTCAAGGTACTATCAGATTTCTCCACTGTAGAGTTAAGTGGTCCCCTGCATCCCCCCAGACACCAGCCCTCTGCTCCATTGCTTACAACTAATAAACAATCTGTGTGGAGCTACTACATTGGGAGTATGCTTTTTATCAATGCCTCTGGGTTCTCTGGGTGAACAAGAAACACATGAATGTGTACACACAGGTACACAGAAGAACGTTTAGGTGGATACATGTACTCAAATACACAGATCCATATGCTATTTTTCATGACTCTACAGAGATTCCTCCCATTCCAGTCCATGGATGGGGTCATTCTTGCCTTCCTCATTCTTCTTTTACATGTCCTTTCTTCCAAAGGGAGAACTCGGAGTCCCAAACACTTGTATTTTGATAGACATTTCATGAGAGTATCCCCACGTCAGTACTCTTCCATGAAGCAGTAATTTTTCTACGGAAAATCCCTTATTTCACATACAAAGGAGACTTTAGTAGACATTGTTGAACAGTGGCAAGTCTTGCCTGTGTCAAAGTTTATAGTGATGCAGTTAGAATTGTATTGTAATGAAGCAGACGTTTTCTTCCATGGGGAAAAAAAGCAAACTCAAAATTTGCCTGCTGATAACTCTTCAACGAGATTTTCAAAGTACAATATTTTAAATAATATTAGTAAAAACACTGATGACTTGCATACTTCTTTGATTACTTATATACTCACAAAGACAATGCAAACGTTTCAAGAAGGGACATTTCTGATTCAGAATCTACTGTTCTTCTATGGAAGGGAGATAGAGAAAGGAGCAGAAACAGCAGCGAGATTGAATGAACCGCTTAAGATATATGTTGAATGTGAGGTAACCAGGATTTTGAAAGTTCACATAGAGCATATTTGTGCAGTCCATTCATGTGTAAAGTATTAACTGAATGTGATTGAATGTGTCCTTTCTAGCTCTCCCATGGCGAAAGTGAAGGGGCATTGCTTACTAAGAACAGGGCTTATTCTGAGAGAAAAGATTCAGATTTTAAAATGGCCAAACTCCAAAGCCATCAGTCCCACTGTGACATGTAACACATTCAAGAAAGGTTTCCAGGACATGTCTGGGAGAAAGGAAGGGGAGGCAATGCTTGGGGAGTTTCTGCTTATCTGTTCTACTGGAGCACAATGGGGTGATGTGAAACAATTTAAAATGTTTTCAATATTTGAGGAACAAAGAAGAAAATGAGTTTGCACTTCACCTGAATCACCACATGCAGAGTCAGTGGCAACTTTGCTAAGGAGGCAGGGGTGTGAAGAGTGCCTGTGTCACTCAGAGTTTCCTGAGGCTCCGGGTGTGGCTGGGAGAGAATCTAGAAATGACCCATGCACCCAGAGTGAGCCACCTGAGAATCTGGAAGGACAAGCTGAAAGGGCCACTTAGCATGGTAGGGGCACATGGCGGGCAGGGGGAGGCGGGAGGATGCAAAGCCTGTCTATGACTTTTTGAGTGCGTGGGGATCAATCACTTCCATCAGGTGTTGTGGAGAAGAAACTACACGGATGCTGCAGCTCAAGGCAACACCCCAACAATAACAAACATTAGACCATACTCCTCCCCTGATGATTCCAGCCACGGCTGCTTAGTGTCCTGGCTGTTAGGAGAATGGTCCAAATCCTTCACTGAGTTTCCCAAACAGTAAGAACAGCTGTCTTCTCCAGAGATAGGCACAAGGCTAGGTATAGAGAAAGTAATCAATAAATGTGTGTCAAGTGAAGGGCTTTATATGCAGTTACCAAATGTTATGGTAAATCACAAGCCTAAAATACATAGTCTAACTCGTTTGGTTTTGTTGATTCAGCATTGTCACTATGAGTGATCAGAACATTGTATTTTCCTAACACACCTGATAAGAACTAAAGCTGCTATATATGTCCGTGTTTCTTGTATACATGAGAGTCTGTGTACACTTTGCCCACAGTATAATTTCTTTAAATGTACATGTGGCGTAGTTACCAGTGGGACAACATCAGGCAGTAAGTACCATAATTTGGATTCAGGACATACCGGTAGTGTCAATCCCAATCATCTGTTCACCAGTTGAATTATTCTCGCTTCCTAATGGTCACTGGACACCATCAGGGAAAAAAAGTGTACTTGGGAATCCAGAACAATTTCAAACAGAGATAATAGATACCGGAAGTAAAAAGGAACATTCAGAGCATTTAGTTTAAGCATTCACAGACAACAGTATGTGTTTTCATAGATTACATTTGACTTGTTAGTGTAAAGTTTCCAATCGTCTTTTTCTGAAAAAGGATTGTATTTTAGAATAAGATAATTTCCTACTTTATGTTTTAAAATATAATTTATTTCATGATCTGATTGAATCGGTAGAGTTTCTTTAATATCCTCATATATGAAGATAAAAATACTATAATCCTATGTTATCATGAATTACATGAAATTAATCTAATCTAATCCAATCCAATCTAATCTAATCTATTCAAATGTAAGCAACTCATCAATCAATGCCAGCCTAACCAACTACCTTTTTATTTTTTTATTATATATAAAGTATTGATTAGAATTGTGAACTGTCTAAACCTAAGTAAAAATGAATTATTCTTCCACATAAACCAAAGACTCTTTAGAAACTGAATAATTTAATAAATTTTACAGAGAAATGTCAGTTAAGTGATATATGAGCATTCATTTTTATTTTTTTATTTTTTTTTTAATACAGCAGGTTCTTAATAGTTATCTATTTTATACACATCAGTGTATACATGTCAATCCCAATCTCCCAATTCATCAAACCACCACCCCACCCCCCACCACTTTCCCCCCTTGGTGTCCATTCACTTGTTCTCTACATCTGTGTCTTAATTTCTATGCTGCAAACCTGTTCATCTGTACCATTTTTCTAGGTTCCATATATATGTGTTAATATACGATATTTGTTTCTCTCTTTCTGACTTACTTCACTCTGTATGACGGTCTGTAGATCAATCCACGTCTCTACAAATGACCCAATTTCATTCCTTTTTATTGCTGAGTAATATTCCATTGTATATATATACCACATCTTCTTTATCCATTCATCTGTCGATGGGCATTTAGGTTTCTTCCATGAGCTGGCTATTGTAAATAATGCTGCAATGAACATTGGGATTCATGTCTCTTTTTGAATTATGGTTTTCTCTGGGTATATGCCCAGTAGTGGGATCGCTGGGTCATATGGTAGTTCTATTTTTAGTTTTTTAAGGACCCTCCATACTGTTCTCCATAGTGGCTGAATCAATTTACATTCCCACCAACAGTGCAAGAGCGTTCCCTTTTCTCCACACCCTCTGCAGCATTTATTTTTTCTAGATTTTTTCATGATGGCCATCCTGACAGGTGTGAGATGATATTGCACTGTACTTTTGATTTGCATTTTTCTAATGATTAGTGATGTTGAGCACCCTTTCATGTGTTTGTTGGCAATCTGTATATCTTCTTTGGAGAAATGTCTATTTAGGTCTTCTGCCCATTTTTGGATTGGGTTATTTGTTTTCTTGATATTGAGCTGCATGAGCTGCTTTTATATTTTGGAGATTAATCCTTTGTCAGTTGCTTCATTTGCAAATATTTTCTCCCATTCTGAGGGTTGTCTTTTCATCTTGTTTATGGTTTCCTTTGCTGTGCAAAAGCTTTTAAGTTTTATTAGGTCCCATTTGTTTATTTTTATTTCCATTTCATATATACATATATATTTATATACATAAATACAGATATAGATATACACTCATATATATATATATATATATACACACACACGCACAGATATATACAGAGAGAGATAGATATAGGTATATACAGTATATGTATAGATATACATACCTGCAGTTTCTGCATGTCTGGATTCAACCAACCTCAGTTCAGTTCAAAAATACAAAAAAAACAAAAAATTCCAGAATGTTCCAAAAACCAAAACTTGAATTTGCTGTACTGTGGCAACTATTTACATAGCATTTACATTTTACTTACAACTATTCACATAGCATTTAGATTGTATTAGGTGTTATAAGTAATCTAGAGATATTAATAATTAATCCAGATTAAATATACTGGAGGATATGTGTAGGTTATATGCAAATACAAATACTACCTCATTTTATGTAGGATACTTAAGCATCTTCAGATTTTGGTATCAATGGGGGAGCCCTGAAATCAATGCCAATGAAGATACTGAGGGACAACTGTACAGACATATGGGCATACCTTGGAGATACTGTATATTAGGTTCCAGACCACCCCAATAAAGCAATTATCACAATAAAGGAAACCAAAATTTTTCATTTCCCAGTGCCTATAAAAAGTCATGTTTACACTGTACTGTATTCTGTTAAGTGTGCCTTATGTCTAAAAAAAATGTACATAATTTAAAAATACTTCATTGCTAAAAAATGCTAACTATCATCTGAAACCTCAGTGAGCCATAATCTTTTTGCAGGGGGAGGGTCTTGCCTTGATGTTGGTGGCGGCTGACTGATCAGGGTGGTGGTGCTAAAGCCTGGGGCAGCTGTGGCATTTTCTTAAAATAAGACAACAATGCAGTTTGCCACATCGATTGACTCTTCCTTTCACTTGAACACTCAGAGGTCATTCTAAGGTTATTAATTGACCTAATTTCACTATTGTTGTGCCTGAAGGAATAAGGAGGCCTGAGGAGAGAGGGAGAGGGGAGTGGCCTGTCAGTGGAGCAGTCAGAACACATCCAACATTTATCAGTTAAGTTCACCTTCTTTATATGGGTGCAGTTTGTGGAACTCCAAAAGACTTACAAGAGCAACATCAAAGATTATTGATCACAGATCACCATGACAAACAGAATAATCATGAAAAATTCTGAAATATTGCAAGAATTACCAAAATGTGACATAGAGACAGGGAAGTGAGCAAATGCCATTGGAAAACTGGTGCCAAGAGACTTGTTCAAGACAGGGTTGCCACAGATCTTCAATTTGTAAAAAATGTAGTGTCTGCAAAGTGCAATAAAGCAAAGCACAATAAAATGAGGTCTGCCTGTATATAGATAGAGAGATAGAGAGATAGAGAGAAAGAGTTAATCATCCAGACCAAAATACCACCTGCACGTGGGACATTCTTTTTCACAGCATTCCTGGATAGTGCCAAGACTCTGTTTTACTTTGAAACTGAGTTCCCCTAAAACTGAGTTCCTCTGCCAAGTTTATGATTAACTCCTCTATCCAAAACTTTACTCCCTTTCTTCTCCTAAACCTGTTCCCCTCAAGACTGAGCACTATCAAAGAAAAGGGGGATTGAAACCATGTACAAGCCCCTGTGTCCTTGTCCTTTGAAGTAAAAGGCTTCTGCTTTAGTCTCCCAAGCCTCCCTTGAGTCTCAAAAGGCTGGCTCAAGAGTTAATCATTAGCAGCCAAAAATAAATAAAATAAAATAAATAAATTAATTAATAATAATAAAAAGAGTTAATGATTAGGAAATGTGAAGACGTAGAAACAAAGAATAGCTGTTGGGTCAGGAAACTGGTAACAATTTAGACTATAAATCTGCCACAGAGCAGAATCACCCAACTCCCAGTTCCCTGAAAGATACAGATGAAGGCCTGAGTTGTTTTTACAGGAAGCACACCCCCACCACATGAAAACTGCTGACCGCAAGCACGCAGACCCTGGACCGGTTGAAAAGAAGAAGTTTGATGATGCAAAACTTCACCTTGAAGCCAACCAATTCGAGAATTCTGCATGAGCTGATCAGACACCCTGTGGCCCCCTCCCTCACTTTGCCTTTAAAACCTCTTCCCTGAAAGCCATTGAGGAGTTTGGGACTTTTGAACATGAGCTGCCCATTCTCCTTGCTTGGTGCCGTGCAATAAATGCTGTACTTTCCTTCACTATAACCCAGTGTCAACAGATTGGCTTTACCGTGCAGGTGAGAACAGAGGCAAGTTTGGTTAGGTAACAACATAAGCTATTACATGCTTACTCTTCTGCACAACAGTACTATAAATTCAAATTCCTGAATTCCCTAATATTTTCCTTTTGAATTATAGCTCTAACATCGGCCTGTGGATAATATATTGTGTTTTATGTTGATTGTGGAAATATGCATATGTGCTTGTGTGTGTGTATATCTGTATATACACACACAAGTACATATACATATATTGATATATATATATATGTACTTGTGTATTTATTCAGACCTATGTCTATAAACTATATTTATACATAACTTACACACTTTTCAATAAGTGATTCATTATATGCATATTAGAAAGAAAGAAAAAGAGGAAAACGGAAGACTCAAAGATGTTCAACAATAGGAATCAGATGTGAAATCAATACAGTTAACAGCTTCAGCCTTCCACTTCATTACATTTTAGCATGTCAGTCAAGAGCCTTAATGGGTTTAACCACTCATCATTTCCAAGATGTCTTTAATAATCCCCACTGATCCCCACAGTTGGACAATAATTTTGTGGCAAACTGCATCTAATTTCTCTCCATCTCTATTCCAGTTACCTCTTTCTTCAAAGAATGGAAAGATTTCAGAATAGATGCATAATCTATGCAAGTAACTCATCAATCAATGTCAACCTAACCAACTACCTTTTTAAATTTCAATATTGCATTACAGTACAAATTCATTATAACACCTGTACCTAAGAACAAATTAAATACCTATGCTAGAGTAAATGAGCTGTATTACATGTCACTATTTGTACTAGGAACAGGAATTTCTGACTATATATAAGTTTATAGTGTAACAGGGTACTTTATAATGAGTTCTTATTGCATATTAACCTAAAGATGGCATACAAAGTTGGCTGAATCTTTAATAAGGCATGATTTATCACATATAATTATACTGATGACAGGATGTATGTCTGTGTTCTATATATGTATGAGTAGGTAAGTGGGGTGGGGGGAAAAAATATTACAGTTTAATGAGCTACTTGATTAATTAAGAAAAGAGTCAGAAGGTATGATTTCTTGTCCCTACTCATGATAGAGACCAGTCATTGGCATCAAAGACCAAGGTGTCCATGGACCCCCTGAAATTGTCTGCATACTTTCAAAAATGTAATATGTACATTATTTGAGTTGTAGGGTACAAAGTTTCCATCATTAAGGTCTACAATTTCCTAAGTGGTAGCTCCCAGTGGATTAGATAATATCTCTGATTTCTTTTGACTCTGAAAATCAGTGACTCTATCATCAAATCATTTGTAGTGCTTATTAATTACTTTATAATGGGAAATATGGCAATAATTTCACTTTAAAATAGATATCTTCAACTTTTAATAAAATGCTATACTGTTTCATAAGCTGAAACATTTGTGAAATAGATGGTTCTATGTCATTTTGCAAATCATGGGTAAATCAAATGCATTTGAATTCATCTGGTTTAATTCATCAAATATTTTAGATTTTCCAAATGTTAGGACTTCTGATGATCAAAAAATCAAACAGCATATACAAATTAATACCTTTTTTATTTTCCTTTCCTTTCTCTTGCTCTGTGTCTATTCTAATATCTATTTGTCTACCTTCCTGACTTCTCTGTACTGTAATTTGATATTTGTATTGAGCACACTAAATTCCAAATTATGATTTATCAAATATATGCTTCTAAAAATGGGAGTTTAAATAACGTCTTCCAAATAAGAATGTGAATATAAGGTTTTCATAGAAAAAACTTTAGAAGGATCAAGACATGTCTCTGTCATCACAATACTGAATGAGGCTGATATCTTTTCACCATTACACTGATGTTTCGCAGCTGGTAGTCCGAAATGAAGACAAATGTTAGTGTCAGAGAATACCTAGTTGAACGTTTGAATATTTAAAGTCTTTTCAAAATGATTGCTTAGTACAGTGTTCCTAAATCATTAATTTAACAGCCACCAAATACTTTTTTTTTTTTAAGAACTAAAGTAACTGTGCATTAAAAAAAAAAAAAATCACATGTGTTGTCATTCAAATAATGACCTATAATTCACATGTCTTCAATTCAGGCCAGAATTCTGAGGGTGAGTCTACCTTCTTATTCATGTGCTAATACAAAAATGATTCTTAAGTCCATTTTTAAAAATGGATAGCAAGGGATCTAAATAATTATCTGTGGTGATCCAAATGGATTTAGGCCACAAAGCTCTCTTATTTAAGCAGCAGCTTCCATTTCCAATGATATCCTCACTGAATGTGTTTCAAATGCAAACCATTTCTGAAACTATTTGCATTTATTGATAATAAAGTGCATGCTTTGATTGCCTCTTTGATTTTTTTTCTCCTGTAGTTAACAGCTTTAATGATATTTCTATGAAATCTGTTTCTATTCTGCAGGGGGAATGCAACATCAAAAAGCCTGCAGGCAATGCAATTATTAACATAATAAAACCCTTCTTGACTGAACTATGCACAGTTAGGAGATATGACAGTAGTTTGGCAAGGAAGAAGCACAAACTGTGGGGTAGGTTTCTATTACAAAACCACAGGAGTCTGACAAGATTTGGTTGGAGGAAGCAGTTATTACCTGAACATTTTATTGAATATTTTTGGTTTGAATAGGTGCTATCTGCTAATTCACAATATACTCAACTGTGTCATTATGTGTGCGTATATGTGTCTGCGTGTCTGTAGACATACATATATTGATGTATCTATATATATACACACATATATATATGTGTGATTTATGACTTACATATTACTTATATATATAAACATGTATAAATGCTGATATATTAAATAATGGATATTTTTTGACAGCATAGGAGGAAAAACTTCAATGATTCTCTCTGAAGGAAAAAAATCTTAAAAGTAGTCTTCTTGTGATTCGTCCTAGAACCGGAAGTAGTTTTATAATAAAAGTGATTACAGGGATAGACCTCAATGTAAGGTCTTTTCAGTGGAGTAACAGATTTTTCACTAACACCACCAAGAATAATAACCTTGGTGAAGTACATAGCTTATGCTGAATTTCACTTTAGAACACAAACAATGCCTAGAAAAGTAAAATGTAGTGGGTAATGTACATTCCTGACCAAATGAGATTTCAAACCATTTAAACTGGAGATTTCCTCTCCCGTTGCGGAGCACAGGCTCCGGACGCGCAGGCTCAGCGGACATGGTCACGGGCCTAGCCGCTCCGCGGCATGTGGGATCTTCCCGGACCGGGGCACGAACCCGTGTCCCCTGCATCGGCAGGCGGACTCTCAACCACTGCGCCACCAGGGAAGCCCTAAACTGGAGGTTTTTAAGTAATGTCAAAGGCAACTGTTTTTAATGATACAGCAAAATTGCCAAAAATATAATACTGAAGTTAAAAACTTAAAGTTTCAGCCAAATGTGCTTAAATTTCCATATTACTGAAGGCTTATTGTCATGTAAACCTAATCATAATGACTTAAAAAATTTTTTTCCCAGAATAGCTTGGGTCTCCTTACTTTCCATTGTGATTGAAATTTCTAGATAAAAGTAACAGCTCATTTTAAAGTCTAATCACACTCTTTATGTGTTTATAATACAATGCTTTCTCTAGTACTGTGAAATATTTTATCATGTAGAAACTTTTAAGGAACTTATTAGGACAAAGAAAACACACACAAAAACAAACACACAAACAAAACACCTCTCTGGACTGGACGGATGATGAAGTATATAAGAATGCTAGAAATAGACCTACTGATGAAGTATATAGTAATTGAGGATAGTTATGGGAAGTTTGGTCAAGAGTGTTTCTTGAACAACAGTTGAAAATTGCACTGATGGAAAAAGGAAGGACGGGAAACTCGACTCATCGAGTGAGTCAGGGTCAATGGGTATGAATGAGTTTAATGAGTAATGGCCTTGATAATTGCCTTTCTGGAATAGAATTTACAAGTTGGTCAACAGAAAGAAAAACACTAGAGAATAGTTTGGGGAAGGCTTTAGATGAGGAAGTCTTTAAGTAAAAATAATGAGAATAATTCCAAAGTGAACTAATTAATGATGGCACAGTTAATCAGGAAACAACCCACCAACATGAGATTATCAATGATTAAATTGCTTATCTATTTTATTAGCATTATCAACAAATCAAATAGTGTTCTACTGATTTCTAAGAAAATGTGTGTCTCAAGATGCTTGAAGAAAGTTAAAAAACTCATCCATTTTTTGCAAGATGTTTGCCTCTAGAACTTCAGTTTGGGAACAAATGTTCACAAAAGAAAAAAAAAATTCAAATGAGTTTTCTAAGAAATTGTCAAGAACTTTTGAGAAATTCCAAACAGAGATAGTGGAAAGGTGAAAACTATCACTGTGATACATGGTAAAAAAAAAAAAAAAGAAAATACCCCAAATGGGAATGAAACACCTTAATTCTGAACCCTGGATCAAAAACCCCTGTTCACTATTTAATAATACTTTATCTTTAGACCAGACTACCTTAACACTCTGCATATTATTTTCTTATGGGTTCATAATTTCTATATAACAGGGCTATTGTAGAAACTGTACTGTAAATGATGCTATTACAGAAAAGCAAGTCTTCAAAATAATACAGCCATTAATATTATTGTTACCTGAAATCAAGTCCCTTAAACATTTCCAAATTTTGGTTCCCTCATCAGACAATTGGAGGAATAAGTATTTGCTCCTCTTAATTCTCAAGATTGTAAGAAGAACACAAGGAGAAGCTGTATGTGAAAAGGAAACAGTAAGCATAGCAGTCCATACCTGCATAGCGTGTAGCATGAGTCCTGGCCAGGATTATGTCTGTAAGCGTAAGTTAAACCTTTCAACCTTCTCATAAATACTCCACACAGTTATTTTGTTGTTATACAGACCGTACATGTACGTTTAATTCTTATAGAAGAGTCCCAAGCAGAAATCCCTAGGAAGGGCACAGGTGTAGGCCTCTTGGCGTGTTTCACACTTATTTGAGACTCGTATATACTTCAGGAGCGTACTTCTGCACACAAAAAAGTCAGTTCTCTATAAATATTATAGATACGCGTCAGAGAATCAGGTGTTTTCAGCTTAAGTGCAACCCAGCGTGTTCCCCATGGTGATGATGTAACTAAATCTCAGCAACCTTTCTCAAATTTGGCTTGTATTTATGGTCGGTATGGGAAGAATCAATATTTGACGTCTGTAGTTTTAATAGAGTCAATAAATGACATGTATGGATTGCTTTTATAAAAGAGCCCTGCTGCTGTGTATTAGAGGAGAAGGAAGCAGCAATCTTTCCTCCAGCGGTCAAGCGAGTAGGTTTTTCTACATAACAGCAAAAAGATCCTACCTTAAAAGATAGGGGAAGAAATGTATTGTTTATCTATCTCTAGGCTTTAAAAGATAAGTAACTGCCTTGGGTAAACTGACTCTTTGTGGAGGGACCATAGTTAGAGAAGAAATTTAGAACTCTATTCTCCTAACACATAGGTTTCACAGAAGTTACCGATCTGGGCTACATCCCATCTAATAAAACTTTGGTGAGATAGACTAACAGTAAAGAGTGTGGCCTCCAGAACAGGAGACCCTGAAATCCAGTACCCTTGCTCAGGCTATATAGCCAGGGTCAATCTACTTAATGTTCTTGAGCTTACTTTTTTTTACCTTAAAAATGGGGTTGGGGCTTCCCTGGTGGCGCAGTGGTTGAGAGTCCGCCTGCCGATGCAGGGGACACGGGTTCGTGCCCCGGTCCAGGAGGAACCCACATGCCGCGGAGCGGCTGGGCCCGTGAGCCATGGCCACTGAGCCTGCGCATCCGGCGCCTGTGCTCCGCAACGGGAGAGGCCACAGCAGTGAGAAGCCCACGTACCACAAAAAACAAAACAAAACAACAACAACAACAACAAAAATGGGGTTAATACCAACACCTACCTCATGGCTTTGTTGTGGAGATTAATAATAAATCATTTATGAATGGCATCTAGTACCAAGGAAATGCTCAATAAATATTACCAATTTTCACAGTGTGCCGGACATCATATGAGAATCAGCAGTGGAAACAACGAAACCTTCCTTAAAATTTAGTCTAAGGTGATGGGGCCACAAGGAGCTAGGAGAGGTCCAGATGAGGTGGGAGAGATCGTCGGGGTGAGACCATACTGGGCCTTAAAGGTGTTAGGAAGATGTTGAGTTTTAAGACTCGTCAAGGTACTGATAGACTTAATCATTTTGTACTCTGTCCACTATACAAATTGTGAATTGAAGGGGGCAAATGTAGGTGTTGGGAGACCAGTTGGGAGAATATTCTATAGCACAGAAGAGAAAGGTTAACAGCTTGATTTAGAATGATGGTGATGGACATGAAGAGAAAAAGAGGGATTCAAGAGCTACAGGGAAGGTAAAAACAACAACATCTGATGGATTGGAGGTTGGGCAGTGAGAGGAGAGATGCATCAAGAATGACTCCTGTATTTCTGACTTGCATAGCTGGTTGTTCCTCATGCTGTTCACTGAGATAGCAAACACTGGATTAAAGCGAGACTGGGCAGGTGTGTGGGTGTGGTGTGTGGGCAGGTGAATATCACAGTATTGGTACCCACACTGGGGTCGAGGTTCTTCACTATATACAGAGATATCTGGCTGGGTATTGATCCTCAGATGGATAGTCATAACCTATTATTTTTCTTCATCTTTACTTCTCTCTTAATTTCGTGGGCTCTGGGCTAGACAATTTCACACCCTAGTTCTGTGAATGGCCTCATCACAGACTTTTTTTCTTCTTTCTTTATTTCTCCTGCAACTTTTTCCTTTCTTTTTCCATATATAGTCAGCCGCTTTTTAGGAACATTAGCTAGTCTCCAGATTTTGTGATCATCTGTTTGTTCTATTCCCACCTAACTGAGCTCCTCTAAACCCACACTTTGCTCTTTTTTAAGGCACTCAAAATAATTACCCCATTAACAGATCAGACTCTGCTAAGGCACTTTTTTCCAAGCAACGTATATACGTGTTGAGGAATTTTGCTCCATTCCGCTCCCGATACTTGAAAAAAAGAGCTCAAGAAAAAAATATCTTTCCTTACAGTGGCAACAATAAAAATCCCAATAACAATGAACCTGGGTACACACGTGACCTTGACAATACTGAAATTAATATTCACTTTGCGATTCCACTGACATTTATCACTGAGAAGCACCTTTAATGCCCTTACACATACACGCGTGCAAAGGGAAGATTGATCATTGCACAGGGCAGAAAACCTAGTTGTCCTCTATCTCTAAGAAGCATCTAAAAGGCTCCCCGTCTGCTGACTGAACCACCCTGAGGATTAAGTTTATTTTATTTTATTTTATGTTCAGTATTCAAAAGATAAGAAGTTTATTAACCACATGGAAGATTTGGGCTTGTTCAGAGATAGCAGCAGGAAGACAAATAGTCTTCAGCAGTAAATCATCTCACAGAAGTTAGACAATGACTTTAAGTAAAACTGAACACAGGGACACGGATGTACTATTCTGTATCCAAAGATTCCTTTTATTTCCCCAACCCCACCTCCTTGGCTTAAATTTTCATTTGTGCCATAAAGTTTCAGACCAATAGGAAAGAAATGTCTCTGACTCAAACATTCAAAGGCCATTGATGATAATGTTCAGTAAATCTGGAGTAAAATAAGGAAAATAGTGGTTAAACATGACGCTATTTAGATAATATTCAGAAATACTTAAGAAGATGGATTTGTTTAACCATTGTATTTCAATAACTCCAAAACTCATTTTAATATCAGATTGGCAATCTTTTTGACTTCCTTGTGGCTGGGTATAAGACATAGGGAATATATCAAAGTCGTCCCTGTCCAGTATAATGTGAGGCATGAATACTCATATGTAATTTGAATTTTCTAGTAGCCACATTAAAAAGGTAAAAATGAAATAAGTGAAATTAATTTAAAAAAATATATATATATAACCTAATATATCTAAAATATGGTCACTTCAAATCATAATCAATATGAAATGTGTTAATGTGATAGTTTACGTTGCTTACAGTAAATCTTTAATAGCCAGTGTGGATTTTACTCTCTCAGGACTCCTCAATTTGGGCAAAAGCCACATTTCAAGTGCTCCACAGACACTTGTGGCTACTGGTTACCATACCCAACACTACAGAAGTAAGAAATGCCACTAGAATAACTCAAGAACTTTAGGGGCTTCCCTGGTGGCACAGTGGTTGAGAGTCCGCCTGCCGATGCAAGCGACAGGGGTTCGTGCCCCGGTCCGGGAAGATCCCACATGTCGCGGAGCGGCTGGGCCCGTGAGCCATGGCCGCTGAGCCTGCGCGTCCGGAGCCTGTGCTCCGCAATGGGAGAGGCCACGACAGTGAGAGGCCCGCGTACCGCAAAAAAAAAAAAAACAAACAAACAAACAAACAAAAAAACTCTAGAAAATTTAGTATTTCCAAAGAGAGTGTCAAAATTACTGTAAGAACATTAAATTATCAAAAGGACAGAGAACAAATCATACTCCAAGTGATAAAATTAATCAAGCTGTTGGCATAATCTAAGATGTGAGTGATATGTACAATCTATTATTACACTGTTATTTGTGGTTTAAAATTATATTAAATGATGAAACATAACCCAGAAGGGGCATCAAGTCATTTCTGGGGATCCTAAGCATTTGGTTAGATTGAACTACAAGTCAGTCCCTCTGAAGAATGGAAGTGATAATAATAATTTTTTTATTTCACTGCAAGGTAGTAGGAGGAGACTTTGAATCAAGTCTTCAGCAGACAGCAGACTGAAGGTTAAGCTCAAGTGATTTACAATAGGGAGGAGAAATGATGTCCCTAGCATGTTCTTCAGCGTGGGGGTTAGCATAAGTCACTCAGACTGGCATAAGCTCAATAATGCTGGGATTTTTAAAATATTATACTGTTATGGCAATGTTTTCTTGAATAATAAGAATTTTAACTCATTACAGAATTGTTCAAATGCAGTTAGCTTTCAGGTAACTGTTTTTCCATTTCCCTGAAATTATCACGGCTAATCTTGACACACAGACATGCGTTAGCACTGTGGTAGGAATGTCATGCCATGTTCTAATCACAACTCTGACAGTGTTAGTTTTGTCGCATTTAATTTCGTCACAGCTAATGGAGGAGTTAGGTTGGACCAAAATTCTTTTTCACAGGATGTTTCACAGGTACAGGGGATTGCTATGGGCTGAAGTTGAAAGATTTCAAGGTGATGACATGCAATTAATGCTTTGGGTCGTAGCTGTTAAAACCAAAGTCAAGGTGCTGCCATCAATGTTCGCGAGTAAAAGATCATGGCGTTTTCATCAACTGAAGGTCAAACAGTGGAAATCTGAGGGTGTGGCCAGTGCCTGTCACAGCTCATGCTGGCAGCTTCTGCAAACTGTTACTCAGCTGATTTCTTTCACTTGCTAGTTCGCTTCGGGCCACCTAAGCAGTTTGCAGTCCTTAATATTCAGAAAGTACTGTGTCCTACAGCCTACAAGGCAGGGTTAGAATTCTGGAGAGCGGAAGAAGGTAGGAACATATCAAATATGATTTTAAGGAACTAAGGGTACTTTTAATATTTCTCTGCTTGAGAGGCAATAACTGAAATTATTTTTTAAATGAAAAAGGTAGCTTCTTAATTTTTAAAAAATGTGTATATTGTTGAGGATTTTTGCATCTATGTTCAACAGTGATATGAGCCTGTAATTTTCTTTTTTATGATATCTTTGCCTGGTTTTGGTATCAGGGTGATGCTGGCCTCATAGAATGAGTTTGGGAGTATTCCTTCCTCTGCAATTTTCTGGAATAGTTTGAGAAGGATAGATGTTAACTCTTCTCTAAAAAAAGGGTACAAATGAACTTATTTACAAAACAGAAGCAGAGTCAATGTAGAAAACAAACTTATGGTTACCAGGGAGTAAGGTGGGGGGGATAAATTGGGAGATCGGGATTGACATATACCCTCTACTGTATATAAAATAGGTAACCAATAAGGACCTACTGTATATAGCACAGGGAAATCTACTCAATACTCTGTAATGGTCTATATGGGAAAAGAATCTTAAAAAAGAGTGAATAAATGTATATGTATTCACTTTGCTATGCACCTGAAACTAACACAACATTGTGAATCAACTATACTCCAATAAAAATGAAAAAAAAGTCTGTATATGTATGCATATATGTATATGTATGTGTGTGTGTGTGTGTGTGTGTGTGCATATATATATGTATATAATAGTTTTCTTAGTCCTCACCCACATTACTTGGAAACTTACTAACAATCTATATGATTTTTAGGGAAGTTTATATATTGGGTTGAATAGTTTCCCCCATCCACTGCCCCCTGCTTAATTCACGTGTACCCAGAAAGGCCTTTGCAGATATAATTACCTAAATTAAGGTGAAGTCACACTAGATTAGGGTGGGCTCTAGATCCAGTATGACTGGCATCCTTATAAAAAAAAGAAGACACAAAGGGACATGGCCACAGAGGGGAGAAGGTCATGTGAAGATGGAAGTAGAGACTGGGTGATACACCTATAAACCAAAAAATGCCAAAGGATTGCCAAAACCACCAGAAGCCGGGAAGCAACAAGGGAAGATTTTTCTCTAAAGAGGGAGCATGCGTCTGCTGACACCTTGATTTCAGATTTCTAGTCTCCGGAACTGTCAGAGAATACATTTTTGTTGTTTTAAACCAGGCAACATGTGGCACTTTGTCACAGCAGCCCCAGGGAACTAACACAGGCAGGATAATCCCTATTTTAGGAGAGAAAATTGAAAATCAGAAAAGGTAAGTGACCTTCTCAAACACATAACAGCAATATACAGAGAATGTCTCAGTCTAGAACCCAGGTATTTTGTATATTGGTTTAGTGTTACATCCATTTTCAAAATGAGGAAACAGATTTTTTGTAAGCAGAGTTATCTAACATAAATAACCCTGGATGAGCAATCTAGACATAGATATAGGCCTGGTGATACCCGCTGTGTACTGACCCATCCTACGACTGGCCTTAAGCTCCCTGATCCCCAAATTTATTCTTTGTATAACTCAATGATTGAAATCAGCTATCTCAAATAGACTTTATGAACTTGACTTTATGCTTCAGATCACTGGGTGAATGTTTTGGATTCTGGGTACCCTGAGTTAACGGGGTGTATAAGATTTCCCAAGACAGGGAAAAGGGTAAAGAAAAGGGATATTACAAACCAAAAGGCAAACTCCTTGTGAATTCTGTAGTCTTTACTTGGACCTATAAACCAGGCTTCCACTGATAAAATCCTGATGCCATCTCAGGGAATAAGGTGACTCAACAGCTGGGTCATTTCTGAATAGACATCCTATTAGAATTCAATCTCCTGTTTAATGAACACAGGCAAAGGACGTATCAGAAAACAAGCTGGTTCTGGGCTAACACTTATTTGGGCACTAACTAGCCCCCTTTGGATTGCTTTCTTGGAAAATCTTGGCAGCAAGAAGACTGGGCTGTGCATCTGAGGCATCCTTTTAGTCAATTCTCCCTTTCTGGGATCAGCCAATCAAATTACACTTCACTGGCCTGCCAGGATGCTTTCTAAGAAGGATGCTTCTCTGTGATTGACAAATATTTGAGTGTCTTCTGAGCATGGCACTGTGCATAGCCCTGTAACACATGAATCAGGGACATGTAGGGCACAGATATTTTATAGTTGACAACATGGAGAATTTGCCCCTGTTACTCCAAGAACTGTTCAGTTTTGCCACTATAAGAAGCTAAATACTGCATGACCTTGGCCGTTGGCTAGCAGTATGTGGCGTTTTCTTTTATTTTTCTATTCAAAATATTGGGCACCTTCTTTGAACTTACAGTCTAATTAAGTAAATAAAACCTGAATCCATTTAACAGTCAAACCTAACTTTTTATTTATTTATTTATTTACTTATTTTTGCGGTACGCGGGTCTCTCACTGTTGTGGCCTCTCCTGTTGCGGCGCACAGGCTCCGGACGCGCAGGCTCAGCGGCCATGGCTCACGGGCCCAGCCGCTCCATGGCATGTGGGACCCTCCCGGACAGGGGCACGAACTCTTGTCCCCTGCATCGGCAGGCGGACGCTCAACCACTGCGCCACCAGGGAAGCCCAAACCTAACATATTTTTTTAAAAAGTCTTGATTTGTCCCTCATGTCTCTCCCCTCCCCACACACCCTCCAAGCTGGCTCTTTATCAAGTTTCAGAACCCAAAATGGTCCCACAATTCACCTAGTTTCTGAGGCTTAACATCAAAGAGTAAATTTGACTGCTGTCCTTTCTCCTATCCCACACCCAGCAGCAAGTCTCATCTTTTCCAAAGGCATCCTGAATCCTACCAGTCCTTCATACCTCTACAGTTTCCCCCCAAACAGGATCTACAAACATCTCTTGACTGTACTACACATTAGCCTCCTCTCTAGCTCCCACTTCTAAAATGAAAATTACATCATGTCACCCCCTCCTGCGCAGATGCCTCTGCACTGAGAACTAATCCACCTTCCTTACTGTGGCTTCAAGGTTTCTCATGTCTGGGCCCTGCTACCTGTGGACTCCTCTCTTCACTCTCCCTCTTCTTTGCTCTGCTGCCACACAGTGGTCCTCTTCCTCTTCCTCTCCAGGGACTTGACACTTGCTGTTGGCTCTGCCTAAAATGTGGCTCTGCCCGAGGTCTTTGCTGGCATCCCTCCGAATTCATTCCCAGGTCCCCTTAAACGCCTCTTCTTCAGAAAGGCTCTCCTGACTTTCCTTTCTAGAATCACCTCTATCCTTTTCATTCTCTATCTCCTTAAACTAGTTTATTCTTCTGCATGCTTTAGTTTTATTTGTTTATTGTCCCTTTCTATTGCTAGAATAGAAGCCTCATAAAGATAAACATTTGTCTTTTTTTTTTTTTTTACTGCTGAACTCCCAGTGCTGAGAAATACAGGGTAGCCCACTAGGGTCACACAATAACTATTTGTTGAAAGAAAAAAATGAATGAATGAAAGACGTGAACAAATTTGGAGCAGGAAAAATGAGCTTATGCAGACTAACGGATCCATGGGGTGAATTAGCCAGAGTGGGCTTCTGCTTTTCAAATCTTAAATAAAATCGTAAAATCGAAATACAAGAGACTTATGAAATAGCCTAAAGAAGAAAGAGAGCATTTCAAACACATGTCAGCAGCCCACAGATAGAAATGAACAAATTATGTGCATTGTTAAGGAACATGACTTCATGAGAATAATCAGAATACAGCAGTGATGGAATGCAAGATTATAATAGCATTAATTGCGGACTAAAAAAGTGCCAGAGAGCAGGCTAAGTATTTTATGCTAAACACCTCATTGAATTCTCAGGATAATCATTTGAGGATGTACTGTTTTGTCCCATTTTACGGATTTTTCTTTTAAGTTTTACAACATCCCTGCAAGATCTCCCTATTTTACATATGAGGAAGCTGTGGTTTAGCAAAACCAGCTCACCCTAGTTAGCTAGTAAGTAAAAATGACAGAATTCTAATCCAATCTGATTTCTGAATGCTTGTTCTCAACTACCTTTCTCTCTCCTCCACTCTAAAGACCCGGAACACTACAGATTCAAATAAGGTGGTAATGAGCAGGCTACCTGCATTAATCACGGGCTCAGAGTTCCACTATTCGACTTCCAGTTAATAAAAGGCCATGATCACTTCCTCTTGGACACTGGTGGCACCATCTTGATTCCAATTTTAACATCGTACATTGAAAGCAGTAATTGTGTGGCCTCATCTTAAAAATCTTTCAATTTCAACCCATGGAAATCCCCTGTATCTGTCAAACATCCTGTGGTCAGAAATTCTGGCCCAGTTTAAACTCAATATTGGATGTGATATGGGGCTTCCCAAGGTGGGAAGATTGGGCTGAGACCCAAAAGAGTTTTCACAGAACAGGGAATAGTTGTAGGTATTATTCCCCTCAGCTGTGTTCCTACAAAGTAGAAATAATATCTTTATTAAAACAATATAACAATGCAGGAACACTGGAATCAGAGAATAAGAGTTAAAGTCAAATTATTATCCTTTTGTGTAGCACATAAGATACTTCAGAGTAGGCAGAATATAACCTGCAGTTAAAAGAGTCCATAAAATAGTGATTTAAAAATGAGTTTCACTAAAAGTAGAACTACCATATGACCCAGCAATCCCACTGCTGGGCATATCCCTGAGAAAACCATAATTCAAAAAGAGTCATGTACCACAATGTTCACTGCAGCTCTATTTACAATAGCCAGGACATGGAAGCAACCTAAGTGTCCATCGACAGATGAATGGATAAAGAAGATGTGGCACATATAGACAATGGAATATTAGCCATAAAAAGAAACAAAATTGAGTTATTTGTAGTGAGGTGGATGGACCTAGAGTCTGTCATACAGAGTGAAGTAAGTCAGAAAGAGAAAAACAAATAGCGTATGCTAACACATATATATGGAACCTAAAAAAGAAAAGACAAGGTTCTGAAGAACCTAGGGGCAGGACAGGAATAAATTTGCAGATGTACAGAATGGACTTGAGGACACGGGGAGGGGGAAGGGTAAGCTGGGACGAAGTGAGAGAGTGGCATGGACATATATACACTACCAAATGTAAAATAGATAGCTAGTGGGAAGCAGCCACATAGCACAGGGAGATCAGCTCGGTGCTTTGTGACCACCTAGAGGGGTGGGATACGGAGGGTGGGAGGGAGACACAAGAGGGAGGAGATATGGGGATATATGTATATGTATAGCTGATTCACTTCATTATAAAGCAAAACTAACACACCGTTGTAAAGCAATTATACTCCAATAAAGATGTTAAAAAAAAAATGAGTTTCACTCTTTATGGGTTGGGTATCACATGAGGATAGTCAACTATAAATTTCTTCAGGTGCTACTTTCTAAAAAGTACTATCATGTTTCATACTAAAACACAAAATGTATATGTGTGTACATAGATGTATGTATATATGTGTTAAATTATATATTATTTATATGCTAATATCTTATAATCCTAACTTTAGGTTAAAAAAAAGAGGAAATAAATTTGATCCCACAGTATGATTTAGAACAATTTATCTTACTATATTTTCTTCAAAAATTTAATCTCTAAACTTTTGGATACTATTCTGCCCATCTTATTTTACCTTCTATCTCTCCAGCACCTTATAAGAGGCTTGACACATAGTAGGTGCTCAATAATTGCTGATGGACCATTCAGATAGAAGGGCTGTCAAGATGAGAGAATATATAAATACATATTAGTACAAATGCTATATTCTCTGTGTGTCTTTACTCTTCTTCACTTCCTGAACACCAGCTTTCCACAGAATCCAATATGACTGAAGGAGTCCCATTAAAAGAGCTCAGCTCAGCTGTTTTATCTTTGAAGTAGAGTTTTATTTGGCTGCTGCAGCATGATGACAACATCCCTGATGATGCTCAAGCTCTATTTTGCTCTAATTCAGTTTACCAAGCAACCTACTTTCGTTTTCAGTAGGCTACATAACCAAACGAGGCAATTAAACCCAAAACAAATCTACCTTTTTGGAAGCTCATTATCCCAGGCTAGATACCCATACTCTCCAGGAACTTCTCATTATTATGACACTCTCTTGTCATCTTTCTTCACACTCCCTAATAGCAGTCAGAAATCTGTAGCTTTTTTCTCTATACTTTCTCACCAAGTAGATAGCTTCTTTAGATGTTTGGTTATACCAGTGGAAGAAGCTTGAATTATGCTTTGTGCTCAGAGAGAGTAACAAGGAACCAGTAGAGGCTTTTTAGGGGAATTGAATTATGCTGTACCACTGATTAACCCAAACAACAAGTCATCTTCGTCCTTCACCCTTAATTTTGCACTGAAAGATATATATATATATATATAATATATATATATATAATATGTATATATATTTTTTTATCTGAGAAAATATTTAGGGAGCTTTGAGAAACTAATCAGAAAATATGTTCAGATCTAGATTCTCTGGTCTTTTAAAACTTAATCTTTTACATTAATTCAACACATAATGAACTTTTTCAACTTTCAAAGGGGACTAATCTATTAAATATCTTTTTAATGAGTTCTGCTTAATTAAAATAGTTTACACTAGACTAATAGTTCCTTGGGAGTCAGGACATTTTCTGACTTGCTTTTGTATCCTCATGTACCAGCAGAGCATCTAGATCAGGGGTGCCCAATAGAACTTTCTGCAATAATGGTCATGTTCTCTGTGCTGTCCTATACAGTAGCCAGCAGTCATATATGAACTCTTGAAATGTGGCTAATGAGGCGCTGAATTTTTAGTTTTCAATTTTATTTAAATTTTAAGGGTTACCTTGACAGATGTGGTTAGTGTGCCTGCCTTTTAGAGTTTATTTTACATCAATACATTGAAATGTAAATAGGCACATGTAGTAATGGTGATTGTATGGGACCATGAAGTCTAGGACATAGCACAAAAGAATCATTTTGAATGACTGACTGACTGAATGACTCACCTTTTGCTTTCAATTTTTCTAACGTGATTAAACAACCCACGCTCACAAGCCTACCTCTAATTTTTCCAGTAATATACATCATTGTAGAAGATATAATACCTTGCTAATTGACCATTAAATCCAAATGGGGGCTTCCCTGGTGGCGCAGTGGTTGAGAGCCTGCCTGCCGATGCGGGGGACACGGGTTCGTGCCCCGGTCCGGGAAGATCCCACATGCCGCGGAGCGGCTGGGCCCGTGAGCCATGGCCGCTGAGCCTGCGTGTCCGGAGCCTGTGCTCTGCAACGGGAGAGGCCACAGCAGTGAGAGGCCCGCGTACAGCAAAAAAAAAAAAAAAAAAAAAAAAAAATCCAAATGGATTCCTTAAGCCTTCGTTGCCGGGGATACCATACCATAAGCCTTTAATGTCTCTCATCTTATACTTGTAATACCTGAAAACATGTTTTGCAATGAGAGAATATTTAAATTATACCAGCATTTGTGTGTTACCTAAAAAGATGAAACATCAGTGCTTATATTTCTTTCTTTCTACTATTAGTCTATAGCCACGTACACGACCACAAAACTGGACCAGCTGATTGGCTCACGGTCAACTTCTCCTCCACAGTCATCCCAAATATTCACTCAAATTACCATGCAGTGCAGTCAGTAATTGGAAACCAGTTTAAGTGATACAAGAAATTAGCTAGCCAGAACTGTAATTTACTTGGCTTGCTTAATTTATAGAATCATGATGAATAAACACTGCTGATACGTATCATCTCCACCACCAATTAAGTACAAATCAGATTCTACCAGCAAATGTTAACCAGCTAGCTATTCGCAAAATGGCAATGCTGTGACACATGTTATGGGATAATAGAGTGTTTTCTGCTCATAAAGCTTCAAATTTTAGTTAGGGTTGCAAAGATGTACAAGAGGCAAATTAGACAACAAACCAGTCTACAATAGCGTGCTAAGTAAGAGGGAGGGGATGATTAGGGGGAAAGTAATAATATACGTAAATGGCTGATTGCATAGTAATCAAGCCTTATTACCTTAGTGATTACTCTAGAGTGTCCCACTTTGGTTGTCAGTGCAGGGCAGTTGGAATTATGTTTCCATTTGATCCCATTAGGGGCAGGGAACTTCTCTCTATTGAGTGCCTACTAGATGCCAGGTAAGACTCAGGGGCTTCCCATATGTTATCACATTTCATCTTTACAACCTGGGAATGAAACTGAGAAGGACCCTGTGGGGCTCCTGGGCACGGAAGCCTTTTTGGCCCCTGTTTCTTGTAGGCAAGACTCCTGCCTCGATGACCTTCCCTGAGTTCCAAAGGGCAGATGCAAACAGTTGGTGGTCAAGGGAGGCCCAGCCACGAAACCACCTGAGGCAAAATTAAATGGACCAGAGAAGCTCATCAAGATTAAGAGTCAGACCACCTGAGACCCTGCACACACCCTAATCCTGTCAGCAACCCCACCCTTGAACTATTGCTCTAAAACTCCTCATCAAATCCTCCTAGGTTGGGATACATAGTGTTTTGAGGCAGGAGTCTGCTGTGTCCCCCTTTGCCTGGAAAAATGATAAAGCTATCCTTTTCTACCTCACCCAAAACTTCTGTCTCCGAGATTCGATTCAGCACCGGTGCACAGAGAGGCTGCGCTTTTGGCATCAGGAGGAGGAGGGGTAAATCATTCATATCTCCAATTTATAATCAAGGACAATGAGGTTTCAAGGATTAAGGAACTTGTCCTAGGATATGGATAGTAATGTTTGGAGACATAATGTTCAGAGACTTTCCAGTACCCCCCATAACAACCATAGAAGTAGAGCTTTATTAGAATTAAAAAAAAAAATCCAGGGACAGATGAAAAAGGCAAATATGTCTATTTCCTCTGTATAATATATTCTTTTTTTAAACACTTAATTATCTTTTTTAAAATTTATTTATTTTATTTTGGCTGCCTTGGGTCTTCGTTGCTGCGTGTGGGCTTTCTCTAGTTGCACCAAGTAGGGGCTACTCTTTGTTGAGGTGTGCAGGCTTCTCATTGCGGTGGCTTCTCTTTGCTGTGCAGCACAGGCTCTAGGCACGCAGGCTTCAGGAGTTGTGGCAATGTGGGCTCAGTAGTTGTGGCTCGCGGGCTCTAGAGCACAGGCTCAGTAGTTGTGGCGCAAGGGCTTAGTTCCTCTGCGGCATGTGGGACCTTCCCAGACCAGGGCTCGAACCCATGTCCCCTGCATTGGCAAGCAGATTCTTAACCACTGTGCCACCAGGGAAGCCCCGTAAAGTATTTTTGGTTTTTGTTTTTATTTTTAGCCTGCACAGCGAAGCATGTGGGATCGTAGTTCCCTGACCAGGGATCGAACCCGTGCCCCCTGCAGTGGAAGCGCAGAGTCTTAACCACTGGACCACCAGGGAAGTCCTATTTCCTCTGTATAATATATTCTAAAGTCGATTTGGGGGTTGCTTTCACTCATCTTTTCAGTGTAAAGAATATAATGGACTAAGAATATTACTTACAACACTTAACTATAAAAGGGTTTTGTGGATAATTGGGTTGTGGTCTAGCAAATAGGCTCCCCGTTCTAACTCAAGCCTCCAGCCAGTATGTGGTCCATTTTAACATCCTTCATGATTAAACTGCCTTAATAGCATCTTAAAGGACCCCAAATAATAATTCAAAAATTCTCCACATGTGGTATGAAAAGATTAGACAAGTCTTAAGCACACAGGGACTTAAATCTGGCTGATAATACAGCAAAGAAATTATACACCATAAAGGCAGAGGGAAGAGCAAGGGTTTAGCCAAAGGAAGATATAATCAGGAGACACAGACCTTCCTATAAATCAAGCCTTTGTATTCTGGGTGATTATTTCATAAACTGGATCTTGGGCTGCTGATCTCTTTAAATGATTACTGTAGTACGTGTGCACTTTTCAGAAACAGTTGCTGGCTGATTTATATTTCAGACATGTTTTCCATCAGTGTTTATTCCTTGAGAATATGGTTTTCATAACAGAGTTGCTATTTTCAAATAATATGGAAACCTTGAAATTCAATTTGTATAAAAGCTATGTCATTTTAGTGTACAATTACTACATCACATTTGGAAAAACAGTGATAAAACGAGCAAGCAAATGCTAACCAGACGAGACCCATTTTCAACAGATAAGATCATTTTGTCAGTGAGAGAACAATGAAAACGTCCCCCCACCTTTGCCTCTAAATTCTGCAATTCTAACCAAGTAATAAAATCAGCCTCTGAACTTCCTCTAAAAACACAGAAGGACGAGCTTATAAGAAGTCGAGAGAGAAGAAAGAGTAGGGAAAAGAAAGGGCAGGGAGGGGAGGGGGTGGGACGGGAGGTGGGGGGGAGTGGGGAGAGGAGGAAATGAAGCACAGGATCTCTAAGGTGTTCCATCTTACTCAGGAATTGGTGTATTATTGAGCAGGTTTGGAGAAGATGAAGTGTTCCTTATCCTAGAAATATTTTTAAATTGCTAAAATGGCATTTTGTGTTAACAACAGAAGATGAAATACACATGCCGTACCTATTAGTCCTGATAACATAATTTATTTATCCTAATGTCTGTAATAAAGACAGCGAGTAAGCTACACAATACTCTTAATCTAAATGAACTGAAGGAGTTTACTGTTTTGCACATGTAAAAGATATTCTAAAGTACTGTTTATCTGGGCTGAACTGTTCCTATCTACCTATCTACTCAGCAAGAGATTAATTATCCAAGGACAATTATCCAATTCTTAATGAAACACAATCAGGTCACCCTGCAAGTAAACAATGGTCTGCAAAGGAAATAATCCTTACTCCATACAGTGGTAAGAAGAGAGGTGATTTAATAAAACAAAGGTGTTATTAAAGGCCAAAATACAGTTAGCATTGTAAGACCACTATCACTGCCCTTAATGAAAAAACTTCAAGATACTTTCAATGTTTCAAACCCAGAATGATTTTCTACTTTCATTTTCTGGAGAAAGATAACTTATATGAGACAACAATACCAACAAGTAACCTTTTATTCAGTTAGGTGTTTAGTTTTTATTTTATGCCTTATCATCATTTATGCTAATTTTTTTTTTTTAAACATCTTTATTGGAGCATAATTGCTTTACAATGGTATGTTAGTTTCAGCTTCACAACAAAATGAATCAGTTATATATATACATATGTTCCCATATCTCTTCCTGCTTGCGTCACCCTCCCTCCCACCCTCCCTATCCCACCCCTCCAGGCGGTCACAAAGCACCGAGCTGATCTCCCTGTGCTATGCGGCTGCTTCTCACTAGCTATCTACCTTACGTTTGGTAGTGTATACATGTCCATGCCTCTTTATTGCTTTGTCACCGTTTACCCTTCCCCCTCCCCATAGCCTCAAGTCCATTCTCTAGTAAGTCTGTGTCTTTATTCCTGTTTCACCCCTAGGTTTTTCATGACATTTTTTTTTTCTTAAATTCCATATATATGTGTTAGCATACGGTATTTGTCTCTCTCTTTCTGACTTACTTCACTCTGTATGACAGACTCTAGGTCTATCCACCTCATTACAAATAGCTCAATTTCGTCTCTTTTTATGGCTGAGTAATATTCCATTGTATATATGTGCCACATCTTCTTTATCCATTCATCCGATGATGGACACTTAGGTTGTTTCCATCTCTGGGCTATTGTAAATAGAGCTGCAATGAACATTTTGGTACATGACTCTTTTTGAATTATGGTTTTCTCAGGGTATATGCCCAGTAGTGGGATTGCTGGGTCATATGGTAGTTCTATTTGTAGTTTTTTAAGGAACCTCCATACTGTTCTCCACAGTGGCTGTATCAATTTACATTCCCACCAACAGTGTAAGAGGGTTCCCTTTTCTCCAGACCCTCTCCAGCATTTATTGTTTCTAGATTTTTTGATGATGGCCATTCTGACTGGTGTGAGATGATATCTCATTGTAGTTTTGATTTGCATTTCTCTAATGATTAGTGATGTTGAGCATTCTTTCATGTGTTTGTTGGCACTCTGTATATCTTCTTTGGAGTAATGTCTATTTAGGTCTTCTGCCCATTTTTGGATTGGGTTGTTTGTTCTTTTGTTATTAAGCTGCATGAGCTGCTTATAAATTTTGGAGATTAATCCTTTGTCAGTTGCTTCATTTGCAAATATTTTCTCCCATTCTGAGGGTTGTCTTTTGGTCTTCTTTATGGTTTCCTTTGCTGCGCAAAAGCTTTTAAGTTTCATTAGGTCCCATTTGTTTACTTTTGTTTTTATTTCCATTTCTCTAGGAGGTGGGTCAAAAAGGATCTTGCTGTGATTTATGTCATAGAGTGTTCTGCCTATGTTTTCCTCTAAGAGTTTGATAGATTCTGGCCTTACATTTAGGTCTTTAATCCATTTTGAGCTTATTTTTGTGTATGGTGTTAGGGAGTGATCTAATCTCATACTTTTACATGTAGCTGTCCAGTTTTCCCAGCACCACTTATTGAATAGGCTGTCCTTTCTCCACTGTACATTTCTGCCTCCTTTGTCAAAGATAAGGTGACCATATGTGCGTGGGTTTATCTCTGGGCTTTCTATCCTGTTCCATTGATCTATATTTCTGTTTTTGTGCCAGTACCATACTGTCTTGATTACTGTAGCTTTGTAGTATAGTCTGAAGTCAGGAAGCCTGATTCCTCCAGCTCCATTTTTCGTTCTCAAGATTGCTTTGGCTATTCGGGGTCTTTTGTGTTTCCATACAAATTGTGAGATTTTTTGTTCTAGTTCTGTGAAAAATGCCAGTGGTAGTTTCATAGGGATTGCATTGAATCTGTAGATTGCTTTGGGTAGTAGAGTCATTTTCACAATGTTGATTCTTCCAATCCAAGAACATGGTATATCTCTCCATCTATTTGTATCATTTTTAATTTCTTTCATCAGTGTCTTATAATTTTCTGCATACAGGTCTTTTGTCTCCTTAGGTAGGTTTATTCCTAGGTATTTTATTCTTTTTGTTGCAATGGTAAATGGGAGTGTTTTCTTGATTTCACTTTCAGATTTTTCATCCTTAGTGTATAGGAATGCCAGAGATTTCTGTGCATTAATTTTGTATCCTGCTACTTTACCAAATTCATTGATTAGCTCTAGTAGTTTTCTGGTAGCATCTTTAGGATTCTGTATGTATAGTATCATGTCATCTGCAAACAGTGACAGCTTTACTTCTTCTTTTCCGATTTGGATTCCTTTTATTTCCTTTTCTTCTCTGATTGCTGTGGCTAAAACTTCCAAAACTATGTTGAATAAGAGTGGTGAGAGTGGGCAACCTTGTCTTGTTCCTGATCTTAGTGGAAATGCTTTCAGTTTTTCACCATTGAGGACGATGTTGGCTGTGGGTTTGTTATATATGGCCTTTATTATGTTGAGGAAAGTTCCCTCTATGCCTACTTTCTGCAGGGTTTTTATCATAAATGGGTGTTGAATTTTGTCAAAAGCTTTCTCTGCATCTATTGAGATGATCATATGGTTTTTCTCCTTCAATTTGTTAATATGGTATATCACGTTGATTGATTTGCGTATATTGAAGAATCCTTGCATTCCTGGAATAAACCCCACTTGATCATGGTGTATGATCCGTTTAATGTGCTGTTGGATTCTGTTTGCTAGTATTTTGTTGAGGATCTTTGCATCTATGTTCATCAGTGATATTGGCCTGTAGTTTTCTTTCTTTGTGACATCCTTGTCTGGTTTTGGTATCAGGGTGATGGTGGCCTCGTAGAATGAGTTTGGGAGTGTTCCTCCCTCTGCTATATTTTGGAAGAGTCTGAGAAGGATAGGTGTTAACTCTTCTCTAAATGTTTGATAGAATTCGCCTGTGAAGCCATCTGGTCCTGGGCTTTTGCTTGTTGGAAGATTTTTAATCACAGTTTCAATTTCAGTGCTTGTGATTGGTCTGTTCATATTTTCTATTTCTTCCTGATTCAGTCCTGGCAGGTTGTGCCTTTCTAAGAATTTGTCCATTTCTTCCACGTTGTCCATTTTATTGGCATAGAGTTGCTTGTAGTAATCTCTCATGATCTTTTGTATTTCTGCAGTGTCAGTTGTTACTTCCCTTTTTCATTTCTAATTCTACTGATTTGAGTCTTCTCCCTTTTTTTCTTGATGAGTCTGGCTAATGGTTTATCAATTTTGTTTATCCTTTCAAAGAACCAGCTTTTAGTTTTATTGATCTTTGCTATCGTTTCCTTCATTTCTTTTTCATTTAGTTCTGATCTGATTTTTATGATTTCTTTCCTCCTGCTAACTTTGGGGTTTTTTTGTTCTTCTTTCTCTAATTGCTTTAGGTGCAAGGTTAGGTTGTTTATTCGAGATGTTTCCTGTTTCTTAAGGTAAGATTGTATTGCTATAAACTTCCCTCTTAGAACTGCTTTTGCTGCATCCCATAGATTTTGAGTCGTCGTGTCTCCATTGTCATTTGTTTCTAGGTATTTTTTGATTTCCCCTTTGATTTCTTCAGTGATCACTTCGTTATTAAGTAGTGTATTGTTTAGCCTCCATGTGTTTGTATTTTTTACAGATCTCCTGTGATTGATATCGAGTCTCCTAGCGTTGTGGTCGGAAAAGATACTTGATACAATTTCAATTTTCTTAAATTTACCAAGGCTTGATTTGTGACCCAAGATATGATCTATCCTGGAGAATGTTCCATGAGCACTTGAGAAAAATGTGTATTCTGTTGTTTTTGGATGGAATGTCCTATAAATATCAATTAACTCCATCTCATTTAATGTATCATTTAAAGCTTGTGTTTCCTTATTTATTTTCATTTTGGATGATCTGTCCATTGGTGAAAGTGGGGTGTTAAAGTCCCCTACTATGAATGTGTTACTGTCGATTTCCCCTTTTATGGTTGTCAGTATTTGCCTTATGTATTGAGGTGCACCTATGTTGGGTGCATAAATATTTACAATTGTTATATCTTCCTCTTGGATCGATCCCTTGATCATTATGTAGTGTCCTTCTTTGTCTCTTCTAATAGTCTTTGTTTTAAAGTCTATTTTGTCTGATATGAGAATTGCTACTCCAGCTTTCTTTTGGTTTCCATTTGCAAGAAATACCTTTTTCCATCCCCTTACTTTCAGTCTGTATGTGTCTCTAGGTCTGAGGTGGGTCTCTTGTAGACAGCAAATATATGGGGCTTGTTTTTGTATCCATTCAGCCAATCTGTGTCTTTTGGTGGGAGCATTTAGTCCATTTACATTTAAGGTAATTATCGATATGTGTGTTCCCATTCCCATTTTCTTAATTGTTTTGGGTTTGTTATTGTAGGTCTTTTCCTTCTTTTGTGTTTCTTGCCTAGAGAAGTTCCTTTAGCAGTTGTTGTAGAGCTGGTTTGGTGGTGCTGAACTCTCTCAGCTTTTGCTTGTCTGTAAAGGTTTTAATTTCTCCATCAAATCTGAATGAGATCCTTGCTGGGTAGAGTAATCTTGGTTGCAGGTTTTTCTCCTTCAACACCTTCAATATGTCCTGCCACTCCCTTCTGGCTTGCAGAGTTTCTGCTGAAAGATCAGCTGTTAACCTTATGGGGATTCCTTTGTGTGTTATTTGTTGTTTTTCCCTTGCTGCTTTTAATATGTTTTCTTTGTATTTAATTTTTGACAGTTTGATTAATATGTGTCTTGGCGTATTTCTCCTTGGATTTATCCTGTATGGGACTCTCTGTGCTTCCTGGACTTGATTAACTATTTCCTTTCCCATATTAGGGAAGTTTTCAACTATAATCTCTTCAAATATTTTCTCAGTCCCTTTCTTTTTCTCTTCTTCTTCTGGAACCCCTATAATTCGAATGTTGGTACGTTTAATGTTGTCCCAGAGGTCTCTGAGACTGTCCTCAGTTCTTTTCATTCTTTTTTCTTTATTCTGCTCTGCAGTAGTTATTTCCACTATTTTATCTTCCAGGTCACTTATCCGTTCTTCTGCCTCAGTTATTCTGCTATTGATCCCATCTAGAGTACTTTTAATTTCATTTATTGTGTTGTTCATCGTTGCTTGTTTCATCTTTAGTTCTTCTAGGTCCTTGTTAACTGATTCTTGCATTTTGTCCATTCTATTGTCCATTCTATCTCCAAGATTTCGGATCAACTTTACTATCATTATTCTGAATTCTTTTTCAGGTAGACTGCCTATTTCCTCTTCATTTGTTAGGTCTGATGGGTTTTTATCTCGCTCCTTCATCTGCGGTGTGTTTTTCTGTCTTTTCATTTTGCTTATCTTACTGTGTTTGGGGTCTCCTTTTTTGCAGGCTGAAGGTTCGTAGTTCCTGTTGTTTTTTGTGTCTGTCCCCAGTGGCTAAGGTTGGTTCAGTGGGTTGTGTAGGCTTCCTGGTGGAGGGTACTAGTGCCTGTGTTCTGGTGGATGAGGCTAGATCTTGTCTTTCTGGTGGTCAGGTCCACGTCTGGTGGTGTGTTTTGGGGTGTCTGTAGACTTATTATGATTTTGGGCCGCCTCTCTGCTAATGGGTGGGGTTGTGTTCCTGTCTTGCTAGTTGTTTGGCATAGGATGTCCAGCACTGTAGCTTGCTGGTCGTTGAGTGAAGCTGGGTGCTGGCGTTGAGATGGAGATCTCTCGGAGATTTTTGCTGTTTGATATTATGTGCAGCTGGGAGGTCTCTTGTGGACCAGTGTCCTGAAGTTGGCTCTCCCACCTCAGAGGCACAGCACTGACTCCTGGCTGCAGCACCAAGCGCCTTTCATCCACAGGGCTCCTTAATTTGGGATGATTCGTTGTCTATTCATGTATTCCACAGATGCAGGGTATATCAAGTTGATTGTGGAGCTTTAATCCGCTGCTTCTGAGGCTGCTGGGAGAGATTTCCCTTTCTCTTCTTTGTTCTCACAGTTCCCAGGGGCTCAGCTTTGGATTTAGCCCCGCCTGTGCGTGTAGGTCGCCGGAGGGCGTCTGTTCTTTGCTCAGACAGGACGGGGTTAAAGGAGCCGCTGATTCGGAGGCTCTGGCTCACTCAGGCCCGGGGGTAGGGAGGGGCACGGAGTGTGGGGTGGGCCTGCGGCGGCAGAGGCCGGCGAGACGTTGCAGCCTGAGGCGCGCCTGTGCGTTCTCCCGGGGGAGTTGTCCCTGGATCCCGGGACCCTGGCAGTGGCGGGCTGCACAGGCTCCCCGGAAGGGCGTGTGGCTAGTGACCTGTGTTCGCACACAGGCCTCCCGGTGGCGGCAGCAGCGGCCCTAGCGTCTCATGTCTGTCTCTGGGCTCCGCACTTTTAGCCGCGGCTCGCGCCCGTCCCTGGAGCTCTCTCAAGCAGCGTTCTTAATCCCCTCTCCTCGTGCACCAGGAAACAAAGAGGGACATAAAAGTCTCTTGCCTCTTCGGCAGTTCCAGACTTCTCCCCGGACTCTCTCCCGGCCAGCCGCGGTGCACTAACGCCCTGCAGGCTGTGTTCACGCCGCCAACCTCAGTCCTCTCCCGGCGCTCCGACAAAAGCCGGAGCCTCAGCTCCCAGTCCCGCCCGCCCCGGCGGGCGAGCAGACAAGCCTCTCGGCTGGCGAGTTCCGGTCGGCCCGAACTTCTGCGCTGGAATCTGCCCGCTTTGCCCTCCGCACCCCTGTTGCTGTGGTCTCCTCCGCGGCTCCCAAGCTCCCCCACTCCGCCTCCCGAAGTCTCCACCCGCGAAGGGGCTTCCTAGTGTGTGGACACTTTTCCTCCTTCACAGCTCTCTCCCGCTGGTGCAGGACCCGTCCCTGTCCTTTTGTCTCTGTTTAGTTTTTTCTTTTGCCCTACCCAGGTACGTGGGGGGTTTCTTGCCTTTTGGGAGGTCTGAGGTCTTCTGCCAGCGTTCAGTAGATGCTCTGTAGGAGTTGTTCCACGCGTAGATGTATTTCTGGTGTATCTGTGGGGAGGAAGGTGATCTCCGCGTCTTACTCTTCCGCCATCTTCCCGGAAGTGCTATCTACGTTTTAAACTGTAGTTCTGTGTCCTTTCGCCAGGATTCAGTTGCCTTAAGATCCTTAAGATACAGTACCAAGTCTCTTTGTGCCTGTAGCTGGATAAGGTTGAAGAAGGCACCTTGAGTCCTCCAGAAGCGAGGGGTCACAACAGGAAGTCCTGTGAGTGATGTAGGCAGAAGGCTTGCCAGGGAGGTTGCGGGGCCCCTCAGGAGCTCAGAGTAATCCCCATTTATGCTAATTTTTAAGCAAAGTAAATGCTTACAGAAACCAGCACCCAGTGAGTTATGCTACATAAATTCTCAGACTGCTTTCTGAATGAGGAAGAATGGAAGGTATATACAAAGGACCAAAGCAGCTGTCTTTGTAATAAAGCACTTATTTGAGGAGGTAAGCACAATATGATTAAGGCATAAAAAATTACCTAGACAATATGTGAGACCGAGCAGGACCCTACGGGGCTCCTGGGCATGGAAGCATTTTCATGTCCCCCGTTTCTTGTAGGGAACAGACTCCAGCCTCCATGACCTTCCCTGAGATCCAAAGGGCAGATTTGAACAGTTGCTAATCTGGGAAGGGAGGGGATGTAGAGACAAGGGAGGAACTGTCAAGGAACAATAGTGCAGCCTTGGGGCAGGGTCCCGCTGCTGCCTCAAGGGATACACATAACACTGCCTTTAAGCCCTTTATAGAATTAACACCCAGCAAATGAAGATGTTAGCATTCTTTATGCCAGAGGAGACCATCTGAGGCCAGACTAAAGGGACCAGAAAGTTCATCAAGAAGATTACCTGAAACAAGATTAAAGAGCCTAAACCCTGTACACACCCTAATCTTATCAGCAACCCCACCCTTGAACCACTGCCATAAAACTCCTCAGCAAATCCGCCCTGGTTGGTACACTTAGTTTTCGAGGGCAGGAGCCTGCTGTGTTCCCCTTTGCCTGGCAAAGCCATAAAGCTATTCTTTTCTACTTTGCCCAAAACTCTGTCTCCGAGATTCGATCTGGCACCGGTACACAGAGGCTGAGCTCTTGGCATCATATGCCTCGGCCGTCACAAGTAATGGGCTCATAAACCAATCTGTGATTCAGACTTTTAATATTTCATTTAACAAATTCTTACAGGTTTCCTTACTTGTTTTGTTGCTGTTACATATTTAAAATATTTGCTTCCTCAGGAAGCTTCTGAGAGCCCTAAGTGCTGTTACTTCATTACATACATATGCTTTCTTAACCTGTCAGACAGTGTAGAACAGTATTAGGAACACAGTGGGTGTTCATTAAACACACTTGTAAGTTGAATTATGCTATTGTTTTTACTTTATAAAGGTTAAGGCCATATGTGTAATACAAATAATCACAGACTTATTTTTTTGATTAATTATACTAAAAACGTATCATGAGTAATGTTTTTAATGAAATGAGGCGTTATTACTAGTCAGTATACAAATGAAAAAGACTTTCCTTCCCTTGGCTAGGAAATGTCCCTTTGTTTTTAAAAATGTGAATTAAAAAAATGCTGGGGGCTTCCCGGGTGGCGCAGTGGTTGAGAGTCCGCCTGCCGATGCAGGGGACACGGGTTCGGGCCCCGGTCCGGGAAGATCCTACATGCCGCGGAGCGGCTGGGCCCGTGAGCCATGGCCGCTGAGCCTGCGCGTCCAGAGCCTGTGCTCCGCAATGGGAGAGGCCACAACAGTGAAAGGCCCGCGTACCGCACAAAAAAAAAAAAAAAAAAAAAAAAAAAAAAAAAGCTGGATATTGATTTTCAAACTGGATACTTAAAAATAATGGTATTAATAGAAGAAAAATAATGTTGCTCAGTCCTAGAAGTGAAACTGACTATGTAGAATTTTCATCAGAAATGTAATGTAATCATAGCCAGTCAGCCTTGAAAAGTACACTAAAACAATTCCAGGGATAATAGTTGGATTAGGAAGTGAAGAATTCAGACGATCCATAGAAATTGGATCTTCTGAAAATGAACATTCTTTTAAAGTTTAAGTTCTGCCATGAGAAAACTGAACAAGATTGTTTTACAGAATTTTTTATGGATTTTTCAACTATCAGTCTGTATACAACATGGCATATACCATTATCAAAAATACATATTTTGACTTAATTTGTTTTTATTCAAGTTTATTGATTAAAATACCAAATATTCTTAAAAGTTATTGATTCTGTATATATACGATCTGTGAAAAGTCATTGAAGAGGGGCTTCCCTGGTGGCGCAGTGGTTGAGAATCTGCCTGCCAATGCAGGGGACATGGGTTTGAGCCCTGGTCTGGGAAGATCCCACATGCCGCAGCGCAACTAGGCCCGTGAGCCACAACTACTGAGCCTGGGCGTCTGGAGCCTGTGCTCCGCAACAAGAGAGGCCACGATAGTGAGAGGCCTGCGCACCGTGATGAAGAGAGGCCCCCGCTTGCCGCCACTAGAGAAAGCCCTAGCACAGAAATGAAGACCTAACACAGCCAAAAATAAATTAATTAATTAATTAAAAAAAAAAGTCAATGAAGAAATTGATGACTCAAATTACATGTGAACATAGTCACTGCAAAGTGGAAATCAGCATTATCTCATGATTTCAATCCAAACAGCAAAAAAACATTCTTAAGAAGAGAAACCTGGAAGTCGGACCAGCTTTGTGGGCATACGACTAACGAAGCCACACAAGATCCCACGCTTAGGAGGGTCCCCCGTGGAGCACGGCTTAACGCTCTACTGTAGCTTCTGGGTCCTGCAAATTATTTAGCCTGTCCTGCCTGGGAGGCTGCATTTTTTTTAACATCTTTATTGGACCATAATTGCTGTACAACGGTATGTTAGTTTCTGCTTTATAACAAAGTCAATCAGTTATACATATACATATATCCCCATATGTCTTCCCTCTTGTGCCTCCCTCCCTCCCACCCTCCCTCTCCCACCCCTCTAGGTGGTCACAAAACACGGAGCTGATCTCCCTGTGCTATGAGGCTGCTTCCCACTAGCTATCTATTTTACATTTGGTAGTGTATATATGTCCATATATACACTGCCACTCTCTCACTTTGTCCCAGCTTACCCTTCCCCCTCCCTGTGTCCTCAAGTCCATTCTCTAGTACATCTGCGTCTTTATTCCCGTCTTGCCCCTAGGTTCTTCAGAACCACTTTTTTTGTTTTGTTTTTTTAGATTTCATATATATGTGTTAGCATACGGTATTTGTTTTTCTCTTTGTGACTTACTTCACTCTGTATGACAGATTCTAGGTCCATCCACCTCACTACAAATAACTCAATTTAATTTCTTTTTATGTGATCTGAAACCTGTACATTACTATGTCCTTAAAGATGCTATGTGAGGTTTTATTTCTATGAGGCAAATATCTCTAAGACTTGTCCAGCTTAGTCATAACCCCACCCCCAACAAATACTTTATTGCAATTTGTCCTCATCTGGTCTTTGTAGCGTTGGCTGAGTGGAAGAAGGAACGGAGATTCTGCCCAGTGTGCAGAGCATGATACCAGCTGCCAGACTACGTCTCTGTTGCTCTTCTTCAACATATTGATTTCAAATCCTTAAGAACTGACCTAGTCCAAAGATTATTTTCTCATATGTACCAATGAAAATCTTTCTGATTTCTACTTCACCTTCTTCCAAAAGCATGTGAGGTGATTTTGAAGTTAAATATAGTTTTAAATAAAATGGTTGGGAATACAGATAAAATAGCATCATTCAAAAAAACAAAAACAAAAACAAAGAACAGGAGTAGATGAAACTAGGTGTCTAAATCTCTAAATAATGTACTTTGTTACAAGTAGTCCTTCATGTCATTTAGCTGTTAGATCACAATTTTTTAAAACTCTGAACCAAATAAAGCTGGCAGACTACTCATCAGTAATAATCTTTCCAAATAAATTAGACGTTTAGTAGAAAAATCAAAATTTTGTACAATACAGAAATATTTTTCAAATGTACAGTTTGGGGGCTGTTCCTTTATAAAAGTACAAATCGCTAAATTATAACTTGGTCCAATAACATTCAGCTGCATTACTTTGTGATCATGGAGCTTAATATAGTGATTTATGTTAAAGGACAATGAGATTGCCCAATAGAGATTTTCTCTTTACGTTTCTTAAATCTAGATTCACTTTTGGAAGCTTCTTAAGGGCATTCAGTGCATGAGTAAGTTCTTGAATAATCCCTGTGTTGGGAAGTCCTATGCCATTTTTCTTCTCCTTTGATGTTACACTTTTTATAGACAAACTTAGAAAAATCTGAAAAAATCAATGCAGGAGGCTGAAACCCAGTGTTGATGATGAAGTACTGGCGGGTAGAGTCAGTCACTTACTCGGGAGTGAACATGTAGACTGTGTGGATGGACCAGGCCTTGATAGTTGTTAATTTGTCATTATGGAGATATGGCCAAAGTGGGAAGGCCATTTTGTTAAAGTTATCTTACCTTTAAAAACCCTCGGGTTAAACATGTTGCTTCAGAAATATTCCTTCCATTCCGTCACCTCAATAAATTATTATGAAAGGATTCAAAGATATCGCCAACGAAAACAAATGCTTTCTAAATTTGCCCTTCCTGTCTCATACTCACACTCAGGCTGAGTGGCCACCTTGATGGGCTGAGAGCTCTCCCCTGGTCCCCACTCGTTGTAGGCCACGACTCGGAAGGTGTACATGGCTTCTGGCTTCAGGTTTCCCACAGTAAACTGAAGGGACCCAGGCTGGGATGTATTCACTGCTCGTTCCCTAGGAAATAAAAGTTGCAGGGAAAGATTATTCCCACATGAATACTTTTAGCCACAGCCTTTACTTAATGAGCAAGAGAGGGGCTTCCCTGGTGGCGCAGTGGTTAAGAATCCGCCTGCCAATTCAGGGGACACAGTTTCGATCCCTGGTCCAGGAAGATCCCACATGCCGCGGAACAACTAAGCCCTTGCGCCACAACTACTGAGCCTGAGCTCTAGAGCCCGTGAGCTACAACTACTGAAGGCCATGTGCCTAGAGTCTGTGCTCTGCAATGAGAGAAGCCACCGCAATGAGAAGCCATCGCACCACAATGAGAAGCCCGCGCACCGCAAGGAAGAGTAGTCCCCGTTCTCCGCAGCTAGAGAAAGCCCGCGCACAGCAACGAAGACTCAACGCAGCCAAAAATAAATAAATAAATAAATTAAAAATAATAATAATGAGCAACAGCAGTAAGGTAGACCAAAAGGTTGCTTACTCATTTCGTGTTGACTCTGCATGTAAGGCAAGACCTTGAAGGCTTACTATGGGATGTAAACTGACTGGAAGAGCCTATAAATAAATGTTGCAGGGTTTCTGGGGAGTTCAAGTTTATGCCATTCCCATGAACCTTGCATACGAAAGTCTTTTCCCTTGACACTTTACAATTTAGTCTCAAAACTCATAACAAAGAGCTAGTAAAATAAGAAGCGTCTGGAATGTAGGCAGGAAGATGCGTTTTGTAAGCATTCAGCTAATGACAGAAATCAGGGTTTTGATTATTCCACAAGCCAGTCTTTGTCAGTACTGTCAACAAATGCATTTATGCATTTTCCTTCATTGTAGGAAAGGAAAAGGCAGAGGCCAAGTGTTGATGTGTACAGAACTTGAGGTCCTGTGGTTACGTTAAGTGCAATTTAGTGAAAGAAGTAGATGCCCTTCCTCGTGAGGAGAACGTGGAACACGTGTCTACTTGCCTTTTCTTCAAGCCACATCTACATGTGTCCAATTTATTTTCCAATTAAAAACTTCCTCAGAGGGCTCCAAACAAACGAATTAACCTGCTGATCATGGTGAGATTTATAGTTCACATTAAGAGAAGACAAATCCTACGAATATGGATGCTGACATATAAGAACCGGAACTCCTAAAGTACGCTTTAAGGACCCACATGATTCTAGACATTTATATCCTCATTGGTCTCGTACAATTGAATGTGAAGAAAGAGTTCCTTCTAGCCACTTAACTGTTTCTTAAGGTTTCTACGTCTAGATGATATCTCTTACATCTCAGTGGAATTATATATTCATTTTAATTTTACCATTCAGTTTTATTTTGTTTGGGGAGATATTTAGAATAAAACCTATTTTGCTGCCAGGGTAAAGTAAGCTTCCAAAGAGAAAAGTGAAAACAAACTTCTACGGGCATGAATAGTGATTGCCGGGCATATATACACTCTTAATTTGACTTATATGACAGAGACTGGCTGGATCCTCCTCAAACCCATTTCTCCTTCTTCATGTACTAGACTGTATGTCCTGGCTCCCCTGAAGCCAAGATGAGGCCATGTGACTGGGTCTAATCAATGAGCTTGAGTGTACACAACGCGTGCTGATTCCAGGCCTGGCCTTGAAAAACCACATATGTGGCAGGCAGACCTTGGAAGCCATACACAGATGATGGAGAAGTCAAATTTTTGCAAGAATTCTGGAGAAGACCTGGGAGAAGAACTGCCTGTCAATCAGGAACATCCTTTTCCTATAATACTTTACAGAGTCAAACAGATTAGAGCCATTATAAATTTGAGGGCTTGTTATAGCGGTTAGCATTCATTTATCCATTACCGCTCATAATTAAAATATGCACACTGGGTGGTTACCAGGGGCAAGGCGGAGGGAGGGATGGGATGCTAGTATTTAATGAATACAGAGTTCAGTTGGGGAGGATGAAAAAACTCTGGAGATTGAGGGCAGTGAAAGTTGTGCCGTAAGGTGAATGCAATTCATGCCACAGAACTCTACACTTAAAAATGGTTAAAACTGTAAATGCTACGTTTTGTATATTTTACCACGATAAACAAACAAAAAAACACCCTGTATGAATCTGGATATAGCCCAAGGTTTAGGTATCCCTTTACAAGTACTGTGTTAGTTTGCTGCAAGGCTGAATTGTGACTTACGGTGAGGGAGGGATGTGGGTGGGATTCAATAGTAGGAGTAAGAAACATCAGATAGGGCTCCCATGTATCACACATCACACTGATCTATTCTACCAAACTAAGATTATTCAGGCCAATAGACTGCTTTTTAAAAGAAAACCCTCATAATCAGATTGTACGCCTTGCGGATGTAGACGGTTTTGCATATTATTTTCTTTCAGCAGAATTTTTATATGCATTGTCTCTCTTTTTATATAAATAGGATGGTTTTATTATCATTATTTTATAGATGTAAAAGTGAGATTTAAAGAAACAACATTTTTTTTTAAAGGACTCACAGTTAATGAATATTACCATTAAGAATGAAATTTGGGATTTCATCCTCTAGAGCCAGTATTGGTATCATTCAACAATAGGGGAAAACGAGGGGCCTATTTGGATCATGGGTATTTTGCGTAGAAGACATGAGCTCCTAAAGGGAAAGAAGAGACACTTGGGCATTTAGAAACCACTGGGAGAATGAGTGTAATTATCATCTGTTATGAGTCATTTCAGGATGTATTTTCTAAACCTTCAAGCAACATATTTGTCACTGAAGGTCAGATCTGCATACCAAACTCCTTGAGTATCTATAAGGAAGGACAGCTTTCACAACTGACTTTATTCTTATAACTACTGAATAATTTAGATGAAATAGCTGTGTTCTAGGACATGCTGGCATAACCCCTTGAAAAGGCATTCTTCAAAGGAAAAAGAGGCAAGAACATCTGGGCATGTCCAGGTAAGAATGTCTAAGATCATATAATAGAAACATTACTCACATATAAAAGGGGATGCTGGATTTTATTACAAGGAAGGGAGTTTTAGGTTCTTATAATCTCCAGCAGCCTCCAAAAATATCCCAGATTACTAATGGTCATGAAAAAAAATTATATTCATTGATATGGACAACTGATACTTCCTCAGCGTTAAGAGTATGAACAAAGCGTCTTTAGAAAACACTTCCATGGTAGTGATCTCAGCCCTTCCTCCAACCAGACGCTAGCACTGCCCTAGATTTACCACTAGTTTCTTCAATGTGGGCTCTTAATGGTTTTAAACAACAATTTAACCTAAACATTTCCATTTTATGTGCCAATTTTCAGAAATCTGCTTATCCTATCAAACTGAGGTCACATCAAAATGCTACGTAGACTATGGAGTGGATTCAAGAGTTTTAAGCCTGGGGTGGTTGTCTTGGCTTCCTCATTAACTTATCTGAGCCTCAGGTTTCTCAGGTGCAAGCTCTGATGCTTTCTTGGGTCCCACTGGGGCAACATCAAACGTGATACCAATGCATTCTAAGACAATGGCATTTACTGCCATGTCACCCTTCACAGATGTCTTCAAAGATTCGCAGGTGGCTTTTGATCACCCCATTTGTTCTTTAATAGCTGAAAACAAACCAGCGCAAATCATTTCCCAACAAGTAAGTAGAATCTAAATTTGGAAGGGCAGTTTGTTACTCCTGTTTCTCTGGTTCCACAATAGGGCAATGCCAGCCATGTAAAGTAAACTCCCCATAATCTCTGCGTTTAGACAGTTAGTAATTAGCCCGCTGTAGCCCATGATCCTCTGTAAGTGGGCAGATACCACACTAGGTTCTGAAGAACAGCAGACGTCAGGACTTTGCCCAGTTACTGTGTTCGGGTGTCGCAACTGTCACCACACCAACCACTCCTGGGAAAGCAGCAGGGGCCCAGGCTGCTTCTCCATGAAGTTCTCTCCTATAACTCTGAAGACATAATTTACCCCTCAAATCCTCAGAGCTTAGCGTCATGGTCTGTGTTGGTTGATGTACTGTCAGACAGAGCTTCATTACTCCGTTTCTTTTCTCCTTGACTCTGAGTTAGCTGGCAGTGTGGGGTTCAGGCAAGTTCAAGATAAAGTTGACTGAAGTAAAGGAAGTAAATCACCTGGGCTTTCTAGAATCCATTCACTGCAAATTCATTCACTGAACATCCACATAGAGAATAAATTATAAAGTCTGTCTCCTTCTGCTGGCTGAAAAAGATGTAGGCAGCTTGCTTTCTTCGACCTTTACATGGAGACCAAGAAGAGTGTGTTAGTAAGAAGCATCTCCTTCTTGTAAATTCTGGTTCTTGGTTGCTTTGGGTTACCTGGTTGAGGTTTCTTGGAAAATAACTACTGTGTTCTAAAAGCATACATTCTGACCCAGTAACAATACTTCTGCTGCTTTGCTGAGATGAGGCATTTTGTTTAAAGTCTTTGTAGATGCCGATACATTTTGATTCAGGGAGTCAAACATGGTGGCATGGAATGCACCCTTAAGCAGTATGCATTGAAGCCTAACTCTGGTTAGGCTATACTCTCCCGTGCCCGGATCTGGCCCCTGCTCTGGTTCCTACTTACAATGTATTACATTATAAGAGCTTTTCCTAGTTTTTTGTCATTGGTCCTCCCACTTCTGTCTTCCGTTGACAGAGATACTCTTCTAACACACATCGTCTGTCAACTCCATGCCCAAAACATCATGCTGGCTGCCATTCTATCATTAATACAATCTCCATTCCTTGGGACAAGATTCAAAGACTTTCAAGATGTGGCCCAAACCTTTATGCACTCATCTGCAATGGGTCACTCAGCTCCACAACACCCTATCCATCCCTACCTTTGTCATTCTGACTTTCATTAATTTTGTTTTGCTTTATTTTGATTATCTTGGAGTTACTTTCTCCTGACTCAGTTCCTTCTCAGTTTGGCAAAAGCCCATTCATCCTTCAAATCCAATTCAAATGAAACCTCCTGGCTGGAGCTCTCCTACCATCATGTCCTCTGATTCAAGCAGCATAAAATATTATCTCCTTTGTGCTTTTGTTGCTCTTGCTTTACACATCTTCTGCAGCCCATATCACGTTGTGTTGACAGACAGGTCTGCCTCTTTGACTCAACTGTGAACTATTTTAGAAGAGAAGTCATATTCCATTCATATTTTATTGACAGTCTATATATCCACTGCAGGTAAAGAATGCCTATGCTGCTGGTGCGCACATTTAAAAAGAAAATGAATGCATAAATAAATGTAAAAATTTTAATAGACTAATTGGATAACATCTTCACATAGTGTGATCTCAGAAATGCTTAGAGAGCTGGGTTCTGTTCTGTGTTCCATCTCAGCTTACTCAGGTGGCCTTCAGATGCCACTCCACATTCCTGGGTCTCATTTTCATGATGTGAAGAGTGAGATCTACTAAAAGAAGTTTTTTTTTTTTTTAATCTAATATTCTTCATTGGGAATAGAAAATTACGTGTGTGTGTGTGTGTGTATTAGCTGAATTCAGCCCTTCTATATTTACATTTCAGAAGTAAACACAGTTTACAGATTACGATGGTTCTGTTTCTTAGTGGATCATTTGTAACCTGTCTCCAGCATACATATTAAGAAAACACATATCCTCCTAAGGGCTAAGTATAGTGGGGCATTAACATTCAGTCACAGCTGTGAGCTGAGCAACAAACCCTGTCTTGATGTACCAAATGCCTAATTAGTTGCTTCAAGAAGGAAGAGTTCTATTAATGTTCCTTTGTAAGAAAGGACCTACGGTATTTTTGATGGAAAGATTTTTTAACATCTTTTGATCCACTCCACTTTCATTTTTCTTTCCTCAGTGAGAGTAAGAAGGGTGCAGTGATGAGAGAATTTCAAAGCGGAAATATGCTGGTCACTGAAATAGGGCCCAAAGTGACAGCGGCAACAACCACCCAAATGCCACACCCTTTCTTACCCCAGAACCACAGACTTTGGAATCAGTGTTATCTTGAAGGGAAAGTAGGTTCAGAGGTGATCTACCCCAAGACAAAGCATGATGGGGGAACAGAGATCATCTTCTTGGTCAGAGGCATTTCCACTAAAGTTTGGTTAAAAATTGTTTTTACTTGAATCGTTTAAAACACACACACACACACACACACACACACACACACACATACGGTCTGAGGAACAGGCTTTAAAAATTTTTGCCTTAACATAATCTCTGTTGCCGCACCTAGGACACATCCAAAAGACTACTGCATCCAATAACTACTGTAACAACAAATAAAAAAGCTACCTTTTCACAGAAAAAGAAAAGTTTTGGATTCAAGTTATTTATCTTGCTTAGTTCCAGCCAATGCTCCCCTAATAAATATGAGTGAGTTCTGGGCCCTCTTCTCGTTTTGTTTTATGGGGATGGCCCATCTTCTCCTTCCCTAGCTGCTGTTATCATCTACATGCTGACAAATTCCTGATATGTTATCTCCAACCCAAACTTCTCCTCCGGGCTCCAGGTTCCTATATTCAAGGCTCTGCCTGACATTCCAACTTGAAAGTTGTAAAGGTATGTCAAACACAACGTGTCCGAAACTGAATTTCCGACCTTCATTCTCAAACCTGGATCTTTTCCAGCATCCTAATTTCAGCAAATTGCCCCACCATCTGTCCATCTAAATAAGCTGAAACCTCTAAACAATGCTTGAAAACCCCCTCTGTCTCACCATTAATGACCAGTCTTGTACCTTGTTCTGTCCATTTTGCTTCCTAAATATTTCTAGATGTGTCACTGCTCCAGCTCCACTGATACACTTAGTCTTGCCCACCTACTAAACACGACTAAACTGTTTCCAAGAAGACTATTCCCTTCTCGATCGTTTCCCACACAGTTCTGGACACATTGTTAACTCACAAGTGAATAATGGGTTGCTCATTTACACGTGGAAACTGTCGATGACAGGTTTTTATATTGCAATACGCATCAGGGCCATGGGAAAAATTAAACCACTCATTTTGAGGTAAAGAGGACAGGGTTTTACATTTTGCAGAGAAGCAGTGTGAGAGGAGGGCTGACTCTGCCCTGCTTTAAGCCAGAGCCAGGAAGTGGTTGGATTCTGAGTCTCGTTCTCTTTCCATCACAACACACTCCCTTCATAACAAGCTTCATCTGCTGCCCGGTCTTCAACCGAGGAGCAGGGAAAGAATATGTAAACACCGTGTTGAAAATGTAACGCACGATGAATTCTAAAATGAATCCTCCACGGCAATCATGAAAAGCTGGTCTCTAATCCCAAGCAGTGAGCAGGGGTTTCCTGTGGTGGCATAAAACCAGGTAAACCATACAGTGCTGCAAGTTGGAAGGCTCTGTCCAGTCTTTGTTCTGCCACAAAATAGGCGTGTGACCTTGAGCGAGTCAGGGGCTATCCTGGAGCCTTCCCTGCTTCATTTGCAAAAAGAAGATACCAGTCCCTTATCTGCCTAACTCACAGGGTTATTGTGAGGATTATACTGAATGATGCCTATGAAAGTGTTTTAATTCTCTCATCTGAACTCCCGCAGTACTTTATATGTACGTCTTTTAGGAAATATCTTTTACTTTGTGTGGTATAGTTAAGAGATCGCTGGACTAGAAACCTGCATTTAAATCCTGCTTCTAATATTTCCTAGTTGTGTAGCTTCTTAGGCAATGCTTTGTAGACATTCTCAATCGAGCCACACAAGCTCATTTGTAAAATAGAGATTTCGTCCCTGCCTTATCTGAGAATCCAATGGGCTAATGTTTGTGAAACTGATAAAGTTCTTTCTAAATATGAATTGGGAAATACCTGTATTTCACTGATTGTTCACTTCCAACCCACACCATAGTTAGCACCTGGTACTAAATAACAAAAAGTTGAGTGCTTTCAGTGTACCAGGCAATAAGCAAGTGTTTTAGGCACATTTTCTTAACTTTGTTTAATATTCATCACAACATTACATGTCAGGTACTATCAGTATTCCACGAGTGGAAATGAAGGCACCAATAATTGCCCCAAGGCCACACAGCTAGTAAAATTCTGAGCCAGGACTGCAACCCAGGCCGTTCAATTTCACAGCCCCAAAGCCTTAACCTTGTGAATACACGGAGTCACACTCCATACGTAATTTTAGATTATTGAATGGAAGGTATAACGTTCTATGCACACATAAAACGTTTGCTACTGTGTCTTATATACAGTAGATAAATGATGCAAATTAACTTTGCCACTGAATCAGAAAATTATCAGAAAGAAGCCTACAGAAGAAATCCATGTCATAAGTCTGAAGCTATCAAGAAAGCTTGGTTCTCTTCTAGATTAATCCACTAACTGCTGGAAACAAGCAAGTACAGGGATTGAGAACACCTGTTTTGGAGTCAGGCCTGCATTCAATCCTGGTTCTACCTCTTGCTAGCTATATAACAGAGGTGTAAACCTCTTTAAGCCTCATCTGGATAATGTTTTGCTGTAAGGATGAAATAAGATAATTTATATAAGATGCTTAGCCTGTTATCTGGCACAGCGAGTACTCAATAAACGCTTGCTCTCATTCTGGAAGCTTACTCTGTGGCCTTAGGGATGCAAATGACCCCCTCCCTTGGCATCAATCTCTAGATGTGTAAGTAGCAGGAAGTTGGGCTAGGATTCCGAAGATCACTTTCCATTCTAACGATTTTTAGGTACTAGTAGGAGACAGCTGGATATCTGCGAAGCAATCGCATCTCTGTGAATTCTGGCTTTCAGGTTCTAGAATTTATGCTGTCCTCTGACTTATGAAATGAAAGCTCCTGAGGGGTTGATTAAAAAATGTTAACTGAGGCACTTGCATTATTGACACCATTAACCAGTCAGACAGATTAATGGTAATCTGAGCTAGAGTAATTTGCCTGACAAAGCCATTGCAAATCTGAGGCAAATGTTAAATCCACTACCTTTTAGAAAGCTATTGTGTTAAGGGGCTAAATAAACCTATATGAGCAAACAAGCATCACAGCTAATCGCTCAGAGACATATGGCATATATTCGTTCTAGCTGAGAGCCAGAAAACAGAAAATGAACAAAGATATTGGAATCAAATTTCAAAATCAACTTTTTGTTTCTCAACTTAGAAGTTTTTATTGAATTGCAGTCAGCTTTTCATCTTCCTCAGTAACACAATTTGCTTTACTGGTTGAGGAAAAATCTATTAAGAATATCACATTTGTCTCTCTGCCACTTTTATCATATCAGTTCCACTCAGTAAACGTCTATAGAAGTCAGGAGACTAGACACTTGGATACGGAATTATAAATAAGATCTAGTCTCAATCATTGGGAGAGAAACACACATGTACTCAAACTAACACAAAACCAGATACAAGGTGCCACATGCTACAATAGGGATGTAATCAAAGTGAAAGGGGAGGATAAAGGAGAAACTGATGACTTCTGACCTGGAGGACCATGTAGAGTTTCACATGGTGATTGACATTTCAGTTGGAGCTTCAATTCAACAACTATTCTGTGAGTGTTTACTCTGGGTTATGTATTGCTCTAGGTGCTGAGAATAGCTCAATGAATAAAAGTGATAAAAATATCCTTGCCCACATAATGCTTATATTCTGGTGGCGAGAAAGGGGATTCAGGAAACAATAACTAAAATGTAATAATGCAGTGGTGAAAAATAAGAATAAAAAAGGACGCTGGGAATGCTAGCAGTCAGGTAAAACCTCCAAGAGAAAGTACCATTTCTGCAAAGACTTAATGAAAGTTAGAGAATGATCCATGTGGATGTCTGAGGGAAGGAACATTCTAGGCAGACTGAAGAACTAGTACAAAGGTCTTGAGGGAAAAGGATTCTTGGTATATATAGGAAATACAGAGAAGCCAGTGAGACTGGAGAGGAGTGAGCAAATAAGAAAACAGTAAACACGGTAAGTGATGAAGTTGGGAAGGTGAAAAGGGGTCAGATCAGGAAGGATTTCTGATTATTCTCTGAATGAGACAGGAAGTCATTGGAGGGTTTTGAAGATGAGAATTGACACAATCTAACTTGTGTTAACTCCAGGTTAACTCCAGCTGGTATGGTAAGAATAGACTTGAGAGGTTATAGCAATAGTTCACATGAGACCTGATCGTAGTAAAAAAGAGGTAAGAAGTGGTAGGATTCCATCTATGTTTTATTTTCATTTATTTATTCGACTTCTTTTTTATTATGGAAAATTTTGAGCAATACAAAATTAGACGGAATGATAGGATGAACCACTTTATTCCCATCACTCAGCTCAAATAAATCACAAAAGCCAGTCTTTTAGTATTATTTTGTAGCAAATATCAGGTATCCTATTGTATCAAGGATTCAGGAGATATTCTGACAGTACTGCCAAGATTTGATGGTGGATTTGATATAGAGTGTGAGAAAAAAAGAGGACCTAACGATGACTCCAAGGACTTTGGCCTGAGTAATGAGAAATATGCAGATGACACTGAGATGCAGGAACCTCTGGAATGAGAAAGTTTTGGAAAGGGTTTGAGGCTGAAGGAAAATGGGTATTTAGTTTTGTTTTTAAGTTTTAGATGCTCATGATAAATCAAAGTTGAGAAACCAAGCAGGAATTTGGATATATGATTCAGAATTGCAGGTAAAACGTCAGGGCCAGATATACAAATCTGGAAGACATCAACATAGTGACAGAATATAAAGTCACAAACTGGATGAAGCAAGATTTCCAAAGCCGGAGTCCTAGGGCAATTCAGTACAGGTCAGGGAGATTAGGAGTAAAAGAGCCTAAAAATGAGTGGCCAGAGGGACTGGAATAGAACCAGGAGAATGTACGTAATAGAATCCAAGGGAGGAGTATGTTTCATGAAAGGGAAAGTGATCGAATGTGACAAAATTTGCTAATTATCCAAGTAATGAGAGGACCAGGAATTGACTACTGGGTTTAGCAACATGGATGTCACCTGGTAAACCTCGATAAGAACAGTTTCAGTGAAATACTAGGGACAGAATCATAACTGGAATATGAGGTAAGGTACTGGAGTGAAGTTAGACAGCTCAAGGTATGTTGCTATAAAAGGGAATAGAATGAAGTGATAGGAAGAGAGGGATGATTCGTTGAGATGGAAAATACAAATACATGCTTGTATGCTGATGGGCATGATACCCCGAGGTGGGAAACGTTGATGAGGAGGAGAAACACTGGGCTGAAGCTTTGTTCTTTGGTTTTCAAGAAAGGATGGGAGGGCTTCCCTGGTGGCGCAGTGGTTGGGAGTCCACCTGCTGATGCAGGAGACGCGGGTTCGTGCCCTGGTCCGGGAAGATCCCACATGCCGCAGAGCGGCTGGGTCTGTGAGCCATGGCCGTTGAGCCTGCGCATCCGGAGCCTGTGCTCCGCAACAGGAGAGGCCACAACAGTGAGAGGTCCGCGTACCGCAAAAAAAAAAAGGATGGGATCTAGTGCATAAGTGAATGTTTGGCCCTGTTAAGAGCATGGGCAGTTCTTTTATAGCACTTTGAGGAAAGACAGATTAGATGCTTAAAGACCCACTTAGGTAAATCAGACATGGAAGCTGGTACAACTTTTATTGTGATTGCTACTATTTTCCAGGAGATTAGAAGCAAGGTCAATTAAGAGTGAGGGAAAGAGGGAAGGTGTTGGAGATTTGAGAAGAGAGGAAAAGGTAGGAAATATCATTAGGATCGTGTGTGAGAGAGGCTGACTGCTACGTGCGATGCAACCCCCAATACCATGAAGAGGCAACTTCAGATAAGTAGTTATGAATTTCAAGACTAGTCAGCAAAGCTACATATTTTCTTCCACGTATATTCAGCTACAAGAGTGCAAGAAAAGGTAGGTAGAAAATTACAGTTCCTTGAGTTGATTTTGGCCAAGAAGTTAATATTAAATGAGACAGTAACAAGCAAAACATTGCTGTATGTCAGTCTTTATAATAATTGGCCATGGGGTTTTAGCTGTTTAACAAATGAAGGAAAACATGAAGGATGAGGGACAATGGAAATGCCATAGAATCAATGAATTGTAGGTCCCCATGGAATCAGAGTCTTAAACGGAAGGTAGGAAAATGAGAGACTGAGATGAAAGTATGAGGTTTGAAATCGAGATCATGGAGAGGCTGCAGAGAGTGGTGTTGACAAGGACCATGGTATGACCACAGGAATAACTGTCCAAGAGGGTATGGGGGAAGGATGCATGGGCTTGAAAGGTAAGGAAGATATCAATAGATGAGTAAAGGATAAAATGGTTTTATTAGCAGGAAACAGTGAGCAGCTTTGAAAATAAATGGTTCATATAAAAAAAATGGACTCATTGTTGTTAATTATTACTGTTACCACCATTACCTTTGGGCCTTATTTTCAGCCTCTCTTCCATACTGTCTTTGAACTCACACTATTCTGAGACCCTCTGCCTTTGTGCAGTGACTGCCTTGGATGCTTTACTTGAATTCTTTCAATTAGTTCTCACAGCAATTCCGACAGGTAGCATTCATCTTCCCTTTGTCCACCACAGCAGAGAGATGTTCTTCCTGGTTTTTACATACTTAAATACACAAAATTCACATGTCTGATAAAATAGTAGTACCATTTCCAAACCCAGCCATTTGGACTTAAGTGATATATTTTTTTTTTTTTTTTTTTTTTGGTAGGCGGGCCTCTCACTGTTGTGGCCTCTCCCGTTGCGGAGCACAGGCTCCGGATGCGCAGGCTCAGTGGCCATGGCTCACGGGCCCAGCAGCTCCGTGGCATGTGGGATCTTCCTGGACTAGGGCACGAACCCGTGTCCCCTGCATCGGCAGACAGACTCCCAACCACTGCGCCACCAGGGAAGCCCAAGTGGTATATTTTTAATCTTCATAGGTTATAGGAATCACACTCTACCTATATATAGATTGGAGATAGACTTCCATTCAAGGGAGTTTGGTAGTTATTGTGTGCATGTCTTTACATAGAAATTTTATCATATTTAAATTTGAAACACTTTCACATTTTTAAGCAGTGAAGTCAGTGATCCAAACTGTATTTCAAAAAGATAGCTCGAGGAACTTCCCTGGTGGTCCAGTGGTAAAGAATCCGTCTTCCAATGCAGGGGACGTGGGTTCGATCCCTGGTCAGAGAACTAGGATTCCACATGCTGCAAGGCAACTAAGCCCGTGCACCACAACTACTCAGCTCACGCGCCTCAACTAGAGAGTCCGCGTGCTGCAACTAAGACCCGACGCAGACAAAAATAAATTAAATAAATAAATAAATAATACATTTTTTTAAAAAAAGGAGACTTTAAAAAAAAAAAAGATAGCTCGAGACAGTGAGGAGGATGGATTAGAGGGTGAGAAGCTATTGTCAGAGATCAGGTAAGTGATGGTGGAGATGACAGAATACAGGGGCCATGGCTGAGCCGTGGCCAAGGTAGATCTGCCAGGACCTGATGACTAATGGCAGTGCTAACATTCAGGGAGGAATAAAATATGACCTGGGGTTTGCTACTTGGTCAACAGGATGGAAGGTACTAACATAAACCAAGAAATGTAAAGAAAAAGATATTTAAGGAGGAGACAGTGAGTATGGTTTTGGGCAGGGTGAATTTAAGGTGCCTCCAGGAAATCCATGTGGATACATGAAGACAAGGGGGCAAGAATCCTTACCTGTTTTCACAGCTGCACGCAAAGAACTTAGGAGACTTCTCATAAGGACACAGAGTTAAACAGTGGTAGAGATTCCACTAAAACAAATGCCTGCTTCCTCAGGTAATGAACGATCTTAGGGAACATATGTATATTTCTTTCCTTTCATTTTAAAGTCAGGTCAAATTGTAAAAGAAAACAGAAACTTAAAGATATACTTTGCTGCTGTGAACTGGAAAGAAAAGCATTTTGAGACGCAGCACGAGAGAAGCTGCAGTGTGCCATCCGATCATCACACTGCAGCATTTTGAGCTAAATACCACTCCAGCCAGCCCAAACTGCCCTGTGCCTTTCAAATCCTGAAGGGTTCTCCAGGTCATTACGTGTTTAAAGCACTCACAGGTTTGAGAGACTAGAAGCCTCACACTTGAATCCTGGCTCTGCCCCCCTCCCCGTCCCCATTGTTCTCAACAGGCACTGGAAAGCTTGTGACAGCCATCACATCTAGTCTCTTCTTCTCCAGAAGAACAAAGAGTGATAGTCAGGATCAGTGTGAGCTCAGCCTTGTCAACAACTAGGTCCCACCAGATTCATCCTCTCTCTGTGTCTCTCTCTCTCCTTCACTCTCTCTCTTTCTTTCTCCTTCTCCCTCTCTACTTCCCCTATGCCACCATTATCACCCCCACCAAATATTCTATATATGGAGATGCATAAAACAGGTCATATTTCTTTTGGCTGGAAAAACTTTACAGAAAATGAATGCTGCCCTCATTCAAGAATGAAAGAAGGGGACTTTCCTGGTGGCGCAGTGGTTAAGAATCTGCTTGCCAATGGAAGAGACATGGGTTCAAGCCCTGGTCTGGGAAGGTCCCACATGCTGCAGAGCAACTAAGCCCATGTGCCACAACTACTGAACCTGTGCTCTAGAGCCTGTGAGCCATAACTACTGAGCCCGACTGCTGCAACTACCAAAGCCCGCACGCCTAGAGCCAATGCTCCACAACAAGAGAAGCCACCACAATGAGAACCCTGCACACCGCAACAAAGAGTAGCCCCTGCTCGCCGCAACTAGAGAAAACCCACACGCAGCAACAAAGACCCAACACAGCCAAAAATAAATAATAAAATAAAATAAATAATATTAAAATAAAGAAAGGATGAAAGAAGAAGCTGCCACATCCCAGGAACCCCTGTGTACCACTGGATGTCCACTTTAGACTGGTTGTATATAAGAGGAGGTTTAAAATGGAAGAAAAGATGTGAAACTTGGAACTCAGCCAAGTCAACAGATGGCTATTTTGTAAAGATCCTAGTTGCCTTATCAAAACCCTCATCTACTGAAGGACATAATGATGCTGTTCCCTCCCCGTGTGAGAGGCGTAGGTAGGTCTGCTGAGTACATTTGAAAATAGGTGTTCTTCTCTACAGAATCTTGGGATTTAGCAATATATTGTTTCTCTAAAGCAAATTCAGCTTTCACACGCTGATCTCTTTTATCACCTTTAATTGGCAACATAAAAAAAACCCAAAAGTTGATGAGGAGAGAAACTTACAAAATGCTTAAAAAACAGAATGGAAAGGTCCATTAAGAAAGCTTCCTATAGCTTTCTGATTCCTTCTAAGTGAGATGTTTACAGAGTGGCTTTATGCTTTAATCTTACCAATCACATGGGCATTTGATAAATATTACAAAATTCCATTTCAAGCAGTATGGCAAACTAGATAGTATGTGAAAAACCCTTCTGTTACAGCACGCCTAAAATGCTGCCAAAATTGTTCAAAATCTCTTTTATTAAAAAAAAAAATTATCCAGGAACTTGCTGGCAGCAAAGTAAGAGAATTATCACAGTGGGAAAGCTGACTTGCGGGGCCGGTGTTTAACTGAGAGTATTTGCCTTTCAAGAGAAGTCTGGAGCTAGTAGCTTTAGAAACTAACAGGAGAAGAGAACAAGAAACAAATCTGCAGGTGAAGTTGGGTACAAGGTCTGACTGGAGAACCTTGCATACAGCCAGGATCCTGAAAGACCAAACTTCAGTGGATGAACTAGAAAGTGAAATTAGCCTCATGAGAGAATTGGTGAATACATGCCAGTCTCAGTCTTAGCTCAGTTGGAACAACAAAAACGTCTCTAAAAATTGCTTACCACAAGTCTGCATTTATTTATTTAAGTTGATATGTTAAAAATGGCAGAAAAACAAATGTTATCACACAATGGATTTTCTGATAACTGATAAAATATCAGTATGAGACCTGTATGGACCAAATATACCTTAGTGAAAATTTGGTTTAATGTGGTCTCGTTTTGGTAAAGCAAATCCTTCCCTGAGAATGTACTTTAAACCTTGGCCTCAAAAATTCCCTCAGATAAATTTCTAAGGACTAGATTTAACAATCAAGAATCACTCAAACATGGGAAGAAGTAATCCCCCATGAGGAAGAGTCAGCAGAAACACAAAGACTGCAGATATGAGAGTGATCAAATACAGAATATAAAATAAGTGTAATATATTTAATTAAATGGGTGTCATACAGTTTATTCTTATAGATTAGTACTAACCAATAACTATCATAGACTTACAAATCAAACTTCAAAGCCTTAAAACAGTGAAACATCTTAAAGAAAAAATGATGAGAAAAAACCCAAAAAAAACAAAAAACAACAGTAGATTGTAATCTTGAAACGAGACGCATACAGCTCACTTTTACCTAGACAATAATGATATTAAGAACTTTTAGCAAATACTAGATACTCTTAAATAACCTTTGTAAATGCAAGCTAATTTAATCCTAACAAAAACCTTCAAGGTAAGTACTATTATTTCCTCTTTATTAAAGAGTGAAGTAAGGTTTAGAAAAGTTATGTCATTTTCTTGAGATCACATGATGTCAGTGACAGAGCTGAGTTTGCACCCTGCCACACTGGTTCTCCCACACTTGGTTCTATCAATACACAGCCCAATTCTGTTCTCTGCTTACCACTTTGAAACTCAAGGAAATTAAAAAAACAAACAAAAAACCCTGATATCATATATTTACATGCTTTTCTGTTTTTCAAGGAAGTTTTCTATAAATGATTGAATTTGATTCTGTACATAATCCTGCCTTAAAAAAAACCCACACAGGCAACAGAGACATGTTATCTCCACCGAGTAATGAGTGAAGGGCACAGAGGAGAGATTTCCCACAGTCTCCAAAGTTCCTGCTCAAGACCTCCCGCTGCCATCACGCCACAGTCTACATTTAAAGACCTGGTGGATTAGGCTGAATTTCATTGGTAGTACCTACCTGTTGTCACCTTCTCTGGAGTAAAAAACCGTGAAGGCTTGAATGTTCCCTTTTGCTTCTGCGGGCGGGCGCCAGCTGAGACGGACAAACCGACTGGAAACCAGGACAGGGACCACGTCTCTGGGAGCAGAAGGGAGGATGCTGGAGCTCGGGATAGCTAAGGAGGAAGGAGAGGAGGCTGTCAGAGGTGTTGGGACATGGGTAAGAAATGCATAGGAAGGCAAAGAAGACCCGTTAGCAAACATAGAATGGTACCTTCCCATAGATTCTAAAGGAAGGAACAAAAGAGGAAGAAAAGAAACAGTAAGTGGAATCAAAGGTATTAGAGTGTATATGTTAATCCCAAACTCCTAATTTATCCCTCCTCCACCCCTACTATATATAAAATAGATAACCAACAAGGACCTACTGTATAGCATGGAGAACTATACTCAATATTTTGTAATAACCTATATGAGAAAAGAATCTGAAAAAGAATATATATATAGATATCTATATCTATCTATATATATATATCTGAATCAGTTTGTTGTACATCTGAAACTAACACAACATTGTAAACCAACTACACTTCAATTAAAAAAAACATGGGGACTTCCCTGGTGGCGTAGTGGATAAGAATCTGCCTGCCAATGCAGGGGACACAGGTTTGATCCCTGGTCCGGGAAGATCCCGCATACCGCAGAGCAACTAAACCCGTGTGCCACAACTACTGAGCCTGTGCTCTAGAGCCCACGAGCCACAACTACTGAAGCCCACATTCCTAGAACTCGTGCTCCGCAACGAGAAGCCACCGCAATGAGAAGCCCGTGCACCGCAACGAAGAGTAGCCCCCGCTCACCACAACGAGAGAAAGCCCGTGTGCAGCAATGAAGACCCAACACAGCCATAAATAGATAAATATATTTTTTTAGAAAAAGCTTTTAAAAAAAAATTTGTCAGAGTAGCACGAATCTAAAGACATTGATATAAAACGTTGGCTAGGGTATAGCACCTTCATGCTATCAGCTGAAGTTTGTAAGAGTACAATCTTTTTTAGAAGTCAATTTGGCAAAATACTTTAAAATGAAAAATATTCATACCATTTGACCAAACATTCTCAGGCCTGTAAATTTATCACTTCAAAAATAGCAAATACCCCCTTTATCAATGAATCCATGTTAAAATCACAGATAGCATGTTTTCTCAAAATGTAATACCTATACATCTCACCACTTTAAAGAAAATGGGATCCTTTCAATTTTTTGTTTTTTAAACAAAAGATTTTTTTAAAACAAAATGTGAACAATGATGGCTTGGAAAAATCTTTTGAGAATTTTCAAGAAGTTAGGTAAGTTTTCAAAGAACAGGAAAGAAACTCTCAAATCCTCTTCCGCCAAGAGCACTCTGCTTATAGACGGCACCACATCAAAAATGAGTTGGTTTCTCCACCCATTCAGGGGCTGCCAACAAGGAGGGTGATGGGGCTCCACACAGATGCTTTTTGCTCCAGGCTTCCGAAGTGTCTTCTCACAGAGCTAGTCTAGACTCGATTTATCAGACAAAGCTCAGGAGACAATCATGGACTCCTTACCTCAATTTCAACAGTCGTTATATAAAAAGGAAGGGACACATTTTTAACAAAGGAATGGCTTCTTACTTTATACAAGAGAAATCATTTTGTTCTTACTAATCCTTCATGCTTTCTCTCAACGGTAACTTGTCATCACATAAGGTCTCAATAAAGAACCAATCAGGACTTCTTTTCTTTGCTCTTGGAGCCCTAATCTCCAGTCTGGCCCTAATCTCCTGGGCCCATTACTGTTGTCATGGTTACAGCTTCTTTATCTATTGTCATGGAGAAGAAGAGGAGAATTTGCCACAGTATAACATAGTTTTTTGGTTTTTCTTTTAAATATATTTTATCATAGCAACATCCGGAAAAGGAGGTGATTTCTTAAGATAATGTAAATCCAAAGAATGGATAGTTTTGAAACTCAAAACCAATAATAATATTTTTGTGATGTCATCGCAAAATCATTGATAACAATTACAATATTGGGTTAATTTTTCTGTAGAGCTACATTCCCTCTAGATACCAGAGACGCTTTCTTTCTGTTGGATTTTTAATATACAGTGTTTATGGACATTAATTTTTCTCTGAGCTTATTAACAATGCCTGACCTCCAATCCCTGTGAGACATATGAAAGATGATAAGACATATTCATAAAAACACAAAAATATTTAATTTGCATTAAACATCATACAATCAACCCTGTTCTCCCCATGTCTATTTGTATTTTATAGAACTAAAATACTATAAATGTAGCCAGCAGATCAGCCAGATGCTTTATTTATTGCATCTTTTCATTAGCTGGCAGATTTGATAAAAATAAAATATAAACAGAGAACATTAGTGAAATGATAGGATCATCTAACTGTGCTAAGGCCAAACATCTATGTCTTTTCTTTTTGGACTTTTTTCTTGTTGTTATTCCTTTGACACCAAACTCTAGCTTTTAATTGTCTAAATGGAGAAGTAGATAACATTTAAATTGTAGTTTGGAGTTTTTAGAGTTCACAAAGTAATTTCACAAGCTTACTGAAAAAAGCTTGGCTGTATATGGTTGAAAATGACAAAGACTAACATTTTTTTTCTAAAGTTCCACATTATTTTCAAAATTCAAAGAATCATGGCGTTTGAGCTAGTGTATTATGAATTTTAATAAATCTAAGAAATGTGGACTAAAAAACATAGTGATTTGAAACCATTTTTCAATTTTGGTTAGCATGAGATAGCAATGAATGAACTATACAATATCTCATTAAACCTAAATATTTACATGAAATAACTTACTGGATTAGTATCTAAAAACAAGTAACCATTATTTATTGAATGTCTATAATCTCCTATGGTTATTCTTGAAGTGAAGAATTAATTATTTTAAAACCATGAATTTTTTCTTGGGAGAGCCTGGAACTAATTTGAAGACATACGGTATATGTATGTAAGACAATTACAAAGTTTGAGACAGTCTCTTACTTACAAATGTGTCCCGTCCTAAGTGTTTTGGCAGGATGGTTGTTTAGAAATCAGAACACACTTTCTCACTAAACCATTTCTATTCTGTTCCCAGAAACCTATTTAATTCATCATTTTATAAACTATCCATAGTAAGAGTGCTATGGAGTTGGATCATACATGTATGAATTTTCTTTGGTAAATCAATGCATGTAACCAATAATTAATCCATTCAATATTCATGGATGGATGAGGACATGTAAGGCAAGGTGTGAAGGCCTGTTTTAATCCTTTCCCAATTCCAGGGAGGAAGGCCAGCTCGGGAATTCTCCCTACTCCTGCTTCACCCTCAAGGACCTATCTCCTCCCACCTCCAACATGGCTCCTCCCATCCCAGTCTACTGTCTCAGTTGTCTTGGGCAGTGTTAAGCCTGATAAAGGATCCAGTTGAAGGTCTCTGGGGTTGAGAAGCTAGTCTTGAGGAGTTTCGAAAGGCTTCAGTTGCAGGCCTGGTTCCTTGCTACCTCTCAGCTCTCCAAGCTGAACTTGCTGGGTTCCATGAGAACCTCATGCTTTTACCTCTGCTACTTCCATGTGCTGAACCTGAGCTGGATGGAATTCCTCCCTCCAACTGCTTTGGTGCTCTGACCTGGGCTTCTTGAGTTCAGCCTAGGAGTCACCTCACTGATCCCCATCCTGGCTTAGGTGCCTCTGCTGAGCTTTCACACAAGAAGAATAAGCATCCCCTCAGGACATGTCCTACACTGCACTGCTGTGGTCTAGTCACTTTTTTGTATCCTATCCCAAAGGATATGCTTGGTAAGAGTAGGTACCAAGTCTAAACCGTTCACCACAGTTTAATCCCCAAATCTAGTGCACTGTATTTAGTCACATCCTAGGCATCCAATGCATTCTTGCAGTTGTTAGCTAAATAAAAGGCTTTGCAAACTTGTGAAATTATGATGTTTAGACTTTGATTAGAAAATTTCATTTTGCCACCATGAAAAATGGGTATTTGAGATTAGGTACTGGAAGGGGACTGAGCTATCACTGCAAGCTGGTTATGCTAATCATTATTACTCTGCTAATAAATTACAAAGTGGAGTGAAAAACTGAACTCAGAGGGAGGTTTCCAGGGAATGTAGGCTAGTGGTAAGAATATTTCATTTTGGATCAAATAGGGGAAAATGTTTCCGAAATCCAACTATGTACCAAACAATGTAAAACATGCATTCACATAGGAATGTTTCTAAGAGCAATAACATTTTATTAAGGAGCAGAAAAGAAGCCTGGAAAACTGCTTTGGCCTGACCTGTGCAGCCCTGACCTGGGGATCTGTTATAAGAAGTCCGATGCTTATCCCAGGACCACACATCAAAGAGAATTGCAAGGCTAAGGCAGTATGCTACGAAAAATTACCTATGGCCACACAAAGAGATAAGAAGAAAAACAAATTCTGGAAAGTATTATCATTTTAGCAGAGATAATTACATCTCTCAGAGTTTAAAGTCTTTTCAAAAGACAAAATGAGAAGAAAAAAATAATATCTGGAGAACTGGTCAACCATCACATGTGTGAATGAATGTGCTTACAATCTGTACATTGTATATATGTAAACGCATATGTTGTATGCTTTTAATGCTTTCTTTATTTTCACTTCATTTAGGGAAATACCTTTTAAACAGTTTATCCAAAATGGAGCAAGAGTCACAAGCAGTTTGTGGAGGTGGTTAATCTATCAGTTACGTAAACAAATGGTTCTGACTAGAAAACTGCAATTAAATAGACATGATGTTGGATCCCTGCTCTGATACTCTGTGACTATGTGACAGGAGAAGTTATTTAGCTTCTTTGAAGATTATTTTCCATGTTTCTTTATTTATTTATTTTTGCGGTACGCGGGCCTCTCACTGTTGCGGCCTCTCCCGTTGCGGAGCACAGGCTCCGGACGCGCAGGCTCAGCGGCCATGGCTCACGGGCCCAGCTGCTCCGCGGCATGTGGGATCTTCCTGGACCAGGGCACGAACCCGCGTCCCCTGCATCGGCAGGTGGACTCCCAACCACTGCGCCACCAGGGAATCCTTATTTTCCATGTTTAAAAACTGATCCAAAATCTTTAACATGCAGGGTTGAGTGATGATGAGAGATGGACTTCAAGGGCTGCTCACACTCCCTAGTGTATGATTTGTACTCAGTAAATGGTATTTTTTATTTCTCTATCTTTAGATCCAGGGAGCAAAAAGTCTGTTTTTGCTGGCCCAATGTCAAGTTGTCAGGCTGGAAATCCAGACACCCTACTGGAAAGGCTTTAAGAAGGATTTGGGCTCTGATAGGTCAAGTGAGTTGGGGAAAAGAATGCTTCCTATATCCAAGGACAGGACTTGGTCCCCTCCATCTCTGTGCCTATTTCCCTTAACAGGTAGCAGAGAAAAATTCATCCTTTGTTTTCCCTTTTTATCATCGCACATGCCTCCTCCTACAAGAGTTTACTTCATTTCAGGTCTTCTTTCCTTCTCTGTATTTTCTTACTAATCACTGTAGCCTTTCCATCTGTCACTATTCCAGGGCTTTACGAGGCCATCTTTAATCATCTCTCCCATCAATGTCTCTCCCTGGCATCTTTCACCAACTGCAGGAGAGCTACACTTCTACCCAATCCCCAGCTCCCTTTGCTTCCATCCTTTCCCTTGAGTTTACATCACTGAATTCCTAGTCATTGTTTATCCCTTCTCCATGCCCAGCGACCCCAAAAGTGCCGTTTCAATCATTCCCCTGTCACCAGAGCTTCCTCTAGGGATAAAGACTGACAAGTGACACCTCTCCTCCCATCTCTCATGTGCTTTTATGATCATTCACCTCAACCCAACCATATGGTGCTTTGTCCCGACTGCCATGAAATCCTCTTCTCCAACCATGGAGAACATCTAAAGAACACAAACCTCTAAAGCTACAAATCAACATGGCAGGATTTAAGAAGCGGTGCTTTTCCATGCAATTTCCTTTGGTAATAAGACACCACCAATGTAAAATAGCTGACAGTCTGTGTTGTTAAGGAAAAAAAAAGAATTGACTCAGTGCTAGAGCATTTTAATATTTTTTTGTTGTTGTTGTTAAGTAACTGAATTCTTCCAGTAAGAAATTCAAGAAAAAGTAAGTTGAAGATAATGCAGATTACGTAAGAAGAACTAAAGGTTTAAGCTACTCTCTTTAGTAGCGTAGGTACTTTTAACAACTGCTTTTACTATTTCAGAATAACAAGTGACAAAAGAAAAACAAACCTCCAATTTGATGGTTCAGTGAGTTCTACTAATGGCAAACTTCCAACTTGGTCCATGGGATTTAAAATTTATTTATTTTCTTTATTTATTTTTGGCTTCATTGGGTCTTCGTAGCTGCGCACGGGCTTTCTCTAGTTGCAGTGAGCAGGGGCTACTCTTTGTTGCAGTGCACAGGCTTCTCACTGTGGTGGCTTTTCATCGTGGAGCACAGGCTCTAGGTGCGCGGGCTTCAGTAGTTGTGGCGCATGGGCTCAGTAGTTGTGGCTCGCAGGCTCTGGAGCACAGGCTCAGTAGTTGTGGCGCATGGGCTTAGTTGCTCCGTGGCATGTGGGATCTTCCCGGACCAGGGCTCAAACCCATGTCCCCTGCATTGGCAGGCAGATTCTTGACCACTGAGCCACCAGGGAAGCCCCAGTCCATGGGATTTAAAATAGATTTCTATATTATTTATTTAAGGGTACTGTGTAAGTATAGCCGTGGAAATGCTCATTGCCAGGATGGGCTGCTTTCAATGTTCTGAAGTGTCTTTGAGAGTCATAATTTCAGACTGACAGGTTCACCAAATGCCATGTCATCTACGGACAGGATGAGAATGAGTGTGAGGAGACTGAAGGCTGGGGGCACTGGCAAGATGTGGAGGTTTATTGAGAATCTGTGTGCCATACACTTGACTCTAACCCCTAGCTATTCACCCTTAAATTTTATAGCTACCAAAACAAATTAAAGGGAAATAAAAATAAAATGAATAAAGGAGGATATAAAGCAAAGATAAATTATTACTTATTTCGATTAAGTTTAAACAAGCAGAACATTATATCACTGCTATAAAGCCACCACAAAACAACAGGGGGCAGAGAATGTGTATGAATGATGTTTCCTTAGATCCCTGTTTCTTTTTGAATGTGTCCTTCTAAGCCTATATACAGCTGAGAGAGACAGACAGACCAATTCTATTACAGTCCCCTCTCTGGGAAGTAAGATGGTGAGCATGGAGAATTTGCAACCACAGCTGAGTGCTTACTCATGTAAGCTCATCCTGTCTCTTTTTTAATATACCGCAGCGAGGGAAATGATAGTAAAACTGTAAACCATAAAAGAGGCTTACTGGCCTGAACCTAGCATTCATTCTTCAAATCTATTAAGTAGGCGAACAAAAGGAATAACTACCAGAGATGATTGATTAAGTAATAAAAACACATTAGATAATCTTAAATTGTGGATGTGCATCAAATGCCAGTATTCTCCTTGGTCACTCTAAATAGAACAATATTAATTCCTACAGAAAAGATGGATCTTTTAAAAAGTCTTGGTAGATTTTTTTTTAATCATTCAATATGTTGATTTGCCTAAAGACCCATATCAATTTGAATTATGGCAGGTAAAATTATCCAATAATTCAAAATATAACATAAGGCATGTGAAATTCTGAAATATAAGATACAGGTGTTCATCCACCATAACAGAGGTATCTATTTTAAGTTTGACTCCTGGTTGCTACTCTAGCTAAAGCAAAATATGTGCTTGGCCTGTGTTCACACGTTCATCAGCATCAAGTAAGAGGTATGAGGGATGAGATTTTTTTTTCTGAAGTAAAGTAAGAATCCTGGGATTGCAGTTAGGAGACAGCCTATATTCTCCATGAGTTAGTAGCTGGGCAATTAGTTTCTAGGGTGCAGATGGGTTAATCCTTAAGGTTGCTACTACTAAGGTTCTATCATGTTAGGAAGCAACAATAACTTCCATCTCTGTCTCTTTTTTCTGTTCTTTTTTCTATTTTTTTATTTCTCTCTTTTTTTCCCTTCTTCCTTTTGAAAGTGACTCATCCAAATCTGAGACAGAATTTGGAACCCAATGGCAGCCTAACTATCTAGTTCAGGGGTGAGAGCTGGGTTTAAAGAAAACATGATATGGAAAAAGTTTAGAATTAGAGTCACTATTGATTATGGGAGGCTCAAAACAGTGGAATTCTGTGCCAGGGTCACTACTGATAACATGACCTCATTATACTGCCTTCTGTCTCTGAATTTTTCCCAGTGTCAAAATGTTGCATGAACATCCCTCTTCTTCAATACGACCATGAAGACACAAAATATAGCAGATGATGCACATAAAGTACTTTGAGTTCAGTTAAAGACAGCCTAAAAATAAAGAGGAAAACAAGTGGCACCAGCCCCTGCTGTGACTATTTACCACCTTAATAAACATAAGCATTTTCCACATTAAGCTAAAACATAGACTGTTCTGCAGAGGAAGGCTCAATAATCTTAGGAATGAAATTTACACTAGAAAGATCTATAAATCTGTACCTCAAGAGGCAGATCTGAGAGTGAGAGTCTAAGGGCTTACTGGAGTCAAACAGGGCACATTGACTTACTTTCTGTGTGATACTGGATGAGATGCTAAAAGTTTCTGTGCACTACTGCAAAGACAGTCAGAAAGAAGAATAAGCCAGAATACCAGAATAGAGTGTCCAGAAATAAATGTAAAAAAAAAAAAAAAAAACATCGGAAAGCTGCTCAAGAAAAAACAGAGGGGAATACATTCTGCTATTCAAGTGGGGAGGCAGTTCTCAGAATATGACAAAAATAGAACCCATGAAGAAAAATCTTGATAAATATGACTGTATTGAAACCAAAACTTTTGTATGGTAAAGCATAATAAATGACATTGAAATATGAATTAGAAACTGGGACAATATTTTTAATAATATTGAAAAGGATTGACTTGCCTAATATGCAAACAGCTGTCACAAATCAATTGAACTAACCAAGAAGCCAATAAGTAAGAGAATTAGAAAAGATGGGCAAGTAGTATCAGTATATAACTTTTATTTCAATATATTTTAAAATTCCAAGATCCCAAATAGCCAAAGCAATCTTGAGAAAGAAATATGGAGCTGGAGAAATCAGGCTCCCTGACTTCAGACTATACTAAAAAGCTACAGTAATCAAGACAGTATGGTACTGGCACAAAAACAGAAATATAGATCAAAGGAACAGGAAAGAAAGCTCAGCGACAACCCATGCACATATGGTCACCTTATCTTTGATAAAGGAGGTAAGACTATACAATGGAGAAAAGATAGTCTCTTCAGGAAGTGATGCTGGGAAAACTGGACAGCTACAAGTAAAAGAATGAAATTTTTAGAACACTCCCTAATACCATACACAAAAATAAACTCAAAATGGATTAAAGACCTAAATGTGAGGCCAGGCACTATAAAACTCTTAGAGGAAAACATAGGCAGAATGCTCTATGACATAAATCACAGCAAGATCCTTTTTGACCCAGCTTCTAGAGAAATGGAAATAAAAAAATATATAAACAAATGGGACCTAATGAAACTTCAAAGCTGTAGCACAGCAAAGGAAACAAGACGAAAAGACAACTCTCAGAATGGGAGAAAATATTTGCAAACGAAGCAACTGACAAAGGATTAATCTCCAAAATATACAAGCAGCTCAGGCATCTCAATATCAAAAAAACAAATAACCCAATCCAAAAATGGGCAGAAGACCTCAATAGACATTTCTCCAAAGAAGCTATACAGATTTCCAACAAACGCATGAAAGGATGCTCAACATCACCAATCATTAGACAAATGCAAATCAAAACTATAATGAGGTATCACCTCACACAAGTCAGAATGGCCATCAACAAAAAAACAATAAATGCTGGAGAGGGTACGGAGAAAAGGGAACCCTCTTGCACTGTTGGTGGGAATGTAAATTGATACGGCCACTATGGAGAACAGTACGGAGGTTCCTTAAAAAACTAAAAATCGAACTACCATATGACCCAGCAATCCCACTACTGGGCACATACCCAAAGAAAACCATATTTCAAAAAGAGTCATGTACCCCAATGTTCACTGAAGCTCTATTTACAATAGCCAGGACATGGAAGCAACCTAAGTGTCCATCGACAGATGAATGGATAAAGAAGATGTGGCACATATATACAATGGAATACTACTCAGCCATAAAAAGAAATGAAATTGAGCTATTTGTAGTGAGATGGATGGACCCAGAGTCTGTCATACAGAATGAAGTAAGTCACAAAGAAAAAAACAAATATTATGTTAACACATATATATGGAATCTAAAAAGAAAAAAAGGTTCTGAAGAACCTAGGAGCAGGACAGGATAAAGACACAGATGTAGAGAATGGACTTGAGGACACCAGGAGGGGGAAGGGTAAGCTGGGATGAAGTGAGAGAGTGGCATGGACATATATACACTACCAAATGTAAAATAGATAGCGAGTGGGAAGGAGCTTCACAGCACAGGGAGATCAGCTCGGTGCTTTGTGTCCACCTACAGGGGTGGGATAGGGAGGGGGGTAGGGAGACGCAAGAGGGAGGAGATATGGGGATATATGCATACGTATACCTGATTCACTTTGTTTTAGAGCAGAAACTAACACACCACTGTAAAGCAATTATACTCCAATAAAGAAGTTAAAAAAAAAGAAAGAAAAAAAATTCCTATTATCTCCTCCACAGAGCAACTATTTTGTTTCTATTTTTTCAATTTTTATTGAAGTATAGTTGATTTACAATGCTGTTTTACTTTCAGGTGTACAGTGAAGTGATTCAGTTATATATATATATATGTGTGTGTGTGTGTGTGTATTCTTTTTCATTATAGGTTATTACAAGATATCGAATATAGTTCCCTGTGCTATACAGTAAGTCCTTGTTGTTTATTTTACTCCTAGCAATTATTAATTCCACCAGAAATAATTATTTCGATATAATGGATGTCATCATGAAAATACAAAGTACTCTAGCCTTCACCTTCAAGAATGCAAAAACTCATTAAGCTTCAAATGAGAAGGAAACCATCAATCTCACACTTTTGGTTATTTAAAGCTAAGAGTAAACGATATATTATATTCACAAGTAAATATTTTGACAGGGGAAAAAAATTAGTTGTACAGAGTTTAGAGCTCCATGCCACAGTTACTGAGACATTTCTAAATTACGAATATGTAGTTTGGAACTCTGTAGCTATTTTGTAATAAGAATGAAGAGGTGGTTATGAAAGTTCCCTCCATACTATAGTTGTGTCAGGACAGAGATTAAATCTACTTAAGTATGACCAGAAAATAAAACAAACCAAAACCAAGATGAAGTAGAGCGGAAGATGTCTTCTTTCCTCCCTGCAACACTGCTATGTCATAATTCAAATATGTAAATTCTCTCTTCTGGGGTCTAATTCTCTTGGGTAAAGATAAGAAATGGGAAATTTGGGGACTGTAAATGTTTTATTACTGAATTCTCTCTGAGCAATCATTTTGTGTTCTCAGAAGAGGAGGTACCCCTGCCCAGATAAAAGCACAAGGCTACACTGCCTTCTACACTAATTCTCTAGGTGTTAGAGATTTAACAGAGAATGTGATATAATTTTGCCAGATCGGAGTCACAGAGGTGATGGTAAACATTAAAAAGAGAGGCAGAGAGGCAAAAATGAGCTAGATTTAGTAACTTACTTCCAAAGAAAAGAGTATGCAAAGGAAAAATGCAAACTTCATGGTAAAACCCTGGCAAACTGACTTACTACGTAAGTTATCACACCCAGTGATGTCATGTAGCTGTCCCATAGACCTGATATTATGTGATAAAAGGGTATTTCACTTCTATGGTATTCGTTCAAAACCCATAACCCCAATCTAAATCATGAGGAAAGCTTCAAACAAACCAAGATCTGGAGATAGTGTACAGGATAACTAGCTAGTATCATTCAAGACAGTCAAGGTAAACAGCAGCAAAAAAGGAATCCATTATAGAAAAAGGAGACTGGGGAAACATGACAACTAAGTGTACATGGTATACTAGACTGGCTCTTGAGACAGAAAAGTAACATTAATGGAAAAGCTAACAAAATCCACATAAACTCTAGGCACAAGCCTCTTAGACAGCCTCATCCACCAGAGGGCAGACAGCAGAAGCAACAAAAACTACAATCCTGCAGCCTGTGGAACAAAAATCACATTCACAGAAAGATAGACAAGATGAAAAGGCAGAAGGCTAGGTACCAGATGAAGGAACAAGATAAAACCCCAGAAAAACACTAAGTGAAGTGAATATAGGCAACATTCCAGAAAAAGAATTCAGAATAATGATAGTGAAGATGATACAGGACCTCGGAAAAAGAATGGAGGCAAAGATCAAGAAGATGCAAGAAATATTTAACAAAGACCTGGAAGAATTAAAGAACAAACAGAGATGAACAATACAATAACTGAACTGAAAAATACACTACAAGTAATCAATAGCAGACTAACTGAGGCAGAAGAACGGATAAGTAACCTGGAAGACAGAATGGTGGAATTTACTGCTGAGAACAGAGTAAACAAAAAAGAATGAAAAGAAATGAAGACAGCCTAAGAGACATCTAGGACAACATTAAACACAACATTCGCATTATAGGGGTCCCAGAAGGAGAAGAGAGAGAGAAAGGACCAGAGAAAACATTTGAAGACATTATAGTCAAAAACTTCCCTAACATGGGAAAGGAAATAGCCACCCAAGTCCAGAAAGCACAGAGAGTCCCATACAGGATAAACCCAAGGAGAAACACACTGAGACACATAGCAATCAAATTGGCAAAAATTAAAGACAGATAAAAATTATTGAAAGCAGCAAGGGAAGAATGACAAATAACATACAAGGGAACTCCCATAAGGTTAACAGCTGACTTCTCAACAGAAACTCTACAAGCCAGAAGGGAGTGGCATGATATACTTAAAGTGATGAAAGGGAAGAACCTACAACCAAGATTACTTTACCCAGCAAGGATCTCATTCAGATTCGAGGGAGAAATCAAAAGCTTTACAGATAAGCAAAAACTAAGAGAACTGAGCACCACCAAAGCAGCTCTACAACAAATGCTAAAGGAACTTCTCTAAGTGGGAAACACAAGAGAAGAAAAGGACCTACAAAAACAAACCCAAAACAATTAAGAAAATGGTCATAGGAACATACATATCGATAAATACCTTAAACATGAATGGATTAACTGCTTCCACCAAAAGACACAGTCTTGCACAATGGATACAAAAACAAGATCCATATATATGCTGTCTACAAGAGACCCACTTCAGACCTAGGGACACATACAGACTGAAAGTGAGGGGGATGGAAAAAGATATTCCATGCAAATGGAAATCAAAAGAAAGCTGGAGTAGCAATATTCATACAAGATAAAATAAACTTTAAAATAACGAATGTTACAAGAGACAAGTACAGACACTACATAATGATCAAGTGACCAATCCAAGAAGAAGATATAACAATTATAAATATATATGCACCAAACGTAGGAGCACCTCAATACATAAGACAACGGCTAACAGCTATAAAAGAGGAAATCGACAGTAACACAATAATAGTGGGGGACTTTAACACCTCACTTACACCAATGGACATATCATCCAAAATGAAAATAAGGAAACACAGGCTTTAAATGACACAATAGACCAGATAGATTTAATTGATATTTATAGAACATTCCATCCAAAACCAGCAGACTACAATTGCTTCTCAAGTGCGCACAGAACATTCTCCAGGATAGATCACATCTTGGGTTACAAATCAAGCTTCTGTAAATTTAAGAAAATTGAAATTATATCAAGCATCTTTTCTGACCACACTGCTATGAGATTAGAAATCAATTACAGGGGAAAAAACGTAAAAAAATACAAACACATGGAGGCTAAATAATTCGTTACTAAATAACCAAGAGATCACTTAAGCAATCAAAGGGGAAATCAAAAAATACCTAGAGACTAATGACAATGAAACATGATGATCCAAAACCTTTGGGATGCAGCAAAAGCAGTTCTAAGAGGGAAGTTTATGGCTATACAAGCCTACCTCAAGAAACAAGAAAAATTTCAAATGAACAGTCTAAGCTTACACCTAAAGGAACTAGAGATAGAAAAAAAACAAAACACAAAGTTAGCAGAAGGAAAGAAATCATAAAGATGAGAGCAGAAATAAATGAAATAGAAACAAAGAAAATAAGAGCAAAGATCAAAAAAACTAAAAGCTGGTTCTTTGAGAAGATAAACAATACTTGATAAACCATTAGCCAGACTCATCAAGAAAAAGAAGGAGAGGACTCAAATCAATAAAATTAAAAATGAAAACGGAGAAATTACAACAGACAACACAGAAGTACAAAGCATCCTAAGAGACTACTACAAGCAATTCTATGCCAATAAAATGGACAACCTGGAAGAAATGGACAAATTCTTAGAAAGGTATAACCTTCCAGGACTGAACCAGGAAGAAACAGAAAATATGAACAGACCAATCACAAGTAATGAAATTGAAACTCTGATTAAAAATCTTCCAACAAACAAAAGTCCAGGGCCACATGGCTTCACAGGTGAATTCTATCAAACATTTAGGGAAGAGCTAACACCCACCCTTCCCAAACTCTTCCAAAAAACTTCGAAGGGACACTCCCAAACTTATTCTATGAGGCCACCATCCCCCTCATACCAAAACCAGACAAAGATACTACAAAAAAAGAAAATTACAGACCAGTATCACTGATGAATATAGATGCAAAAATACTAGCAAACAAAATCCAAGAGCACATTAAAAGGATCATACACCATGATCAAGTAGGATTTATCCCAGGGATGCCAGGATTCTTCAATATATGCAAATCAATCAATGTGATACACCATATTAACAAATTGAAGGAGAAAAACTATATGATCATCTCAATAGATGCAGAAAAAGCTTTTCACAAAATTTGACACCTATTTATTATAAAAACTCTCCAGAATGTGGGCATAGAGAAAACCTACCTCAACATAATAAAAGCCATATACGACAAACCCAGAGCAAACATCATTCTCAATGGTGAAAAACTGAAAGCATTTCTTCTAAGATCAGGAACAAGAAGACAAGGATGTCCACACTCACCACTATTATTCAACATAGTTTTGGAAGTCCTAGCCATAGCAATAAGAGACTGTTGGCAGATAACATGATACTATAAATAAAGAATCCTAAAGATGCCACCAGAAAACTACTAGAGCTAAGCAATGAATTTGGTAAAGTTGCAGGATACAAAATTAATGTACAGAAATCTCTTGCATTCCTACACAGTAATGATGAAAAATCTGAAAGAGAAATTAAGGAAACACTCCCATTTACCATTGCAACAAGAAGAATAAAATACCTAGGAATAAACCTACCTAGGGAGACAGAAGACCTGTATGCAGAAAACTGTAAGACACTGATGAAAGAAATTAAATATGATACCCACAGATAGAGAGATATAACATGTTCTTGAATTGGAAGAATCAATATTGTGAAAATGACTATACTACCCAAAGCAATCTACAGATTCAATGCAATCCCTATCAAATTACCAATGGCATTTTTTACAGAACTAGAGCAAAAAATCTTAAAATTCGTATGGAGACACAAAAGACCCTGAATAGCCAAAGCAGTTTTGAAGGAAAAAAATGGAGCTGGAGGAATCAGACTTCCTGACTTCAGACTATACTACAAAGCTACAGTAATCAAGACAATATGGTACTGGCTCAAAAACAGAAATATAGATCAATGGAATAGGATAGAAAGTCCAGACATAGACCCATGCACCTATGGTCAACTAATCTATGAGAAAGGAGACTACGGTATACAATGGAGAAAAGACAGTCTGTTCAATAAGTGGTGCTGGGAAAACTGGACAGCTACACATAAAAGAATGAAATTAGAACACTCCCTAACACCATACACAAAAATAAACTCAAAATGGATTGAAAACCTAAATGTAAGACTGGACACTAGTAGAGGAAAACATAGGAAGAACACTCTTTGACATCAATCACAGCAAGATCTTTTTGATCCACCTCCTAAAGTAATGGAAATAAAAACAAAAATAAACAAATGGGACCTCATGAAACTTAAAAGCTTTTGCACAGCAAAGGAAACTACAAACAAGATGAAAAGACCACCCTCAGAATGGGAGAAAATATTTGCAAATGAGTCAACGGACAAAGGATTAATCTCCAAAATATATAAACAGCTCATGCAGCTCAATATTAAAAGAACAAAGAACCTAATGCAAAATTGGGCAGAAAACCCAAATAGACATTACTATTACTGGAATAGTCATTAATATTACTGAAATATTACTCAACCATAAAAAGGAATGAAATTGAGTCATTTGTAGAGAATTGGATGGATCTAGAGACTGTCATACACAGTTAAGTAAGTCAGAAGGAGAAAAACAAATATCATATATTAACACATATATGTGGAACCTATAAAAATGGTACAGATGAACCGGGTTGCAGGGCAGAAATGGAGACACAGATGTAGAGAACAAATGTATGGACACCAAGGAGGGGAAGCGGCGGGGGTGCTGATGGTGGTGTGATGAGTTGGGAGATTGGAATTGACATGTATACACTAATATGTATAAAATGGATAACCAATAAGAACCTGCTGTATAAAAAGTAAATAAAATTCAAAAAAAAGAACATAGCCTTGGAAATGAAATGAGATACATTATAATTACTATAAAATCATCTGAAGTATTATTATTGTCTGAGCTCTCCTCTTTACCCCACAGAGCCTAAAGGGGCAGCAGAAACCTGGCTTGGGAGAAGAATTGAGGATACCAAGGGAAATCTAAAAGACAACATCTATATAGAATCCTAAATATGTAAAAAAAATTAAAAGAAAACAAAACCCCCCAGAAAATCCACATAAACTCTAGAGTCTATTTCATAGTAGGATACTAATGTCAGTTTCTTACTTTTGACAAATACACCATGGTAATGGCAGTTGTCAATAGTGGGGGTAACTGGGTAAAGGGTATACAGGAACTCTGCAGTATCTTTACAAATTTTCTGTAAATCTAAAAAAAAAAAAATTCCACAGTATATAAAAACAGTTTCTTTGGAAAAGGGGGAAAGAGCTGTTTTTTTAATTACAGTTGCTGAGTCAACCCTAATGCTCTTAGCTCTGGTGGTTTTTAAAAAGCTGAGAGTAGGCTCCCCGAAGACACATGATAAAAAGATGCTTATCTTTTAGGAGTGCACCATTTCATTCTGAGTGAAGAATAAAAAAATTAAAAAGGAAAAGGAACAAGAGCAGTGTTAGGTTTTAGGATTCTTAGTGTGGTCATAGTGAACATTTATCAGCCACTGTGGAAAGATGAATCCTGGAAGGTTGAAAGGGATGTGCACCACCCAGACTTCCAAACACAGACCTGAGAGATAAAGCATTCAGATGGCAAACATGGACCCAGGAACTGTCATCCCACCCAGAGCACTCATGATTCGTGCTGATGTGTCTGTATCACTTGGCACCAGTCTTACTGTATGTCCACTTTCTATTTCATCATAGGGAGTAATGTACTGGATTCCAAAGTAGACCCTTGGTTCATTCTATTTTTCAAATTGTGAAGTCTAATAGCTAGTAAAACTAATGGCGACAGAATGGAAAAACAGTTTTTCTCAAGGTGGCATGATGAATTCCCAGGTAGCATGTACCTGGATCATCACCAAGGTTGCTCATCCTATGGGTAGAGTCTCAGGTAAGGAGGTGGACACATGCATCACAGTTGGTTTTACAGCCTGTGATCACACCCTGGGTAACTTTGAGTTCTGTGTGCTTCCTTGGGAACGAGTGGAAATGCCATCGAGGATGGTAAGAAAATAAGTAATAATAATCAGGGCAAAAAAATTAAAAACCGTGGGTGGGAAGATTTACTTTTTGTAACTATATAACTATGCAGAGGAGGAAGGGGCAAAGTGTTGAGTATAGCAATTTGCTGAGGGAAGTCAAGAAAACACCCAGTAAAATTTACTGAAGAGAATATTTACATACTAATCACTCAGATGAAACGACTGAATAACCAGAGGAATCCCTGAAATCCAGGTAGTTAAAGTTATGTTTCTAAAAACTCAAAAATCACAGACGATGCTGATCCAGGGTAAGAATGTCACGGATCACTAAAATCCAGGATGAACTTCCACATAAATAATGTGCCCTCTGAAGATGGCAGTTTGACTCCAGCATTTAGGTAAAACCCATTTTTGGTGAGAAACTTCAAATTCTTTCTCCTCCAAGACTTTTTCCCATCACTGACTATCAGCAGTTATGACAAATAATTTTGAATTTCACTTCACACACTTACTCACGTCTATCCTCTGCTTGATGCATATCAGGTCAGAAACATGGTCCAGATTTTTTTGTTATTGTTTTGGAGGATACCCACCCATGCATACTCTATTCTTTTGCTTTCCTATTCCTTGTATTCAGATCATTTCACAATTTTAGCCCATTAAAATGTAGAAAATATGGGACTTCCCTGGTGGTGCAGTGGTTAAGAATCCGCTTGCCAATGCAGGGGACACAGGTTCGAGCCCTGGTCCGGGAAGATCCCACATGCCGTGGAGCAACTAAGCCCGTGCGCCACAACTACTGAGCCTGTGCTCAGTGAGGCACAACTACTGAACTCACGTGCCGCAGCTACTGAAGTCCATGTGCTTAGAGCCCGTGCTCCACAACAAGAGAAGCCACTGCATTGAGAAGCCCGCACACGCAATGGAGAGTACCCCCCACTCACCTCAACTAGAGAAAGCCCACGCGCAGCAACGAAGACCCAACGCAGCCATAAATAAATAATTTTTTTTAAGTAGGAAATATAAGTCACTAGGCACTTGCATCATAATTTGTCTCCATAATAACCCCATCTAAGGGAAGTTATACTTATCAACTAGGTAAGGAGTCTGGCAGGTTTTTCTCTGGCGGATATTTCACCAGGGAGCATGCTATATAAGCATTTGACTAACCCTCATGATATCAACGGTAAAATTTAGAGATGTGTATTTAAAATTTCATAAGTTATAGTAATGACTTATTAGGGAGCTTCCTGTGCCATTTTCACTCTGAATTTATTATCTGCTATGAAATATATTTATAACTCATGCTAAAACAACCACTTCTAAATTTTGAGTAGATCCTTGAGGGTAAGATACTGGGATTTGTAAAATAAATCAATGGTCACATTTGATATCCTTCTTGGTTTTACACACGTTGATGAAATTCCACTCTCAGACCTTGTCTTTCCAATCTTAAAACGATAACCCAACTGCCTACATCACCACACAATGACATTTCCTTCCTCCTCTCCCCTTAGCTAGATTAGTCTTTATCTGCAAATCCATTCTCCTCTCGATTATTTTAGCTTCCCTTCTTGAATATATCTACTTCTGTCTCCTTTTTTGAGCAAATTGAATGGCCCACAGTTTTAAAAATATAAACATGCCATTATTTTTTATGATGATAAGAAAATAAAAACTCGTCTTCTAAATCCTTACTATTAACCTCAGCATGTTACTGATCTCTTTAGATTCTGATATATTGGGGGTATATTTAAGATGAAGATACCTTCAACAATATCTCCCCACCCCATTCTTACTTCTACTTCTCAGTTTCCTCTCATAAAAATGCCACCCAGGGCTTCCCTGGTGGCGCAGTGATTGAGAGTCTGCCTGCCGATGCAGGGGACACGGGTTCGTGCCCCAGTCTGGGAAGATCCCACATGCCGCGGAGCGGCTGGGCCCGTGAGCCATGGCTGCTGAGCCTGCGCGTCCGGAGCTGCAACGGGAGAGGCCACAGCAGTGAGAGGACCGCGTACCGCAAAAAAAAAAAAAAAAAAAAAAAAAGAAAAAACAAAATGCCACCCATAAGGAAAATGTCATGCTAAAATATGGCAAGATAATTCCTGTGAAAGAATTCATTTTCACCTCTACGAAATTAATCTGGGTTGAGACTGAGCCATGCAGATAAAAGCTTGTTTAATTTGGATTATAGCATATGTTTTTCTAATATGTATTTTAAAACCGAGCAAATCTGTTTCACTCAGACTGGAATAGTTTTATATATAGAACGTTTTTCTGAACAATCTGAAAGGAATAAAAAAAAATAAAACCTTTTATTCATCTGAATTATGGTTTGTCTCCTTAAACTAAAAGCTCCCTTAAAACAAGGTACATACCTAATTCATACATGTATCCATTCATTCATCTATCCATCGGATTGTTTGTTCATTCAAAATATTTTTGCTGATCACCTTCCCTGTATCAGTCTCTGTTCTAGGTGATGGAAATGTAGTAGACAAGATAACTCCCTTCTCTCTGGGAGCACACATTCTTGTACCCTCCTTGGTGACTGACTCAGTATGTTAAGCAGAGTAGAAGCTCTGTGATCATAGGGTGGGGAGATTAGGCATTATTTGATGTGTTTTTGACCCAGAGGGAAAAAAGGCACATCTGAGAATGAAAGGCAGCACAGGACAGTGGTTAAATATAGATTCCAGAGCCAAATCCCTTCTGCCTCATAATAGATACATGTCATCACACAAGTTGCTTCACCTCTCTGAGCCTCAGTTTCCTCACCTATACAAAGTAGGTGATAATAACAGTACCTAATCCCTAAGACTGCCTTGAAAGTCAAGTGAGTGAAAACCTGTAAAACACACACAGTAATGCCTGACTCAGAGGAAGCATCTATAAGCTTCTGTTAAATAAAGGAGATGCCCGAGAGGAAAAAAGAACTAGGAATTAGATCATGAGACGGTGCCCACTAAAGCCAACTTCACCAGTGCACTCCATTGGCCAAACACTTTAATCTTCCTTTTGCTTCTATTTCTTTCTTTCTTTCTTTTTTTTGTGGTGTGTGGGCCTCTCACTGTTGTGGCCTCTCCCGTTGCGGAGCACAGGCTCCAGACGCGCAGGCTCAGAGGCCATGGCTCACGGGCCCAGCCGCTCCGCGGCATGTGGGATCTTCCCGGACCGGGGCACGAACCCGTGTCCCCTGCATCGGCAGGCGGACTCTCAACCACTGCGCCACCAGGGAAGCCCTCTATTTCTTTATTTTAAAGGCAAATATAATAACATAAACTCCCACTGCCTCTTTCATTTAAATAGAATGAGTCCAAATGACTTCCTGAACCCTGAAGGAAGTTGCAGAATTAGAAATAACACACTGCTGCTTTTTTTTTTCTTTTCTTTTCTTTTTCTTTTGGCCGCACTGCGTGGCTTGTGGGATCTTAGTTTCCCAACCAGGAATCGAACCTGCACCCTTGGCAATGAAAGCAAGGAGTCCTAACCACTGGACTGCCAAGGAATTCCCTCACACTGCTGCTTTTTGCCCCACAAGTTGCCAGCCCCAGGAGGGGCAGTTTAGGTTGGAAAACGGTATAAACAATGGCTAGCAATGGTCTATTGTGATAAGAAATTGTATCATCACTGTTTTTTGGATGATCACTATATGTCAGGCACTGGGCAAATGAGTGGGTGCATTAAGTGGGTTCTACTGTAATTTTGCATCATGGGAGGCTTTGGGTAGTTCAGGAATGCACCCAAGGTCACCGATAAAGTGGCAGAGAGTGTCAGCAAACCCCAACTCTTGGCTGCAATTGATACCATATAGTATGTACAAGCACAGAGAATATTACAAACAACTTCTACTGACACCATCTGTAGCTGCCTTCCTGGTATTTGAAAATGAATATTAAGTTCTGTGTGTTGTGTACTTGTCATGAAAAAAAATATATCAGAGAAGAAAAAGGAGCTAAAATTATTAAAAGTCATATTTCTCAGGTTGAAATTATTGATGCATTTGCACTATTTAGTAGCTTGTCAGAGTTTCAGCCTTATTTTGCTGTAAACCCACAGGTATATCGTTAGTGTCATCTTTGAAATATTCACTAATTCAATGACAGAACTGTAAATTCTTTTCAGTCTAGAAGGTATAGAGTCACCTGTTATTTTGAGAACCTAAGCAATGTATATTTCATACATTATAAAATTAAGAAAGCTACCACTGTATGAATCACAGATGCCAATTTGCTGGCATAAATGTAGAATGATATATCGTACAATCCTGGCAATTATGTCAGAAATCAGTCTAGATAATTCATTAACACCTTTTCTTCAGGAAAAAAAGGAGGAAGCTGACATCTGTAACTAATATTATGATCTACATTATTTTATATTATGTTTTTGATTTTATGAAAAGTAGGCAACCGTAAGATAATTGAATAGCTAATTATTAAAATACTCAGGTTTTTCATTCAGTCACTGTTCAAGAATGCAGATTCGTTTTGCAAATTACAGGTCTTATTTTAGGGAGGAGGAGGAAGGAAATTGACAATGTTTGAGAAACATATTAACTCCTTCAGGGCCTGATGCACCCTGTAGGGATGTGTCTGATTCTGAACTATAGCTATGGTCCTAGGATTTTGTATAAACATCAAACTGACATAAATTAAATCAAGTTTTAAATGTACTAATAACCCTGTTATTTAAAATCAAATCACACTCTGCTTAAATTGTTCTGAAATATATGTTTATAAATTTAAAGATGTACTATTTATTTATTTAAATATATTATTAAGGAATTATTAATTTCAAGAGCCCTCTGTAAAACAACTATGGTGGATATTACCCTAAGGTGACCCACATGACCTAAGTTGACTGCACTTCCTCTGAGCAATTTGGACTCCTAGTCAACAGAATATGGCAAAATTGATGAGACAGGCACTCCCTTACATTACATGGCAATGGTGATGGCATCCTCAATCTCAAGATTAGGTAAAGCTAATCTTTATAAAACTCTGTCTTAGCAGACTGGAAGGAGAATGTCTTCTATTGGCCTTGAAGAAGTGAACTGCCACTGGGTAATGAGCAGTAAGAAGATGGTCCTATAGCCTTGGTCCTATAGCCACAGACAGATTCTGCCAACAACGCAGGAGCATGGAAATGGGTCATTCCCCAGTCAAGCCTCTGATGAGACCTCCACCATGACCAACATCTGAAATTTACCCTGGTCAGACCCTGAAAGAGCAAACTCAACAAAGCTGTGCTTGGACTCCTGACCCATGGAAACTATGAGGCAATAGATGCATGTGATGTTAAGTTGCTAAGTCTGTAGTAATTTTTTATGCAGAAATAGAAAACTATTATGGCAACGTATCACATAGGTCAACATGAGAAACTCCCAAAAGGTCAGTTATTTCTCCCCTTCTCCTAGGTAAGTGGAGATCATAAAGCCCATTAGAGAAAGTCTCAACTGTCTTTAGAATAGCCCTTTGGAGCCTGAACATTCAACATATATCATGGATATTATCAATTCAATTCCTTCTAAGAGTATATTCTGAGTGAAATGTAGTTTTTGTTCATATGCACAAATGATTTAATATTATTAGAGATGTTAAATCTATGGTAATTCTCCAAATAGTGTTTAAATGATGAAGTAAAAATCTTTTAATTAAGGAAAACCCTTTATTGAGGTATGATTTCTGTTCAGTGAAATGTAGCCATTTGAAGTATACAATTTACTGAGATATATAAACCCAACAGATGTATAAACCCATAAATTACTACCAGAACCAAGAAATGGATTCTATCCATCAACCCGCAAAGTTTCCTCACACCTCTTTTTCACTCAATATAATGTAGATTCTTTAAATTTTTTGGTCATGTTGTGAAAACTGAAGAAGTAGTCCACTTAAAACCCCATATCTTATAAATCCCTCTTTTGGTGTAATGACTACAACTTTACAGCATGGCAATTATATGTGCTGCTCCTTTTCTGCTCACACAAACACATCTGTATCTATATTACAGGGAGTTTACTTTTTATGGGCACATGTTAATCACCATGTCTAGTGCCTATATATATATATATATCAACCAAAGCTATTTAAATTTCTGTTTAGTTCAAAATGAATACATCACTTATCATGTTTGTAGGGAAAGAAAATCAATTGAAAATGCAGGCATAATGACTGCTTACATTTATGCAGTGAATGGCTCTCAGTAATTAACTGAGAGAAAATCAGTAATTAACTGATATCATATACTGGAAAAATCAATAAGAAAAATGCCCACGCATAGCTTTTCTATTTCATCAACAGAGGTTGCTTGTTCTGCCTCTGCCTTAGCATCAAACCAGCTTGAGCAGCAGAGCTTAGGTGACATCTGTCATAATCAATTAGTCAAGTAGAAAATGGTGTAAAAAATGGCTTGTAGACTGAGAGCAATTCAATCACCCTCAAATGTTCCCTTAGGAAATAAAAATCTGTTATTCCATTCAGCCATCTTTGAATTGCTGAAAACTATTTTCCCCCATTCATGCAAACTAACAAATATAAATAAATGCAAGAGATTTGGGGCTATTTGGGGGAGAAAAGAAATACATGAAACTTTGCCCAGCTGAAAGCAGCTCTCAGTCCTACATGGCAGTACTCCTACCTGTAACCACATCAAAAGAAGAACAGATTAAGAATTACCACAGACACTCACAAAAATGATTCCTACAACCCTAGAGAATTTTATCCAGACTTGACATGAGGGATGTCAAAACCAAAATGTCATATTTCATTGTCTCCTCTTCACAGAATAAACATGACTTTTTATCTGGCATTCTTTCCATATGATCTTTAATTCACAAACCTTAATGAAAATGTATTTTGTATGATGAATCCTGATTTCCCAAATTCTTTTTTTTTTATTGAAGTATAGTTGATTTACAATGCTGTGCCAATCTCTGCTGTACAGCAAAGTGACTCGGTTTTACGTACATACACATTCTTTGTTAAATATTCTTGTCCATTATGGTTTATCCCAGGAGATTGGATATAGTTCCCTGTGCTATAGAGTAGGACCTTGTTGTTTATCCATTCTAAATGTAATAGTTTGCATCTACCACCCCAAATTCCCAGTCCATCCCTCTCCGTCCCCCTTCCCCCTTGGCAACCACAAGTCTGTTCTCTATGTCTGTGAGTCTGTTTCTGTTTTGTAGATAGGTTCATTTGTGCTGTATTTTAGATTCCACATATAAGTGATATCGTATGGTATTTGTCTTTCCCTTTCTGACTTACTTCACTTAGTAAGATAATCTCTAGTTGCATCCATGTTGCTGCAAATGACATTATTTTGTTCTTTTTTATGGCTGAGTAGTATTCCACTGTATATATGTACCACATCTTCTTTATCCATTCATCTGTTGATGGACATTTAGGTTGTTTCCATGTTTTGGCTATTGTGAATTGTGCTGCTATGAACATAGGGGGTGCACGTATCTTTTTGCATTGTAGTTTTGTCCGGGTATATGCCCAGGAGTAGGACTGCTGGATCACATGGTAATTCTCTTTTTAGTTTTCTGAAGAACCTCCATACTGTTTTCCGTAGTGGCTGCACCAACTTACATTCCCACTAACAGTGTAGGAGGTTTCCCTTTTCTCCACACCCTTTCCAGCATTTGTTATTTGTAGATTTTTTAATGATGGTCATTCTGACCAGTGGGAGGTGGTGCCTCACTGTAGTTTTGATTTGCGTTTCTCTAATTATTAGTGATGTTGAGCCATCTGTATGTCTTCTTTGGAGAAATGTCTATTAAGGTCTTCTGCCCATTTTTTGATTGGGTTGTTTGTTTTTTGTCATTGAGTTGTATGAGCTGTTTGTATATTTTGGAGATTCTGACTTCCCAAATTCTTATTTCACCTTTCCTCCTACTCCCATGTCATGAGCTTAGCGCTGTTAGGTTACATCATCTTTGGAAGGAGCCTTTTTTCTTACCTGGCCCCTCTGCCATAGGCCCCACTAACACTGAGATTCAGCCCTAGAAAATCAGAGACTAGCACAGTTTTTGCTTCAATCCACTATGCTGAGAAGCAGAGGTTCAGGGAATATGCCTGGTGAACAGAGAGACTTGGAGAATCCATTGCACAAATGTGTCCTCAAAAAGCAAAAACAGATGAATGAGAGTTGCCAGCAGTTATGGGTTCCTGATGTTTTCCTTGTCAGACATGCTGCCTAACCACTAAACCACTAACAACCTAGTACTAATGCTGAAGAAGGGCCCTGAGGAGTGACAACAGGGGCAACATTGACATGAAGAAGTATAAGCTGCCAGGAAACAGGAAAACAGAATTTCCAGTTTTGCCTCTGCTGTTTGCAAACGTCACCTACATTGCTGAGAGGGAATGTCACACTTGTTCCTGCAAGCCCCACTTCTAGCCACAGAGCCAGAAACTGGGTTCAGTATGTCTTGCCTTTGAAATCTCTAGGTACAAGTACATGCACAAAGGAACTCACTATAAGAAAATAACACTCTGACAAATGTCAAAAAAATAAAAATAATTTATTTTAACTACAGTCTTCTCACCCTAGAGTCAAATTCTGAACTAAGAGATAAGCCGTTCATTGGGCCCTTAGGTTTTGATCTACCTAGGTGAAATCCAGATTTGTGTATAAAAAAATGGGTCACTCAAGGTAGCTCTGTGGATCTCTGTATCTCCAATGACCTGCAAACATATCTTGTCCATATTTAAGAAGTGTGAAGCTCTAGTAATGTGATACTCTGAAAAGCATGCATATTATTTATATGCTTATACATTCAGACTGAGAGTCGAATTCACAAGCATACAGGGTCCAAAACCTTCTTCATACTCAGCATATAAATGCTACTTCATTATTATTCAGCTAAATCAAGCTTAGATTATATAAAACTATAATTAAAGTAGAAAAGCCACCACTAAATGACTGTAATTAAGTTTATGTCCTGCTTTATTAGGATTGACTATCCATAAAGATATTTAACACACCTTTGCCTTGTCAACACATATGCTAATGTTTTAACAAACCCACAGCACAGCAAAACATCATTCACTGTAGATGCAGCTTTCAATGCAGACACTCTGAAGAGAGAGCTAGCCTCAACTTGTCCCTTTGCACAGTTATGAGTGTGATGGCTGATAATAAATATTTTCATACAGTTCACACATCCCACCCTGCCTGACTCCATTAACCTAGCTGGTATTCCACGAAAATGGTCTCTTGCTCTCTGACAGTATTCATGACCATTCCTCTTCACCATTCTTTCCATCCCAAGTCACATTCATTCCTGACTCCAGCATCTGAACTCTGAATTTTATTCCTCTCCCCTGGCTCTTCATCACTGGCATTATGGCTGCATCCCTGGCTCTGACCATTGGCTTTATCTAGATTTGTCTTGAATGAGTGGTTTCCTACTGGAGGATCTTTGGAGACTCGTAGACAAATCTTTTAGGGCAGAGGCTCTCAAACCAATGTGTCCTTCTCTTCCCTGTCATCAGAGGGAAGAAAGAAAATGGAGTGGAGCTGTAGTTAATGCACCAGGAACTGATTTCTCTCTCATCTCTTCTGCAATATTTATAAAATCTGTGTGACCTACGGTGGGGGGTGTGATCTTACTGAGTGGTGGATTCTTAACAAAGAGAATCTTGAAGAAGGAAAAATATCCCCAGAGAAGGAGTGAGACAAACATATATACAATTCCAGGAACAGAAGGGGTGAAGAGTCTGTTATCCAGAGGACTCAGTCCAACCCTGAAAGGGCTCATAGTAAAAGAAAGGGAACACAACTAATTGTGCTAAACAGTACTTGGATTTTCCACTAAAATCTCAGGGATACTGTGAATTTACAGCACTGGCACTAAGTTCAGTTGTACTAGTGTGGATGATTTTATATCTGCGATGGATTGGAGGCCCAATCTTCGTCTTCCTAAGAACTTCCTGGGCATCAACAAGACCAGTGGGGGCAGGGGCACTTTGGTCTAGTCTCTGTCAGATGTGGTGGCTGACAGTGTAGCGGCAGCAACCAATGAGAGAGCAGGGAAATGGTAAATGTCATGCGGTAGCGAAGAGGACTATTAGAGGTCCACAGACATGTGGAAATTTAGAGGAAGGAAGTCAATACTTTCTTAATAGTTGCTCAGTACTGGACCTGGTTTGGTCTTTGGCAAAACAGGCTCTAACCAAGTTATTACTCACTGTTTGATTATACTGCTTCACACATTTATGGGTAAATACCTGATCTGTCCAGGCCTAGTACTGGGATGTCCCGCTGTGATGCAGGCACTCAGGGCTTGTGAACATCTCTGCAAGGTTTGCCCCAGACCCACTAAAGGAAATGAAGTACCATATAAAGAATTCGACCTTGGCATGGCCCGCAGAGTTATGTAATTATGGGTTCTTCCTCACCAATCAGTGGAGGACTTTGGAATTACTGTCCCTATTTTCAAAAGAGGAACCCTAAAATGACAGGCTTTTATCAGAAGTGAGTTCATAATAAACAGCTGCACCACACCTGTGCTGACTTCAAGTCCTGTCACCTCCTCTGTCACGTGCCTACTCAAGCAACAAGGCACTGCTGCTATCAATAACAAACTAAATTGCATTTGACAGCCTAAATGAACAAGATACATATTGGAATAAAGTATCTTTGACTTTTATAATGTTATAACCAGAGCTATCTACCTGAGAAGGAAGAATGATAGAAGACTAAGTGAAGATTAGACTGGAAAAAGAAAGACTGAAAGGTTGCTCTCATCCCTGCCCACATTTCTCTGGATGGAATCTGAAAACTTGATGGCTTCAACAGCGTGCTGGAGTGAGCTTGCACCACCAGCTCAGGACAGCCAGTTGTGCTCAACTGTCCCCAAGTCAGGATTCAGTAACCTCAAGTTGGTAGCCTGAAATTGGCCATGGTGAATATATTCACATCACTGGTTAGACTCCTCCCTGACTTTGAATTCTCCCTGGGAAATGTGCTTATTAAAAAAAAAAAAAAAAAAAGACAAAAATTGAATATGATATTGTTTCCATTTTCCAAAGTCCTCAAATGTGTCAGTTTGTGATCATGCTGTCAAAGAAGTTCATATACATCCATAAATAGAGCAAGAAGACACATTTTCCTCTAAAAAACTTGCTACCTACTAGGCAATGATGAACTGCATGCTTCTTTATCTCAGCCAAAATACAATGTAGCTTTAAAAAAAAAACAACTCAGAGACAATGATACCATGTTTCCAAGTTCCTTTATAGACTACAAGATTTAGAACATCCAATTTTACTTATGCTGATTTATTTTTAAGAGTAATGGCAAATTCTGCTTCTCCTGTGCAGATCCCATTCTCCATCTACCTATGACTTTGTCTCTTTGGAACTAAGGTAGTTCTTACTGTATCACTTAATTGACACTCAGGTCAATTCCTTGATGACATCTCTTTGTTTGACTATGCCTCTACAACCAAACTAATCTCTCTTGAAATCATGGGTGTGCTCATATTTCTTGATAGCCTACACCGTGACTAGCATGTCAGAGGTTCTTGATTATATATGTTGATTGATACTTGGGGAAATTTTCCCTCTGATCAAACACATCAATAATCACACATGCAGCCGGATCAACCAAGTGTCATTTTAGCACATTGTTCCTTGGTTCCTCTGCAACATCAATAATTTGTCAGCTCGGATCCTCCCTGCTGTTTCCAATATGCTTAATTTATAACTTGTTTTTATCTTTGTCAGTGAATAACAACTTCAACATCCTTCCAAGATACAGTCTAAGAAATAAGACAATTTGCCTAGCAATCCTTCAACTTTTGAGTATTCTCCTCTAACAGTATTTATTAGTTATTTTTCCTTAATAAATTCTATAATCATGGGTTTTCAACACCCTTCTTGAGAGAATAAAGAAATACTGTGAATGTACTTATTTTCATTTTTTTCAAAGATAGGACAAGAACATTATGCTGATGTTGCAGTTCATTTACATTTTAAAAGGTGACTATACCCTTTGTTTGAAATTGTACCCTCAAAACCCTCCTGGTGATGAAAAGAGATTGGGTACCACCCCATGTTCTGAAGTTCTGAAATTCCTGTGTCATTTTCTCAGGCAGTCTTTTAAGCATTCTTGAAAATGAACTGAGAGGCCCCATTAGATTTAGCTCTTCAGAAACACTAAATTTGCTCTTCATCAGCAAATACTGTACTTTTCCTCTAACTCAATCTCCCTTAAGCCTCAGGTACGGTGTAATTTGAATGCCTTGTGTGAAACCATGTAGTTTAAAAATTAACAACACATTAAGCCCTCCAAACATAGAAATCAAGGTACAAACACGAACTCTATCTTCAGGAAAGTAGTAATCAAGGTACAAACACGAACTCTATCTTCAGGAAAGTATAACCAAAGATGAAGAAAAGATGGATGTTGGATAGCTCAGGATTTAGCAGAGCAGAGGAACAATAAACTGAAGTGTACTTGAGACATTAATAGGAAGCAAATGGTTCGCCCCACAGATCCCAGGATAACCTAGTACTATGAAAGATCACGGTGAGGTAGGGCTTGAAATCAGAAGAACTGTTCGAAACTTTGTGTTAAGCACACCAAGCTCCCTCTGTTCCCTCCCCTAGCACAGTCAACTTACTTGTCCTCAGCCAACCTAGGTAGGAGTAAAGAGGCAGAGTCTGTGCAGAAATTAAACCAGAAAAGCTCCAAGTACAGAGAAGAGGAAGAGGAAAGGGTGAGATGGGAAACAGAAAGATTAAATAAAATCTGCATGCTGCACAGGAGGAGTCCCACACCTCTTGACCCACTTGATGCCAAAACCTGGGAACCAGACTTACGAATCTAAAGTAAAAGGTAAGAGAATTTTTCTCCGGGGAATCTGAATCCTCACAGAGTAAAGACTGAAAGGAACTATTATTTTGAAGACCACTCCCAAAAAGACAAGACGGCCATGTGATTGTCCTAAAAGGAAGCCTATAATTTCATCTTCCTGCCTACAAACATAATGTTTTTGATAAAATGTTTAGTGCTTCACTTTTAGGTATGAATTCGTAGCCTGGATTCCTAGAATTTGAGGAACATCTCTGACATGAAAGACATATACAAAACGTAAAAGGGAACTTGGAGGAAACACAGATAACGTGTAAAGAGATCAGAAATAATGTCTAACATCAAATGGCAAAAATTGAATAATATGCATAGAAATTTCGTACACTGCTGGAGGGATTATAAAAGGATATTTGATTTTAACTACTTTGGAGAGCTATTTTGGAGTTCCATATGACCTAGCAACTCTATTCTTAAGTGAAAATAAATATGCTAACAAAAACCTATTTGTAAACGTCCACAGCAACTTTATTGATAATAGTCAAAAACTGGAAAATAATCCAGATAACTATCAATAAAAAACAGATAATTAAATTGTGACCAATGGTATACTATTTAGTAATAAAATAATAATTGATTATTGGTACACATAACAACATGGACCACCCTCAAAAACTAGGCTAAGAGAAAGAAGCCTGATTAATAGAGGCAATATTGTTTGAGCCCACTTACATGAAATCTAAATACGGGAAAAACTGTTTTATGACGTTAGAAGTCAGATAATGGCACATGTATGTATGAAGGGGAGGGGGAGAAACTTAGTGGATAAAACCGTGAGAGAACACCCCAGAGGGATAAAAATCTTCTGTATCTTGTTTTGGGTAGTGGTTACACAAGTGTATACAGCTGTCAAAATTCAATGAACTAAACATTTAAGATCTGTGCATTTGGTTACATATTAATTATGCCCCAATTTAAAACAAACAAACAAAAAAGTAATGGAGGAGGGAAAGTGTGAGGTGTAGTAATTAAAGCACTGATCTGCCATAGTAGAAATCGATGTGTAATATCTAAAAGAGATAGCTATACATAAATATTATTTAGAAATACAGAGGTATATATAAGAAGAAACAGCTAAACATTTGAAAATGATTGTCTTAAAGAGGCAAGTCATCTATGTTGAAAGAAACCATGATTTTCCCACGTTTCCTTCCTGCTTCTCTTTCGCTTCCCTTTCTTCTGAGTTTAACAGACTTAAACATATGTTTTTTAAAATAATTTCCTTAATAACAATGAAAGTAATTTTTCAAAAAATTAATGCAACTAAGAGAGCAAAACAAAAAGACAAAATTTAAAAGGGAAAATGAACATTCTGGTGCATTGAGAACACTGAGTATTAATAGAGTTTCACAAGAAATGGTTTGCAAATGCTGCAAGCTGATAACAATGTATCTTCAGATGTCACTATTGTCATTAGGATACGACAGATGTAAGGATGGAAAGAGAGAGATGCAAACTATCTCAATGTTACCATCAGATATTGGAAGGAAAGATGCATTTTTAAGCCAAGTTGAGCTCAGTTTGTGCATTCATTTTCTATATAATACCCCTCTTCAAGATCGGCTATATGATTTTTAGCAAAAGAACTAAACTTAAAAAATTAAGGGCAAATAAATGTGTTTATGTGGGGCTTCCCTGGTGGTGAAGTGGTTGAGAGTTCGCCTGCCGATGCAGGGGACATGAGTTCGTGCCCCGGTCCGGGAGGATCCCACATGCCACGGAGCGGCTGGGCCCGTGAGCCATGGCCGCTGAGCCTGCACGTCCGGAGCCTGTGCTCCGCGGTGGGAGAGGCCACAGCAGTGAGAGGTCCGCGCACCGCAAAAAAAAAAAAAATGTGTTCATGTGAAATCATAAATTTGATTTTTAAGATAGCTTATGTTTTTTAATCCGTTCTATAGAACGGACTAAAAAATATAAGCTATCTTCCTCGCTACGGTAAATAAGAAAAGAGGTTGAGTCCATTACCATTAGGACATGGTTAATGTGACCTTATGTTTATTTTATTCATGTGTTTAACAAAAGTATCATAGCTTAACACTCAAATGAGTATTGTCTTTTTCAAGGAACCACCATGGCATGTTACGTAAATATTACAAGAAGCTGAGGTTACTAAAATAATTTTGGGGATGTTTCTTTGGAAATTGTCTTTAGAGTCTTTTGTATATAAATATTTAAGTTATGAGAGATTTTGGTGCTTGAGAATATTTGATTTTAAGAAAAAAAATGTGGTGTATATTTTGAACAGTTTGCTGTTCTGGTTGAATGGCCCACTTTTTGGATTTATGAAGAAAGATAAGGTTTATACCTTAAATAAGGCTGTAAACCAATGACACTGTGTTTATTCTGTGCTTGTGAACTGAATCTGGATCTACTTTTAAAGGTAGAGTTCCAAAAAGTTCAAAGTAATTTTCCAAAGTAACGACTTGGAAGAAAAACATTCCTGTAGACACTGAAGTTAATCAATGTTTTTGGTGGCAAAGTTCTCACTAGTTCAAGGTCATACTTTTTATGTCTGCCAGCATGCAATAGATCCAAATGATGCAAAAAAATTTTTTTAAATCCTTAACTGGGACTGGTAACATTAGGGGTTAGAGTGGCGCTCCTATAGGTAGCATTTGTTAGGTTCAAAACCACTGAATGTGGATTTCCAGGGTTCCTATAGACTGAAAGAACATCGGTAAGATTTAGAACCCAGCTGGATGGACAGGTCTCGGCAGGCGGTAGGAAATGTAAGTTTAGCCAATTCTAGGAAGGCATGAGGAAGAGCATGAACAAGCTCTATCTGAATGATGCTCATGATCATGATCATTAACAACTAGAAAGAAGCCTGTCCAATCTTTTGGGGAACATCTCTTATCCAACTAAATCTTTCCAAAAGCATCATTGTTAAGACTGATTTCCACTGAACACATGTTGCATGTGAAAGAGATGAGCCACCACCTGCCAGCCTTTGGTCCCTGGGAGACCGCCAAGTATTTATCTTTTATCTTTGGGTCCTAAATTCTTTAACATCAGGCATATTTGGCAAAAAAAATTGGGCATATAATACAATAATTCTGAAGCAGACAGCATGATCCCCATTTTAAGCTCTTATTTGTGAATCTCCTTTTTTTTGGTTTTCTTCCCAGTTATTTCTATGTGTCAGAATTGTGCCTGTCAACTCAAATGTCATAGCAATTTCTTTCTTACTTATGCTCTCATTTGACCCAAGCATCTGGATGATGCCAGTGTTGCAAGAAAACAGTGACAACAAAAAACATGAACTTCAGAATGAACAGTTCTCAGTGATAGATATTAGTGTTCCTTTTTATTCTCCATATATTTTGTATTTATCTAGAACAAATAGTTGGGCAAATAAAATCAATAGGAAAAACAACGGGCAGCCCAGAATACGTGGGCTGTTCCAAAATATCTGCATTTCCCCTGTGTTTTAAAGCCTAAGAAGATAATACTTACTGTTCCTAGCAACAGCTCAACACAATGCCTCAAATACCCGTCACAGTGAGTAACCTAATTTCAATAATAAAATAAAAGCAAAGCACTTCTAAGCTTATATGATGAAGTTGCATCATCAACTATGCTGTGTTACTCTAGTTAGTCAATGTATTAGCTAAGGAAGAGTTGGGACACTGTAGGAATGCTTTCTTGCTTTCTCAAAAATTCTAGGCACAAATAATATCCCAAAGGTTAAAACCAAGGAAATGATCTTCAACAAGATGTCTTGATCTTAAAAGGCAGATGAGTCAAGAATTATGAATTAAAAATCCTCACAGAATGCTTTTTGAACACTCCGTGGTCTTTTTGGATTTACCCATACTATTGCTTCCACCTCTAATCTACTCCCCCATTCTCTCCCCTACCCACCCAGACCTTCTACCTGACTGAAGGACATTTCCTTCTAAAGTCTCTCTAAAATACCTCTCCCTTGAGGTGAGTTCCCTTTCTTTATGTTCATACATCATCATGCATTTCCTTTTGGACACTCAACAACTTGCTCTTACTTGTTCAATGTGCCTCTTCTTCCTATAGCACAAGCTCCCTGACAGTAGATCCATCCGTTCCCTGTTATATATGATGTGTTCTCCTCTTGGAACTCATGTGTCAAGTTACATAATAATAGTGTAAAAGGATCACTGTGTCTGCGTGTGCATGTTAGGGCTGTGGTCTAAATTGTGTTGGGTTGCCCTGGTTGTAGTAGTGCTGCTGGGTGCTCCAAGAACCAGAGACTTGGGAATGAAGGCACCTACAGTACCATGAGAACTTATTCTACTGAACCGTTTGCTTGACGTAATACTCTGGCCTGGGAAATCCCTGGTGATAAGTTGTTTGGTGACCATTTTGAGCCAAACATTAAACCCAGCAAATGCTGGAAGGACCTATAAGAGTGAGACCGGTAAAGAAAATTGCTAGGAGAATAATAATGAGAACATGCAATCTCAGGACATGGGAAAATGTGGTGAGGGAGCCCAATGCAAAACTATTCAAGTGAAAAGAAGCACAAGTTGTATTTGGCAGAGTAAAAGCCAAGGTGATGCTTCCAAGCATCCTTAGGGCTTAAAGAGCTCCGTGACAGACAGTCATCATGAACTGAGTTAACTGCCACAATGTTAATGAGAGAAGACACGCTCCACAAAGAAAGAAAGGTGCAATTTTGCAAACAGGCAAATGAAATAAAGCTCTTAACATCACAGTAAGTATTGTTGCAGTAAAATCCATAAATCTTTGGCAGATCAGCAAATTATTATGTACCAGATGGCTGATAAAAATTATTTCCCTGGATAACTGTAGATTACTGCTTAAAATAGAGTTGGCTTAATGTTGGTTTAAACTTCCAAATTATACATATGTATACACAAACATATATATTTTTTTTTCTCAAGATGTATAATTGATGAAAATTAGTTAAAATCTTCAGGATGTTTTATACTTTTGGAAGGATTATTTAAAATGGAAATGATTCTGATGAGAACACCATATTACTCAGGGAGCTGCAAGAGTCCCAGAATAAATGTCTGAGCAGTGACCTCCTCTTCCACTCTCTTCAGAGGCTCCTACAGAGACTCTGATGGATTCCCCCAAACAAGTAATTGATAATCTTAAAGAACCAGTACAGCAAGTTTCTCCAAGCGTGGCATGAGAAAGGACAGAGTTCAAAAAGTAGGTGGGATTTCCATTCCTTCCCCTTGCCACAGAAAACAAATTTATAAATTGAATAAAAGATTTTGAAAAACCCCAAATAACTGTCATCGCCGACTATAACCTGACAGAATATGAAACTAACTGGTATTTGACTATATACATATTATGTACATCTTTTTCTCCTTAACTTGGACATGCCTTTCAGAAAATATTAAACATCTACAAATTATGATTTTAACTTGTTAAGCTTGTTTTTAATTGTTCCATTAATTTGGAACAATTAACTACAGCATTCTAGAGACTGACCATGTATAAAAAATAGTTAAACCTAAAAGTTAAAGAAAATGGAAATGATTCGGCATCTGTAACAGCACATCATTTTCATCGTTATCTTATCACCACCTTTCTCAATCATACACTGTATTGATTAGTTACCCATTAACTCTCACCCTAAGACCCTGGAAAATGACTCAAATGCTCATCTCACTGAGCACGCTGATGGAGATGATTTGCTGTCTTCGCAGGGTTAATGTTCCCTTGGTCCTTGTACAGCCTACTCTTGGTTTTCTCCTATCTTTCCAAATCCTAGCATTTAATGTGTCATTAAGCCTCAGAGCATAGCCAAGCCCTGAATGTACACAAAAATATGCAGCATTTAAAAGAAAATCTACCAACTTTGAAAAGGAGAAAACACAATAGAAAGCAATTGGTTGAGAACAGAGGAAAGAAAAATAAAAGTGTTAGCACAGCAACGCAGTAAATACCAAAAGCGTGGATGAAAACTGTGGGCCAATCTTCTCTGTAAAATTATTAAAAACAGCATCCTGGGAAGGCAATCTGGCTACAGGAAGCTTCAATTACCCGTGCATCTGCTGGGAGCGAAATTCATTTGAGAGCTGATCATAGGATATGTTCCTGATGTGCCTCACTGACCATTTCATCATCCAGAAAGTAAAGGAAGTGATGAGCAAAATGGCAGCTTGGGACTTAATTCCAGCCAAGGAGAAAGGACAGGAAGATGAGATAGATTCAAGAAGAAAGCTTGGAGCAAGGGGCCATATCCTACTGGAGTGCTGTCATCACGGATGGGAGGGATGAAGACCTTGACTGACAATGAAAACGATTTTTAAAAGCAGGAAAGATGGAAGAAAGCAATAGAAAGAATAAAATGAAAACTGACAAAAAGTAGATATGACATCATTGTCAGAAAATTTAAAGGGAGAATGACTTCACAAGAAAGGGCAGTTCTGCTGGAAAAAAAAATAAGCCAACTGTAACTATGTACCCTTAAATTATCGCAAGAAGAATAAACTAGGAAGGTATGGAAAGAACCTAATAGGGCTGGTTGCACATAGAATTTTCTAGTGAGCTCAGATTTAAAGAGAATGTATTCCAAAGTCTTCAAGGACCTCTGAGAAATGCTACTGCTCATCTTTCCATCTCCCTTCGTGCCCCCCACACATCACCAGTCTCCCTCACCGTCCTTCAGTACTTGAAGGTCCTGCTTCTTGCCTTCTTAGGTCTTTGTCCAAATTGTTCCCCAGTCCTGGATCACCAGCACTTCACCCGTCACTACCCTGACTTCACTCGACTACCTTCTGTGCCTCTTTCAGATCTCAGCGCAAAGGAGAATTTCCCAGGAAACCCTGTATCTGATCCCGTTACAAATATTCTCCCAATACTCTCCAATTTATTTCTGCATTACTATATTATACATTATTATATAATCTTCCAACATTCTTCAGTATATTTATCTATTATAGATATATTTTATAGTAATTCTAACACCTTGTTATACGTGAGGGGCTTGTTTATTATTTGAACCCACGCTAGACTGTAAGTTTCATGAGGACAGATGCATTGTCCATTTGGCTCATCAAGAGAGGCCCAGTGTCCAGAATGGGCCGTAGGATATATTACACATGCAATAAGGATTTTTTATTGTTGAAATTACAAGAAAATGACTGAACACCAGAGACAGAAGAAGGGGCATTTGACAAGGATGTGCACACAAAAGGGAGGTAAAACTGTTAGGGTAATGACAGGAAGGCGAAAAGTCAGAAATAGCTGAGGTCTGCAAAACATGGGAAATATTCCAATCAGAGCTTGAAAAGTAACTGGTTTAGGAAAAGAATATGAAAAAGAATATGTATATGTATAACTGAGTCACTTTGCTGTACAGCAGAAATTAAACACAACATTGTAAATCAACTATACTTCAGTAAAATATTTTTAAAAAGTAACTAATTTACACCATTTTCCTTTACTTCTTTCTACCTGCTTCAAAAAAACCCATCATGTTAATACCTGAGAAGTCTTGTGACATCTCTCTTTAAGGTCTGACCATAGGGCAATTTAATCAAATCCTGAATTGACTTTGACAGCTAAAGGGTCTGGTCTAATGGCCTAGCGGTAGAGCAAAGATAATATGGTCAATCATGTTTACTACATACTTTCCAAGATAAAGTTTTTCTAGACTGTTGAATTTTACAGAAATAAGGGAGAACCAGCAGAACAAATCTATATCTTTTTTTTTTTTTTTTTTGCGATACGCGGGCCTCTCACTGTCGTGGCCTCTCCCGTTGCGGAGCACAGGCTCCGGACGCGCGGGCTCAGCGGCCATGGCTCACGGGCCCAGCCGCTCCGCGGCATGTGGGATCCTCCCGGACCGGGGCACAAACCCGTGTCCCCTGCATCGGCAGGCGGACTCTCAACCACTGCGCCACCAGGGAACCCCTTAAATCTGTATCTTAATGACACTCAGTGCTCCTCACTCAAATGAGTGTCACAGACAAGAGACGCAATTGTGAGATAAATAGTGACCATGGGGTTGCTATCTATAAGCCTACACTAATTATGGTTCATTTTTCGAGAGATCGTAATGTATTTGTTTACATTGTTATCAGACACCACAAATCTGGAGTGAAAAAGAAAACTTTCTTTAGAATTTAATGGCTAAAGCTACTTTTAATTCTATTCCTATATCTATTACTGTAAAATCAGTGCTCAGTGTCGTAACTGTGACCAATTAAAGGCATTTCAGACCACCAGTCACCAGTTTCACAAACAATTTCTGGGATTTAATTTGCATGTAAGTCAGCTTGAAAACCGAAAAGTTTGAAATAATTCACTCAACTGGTCAAAAGTCATGGAGCAATTGGATGAAAACAATTAGAGAAGGAACAACTGAATAAGTTCACTTATTACTTTCCAAACATAAGGCTGCTGTGAGGAATTTAGCAGGGAATATTTGAATTGTGTTCTCTTTCTCAAAATAGGTTTTGCATAGATCCTCAAAATGTGCAGCGTTGAGTAGAGCCTCAAAGCATCCAATAAACCATTTTATAAAAATGTAATGGCTTTTCATTAAATGAATTAGGCACAGAGTGAGACTTATAGGACAACCAGCATTAGGCATAACTTTCTCAAGGGAAGTTACTTAGCATCTCTGGTTCATAATGTTTTCTATCTGTGAAGTTTATACAAATTAAAGAATTGCTATTAAGGTATAAGAGATAAAGATAAACAACAAAGTCCTACTGTATAGCACAGGGAACTATATTCAATATCCTTCAATAAACCATAATGGAAAGAATACGTAAAAGAATATGTATATACACATATAACTGAATCACTTTGTTGTACACCAGAAACTAACACAACATTGCAAATCGACTATACTTCAACAATAACAGAGATATGAGATATTACATGCAAAACTGTGTTACATGTAACCAGTGTTGAGCTCATAATAGATGCTCAGTTAATACTATTTATATTGCATTATGTTTGGAAAAAAAGGGTAAACAAGTGTAAATTAAAAATTTAGTTGTGACTTTCCAGAAAAACTATAAATAGATTTACAAATATGATTTTAGCAGGCAAAATACTCCCAAGGAACAGAGATAAAGGAGGCAAGAATTCAAATCAAAATCACCAAATACATGCACATAATTGTAAGTTTCCATAATGCACCTGAGATACAGGCTGTGTGAATGCTCATGAATCTGAATGGAGAACTAGAAGAAATGTAAACTTGGGTTAAAAAATGCAAGAAATGGGGCTTCCCTGGTGGCGCAGTGGTTGAGAGTCCGCCTGCCGATGCAGGGGACACGGGTTTGTGCCCCGGTCCGGGAGGATCCCACATGCCGCGGAGCGGCTGGGCCCGTGAGCCATGGCCGCTGAGCCTGCGCGTCCGGAGCCTGTGCTCCGCAACAGGAGAGGCCACGACAGTGAGAGGCCCGCGTATCGCAAAAAAAAAATGCGAGAAATGAGTGGTGACCCCATGACTTCATTTGGCATGTGCTATAACATGTAATGTACCGTTCACTCTTAAATGCAGCCCACATTATTTCACATGCACTATGCTGAAATAATATTTTGTTATTAAAAGGTGTTAAAATGGTCCTTAATTTACCTCTGAAAAGATATATCCTTAATAATGTCTTTTTGCTTCCAATCTCTTATTTTTTATGTCTAATCAACTCTGGCTTTTCTTTGGTTCTTCTTAAAATTTTCTAACTTTATCATATATGAAACAAATGTGTGTGGGAAGATGGCTTTATGGCATCTCACTATCCTTAACTTTCTCACCAGATTTCACAGCAATCTACATATTTAATGAAGTGTTAAATATGCAATTCATATTTTGTTTCCTTAATGACAAAATGTATTTCCTTCCTTAATACTTTCCATAGAACACAGTGAGTCGCAATTCCACTAATTACAATAGTCTTATTGCAATGTATTTCTAAAATTTCAGTAATCCCTGCCCTGGAGTAACACTTGCCCCAAACAAACATCTATTAATTTAAATATAGCTCCTCTTTCAACATTCTAACTGTATAACATATTTTCTATCACAAACATCCTCCTCCCACCCAACCAAGAAGGAAAAAATGGTACTGATTAGAAACTGATTCCAGCTTTAACATGTACAGATGTAGACTTAAAACAAGTCTAAAATTATCAGGCAGCATTTTAAATAATTGAGCAGTAAGATACATCATGGCTTGTGGCTTTATTCTATAATAGCATTCCAATATTCATTATTCATAATCATTACCGTGCTTACAGGCAGAATGATTTTTCCCGTCTTCCTTGTAAATTCAAAGTTTTTTTGAGCATAAAGGTAAGCAGAACATAGAGTTGAATTGTCTTATGTAACCTTCTCATTAGCGTACAGAAAAGCTGATTCTTACATGTGTTAAAGAATGAAGCTATAGCATTTTATTCAACTGAAGAATGTCTTATCCAATTATAATTTGCCTGATGCATTTCTTTTAAGAAAAACCTACATCAATTAAAAATAACATTCTCCTTTTAAGATTAAACTCTAAATTTAAAGTGTATTTTAATTCTATAAATGCTTATTTTTATACCAGGCTAATTGAAAGAGATGAATAGCACTTTATACAAAGATTTTTTCCCACATATGTGACCATAAAACAGAATATGAAAAGATTTCAGATACAATATATTCTCATTTCAGAATTTATAGAAACTACTGAAATTCTTATGTAAAATTAATTTGTTGAAGTTTATGTTTAGATATTTCTACAATTTGAAGAACATAGTTATTTTTGAAATATAGCTACATGATTGTATCCTGTTTAAATTTCTGATAAAATTCAATTTATCAAGAATTTCAAGGCGGTGAAGTTGCTTGGGATGGACTTTCCAAACCAATTTTTCTAGAATGAAATTTCATTAATAATAGTTCTCATTTACCATTAGATTGTTCAATTACCATATTATCTGGGTGTAATCTGGATCTTCCTTTTCTTGATCTCATCCTATCCAAGAAGTATAGGATATAGAGGTTAGAGAGGGTTAATTAAGAAAACAACACACTAGGTGAAGAGATAAAATTTCTATCTAAGCAGCCCTCACAATGTGATGCGACCCACCTGTTCAATTGCCTAGGAGGTTATGATAAACTTTACAGTAACATGATGATGATCATGATGATGATGATGATGATGATGATAATAATGATAAGACAATGACAGTGGAGCAGGTCAAGCGCAATGATGATGCTATATGAAACTCTTCATAGGGCAAACTGATAGAATCAGAACTCAAACACTGAGATATATCTATCAGATACCTTTCCAGATCAATTCTGACTCAAATTACAACTGTTAGTATTTGAGGATATTTAAATAAGAAACAACCTGTAAGTTCAAATCTGAACTGTTTTTGGTCTGCTGAGGGTTTTTGATTTCTCCAGCGGTAGCCCTGATGTCATTCTAGTCTTTCTAAGACTGAAGATGAAGCCCTACTACTGAAGATGAAGCTACATGACACCTGCTGGTAAAGAAGTTGGGCCAGGATGCATCCCAAGGAAAGCTTAGCACACAGAAATAAGATTGCCAGGGAAGTACAGGGGTGAGAGATTGGATAAGGACCTGAAAAGAGGGCAAAGAAAATAAAGCAAGGATAAGACCAAAGCATTTGGTTTACTACATTCTTCAGCAGCAGAGAAAAAGGATTTGTGTCAATGGGAAGAAGCTTCCAAAAGCAGATCATGACCCATTATAGTCATATTCATAGGCATTTTTGATCCCTGACTTTGTACAAATCTTGGGTTAACTCAAGGGATACAGCATAAACAGACCACAGTGCCTTCCTCGAGATGCTAAAAATAATGCACTGTGATAAGCCTTCGGAAGTGTGAGAGGAATGACAAACTCTGCCACATGGGTTTTGGAGAAAGATTCATGAAAAGATTTAACATTAAAATAAATTTCAAAGGGTATGTAGGATTTCACTTGAAAGAGAGAAAGGAATTAAAATAACATTCTATCATGTGGGCATGCTGGTACTGTAAATTTATAAGTTATGGTTAGATGCAACAAAATGCCTCAATATAGGGTTTGGTGTCAGACACCAAAATCCTAATTTGGACTCTGTTAATAATAGTGATAGTTCTATTGGGTTGGCCAAAAAGTACCTTCAGTTTTTAAGTAAAAATAAAAGACACATTTTTCATTTTCACTAAGAACTTTATTCAACAACGTATTCACCCTTTTATTCCACTACCTTCTGCCATTTTTCAGGCAACTTCATAATCCCATCTTCCCAAATCTTTTTGAGCAAAGAACTGTTCCAGGTACCTTTTACAGTCTTCCAGGGAATTGAAATTTTTTCCATTAAGAGAATTTTGTAAAGATGGAAATAAATGGAAATCCAAAGCTACAAAGTCTGGTGAATATGGAGGATGAATCAGAACTTCCCAGCCAAGCTGTAACAGTTTTTGCCTAGTCATCAAAGAAACATGCAGTCTTGCGTTATCCTGATGGAAGATTATGCGTTTTCTGTTGACTAATTCTGGACACTTTTCATCGAGTGCTGCTTTCAGTTGGTCTAATTGGGAGCAGTACTTGTTGGAATTAATCGTTTGGTTTTCTGGAAGGATCTCATAATAGGGAACTCCCTTCCAATCCCACCAAATACACAACATCACCTTCTTTGGATGAAGGCCAGCCTTTGGAGTGGTTGGTGGTGGTTCATTTCGCTTGCCCTACGATCTCTTCTATCCACATTATTGTACAGTATCCACTTTCATCGCCCATCACAATTTGTTTTAAAAACGGAATGTTTTCATTAGGTTTAAGTAGAGAATCGCCTGCAGAAATATGGTCAAGAAGGCTTTTTTTGCCTAACTTATGTGGAACCCAAATATCAAAGCAATTAACATAACCAAGCTGGTGCAAATGATTTTCAGCGCTTGATCTGGATATTTTAAGTATGTCAGCTATTTCCCTCGTGGTTTAATGTTGATTGTTCTCAATTAATGTCTCCATTTGATTGCCATCAACTTCAACTGGTCTACCTGACTGTGGAGCATCATTCAGCAAGACATCTCCAGCATGAAAATTCACAAACCACTTTTGACACGTTCAATCAGTCACAGCACCTTCTCCATACACTGCACAAATCTTTTTTTGTCTTTCAGTTGCATTTTTTACCTTTCTTGGAATAATAAAGCACAATATGCCAAAAATGTTGCTTTTCTTCTTCCATCTTCAGTATTAAAATCGCTACACAAAAATTCACCAATTTTGATGTCTTTTTTAAAATGTACGCTGATATGACAGCTGTCACAATACGATCTAACAAAAATGTTTCAAATTAAGTTAAAGGCAACTAAGTGCTACTAAAACCATCTCACGGAAAAAAAACGAACGAAACTTTTGGCTAACCCAATACTTTTCTATACTTGGGGACAATAACATTTATTTCATAGAGCTAGAGTGAGGATTCAGTGACATAATACAAAGTGCTTAGCACATTGCCTGCCACATATAAAAGACTTAATGTACCATCCCCATTAATACAAGCACCATAACCATTTAGTAAATTCAACAATTATTTAATATAATGATCATACACTCAGACTCAGTAATCCCTTCTCTGGAAATCTTCCCAATGAATTTAATCAAAACATTGAAAATGTAACAATATGCATAAAGGTAATCATCTTAGTGAAACAACTGAAAGCAACCTAAGTGCCCCAAATTGGTAAAAGCCAAGTACTGCATGGAATAGTTGCCCAAGTGAGCTGTATTTACCCAAGACACCTAAAATTATACTTATAAAATTATGTACTATATGGGAAATATTTAGGATGCAGTGTTATACTACAAAAATAGTATTCAAAATATATGCTTTATTATTGTAGGAATCGAAAAATATACATTGAAAATGATTTGGAAGAAACTATTGCCCAACATTAATGATAATTATGCTACTGTGATGATATTAATGTGCACCTTCTTTTTCTTTTGCTTGATTCAAAATAGGCTTTACAATATGGTTATACTGCATTTATAAGTGCAAATGAAGCATTTGGGATGTGCTGACCTGTATCATCTCCCAGTCAAATGAGGGTGTTTATGATGATGTCAGATGACCCATGTCAAAGATGCTGTACAGGATGGCCTGTGAACCAAATCCATCTAGTCGCCTGTCTGTGCAGCCCAGGAGATCAGAGGGATCTTTACATATTTAACTAGTTGGAGAAAAATCAAAATAATAATAATATTCATGACGTGACAGCTATATGAAATTCAAATTTCAATGTCGATAAATAACGTTTTATGGAACACAAGCGTTTATATGGCTGCCTTTGCCCAACGATGGCAGGTAAGTAACTGAAACAAAGATCATATGGCCTACAAAGCCTAAAGTAGTTTCAGTCAGCTCTTTTCAGAAAACGTTTGCTGACTCCTGCTATAGGGATCACTTTAACTGAAAACTGATTGAAGTCAAATACCCCTATTCAGTCTTAAGGTTCCTTCTAACCTAAAGGTTCTCCTACTCTCTGATAGCTGTCGTCATATAAACAGCAGATGAGAAACCATGGACTTTGAAACAGCAATATAAATTAGACACCCAAAGAGCTCCAAACAGCCAGCAACAAGGAGACTGGCTACAAATAAGGTGGGAACACAAGAAGGGTTAGAGAACAAGTAGCAAAAATAGATCTTGATCCTGAAGCTTCTTTCTTTCCCATCCTCCTGTGTTGTTACTCTTCAAGGACCTTAGGGTGGGCACTTTTAGACTGAACCTAATGGAATTGCTGTTTTTGTAGGTCAAAACCCACCAAACACTGGCAGTTTCATACAGTGCAAGTAAACTTTGGGGATAAAACAAGCAAAAGCAAATTCTGACTAATGCAATCCAGCCAAAATAACTACTGATTTAGAAATAGAGTAAATTATCTGATATAAGGAAAATTTAATGAAAGTTAGGTACTCTAGTTAGAAAATGTTTAAAAATGTTTTGTATTCCACAGCGCAGATGAGATACTTTCTTTTGACATTTGAAGGGTTTATATATGCATTTTACTGAATTTTCTATCTCACAAATAGTTCAATGTGAATTTGATTATTTAAAAGTTCGCTTGATAGGCTGGTTAAAAAAAGATAAACAATTTTGATCACAAAAGGAAATAAATTTATTTTATTTTTTCAAAACTAAATACAGGGGATCTGCTCTTTAGGTCTAGAGGTAGAAATTAGGGAAGTAGGTGAGATAAATGTGGGCTGTTTTTAAAAGGTTATCTGTATGTATTATAAATCAAGAAAAGGTGAGAAATCTTGAACTGTAATTGAAGTAGAACCTTAGAAAGATTAATTTTTGCTAAAAAAAAAAGGCAGCAAAAGTATGTGATATTGAGCAGGACATAAAGCAACTTCCTTTGTTGCAAATCATTTTTGATCTGAAACCCAGGAATACTTTCATGATTATTTGAAAAAATTCAATAACGAATAGCTGGAATTGTGCATAACACACCAAAAAATGAACGTATCCTAGTTAAGAGGGAATTAATTTTGCAAAACAGGGCAAACAAAACTGTGTAACTAAGCTCAAAACATTCCAATCATTGCAAATCTGATTCCATCTGGAATTTCACCAGTAACAGGTCATAAGAATATAGTACTGTTTGATATTCTCCTTCAGCCCATGATGAGGATTCAACGGACCTATTATCTTATCATCTCTGCCTTGTTTTTCCTTACTCTTGCCAGGAGTAAGAGTTTGCTCCTGGTCCATTCTTTCTACATTTCCTCCAGACTCACAATACATATTCCTGAGATTACCAGTAAAAAATAATAATAAAAACTGTCACCTGTCACCACAGAATAAGAAACAGAAAAAAAACTTCAAAGAAAAATGTTAATCCTCCCATTAAGATATCCCATAATGATGTTCCAGCAAATACACAATAATTTGTTTCAATTTTAGGTTGACATTAGTTTTAATGCTAAAAATCTAAATGTATACATTAAATGAATGAGAGTCCCAGTATAGATTTTATCATCAAAGAAAATGTCTATCATTTTTATGTGCAGAAGAGTTATATAAATTTGTAAGTCAAATGTTATCTTGGTTATAAAAATACAACCACTGCAGTGCTGTTTTTTCACAATTACTGGTCCAATTATAGTAATCAGACAGGTGAATCAAATCTAAGAAAGAGATTCAATGGCCCAGTTTCTAAATAGAATTTAGAAAGATGACCTCTAGACTTTTTATTTAATGAGGCCAGGATCACTTTCCATCCCCCCTCCCGAAACTAAACACACACACACACACACACATGCACGCACACACGCCAAGTTTAATATACTGGATAAAACATGGAAAACTAATATGTAGAAGACTCCATAGATATTCAAGACTAGGAGGACCTATGTTAGATATCACTGCGAAAATGTTGTTTTTTAATGTTATTTAACGTATATTTCTTACTGTTAATCCTCTTTTTTTTTGAAGATGGAAAGTTTTCAATTCATTTCACATACTTCAGAAAAGCACCATTTGTTTTACAACCAGAAAATTAGTTTGCTGCACCAGGCCCTCCAATAAATTACTCATTTGATGATAACACTGATAATCTGTGAGCCTGTTTTTTCCCTCTCTCTAGAAAAGTCTAGTTTTTCCAAATCACTGGTTAGATAGTAAATATTAAGAATTGTTTTAAAGAAGAAAGACTTGAACATTTTAATGCCTGCCTGAAGTAAGGGAGAACCTTAGGAGTTCATTTCAAACCAGAGCTTAGCTTGCCAGGCAGAGAATGCAACAGTTCATGCTTTGGCCTTAACGGCAGCGGGCCCTGCTTTCAAAGTTCAAAATAATAATTGCTTTTGGACCCATTCCTTTCATCAAGTGTATAAAAATTTCTTCATCTATATTCCATTTGGCCCCAAATAACTGAACTGGCTTATTTTTATAAATTTGTGAATCCAACCGTAAATGTAATCAAGGAACGAGGGCCCACGGAAATCTCTAGCCCTGGCCTAGTGTTTTCAAAGTGATATGAAGTCCTGAGCTCCTGTAGGTGGGGGCAATTCAGCCCAGCGTGATGGGTGATCTGCATGTAAATAACCCAACCACTCCAGCTTGCAAAGAGAGTAAGTTCTGTTGCTCCTTTGGCGGGCCCGTTGGCTCAGTGTGTACACTGACACAACACGCTTGACTTCTGAAAAACTGTAGCTTCCATTTAAAAAAAGGAATAAGAACATCCAAACCCATTTCTCAATGGCACACCCGATTTTAAAATATGCTGAAGCTAAGGCGGAGGTGAAATATCTTTTGAGTTTATTCTGTAGACAGAATTCCTTTTCTACATTCTGTGGGCATGTGCGAGGTCTAATTCTCGGGAGAGTGCATTATGCAGTTGGCAGGCTGACACTTTTCTTTTAGATGTTAACTATCTCACACAGAAACAAAACTCAACTATTTAAAATTAATTTGCACTCGACATCATCTTTTAAAGGCATTAAGGAAAAAAGGGGGTTTTCACTTAAAAATTACTAAAATTTAGAAATAAAGCGTCACCAAGATTCAGTACAAATGCTACCAACTGGTACTACAGATAACTCTTTGGTAGGACATCATTTACATAGACATAAATATATAGTTATAATTATAAAGGGCCATAGGATACCACTTTCCAGAGTGCTATCTACTTGTCTTTCTTTCCATAATAAACAATTTTGAATCTATCTTTAGGTTCACAATTTTCATCTTCAAAAGAAGAAGAAAACACATTGTAAAATTCCATTTGCAAGCTCGAGAAACCAAGAAAGCTTCAGAAAATTCAGAAATGTAGAACAATAAGAGAGGATGTGACTTTAATATAGTAAAGGCACGATCAAAACATCACTGGCAAGATTTAGTTAAGATCACAGAATAAACTGACAGAAATGAAGCAGCATGGCTCAAAAATTCATCAGTTAAAAATAAAAGACGGCAAAAGACCCAGCACTGCCAACACAGTATTGAAGAACAACATTGAACAACTGATGCTACCTGGCTTCAAGACTTACTGTAAAGCTACAGTAGTCAAGACAGTGTGGTATGGGTAAAAGAACAGACAAACAGATCACTGGAATGGAACAGAGAGCCCAGACATAGATCCACATAAATATATGTCAACTGATCTTCGTTTGAAAAGGAACAAAGGTAATACAATGGAGCAAAGTCTTTTCGACAAATGATGCTGGAACAACTCAACTGGACATTCACATGCAAAACAATAAATCTACATGCAGGGCTTACACCATTCACAAAAAGTAACTCAAAATGGATCACAGACCTAAATACAAAATGCAGAACATAAGACCCCTAGAGGATAATGTAGGAGAAAACCTAGGTGACCTTAGGCATGGCGACAGCTTTTAGCTACAACACTAACAGCATGATACATGAAAGAAATAACTGATAAGCTAGACGTCATTAAAATTAAAAACTTCTTCTTTGTGAAAGAAAATGTCAAGAGAATGAGAAGACAAGTCACTGACTAGATGAAAATACTTGCAAAACACATATGATAAAAGACTCTTAAAACTCAATACTAGGAAAAGAAAACAACCTAATTTTAAAATGGGCCAGATACCTTAACAGACATCTCACCGAAGAAGATATACAGTTGTTAAATAAGCAAAAAGATGTTCCATGTCATATGTCATCAGAGAAATACAAATTAAAACAAGGATGAGATACCATTACACACTTAACAGAACGGTCAAAATCCAAAAGGCTGACAGCACCGAATGTGAAATGACAAGAACTCTCATTCATTGCTGGCAGGGGCGGCGGCGGGGGGGAAATGCAAAATGGTACGGCCACTTTGTTCTTACAAAACTAAACACACTCTTACCAATCCAGTAATCTCACCCCTTGGTATTTACTCAAAGGAGCTGAAAACTTATGTCCATACAAAAACCTGCACATCACGTTTACAGCAGCTTTATTCAGAATTGCCAAAACTTGGAAGCAAACAAGATGTCCTTCAATAGATGAATAGATAAATAAGCTGCGGTATGTCCAGACAATGGAATATTATTCAGTGCTAAAAATAAATGAGCTATCATGGAGAAAACTTGTATACATATTATCAAGTGAAGGAAGCCAGTCTGAAAAGGCTACATACAGTATAACCCCAACTACATGACATTCTAGAAACAGCAAAGGCAAAACTAGGGAGACAGTAAAAAGACCAATGGTTGCCGGGGGCTGGGGGCTGGGGTGCTGCAGGGATAAACAGGCAGAGCATAGAGGATGTTTAGGACAATGAAAATACTTTGTATGATACTATAATGATGACTATATGTCATTATACATTTGACCAAACCCACAGAATGTACAGCACCAAGAATGAACCCTCATATAAACTACGGACTTTGGGCAATTATGATGGCAAATATAGGTTCACCAATTCCAACAAATGTGCAACTCTGGTGGGGGATGCTAATAATGGGGGAGGCTGTGCATATATGGAGGCCCAGGAGTATATGGGAACTCTCTCTACCTTCCTCTCAGTTTTGCTGTGAACTTAAAACTGCTCTAAAATCATTAAGTCTTCAAAAATTAAGAAAGAAAAGAAGGTTGTTTGATTAGATTAAGTCAGCTTAATACCTCAGATTTACTATTAGTTTGTTATTAGGACAAGAAATGCATCTATTATTATTTCTAAATAAGATATGGATTTTGATAAAAATAAAGGCTTTTGCTTTGGTAATTCTAAAAATAACCTACATTCCAAACTTTTCCTATTACAACATGTGTCATTCTGACATAAGGTAAACTTTTACTTCCATGTAATTAAAGAATAATAGGATCTATGGTATGTGAATTAGATCTCAGTAAAACTGTTGCTAAAAACAAATAAATAAACAGGGGGAAAGAAGAAGAACAGGGTCTGTTTTTCTAGGAAAAATAAATCAGGGCTAATGAAAATCAATATGTGAAGGTAAGCCTATGAGATTTCCAAAAGGGAACTGTATGAGGGAAATTACATGTTTTATAAATTATCATGTTAATCATTCAACTACTCGAAGCCTCTCATTGGTATTGAATGGAATTAAATAAATGGAATTAATAAATTATATCTGACTATGTAAAAATGAATCTTACATCTTACTATGTAAAGATGAATGTTACATATCTGTAGTTTATTAACTGAGCAGCTTCTGAATAAAAGATTCCAACTCGCTAAATTTTCATACCATATAAATATTTTAAATACAATAAAATATACATCAACTTATTTAACCTTCTCTTTTACATTATTTTCACATAAGCATTCAGGGATGTGTTATTTGGTGGGTTCAGTTTAATTTTTAAAATATATTTTAATGGGCTTTTTTTGAGTCACTGGAGCCCTGGAGACTCATTTAAAAGAAAATCTCTCAAATACTGGACCTGCATATTATTGATTTTATGAATCAGTCATGAGCAAGAATGAAAGGGGATACCTTTTTAGGGGATTTTTGAAATAAATCACTAATTTCAATTTTTAGGGGATTTTTGAAATAAATCACTAATTTCAATTTTGAAAATAAGCGACAAGTCCTGTAAATAATGACAAGTGTTATGCACAGTAGTTGTACAATTGGATGCTAAAAGCTAAAATAGTTTTCAAGGTAGTACAAAAAGAGTAAGTCATTACATTCTGTTGCTTTATTCTGTTTTCACTGCCCAGTGATCTTTTGAATGTGCCTATAATGGGAAGTGGTGATATTGAGATTTTTAAGAAATATATATTTGATCATTCAGGTATATATTTCTCATATATATTTGGTCTTTGTCCATAGGTCGTGGCTCACGACTCCCAAAATCCTTGGAATTTCCTAAGTGATGAGAGTGATAAAGGCGTCTTTGGTTAGGTGAATGACGTGACTTCTTTTGGAAGCATTTAAGAATGAGGGCTGGTTGCCAAGAACATCAACCATGTGATCAGACGGTTGGAACCTTCAGTCCCATCCGTGACCTCTGGGGAGGGAAGAGGGGCTGGAGATTGAGTTCACTCACCAATGGTCTATGATTTTATCAGTCATGCTTATGTAAGGAAGCTTCCACAAAAACCTGAAAGGACAGGGTTTTGGGTTGATGAGCATGTGGAGATCTGGGGTGAGTGACATGCCCGGAGAGAACATGGAAGCTCTGCACCCTTTCCCCATACCTTGCCCTGTGCATCTCTTCCATCTGGCTATTCCTCAGTTATATCCTTTTATAATAAACCAGTGATAACCAGTAAGTAACATGTTTCTCTGAGTTCTCTGAGCCGTTCTAGTAGATTAGTCGAAGCTGAGGAGAGAGTCTTGGGAACCTCTAATTTACAGCCAATCCGTTAGAAGCACAGGTAACAATCTGGGCTCATGACTGGCATCTGAAGGCGGGGAGCACAGACTTGTGGGACTAAACCATTAACCTATGGAATCTGATGCTACCTTCGGGAGGACAGTGGAAGAATTGCGTTGAATTCTCAGACACTCTTGCTGATGTATGAGAACTGCTTGTTGGTGTGGGGGAAGCCTTCACCACAAGTTGGAAATTGGGTGCTCAGAACAACAAAAAGAGAAGTGAAACAGACTTCTTCTTCATACTTTCAAGGGTGCCCGACTAAATTCTAATAAATGTGTCTCAAACTCCTTGTCTTTATCTGAGGATAGCTGAATTCTAAATTCTAATAAGTGTGTCTCAAACTCCTTGTCTTTATCTGAGGGTAGCTGAAGCGTAGAGTTTATAGATTATTCTCATCTATCCATTACATTGTTCAGATACCTATGATGCAATCACTGTGAACCATCCCCCTCCCCGCCCCCTCCCCCCAATACATGATGCAGCAGCACTGGGGTTGAGAATAAAGCCAGACCTGGTTCTAAATTCAGATGCTGCCATTTACTAAATGGATGACTGGCAAGTTATTTCATCACTTTAAACTGCATTTTCTTCAACTGTACAACAGAACCTCTTCTCATGGTGGTGTTGTGAGGATTGAATGGTGGAAAAAAAAAATGAACCAAAAGTATTTAGCAGAGAGAGCATTCACTAAGTGTTCCTTTTTATTGACATTTTTCACATTATGCCAAGGAGTTGATTGCTATAGGAAAATGAGCTGTTAGCGTAAAACCAACATTATTTTCCTTTCTCCAAAGTTAGCAGCATCTTAATGTTCTAAAAATATTTCAAATACATTTTTGGTATAACATCACCTAGATATAAGCCAAGGTTTTATTTATTTGGGGGAAATTGTTTTCTGTAGTGGCTTCTAAAGGCATGTTTCGAGTCACTCTGTGCAGGTCAAAAGCAACAGTGAAAACCATATCCTGTGTCCGATCAGACCAATATTCAGGCTAGGATGAAATAGGTGTTTTCTTCTTTTTCCTCCTCTTAACACAGCTCTCATTTCCTGGTAGATCAGTGAGACAATGAAGCACTCAAGAAAATTTTCAGCAATTGAAACTATAATTGCAAAACAACTAAAATGTCTAAAGTGTCTGGTACTTGGCTGAATTTCCCTTTTTCTCATTTCTTTTCAGATTTGTTATCCTTAGAGGTTCTACTATATATATATATATATATATATATATATATAGTTATTCAGTTAATTCCAATAGGGTTAGAGGTTCACAGAGAATATTTAGAAAATGAGCATATATTCATTCTGTCAATATAAATGCTTGGAATTAGGACTGAGGATCTAAACAGCATGAGAGGAATTTTCTTCTTCCTCTTTTTTTTTTTTGTTTTTGTTTTTTTTTTTTCAGTACGCGGGTCTCTCACTGTTGTGGCCTCTCCCGTTGCGGAGCACAGGCTCCAGACGCGCAGGCTCAGCGGTCATGGCTCACGGGCCCAGCCGCTCCGTGGCATGTGGGATCTTCCCGGACCGGGGCATGAACCCCTGTCCCTTGTATCGGCAGGCGGACTCTCAACCGCTGCGCCACCAGGGAAGCCCTTCTTCTTCCTCTTTTAAAAGCAATTTACAAAAGATTTTGTACTGTCAAAAGGCAGACTAATAAGCCCAGACTGTGAAATCCTCGTTTATGAGAAAAGCAGAGATATCAGAGTGGACATTTTTCTGAGGTGCCGTATGTAACTTGAAGGATAGAGAAATCAAACCCACAATTGGTAGCCTCTTTAGATTTATACTTTTTTCTAAAACCTGGACCAAAGTGGCAAAAATCCTGTTGTGTTTCCCTGGTCAGGCTTGGAAATCCTCAAAGGTTTAAAACTTGCTGACTGCTAAATTATCTGATTTCACTTAACCTCCAATCCACTTCTGTGCCAAAGAATGGTCTTTAAATGCATCTGCATAATACAGAGAAGAGAGAAAATGCCAGCTGTGGACTTCACGCATCTGTCTACATATCTAACCACTGATGGTATTGACATGACAATTAAAGAAGCTGTGCCAATTCAGCTGAAAAATTAGGGAGCTACAAGTCACTTCTATTCCAGAATTACTTTTTAATCATTTAATTATGCTTTTCCTAATTCAGGAATGGTGAGCGTAGGTGGACATCTCTTCTGTTTAAGTATGTAAATTGTGATTATAATAATTAAAGGAAAAATGGTTCAAACTTTTCATTCATGTAAGAATGACTTTTACTTGCCAAGTATGAGCATATCTCAACATTTTCAATAGTTTACAATGCTGATTTCCTTAGAGTTCTATCTAGAAATAAATTAACAAATGCATATACCAATAAAACAAGAATTCTGCTTCCTGTAGTGGTGGACTAGATAATTCAGAACAATCTTCCGACTGAGAATCTCTATCAAAAAAAGAATACAACTTAAAAACAACTCTGCCTGAAGGCAATGAAAAGGTAAAAAAAAGAATGAAGAATTCCTAGGAAATAGGAAAAAATTAGGCAAAGGGAAGTGATGATCCTAGAATTTAGGGCCCATTTTACTCCATGGGACTGGTTCTTTTCAATGTGAAGAGACTGAGAGCCCCTGAGGGTGATCCTGCAGTGGACAGCCTTGATGGACAAAGGCTACAAGGATGTGTGTCTAAGACCAGTGAACAGACTGTTGGGGGAGCCCTGGTAAACCTGCTACTTTGGGATTATAGACAAATAGATATAGATATATAGATATATATGTATAGATATAGATGCTATAGTCAATGAGCAAGGGTAAACCAGAAGTATGCAGAAGTATGTATTGAAGTTCAGTGTTTAGTTATCTCAATCTCTGCTGAAAGGGCTCTTACAGCAGAAGCAATGTGAATTCTCTTTGGAGAAAGATAACATCTTCCTAGGTCTCAATGTGCTTTCTTAAACATTTTTGCAGATATGATGTCCAGTTCACCATAAGAGCATTCAGCAAAGTATGGTCAGAAGAAGCTGACATTTATTTAATAAAAGTTATTTACTAAAAGGCTGCAAGATGCATTACACTGATTAGTTAAATGTTAAAAGCTTTTACCTTGCCACTGAAACAAGGCAAGAGGTCCTGTATTGTCCTTCCTATACAATGCTATTCTGCACAGTTACTAGACTTTGGCATTATTGGCATTAGAGGTCTGGCAGTCTTTGTTGTGGAGGGTTGTCCTCTGCATTGTAGATATTTAGCAACATACCTAGCTTCTATCCCTTGATGCTGGTAGGATCTTTCAGTCGTGAAAATCAAAAATGTCTACACATTGTCAAATCTCTTCTAGGGGGCTAAATTGCCCTGAGTTGAGAACTAGTGCTCTACGGGAAGGTCCAGCTGGTAAAATAAGGCAAAAAGAGAGAACGAGACAAAGAAAGAGAGAGAAAAAGAAAGTCAGGAAGGAGGGAAGGAGGGAGGGAGGGAGAGAGGAAGGAAGGAAGGAAGGAAGGAGGGAAGGAAGGAAAAGGAAAGGAAATAAGGGAGGAAGGGGAGAGACGGGGAGGGATAGGGGAAGAGGGGGGGGAGAGAGAGAGAGAGAGAGAGTGTGCAAGCGCACAAGCTTGAAAACTCCAGAATAAATTTAATGCAAGATGGGCAAGACTTCTACACAGAAAACTATAAAATATTTAGAAAATGTAAAGAAGAGCTAGTAAATATTAAAGTCTTAGAACACTTAAGTGCTCTACATTGTGAAAATCAGCTTACTAAATATTGTATCAAGTACTGGAATATTTGAAAATTGAGTATTGTAAAGTACTGAAATACTCTACACTAAAATATCATGTCTCCTCAAATTGATCAATAGATTCAATACACAAAGACAACCAATGAATGTAAAAAGGGAGAAAGGGTCTAAATAGTCATATCAAGAAAGATACCAAATGGTCAATAAATATATAAAACAGTGGCTGCCCTCATTAGTTACCAAGGAAATCCATATTGAAACTCGAATGAAATAAAACCAGTACCTACCCTTAAGAAAAGCTAAAATTAAAATGACTGAAAGTGTTTACTAGAATGCAGAGTAATAGCAACTCTCATAAACACTGGGTGAGAGTATAAATTGATAAAACCACTTTGGCAAACAGGTTGACTTTATCTACTGAGGCTGAAAATGTACAATTCCACATCTAGATACATACCCAACAGGTAAGCATGTGCTTGTGAATCGAAACAGACATGTCCAAGTTTGTCCAAGAACATAAGAGCTAGAAACAGGAAATAATCCAAATATTTGTCATCGCTAGAATGGATAAGTAAATTATGGTATCTTGATACCATGGAACACTAAATATGAATAAAATGAGCAAACTACAGCTATGCAAAAACATGGATGACTCTTCTAAACATAACACCCAGAGAAAAGGCTACACACAAGAGGATACATACTGTGTGATTCCATTTATGTATAGCTCAAAAACAAGAACTAAACTATAACATTTGGAGATGCTTGCTTAGGAAGTAAAACTCTAATGAAAAGTAAGGAAGTGGTTTCAGTACAATTCAAGATAGTGTCTTCCTTTGGTGGGACAGAGAGGTAAAGCAACTAGGAAAGTCATGATGGGGCTCCTTGGGCAGATGGTGATGTTCTGTTCCTTGAACTGAAGGAGTCAAATGCAAATACATTGAGCTGCTCGGGGTGTGTACGTGTACGTGAGCACGGTTCTGTGTGAATCTTTATTTCACTATAGAAAAGATATAAAATAAAGCAGATAAGCAAAATGCCATGGCTATAAAGTTTCTAAATCTCTGAAAATTACTTTGAGTTTTACACTTAATTTCTTTTGCTTTGATGCATTACTCCTTTAATGATTATCTACTTGAGGATAGTAAGGGGAAAAAAAACAGATAAGAAGTGACAGGGGATAGTAAGATTAATATAAATAAGCAACCCAAAACAAAAATAAAAAAATCAAACCCAGAAATAAAAGATTAAATAAAACAACAGGTTAAATACACGTTAGGCATAAATAATAGGAAAATCATAACCCTCACTCCTACCTAGATTATTTTCTTCCAAGTCTACCTACCTGAGCATGAGCCACCATCTAAAACTTTATGGCATCATGAGCCAGAAAGTCTCTCTTAAATCATGAATATTCATCTTTGGGAAGTAACACACAGTCACCTATAAACTCTTTAATTTCTTTATCATATTAGCTAGTCAACTAGCAATACCTACTAAGGAAGTTCTGATTGAGAAGGAAAAGACAAACTTTAGTATAAACTTTGAGGTTAGGAATCATGTCTTCCCTTTTGTCCCCCAGATTTCCATCTTGGATTACAGTGTGAAGCAAAGATTATAAGGGTAAGAGGGTATCAAATCCAATTCTGCTCTCTCTAGGATAGTCATTTAAACTTTTCCAGACTAGAGTTCAGTGTTGAACAAAAGATCTTTTTAGACAGGCCAGGACAATGGGGCCATTTTAAGAGCACACAAGATGGTAGAAGTGAGATGAAAGAGTCTTCTATCATACAAGACGTTTAGCAGGTAAATGGCTCTCTGTGGCTGTTCTTCAACATGCCTTAGTATCTCCTTCTGTTCTTGGCACAATCTTTTATCTTTTTTCAAGGTTGGAGACTTTTTCTTTTACGTTCAGAGCAAAGCCTGAAGGATGTCTTCACTAGACATTCTAGAATAATTACTTCCTCTTGACTACCAGGTGGCCAACCCATATAAGACTTACATTCAAGTCAACACCCACTGAACAGATTCTTAAAGTAAATGAAAGTACATCCCAGCCCTGGAGACAATGATGTGTCCAGAGTCCCAGCAAACAGTGAGATGCCAGTACCAGGCAAGCAAATGTGTCCAGTGAGCAGGCAAGAAGCCGGCGCATGGCGGACGTTAGGAGCGGGACATTTCACTCTGTATTTTGCAGATGGCAAAATGTGCCAAGAAGCTATATGTCCTGATCTAAGAATCTAGCTTAGGCCGCAATGGAAAATAAGACACTTCCTTTGAGTTTAACCCATCAAGCCCAACTGCCAAAAAGTTCAATAGAGAGAAATAGAAAATAATCTAATCTGTCAGGGATTTTATTAGCTTCCCTTAAGCGATATCTGAGGGCTCTGATATACCCATGAAACCGCCACAGTCAAATAAAATAAAATTGACAATTGAGGAAAGCCAGGCTAGAGTTTCAGACAGCCATTCTGCCTCTGCTTCTAAGATTCCCCTCTCATCTCAGGTCATAGGGAGGTGTGAAAGAAGGCAAGCAGACAAAATGCCTCAGGCAGCCCTCGCAAATAAAGAGGGACTAAAGAGGACATTCAAAAGTTGGTCACTTCATGACCTTTTTTTTTTTTTTTCCTTAGATTCCATATATATGTGTTAGCGTACGGTATTTGTTTTTCTCTTTTTGACTTACTTCACTCTGTATGACAGACTCTAGGTCCATCCACCTCACTACAAATATCTCAATTTTGTTTCTTTTTATGGCTGAGTAATATTCCATTGTATATATGTGCCAAAAAAAAAGGTCATGAAGAACCTAGGGGTAAGATGGGAATAAAGACACAGACCTACTAGAGAATGGACTTGAAGATATGGGGAGGGGAAACAGTAAGCTGTGACAAGGTGAGACAGTGGCATGGACATATATACACTACCAAACGTAAAATAGATAGCTAGTGGGAAGCAGCCGCATAGCACAGGGAGATCAGCTCGGTGCTTTGTGACCACCTAGAGGGGTGGGATAGAGAGGGTGGGAGGGAGGGAGACGCAAGAGGAAAGAGATATGGGAACATATGTATAACTGATTCACTTTGTTATAAAGCAGAAACTAACACACCATTGTAAAGCAATTATACTCCAATAAAGATGTTTAAAAAAAAAAAGAAAAAAAAGTTGGTCACACTAGAATGATTCTTTCAGGCAGTCGTGATGGAAGAAAGCGAGGCTGTGAGAGCACAAATTGTCAGAGCCTGATAAGAAAACAACCTATTACCTGCAAAAAATGCAGTTTATTTCCCAGGCCCTGGAGACACCTTATAAAAATGGGATGTACAGGAGGAAGGGGAGCAGAAAGGTGGATGAAATCAGGTAACTTACTTTATAAGATGCATAGCTTGTCATGGTTTTGATGAAGTTAGAGTATAAATAATTTCACAACCCTAAAATAATCCACTTATCACAAATATAAGTATTTATCTCTTTTAAATTGGACCTTAACTGTGTAGTCTGAAATCTGATTATTTAACTATACACGAATAAATAAACACACATATCCTTTCCTGGTACTAGGGCCCATGACAAAGCCAGGGACATAAGACAGAAGCAAAATTTGTAGATTCTGAGCTGGGTATTCTGGGAATAGAATCTTTTTTTTTTTTTTTTTAATAAATTTATTTATTTATTTTTGGCTGAGTTGGGTTTTCGTTGCTGCATGTGGGCTTTCTCTAGTTGCGGCGAGCGGAGCTTACTCTTCGTTGCAGCGTGCGGGCTTCTCATTGCTGTGGCTTCTCTTACTGAGGAGCACGAGCTCTAGGTGCACGGGCTGCAGTAGTTGTGGCGCGCAGGTGCATGGGCTTAGCTGCTCTGCGGCATGTGGGATCTTCCCAGACCAGGGCTCAAACCTGTGTCCCCTGCATTGGCAGGTGGATTCTTAACCACTGAGCCACCAGAGAAGCCCCTGGGGATAGGATCTTTAGACACAGATAAACTCAGAAAACAAGTGGCCCTTGGAGTAGCATGAGAACTTGTACATTTTCAGTTGCCAATAACAGTAGCTTCCAGCTCCTGGAATCAAATCCAAGCACCCCAGGAATGCACCTGACTTTCTTTACTAAGGAAGTTCAAATTGCTTGTTATGGAACTTCTTCTGTGGCAGGAAATGGCATCAGAGGGGACCCATTTCCCTCATACATAAAACATTTCAGTTACAGCTTCTTCTCACTCTATTTCTCTAAGATCTGGAATTCTAAGAATGCCAGTTAATACATGAACACATTTAATTTACAGTCTCCAAATGATACCATTTCTTAGCACAGTATTTAAAATTATGATTGCTAACCCATTAAATGCATGCATGAAAACCAGAATGCATTTACATAATCATAGATGGGAATTAATTTATCTGTCCTTTGTCTACTCCCATGTGGTGTATTCATTTTGTGTGAGAAGGTTAAATTGAATTTTCATAGAACATCCCTAGGAGGTTTCACAAACAGGAGCTCTAAATGATAAATAACCTACTTCTACCTATGAAACACTCAGGCCCCAGGTAGCATGATGACTTAAAAGCAGTGGACTGCGAGACAAAAGAGAAGGTTCTAGAACAAACTGCATCTCACTCACTTGTTAATTAGTTCCTAACTCTGGACTGCTATGTGACCTTCAAGGATACTTCTACTTCTCACATACTCAACTACTATGTAGACTGGTAGAAACATTGCTCCAGTGATGCATGTTCTCTTTACAGGATCACCAGAAAATCAAGTAGGCATGCCTAAAAAAAAAATATCTGAGAAATAATGTAACCCAGAGTCAAAGTTCTATGGCTTTTACAGGACATAAGTGCCTATTCTGTATCTGCAGCTCTTCTAGATTGGTACCGTGCTGAGCCACACTGGAGCCTGAAGCCAGAGAAAAAAATTGGTAAAACCAATTGACTTTATTTAAAATTGTGATATCTTGTTTGTCATGTGTTTTATTGCATTAATTTTGATATAAAAATTATTGCATTAAAATACTGCCTGGATTACTAAGTGCTTTGGAGCCCAGGCTAGAGCCTTACCTTCCTCATCCTAGTTCCAGCCCTGTTCCTAGATCATTCCTCTAAGCCCACCTGCATTGGTCCAGTTGATACACAGGCAAATAAATCAACACACTCACACGTTTAACATTCCCCTATTTGAGGATATCTGGGTTCAAACTGTGGCAGAGGAAATGAGCTACTTAATAAGCATTTGGTCAGAACCTACTGTCTTTTAATACTGTCCAAGGAGTAGTAGGAGATATAACTTCTCTAACGCAGAAGACGGATAATCCTTTCATTCTATGAAAGCACACCAGAAGTGATTTTGGGGACAGCTGATTTATGATGAGTTATGAGAATACAACTTTACCACAACTATGGGCTTCAGATTTGCATAGAGTCATGGCATATTATTTTAATTATGTGTGACTATTTTGGTTTATTTCAAGGAACAGATATTCACCCTAAACAGACACCAAATATACTGCTTTAGATCACACCTCAGTTTCCACTCCCTCATGGTCCCTCTTCTTTCCTGAATCCTTTCGAATGCCCTCAAGGTTCTGCTATCATGGACTGCAGAGGGTGTGTAGCTTGGTTCCATCTCTCACTGGTAGAATCTTGGTCTGCGTTTCTAGTTCAGGTTATGATCACATACTTATTTCAGGCTCTATGCCTCTTGTGTTCTTGTATTCAGCATGGTGATGAGCCCAGGTTATTTCTCAGTTAAGAAATCGATGAATGAATGAATGAATACATGAGTGAATGAATGAATAAATATGAAGATAATTTACAAAACTGTGAGCAAATCATCCCTAAGTAACTAACCCTAAGCATTACACGCTTTTCAAAATTCTCTCCAAAATTTAATTTTCTCCTTGAGTAGTAAGGATAAAACAAAATAATCCAGGCAATTTAGGAAATATGTAGATAACTTGGGAAAATATTACAGAAAGGCAGCCTTACAGTTTATGATTTGAAATCCTAAGGGGATCTTCATGGAATCCTTGGGTGTTGTGTACTATAATAATCCATTCTGAAGACCCTAAAGCAGACTAAAGAGTCTAAGAACCTGGAACAGGAAACAGGTTAAAGTGTACATGAAAATTATTATTTGGGTCAGCAGTGAATGGATTAATCTGGTGCCCATATGCCCATCGCATTGAATAAGCCAGGAAAATAGACACGGTCTGACCTTTAGATTTCATTGCACCATAATTAACTTTAAAAATCAGCTAAGCAGACTGTCTAAGGGAGGAAAGCTTACTCACTCACAAGGATACAGCTTGAATATTAAGCTAGAAGCACACACACTTTTAAAAATTAGGCAGAGGTCTTTTAATATGATGTACAGAGAGCTTTGTAGAGTTTGAAAATGGATTTCACAAAATTACCAGATCTCAGACTCTCTAAGGAATAAAAATACATGGGATGATCACTTATATCGCTTAAAAATGCTTTTGAAAATAGCAATGTGTCCCTAAAAATGGCTTATAACAACCAGCTCACTTTAAAAGATATCATAAACTTTATATAGATATATATTTTAATGAAGTAGAAAAGAACTCACTAAATAGAATTACTCTGAAAAAAGGAAGCTGCCTAGTTACAATCATTCTATTTTTTGTCTGGGTTTCCAATAAGAGCATTAGGATCTGACTTTACGATGAAACAGTTTCAGAGTCATAGGCCAATTCCACAATTTGCACAGCCTTCGGTGATAATGAGCATGGCCTCTATTAATGCAAAAACCTACAAATCAAGGTGTGGGAGTCTTTAAACTCTCCTGAGAGATCCACCTTAATGCAGGACCTGCCTAAATCCCTGAGTCTGTCATTCCCTGAAAGCAGAGGAGATATGCCCTTTTCATTCCCTACTCCTGGAGTAATTACAGCCTCAGGTAGTGGGTCAGTGGGGCACCTGGGACTTCTACATGCCAAGAGGAGAAAAATCAATGTCAGCACTAAAGTAAACAGCACAGTGGTCATGTCAAGAGGCACTTCCTCTTGTCCTAGGGAATCACCAGGACCCTGACAGCATTTCTAGTAAAAGCAGTGTCTTAGCATCAAAACTCCATATTTTATCCCCATCCTGGGAGGATGGCTGTAGAACAAAGGACAACAAACATTTCAGTAAACTGTGAGTTGTCTTCTATGTTTTCTTGGTTAAGAAGCCATACGGGAAGTCAACTATTTTGAACAAATACCTCTGTGTACTTATTGTTCCCAGTATGCTGGTGTGTGACTAGCACTCCAGAGAATTCTTTATGCAAAGATCACCTTGCCCATTTTTTCAGACCTAATAAGATTTTGAGTTAGCATCACTGTTAAAGCGTCCCAAGGTCTACGGATTTAGCAGCTATCTAATGCCTCTCATTTTGCTCCATGCAGTATTTCATGGCTCAGTCCCAAGAGTTAATGTAACTGGCTCTTTGAGTCAGTCCCTATTTATCTCCTTGATTTTGTGACACCACAGCTTCCTTTGGCATCATGAATGAGCACACTGCCAAGTGCACGTACAAGTGTGTGGGTCCTCCAATACTCCTCCAAGGAGAGGACAGATATGTCATCCATCCTTAGTGTTCAGAATTGACCTTGGGCTCCGATGTTTTGACTAGCTGGAAGGAGATGCCTCTTTGAGACAATTTCAAGATTATAACTGTTCCCACTTTAATTTGTTTCTGCTACATCTTACCTGTAAAGCAAAATTACACTGCTGTCAGGGAAGTCAAGAAGGCAGCCACGCAAGCAATTGTTAATCGTGTAGAAGAGGATTACGGAGAACAGGGCTATGGGATAAATGGATACATCTCCTCCACCACCAGCATAGTACTGACATCCACTACGTCAAAAGTGAATCCTGAGAACATTCTCTGCGTGGACATTTCACGATGCCAGAGATAAAAGGATGGTAGCCATCTCCCTATTTTAAAAGAGGCAATCCCCATTTCCCCTGCCATTGTTTGCAATCTCTTCTTGGAAGCTGGTATTGGAATTAGATTATTTAATTGATCTGAGTATTCAGGACTTGTCAAGAGATGGCACGGGTACCAGGAGGCATCTGACCCCTGAGATACTATGTTCTCCTCTGAACAGACTGCTTGTCATTCTCTCTCCCCCGCCCTCTCACACCCCATCTTTTCTTCCTTCTTCTCTCTTGCCTCTGTTTTCCTCTCATTTTCTCTTCTCTGCCTCTACTGTGGCAGCTAAAAGATTTTCTATCCTTCCTTTTTCTTTCCTGTGACCAGTAGGGCATTTGGAACTAAGGTTTTGCCAAATATTCTTATTTAGTTAGAAATGAGATTTTAGAACATGTAAATTAATATGCATATCCTGATACTCAGCTAAATCACAAACACCTCTCTTACTCTCTTCTAATCTGACGCTTAAGGGCACTTGGGGGAGTGGGGGATGAAGACTCCTATGCTAGTGTAACTCATATTCCTATATCCTCTAACTAAAATTAGGTAGACCCTCTGCTATTTCGTAAAGATAACTCATTTACTTCCACTTTCATTACAATACAATTAACATTTAATAACAACAGAATTCACATTTATTACCTCCTTTCTCTGGCTCTAAAGCCACTTTTCCTGGATTTAAAATCTTCTTCAGGAACTTACTAGTTGTATGGCCAAGGACAGGTTACTGAATTCCTATCTATTTTAGAGAAATAAAGGACACCTACATATTACATATACAGTGCCCAATAGGTATTAGCTATTATTACTATTATTGTCGTAAGCCCTGGGCTAGTTGCCTTGCATAGGCTTTCTCATTAATCCTCATTCTCATTTTACAGATTAGAAGACGAAGACTCAGGTTTTGCTTGCTAAGGCAGCACAGCTAGGACCTAGGAATGCCAGCATTTAAACTCAATTCTATGTGACTCTGTGAGTTTTTCATTGCATTATTTGGGGTTTTGTGTTAAAGTATTTTTAAAATGATCCAGATTATAATGTAATTGGAACCTGTCAAAAGGACACAGTAAGGAGCTGGAAGGACGGCTACTGGCCAAATATGGGACACTTTGAATGTCAATATGTTATGGTCTGAATGTTTGTATCCCCCTAAAATTCATACGTTGAAAACCTAATGCCCAGTGTGATGATATGAGGAGGTGGGACCTTTGGGAAGTGATTAGGTCATGAGAGCTGAGACCTCTTAAATGGGAGTAGAGCCCTTATAAAAGACTCCCCAGAGAGATCCCTCACCCCTTCCCTATATGAAGGAAACACCAGAAGTCTGCAACCCAGAAGAGGGCCCTCCTCGACCATGCTAGCACCCTGATCTTGGACTTCCAACCTCCAGGTTTATTAGAAATAAATCTGTGTTGTTTATAAGGTACCCAGTCTGTAATATTTTATTATGGCAGACCAAGCAGACTAATATAGCATTGTAATAAACACTAGATGTATTGGGAGCCTTAAAATGACACGTGAAAATTAATGCATTTAATTAAATCTGGTCTAATTTATTGGTATATTTGTCTATCTCTCTCAATTAAGTCTAAGCTCCGTGCAAGTATATATTTTTTTAATATGACATCATGCCATGCATGTAGTAGACGGACACTCAATTTTTCTTTAAATAAACGTCTTTAGGGGCTTCCCTGGTGGCGCAGTGGTTGAGAGTCCGCCTGCCAATGCAAGGGACACGGGTTCGTGCCCTGGTCCGAGAAGATCCCACATGCCGCGGAGCGGCTGGGCCCGTGAGCCATGGCCGCTGAGCCTCCGCGTCCGGAGCCTGTGCTCCGCAACGGGAGAGGCCACAACGGTGAGAGGCCCACGTACTGCAATCAATCAATCAATCAATCAATCAATAAACGTCTTTATAATTGGTCAAGATGAATACAGAAGAACTTGTAAGTAGCAGCAGGATGTAGTGTGGGCAGGATGATGGCTATGAGGACTAGACAGTAAAAAAGGGAAGTGACCAGCTCACTTCTTCATCTATCAACAAGTAGCTCACTTCATACCTTTGAATGCACTCAAGATAGAAAAAACTGAATATAGAAGATGTATAAACTTAAACCAAAGACTGTCCACATTAGCTAATCAACCCCTTGAATATAAAATTACATCTACTAAGCAATTTATTATTGAATGGACAAATTAATATGGCAACTCTCCTTTTGTCACACTAGGTTTTCCTTACTTCAACTCATTTTTTAGTATCATGCCCTAAAATCTCATTTCAAATGCAATAAAAGCCACCTTTACTTACTGCTTCCTCATTTTTTACTTTCCCCTTTGTCTTTCCCTTGGTATGTATTTCCAACTACATTATGTAGCTTTGTAAATCTTTTGAGAAGGTATTTTGTGTAAAATGTACCACACTAAAGTAATACATTTTACTTCATTATAGAGTAGTCATGATATTTTTAGCCCAGTAATTATGGTAATGCTATCATCGACAAGGATCATAATAATAATGATCATATCATAAACTAAGATGATTTTTAAACAATTGTTGGGGCTCTCTGCTTCATCCGTCTTTTCCTCCTGTCCTGCCTCCCTCTCTTTCTATTGATATCTTCTGGAATAAAGTTAAAAAGGATCTAGAGGGGCTTCCCTGGTGGCGCAGTGGTTGAGAGTCCGCCTGCCGATGTAGGGGACACGGGTTCGTGCCCTGGTCCAGGAAGATCCCACATGCCGCGGAGCGGCTGGGCCCGTGAGCCATGGCCGCTGAGCCTGCGCGTCCGGAGCCTGTGCTCCGCAACGGGAGAGGCCACAACAGTGAGAGGCCCGCGTACCGCAAAAAAAAAAAAAAAAAAAAAGAATCTAGAATCCACCATAAGACTATAAATTCCAATAAAAAGTATAGCCATTTCATTATATTTCTTTTGACATATATTGTCATATTTTTGTCAAATATATGACAATATATTGTCATATATTTGTCATATTTTATAGCCTATATCTTCTCTACCCTTTAATTTTGGGTTTCCCATGAAAACAATATAAATATTAAAGATCTAAAAATAATAACATTAAACAAAATTTAGATACCAAACAATGCAAATTGAAACTCAACTTTCCAGCCCCTGTTATGCTCAACTGGGGATCTGACCATGCGATTATGAGGTTACTCCTGTATGACTCACTTGAAAGCTGCCCTTTTCCTTTTGATACAACCACAACTCTTGTGCATTTTCATAACATGATTTCTTGTACATTTCTGTGCGTTCCTTCTCATGTATTCATTTGAGAAGCATTGGTTGACTGTCTACTCTGCACATATTTTAGAAGACTAAATTGTCTGCATTCGAGGTAGGCTGAATAACGCTCCCTGTCCCCCAAATAAAGGTATCCACATCCTAATCCCTGGATAGAAAAAATATGCTACTTTACATGGTAAATTGGACCTTGTGGATGTGAATAAATTAAGAATCTTGAGATGAGGAGATTAGCCTGGATTATCTGGGTGAACGCTGTGCAATCACAAGGATCCTTATGAGAGGAGGCAGGGGTCAGAGTCAATAGTAGAAGTGACGACAGAAGCAAGAGTTGGAAGTGATGAGAGGATGGGGCCATGGGCCAGGGAATGCAGGCAGCCTCTACACACTCATAAAGGCAAGAAAACTGATTCTCCCTCAGATATTCCATTAGGAACCATCCCTGCCAACACCTTGACTTTAGCCCGGTAGAATGATTTTAAACTTCTAACCTTCAGAACTGTAAGATAATACATTTGTGCCAGCTTAAGTCCCTTAGTCTGTGGTAATATGTTATAGCAGCCGTAGGAAACTAATAGAGTTTTATTCCATTTTCTTAGGACAACTTAAAAATCCTAGCTGAAAGCCTTTCCCTTACCAGTTCTATCAGCAAAGGCAGCTACTTCCTCTGAGATGAACAAAGGACACCCATGGGGAGATAAACAGACCATCCAACCTGTTGTCTTCCAGAAAATGGGTGAGCAGTTATCTCTACATTTTGACATGACACAGAGGGTGCTCATTTCCTTCAGACCTTATTTTATGGTTAATAACATCTCATGAAAAGAACACCAGCAATGACAACTGAAATATGTTTATATTTAACCTTTATGAAAGATTGCAAAGCAAAATGTCCATTTTAATCAGGGGCATTAAACATGAGTAGAAGTGTCTTTTATTTTAATTGGAAAACAGATAAATAAGCTTTGTTAAATTCTGTTGCCAACTCTAATTAAGATCCTTATAATAGAAGTTAACTGCACTCAGAATTTGCAGTAATAGCAATAAATAATCATAATATAAGTAATGCTAAGCTTTCATCTAATACAGAGTTCTAGAGTAGGAGATTATCTAAATTAGTGTCATTATATTATTACTTTCCTATATTATTTATTAAACCCGGTTGAGTATACCCATATGTTAAATAGCCTCAGTAAATGTTAGATATGAGTAGAAAACTATGATTAGAACAGAACAATTAGATTTTTAGAACTTATTTAAAATTTCCCTGTGTTCAAGGTAAAACAAATAAAGAATGATGGAACCATTGGAGATGTCCGGAATAGATATTTATCCAAATATCCTACAATCCCTCTGCTGAATCCCTTTACCCTGGATCTCTTAGCTGCATGCATTCTTATTGAGGCATAGAGTTATCTGAAATTATTCTGTAAAATTCCATCAAAGTTTCACTGAACAGTTTATGAGTTTAGTTTCAGCTGATGCTATAAATTTCACTGCAAATTTCAGAATTCCACAGGGATTCTGAGACTTTTGACAACCCTGTGATGTGTTGTCAAAAAATAATACAAAGCAAGAATGCTGATGAAGCTTTCAGATCATAAGAATTGGGGCTAAAAGTGACAGATTCCTAGAGGAAAATGAAAGCTGCAGGTCTATGATCTTCCAGGTCTAGTGCCTTAAAAAGCCAGATCATCTTCAGAAGAGAAAGGAGAAAAATAAATAGTACATATTGCACTACAAAGTTCTTCCTGCCAGTTAAGACCGTGTCTGTACACATCCTCTTCCACCCACTCATTCAACATCTAAAATAATATGTCTTATTACAAAACCAACCAGTTTTCATCCTATAACTCAAATGGATACTAAAAGCTTAAATACTCTCTTCTCAGGCTAGAATACCATGGGAAAAATCTAAGTATTACTACAAAGTCAAAGGGGTTAATAAGGAAAGCATGTCACTGATGAGCATTTTTTTTTTAATCTCAATTTTAAGCATTCCTTGTTTATAATTCTATGGGTGATTTTTAAAAATCTTTTACTATTATTTTCTTAATTTTAGCACTTAATCCCATTACCAAGGTATTCTCCTATTAGTGATTCTCTCGGACTGACTCAGTTATTGTTGGTAAGGAAACAGCCAGGAAGCAGGAGTTAGGCAGACTCTTTCATCCGGCGAGAGGATGATGGGAATGGATGAGGGTGTTGAGGAAGGTCAGGCGTTTACCACTGCATACAAATCTGTCACGCCTAACAGATGAAGCTCTTTAGTTTCTGTGCTGCTCAGGCTACTCCCAGCAGCCAAGGAGAAAATAAAAAAGACGGTCAAGCATGAATACCCATCAGCCTGTGCTGGCAACAGTGATGTATTCACATGTGCCATAGCAGCTATGGATGAAAAGGTAAATTAAATAGTTGTCAATAATTACGGAAGGTCAGAACCTAAATCCGGAGGGTATGCTAATCAGATCAGACACATGGGATTTGGCTGATCTATCCTGTTAAAAGCATCCTTCTCCGAGGTCAGAGTTCAAAATTTGTCATGAGCTCAAATGTACTTGAGCTGAGTCTTCTCAGAAGAACCTGAGTCTTTTCCTCCTATGATTATGTGCAGGGCTGACAATCTTTGGATATTTGCTGGCAAATACTATGTACCGAGGTTTTATTTAGAGCGATGTGCGATGCGATGGTAAGAGGCTCTTTAAAATGTTTTGTCATCAATATTGATGTAAGAATGCTTTAATGTTACTGTTTATAACAATAATAGTAATATACCATAGTAATATATAATATAGTACTATAGTAGTGTTCAAGTATATACATTTAATACTAATGGAATTGTTCATATTGGAGATAGAATGCATCTTTGAATCTACTCGTGTGATTCAGTCACCAGCATTAAAATTCCCTCGATTGTGTGTGTCTGTATTTAGACACAACTGAGTAGTACTTCATTTCCTCAACAAGTGTTCCAGGATCTATGATATATCAGATTCTGTGATGGGTACCGGAGTGGATACATCAAAGAAAAATAAAGCCCCCTTACCTCAAAGAGAGACAGACAAGTAGACTAATCATAAGTAAAATAAATATTTGAAATATAATCCATCCAAATAATTTCAGTTAATGCCACACCTAAAAGGGTTTTCTGGAAGTTAGGTCATCCTGAGTTTCACACATTCATAGAGCAATTACAGACTCAGTTTCTTCCTTACTCTGTCAAACTATCTATGTAGGAGATTATCATTCCTAAAATGGATTGTTGCAATAAAGTAAAAAAGTCTACATTATACAAGGTTTATAAGTTATAAGAAAATGTCGTTGGGGCTTCCCTGGTGGCGCAGTGGTTGAGAGTCCACCTGCCGATGCAGGGGACATGGGTTCGTGCCCCTGTCCGGGAAGATCCCACGTGCCGCGGTGCGGCTGGGCCCGTGAGCCATGGCCACTGAGGCTGCGGGTCCGGAGCCTGTGCTTGGCAACGGGAGAGGCCACAACAGTGAGAGGTCTGCATACCACAAAAAAAAAAAAAAAGAAAAAAAAGAAAATTTCATTGAATCATATAGTAAGTGTATGATGTTGTGTTTGGTTTATAATGTCCACTTTCTAATCATGGACTCATCACTAATTCCTCTAATAATTTATTATGCATTTGCATCTCTGAGTGGGGGAGAAGAAAATTAAGAAGAGAAATTCAATATTTAAATAGTTCACTTGCTTAAGGCATTGGTCCCAAAAATTACCTGAATTTAAGAATTACTTGCATGGCTTGTTAAAAATATAGCTTCCTGGGCATATTAAGGTTTTCATAAACCCACCGGGTATTCTGATGATAAATAATGTTTTAAAACCTTTATAAGTGTATTCTAGTTGTTAAGACTAACACTAACATCTCTAAATTTTGAAGTTTAAGAAGTCACTTTGATCAAAAGTATGAGTCTATGAATAATGAACATGTTATTTTATAGCAAGCTACCATTGCAGTAAGTCTAGAATTTAAAAAATTTTTCATAGTAATTAAAGATAGTTCCCAAAGTTCTTTATGACCTCAAATTCTAAACTGAGAAATCAGCAAATATTTCAGCCCTATGGAGCTTTTTGTTTTTATAAATTTATTTATTTATTTTATTTTTGGCTGCGTTGGGTCTTCATTGCTGCACGAGTGCTTTCTCTAGTTGCGGGGAACTGGACTACTCCTCGTTGTGGTGCACAGGCTTCTCACTGCGATGGTTTCTCTTGTTGAGGAGCACGGGCTCTAGGGCACAGGCTTCAGTAATTGTGGCACGTGAACTCCGTCGTTGTGGCTCATGGGCTCTAGAGTGCAGGCTTAGCAGTTGTGGTGCACGGGCTTAGTTGCTCCGCACCATGTGGGATCTTCCTGGACCAGGGATCGGACCCGTGTCCCCTACGTTGGCAGGCGGATTCTTAACCACTGCATCACCAGGGAAATCCCTCCCATAGATTTTTATTAGTGGTATTTAGAATTCACCAAATTTTAAAGGCTCTCTCTCTTTTTCTCTCTCTCTCTCTCACTCTCATCTATCTACCTACCTACCTATCTACCTTCCTATCAAAGGATAAAGAAGATTTTTGTTGTTGTTGTAGAAAGACCAAAGTAATTCTTTTTTTTTTTTTTCGGTACGCGGGCCTCTCACTGTTGTGGCCTCTCCCGTTGCCAAGCACAGGCTCCGGATGCGCAGGTTCAGCGGCCATGGCTCACGGGCCTAGCTGCTCCGCGGCATGTGGGATCCTCCCGGTCCGGGGCACGAACCCGTGTCCCCTGCATCGGCAGGCGGACTCTCAACCACTGCGCCACCAGGGAAGCCCCCAAAGTAATTCTTTTTAATGTTATTCTCTTGGATATCATCATTCTCTCATTATTTTGGAAAGATGAAAAGCTAGCTGCAGCTTCTTGGATCTACACTGGCTATATGAGTTCTAAGTACATTGAACTTCAAATTTATTGGAAGTCTTTGATTTACATTTTCCAACTTAAAATGGTGCCGCTAAGAGAGCCCATCTCTCTTATATTCACATGTTGTAGATAGTTGGGGCTCAACTCCTGCTGAGAATGACTCCCTGGAGGAATGAAGTACCACTTCAGGATGTGGAGCTGATGTTGCAATTCTGCACTGACTCCTGACATTCCATTAGGACGCAGCTGCCCTAAGCGCTGTAAACATGATGATCCCAGGACACCTGTGGTCTATAGGGCAAGGCTGTACATTAACTGTGGAGCACAGTTAATAATCTAAACTAATAAATTTTAGTTTATTCTAAAATTTGCCTAAACTGTAAGAGATTCTAGATGAACTATGAAAAATTATTAAGCTTATTTAGTAACTTGGTTGAACTGGTTTGGACAGTCTTAGGATCAGGAAACACTACACATTCCTTAAAGCACCCTTCAAAACACCAGTTCTAGTATACTTTTCTGCATAGCACAGAGTATTGAGGCAAACTCTAGCAATCTGAAAGGATATTTTTAACTATCAGAAAGTAAGAGCATGCACTAGCCTCATGAACTGGTATTTAGAGTTCTATTTGTTACTTAAGGAATATAGACTATTTGCCTCTAAAGATATATGTTTGCTATTAAGAATATTTTCTTATATCCCTTGCTTTTAGAAAAAATAAAACAGACATGTTAGTATTCCAAGTGACATCACAGGTAGGTTACAGATAATCTCTTTTGGCAGAACAAAAGATTTCCCTAAATTTTTAACACCTTTCCTAAACATAAGTATGTGTGTCAAAACATGAGCTGTAGGACAGAAGAGTGTGCAAACAGAAGGGGAGCAGTAAGAAATTAGAAGTCAAAGATTCTCAAAGCTTAAACGTGAGTTGCTATTTGAATTGGAAATTGATATGAAATAAGATTCAATTCCTTTGTGGTAATAACAAAAGTTAATGAAAAGGAATTGTTTCATTGATTAAAAAATTAATTGATACAACCTTACAGAATATACCTATGACATAAAAGTGATTTTAAAGTAAAAATGATTTATTAAACAATAGGAAAAAACAATTGATTAGCTGTCTTACGCATCAAGAGACTGCAAAGCACTTAGAAAGTTAGGCTAAGTTTACTGAAAGTGTAACCACTGGCTGTCACGGGGCTGCCATCCACGGGACACACGGAGCATAGTGCCGAGGGCCCCCAGCACTGTTAGGAGTCCAGGAATAGGTTTTCATTTTTGTTTTTGAATCAGCAGGAAAGAAATGAATGCAATCCAACCTGGATTATATTAGTCTTCATACCCATGTAATTATAAAATAAAATTCTTAATTTTTTTTTTAATGGAGGAAGGGACCTAAAAGACAAGTGCCTCTGAGCCATGAAAGCCACGTACAGATTGGGGTGTAAACAGGCCTTAGCTCACTATAGATGGGGGAAGGTACCAAAAATGACATTTTTGATGTTCTCCTATCCTATCACATCTCAGATTTTTCTCTCCCCTTTTCCAAGGAAAATAAGACAGAGAAGAAGACAGAGATGTGAAGAAAGAAATATTTAAAAATACATGAATACAAGCATGGCATTGCTTTATAAAACTAACGACTAAGTCACATTATTTTGAGGAATGTCTGGTCACATTTCTTATAAATAATACACAACTGGATAGAGTTCCTTATTAGAGCATATTCATATTATCACGCATTCCAAACTTATCCAGTGTTGAATTAATGTTCATTGCTGGCTAATCTTTCTCAATATTCAAAATGAGAGCTTTATGATCATTAACAGTGTTCATAAGAAACCAATTTAAATATAATGCAAAATAACAGGAAATCACTGCTGGAACTTATAATGGCATCATTGTTAAGAAATGCTGGGTAGCAATGATATCAGAAAACATGCCACCAGAAATTAGGGTGGCAGGGATATAGAATTTTTTTTTTTTTTTTTTTTTTGCGGTACGCGGGCCTCTCACCGCTGCGGCCTCTCCCGTTGCGGAGCACAGGCTCCGGACGCGCAGGCTCAGCGGCCATGGCTCACGGGCCCAGCCGCTCCACGGCATGTGGGATCTTCCTGGACCGGGGCACGAACCCGCGTCCCCTGCATCGGCAGGCGGACTCTCAACCACTGCGCCACCAGGGAAGCCCAGGGATATGGAATTTGTATAAAAAATTAAAGTGCTCACTTTATCCTGCTTGACTGACTGATGGTCTGTCGTTTCATCATCATTAAGTCCACAAGAGAGGTTACTTTTTAAAGAAGGACAGTTATGACAAACATGAATTTGTTTGAAAAAGAAATGGATTACTTCGTACTGTCTAAACTTAAGAACAAGCAACAGAGCGGTGTGGTTTTAGAGGGAGCTGTGGGGATTCATTCACCTTTCCATCTGAAAAGTTAGCTTGATATTTCTATTTTATTTAATAGGAATAAAAGCGCAATTAAGGAGAACATAGCCTGGTGACATGACACAGAATGTTCTAAGAGGTACTTTTTAATGGGTTCTCTACTCCTGACACCAGAATTCGATAATGTTGATTGGGTAGGGTTTAAACAATCCAGGAAACCCATTATAACAACACCCTGTAGTATCTTTAAGGTTGAAATTTAAGATGGCTAGATGATTTGGGGAGTTTATTTAACCTACAAATCACAATAAGACTGTGGCATTGTTTACTCCAATTTCTTATACTTAGAAACCTAAGAACCAGGATTGGGTTCTAATATGACTCTTTTCTAAGGAATTTATGAGGACTCAATTATTTTGGGGAAAACAAACAAACCTCTGCCTAGGTTTAATTTGGAGTGGTTTTCTTGTACACATTTTTCTTCTTCTATGTCACCTAGTTGGTATTAAATTCTTGCTTCATATCTTTGTTATAATCCTTGGCCTTCACTTATTAATTCCAGGAAAAGCTACTGAACACAAAATCTCAGGCCTCTTACCCTGAGAGTAATACCCTTTGGCTTCCTGATTTGTTTCCCCTCCTCCTGTTGTGAAGACTGGATTTCCTTTGAGTACCTGGATGATGGGGGAGGTTTTAAATGGGTTGGCAGAAACACTCTTCCTGTTTAGATTAAGAACCACAAAGGGATCATAATTCCATAACTCTTCTTGTGAAATATTAAGACAGAATTCCTTGGCAGTGGTAATCCTAAACATTAATATAAAATCACTCTTTGCTCAATGGTGCACAACTTCTATAAGAATTAACCGAGGTGATCAGAACGTAGAGTCAAAACTGAGGAAATCTGCATGCAAATGTATTCGTGTCCTGTTGTTGCTGTAGCAAATTACCACAAACTTGGCGACATAAAACAACACGTATTTGTTATTTTATAGTTCTGGAGGTGAGAAAGCTGGCAAGGTTCTCACTGCGTTAAAATCAAGGTGTTGGCAGGGCTGTGTTCCTTTCTGAAAGCTCTAAGAAGGAATCCAGTTTGCAGAGGCTGTTCGCCCACATTCCTTGGCTTGTGGGACTTCCTTTCATCTTCAAAGCCAGGCATTACAAGTCATACCCTTCTCACATTACATTGCTCTGCCCTCTTCCTTTGTCTCCCTCTTCCACTTTTCAGGACTCCTGCGATTACACTGGGCTCACCTGGATAATCCAGAATAATCTCCGTATGTTAAGATCAACTGATTATCAACCTTAATTTCATCTGTTACATTAATTCTCCTTTGCAAGCAAACAGTATTTCAAATGATCTAAGGATTAGGATGTGGACATCTTTGGGGGGACACTATTCTGTGTATAGAGTGAGTATTTACCCTGTGCATCTGTGACTTTTTTTTTTAAAATAATTGAGTTTTTTTTTTTTTAAGGCTCTTTTGATGTGGACCATTTTTAAAGCCTTTACTGAATTTGTTACAATACTGCTTCTGTTTTACGTTTTGGTTTTTTGGCCATGAGGCATGTGGGATCTTACCTCCCTGACCGGGGATCGAACCCGCACCCCCTGCATTGGAAGGTGAAGTCTTAACCACTGGACCGTCAGGGAAGTCCCCATCTGTGACTTCTTGCCCACTCTTCCTTTCTCAAATCTTCTTGAATAAAAAGAACAAACTTGTGAACAAATGATCAAGATCCTGGGCTGGATGTGTTTTGTTTTCACACAGACGCACTCTGTACACTCTCCAGCCCATCTCTGAGCGGCTGACCTCTCAAACATCTCTGGTATATCAGAAGGCTTCCTTGACCTTTGGCATTTTGTTTTGTTTGGGTTTTTTTGTTTTATCTTATCAGAGTATAGTTGATGTACAATGTTGTCTTAGTTTCAGGTGTACAGCAAAGTGATTCAGTTATACATGTATCCATTCTGTTTCAGATCCTTTTCCCATATAGGTTATTACAGAATATTGAGTAGAGTTCCCTATGCTGTGCAGTAGGTCCTTGTTGGTTATCTATCTTATATATAGTAGTGTCTGTATGTTAATCCCAAGCTCCTGATTTATTCTTCCCCACCATGCTTCCCCTTTGATAACCGTAAGTTTGTTTTTGGAATCTGTTAGTCTTTGTAAGTAAGTTCATTTATATCATTTTTTAAAAATTAGATTCCACATATGAGTGATATCATACGATATTTGTCTGTCTCTGTCTGACCTTGGGCTTTTTTTGAGTACACCCACTGTTGAGCACTGACAGGAATCTGAATGAGGAATGAGTGTGAATCTGAGGTTTTTATTCCTACCTGTCTCCGTGCAGATTTGTCTTTAAGCCAGCTGTTCCCCTCCAATGCAAGTTACAACTTTTTTCAAAGTATCCCTCTTTGTAAGGCCCTCTGTTCTTCCAATTCTAGTAACTGCTTTACCAAGTTCCCCCTTTGAGCCAAGGGACGATGACGGCTCCACTGTTAATAGCCTCTCAGTACTGCACTATCTTTTGTATTTTCTTGTACCTTAGCCAACACCTTTGTTAATAGTTTCTTTATTAAGCCTTCCTTGAATTAAGTATGTTTCACATTTCCTTCGGGGACCCTTGTATATTCAGACTCACTTTTTAGAGGTTACAACTTTAGTAGATGAAGAGAATTTTAAGACTTTTTATTTTAAAAAATAAAGTAAATATTGACATAATGTGTCTTAGAAACTGGCCAAATCATTTAAGGGTCTCTCTCTTCAGTAATCCTTCACCCATTTCCCCAAATTCTTGGCCACTTTTGTTACTGCTGCCATTTCTCCACTGTATCAATCAGGGTTTGATCAGAGCATGAGAGTCAGGGTGGGGGGTTTGTGCAGGGAGCAGAACTTATTACAGGGTTTAATATTACACAGTTGTCAGGGCTGGTTATACAGTGTTTGTAAGGCTGTTGTTCCTGAATCTGGTCATTGAGACTGAAGTCATCAGGCAGCGAGTTGGGAGGGGAAGATGGCTGTGGACTGGAGAAAGCAAGGACAAGATGAAATCTACAAAGCTTAGATGGAACCCATGAGGACAGACTGGAATCCATGTCAGTCTCTCACCATCTCCAGCACAGACCTAAACACACACCTAGCTCAGGAGGTGGAGAAGCTGAAGCAGAAGATATGGCAGGACCTAGAGTTGCGGCTGGCCAGGATGCTACCTCGTGCCAACAGGTTTGTCAGCAGATGAGCAGTACCTTGCGCCTGCAACAACCTCAAAACACAAAGAAGTATGGCTCCTCGCTCCTCTTTTGTATCTATTTGCCAATCTCATATAAAATTTCTCTTTTGGCCCACGCTAACGTAGAACCATGCGGGGGAGGCAACCTAGAGAAATGTTCCAGTGTGAAAGAAGTGCCACAGTAAAAATCCATCACATCCATGTTCACTCTGATATTCAGATGCCTCAGCCGTTGAAAAACACTGTAAACAACGACATCTGCTGCCATCACTATAGCCATTCATTTTCTCCCCAAAGACTCCAATATCTGGAAACAGAGTAGGGGAATTTGATTGTTGACAAGACTATTCCAAAATTTTGACCATGTATCTATACATATGTGAACAAAGAGATTGCCACAGATTCTCTAAATAGCAGCATCTTATCATAAACTCTTGGTACCTTTATGTTTTGAAATTTATTTTGAATAGCAGAAAGGTAAAATATAGTCATTCTAAAAACTGGGTAAGGAATCTTGCTAGTTATGGATATGACATTTTAGTTGGTCATATTTTCAGAATGCAAAGTGTTCCCTGGATGAATCTAAGAAATAGTCAACAAAAAGTGGTCTTAAAAATTCCTTAGGTCCTTTGGGATTGACATATATACACTAATATGTATAAAATGGATAACTAATAAGAACCTGCTATAGAAAAAAATAAATTGAAATTCAAAAAAAAAGTCCTTAGGTCCTAGTATCCTTTTTTTTTTTTTTTGCTGTACGCGGGCCTCTCACTGTTGTGGCCTCTCCCGTTGCGGAGCACAGGCTCCGGACGCGCAGGCTCAGCAGCCATGGCTCACGGGCCCAGCCGCTCCGCGGCATGTGGGATCTTCCCGGACCGGGGCAGGAACCCGCATCCCCTGCATCAGCAGGTGGACTCTCAACCACTGCGCCACCAGGGAAGCCCCGTCCTAGTATTCTTGACAGCATTATATGCTTTAGGAGAAACTGACCCAACACACAGTGCAAACTTTTAACACTGTCAGTTTGCCTTCACATCACCAAGCATCCAAACCGTAACTGTGCCACTCTTCAGGCATCAAGAGTCTCACATATGAGAAATCAAGTCTTTTCCAAGTCAGTTTGGATATCTGACGTTTCTTGAAGTAATAATATATATAATTTTACATATATACCACATACACAGTCATCAATCTGCCATCTCTAGCACTCGAATTGTCACTCTCATACGAGATAACTGGAAAACATAAAGGAACTGAGGTTTGAGGACAAAATATTGTGTTAAAACACAGCAGAGAAAAATGAATGTTTTGATGAGGAAGAGGGGATGATGATACCTGTTGGATTTTTTTTTTTTTAATCAATAATGCCTTGGGAAGGTTGTTGGAAGAAAAAGTAAAGGTGAAAAAAAAATCTTAGACTTGGTCCCTAGTAGAATCTGCTATGAAGGAAAAAAATGGACCAGTGTTACAGGGGTAGGTGGATGCAGAACTCAGTGAGGTGTAGCATTTAGGGATCCACTAGAGCAGATGTAAAAAGGATAAACTTGGGATAACAGAGTAGAGATTCAGTGAGGCAGTAGGCGGAAGCCAGATATTGGTACTTAACTTAGTCCCAGACCAGAAAACAAGGGAAAATAAAGTTAGGATATGTGTTTTCTGAAGCAAAATATTTTATACACATCACCTGGAATCTATGAGGGTAAGACATCTTTAAAGGTTTCCAGCAAACAGGGCTTATAAATAGAGTTAAAACAAAATATCCATTATTACTATGTCTTTGATACTGCCTTTATTTAGCATGCTGCCTAGTGATTTGTAAGTGAACAAAAATAGTTATAAAGATCTTATGTATGTATTTTCATTCTTGTCTACCTGATCCAGTTTTTACTCTAAAATAATATATTCCTCAACTATGATTTTTTTTTTTAACAGCCATGGTAAGCAAATCTCTATTGTATATGAAAGTGAAAATTAAGGGAAGTAATTTTAGAATATTAACATGGTTACAGTGAAAGAGAGACAAGTCTGTTAGGGAAAAAGGTCTCTTTGGAGAGTTAAATTTTAATCACCAGGAGAAATGATTACTAATAAAGCTAGATCCCATCAAAACTGTATAACGATTATGTTTGTAATCAGTTTATGAGGTTAGTTTACATTTTCAGAGTTTACATTTAGTGATTTCTATTTTAAAAGTAGAACGAGGTTGAAGGCCCACAAGACTTGTACATTGCATAAACTGATAAGGACAGGGTAGTTTAAAGAATACAATTTGAAATACAATTTGAAGCTTATGCTGAAATAAAATTCCCATTACTGCTGCATGGGGACCAACATGCTCTCCTTCGACAAGGACAGATTTTAGATTAAGCACTCTTAGATTGTAAATTACCATTCTTGATAGCTGGCCTCCCCTGTCTCTGGTGCCTTAGAGAAATGGGATAGACTGTGAAAAAGTATAGATTTCAAGAAGGCAAAACCCTTTCCCTTAACCATCCCCAACCTCCATATCCAAATTTCCATGTTTCAAGAGAAAGAATAGTAATGTGAAGATACTGCTGAATTTAAATGGGAATAAAGGACATTATAATTACAAATCTTAGCAGCCATGCCTAGAATGATTGGCTGACACTGTCATCGCCACCCCATCACCAATTACAATTACATCAAATTTGGCCACCCGAGATAGGGAAGGAGGGGACCCGCATGAGAGAGGCACCTCTCTTGGATTCATCTTCAAACTTGCAAGGAATTTTATTTTACAAATGAGCTGCAGACAATTCAGGCTAAATAATTAATGTTTAAATAAGGTACATATGACTTTCTTGCACAGGGAAAAGAGGAAGTGGAGGTTTTGCAGGCATCGGGTGAAAGTCTTTTTTGTTTAATACTGTGACTCAGAGATATTAGCACTGCTACCCTATAGAGACTGCTTCCCCTAGGAGATAGCTGGAGCTTCTAAATCATTGTTTTGTTTTGTTTTGGACTCTGAGCTTTTTAAATATTGGGATGATAAAATGATCATAAATTAGAATCCTTATCATCTAAAAAAAATCCATTCATCATTTCAAAACACACAGGTATGGCATCCAAGCCACGTGAATAGATGCTTATTTCCTAAAGCAAGCGTACTCTGCAAAATCAATTTGTGAATTCATTACATAAATCCATATTAAACTGTTTAGTCGATATTTAACACTCTAACAAGGATAGTCAGGGTAAATTACATGGAATATTTTCAGGTGGCGAAGAACCAAAGTTAGTCCTTCCACTTCTAATCTATTTCTCAGTTCTAATCTGTGTCTGCCACAGAAAGGAGAGACAAAGAAGAGAGAGAAGAAAAAGAAGTGATCAGTTATATCCTTCTGATAGTTAAGGGATAATCAAATCAATATATTCTGGTCCTGGCGGTGACAGTATGTTCTCAATGGTTATCTTATGTTAATGCATAGCCCTTTAATTCCTTCCAAGATGGCAGTACAATGAGTCCCCTCCTGAGAGCTGGGTAAAAAAAAATGTCCAGCAAGGAGGAATCCTCTCATCAGTAGGAGAATGACTCACTTACAGCCTATCAAGGAACTTAGGGTGCACGATAAGGCTCCCTCATACTCTCCCTTAAGCTTTTCATCACCAGCAGCAATGCCAATAACTTACAGGATTCCCAGTCAGCATTAAAATCTCTTTTTCAGTTCAAATGCAAACTGCTAAGCATTTCCTCTTTCATAGTATTCTTTGGATTTATCTTTCTCTCCATGAGCTGAGTTGCCACTCAGTTCAGACCATAATTATTTCCCTCTGGGGATACTACAAAACATTTTGCATTCATCTTTCCTTCTGCTCCAATCTCTCAAATACACACAGCAGAACATTCCTTTTCAGTCAGACTATTAATTTTGCCTATTTTGATTATAAATTTTTCAATTATATGCTTTGAGACCTTTTTAAACGTTTACCTCCTTTGCTTCATCTTTTACTAAATCACTGGTATTGTCACTTAAGCAGGAAAACAGAATTTGCCTTCAGGCCTTCTAGTGAGTAATTGAGAGCCTGCCCTTGTTAGGCCTTTTACCAGGTGCTTGAAATGCAAAGACAGGCACCCTGAAGGAACTCACTAGCCAGGTTCTTTCTGTCTAAATGCACTAAATCACTCTTCTTAGTCTTCTGCCCTTTGTAAGTACTGGTTTTACCATCTACACAGTTAAATCAAGAATCTAGGAATCATCCCAGATCCCTAATGCATCCACACATACTCATAGTAATCTCCACATTTTGAAGACCTTCTAATATATCTACTCACGCTTTTTGTACTGTTGTCTTAGATGGCCTTATTCTCTCTTGCCTAACCAATGGACGATATACCTTCCCGATTAGTTTTTCTGTCTCTAGTGTTGCCTCCTGCCACTGTTAACCCAGCTATCATCCACACTGCTTCCAGAGTTCTCTCTTAAAAACACCAGTAGGAGCATGCCTATCTTTTACATCCTAGCTCCCAACATCCCACACACAGCCTAGACAAAAAGTCCAATTTTCTTTGCCCTATTCTGAAAGACAGACTGTGATTCAGCCCCTGAATATCTCTCCCATCTTACTGAACCACACATACTTCTCTGAATATATACTTCTGCTTCTGTGTTATTTCCCTAGCCTTTGGGTGTAACATGTCTTCTACCAGCCATTTCTCTGCCCTTCTGGACAGGTTGGCAAAAATCATCTTCCTTCTTCAACGTCCATCTTAGCTTAGATGTCACATCCTCAGAGATGAGTTCCTCTGTTCCACAGAAGAGTTGCTTAAGCTCTTCATTGTGCTAGCCCTACCTCTTGTATGAATATACTCCTGGAACTCATGGTAATGATTTGTTCTACTTCTAAGTTCCCTATTAGACTAGAAGCTTGAGCAACCACTTAGCATCTGCATTCAGAAAATAGGAATAACTTATTCTAGGATAACGTTTTATATGCAAGAAAGTATCTACTTGGTATGAGGTTTTATCATTGTTGTTATTGTTCCTGATATAAAAAGCAAAAGGCATTTACCACTTCATTCAGTTGAATTTCCCCAAGGGTCACAATATCCTTTCTAGGCAAGCGTGTTAAAGACCTAAAATAGCTGATCAGAATTGGGCTCAAAGGCTCATATTAAATAATGAGAAGTAAGGCAGACATATGAAAAGAAAGCAGGTAGTCTGTATGTCAGAAATTGGATATGAAATTCATGAGATCCAAAGACTTATGTCTGGGCCACCAATTTTGTTATCTCATGTCTCTTTCTATTTATGAGATCAAGAAGACAAGGCAAGAGAAGGATATAAAATATGCTACATAGTATTTTTATTTCTTTTTTCTCCCAAATAAGTGTCATATTATTAGGAGAAAATCATTTAGAGAAAGAATCATTCTTCTCTATCCAAGATAGTCTATTCTGCTTTTGTATGTTTTTATATACATACACTCAGCCCACATCTTTCAGAACTAAAGAATATTTTGTCTGGTTATCAGGGAGATCTTTATTTAAATAAGAACTGGCACTGAAAAATAACAGAAAATATGGAAAACTCACTTCTCTATTTGATTTTTCTTGCTTTATAATGATGCGTGTTTTATTTTGAGGACGGGTTATTTTTCATTTCAACTGAATTTTCTTATGTTCCACAATATATCAAACTCAGATATCAACTAAATAGGTATATATATTTTGTCAATATTGTCAGAGAAAGTTAAGGTCATCTATAGATCCTTGGTGGATATTTGTCAACACAAAATAACAAAGACAGCTGTGCACAGCATGCACTAGTCATTTAGGCTTATTCACTAACTATTGTTTTTTTGATGGAACGACACTATAGGTTAAAGACCCATGAGTAGACGATCTGAAAAAAAACATGTTTTAAACCTATTTTTTAACCTGGAGCTTCTCACCTAAAGCTGGGAACAAAATAAAACAATAAGTGAAAGAACTTTTCAAAACAATAGGAGCCTTGTCATTCTGTGTGACAAGGGGTACTAAAAATAGGGTTAGAACAACAACAAACAAAAATACACCAAGCACTAGCTGTATTAGAATTTAAGGAGTATAAATATAAAGAATTGAACTTTCTTTGAATGGCATCTACTATCTCTAATTTGTATTTGTTATGTGAGTCTTCATACATTTTCAGCGTGCTTAATAAATGTTGAACAATTAAAACACCATGACAAGTCACTCTGTCTGGTTTTTTTTTTTTTTGGTCTTCCTCTGTCTGATTTACTTCACTAAGGATAATACCCTCCAGGTCCATTTGAGACTTCTTTTGTACATCCAGGATATGCTCTAACTGGGAAAATGTTGTGTGCACGTGAGAAGAATGAGTATTCATTCTGCTCTTGTTCAGTGGAGTGTTCTAGAAATATCAATTAGGTCAATCTGGTTGATACAGTTGTTTAAATTTTCTATATCCTTAATGATTTTATGTCAACTTGTTTGATTAGTTATTGACAAAGGAGTGTTGAACTCTCCAATTATAATTGTAGATTATTTCTTCTTGCAGTTCTGTCAGTTTTGTTCCATGTATTTTGAAGATCTATTATTAGTTGCATTCACATTGAGGATTATGTTCTCTTGATTAATGAACCTTTATCATTATGAAATAAACCTTTTATCGCTGATAATATTCCTTGCCATGAAATCTATTTTGCCTGACATTAGTAAAGAAACTCCAGGTTAAATTTTTTTCTTATCTATTTATTTGTAGTGTTACCATGATACATCTTGTTTCATCTTTTTATTTCTAACATATTTGTGTTTTCATATGTGAAATGGACTTGTTGTAGGCAGCATATAGTTGGGTCTTTCTATCCAACCAGACAATCTCTATCTTTTAACTAGAGTGTTTAGACTATTTACATTTAATGGGACTGTTGATCCTTATGGATTCTTTCTCCATGCACTGTTCCCCCACCCCTACAAGTCACTCTGTCTTAACTGTATTTGATAAGTAAGATTAGTTGCATCAAGTGTATTTTTGGTTAAAGTATGGATTCCTGAATAGCAGAGATGATGTGATGCTTACCTTTAAGACTCTTAAGACAATATTATAACTGACCCACACTTAGTAATGACCTCTAGCACAGTGGGAATCTGGACAGAGATCATTTGAGTGGCAGAATGTTAGAAATTTTAATTAATTCCAAGCTTTTCTCCTCTATCAATAATTCCCAAACCAGTCTGACTAGATTCAAATAAATCTGAAATATCACCCATTCACCTGACAAAGCTCCATGTGGTGGACAGAATATGGGTGGTCAGTCACATCATGGCAGAGTGGATGAGAAAGTTAAGTGCAAAAGTCAGAGGGCTGACTGGCTGTGTGGCCTTGGTAAGTTAATTACCTTCCCTGAGCCACAGTTTCCTCACCCACAAAGTAAGGGGAAAACAATTCTATCTCCTCCATAGGACTCTTGAGAGGAATCAATTAATATGTGATTGTAAAGCCCGAACTCAGCATGCTACTACCCACTAACAAAGATTCAACAGTGTTTTCAAATCCAGCTCTACCACCTTGTAGCTATTTTATATTGCATGGTCCTCTTCGGGGCACAACCTTCTAACATTCGAAATGAGAACAGAAATATATTCTAGACTGGATTATTGTAGAAGTGAAAGGAATGATGCATATAAAATGCTTAGCACACAGTACCCAACACAAGAATGTTCTAGAATATGTTATTCTCTCTGTGTTTTCCTTTGGGTCTGTATGTATTTAAATCTTACTCTAAATAGGACTGATGATAGCTCTGTTGGCATGTTATTTTCCATAAGTTAAAATAGTGTTTATTTTCTTATGTTTCTAAGTTTCTTACGAGCTTGAAAATACTAAAATACAAAAGTCTTATTCCTAAGGCCTCCTAAGTGTCCCAAGGGGTAGAGAATACTCCCAGTAGCTTCTCTGGGGCCTGAAGTTAAAGGCAAAATCACACTCACATTTCTAAAACGCTTGCAATGCTTTAGTGTGTATTGCTTGCTGTTTGATACTGTTTGCATCCATGTATTTTGATTTCTAACATAAAAATAATAGTTTTATTACAAATATAGAAATAGATTTAGATTTGTTTGTTTTAAAAGTTGGGACCCATATTGCGTGCAAAAATTATATTCTACTTCTTATATTTGTTTCCACTATTTATATACATATACATATACATTTATTCCACTATATATTTATATTTCACTATTTATATTCCATTTATCACTGCATCATATCACATCTTGGGGGAAGGGCAGAGGAGACTGCCACTCTTAAAGTCCTAAAGAATGGTAATTCCTATCACATTCTAAGTTAATTCCCCTATCTGGTCCCTTACAAAAATCAGATCACACCTAGAAGATGACAGGGGACAACCACAAACTTAACTAAGTGGTGGTTCCCATTGCATCTGCTATACCAGATGCTATATCTTTGCATGAAATGCAAATGACCGCCAGTCACATTTAGCCATAGTGATGTGTTCTTCTCTATCCCTACAAGAAAGGATAACCAAAACATTTTCTCATTCACTAGGAATGAAAAATCATCATTCATTTCAGTCCCAGAGCTATGCTAACTCTCCCATGTCTGTCTTAATATAGTCCAAAGGGACCTGGACCATCCAGATATTTTGCAGCATAATCCACTTGTCCATTATCTTAATGACAGCATGTTCACCGGACAAGTTGAGCAAGAAATGGCAAATACATGGAAGGCTTTGGTAAAAAAATATACATTCCAGTAGTGAGAGACAAACCCTATGGAGATAAAGTGGCCTATAACGTTAGTAAAGATTTTAGAGGCACTGTGATTTGCGGCATGCATGGCAAGACATGTCCTATAGGTAAGGACACGTTATTATATCTGATACCTCCAAACACTAAGAAAGAATCACAATGCCTCTTAAGCATTTGGGTTGTGCAGGCAGCACATTCTGTTCTGACCTATTTACTCAGCAATGTGAAAGGGTGTTGTCTTTGAGTACGGTTTCCAGAGTAAAAACCGACATTATAGCAGGTCCAGGCCATGATGCAAGTGGCTCTGCCACTTAGGCTATACAACCTAGTAGACTCCGTAGTATTAGAGGCATTGGTGGTAGAAAAAATGTTCTATGGAGAGATGACAGCAGACCCTGATAGAAGAATCACAACATAAACCCTGACGGTTCTGTTGTAAAATCAGGCCACCTGCAGTAGAGAATTACACACCATTTATATAATGGATTCTGACAAAATATTGGACCCTATTGGAGTAAGAATGCCCAACTATTGGATAATCAACTGGCGAGAACTGTTCATCTTGAGCTGAGTTCCCTGAGATGCATTGAGTCAAAGGTTCATGCAGCACCATCATCAGATGAAAGTGTTGTATTTGGTATCAGGCTCAAGCATGACCAGAGGGCATAATGGCAGGTGTCCCTGACCACCATATTTTCAATCACTGCTGTCCAAGGAACTTCCCCCTTGACTCACACTTATGACCAAGTGACTGAGGAGGAAAAAGGCCAAGCTTTGTCGGCTTGGTACGTGGGTATGTGGTTGCACTCAGAATAGATGGCTGCCCCTCTTAGGGAAAGCCCTGAAAGAGAGCAGTCCGAGAGCTTTTCTCAATAGGCAGAATGTTTGGTATACCAGGCCATCTACCTTACGTGAAGAGAGAAATGGCCCAGAGTAAGAATATATATAGATAGATTATGAGCAAAGTCAAATGGCTTGGCTGGTTGACCAGGGGTCTGGAGGGATAGTGATTGAAAGATCAGGGACATGGAGATTTGGAAAAGATTTGGACGGGCCTCTGGGAGTGGATATCAAGTATTATAAAGATCTTTGAATCACATCTAAACCTCAAGCTTTGTGCAATGTAGTCAATGAAGTATTGTAGTCAATGAAGTTTATCCCAGGCATGATTATTGCTAATTGAAAACATCTAAACACCAGATTGTATCCTCCATGAAAGAGACACAAACAATTAGATGGAACAATCTGGCCAGGTGATATCAGCCAGGCTCCAGTGGTGACATCAAAGGTGGATAAATTTAGAGGCTATTGTGGCAGGGATTGGACCTGTGCATTGCCCAACAACACGGGCTCACCGGCAGCTACTGGAGCTGCCATACATTCAATCTACCAGTAAAGAGACCGAGGCAGAGCACCCAATAAAACAATGTTCCTTGAGGAGACCGACTAACTTTTTGGTAGCAAGTTGTTTATACTGAACTCCTTCTACTCTGGAAAGGGCAGAAATTCATCTTGATTGGACTATACACATATTCCACCTTTCTTATTCTCAAGGCTTCAGCCTGCAGTACTGAGAGCTCCCAAAGTTTCTGAGCCACAGACATGGGATCATGCATAATATTACAGAAGATCAAATAACACACTTAACAGCAAAAGGGGTGTGGGCATGAATACACGACCATGGGAGCCCCTCATCCTATCACATACCAACCTCTGAGAAGCCGCTAACTTGATACAGCCTAAGTACAGTCTTTTGGAGGAGCAATGGGTTAAGACTGAAGACGATATCCTAAAAAAATGAAGAGCCTTCCTCTAGAGTAAGGTACATACACAAAATGAATGATCAGTATACGGTGCCATGTCCCCAAAGGTAGAGTAAATGGATAAAAGAGTTTGAAGTAGGTGCAACCCTGCTTACCATCACTCCCAGTGACACATTTGGGAATCTGTGTTTCTCATCCCTGAAACTCTAGGACTTAGAAGTCCTAGTTCCCAGAGGAGGAATACTTTAATCATTAACCTTTGAGCTATCACTGCTTCCTGGTCATTTCAGGCTTCTTGTGCCAAAATAGCAGCAGGCAAGGAGAGAATAATTATCAGATCATCAGGGGGAAGCAGGAAACAGGGATGACTGTGGTTAGCACCCAGGTGATCTACTGGAGTGTCTCTTGGTACTCTCTTCCCCAATTTTGATGGTAAATAGACTACTACAAGTTCTATGACTTGCGAAGGAATAGGAGTTTGAGTCATTCCATCCGCTAAGCCATACAGATGAGCAGAGATGTTGGCTGAGGGTGAGAGGAAGGAAGTGATGAGCACGAATTGCAGCCCTGAGACCAGCTGTAGTTGTACTGGTGAGGGTTGTAGTTCATCCCATTAACCTTCCTTTTCCCCCAGGGAATAAGACCAACCTGTATCCTGGAATAGTTATTTCTAGAATTGGTTACATGAAGCAAATAGGTTTGAGTGGCACAGCGGGAGACTGTAGTGAATAGGGTGGTGTACCGTCTGGATCTCCCTTTCATGGACTGTGGCACTTACTCCTCCAGCTGGAGACAGTGATGGTGGCTGATGGCTCCCTACAGAATCCATCTCCAGTAACTGCCTTCAGCTAAAGAGAACTACCTCACTCAAGGTCATACCCATCTCTGGGGGTAGAGTACCCTGAGTAGCTAACCCAGCTTCAAAGCTTCCTGTGGAATCATCTGAGGCCTATGTTGTTGACTACATTGTAATTCATTCCTTCAAACTGTGTATATGAGTACTATTTTCATTGTAGTCCTATCAATGTTGATTATTATCACTTTGATAATCAGTTAAAATTACATCTATATAATTTTAGCTATTAAATTATATATACCTCCTACTAATGATCACCTTGATATTTTAAAATTCTCTTACACTAATATATCAGAAGGAATATCTGTATGTGTGTGTAGTGTGTGTGTCCAGGCACATCTATTATCAAACGATGATTTATAAATAAAAGGCAGAAATACAAGAACAAGATCCTTTGGGTTCAGTGTAAAAATCAGGATTCTTCTTTTCTACTTCCCCACAATGGGGATTTTAAAAAGCTATGGAGTAACAATCTTTGGTGTGTTTACCACCAAAGTCTGATGTGATCAGTATTTATGAATCTATCAAGTCTTTCATATTGTATGGATTTATAGTTATCACTGGTCTCAGGATACTTCATATTACTGTAGAATTCATCTCTAATTTCGAAGTCTGCCATATCCTCTTGATTAGCACTGAGCTAGCTTCCTACTTGAAGCACATGCTGAATGAAGGACAAGGTGAGTGACAAGTTTTTATTTGCTGAGAAACCTCTGCCAACATAAAACTGGAATGAGCAAGTCATTAAAGGGATACTGTAAACCCTACTACAAACCTCTCCACTGCAGGCATTCTGAAATAAACCTTTTCCCTTCACCTTGTCCACTGGGCTAAAAACCTAAACTTCAAATTGCCACTGTCCCTGAAATATTTGTTTATTAATTCTTTTCTTGGAGGATGGAAAAATATGCTAGAAGATAGCTATCATTGTATGCATCCCAAGAAATGTCTCCTGTTTTTCTTGAGACTAAATAAACCAGTGCAAGACTTTATAATAGCTAACATTTGTGTAGCAATTTACAGCCTACAAACCCCTCTGACATACATTTATTGCACTAAATCTTTGAGACAATTATCTATCGTATTTTAAAGCTGAGGAAATGGAGACCTGGAAAGGTTAGGCAATACTGTCTAAGATTCTGTTCATTATATTCTATATTCCAGTATAGTTTAAATCTCTATAGATAAACTAGAGAAGGATGTGGACGTGAAATGTGTCCACATCTCATAGACTACGTGAATATCACATGGTAAAAAAATCAAACGTGAAACTTCGGCTATCGTTGAACCCCTCAGGGAAAGTGCTAGTTTGAGCGTCAAGATTTCTCTAAGGGAAAGGAGACTTTGAGGTAGAAAATAAAAGAGCAGACATTACCTTCCTCTTATTTTTATCTTTACCTTAGCTAGCGAAATAAGTTTTCAGTACACTGAACAAATTCACAGCCACATACATATACGGACATTAATCACTTCCTTGAAAAAAATCGGTTCTGTATCTTAATAGCTACAGTTAATTACTAAGGCTTATAAGGGAAAATGTTTGTGGAAAGCTTATGAGCTATAATCACTATAATCATCACTGGAAACAAGTTTCAAAAATATTAAGTTGCACTTTCATTCACGTAAACTCAATGACGGAACTCTAAAGAGAATGTCTGTAGTTTTAATGAGCGTCTCAGTTTGTGTGAGGGAAACTGTCTAGTGACTCATTTTCTAGTTCGGGTCCACCAATATATTAGTCCAATACATGGAACTGGCTCTTCTAAATTATTTACAGAACTCCAGGAATAATTTGATCCCACACAAAATAATACTGAGCGCTTAAATCATAGTAACTCTTCTCATAATAAGAGACAAAAATTCAACTTAATTGACCTCCAGTGACTAATATCAGATCTAAAAGTACACCACTTGAGAGTTAGTAACAATCTCTCTTACACAGTGCTATTACACTGACAAATTAAATTCTAACAGATCTTGAAGTGTTACAACTAATTGTACAATTTTCATTGTTTCACACAATCTCACTGAAGTTACTACACAAGAGTCCACATTTAGTAAGAAACACTTTAACTAGCTGCAGTTAATATACACTGTATGAGTACGCACCCACATATTCCTCTTGCCTATTTGGATTTCAAGGTATTCCTCTCGTACTGATAGGGAACAAGTCACAAAAACAGATCCAAAGTGAAACCTAGCAGGACCCTGTGGGGCTCCTGGGCACGGAAGCCTTTTCATGTCCCCCATTTCTTGTAAGGAACAGACTCCAGCCTCCATGACCTTCCCTGAGTTCCAAAGGGCAGATTCGAACAGTTGCTAATCAGGGAAGGGAGGGGATGCAGAGACAAGGGAGGAACAGTCAAGAGACAATAGTGCAGCCTTGGGGCAGGGTCCTGGTGCTGCCTCAAGCGATACACATAACACTGCCTTTAAGCCCTTTATAGAACTAAGACCCAACAAATGGAAGATGTCAGCATTCTTCATATGAGAGAAGACCACCCGAGGAGGCCAGATTAAAGGAACCAGAGAAGCTCATCAAAAGATTACCTGACACCAGAATAAAGGAGTGCAGGCCCTGCACACCTCCTAATCTTATCAGCAACTCACCAAATCCTCCCGGGCGGGCGGGGACACAAAGTTTTCGAGGGCAAGAGCCTGCTGTGGCCCCCTTTGCCTGGCAAAACAATAAAGCTATTCTTTCCTATTTCACCCAAAGCTCTGTCTCTGAGATTTGATTCAGCACTGGGACACAGAGGCCAAGTTTTTGGCATCAAAAGGACTTTTGATGTTATGCCTTGATGTTTATGATTGGACCTAATACTTCTGCTAATATATAATACACTGCCTTAATACAATGCTTAAAATTCTACAGCATTTGTAATCAGTAACCTTTCCCAGGGGAGAACAAGGAATTGATAGTAGCTCACTATTTTACTAAAGGCATAACCAATATATTCCCCTCCTACAGTGGGAAACTCTATTTTGCCATCAATATTGGAGGAAAAACACAAAACCAGCAATTAAAAAAATATTCAGTGTTAACATGAGACACATATCCCATACATATTTCTTCAGTGGAAGGCATGATTTGGTACCTTGCCCAAGCAGATCTACATTTAGGAAATATTTAGAATAGCATTTATTCATTTGTGAACACATAACCTTTCTGTGCATAGTAGAATATGAAGAATACATTATTTCTTCCCATGGCGACTTTATTCTATCTTCACCCATTTCTGCCATTAAATTTAAAATATTCCAGACTACATATGCCCTGATTACGGCTGCATTCCCAGTTCCCTGGCCCTCTCTTCTTCTCTGCCCAGCAGTTAGGTATTTCCAATTACCTTCACTGAAGACCACTGGCCTGGAAACATAATGCTACCTAGCAACTAGAACCAGAATCACTAACTCAGAGATAACTGATATCTTATATCTATCTTACCTTTGTTCCTGCCTTGCTCTCTATGCTCCCACGCTGCCCCACCAGCACCGGAAAGTATGCTCACTTTTCCTTCTAGCTACCCGATAGTCTTAATTTAATTACTACTTACCCACACTCCAGTTCACTGGATGAGACTCAAGGGTAACTAACTCATCAGCATCTGCTATGTCAACCAGATCCTAAGGTACTGGTTACCTGTTTGCAAATCTGGCTACTGAAACATCTTATTCTTGTGATGCCTAACACATTGATTCTTGGCACATTTTGTCTGGGCTGTTCACTGAACAGTAGAGTTGGAGGGCTACAGTCAATCTTCTTTTGGAAAGAGGACTTCTTAACCAATGTCCCTCGCCAAATAATAAATAAAACTAAAACAAATAACAAGAAAACATTTCCTTAGCTCTTAGAAGAGATGAATAGGCAATACAAGTGATATATATCAGATAAAATATCTTAACTCGCATTCACCACCACTTACATAATATGGCTAAAGTATTTTTGATGCATATGCAAAGTCTTAAGTGTGCAGACCATTGTCTGTGGGAGCACGAGTGTGTGTGTGCATTCATGTTTGTGTTAGGTATACAGAGAGATGGTCAGCAGTCTGGAACTACGTGTGTGGTGTTAGAGTATCAGATAGAAACCATTACTGATAGCACCTCCTCTAGTATAATGATTTTTTTAAGTGCCATTGATCTTTATCTAGAGGAAATCATGTATATATTTCACATGTTACAGTGCACACATTTCAGTATTTTCCCAAAATTTATCTTCTGGAAAGAAAAACAAGTCATTAACTCAATTTAATTTAGTAGATGATGTTTCTTTCCTAAGTCACTAATTGCTAAAGAGGGAATAACTAACTATATAGAAAAGACTAGGTTGAAACTTCATTAGGCTTATGTAAATATCCACCAACAATGGGCACTGGCTCTAACAGGCCATTGTGTGCACTTCAGTTAGAAGCAGATTGTTACGGTTGTCAAGAGAAACTCTTAGCCGCAAGCATGTGGACAGACCAAAGCTGAACAGCTGGTCAGTGCAGACTCACGATGTGCCTCAAAATATATGGTGACCGTTTATTGTTGGAACTTAAACAGAGAGGGCTCTGTTCTTCCCACCAAGGTCAGCCTCATTGCTGAGTTTATATTTATAGCTGGCCTCTCCACCATCTGTGCACATGGCCTACACTGCACCTCTGCGGAGGTGGAGAGGCATTATTTTAAGACCTGATTAAATGGACAGGAAAAAGCAATCCATCATTTACAAGGAGGGGATGTAAGACAGTCACAATGGTGTTCTGTCACGCTTTCAGATTTTGGTCTTCATTCTAATCCGATGCCAGATACAATAAACACCGACCAAGAATGTAGAATCCACTGACAACATTTTACCATCTAGATGGGAGAAGAATGAATTATCAAGATTCTCCAAGGTTTGCCCTAGCCAGGAGGTAACTGACATTTATGCCGAGGGGCGCCTTGCTCTTTTGTGGTCACAGAGACGCAAATGAATCAGGGCCTGAGTGGAAGGCAAGATACTGTTAATAAAGAGCTACCTGTTGAATTCAGAGCTGCCTGGTGTAAATGAAGTTGAATGCCTATAATTGGTTTATTGAACGAGCTGAACTATTGGAATATCAAGGGGAAACAGTTTTATTCTCTCCTCTCATCCACTTTCAAACACACCCTATCGGATATATTTCCTACCCCAGATAACAAGTTGGGTCAACCCTCAGGTCCTAAGGGCACCTTAAAATATTTTAAAGGCCTTATTTGCAGATATTAAAAAACAATAATGACAACAACAACAGCAACACACACACACACACACACACACACACACACACACACACACACACACACACACACACACACACACACACACACACACACACACACACACACACACACACACACACACACACACACACACACACACACTGAGATCTAAATCAAGACATTAACTTAATGTTCAATTTAAAGTTTCTCCCCGCCTCCCAGAGTAGGCCTGAGACCACAAATGGGGAAGAGGCAATGGGACTGTCTGTCACCACTCTTTTTTATTCTCTTGGGTCTATGCTTTCCCCCTCTGCTTAGGGCTTCTCCAGGGTAGAAAGAGAGGATGGATTTGGAGTGAAGAGACAAAGGCTGCTTTTCTTAGCCTGTGCTCTTGAGAGTCCACAGTCGTGGAAGGCATCAACTTGCCTCTTTTTGGGGAGCAGCTCTGTGTTCTTCAGAGGCCCCTCCAACCTAGGAAGCCCCGCCCTGGACCCCCTCCTGCAGCAGGCACGGCAGGATCTGGCTAGTCTTCTGCACCAGCTCCCAGCTCAGCTCCGTCCCAGCCAGTGTCCCTCTAGTGTCTTTTGGTGGCTGTAGCCTTAGCAGCCAGGACCTCGTGGGCAAGGCCTTTCAAGATGTCTTCTGCCCTGCTTTCTTCAAGTGCAACTCACACCCTCATTCTTCCCAAAGGTGGAAATTGAGCTTCTCCCCACTGTTGCCTTCCCCTTTCTCCTCCTGCAGTTGTGGGCAGCTCCAGACAGCTTTCAGTCAGGGTAAGTTGCCCATTTTCCATTTTTGCAAAACAGTAAAACACACACACACACACACACACACACACACACACACACACACACACACACACACATTCTGTTCAAGGGGTTTTCTTGGTATCTCCACAACTTGACTTGTGGGGGAAAGAAAACACCATGATGATGTCTGTCTAATCCTATGAATTTCAACACTTCAAAGAATCCTCCATCCCTAATGGCAGTTAAAGGGGATGATAGGAGAATGTACCTCATACTTCTCTTCAGAAATACGGGACTACTTATCTTGCATTTTCCTCAGCTTTATGGCCTTACATGGAAATCAATGTTAACTAGAATTCTCTTATTCTGTGACTTGTGTAGCAATCAGTATTAGTGTAAATGTTGCCATATTGTCGTTGCTAATGAGACAGCACAGAGTTTTTAAACCATGGCTCATATTAGAGACCTTGGTTTTAGAGGTTCCTTTTCCCCTCCTTATCCATTACTGTTTCGGCCGAAGAGAATGTATTTAGTCGCACAAATGAGGTCACATTCACATGTAAGGCACATTAAATGGAGGGAAAACAAACAGTCCATCAGAGAAACTGGTGATCTTGAACAAGAGTTAATGGTACCTTCAAATTCCTAAATAGTTCCTTTCATTCCTTTACTCATCTGGGACTGTGGTTCTATGGTTGCTTTTTTGTTTTAATCAAGAAAAGCAGAGAAAGTCATCGCTGTGAGCATTATTATGAGAGTCTGAGCATCTTCAGATAATTGGTTAGAGATGCACAAAATATAAGGCCTCAATAGGCACACTGTAAATGACAGAAGCCAAAGAAAGACTATGTCTCATATATTTCAGTAGCTATATAGAAATTTCTGTTTTCTATTAAAATTACTGTTTCTAAACAGAAAATTTGTTTTCTATTAAAATTAAAGCAGGGAAAGATTAAGACAAGGTTGAGTCAAGAGGAAGGAAACTGGCCTGAAAAAGTTGAAATTAACATAATCAATAGGTGGTATGAAGACTTTTCATGAGGAGGTATTAATATTTTAAGGTATTTTGATCTATAGAAACAACTGTTCAGTCCCTGCTTTAAAAAAAAAAAAAAGAATAAAAAGAGAGAAGGGACGTTTTTGACCTTCTTTAGTGTAACCACATTTCAGAGTAGCTGACCAGCTGGTTTTTTTGTGTGTTTGTTTTTGTCTGTTTGCTTGCTTTCTGGAAATCATATTGTTATGGGGATATTACATGACATGTCTATTACAGATTTACGCTAGTTTTGAATACACCACCACATTAAACCTCTAAAAGATTACAGAACAAAATAAAAAACTTAATAAATTATAGAAAAAAGGACAACTTATCAAAATCTGTTCTAAAAAAAGAGAAGAATGTTTTTACTTTCAAGTTAATTACTCCTGCTATTTTTCTACCAACTTCCATTGATTTAAGACTATAAATAAGCATGTATGTATACATGTATATGCTTATCTATTTTATATATATTACATATATATATATGTTCCATATATAGAGTTTATATTTATATGAAACACCAAGAAGAAACGTAGGCCACAAAAGAGGGGAGACGGTAGTAATTTAGTGGTAGTCATCTTGACTGTATCTCACTGGATGGAGATATGTATCGATAGTCATAGATATAATTTGCTAGCACAAATATACCATCAATACACACATGTATACCTGATTAACTAAATAACTCAATAATTTCAAATTGACTTTGAGAATAGGGAAAACAGTACAGATTTCACAGATGAACCATGCAGAACTGCAACTACAGGAACCAGAGCAAGGTTCACTTCATCTTACCAGGCTTAGGAACAATGAGCTGTGCACTGGTCTGGGCGTTTCCAGCCTCATTTTCACCCACACACTGATAAAAGCCTTCATCTGACTTCACCACCCCAAGGATTCGTAGGTTGCTTCCTCCCTGGGGAGAAGAAAAAGCAGGTAAAGCATTTGAAAAAGCAAAAAAAAACTCCAAGTGACAAAATGATCACAAAACAAATTTTAATCAAACTTCCCAAAAGAAACCAGAAGGGAGGCCACGAGGGTCCTCAGCCTTACAGATATGTCCTGTGTCATCTGGGAAATGTCACAGATTCCCAAGATTCTGCTGAATCCACGTGCCACCATTTAACCTAGTTCTGCCATGAAAAGTATACTCCCAAGAATGCACATCCTCCATAAGTGAGCAGTAAACAGAAAACTCTTTTATTAGGTATGGACGAAAGAGAGGTTAGTATCAAAATAAATCTCATTCTTTTCCTTGTACTGAAGGAAATAGTTTCAGTGGGTGCTGGAGAGGGGAAAAAAAAAAGCAAAAGGAAACAAAAATTACTTATCTTTGCAGCTTCTAAAGGACAAGAAATCTAGGTTGGATATTTTCTGGACATTTGCCGAGAAAAAAAATATCTGAAAATCCTTTTAAAATTGTGTGCCCTTTCGGGGATTTGGAGGAGGGTATGGTAGATCTTTTATACCCATGTCATTCTTGTTATATGGCCGAAATGTTTCACCTTCAGTAATCCATAAATTAAAACACAGCAATGTTAACTCCTGTTTTATGTAAATTGGGCCACCACAGTTTTCAAGGATGGATGATAAAATGATCTGAAATAGCATTTAATTACAGTAACTCAGTTTATCTTCGATAGTGTAAGAATTAGTTCAGTAAGTGAGACGAGTTAAATCACTTGCCCTGAAGTCATTAAGAGATAAATATTACCTCATGGGGAATACTTAATTGTTTTTAGTGTCTTGTAGTCAATTCTCAGCTGATGTAAAATTCTTAAGATAAAGTTGACTAACTTACAATTAACAATTCTCATATAAGTTACTATTTGTGCTAAATGTTACATGTGTGACAGATCTGGAGCTATTGGGGAAATATTTTTAAGCACAATTTAATGTGAAAAGGGCTCATACCATACATTTTTGTTTTTTTTTTTTACCTTAAGAAAAGGAACATTTTAAGTAGGTTGGCTATAATAAGTCATTCTGGGGAAAAGATTATTCAAACTGTAGAAAAAAATGAAATGCTTCATTTTATCCTGTGTCCTTAAGGGCACTCAACAATTTCCTCTATATGCAAGTAGCATCTATTTTAGGCATATACAACACATTTCAAGTTGCCCCATGGCAGATCATTTTTAATTCAGTGATAGGGGAAACAGCATTGCATGTAAAGGAACTAATGGATTGATGTGGCATTCAAAAGTTAATTTTTTTTTCCTTTCTTACTCTATTCCCAACCAATTAAATGCAACTAAAAATGAAAAATGGTAAGTGGTGATAAACATAATAAAGATATTCTTTACGGATGTATTCCTTAAGAGCCCTTACAATGTGACAAAATGCATGAATCGAGAGGTGATGAAAGTTTCTGAAAGCCGACTGGTCATGCAAGAGGGACCACCAGCAAGAGGCACTGTAAAGCCACGGAGAGAGCTTGTGCCTGAATTCCATAGGGCACTTACACTATAATTGCCGTCTCCTGGGAGACCTGGCTTGGAGCACCACTTTTCTTTGACAGGGTCATGTCTGCATCTCAAACATAAGAGAAATGGATTGAAAGCCTCCTTCTTTAGCTGCAAAGTTCTTTGATATTTAAAAAGTGCTTTTCATATTTCTCAGATATTCATTTGAATTCAGAACCTCTGATGCTGACCTACACCAAAAGGAGAGTTTTCACAGAGCATTTTTAAATGAGCAAAGCATTCTGCTGGTAGCAGCAAAAACAATAATAATAATGATAGGTATGGATCACTCACTATGTACCAGGACAACAACTCAGTGAATATACCACCATTATCCCCATTATCTCTCTCCAGGGCAGGGACAGAGAGGTACACTAAACCTTATAGGAACTATAAGAACCATTGTTCTTGGCTTCAATTCTTTCCAAAGTTCAGAACTGCAAAGGATGTGAACTCTGTCTTCAAATCCTCTCCAACACTGCCACCACCATTGTCACTATCACCATCATCACTGCCCTTTTCTACTGCTCATGTAGGATCAGCTGGCCTATCTGGAAGAGCAGCAAAGGAGCAAAGAGTGACCATCCTAATTACCAAAGTAAGACTACCATATTCATAAGTAGCGCATCTTACTTGAAACTTTATTATAATGGGCAAAATTTAAAGAAGTAAGAGATTCTTGGATTCATACAGTCTAGAACTAGATTCTAAACTCTGTTTTTCCAAGAACCACCAATGAGAATATTTAGAAAGCACTGGTCTTAGGCCCCCCATTTTTTGTTTGTTTAAAACCGTGTCTGTAAACAAGGGGGCTGGACTGTTTAATGACTTTTTTTTAGCTCAAAAATTCCAAGTCTAAAAAATGATTTGCTTTATTGGAACAATTTTCTTCATACATCATAAACATTCCCAACGGGAACGTTGCTCCCAAGAAAGAAAAGCAACTGAAAACAGAGTAGACAATGAATGGGATTGTAAAGTGAATATGAAAAAAGATAGTTACCACTATCTGAAAATAATCACTAGGAATGACCACATCTCCATTCTTCATCCAATTCACAGTGGGCACAGGCTTCCCAGAGACTGCACATTCAAACTCAATATCCATGCTTTCATAGGCATAGAGGTTGGAAGGGTGATTTAAAAACCATGGTGGAACTGTAAAGACAGAAAAATAAAAAGTGAGTGGGTGGGGATGTGAACTTGCATGCTAGCATCTTCTCTGACTTAGAAACAAATATTGAAAATGTTTGTAATTCAAATAATTCCCCTAAGCCCTTAGTTTACTTTATAGGAACTACTGTAGGACATGATAAACTCCCTCCGCCCCTCCTGCCCACCCCCCCACCGCCCCCCCCAAATGCAGTTAAACAGTGTGTTGTTGTGTTAATGGTGTCTTGCCACAAAGAATGTAAAAAACAACAACAACCTTTGCATATAATAAACATAAATAAATAAAAATAAATTTTAAAAAAATGCATATAATAAACATTCTGAATAAGTGCTTGTATTGACCTACATAAAGGACACTGGAAAGTCCATAAAGCTATGGAAACTATGCTGATAAAGCAAATGAAGGGGAGCTGATATGACTGACACAACCCAGTGTATAAGACACGAACGCTTAGTGTCTCTGTAATTCTAGAGTTTCATTAGGATTTAGTTAATGTGACGGACTCGTTCCTATTGAAACTGGCTGTGGTGATAAGGGCACTAAAAATGACCATCGTCTTTACTGTGGACACATGCCTATTGTCCTAGCAATTATCTACTCTAGTGCATTGCTATACTATATTACTATTTTCTCAGCAGGGTACAGGATACACTAATTTAATGTCTTAATTACCATAATACTCATTACTCTATGATGGAAATTTGCAATTGAAAGGAAATTACAAATATAACACACCTTCGCTAGTGAATCTCTCAGACCTGGTGCCTCAAAACACTGTGTAGGAAAGGAACATTTTAAAAAGTGATGTTGGAAGGGATAAATTGGGAGATTGGGACTGACATACACACACTACTATATATAAAATAGATAACTAGTAAGAACCTACTGTATAGCACAGGGAACTCTATTCAGTACTCTGTAATGACCTATATGGGAATCTAAAAAAGAGTGGATATATGTGTATGTAAAACTGACTCACTTTGCTGTACAGTAGAAACTAACACAACATTGTAAATCAACTATACTCCAATAAAGAAAAAAAATTTTTTTAAGTGATTGTCATTTTCTTCCGCTGGGAACCTTAAAATGATGTGAAACCTGAATACTTATATTGTCTGAAATTCACAGGGAAGTAGCAGCCTTGATCCCCTTTTCACCTTGGAAATAAATATGTATTTTTCGTAGACATTTTTAAAGACAGATTATAATATTTGTCTTTGCTGTTGTTACGCTCAGTGGGTAAGGTGTGCTAATTTTTGCTTCTTTGAGTAACCACCATACTTTGCTCTTTCCAACCACCATCAGCAAAACTTTCCCTTGAAGTCAAAGTGAATTTACAATCTTTGATGGTCATTGCCTTCTAGAAAAATCGAAGAGCCAGTGGAAGGCACCCAGGATTCAAGTCCTAGTTCTTCTACTGAATGATCTTGGAAGTCAGATCTCTCCCCTCCCCTCCCCTCCCCTCCCCTCTCCTCTTTCTCTCTCTCTCTCTCTCTCTGTCCCTCCCTCTCTCCCCTTCCCTGTCTTATCTTCCTATTTTTAACTAAATATTTGGGCCTCTAGTACCAAACAACTTTTAAATTCTTGAGTCTGTCACAGGGGCAACTTGGTTTAGGTGACTTGCCTGGGATTCATTACTATTCACAGATTAAAGATATGGAAAAAATGTGTCTGAGAGCTTTCCTACAGAGAATGTGTCACCATTGTATATAGGGCTAAGATTGATTATTTATAATTTATAGTAATATTAGACTTTATTTATTCTTTCACCAAATTCACTGAGAATGAACCAACATCAGAAATATTTCTTGAGTGCCTCTGAGCAGATACATTTATTGTCTCTTTTGGATTCTGTTGTCAATTTTATCACAGATTTTGATCAAGTATTTATTTACCAGCCAATAGCCAGTATTTATTGAGAGCTGACTGTACGATTTATTAACCTAAGCACTTTATTATTCACACCACAACTCTTTGAAGCAGGCTCTTTTACCCCCATTCTAGAAATGAAGAGACTGTGGTGTGTAAGCAACTTCTCCAAACCACACAGACAGGCTGACTCCACTGCCTACATTCTGAACTATTTTGTAATAGTTCTACCTCTGGAAAATTCCGATGGAAAATTATTTTGCCACCGAAAAATTCTGATGGAAGGATAACTCAAAAATATTCCCAAAGCCTCAGTGATAATAGAAATTAAGCAATTAGAGCTGTTAAAAATAATAACATCACGTTGTCTATTCTGCCTCTCCCTTTAAGCCCTTCCTTCCTGGTACCATGAAAACTGTCTGAGTCTGCTAAGCCCTGGCGTTCATGTTCATCAGATTTCCTGGAATCATTTGTGCCCGCATCAGAGTTTTCAAAATTCAGATGACTTCCATAAGTGGATCTTGAAATTAATTTATGGGGTTGAGACTAAACTTTAAATATATATGTATATAAGTAATATAAATATACATAAACATATATCATACATAAACATATACATATGTGTGTATATATTTATAGAGAGAGAAGGAGATTTAGTATTCTCTTCTCTTCCTGCTTTCCTCTTCTATACTCTTAATCCTTCCTATTCCTATGCTACTCCTCTCTCTCTCTCTTTTCTTGTGATGAGCAGACTAGGATTTATTCATCCTATTTTAGGATTGCTTCCTAGAATTTAGGACCTAGGTATAACTTTCACTGCTCTGGGGTACTAGATTCTCAAGACAAATATAAACTGGGACTAATGAGTGAACATGACTTATCAATGGTTGTGGACATGCTTCTTTATCATTTTTCTGATCGTGAAGAGGGAACTCACACACTCCATCTTCCATGAAATGTTGTCTTTCATGAAGCCGATGATGGGGTTTCCTGCTTCTTGCAGTGCTCTCTCTCTGTGCTCGATTTTTATCCCACTTATTATTGTTAGATATTTTTCACCTACATCATTATTTACTAACCAGACTATAAAGATGGGGCCTGAAGCATATGCTTTTTCTTTTAATTCCCTTTGAATATTAACATAGTTCTCCTTCCTTTCCACTCTCATGGAAGGAATAATTCACTACTTTAAACTATTTGGGGGGCAACAATTTTTTTTAACATCTTTATTGGGGTATAATTGCTTTACAATGGTGTGTTAGTTTCTGCTTTATAACAAAGTGAATCAGTTATACATATACATATGTCCCCATATGTCTTCCCTCTTGCATCTCCCTCCCTCCCACCCTCCCTATCCCACCCCTCCAGGCTGTCACAAAGCACCGAGCCGATATCCCTGTGCCATGCGGCTGCTTCCCACTAGCTATCTACCTTACTACGTTTGTTAGTGTGTATATGTCCATGATGCTCTCTCGCCCTGTCACAGCTCAACAATTCCTTAATGACTAATAAAAATGAAGTGCCATGAATTTTCAAGCTTATCAAATTGTTCCATTCACCCAGTTTTAGTCCATTTCAGAGAACTGCTTAACATACACGTATGATGCTACAGCAGTTTCAGGCAAGATACTGATTTTGTTATACTTTCCTTCTTTAGATAGAATAAAATTCATGACCAGAAATAAATTACCCACATTTTCATTAGATCTTGGTTTCTCAGGATCTTCTTAAGTACTTAGAGTACATATATAGAGAATTTTTATAACTTAGGGGTTGAGGGAAGAAGAAATAGTGACTACAACAGAAAGATGGAAAAAATATGTCTGTTCTAGAAAATGCTATCATATTTAGAAATGACTAATAGATGAGAGATCCCTCTACACTGCAATCATTAGAATTGTACAATTAAACCTTAAATTTGAATAAAAGTTTTCTCTAAATTAAATATTTTATAAATGAGTTTCTATGCTATGACTAATCATTTGCATTCTGTAGAGTAAATTTTATTTGGTAATTTCAGCCCCAAACCAAGTCATCACCAACAATCTAAATAGTATTAAAGGTTTTATTTCACATAAAAGATGCCTCACAAGTACTTTTAGTAACATTTATCTATTCTTTTTCCAGTTATTTAGGTACAAAAAAATGTGGGTCAATTCTAAAATACTGCCCTAGGACACATAATTAACACTCTGTATTACCTTGAAATTGAGAAGATTCGATACATCCTAAAAATTTACTACAGCTCTTTGAAACTGCAAGAATGAAACTTTAAAGGAATGCAGGTGGTTTAAATGAACACTAGGCAGAACACACAACTGGTGAATGATAAACATGATAAACATCATGGGAATGATAAACATCAAGGAAAAAAACAGATTAGTGAGATTTTGTTAGGAAGACAATAGAAATTACCATGAGCCTTGATGGGCTACATTTTTATCCTGAGAACACTGGAAAGCCAGCTAGTGTCGCTGAGCAAAACACTTCTATCTCTCCAGGCCTTTTGGAGTTAATTTGTTGTTGAAATAATGGACATAAACCCATTAGTCTTCTCTTAAATGCAAATACCTGAAGATTCTGACCAGATCAAAAATCTAAAATACGTTTGCTGCCAAACTGGGTTAACTCTATATCCAAAATAAATTGAGTTCTTTCAAGTACAGTCAGATAATTTCACCTTAAGGAGCCATAGTTTGATATGTAATCACATTCAGATGACTACAAAGGAAGCCATCTGGTGTTCAGTGTAGGTTTAGAGATAACATAGCACAGGGGGAAAATATTTTTTTATCAATTCAGGCTTCCATGTTAAATGTACCTCAACGAAATCCTACTTTTATGGAATAAGGTTTCTAATGGACATTCAATTTATAGATTAGAAATAGCTCTTTGACCCCATAGTTTCAATTCTTCCTGCACCAACTTCTGGTGCCAAAGTAACTCTTTCAGCTAACTTGATCTTTAAATGAATAACCTTCCTTCTCCTTTATTTAACAAGGAGCTGTGTGATATATTTCTGCCCAATCCAACACTTCTCTCCAGGCCTTTTCTCATGTGACAAGTGACTTGAAATCTGCTGAATATTTTTCTCTAGTTTGTTTCTTCCTACCTACACATCTGTCCTCCCCCATAGGACTGGGTGCTGAGATTTGCATTTCATTCTCTAAGTTGTCTCTCACACATACCTGTCTGTACTCTCTTAAAAAATTTAGGTTGGGGTAAGTTGGGTTCTAGCCTTAAGTGACTAGAATGTATCCCACATTGGAAATAAGATCTCATTTTAGTTTTGTTCTAATTAATAATATTGACTGGGGCTCCCATTGTTCTAGAAAAATGACTATTAAGCTATGGATTTTATTCTTAGCATTTTCTATTCAAAAAAGTGTTTCAATTTCCGGGGGCAGGGGGGGTTTGGGTCCTCTTAACAACTTCCAGAATGTACATTACCTTTTTCCCTGACATATGTGTAAGCCTAAGTGGTGTATTTAATTATATATTTTTTTCTCAAGCAGAAGTAATGATATATTATTATATTATATATAATATATATATTATTATTATATAATAAATATTATTATTATATTATTCTCAAGCAGAATAATGATATATTATTGAAAACTACATTTCAGAAAAGCTGATGAAGCAACAACAATTCATCCCCTTGTAGCATCCATCTGGATGCAAATCCACCAAGCTCTTAATTTCTTAAGGACAGGGGCTACCTTACTTCACTTTCTGTCCCCAAGACTAAACATGGGATGGGTGCTAATAAATACTTATTAGATAAACAGGCATGGATGTGGTTTAGTCTTCATAGGCCAATGCTTTGGCATTGCCACTTTCTGGCTGCAAACAGGTAATAGCTATGGAAAAGCTAGATGAGGAACAACATTTAAGAATAAGGATATACTTTTCTTCTAAAGTCAATGCTAATGACAACAATAGAATATTAGAAGCATCAAACTATAAGCTATTCTGTTATAGCTGGCAAAGAGGATATTTTAATCATCTTAGAGAAATAAAAATTGAGACCTTTTGATTTTATCTCTTACCCTATTATGCCAAAAAATTTGTGCTCCTATCTAAAAATTCTAGTCTATGTGCTGTGGGGATGAAGAACATCTGACCTTCAACCTTTACTTTGGAGTTGTGTTTAGGTTATTTTGTTTTATTTTGTTTTTTTGTTTTGTTTTTTTTAAATAGAAACTATTTAGACCTTAGAAACTATTTTAGACCTCTTGTCACAATTTTCTTTATCCAGACAAATAATCCCATTACTCTTCCTCAGTTTCCACTGCTTCTGTAATCAGGATTGCTTCTCTCTAAATCCAGACTGAGTTTTCCATTTCTCTCTTTAACTGTAGAGCTTAGGACCAAACTGGGAGAATGATGTTGTAAGGCTCAAACCAGTGATAAAAATGATAGGAGGATTAATCTCAAGGCCCTAATCCTATATGCTTACTTATGTTATCACCATGTCTTTGGAAACTTAATTTGTGTGCTATCAAGTGTCCTTCAGTAGATGTTGGCAACTCTCCAACGATTAAGTCTGTGTGTGTGTATGTATGCATATGTAAACACACATATATTAAATACATTTATTTCTATATATTTATGTACATATCTGTGCTCCTATGTAATCCTATGTAAACTGTAAAATCACATCGAATACCTATATTTAAAATGTTATGTATACACAAAGACATGCAAATGATATATCCACACATATACAATTTATAAACATCTTTCTTATCCAATTTTCAACTTCAGCTGTGAAGAAAATGAAAACATTTTAAGAAAAACAAGATAAAAACATTAACTCACATGGGTTATGACAAAAATAATAAATATTTAGAATAAGTTATCTAGTTCCTAACACTGCATACTGACAGAAATTTTTAAGACTTATTATTTTTCCCTCAGTCAAATGTTTTCTAGCATGCCCTCTTGTTATTTGAGAGTAAAAGATGTGGATATTCTAAACAGCTAGAAAAAATGTTTCTGTCATGCATTAGAGCAATTTCTGTGTATTTTTAAGTGGACATTGAAGAGTTACAGTAAATTATAGTGAAAACTTTGTTTTTCGAGTTTTTTGTTAGTAGTAGATATTCTATGAGGGAATCTTCCAACACAAACATTTAACTGAGACGATGATGAATTCTAACACACAACTAATTTCCCTCCCCCAATACCCAATGAAGTCAAAAGTCCCAGCACACACACGCACGTGCACGCACGTACACACACACACACACCAACCACAGCAACCAAAGAAAAGAAAGCAGTCAATTGCAAACAAAAAAAAAATCAAAATAGATGTTTCTGGAATAGAGGAGAAAGGCAGAGCAGGATTTAGGTCCTTATCTGTCCTTAAACACCAGAAACTGCCCTGGACTTTGGGGAAAAGCCTAAGAATTCTCAGTAATACCTCCAAAATTGAATCAATGTGAAACCTATGGAGAGTCCTATGTTTTTCCTTCCTTTTCTGATTGAGGAGAAGCTGCAGTGGCTATCAACCTGAGGACCAGCCCCTCCCCTACAGAAGGGAATAGGATATGGAACCAGCCAACGAAGCTGGGTGCTCTCAAAGAGGCCGAATGTTGCCTCAACTGAACTCACTCCCTGACCATTCCTGCTGGTTATTAAATAATTAATAAAACCTGAAATATCCAGCACTACAAACTGGAGCTCAAGGGGTCTCAGGCAGCGTGGTAAATAAGTCTAGAAGTAATTTCTGCTATATTGGCACAAATAGTGTCTGGACAGAGTCACCCACACATGAGCAAGGTAAATGACACACATGGGAAATATGGAAATATATTATCGGCAACAATGAGAGAGAGAGAGGGTGGGGCAGGGAGGGAAAAGTGGGGGGAGGAAGAGAGAGAAACAAAACACTCAACCCAGAAGAAAATCTAAGGGGAGAAGCAGACATAAATTTCTTAAGTTGTTTCACACAATGGATTTACTTATTATGAAAATAAATTCAACAACACTAGAGGTCAAAGACTAGATGAAAAACAACAGAATGAAATGAAAATGAAGGTAGCGGACCTAAGGAAACAAATCAAGGGGCAAAACAACATCATTAGAGAGCCAATATATAAATTAGAAAGTACAAGTAACATAATAGACACCACTAAAAACCAAATTACCGATGTGTTGGAAATGAGATAAATGCAGTGAATGCAGATGAAAAAGGCAAAGAGACTAAAGTAATTAGGAAAAGCTTGTATAGAAAGAGGCCAAGCAAAGATGATTTAATATTGAGATAACTGGCATTCTGATGTAGCAAACTCACAAATGGAACAGAAGATATATTCAAAGATAAAATAATAGGAAATTTTCCCTAAAAAAAAAAAAAATCTGAAGTTTTAGATCGAAAGACTATCCCATTTTCCTGGGAAATTGAATGTATAATTCTCAATAGTAAGACATATCTTATTTGAAATATTGAATCTGGAGGATAAATAATTATTTGAACATTCAACAGATCAAAACACATCTACAAGGAATGAGGGGAATCAGAGGAATGAGGGATCAGATTCCCATATAGTAATATCCAATGTTAGAAGATAATGAAGCAATATTACCCAAGAATATTATATACAGTTGTTTATTTACAAAGCCATAGTCTAAATTACGAAAGTGCTCAGAAAATATAGCACTTGCTAAAGTAAGTCTGACAACAAAATCCAGGCAATTAAGAAGAGTACCATCAAAATGAAAAGATAGGCATTGTGATAAAAGGACTGGTGATGAATATTGAATATAACTCTATACAGAAATAAAAGTAAACACAGTGGAAATAATGTTTACTGAAGAGAAGTCAATTGTCATAAATGTGAAAAGGATACAACTAATACCATAACTACCAAAATCAGAAGGTGGGGGAATGAGAGGATGGATGAGACTGCTAACCCCTCATGCTAACCCCTAGGTGCTATCTTTCACAGCAGGAATTTAATCAATTATGCCTTTAAATAAAACATGAACTTTAAAAAACAGTATCTGTAGCTGCATCACATTGTTATAAACATATTTCTACCTAAGTATCCAACTATTTATATACGTAGAAGGATGTATGGAATACTGAGATTTGGGATGATTTTTAAATCACATGGGTTATTTTCACAAAATTATAGAGTGATTCTTCTAAAACAATTTTTAAAAGACTCTAGAAGTAAATATTCTAAGATGTACAGTGATTATGGAAGTATGGATATATCTTCTTTCTTTTTTTGTATTTTAAAAAAATTTCAATGATTAAAAAAGATATTAATTAAACATTTACCTTCTGGGAGGGCTCACTATGATAGCTTTAAATAATAGAACCCACTGGAAATTCAAGAGCTTGTATAAATATACACATGATATAAATAGCAAGTAAACATATTTATCCTTCTTTTCTTTTCCTTTTATCCTACCTCTTCACTGGGTCTTGGAAGAACTTCAGAGAAACTCTTGTTGCTGGTGACAACAGTACATAAACCCTTAAGGGAAATCATGTGGCGGTAAGAGCAACACCAGGTTTCCTGTATCAAATTTGGTGAAGGATAATATATTCCTATGTATTTCCTATATACAGGATGATCTGGGGAAAACCACTGTATGAGAAAAAGGAGAATCAGGAGAATCAGGAACAACCCTGATTCTGGCTCTACTAAAGGTCAGATTATGGACACCAAGCAAGTAACTGAACTTTTCTTGACTTCAGTTTCTTACTTGAAAACTTAGAAGGTTAAATTGGAATCCAATCATTCAGGTTCTTTGGAATCTCTTCACCAGTTGCTGGGGAGGGGATGGTGATGATGTTTCTCTCCAACGCTTTAATACCTTCAAGGAAAATAATGCTGAGACAGGCTGGGACCTGGGCCCTCGGACCCTTTGCTGCAGTAAGGGCACCTGGACAAACCTCTCCTCGAGCAACAGAATACAAGGAAACTATAAGGGACTAAAAATAACTGTGCATGGGCAGTTAGGGCAAAGTCTGGACAAGAAGATATAAAAAGACCAAAAGAAAAAAAATCCAACTGCCACTTCTGAAGAGCCAGGAGCAAAGACAGGGTGTTGGGAGTGAAAGCAGGGTACTGCACATGCCCCTGCACTCAACACCACCAAAGGGGTGGGGAGATCACCTAAGTCACCCCTCCAGCTCGACCGCAGGACACACCCCTTCCCTCACCACATATAAGGAACCATCCCACACCCCCTAGGGGAGCGAGCTTGGGAACCTGTTATTTGTTTTCACTCCCCCTGCTACAATAGGGGCCCCAGTAAAGCCTTGCCTGAATTTCTTGTCTGGTCTCTTATCAAGTTCTATTGATTGGGGAAGGTCAAGAACCCTGGTCGGTATCAATGCCACTGTATATAATGAGCTTCTATATTAACTCGAAGCTTCATGAGAACATTCTCTGCTACTAAAACAAAGAAAGTAAATTATCCCCAAGCCCTTTTTTTTCACCCCCGCTTTAAAATTCTGGTGAGTCTAACCCGTCAGTATATTTAGCTGGTCCAATGCTCTTCAACATGAACAGTTTACATCAAGTTGATTTAGAAAAGAAGAGGGAAAATAAGTTGTCAATCTGCTTTTTATTCAACCATTAAAATAATATTTGAATCAATGCATTGCTTAAAACAATAAATACCAACATAAGTATCTCAAGCATCTTTGAGTCACTTGAGAAAGTTACTCAAAGACAGGTCAAAGGTAATTAGTTCAATGTCTTGCTGTAAAATGACAGTATTCCTTTCATACTAACACTCACATATGGCTTTTAAGATTACTTGGTGTAAGAGTACTTCCAGCATTGATTACATTCCAACTTTCAGATTTTTATCTGCCTTTTTCATTCCTGCATTTTGGCCTCATGAGACCTTAGCTATTTCCCTACAGATAAGACCAAGCTCCATGGTAATTTCACTGCTTTACAAACATGGATTTCAGAAACCATGGAGAAGGGGTGTGTGTGTGTGTGTGCGTGTGCACTCGCACACGTGCACGTGTGTTAGGATTTATAAAATCTCACCACACAGATAAGCCATTTGTAAACCTGAATGACTTCTTGCACAGTAAACGAAAATGGTCTTTTTAAACATTTCGCCTGATAGTTAAAAGCAAAAAGGAATGCTTACAAAATGTGTGTGTAATTCATAGTGGTAAATTTGGGTTAAAAAATTCAGAACTCAGAAAGTTCATTTTAGTTAGGAAGAATTGGTATCAAATTTTAAAATGCAGTGTATTGAGGGCAAATGATAAAAGCATGCATTAGATTAAAAACAGCAAAACCTACTACACGTTTAACACAAGTTTATAGCAAAAGAAATCTAGGAATTTTTGTTGACTGCTAAGAATCCCAATTCTATTTTTATTTATTTTTTGTAAATGGAATTATATTTAAAAATCAGTACATAAACAATAAAAACAAAATCATTTGCTGTATATAAAACTGGGGATCACCAGTCCTGGGAAAGCAGTTGTTCAACAAATGTCTTCTGGCTCTAGGTTTGAGACCAGCAGGAAGAAGAATTTCTTTCTGATTCCAGTGATTATCCTGGCACTTTTGAAGAATTCCACTTTTAAAACCCTGCCCTGGCCTTGCACTTTGGAGGATCCTGAATATCATAAACATGTATATGTATGCATGTGTGCATGTATGTGTGTGAGTGCACATGTGTGTGTGTGATAAGGGATGTATTGCTACCTTTATCACTTGCGGTCTGGCAATCAGTGCTGGCATAGAACAGTGTTTAACCCTAAACTTCCTCTCCCATGACTAACACTCTTCAAACCTCAGGGAAACACTTCATTCCCCTCCTAAAACTCACCAAATACAACAGTCAAAATGTAAGGCTAACGCAGAAGTTCTTGCATTTTTGACCATGCATTTCATAGTGAAACCTTCTTACACCCAAAGGCTCTTTGGGAAATGGTTGGAAGGAAAAGTTCAAGGAAATATTTTATGTAATGTTTCAAACTTTACAGAATCCCTTCTATTCCTTCTCATTTGCAGAAGTAGTTGCATAGCTTAACATATGACTCATCAATTACAAGCAAACTGTTTAGAAAACTTATAATCCATCTACTGATTCTGATTAAAATTATATATATATATATATGTGCTTCTCAGAAGCTTCTAAAAAGTACTTGGCAGATTTTCATACTTGTCATTCATATGTATCTCATGTTTGTTCGTGTACATACATATAATTCCTGTTTATATGCCAAACGAAAGCAGTCATATAAACCAACACAAGTCTTTACTTTGTGACATATATCTATACACCTCAAACATCTATGTTCTATGGCCATATACATGCCCTTGTATCCTGTTATACCTACTGACATGCCTATAACAAAAGTGCAACCTGCAATCTGAACATTCTGTTTTCATGTGCACAAAGCTGATACAAGATTTCTGCATTGTGGAAAGAAAAATAAATCCACCAAGCTACAAGTCAAGTCACAAGTTAGACAAGAAGGAGCCACTTTTTGTTTGTTTTTGCTTTTTAAATAAACCTGAACTTCAGGTAGAGTAGAAATGTAGGCTGGGAGTACTTTGAGGAGAGAACTCTGTCTAATTATTACTTACTATATATCCTAAAACACAATGAATGCTGAATAAATGCTGATTTGATTGATTGACTGATGGGATCCATAAAGGATACAGATCTAGTCCACTTCTAGGCTAGAATTCTGCCCTTGCCGCTCAGTGGTTATGGGACTTTGGGTCAATTAATTTCACCTCTCTTAGTCTCCGCGTCTATCTGTAAAGTGAGCATACTAATAACTATCAAATAAAGGTTACCTTAAGGATAAGAGAGAATCCTATAAAACTTCTGTCCTAATAACAGTATTGTATAGATGTTATGGGCTAAAGGTTTATGCTTCCCCCATATTCACGGGTCGAAGCCCTAACCTCCAAAGTGATGGTATTTAGAACTGGAAGGTAATTACTTTGGGAGGTAATTAACGTTAGATTAGGTCATGAGAATGGGACACTGAGAATGGGATGCTCTTGATGGGATTCATGCCTTTATAAGCAGTGGAAGACAGAGAGATCATACACAAGCACAAAGAAGAGTTCACATGAGAACACAGCAAGATGGTGGCTAGCTGCCAGCTAAGAAGAGGCCCTCACCAAGAACCAAATCTGCTGGCATCTTAATCTTAAACTTCCCAGCCTCCAAAAATATGAGAAATGAATGTCTGTTGTTTATGCCACCCAGTCTATGGTATTTTGTTACAGCAGCCCAAGCTAAGACAATAGCAATTATATATACATATTACTAATACCAGTAATAATCAAATCCTAAAATATCAAAACTGAAAGAGAACTAATTGATTATTTGTCCCAATTTCTTAACTTTCCAAATGAGAACATGGAGAACAGGGACTGGTCTTGTACTTTGTTTTATCCCTGGCACCTAGCTTCGTGCCTTAGAGTCACTCAAATATTTGTTGACAAGTACGTGCATGAATCAAAAGGTAGTAGCATTACATGCTAACGATGATCTCAGATATGTTTGTTTGCTTTTGCTTCGGGATTGCACAACCTGACCATCTCTGGAGGTAGATCTGTTTCCCAAAGTAGAACTCTGACATAAGGCATTTTCCTTTGTTTCCTTTTATTTTTTGTTAGCCTTCATTTCCCATACTTTCCAAGTGACAGATAATATAGAATATTTTCACACAACTTTATCTCATTGAATCTTTTAAAACATCCTTTCAAGTGTTCTCATCAGTTCTAACTTTACAGATGAAGCAAACGAGACTCATGATGGCTAAATGGTCTCCTCCATATTGTGAACCCATAAGTGGAGGGTCAGGATAAAGCCCAGCTCTGCTTGACTTCAAAGGCTGTGCTTTCAAATAGCACCATGTGGTTTTCTTACCTTATCAGAGGTTACGTTTGTTGTTACCTATTCATTGTACTTTCCATACCAGTGTGGTTTCATTCCTTCAGAGTTGGTAAATTTTAAGAGTTCAGCCTCTTAAGTAACACCTTCCTGTAATCTTCTACTCAAAATTTATAATAAAAACTCTTAAGAGACCAGGAGGAATAGATGTAACATGGTAACAGAACAAGGCTGTGTAAATACTGTTCATGACTGTAAACAACAAAACCATGTCAGGTTTTAGTTTAGTTTTGTTTTGTTTTACTGGTACCCCCCTGCCCCGACACTCACATATAGTGACTTATTAAAAGGGCAGTTAAGTAGGCAATATATTAAGTATATTACATATTAAATATATATATACTTAAAAGATTTTTTTGATGTGGATCATTTTTAAAGTCTTTATTGAATTTGTTACAAAATTGCTTCTGATTTTATGTTTTTTGGTTTTTTGGCCGTGAGGCATGTGGGATCTTAGCTACCCGACCAGGGATTGAACCCGCACCCTCTGCATTGGAAGGCGAAGTCTTAACCACTGGACCGCCAGGGAAGTCCCTTAAATGTATATTAATATATTATATTATACATAAATATATATTTACATATATTAAAATATATCAAGTAGGCGATGTATCAGTTACATGGGAAATATGTGTTGTTTCTTTTTGTACCTATGCTCACTTTCAATTGATTCCTTATCACCTTTCTTCTTCAACTACTCATTGCCAGTTCTCTTATCCTCAAACTTCTCCTAGCTGTACTTGATGCCATTTGCAACTGAATCTAAATTAGAATGCAAACCCAGGGATGGCTACACTTGAAGTTTCATCTCTTACTGTAGCACGGAACAATTTAGGCATCATTGGTTGAGTTGGCAATGCTTCTTTGAGTAAGGGGTCTTTTCTAATGTCCCCCAAATCATTTACTCTGTCTAAACAGAATGTCAGCTCTCCTGTTTGAAACTGATGAAAAAAATAACCAAATGTTTCCTGAGTCTTGAAGGATTGATAAGGACCCTGCTCTACTGTTTGCTTGAAAAATCCTCCTTGAAAATGCGTATCAAGTTTGGACTAAACTTTCTTTCTGAAAAGCTAAAGGATTCAAGTGTACCCAAGATGGGAAGCAATACTTGAAAGAACTCATCTCCCAGACTCTACAGCATATTTTTCAAACAGAAATATTCAGTTCCAATATTGCTTACACCAAATGTTCTGAACACTTCCTTTTCCATTTCAATTTCTGCTGTCTCAAGTTTGCCTTCTCCACACACAGTTAAGGAGCATATAGGGGGGCTAGGGACACATACTTAATAACAGATCCACCAGTGCCTTTACCAGTGATTCAGAAAGCCTCTAAAATAGAATATTACTTCTGTAGGCTATTAACAAACAAACACAAATAACACCTGTGTAGACATAATGCTATAATGAGACATACGTGCTCCTAAGAAATGACCATGTTATAGTGAAGTGGTAAAGGGAATGTTATCTGAAATCGGACAGAAAGTTGTAAGATCAGCTATGGATAGGCGAGGCTCATAAACACATGTGGTAAACTAGGGTAGCTAGTAGATGTCTGAGCTCTGGATTCCTGCCTGGTTTGGCTCAGCTGGGCACAGTTTTCTCTAGTCACCTATTATTTCTTGCAGATAAAATCACATATAGAAAATGCAAAACGTGCATTATACTCTAATTGTTCCCTAATATATTGATTACCTTGCAACAAGTTCACATTTTCAAAACAAGCATTATAGCAGAACGAACTATACTAGAAATTGTGTAGGTGCATATCCTAATCAATTTGGGTAAAGATTTTTGGAAGCTATAATACCTTCTTAAAAACATTTTTTGTAAAGATAACATTTTTTTTGTGAAGTTGAAATGAAACAAACACCATTATACGATTCTGAGGAAAGATAAATTGAAATTCTTTTCTTATAAGGCAATTTTGTAAGATGTATAAAGTGACCATGTTAGGACTTGAGACATGTGTTTTCTCTTTTATTAAGTAATTCAGCATCTACGAATGTAACCTATGGAAATAAGCACAGTTGGAGACAATGATTTGTCAACATGAGTGTTCACTGAAGTACCATTTGTAACAGTAAAATACTAAGTTCTCTAAGTAAAGAATTGCTAAATCCTACCCCCCAAAAAAAATCACAGGAAAAAAGTTCTGACTAATAATATAGTTTTTAAAAACCTGAATCTAATTTGAGCAAAAACACTAGGAATTAATACCATGGGAATGATCGCGCAAATGCCAAAAAATGTGTGTATAGGGATGTCCGTTACTATTGCATACAAAGTATCAACTATACATTAGAATGACTTGATTACTTAAATCAATTATGGATGAATATGAAGCCACTAAACATTATAGCATAGTCTGTAAAAGCTGCCTAGTACCCCATTATACAAATGTACCAAAGAATGGAGGCGACCCCACTGTTGTTCACTTTCGTTGTTTCCAGTTTTCCTTACCTTGGAATAATACTCCTCTTTAAGCAAGAGTATAAACATACCTGAGAGATGAATATTGGGCTTTTGATATTCCCCCAAACTACAATTATACTAATTTTTTAATTATAAAATAAACTTGATTCCATTTTCCACATAACATTAGAGAGTCTAAATGTATCCATTTTTTGACCAGATAATACTGCAGATAGTGAAATCAAGATTCTTTAGACCAGACCTAAAATTGTTGTCTTAAAACTTTGCTGTTAGCACTGTTTTAGGCACTGGAGATACACTAGAAAACAAAACTAGTGTAGAAAACCAAGTTCTGTGCTCAGCAAGCTTGCATTCTAGTTTAGTAAGACTGAAAATGAGTGATGGTAAGTGTTACCCAAAAAAAAGAAGAAAAAAAAAGGTATGTAAAGGACAAAAGGGAGTTGGAAGAGTCCTTTGGGAGTGTGGGAAGAATTAACTAGTTGAGTAGGAAGGGAGTATTTGGGGCATAAGAATACTTGAGGCAGAGGGAAGAGCAAAGCTGCAGGGAGCAGTGTGCTTGAAAGGTCCAAGGAAGAGCAAAGGTGGCCTTACAAGGCTGGAGCAGCACAAGCAAGGGGAGCTCACAGAGGCCAGATCTTAGGTCTCCTTGACTATTCTGGCTTCCACTATGATGGACTGAGGAAAGCCTTAAAGAGGTTTGAGCAGAGAAGTGACCCAGCAGATCTTAGGTTTATCAGGACTCTGGTTTCTGAATTAAGAACAGACTGTAGAGGAACAAGGATGAAAATAAGGAGGTCAGTTAGGAGGCTCCTGCAACAGCCAGGTGACAGTTGTAGCTTGCGTCAGGGTGGCACAGTGGCAGTGGGGTTTTAGATTCCAACCATCTTTGACTGTGTTTTGAAGTTAGAGCCAACAGGATTTGTAGATAGACCAGAGGTGAGTTTTGGGGGAGCAGGGAGATGTTGCATGTGACCCCATGGCTTTTTTGGCCTGTACAACTGGAATGGTGCATCTGCTCTATACTGAGATGGGAAACTTTTCTAGAGAGATATGATGGGGCAGGGAAGCTGTGGGAAGAGATGAGAAATTTGGTTATCATTTTAAGTATAACATGTTAGGGTTAGCGTGGTTAGGGTTAGATACCAGACATCTAAAGAGAGTCTGTATGAGTCTAAAGCTTAGGGAAGAGTTCTGGGATGGAAAAAAAAAAAAAAACAACAATTTGAAAGCTATCAATACATAAATAGTATGTCTTGGATATCACCCAGGTCGTTAAAGAAGAGGAGTGAAAACTCAGAGCTGGGTAAATTCAACATTTGGCATCAGGGAGATGAGCTGAAACCAGTAAATGAGATTGAAAAGGAGTAACCAGGGAGCTGTCCCAGAAGAGAAATGAAGATTGGGTTTTAAGAAGGAAAGTATGTCACCCATGTCAAATATTATTAATAAGCTGAGTAAATTAAGGCCTGAAAAATAACCACAAAGGAGGCGGCCTCGGGAAGGAAAGTTTTGATAGTCTGTTAGAGGAGGAAGTGGAGACACACTGTATATAAGTCAACATTTTACAGAAGTTTTGCAGTGAAAATAACAGAAAAACAAAACAACACAAAAAAAGCAGACAAATGAGGTCATGCCTGAAGGCAATGTGCATTCATGAAGTTCATTTTCTTTAAGATAGAGAAAATTATATCATATTTGTATATTGGTTGGCAATGATCTAGCAGAGAAGGAAAACAGATGCTCTAGGAAAGAGAGAGGACAAATGCTGAAGCAATGCCCATAGGTACCCAAGAAGCGATGGAGACAGTGCAGGGATAGAGGGGCTAGTTTTAGGTCAGGTCATACAGAAGGAAAGCAAGAGTTGGTCGGGCACACACAGTGGTCTGATAAATACAGAACAGATGAATGTTCTCTTCTGATATCTGCCATTTTCTCAGTGAAATGGAAAGCAACATCATCAACGGAGACTGAGGTGGGGAAGAGGGAGTGGATGGATGAGGAGAAAGGAAACATTGTAAAATAGTTTTACAGGCTCGTGGGAGATCAAATGGAGTAGAGAAACATGGCTGGATCACACCAACCAACATTAAGGACCACTTGAAGCTAGCAGTCATTATAATTGAGAGACCTGTCAGCAAGATCCTGTGTTTTTCTCCACTCATGTTTGGCTTCAGAATTCAAATGTAATGTGGGTAAAAATTAGGTTTACCTGGGATTGGGTTTGCCAGTTGAGTTTCTTCATCATGCTGTACTTGAAGCCTTTCCCACCCAGAAACTTTTCATTTCTATGAGCCATTGTATTCCCTTTTGTGTTAAGTCAGTTTGGGAGTCTTCAGTTACTTGCCACAGAATGAGTTCTACCTTTAACAGAGACTTGAACTCTTTTTAACGGGTATGAAAGGCACACTAAAGCAGAGAATCCTCAACTCATTAAAAGACCGTATGTGAAGAACTGGGTATGTCATTAAATTTTTTTAAAGATTTTATGTGGGTTGCCAAGAAAAGTCAGACTTAGAGCCAGAGGGAGATTTCTGGGGAAGCCGCTATTTCCACCTCAAGTCTGACTTGAACTGCAAGTTTTCCTCTTTATCATTAACTTCTTTCCCCAGCAGCGAGCTTCAATGCTCAAAATTCTGCTCAGAAAAAAAAAAATCCCTATATGTTCTATGCACTCTGTACCCTGAAGCTCTCATAATGGCCCATGGAACACTAGATCTTTATCCCCAGGGGTTTACCATGAGCTATGTTTCCATATGAATGCAAAAGTATTAAATGTGGAGCTTGAGATTTCCCTGATTCCTCCAATATAAAATAGGATGGTAAGTAGTAACCCCAGGGAAACAATGTATAGAACCATAGACTCCTAACTCTTAGAAACATTTTCTATCAAAGATGTTGCACTGATAAATTAAACTTTTCTTCAAAATGGATTCATGCCATGCATACAATATATGATTCTCAAAACACGATAATGGGCCTTCCTTGGTGGCACAGTGGTTAAGAATCCGCCTGCCAATGCAGGGGACACGGGCTTGAGCTGTGGTCCAGGAAGATCCCACATGCTGTGGAGCAACTAAGCCTGTGTGCCACAACTACTGAGCCCGCGTGCCGCAACTACTGATGCCCGTGCGCCTAGAGCCCGTGCTCCACAACAAAGAGAGGCCACCACAGTGAGAAGCCCGTGCACCGCAATGAAGAGCAGCCCCCGCTTGCCGCAACTAGAGAAAAGCCTGTGCAGCAACGCAGACCCAAAACAGCCAAAAATAAATAAAGAAAAATTAAAAAAAAAAAACCCAAAACACAAATAACACCATGTATCACGAGAGAACGGTTAGATCAATAAGTGCCTGTATCACATCCAAAGAACTGACAACAGGGAAATCAAACGGGAAAAATATACGCTTGGTCCAACTATTTGCCAGGAAATTATCTTTCCTTCAAGTAAAAGGACTTCTAATATGTTTTCCTTTAGTTCTACTCCTCCTGAAAAGGAATCTATACAGGAAAAATCATATGCAATTCTCTTTGCTTCTCTCTTTCTCTGGTTCTACTAGACTTCCTTTTATTTTATTATTATTTTTAATTTTGGGTGATTCTAATTCTTTGTAGCATAGAAAAAAAAGATTCTAAAAGATGAAAGTGTGTTTTGTATCATTTATTTGATAACATATTTTTGTGGCATCCAAACAAGAGGAAAGTCTGAGACTGACCTCCAGAGCAAGACATACATATTTCTCAAAATAACAGTCTGACAGATTGTGTATTTACTAGAATATCACATTCTTATATTCTCAAAGCTGCTCCACAAAGAACAGTGAATTGTCCTTTTTGAAAAACAGCTTAACTGAAAATTAAAATTAGTTAAACCTGCATACACATACACCCCCCCGACACACGCGCGCACACCCACCCACACACACACCTATATACTGATTTAAAAGGTTCAATATAAGTAAAAATACATAATCTGAAGAGTAAGTTATTAGACCCTTTTGGAGCTCTTCCCAGGAAAATATCTTCAGAATACTTTAACCTACTGAAAAAGTCAAATTCTTTAAAAATAATTTTAGTTTGATATCTAGAAGGTAAAATTTTGGCAAATCCTAACATTATATGCATTTTGTCTTATTTTTCCTTGAAAATCTGTTTTAATTTAATTATTCTGTTAACTTTCATTTTTCTTTCTCAACTCAAACTTCATTATTTAGTCAAAATTTGAATAAACCAAATTTTGGAGTCTATGGATACATATCAAAGTCATTTCTATATGATCCAAACCAGTTATCAGTCTTATAACATGAGAGAATTGGAAACTCATCTTTCATACTCCAGAGATCTGCACTTTTAGCAATTTCCCAAATAATGATAATTGGGAAATATACTTCTAATTTCCCAAATAATGACATTTCAGAGTGAACAAAAGTTACTTTTAATTATAAAAAATTGGGAAAGATAATATTACCTAATTACCACACACAAAAATTAAGGTCACAGTATATCTAGTCCAGGAAAGAAGTTTATCAATATTCTAAGTGATCATATGTCAGAAAAGAATTTCAAGAGAGACCCATGATCCAATACACTGGTCACACAGCCCCACTTGTGGGTGTGTGACCACTGGTCAACAGGTGATAGGTACAATCCAGGTCAACCTGTTTTCTAGTGTGCTGATAATGTATTTCAGTTTCCTGGGAATGTGTTTCAAAAGAGTTGCTCTGGTTGACAACAGTGAAGTGATGGAATGGAACAGTAACACTGTGCTCTGTTACAAAGTATTTCTTTTACTAGTATAGGGTCTACACTTCCCATCAGGAACATCTTCCCTTTGAGTTAGAGTGTGGCATCCACTAAACTTCATCTAGAAAAAATATGCATATATTATTTTGAGGGCAATGATTATAACATAGCCTCTGGCTATTACCAAGATAGGGGAGGGACCCATAGCAATAGGTCCAAGAAGAGCTAAATTCTGATATAATTATAGAGAATAATATTTCCAGCTCAGAGTAGAGTGCTTCCTATGTGCATAATATTAATCTTGACTGTCAGATACAATAGTAAAATGGAAATAGAAACAGACGAGCCCTTGTTCTTTACATCAAAGAGTCCCATTTATTTATTCAGCCACGCAACACTCTTTAATGAGTATCTATCATGTAGAAGAATCTTCTTTCTACTATATTTATTAATATGGTTAGAACATATATTGAGATGCCAGTATGTGCTTATTCCTCCTGTATTTTTGTCTCTCTTCTTCTAGAAAAATAGCCAAAACTTTGTATTCCCTGCTTTACTGGGGATGCAGATGAGGCACAGTTATTGACCAAAAGTTTAAGTTTTCCAAAGACCACCTCCTTTTATTTTAAAACTGACAAGTGGATTGTATATTTCAATAGCATTGAGGAATAAAAGGGAGTTTTAGAGGGTGGCATGGGCCAATCTAGGAAAATCATTTAAGATTCCACCAATACCAGAAAGTATCCCTCTCTGTTCTGGGAAGATGGCAGAATCTGAGAAGTAAATTGATGAATGAAATATCTGTGTAGGCTGGATTCTAGAGTCCAAGGTTCCCAACTTCAGAAAATTTCCCAGTACTCAAATTTAGCATAAAATCAAGGAAGCTACTCACCTGTAAGCGTCTAGGCAAGCTAGATAAAGACAACAGTGATCAGAATGGATCAGATAAATGGACTCTCTCCAAATGTCTTGCCCTACCAAGCCCCTGGGGACTGTTGAGGAAACCCTGGAGAAGCGGAGGAGCCCTAATAATGCCATAGATTGAACAGCCCCTCAATTTAATAGGAGAGGGGGGTTTTGAAGTTAAATTGAGAAAAATAAAGGAATGTGATATTTGTTGTACCTCTGAGTTTATGTAGCTACACAAAGAAGACACAGACATAGTACCAGCCTTCAAGTTATCACCAATTTAGTGACAGTAATTGATATAGAAGTAGATAATTTCCATAGTGTATGGGAAAGGCTACAAATCAGGCATTTCCAAGTTGTTTTAGGTTCACGAAGGAGGTATGATAGACTGTGCTCAATGATTATTTCTACCATAAATGCACACAGAAAAAGTCTCAGCAAAATGATTTACATATGAGAGACAAAGAATACATATTTATTTTGTTCCACTGTACTAAATTAAAGCAAGTTTCAGGATCTTAGGAACAGATGAGTTTTATAATGAAGCATCAATAGAGGCTAATTTTAAGTTATTCTTACCCTACAGAGGGATATTTTCACCCCCCACATATCTGCATTTCCTTTTTCAACCAAGTGCTAATTTATTCTATTTATTTACATCTATTTAAAAATCCACATTTGGGAGAATTTTAGTTTATCGCTTTATGAATTAATTGAAACAGACAAAAACTGTGGCTTATATGTATTTCTCCTCCTAGTACTTAATTGTTATAACCAAGTGGAAGAGAAACAAACAATCAAAGAAACAAACAAACAAAACCTCTGAAATTCCTTTCAGGATATGTAATGTTTTTCCAGTTCCCAAAATTCTACACTACATGGCTGAATATAAGGTTGTATAATGAAAATCATTTTTGGATTTCATTGCAGTGTAGTAATTGTTTTGATCATAAGCTACTAGTAGTAGTTTAGGTGCAGTGGGTCTTTAGGTATATTTGGATGTTATTAAAATTCCAATGGAATTATTTTCTGTTGTTTAATATTGAGACTATTGTCTTTGTTAGGAGTTTTCATAATAAACTGCAATGAGAAATGGTTGAAAATCAAATTTACAGATGATTAAGAAAATAATTATTAGGCTAAGAAGTTATGGAAGATTTAAGTCAGCCTAAATTGGAATAATCATTTAAGGATTTTGAGTTTTAACTACTACCTAACATGACTGATAATAGTATAACTACATTGCTCCTAGCAAAGGTCTCTGAATATTATGCATACATAGCATAATTTTATGCAGTGGAAAAGCTGTGTATGATATTTTCCACTTTTAGTAATTAAGTGGGAAAAGAGCCAAAAACACTTTGTTGGGGGACAGAGGCATTATTAATGACTAAGAGAAAAATGTGGTTATTAAATATATTTTTAATGCAAAACTAATTTTAATAAAAATAATGTAAATTTTAAAGTTGAGAAAACAAATAATAAAAAAACCCATAAGAGTACTGCCCTTAATGGTACCTAAGGCACATTCTGATTTTGATAATAGCACTTCCAATGACCACTGACAGCATAATTTGTCTGAGCTGAACTCACCTGCATGGCAACATGAGCACTGCATACCTATGATGATATTAACTTGGACAAACAGTGTAGTTCAGATTGGCTACCTGGGCTGTGATACAAATGTCCATTTGCCTTACTGACCGTTATTAGGAGATTACCTTTAACTGTAGTGTCATATGACTTTATCAGTATTCCTAAGTAGATCACTGTTCTGGCTTCCATTTGCTAATGCTAAAGTGCCTTCATTCAACTCAAAGACCGCCTTACTCTCTCATATGAAGCCAATGATCCTTCACTTTATAATGCTTGATGTCACCTTGGCCAGATTTCCATAGGAGATTAGAATGGAAAAATAATATCTGCTGTTGCCATGGGTCAAAGCTATAGGTGGAGGAGTGCACAGGAAAGGGAGAAGTAGAATTGTAAAGAAGTTGGAGACTGGAATTGAGGGAGACAAAAAGAAAGGAGGCAAGAGGGGAAGAAAAGCTGACAGAAGAAAAGAGAAAAATAAGAGAAAATGGAAATGGTCAGATGTCCCCAAATATCTACATACTAAAAAATTTTACAAATGTTGATTCCCCTGTGTTTTTTCTCCTAGAGGATCTGAAGCCCCACCTCCTCTAAGGCCCTCTTGGTATGCAGGCATTTCCATGGAGATGAGCATCTCTTGTGTGGCCTGCTCAACATTGGTCTTCCATTCACGGGACATTGTTCCTTTCATGCTACCGACCTCCTACCTTCAAAGGGAAATTACCACCTGCCTACAGACCACATTCTTCACACCCAATCATCCTAACTTCCCACCCCAAAATGTAGTTGAATATCTTTAGTGACATCGGGCAAGGTTTGACTGAATTATTTCATATGTCACTGCATTTGAGTTTTAAATGTTGTTCTGGAATGTACAGTGAAATTTTGGGTTTCTGAGTATGCTGTATGCCTGTTTAAGTGGTAGAAACAAGAGAGAACACAATATAAACTATATTCTTGAAATGTTTTCTCAGAGAACACGCCGTGTAAAATTCTCAAATTCTGAATTCTAAAATACCAACACCAGATCAAACATCCCAGCTGAAGTTACCCAACAGCACAATGCAAAACATTCATAAAAGTCTGGGGAGTTATAATGCAAGTGCAGAAAGATGATATTCTGAAACATTAACTGTTTTTTTTTCCGTTACCCCTTGATCATTTCTGAGTTTGGCTACTAGAGAGAGAAACACTCATTACCTTAAAAACGGAATGTTTCATCACAAAAGCAAAGAAAAGGCTTTGTAGTTCCGACAGGGAAGTGCAGAAACTCAAGGGACTTTGGAAAGAGGAAAAGAAAATAAAACCAATATGACAAGTCCAGCCCCGCCCCCCACCACCATGACAACGACTGGATGATTCTCCACTGGGGTGGGAAGAACACAGAACTGGAGGGCAAGCAATGTTATCTTAGATCCTTGTCCACACTGTTCAAGGCGAGATGGTCACTAGACCTGCAGAGGCCATTAAGATATCAAAGAAGGATAATGCCACAGCTGCTTTTAGAGATCACAGCTAGAGAACCAGCTAGAAATGAGGAGGTATCCATGAATGTTGGAATACAGAGATTTTATCACCCAGATGACTATCCCAGCTTTCTACTCCTGGCCCTGACAGTATATAAAGCTTTTTCTATTTTCCTACCAGATTAATAGAGATTAGGTTTCCATCCACAGTAAAATAAAGCCAATCTCAAAAGAATAATTAAGATCAGATACAAAAAAGAAAGGTGCATTTTTGTAAACCTGTGATTAAGCTTTGCACACAGTACACACATAATGATTTTAAATGAATAATGTATGGTATTTATATGCCACGTAGAATCTAAGTACCTGTGAGATGAGAACTATAATTATTTTCTTATTATGGTTAGAAAAATTGGCAGGTTTATGGCAACAGTATTTCTGGGTTCATGGAGGAAAACGGTTAAATGTTTTCATGAACAACAAGGTATGGAGGAGAAGAGAAGATCGATTTTGAAAATCCTGAGAACTCAGTCCAAATAAGCGTTCCAAATAAGGGTGACTGAGGAACAATTGAGAATATACAGCTACATCTCGCTTAATGCAAATATTACATATGAAAACTTGTGTCTGCCAAAATGATAAAATGTGTCTTTATTTTGTGGAAAGACTCATAGGATAAATATGTTAAACAGGCGGCCACGTGGTGGTGCTGCTGCTGCCCCCATCCCACCAGCCAAGCCTGGAAGCCACGGCACCCACTGACCTCCTCAGCCAGGGAAGAGGAGGGACGGAGTGGCAGGAAGCTGAGCAGGAAGCGAACCCGGTGGCTGCATCTTCCTGGGGAAGCAGCAGGCAGGGTGGCACAGCCAGTGGGGCCAGGGAGCTGCCGCCACCTAGATGGGCCGTGTGGCTGACACGGTCTTGGTGCTCTGGCCTGGTGGCAAGCCTGAGCCTCTGAGGTGGGAGAGCCAAGTTCAGGACATTGATCCACCAGAAACCTGCCAGCCCCACATAATATCAATCGGGGAAAGCTCCCACAGAGATCTCTGTCTCAATGCTAAGGCCCAGCTCCACCAAAGAGCCAGCAGGCTCCAGGGCTGGACTTACCACGCCAAAAAACTAGCAAGACAGGAACACAACGCCACCTATTAGCAGAGAGGATGTCTAAAATCATACTAAGTTCACAGACACCCCAAAACACACCACTGGACACGGTCCTGCCCACCAGAAAGACAAGATCCAGCCCGACCCACCAGAACACAGGTACCAGTCCCTTCCACCAGGAAACCCACATAAACCACTGAACCAACACCACCCACTGGGGGCAGACACCAAAAACAACGGGAACTACGAACTTGCAGCTTCCAAAAAGGAGACCCAAACACAGTAAGTTAAAAAAAAATGAGAAGACAGAAATACGCAGCAGATGAAGCAGCAAAGTAAAAACCCACCAGACCAAGCAAATGAGGAGGACATAGGCAGTCTACCTGAAAAAGAATCCAGAGTAATGATAGTAAAGATGATCCAAAATCTTGGAAACAGAATGGAGAAAATACAAGAAATGTTTAACAAGGACCTAGAAGAACTAAAGAGCAAACACACAGAGATGAACAACACAAAAAATGAAATTAAAAATTCTCTAGAAGGAATCAAAAGCAGAATATGTGAGGCAGAAGAATGGATAAGTAACCAGGAAGATAAAACAGTGGAAATAACTACCACAGAGCAGAATAAAGAAAAAAGAGTGAAAAGAATTGAGGAGAGTCTTAGAGACCTCTGGGACAACATTAAACTCACCAACATTTGAATTATAAGGGTCATAGAAGAAGAAGAGAAAAAGAAAGGGTCTGAGAAGATATTTGAAGAGATTATAGTTGAAAACTTCCCTAACATAGGAAAGGAAATAGTCAATCAAGAACAGGAAGCTCAGAGAGTCCCATACAGGATAAATCCAAGGAGAAACAGGCCAAGACACATATTAATCAAACTACCAAAAATTAAATACAAAGAAAAAAATATTAAAAGCAGCAAGGGAAAAGCAACAAATAACATACAAGAGAATCTTCATAAGGTTAAGATGATCTTTCAGCAGAAACTCTGCAAGCCAGAAGGGAGTGGCAAGACACATTTAAAGTGATGAAAGGGAAAAATCTACAACCAAGATTACTCTACCCAGCAAAGATCTCATTCAGATTCAACAGAGAAAGTAAAACCTTTACAGACAAGAAAAAGCTAAAAGAATTCAGCACCAGCAAACCAGCTTTACAACAAATGCTAAAGAAACTTCTCTAGGCAGGAAACGCAAGAGAAGGAGAAGACCTACAAAAACAAACCCCAAACAATTAAGAAAATGGTAATAGGAACATACATATTGATAATTACCTTAATTGTAAATGAACTAAACGCTCTAACCAAAAGACACAGATTGGCTGAATGGATCCAAGACCTGCATATATGCTGCCTACGAGACCCACTTCAGACCTAGGGACACATACATACTGAAAGTGAGGGGATGGAAAGAGATATTCCATGCAAATGAAAATCAAAACAAAGCTGGAATAGCAATTCTCGTATCAGACAAAATAGACTTTAAAATAAAGACTATCACAAGAGACAAAGAAGGACACTATATAATGATCAAGGGATCAATCCAAGAAGAAGATATAACAATTGTAAATATTTATGCACCCAACACAGGAGCACCTCAATACATAAGGCAAATGCTAACAGCCATAAAAAGGGAAATAAAGGGTAACACAATAATAGTAGGGGCCTTTAACACCCCACTTTCACAAATGGACAGAGCATCCAAAATGAAAATAAATAAGGAAACACAAGATTTAAATGATACATTAAACAAGATGGACTTAATTGATATTTATAGGACATTCCATCCAAAAACAACAGTATACACTTTCTTCTCAAGCGCTCATGGAACATTCTCCAGGATAGATCATATCTTGGGTCACAAATCAAGCCTTGGTAAATTTAAGAAAATTGAAATCATACCAAGGATCATTTCCGACCACAACACTACAAGACTATATAACAATTACAGGAAAACCGTAAAAAATACAAATACATGGAGACAAAACAATACGCTACTAAATAACCAAGAGATCACTGAAGATATCAAAGACAAAATCAAAAACTACCTAGAAATAAATGACAATGAAAACACGATGACCCAAAACCTATGGGATGCAGCAAAAGCAGTTCTAAGAGGGAAGTTTATAGCAACAGAATCCTACCTCAAGAAAAAACAAAAACCTCAAATAAACAACCTAAACTTACACCTAAAGCAATTAGAGAAAGAAGAAAAGAAAAAAAACCCAAAGTTAGCAGAAGGAAAGAAATCATAAAGATCAGATCAGAAATAAATGAAAAAGAAATGACAAAACGATAGCAAAGATCGATAAAACTAAAAGCTGGTTCTTTGAGAAGACAAACAAAATTGATAAAACATTAGCCAGACACACCAAGAAAAAATGGGAGAAGACTCAAATCAATAGAATTAGAAATGAAAAAGGAAAAGTAACAACTGACACTGCAGAAATACAAAGGATTATGAGAGAGTACTACAAGCAACTCTATGCCAATAAAATGGACAACCTGGAAGGAATAGACAAATTCTTAGAAAAGCACAACCTTCCGAGCCTGAAACATGAAGAAATAGAAAATATGACCAGACCAATCACAAGCACTGAAATTGAAACTGTGATTAAAAATCTTCCAACAAACAAAAGCTGAGCACCAGATGGCTTCACAGGCGAATTCTATCCAACACTTAGAGAAGAGCTAACACCCACCCTTCTCAAACTTTTCCAAAATATAGCAGAGGGAGGAACACTCCCAAACTCATTCTACGAGGCCACCATCACCCTGATACCAAAACCAGACAAAGATGTCACCAAAAAAGAAAACTACAGGCCAATATCACTGATGAACATAGATGCAAAAATCCTCAACAAAATACTAGCAAATAAAATCCAAGAGCACATTAAAAGGATCATACACCATGATCAAATGGGCTTTATCCCACGAATGCAAGGATTCTTCAATATACGCAAATCAATCAATGTGATACATTATACTAACAAACTGAAGGATAAAAACCATATGATCATCTCAATAGATACAGAAAAAGCTTTTGACAAAATTCAACACCCATTTATGATAAAAACTCTCCAGAAAATAGGCATAGAGGGAACTTATCTCAACATAATAAAGGCCACATATGACAAACCTACAGCCAACATTGTTCTCAATAGTGAAAAACTGAAACCATTTCCACTAAGATCACAAACAAGACAGCGTTGCCCATTCTCACCACTATTATTCAACATAGTTTTGGAAGTTTTAGTTACAGTGATCAGAGAAGAAAAAGAAATAAACGGAATCCAAATTGGAAAAGAAAACTAAAACAGTCACTGTTTGCAGGTGACATGATACTATACGTAGAGAATCCTAAAGATGCTACCAGAAAACTACTAGATCTAATCAATGAATTTGGTAAAGTAGCAGGATACAAAATTAATGCAAAGAAATCTCTTGCTTTCCTATATACTAATGATGAAAAATCAGGAAGAGAAATTAAGGAAACACTCCCATTTAGCATTACAACAAAAAGAATAAAATACCTAGGAATAAACCTACCTAAGGAGATAAAAGACCTGTATGCAGAAAAGTGTAAGACACTGATGAAACAAATTAAAGACAATACAAACAGATGGAGAGATATACCATGTTCTTGGGTTGGAAGAATCAACATTGTGAAAATTACTATACTACCCAAAGCAATCTACAGATTCAGTGCAATCCCTATCAAATTACCAATGGCATTTTTCACAGAACTAGAACAAAAACTTGCACAATTTGTATGGAAACACAAAAGACTCCGAATTGCCAAAGCAATCTTGAGAAACAAAAATGGAGCTGGAGGTATCAGGCTCCCCTACTTCAGACTATACTACAAAGCTACAGTAATCAAGACAGTATAGTAATGGCACAAAAACAGAAATAGGGATCAATGGAACAGGATAGAAAGCCCAGAGATAAACCCACACACATATGGTCACCTTATCTTTGATAAAGGAGGCAAGAATATACAATAGAGAAAAGACAGCCTCTTCAATAAGTGGGGCTGGGAAAACTGGACAGCTACATGAAAAAGAAGGAAATTAGAACACTCCCTAACACCATACACAAAAATAAACTCAAAATGGATTAAAGACCTAAATGTAACGTCAGACACTATAAAACTCTTAGAGGAAAACATAGGCACATCACTCTTTGACATAAATCACAGCAAGATCCTTTTCAACCCACCTCCTAGAGAAATGGAAATAAAAACAAAAATCAACCAATGGGGACGTAATTAACCTTAAAAGCTTCTGCACAGCAAAGGAAACCATAAACAAGACTAAAAGACAACCCTCAGAATGGGAGAAAATATTTGCAAATGAAGTAAATGACAAAGGATTAATCTTCAAAATATACAAGCAGCTCATGCAGATCAATATCAAAAAAACAAATAACCTAATCCAATAATGGGCAGAAGACCTAAACAGACATTTCTTCAAAGAAGATACACAGATTGCTAACAAACACATTAAAGGATGCTCAACATCACTAATCATTAGAGAAATGCAAATCAAAACTACAATGAGTTATCACCTCACGCCATTCAGAATGGCCATCATCAAAAAAACCTACAAACAATAAATGCTGGAGAGGCTGTGGAGGAAAGGGAGCCCTCCTGCACTGTTGGTGGGAATGGAAATTGATACAACCACTATGGAGAACAGTATAGAGGTTCCTTAAAAAATTAAAAATAGAACTACCATATGACCCAGCAATCCCACTACTGGGCATGTACCCAGAGAAAACCATATTTCAAAAAGAGTAATGTACCACAATGTTCACTGAAGCTCTATTTACAATAGCCAGGACATGGAAGCAACTGAAGTGTCCATCGACAGATGAATGGATAAAGAAGTTGTGGCACATATATACAATGGAATATTACTCAGCCATAAAAAGAAACAAAATTGAGTTATTTGTAGTGAGGTGGATGGACCTAGAGTCTGTCATACAGAGTGAAGTCAGAAAGAGAAAAACAAACAGTGTATGCTAACATATATATATGGAATCTAAGAAGAAAAAAAAAGGTCACGAAGAACCTAGAGGCAAGATGGGAATAAAGACACAGATCTACTAGAGAATGGACTTGAGGACACGGGGAGGGGGAAGGGTAAGCTGGGACAAAGAGAGAGTGGCATGGACATATATACACTACCAAACGCAAAACAGATAGCTAGTGGGAAGCAGCCGCATAGCACAGGGAGATCAGCTCGGTGCTTTGTGACCACCTGGAGGGGTGGGATACGGAGGGTGGGAGGGAAGGAGATGCAAGAGGGAAGAGATATGGGGACATATGTATAACTGATTCACTTTGTTATAAAGCAGAAACTAACACACCATTGTAAAGCAATTATACTCCAATAAAGACGTTAAAAAAAAAAGTCATGTACCACAATGTTCATTGCAGCGCTATTTACAATAGTGGACATGGAAGCAACCTAAGTGTCCATCGACAGATGAATGGTTAAAGAAGATGTGGCACATATATACAATGGAATATTACTCAGCCATAAAAAGAAACGAAACTGGGTTATTTGTGGTGAGGTGTATAGTCCTAGAGTGTGTCATACAGAGTGAAGTAAGTCAGAAAGGGAAAAACAAATACCGTATGCTAACACATCTATATGGAATCTAAAAAAAAAAATGGTTCTCATGAACCTAAGGGCAGGACAGGAATAAAGTCACAGACGTAGTGAATGGTGAGGACACGTAGAGGGGGAAGGGCAATCTGGGATGAAGTAAGAGAGTGGCATGGACATATATACACTACCAAATGAAATTGGATAGCTAGTGGGAAGCAGCTGTATCGCACAGGGAGATCAGCTCGGTGCTGTGTGACCACCTAGAGGAGTGGGATAAGGAGGGCAGAAGGGAGATGCAAGAGGGAGGGGATATGGGGATATATGTATACATATAGCTGATTCACTGTTATACAGCAGAAGCAAACAAAACACTGTAAAGCAATTATACTCCAATAAAGATGTTAAAAAATATGTTAAACAGCATGATAGGCTAGTAAATTTAAATTATCCAATATTTAAAAAAAAGAATTTATCTACATACAACTCTTTGGGTTCAAATTTATTGTACAAAGTTATCTATACCAGTATTCAAGCTAAAAGTAAACATCATTAAATAATTATGATGAGTGATATGGTCATAAAATATTAATAATGACTCAAATGCCATTTGATGAAATTGAAAGCTACAAAAAATGTATAAGTTCTTACAGAAAATCACCTGCAACACCTTAAATTAGGATCATTCAGGTATATCATTTTGCCTGCCTAAGAAAGAATTTAAGCTTCCTATTATATTGGTGGATGTACTATCATATTTTCCAGAAATATAAACAGCCATTAAGGCACCTCAATTATAAGGATTTCAAATATTGTAAGCTAAATAATAATAATAATAATAGTAATAACAATAATAATGTTTATATTTAACTTAGCCTGTTGTAACCAACAGGTACCTAGTAATTTACAATTAATCAAGTAGATAATTGGTACGAATGATGTCTTCTCTTTTAATACATCTTCTATTTGATGGAAAACACTGAATGCAGTGGTCACAGAAGCTTTCTGTTGCTTGCCAAAAAAACCCCAACAAATAAGCTACACCTATGTTTCCCTATTATAACTGCAGAAGAAAATGAAGGGTGACTCCTAATGTTTATAATATTTTGAAGGCTCTGAAAACAATTTTATATTAGACTGCTACAATGCTTTATCATGAGTTGATAAAAATATATATTGTATATTATATAGAAGAAAATTCAACAGAAATGTGGTAAGGCAATGAGCTACATGTAAAGACAAAATCAAAAACTTATTCTCCAAGTCAGAACATATTATAGTCAGTTATCATAACTCCATAGATACTTAAAAACTGGATAAAATGAATGAATCTCCCCTTTACTAATCAGTGGTTTTACCCGCTGCCTCTTTTCTCCAGGAAGCTTGGATTTAAAGTCTGGGTGTATCACTATCCAGTCTGGGATGTGCCATTGTTCCCATTAAACTCACTATCCATTTGCACCAGTGTGTAAAATGTTTCTCTTTCCACCAGGCAGAGTTGTTATGAGGTTAAAATTAAATTATAAACCTACAGATACTTGAGAAGTAAGGTATTTTATCAGTCAGAGTATTACTGTGCTGTAATTATAGATTCACTTTCTGTTTGACAATAGTTACTCATCCGGCTTCATTTTCTCTTCGTTAGAAGAACAGACTCATCAGGCCCTCTCTTTATGTTTTTCTTTGCAGTCATCAGGATGATTTGAGGGGAAGGTGGAATACTGCAAGTCTAGCAGTGATAGATGGTATAGTTACAGGAAACACAAAAAGTGTCAATTCATTTTGAACATTTGTTAACTAAGTGTGAGTAACTCTGTGCCTGATCATTCTCCCAGTGAATGTTTTACAGAATAGAAACTTCAGGCATTTTTTTTCTTTCTAAGTATGGAAGGAAATGCTGGCTTCAAAAACACAAAATCAATTTCTTTTTTTACCATAAAATTATCAAAGCTTATCTATTTGTTGATAACTGGTTTAAAAGAAGTCAGGCAATCAGAAAGCTTAACAAATCAATTTTAAAATTGTATAAATAGACAATTGTGAATCAAAAACGACAGAATGACAATGTGCTGAGGATGCCAATAGATACTTTTGATGCATTTTCATACCAACAACCTATGAAAGAGATGCCTCTAATCTTGCCAGTTTACAAATACGGAAGCTGAATTTGAATAACTTGTCAAAGGTCATGTAAGTAGCAAGTGGGAAAAACAGGATTCAGAGACAGTGAACATAATTCTAGAACTAGTACTCATAAGTGCTTTGCCATACTGCCTCATTTTTCTATTTTCCAGAATAAGAAGAAATCCTGTTATAGAGACCCTGCAGAATAATGAGTGTACCTTTGGGGATTGGGGGAAGATGACAAGCAATGTGAGAATAGCACCCACTATATGGTCCAGAATTTTATTAAGGCACATAGGTTGAATACCATGGAATTACACGCTATTCTTGGCATACAAAGTAACTAACTGATCACAAGAAACCATTTTTAATTCAAGAAGAAAAGGAGAGGAAAAGTAACCAATAAGGAAGCGGCAATGCTATACTGGTCTCTGTCTGTCTGTCTGTCTGTCTCTCTCATTCTCTTCTCTTGCCATGATTATCTGAATTTACATAATACTATTCCATATTGTTCTCACATTTAGAATATCTCAATATACAAATTCCATAATGCTGGATTATCTCATTTAACTGAAAGGTTAACAAAAATAACAATAAAGAAGACTGAAGGAAACAATGAGGAAAGATGAAGGTAGCAGAAAAATAATGAACTAGACTACAAAAAAAGAAAGAAAATAGAAGAATCAACAGTTTAATAAAGAGTGAGAAAGTGCAACATTAGAGGCATGGAAAGCACATAAAAGAGAGGCAAAGAGATCAAAAATGCTAGCAGACCTTTTTACAGCTCTGTGATAATAAATACTATTACCATGAAACTTTTATTTAGGTACAAAAGTACAAATCACAAAACTGCTTTAAGAAGTACAAAACCTAGAAAGAAACTGAGAAAAAAATTCTCAATTTCTCTAAACATTTATCTCCAAAAATGCTGCCTTAGCCCAACGACCTTAACAAGTGACCTAATTCAAATTTTCAAGAAACAGATGTTGTTCTGTTTAGATAATTAAATTGTCCTAGAGTAAGAAAAAGGTGGAAAGCTTGTCAACTTATCTAATGAAGCTAGTATAAACTTGAAATTAAAATATATTATAGGTAATAACAAAATTTTTAAAAATAACATATAAACTTTGATGCAAAAAGTATTTATCACCAAAAATAAAAGGATGGTTTAGCATTAAAAAAAGAAGTATATTATCATTTCAGAGGACACAAAAATGCATTATTTTACATAATTTCTAGCAAAGAATGGATAATAATAGCTAATATTTCATAACTTTAAATTGAGTATAATCTATAAATATATTAATCACTACATTGTACACCTGAACCTAATATAATATTGTATATTAACTATACTTCAATTAAAAAACAGAAAGAATTCTTTATCATGATTTAAAAAAACTCTCTTAAACAAGTAACAACAGTAACTTTAATGACAGAATATTAAAAGCAGTCCCATTAAAATCAGGCAAAGGAAAAAGACTGCAGAGAGTTTATGTTTGCTCTCTAATCAATACTACATAAAATTTACCAAAGCTAAGATGACTGGTTGCTGAAAAGGAAATAGCAAACACTCCTGCTTTACCAAGGGTGAACCATTTTCCCAGTGACAGTGTTGACTGACAAACTTCACTGAACTGCAGGAAGTGGGACTTCAGCACTATGCAGAAGGTGACAATTTGGTACATAGAAGGTGATTTAGGGAAAACAGTGAATAATATGAACAGTGAGAGTTAAATGAAAGAGGGGGACTACCTGTAAATAATAAACCATATATATATCTCACAACCATAAAAAATCTCACTATCATAAAATTCATAAAGAAAATAAAAGTTAAAGCTGTAAAGAAAAAAATAGAAAAAAAATAAAAGGACAGGGAAGTCCTAAGAGGTAGTGAGGTTCCTCATCATTGGAGCCAGTCAAACACAGTCTGGGAGTCCAGGTGTTGGAAAAATCAGCATCAGATGGAAGGTGGAGGGGGGAATTTGGCATTGAACATAAAAGAGAAAACGTGATCTCGTATTAAGTGATGTGGTTTTCTGCCCCAAGTTTGCAGCTGTGTGACTTTAGGCGGAATACTGCCACTCTCTGATCCTGTTTCCCATCCAGAAATTGTTTATATATTATGCACAATTTCAGAGTGGTTCTGAAAATAACATTACTTCATGCATTTAGAGCTTTTTATAAACTGTAATGGACCATATCAATGTTTGTTGATGCTAATGTTACGGTTCTTTTTGAACTAAATGGGCCTTTACAATACTTTCATCAGTATGGATTCTCTGAGGTCTACTCATTGCTGAACTGTGACAGTCTTGTCCTCATTGATTATATACAGTAGATTTCACTTCAGTGTCCCTATAAAACAGGAACCAGATGTCTCCATTCCTCCAGGTAAGTTTCAGGATCATTTCATCAAACTTTGCTGATTCCTTCCTATATGTGGTCCCATAGAAAAAGGGGAGAACCTAGTCATCTTGGAGGACGGTATGTTTTTACAGGCTGTTATGATCAAGAATAAGATATATGAGAAAGACAAATAGAACCTTATCAGCTTAAGGACTGTCCAGGAAACTACTGTTTTTGTTTAATTTTTTTTAATGTGAGTAATAAAGGGTTTGCATAATCACAATCTTTTAGATAAGCTGTGGTGACTGAAGAGATCAAAATTATTTCAAGGGTGGGATGCCATTAGAGATTGGGAAAACCCTGCAGATATTTACAAGACTTCTTCAAATTTTGTCTTTAAAGAAAAGAGTGGGCTGCGGTAGCATGGAATGAGGATTGCCCAAGTGTGAGTTACCAATTCAGGCTACATTTCCTAAAGTGAAAGGGGAATTTAATAGGGCAAAACCAAATGTTAAAATGTAGGACTGAGAAAAAAAGCATTGATCCGCATAAACAGATGAATAGGTGACATGTTTCTTTCTCTATAACACAGTTTTTAAAGAAGACTGTGTTCTTAAAGGGAACTAAATAAAATATAAGAAAGAATAAAGAAATGTCTTTGTATATTATAAAAGAAATAAAATGTTGCATTAATGTCACATAGCTACTTTTTATCTTCCTTTTTCCTCCAGTTTTCTCAATTATGCTTATGAGCTCATATTAAAATAAAGATAATTAAATATCAATACCTTCACCTAACTTTTATAGCAATTTAATGAATATCCTCCATAGGTTCATGGTGGGGAGGGGGAAACATCAGAGTTTCAAAATCCTTGGATATTATTCAATTAACCCATATGAATCTTATGACCAACCACTGCGAAAAGTCATCCTCTAAGCTGAGCTGGAACATCTCACATGACGAGAAAGTCATTTCCTAAATAAGGAAGCTTATTCTAGTTAGAAAAGTCTATAAACATTAAAAAGATGGGTTTTTTCTTACATTAAACAGCAAATAAGTTATCTATATCCTGTATTCAGTCTTAATTTATTCCAAGAAAGACATATTTTATAGTTTAATAGTCTCCGGTATGGAAGCTCTTTACATATAAGATAGTTTTTGCCTACTTTATCTCTAGTTCTCCAGTCTAAACATCCTCAGTTATTTCAATTATATCTCAAACAGCATCGTTTTACTTTCTATCCACTATCAGAGACAAAAAGTTCTAGATATATTGTGGGATAAAACACCCTAAAATTTGGCATCAGAGTCCAATATTAGAATCTTATTCTGGAATAGTCATGCCATAATGAAGATTGGCATTTCCTGAGTATTGGGAACCTCATGTGTACTAGTTGGCTGCAGCCCAACTGACATAACAGCAGCCTTTAACAAATGTGTTGAACAGGGAAGGGGCAAGTTAAGATCCCTGAAGGAAACAATCATTTTGATTAATATCAGTTTATCACATTTCCTTTTTGGGCAATACTCATGTACCATTAGATACTCATTCCATTAGCCCACTCTCCCAAATTTTTTCCTCAACAATAGCATGAGGGGCTCCCCTGGTGGCACAGTGGTTGAGAGTCCGCCTGCCGATGCAGGGGACACGGGTTCGTGCCCTGGTTCGGGAGGATCCCACATGCCGTGGAGCGGCTGGGCCCGTGAGCCATGGCCACTGAGCCTGCGCGTCCGGAGCCTGTGCTCCGAAATGGGAGAGGCCACAACAGTGAGAGGCCTGCGTACCGCAAAAAAAAAAAAAAAAAAAAGCAAAAACAATAGCATGAAAATTTTTTTAATCTCTAAAGAATTTTCAAGATCTTCCGCTCTAGTAATGTCATTAAAATATGGCAGAAGATGTTTTAAATAGCTTGTTTTTCATGAACACTCATCTGCTCCAAGTGATCCCTCAGTAAATATTCACACATCTTTTGTTTGATTATATTTTCCCACCCATTTTAACCAGACTAACTCCAATGCAAATGTTCCAGATTGAAGCTCTTCATCCTTTTGAGAAATCAAGGCATTTCTGAGAATCAACCTTGTCTGCAATATTTTAATTTTTAACTAAAGTTGGATATGTTTATATGTTACTTTCATAAATAAAATATATTTAGAGAGGGGAAAATCTATAATGAAATATAGATTTTCCTTACTTCTGTGAAGGTGGAAGATAAAAGAAGGGAGGTATGAGTGTGGAGTGGTTTATTTTTCATATGTTAAGCTACAGCAAATTGTTAGTGTCATTAACTATGAAAGACAAGCCAAGTTTGTATATATTAAGAAACAACCACTGCAATCCCTTTACCCATTGCTGATAAAAAATTAACATTTAACACATATATTTCACAAGACTTAGGAATTTAAAATTGAATTGATAGAGTGTTGTTAATAGTCAAAAGTTGATCAAAGGACTAGAAACCCATTAGAGACCAGTTAAGATGGAAGAGTCCTTGGTTTAGCTGCCAGGGACTATTGAGTCTCCTCTGCTGAGTTGAATTTCTATGTCTTATTCCCTGTGATTCAGTGGATGACACTTCTGTTCATCTTCCTCCCTCTTTATTACTTTGATGAGCTCTTTAGCTCATGGGCAGTCTCCCTTGGCTAATGGATGTGAAAAGCATTTGAAAACTGTTAAGAGCTATGCAAATGTAATGCATCAACAGTAACCTCAGAGATTATCCTCATAGGATGATACTCTGGAATTTTAGAATAGAAATGTACTTCAGAGACTACAAAGGAGGTAAACAAGAGTCCAGATTGGTGAAGTTGCCTGTACAAGCTTGTACCCCCAAAATACAACAGCTCCATTTCCCCTGATTCCCGAGTTTTCTTCCTACTATGTTGATTTTCTTTTAAGCATCATTTATAAAACTCTTTAGAGCCAACTCATTCAAGAAAAAAAATTTCACCTGTTTCTATTGTTAAATATTATGTGCTCAGGGCAAAAATGAACAATTTTGCTCTCATATTTTTTGTGTGTGTGTGAAAGTCTGTCCTCTTCATTCTAAACGTATTTTTGCCCAGTTCTCCACTTTCTCCCCTATCAAGTTTTAGAGTTTTTGATTCTATTCATCTAATAATCAAAAAAAAATTGACCCATAACATATGAATATACATTTTAGATGAAGTTAACAGGTTAACAGATGTAAAATAATTCCACTAACTAAATGACCAAGTGGAATTTGGGACATCTGTAGTCAAGATAGTATGGGCTAAACCAGCCAAGTAAAACCCTGGATTTCAGATTACATAGCAGTTGTCAAATCAATTCACTCGTAAGTGAGGCGTTTAAAGTACCAGGCACTGTGCTAAGCTCTAGATACATGATTGCCATAATGCCTCATAAACTTCATATTATTCTTGTAACATCCATTCTAAAGATCAAAATATCAAAACGGACAAATAAGTTGCTGAAAGTCACTCAGATGGACAAATCACATTTCAAATAGAATTCTGAGTAGCTCTGGGGTCCAGATTTTTAACTTTGATGACATACTGCCAAAACCTGGAGTGCATTAGCAGGATTTTATCATGAAAATTTTCTGTAGAAACAATCTTGTATTAAAGGTCAACCTAGTTGTAAGACCATATATTCTTTGAAAGATCTTGAAATCGTTTTTTCTCAAAGGATTTTTTGTGTTTATGTCAACACTTTTGTTCCTGACCAGTAAAAACTTCTGTACTCTTTAGTAGTATTCAGTATGGTATGTTCGTTATTATAAAACTAGAAAACAAGGGATGAAAATGCAGAGGAATTTACCTACATCCATCAAGTGTGAGGAGATTATAGGGGTAAATCTATTGCAACCAGCTCTCCAAGAAGACCCAGGTTTATATTTATACAATTTCCATGGTATAAATACAACCCTCACTGCCTATTTTGAAATTTCAGGGTGATGTTTTTTAACACAAACTTGGGAAGAGACGTGCATGGTCAGCTCTCATGAGCTGGAGCAGCCGATAATATAAAACTTCATGTTTTGAATTGTTGAATCCTTTATGAAAATGCAAAGGTAAATTTTGAAGAAAACATTACATCAGTACCAAATACAAACATTCTTTTAACTTGACTGTGTTTTCACAGCAGAAAAAAATCATTATTTTCTTATAACTGCAGCCATGTTTGCTTTTACAAAATGTTACAAATTCCTTTTTACTGTTTCACTGATTTACATGTTCTTGAATCTTTTTTTTTTTAACAAAAAGCAGGACTTTTTGGAAACTAGGATGTTGCAGTCATTGATGTGGTATTTAATGAGATAGGACTCCAAGAATCTTTCTATTATTTGCATTTAAAATTACATAATGGCTGAAAAATGTGTGATTTTTCTTAGAGTATAAAGATGAACAATGAATCTAAGTATTTAAAAGATACTTCTCTACTTTTTATTAATGTTTTTCTGATATAAACTTTTAATGCTTAAGTAGCCTTGAGAATAAATGATGTTCTTGCAGACAGGCTGTTTGAAAGGTAGATTATAATTAAAACCCTCTTCTTAATTTTGATAAAGGAAACTACAATCTTAATATACATTTTAAATTACTTATTTTTTAACATTAACTTATTTATTCTTTCATTTATTAATATAAATTGTCTCCATTTAAAGTAAAATATTGGGATAAATCATTTACTTCCTTGTCTAATTATTTAAAACAAAGAGGACTAAACTTATTATTGTTCGATTTGTTTTATCCTCAGGATTTTCAAGTCATCAAATTTGAATTTCACAAATTAAGCTCACCAGAGAAGAAAAACTTATCAATAAACATTCAGTTTAAAAATGATTTTTTACAAATCTCTACATAATAGAGTCGAGTAGTTCTACCAATAGTGCAAAAACAATCAATCTGCATCCTAGTGACACATTCTCATATTTTCATCCATATTCTAGGTACTGTTCTAGTGCCTTGCAATGATTAATTCTTAGTTCTTAGAAAAATCTCAGGAGGTAGATAGAATTATTACCTATAATTTAATGATAAGGAAAGTGAGACAGAGAGGTACAGCAACTTGCCCAAGTTCACAGAATTAATAAGTGGCAGGTCTGGGATCAAGCCCAAATATTGTGACTCTAGAACTTACGTTCTTAACCCATCTTTTAATAAGAATATCTAATTTAAGGTTAATCTTTTTAAAAGACTGTCACTATAAATGTATACTCATGATAAATCCTTCATATCTAATTGTGTTTATTTTAGTAAAAGGATATTCTCAAATGTATGCATTACAATACATAGAGATTTTGAACTGAAAATGCATTAAGGTATGCTGAAATGTACTAAGGTACATATAAAAAAGCGATTATTATTCCTATTAATATAACTAGGAAATAGCTGAAAAAATGTACCTTTCCCAATATTTTAATTGTGACTTAACTGCTGAAACCAGGTTTGGAAATTTTAGCCCAAAGACTCATATTCCATGCAGTTGTATGTAGGTAGGTAAAACCAGGGCTTTTGAGTAAAGTCCAGATAAAAACAAATGTAGCCAATATCCAACTGCTTGCTTTTCCCAAAACACTAATTAAGGTTTTCCAGAATTGTGCAGTATCCATCAAGTCATCCAAGTTTATTTTCCTTATCAGGCCAGGGTTCAAGTAGAATTAATAGTGAAGTGCTCTATTTCCCTCGATTACGGTAACATCTACAAGAACATGGTCTGATTAAAGAAATCAATTGAACTTCAAAATTAGTCAGTTGAGTCCAGTACTGTGGAATTCTCCAGTATATAACCTTTTATCCTTTTCTCCATGGAAATCTTTCCTTCAAAGCATATACATGCAAGTTTATTTAGAATAGCAACTGTCTGCTCAGTACTTCCTCTCAGGGGATGCTATAAGGGGAATAACATTTCAGTTTCCACTGTGCCTGTCACCCTCACTTGACTTCCCAGCTCACCAGACACATAATAGAACAAGATATAATAATTGTCATTAACAGATACATTTGATGCTCTCTGCACAAGTATTCACTCACAGCTCATTCACTTCCATTGCTTTACAGAAAAACCTTCCTATTCATGTCCTACATTACTGAGTTTCTGGCTTTAGAAGACTTAACAATTTTCAAAGGTTAAGAGAACTCTTCACGCAACTAGAGAAGAAAGACACTGGGCTGAGTACTCCCTCTTTACCCTTTCAGAGTTGATCCTTACATTCTCCACCCTCTGCTCTGTGCCCCAGGAAGCTGACCTTTATGGACTGTCTCAACAGACTGCCTTTCCCTCAGGCTTCCAGTGGGTTCAGCAATATGAGGAACCAAGAGGAGGTGGAAGAATGGGAATAAGGTCAGCATGTTTTTCTTTCCCTGTTCCCTGGCTTCTAATGCACAGCTGGTTGGTTATGCCTCTCTACCAAAATCTCTTGTCGGATGGCAATAAAATGTTACCTCCAGGTTGCATAACCTGGCCCTCCCCTTACCTCTGCTGGCCTTGAGGTGGCAATGAACTACGCCCAGGGACTTTTTACTCCCTCTTGTTTCCTAAGTGTTACCCCTTCCCTTTAAGACAGCTCTTTTATTAAAGTCTACCCAATTCCCAGCTAAAGGTGCTAGGACCTTAACTTATCTATATCCTACAGATCTCATACCCTTATAACTAGAAAGTTTGTTGTCCTGAAAAGACTTTTAAAACAAGAACACACAATTAAGGTATTTGTTACAGTTTTCGCTTGGCCTCAATGGGCAGGAGTCCATCCAAAGCTAGTTAGATTGCATATTTACACTTAGGGTTAAGAACTAATAAGGAGTGTGAAGCACATCACATTGATTAAGAGTAGTATATGACCTTTTCCTCTTTGATTACTGCTGGTTCCAAATAACTTTTGGTACAAGTTCAATTTTGAAGAAAACCCTAAGAGACTTGATCAATAAGATCCCTATTATTTGTAAGGATATGCTAATTTAAGTGCTGGAAATTACATTAGGAGTATTTAAAAATAGTGATTCCCCCAAATTTATTATTTGTTAATATCTACTTTGTGTAACAATATGGTTCAATCTTACATTTCTGGATAAGAACTGAATTTTTTAAAGCTGAGATTGCAACTGACGATCTTTGGTCAAATTCAAGTTTTATTCTGTTTTTGGCACAAAACAAATTCAAGCAGCATGAAATCCTAAATATTTAGTCAGTTTTATTTACTTGAAGTTTTCACATAAGAATATAAATTTCAGGCTTCTCTTAAAAAATTAGGTTTGCAATATATTGTGTACAACCCAATTAGGCAAATCAATTTGGAGCTAGGTAGTAGCTGCATTTCTTAAGCAAAACGTGCATATACCAAGTTCCCACATCTCCATCATTCCCTGTTTCTTACACATCTGATTCACTTTTAGTTTAACTGCATATGGCCACAATCTGTGTAGTTTGTGACTCCTAGTATCCAGGAAACTTTACTCTCTTTAACATGTTATTGAAAACCACACTTAATAATTCCTGTGTCTAAACTAGGGGTCAGAAGACTCTCTCTCTTTTTTTTTTTTTTTTTTTTTTTTTGTAAAGGGCCAGAGAGCAAACAGTTCAGGCTTTGTAGGCCATAGGGTCTCTGCTTTGCTGTTGTACCACAAAAAGCAGTCATAGATAAAATGTAAACAAGTGGAGCTGGCTGTAATACAATAAAACTTTATTTTTAAAAATGAGTGGTGAGCTAAACTTGACTCACAGGTTGTAGTTTGCCAACACGTGGTTTAAGGAATCAGAGAATCTGTAATATATCACCGTACAAGATACTAAAGTATGTCTTCGGATTTTCATTATAGATTTTATGAACAGGAAAGAGGAAGGCTTAAGGATAAAGGAGGTGGTGGAGCCCAGGATGAGGCTGATGAGAATAACTATTAAAAGTGTGCAATCCCAAAACCATAGAGATGACCTAGATTGCAAGTACAGATACATAAAATGCAAGTGTTCTAGAGATTCCAACCCAGGGAAGGTAGCTCATGGCAGAGACTCTAACTTCTCTTCGATTTTAAAGATAATAGAATTTTCTACCTCAGAACTTATTCTAAAATTACAAAGCTAATTCTAATGTCTTCTGCAAAATTAGGAGGTATTGACTGTTAAATGCTCATGGACCATACAGGAAAAAGAGAGAAATTTCGTCTTGACACCAGTTATGAAAACTATAGGCTCAAATGGATGTTGAAGAGGCAATGAGTTGTGGAAAAAGATCCTGAATTTTGGAATCAGCTTTTGGATTACTGACAGCTCTCAGCTACCTTATCTGTGAAAAATAAGATTTTTAAAAAAGGAATTGTGCTAAATAGTGTAGGACCTAGTCAGTGTGAATAACAGTGCTTAATATACTGATTACTACTATAAGTTACTAGTTTTCTCACAGGAAAATTCAGGCAACAGGGCTTTGTTGACGACTTGGAACTCTCCATGGTTCTGAACTCTAGTCTTCAAATGCTCATAAGAGGGAATGACAATAAAGAAACTAAATGGAAAAATAAAAGACAATTGTGATTTAGGTATTAAAACAAGATGATATGTAACTATATTATATGTAGAAAAGTCCAAATTCAGTCATTTCAGCTTTTGTTTTGAAGCATCTCTAAGATCAAAAGTGAGAGATATCCTTTACTTAACAAGCAAATATATTTTGAATATACACTAGGTTATAGCATTCATTTATTCATCTATTCATTCATTCATACACTTACTGTGCAACAATAAATGCTGTTTGAGCACATACAATATTGTATATATCATACTACTCTGTTCTTTTGTATTTCAGGGAACAAAATGAATTACATGCCATGATAGAAAAAGGACATGTTCGTGGTAAGTGACCCTGAAGAAGAAATGTTTAATTGAGGATAAGTTGAAGCAGTCCAAACAAAATTATAGCTCTTAAGGCAAGAGGAGTGTTTCTTACAAAGATAATGGAAGGAAGGAAGGAAGGAAGGAAGGAAGAAGGGGGGACAAAACAGAGAAAGAAAGAAGAAAAGGGGGTAAGGTAAAGAAGTTAGTGAAGAATGCCAGGTTAAAGCCAGGTTGGGAACAACTAGGATAATCCTTATATTCAGAGTTTGGGTAAAGCCAATGTTGTGCTGTCCCCGAAAACTATAATGTCAATATTTATTCTATGTGTGTGTTGTTTAGCCAAGTACTGGTACCATTGTGCTTATTAGGTAGGATAATTTAGTGATTTAGTGACAGCTTTCAATCTCTTGGATACTCTTAAGCAATTTTATTAACATTGAAAGTCACATGTAACATTAAAGATCAAGAAAGGAATATGCATACATCAGTGGAATATAAATTCTGCCTCTGCATGGATAAATGCTTATGGTAACCCAAATCCTCTAAACACAGGGATTAAGAACAGGTAATAGAAACAGACTGAAACAGCTGCCATGCAAAAATTGGCATGTGGTAACTCAGGCAGCATGATACCCTGTAAGTCTGCATTAGGAACAACATTGGGGAACGTGAGTTAAGTATGTAGAAAAAGAAAAAGAAATACTACATTTTTTTTTTTGCACTGCTAACAGTGTCAGTACTGTTACATCTACCAGAAATGGAAGGGTTTAGGAGATCTGTAACTATCATACTAAATTTTTAAAAATTGTATGTATCAGAATGTGTACACGTTCCCTCTCCTGGGGTGGTGGGGAGTGGTGATGAGCCCTAGATTTACCAGTCCGTGTGAGTTTATGGACCATTGCTCTGTACATGCCTTGAGTATCATCCATGCAAGTGCAAGTTTAAGGTTAATAACTCTACCCAGTATCCAAAGATTTAGGATTTAGTAAGGATATTGAAGAAATTCACAAACTTCTATGTTTGGCTATATCTGTTTTTAAATTATCTTTTTAGTTAAAATAACAGTTAGATAACTGGAGATAAAAACAACTGGGAAAAAACTCCACTTTAATGAAGACTGAAATAAAGAGTTAGGCTTAAATTATGTGTTTCTTCAGAATAGCCAATGATCTATTATTGATTTTAAATTTTACTGAAAGTTGTTGATGCATAAAATCACAAGTAAAAATATATATGCATGATAGTAAAGTAAAGCATAATAGTAAAGTCAAGCATAATAGTATAGTGAACATCTGTAAAGTGAACATTTGTAAACTCTCCAGCCATCTTAAAAAACAGATGTGTCACCACTATTGAATACCACATAGCCTTTCATAAAACTAAAGTGAGAACTTCTATAAATCATTTTCCAAAGTACTCCACTGCACACTGACATAAGATATACCTTTGGCTGAAGATGCCTAACTACTTTTTAGCATCTCATAGAGGAAATCCTTATTTATCAGCAAACATACTTCAGTAGAAACCGGTTTACCACAAATAGTTGACTCAAGTTTTTAGTCGCTGACAAGCTCCAAATATTCAAGGAGAGACATGTGAAAAATCTTCTGAAAACAAACAGCTAATTTTTTGCTTATTTCTTCTATAATTTGACACAGTTGCAGAACTGTCTGATTTTACGTTTTCCCTTGTAGTGTTTTTCTGGTCTCAATAAACCAAGTATTGACTTGCATTATGCACTTAAGCAAAGAGAAGAATTAAATATTTTACTATAAATTTGTGCCATTTTGGCAGGTCATGACTTTCAAATATATGAGGTAACATATTTTACTTTATTTCTAATGGATAATACAGTGAAAATTCACATAAAAACAGATTCTTTTGCAATTTTTGTTACTTAAAATTCAACCATAATTATTAAAATAATGTAATTTTAAAGTTATATCCAAAGCAAGGGCAAAGATTTTCAAATGCAGTTTTTAAAATATCAGATCTACCTTTTTAAGGACATGTCCTAGTTTGCTCTGTAAGGGTACAGCATTTTTATCAATGTTTTCAGGGGGAAATTTTTTGCCTCTCTGGTTAAATAATTTTGCACACTACCTGCCAGGAAGAAATGGATTTATCTAAGGTAGTTTACAAAACATTTTACGCTTTCCCACTGCACACACATACACAGAGTCAAAGTATGACTGTGATGTAAGGGGCATCTAAAGCCATCAGCAACTAAACACAACAAGTGAAGGTTAATCTACTTCAGAAAAATGTCAAAGAACTTGAGTTGGAGAAACTCTGAAATTGCATTTGTACCTAAGAGAGCCTAAGATTAATCACATTCATACAAATTAAATGTTTAATTCAGTTAAATGAGTAAAATTTATGTTCATCCTAAAACTCTCTGTTTTAAGATTTTGATGAGCTGATAGATCAGAAAGATTCTTGCTCCTTCCATATTTGGAGTTCACTATATTTAATTTTATAAATGAAATGAAAATCAGTTGTGAATTAACACTGTTAAACTTCTTATCATCAATCATTATCTTGGAAATCAGGAAATTTATAGAAAGAAGAAATCTAGTGATACTCTAGAATCTGAGTGTAATTGTTGGTATTCTTCTCTCTTTTATCAAACTTCTAAGGGAACTGAAAGGATGATAATTTTACATTTGAATTTTCCTTCCCTTAGTAGAGTATTAGTTATATTCTAATTTTAATTATTTGGGAAAGCAAAAAGCTTTATAAATAAGATATATGGGTAATTTACTTTTGATTCCAGAGGGAATTTAATTAAATGGAGAACTAAATTCCTCCCCAATACAGATGAAATCATACCTACTTCAACAGAAAATAGTTTGGGGACCACCTTCACTTTGATCACTCAAGTATTGGGTTCAAAAAGTTCGTTCGGGTTTTCCATAACTTCTTACAGAGAAGCCCAAACAAACTTTTTGGCCCACCCATTATTTCTTCTTTTCAACTTCAGATGCTTATGCAGAACTTAAGCCATTCTTTTTAAAGATCTTCTTAAATATTTCCAAACTCAAATCCAATCATCTTTCCTCCAGAATCTGAGAAGACATTAGCTTTTTGTACATGCTTACCTGTATCTTCTGTTTACATCCCATAATGCTAATCTACTTCATTTAAAAGTAGAGAAACATTCTACTTAAGGTACCTACACTTGAAGAGCACAAATAATTATCCATATTTTTGAAATAACTGCTTGAACTTCAAATATATGCTTCAGAAATTGCAATGGTTAATCTGTTAATAAGCAAGTGATTTTTCTCATTCAATACAATGGTCCAAATGTAGAGTGACTCACAACAGACCAGCTGTTCTAGTTGTATAATCATTACACTTGAAATACTCAGTATAAAAATAATATATTGTTAAGAACAGGGTCTATGAAGACAAAATCCCTAGGTTCAAGGTACAGCTCCAGGACTCACTAAAATAAAATAAGATTCATTTCATTAATATTGCTATGAAGAAGAGTTCATGTAATATTACTTCGCACAGTCTTGAAATATATAAGTATCTATCTATGATTATTTTCATTGTAGTCATAAAGCCATTTTGCCATGTTTCAAATACAGTAACTCAGGTACAGAGGTAGACAATGTATCCAGTAATGTCTGATTTGTAAACTGTTTCTTTTATTTCTCTATAATAATAGGCAAAGTTTTTAAGCTTTGCTAGAAAATATGCTGTGTCACAAGAACAATCCTTTTTTTAATGTTTGTTTATTTATTTATCTTATTAGTCATGCATTTTATACACATCAGTGTATACATGTCAATCCCAATCGCCCAATTCAGCACACCACCACTCCAACCACTTTCCCGCCTTGGTGTCCATACATTTGTTCTCTACATCTGTGTCTCAATTTCTGCTCTGCAAACCGGTTCATCTGTACCATTTTCTAGGTTCCTCATGGATGCGTTAATATACAATATTCATTTTTCTCTTTCTGACTTACTTCACTCCGTATGAGAGTGTCTAGATGCATCCATGTTTCTACAAATGACCCAATTTCGTTCCTTTTTATGGCTGAGTAATATTCCATTGTATATATGTAACACTTCTTCTTTAGCCATTCGTCTCTTGATGGGCATTTAGGTTGCTTCCATGGCCTGGCTATTGTAAATAGTGCTGCAATGAACATTGGGTGCATGTCTTTTTTTTTTTTTTTTTCCTTTTTTTGTGGTACGTGGGCCTCTCACTGTTGTGGCTTCTCCCATTGTGTAGCACAGGCTCTGGACGTGCAGGCTCAGCGGCCATGGCTCATGGGCCTAGTCGCTCTGCAGCATGTGGGATCTTCCCAGACCGGGGCACAAACCAGGGTCCCCTGCATCGGCAGGCGGACTCTCAACCACTGCGCCACCAGGGAAGCCTGCATGTGTCTTTTTGAATTATGGTTTTCTCTGGGTATATGCACAGTAGTGGGATTGCTGGGTCATATGGTAATTCTATTTTTAGTTCTTTAAGGAACCTCCATACTGTCCTCCATAGTGCTGTATCAATCTACATACCCACCAAGAGTGCAAGAGGGTTCCCTTTTCTCCACACCCTCTCCAGCTGGAGATTTTCTGATGATGCCCATTCTAACTGATGTGAGGAGATACCTCATTGCAGTTTTGATTTGTCTTTCTCTAATAATAAGTGATGTTGAGCAGCTTTTCATGTGCTTCTTGGCCATCTGTATGTCTTCTTTGGAGAAATGTCTATTTAGGTCTTCTGCCCATTTTTGGATTGGGTTGTTTGTTTTTTTTAATATTGACCTGCATGAGCTGTTTATAGATTTTGGAGATTAATCCTTTGTCTGATGATTCATTTGCAAATATTTTCTCCCATTCTGAGAGTTGTCTCTTCATCTTGTTTATGGTTTCCTTTGCTGTGCAAAAGCATTTAAGTTTCATTAGGTCCCATTTATTTATTTTTGTTTTTATTTCCATTACTCTAGGAGGTGGATCAAAAAACATCTTGCTGTGATTTATGTCAAAGAGTGTTCTTCCTATGCTTTCCTCTAAGAGTTTTATAGTGCTCGGTCTTACATTTATGTCTCTAATACATTTTGAGTTTATTTTTGTGTATGGTATTAGGGAGTGTTCTAACTTCATTGTTTTACTAGTAACTGCCCAGTTTTTCCAGCACCACTTATTGAAGAGACTGTCTTTTCTCCATTGTATATCCTTGCCTCCTTTGTCATACATTAGTTGACCATAGGTGCGTGCGTTTATCTCTGGGCTTTCTATCCTGTTCCATTGATCTATATTTCTGTTTTCATGCCAGTACCATACTGTCTTGATTACTTTAGCTTTGTAGTATAGGCTGAAGTCAGGAAGCCTGATTCCTCCAGCTCCGTTGTTCTTTCTCAAGATTGCTTTGGCTATTCGGAGTCTTTTGTGTTTCCATACAAATTGTGAAATTTTTTGTTCTAGTTCTGTGAAAAGTGCCAGTGGTAGTTTGATAGGGATTGCGCTGAATCTGTAGATTGCTTTGGGTAGTAGAGTCATTTTCACAATGTTGATTCTTCCAATACAAGAACATGGTATATCTCTCTAACTTTTGGATCACCTTTAATTTCTTTCATTACTGTCTTATAATTTTCTGCACACAGGTCTTTTGTCTCCTTAGGTAGGTTTATTCCTAGATATTTTATTCTTTTTGTTGCAATGGTAAATGGGAGTGTTTCCTTATTTTCTCTTTCAGATTTTTCATCATTAGTGTATAGGAATGCAAGAGATTTCTGTGCATTAATTTTGCATCCTGCAACTTCAGCAAATTCATTGATTAGCTCTAGTAGTTTTCTGGTGGCATCTTTAGGATTCTCTACGTATAGTATCATGTCATCTGCAAACAGTGACAGTTTTACTTCTTCTTTTCCAATTTGTATTCCTTTTGTTTTTCTTCTCTGAGTGCCGTGGCTAGGACTTCCAAAACTATGTTAAGTAATAGTGGTGAGAGTGGACATCCTTGTCTCATTCCTGATCTTAGAGGAAATGCTTTCAGTTTTTCAACATTGAGAATGATGTTTGCTGTGGGTCTGTCGTATAGGGCCTTTATTATGTTGCGGTAGGTTCCCTCTATGCCCACTACCTGGAGAGTTTTTATCATAAATGGATGTTGAATTTTGCCAGAAGCTTTTTCTGCATCTATTAAGATGATCATATGGTTTTTCTTCTTAAATTTGTTAATGTGGTGCATCACATAGATTGATTTGCATATACTGAATAATCCTTGCATCCCTGGGATAAATCTCACTTGTTCATGGTGTACGATCCTTTTAATGTGTTGTTGGATTGTGTTTGCTAGTATTTTGTTGAGGATTTTTGCATCTATATTCATCAGTGATATTGGTCTGTTATTTTATTCTTTTGTAGTATCTTTGACTGGTTTTGGTATCAGGGTGATGGTAGTCTCATAGAACGAGTTTGGGAGTTTTCCCTCCTCTGCAATTTTTTGCAAGAGTTTGAGAAGGATCGGTGTTAGTTCTTCTCTAAATGTTTGATAGAATTCACTTGTGAAGCCATCTGGTCCTGGGCTTTTGTTTGTTGGAAGATTTTTAATCACAGTTTCAATTTCATTACTTGTGATTGGTCTGTTCATATTTTCTATTTCTTCCTGGTTCAGTCTTAGAAGTTTATACCTTTCTAAGAATTTGTCCATTTCTTCCAGGTTGTCCATTTCATAGGCATAGAGTTGCTTGTAGTAGTCTCTTAGGATGCTTTGTATTTCTGTGGTGTCTGTGGTAACTTCTCCTTTTTCATTTCTAATTGTATTGATTTGAGTCTTCTCCCTCTTTTTCTTGATGATTCTGGCTAATGGTTTATCAATTTTGTTTATCTTCTCAAAGAACCAGATTTTATTTTATTGCTCTTTGCTATTGTTTTCTTTGTTTCTATTTTATTTATTTCTGCTCTGACCTTTATGATTTCTTTCCTTCTGCTAACTTGGCGGTTTGTTTGTTCTTTCTCTAGTTCCTTTAGGTGTAAGGTTAGATTGTTTATTTGAGATTTTTCTTGTTTCCTGAAGTAGGCTTCTATAGCTATAAACTTCACTCTTAGAACTGCTTTTCTGCATCCCATAGGTTTTGGATCATCACGTTTTCATTGTCATTTGTCTCTAGGTATTTTTCGATTTCCTCTTTGATTTCTTCAGTGATCTCTTGGTTATTTAGTAGCGTATTGTTTAGCCTCCATGTGTTTGTGTTTTTTCCGTTTTTTTCCCTGTAATTGATTTCTAATCTCACAGCAGTGTGGTCAGAAAAGATGCTTGATATGATTTCAGTTTTCTTAAATTTATTGAAGCTTGATTTGTGAATCAAGATGTGATCTATCCTGGAGAATGCCCCATGCACACTTGAGAAGAAAGTATAATCTGCTGTTTTCGGATGGCATGTCCTATAAATATCAATTAAATCTAGCTGGTCTGTTGTGTCATTTAAAGCTTGTGTTTCCCTATTAATTTCCTGTTTGGATGATCTGTCCATTGGTGTAAATGAGGTGTTAAAGTCCTCCACTATTATTGTGTTACTGTCGATTTCCTCTTTTAGAGCTGTTAGCAGTTGCCGTACGTATTAAGGTGCTCCTATGTTGGATGCATATGTATTTATAACTGTTATATCTTCTTGGATTGATCACTTGATCATTACATAGTATCCTTCCTTGTGTCTTATAACATTGTTTATTTTAAAGTCTATTTTATCTGATATGAATATTGCTACTCCAGCTTTCTTTTGATTTCCATTTGCTTGGAATATCTTTTTCCATCCCCTCACTTTCAGTCTGTATGTGTTCCTAGGTCTGAAGTGGGTCTCTTGTAGATAGCATATATATGGGTCTTGTTTTTGTATCCGTTCAGCGAGGCTGTGTCTTTTGGTTGGAGCATTTCATCCATTCACGTTTAAGGTAATTATCGATATGTATGTTCCTATTACCATTTCCTTAATTGTTTTGGGTTTGTTTTTGTAGGCCCTTTTCTTCTCTTCTGTTTCCCACTTAGAGAAGTTCCTTAGCATTTGTTGTAGAGCTGGTTTGGTGGTGCTGAATTCTCTTAGCTTTTGCTTGTCTGTAAAGCTTTTGATTTCTCCATTGAATCTGAAGGAGATCCTTGCTGGGTAGAGTCATCTTGGTTGTAGGTTCTTCCCTTTCATTACTTTAAGTATATCATATCACTTCTTTCTGGCTTGTAGATTTTCTGCTGAGAAATCAGCTGTTAACCTTATGGGAGTTCCCTTGTATGTTATTTGTCATTCTTCCCTTGTCACTTTCAATAATTTTTGTCTTTAATTTTTGTCAACTTGATTACTATGTGTCTCAGCCTCTTTCTCCTTGGGTTTATCCTGCCCAGGACTCTCTGCACTTCCTGGACTTGGGTGGTTATTTCCTTCCCCATGTTAGGGACATTTTCGACTATAATCTGTACAAATATTTTCTCGGGCCTTTCTCTCTCTCTTCTCCTTCTGGGACCCCTATAATGCGAATGTTATTGCATTTAATATTTTCCCAGAGGTCTGTTAGGCTGTGTTCATTTATTTTCATTCTTTTTTCATTATTCTGTTCTGCAGCAGTGAATTCCACCATTCTGTCTTCCAGGTCACTTATCCGTTCTACTGCCTCAGTTATTCTGCTATTGATTCCCTCTAGTGTACTTTTCATTTCAGTTATTGTATTGTTCATCTCTGTTTGTCTGTTCTTTAATTCTTCTAGATGTTTGTTAAACATTTCTTTCATCTTCTCAATCTTTGCCTCCATTCTTTTTCTGAGGTCCTGGATCATCTTCACTATCATTATTCTGAATTCCTTTTCTGGAAGGTTGCCTATCTCCATTTCATTTAGCTGTTTTTCTGGGGTTTTATCTTGCTCCTTCATCTGGTACATAGCCCTCTGCCTTTTCATCTTGTCTGTCTGTGAATGTGGTTTTCATTCCACAGGCTGCAGGATTGTAGTTCTTCTTGCTTCTGCTGTCTGCCCTCTGGTGGATGAGGCTATCTAAGAGGCTTGTGCAAGTTTCGTGATGGGAGGGACTGGTGGTGGGTAGAGCTGGCTGTTGCTCTGGTGGACAGAGCGCAGTAAAACTTTAATCCGCTTGTCTGCTGATGGGTGGTGCTGGGTTCCCTCCCTTTTGGTTGTTTGGCCTGAGGCAACCCAACACTGGAGCCTACCCGGGCTCTTTGGTGGGGCTAATGGCGGACTCTAGGAGGGCTCACACCAAGTAGTACTTCCCAGAACTTCTGCTGCCAGTGTCCTTGTCCTTTGGTGAGCCACAGCTGTCTCCCGCCTCTGCAGGAGACCCTCCAACACTAGCAGGTAGGTCTGGTTCTCTCTCCTATGAGGTCACTGCTTCTTCCCCTGGGTCCCGATGTGCACACACTTTGTGTGTGCCCTCCATAAGCGGAGTCTCTGTTTCCCTCAGTCCTGCTGAAGGTCTGCAATCAAAACCCACTAGCCTTCAAAGTCTTATTCTCTAGGAATTCCACCTCATGTAGCCAGACCCCCATGTTGGGAAGCCTGACATGTGGCTCAGAACCTTCACTCCAGTGGGTGGACTTCTGTGGTATAAGTGTTCTCCAGTTTGTGAGTCACGCACCCAGCAGTTATGGGATTTGATTTTATTGTGATAGCGCCCCTCCTATCATCTCATTGTGGCTTCTCCTTTGTGTTTGCATGTATTGTATCTTTTTTTGTGAGTTCCAGTGTCTTCCTGTCAATGACTGTTCAGCAGTTAGTTGTGATTCCAGTGTTCTCAAAAGAGGGAGTGAGTGCATGTCCTTCTACTCTGCCATCTTGAACCAATCTCAAGAATAATTCTTAAGAAAGCTATGGATAAATTTTTTTTTTTTTTTTTTTTTGCAGTACGTGGGCCTCTCACTGTTGTGGCCTCTCCCGTTGCAGAGCACAGGCTCTGGATGCGCAGGCTCAGCAGCCATGGTTCACAGGCCTACCTGCTCTGTGGCATGTGGGATCTTCCCAGACCGGGGCACGAACCCGTGTCCCCTACATAGGCAGGCGGACTCTCAACCACTGTACCACCAGGGAAGCCCTGGATAAATTTTTTATAGAAAGCAAGGGTAGTCAGGTTGAAGAGGAAATAGACTCATGTTTTAAGGCTTTTATGTATTTTGTTATAGTAGAATCAATACTCATGAAAACATCCTAAATTTTTTTTCTCTTGAACAATAATCAATTGTACCATGTTTCTTTTATTTATTAAGGTATAATTTACATTTGGCAAAATATACTAAGCTTAACTGCATAGCTCAATTAATATTTGTGTGTGTGTGTGTATATGTACACTCTACCAAAATCAAGATATAAAACACTTCCTTTCACCTAAACTTCCGATGTGTTCCTTTTTAGTTAAAATCTGCCCCCCAGAGGTAACTTCTATTCTGTCTTCTATCATGAGCAATAGGTTTGCCTTTTCTAGAACTTCGTATAACTAGATTCACATAGTATATGCCTCTTTGGTTTCTTTTTCTCAAACTAATATATTTGAGATTTATTCACATCATACTGTATGACAGTTTGTACATCTTTTTTATTGCTGTTCAGTATTGTATTGTTTGACTAATACAATTTGTTTATTTCTGTTCCTATTTTGGCACACGAGTTGTTTTCAGTTTTGCACTACTACGAATAAAGTTTCTATCACTATTCTTCTATGAATTTTATGCACATACACACTCATGTCTCTTGCATATATACCTAGAAGTGGAATTGCTGGGCCATACGGAAGGCGTATGTTTTTGAAACTGTCAAATAGCTTTCCAAAAGGGATAGTTTTGTGTTTACATTTCCAGCAACAATGTATGAGTAGAACAGTTGTTCTACATCCTTGTCAACACTTTGTATTGTCAGTCTTTTCAATTTTAGCATTCTGGTGGGTGTATAAGGGCATGCCATTTACTTTGCATTTCCATGACTAATTATGTGGAGCAGTTTCCATAATTTTTAATCAAAGCACAATAGGATCCACATTATTTTTCACTTTTTAAGTAAGCTTTTAAAAATGTATTATGCAATTAAATTATATACGATAATTACATTTATATACAATTGATATATATACATACAGTTGATCCTTGAAGAACATGGGTTTGAATTGTGCAGACCCACTGATACGTGAATTTTTTTCCAATAAATATGTACTACAGTACTACACAACCTATAGTTGGTTTAATCCATGATGTGAAACCTCAGATACGAAGGAACCAAGAGAATCAACTATAAGTTATTTATATATTTTCAACTGCAAGGAAGGTCAGCACAACTAACCCACACGTTGTTTAAAGGGTCAAGTGTATATTCATTATAATATGAATATATGAATGAATATATGAATATACAGTCAAGGACTCAATAAATCTGTGTTATATAAGTCAACATAAAAATATGGAAAAAGGGATGGAATATCTTGGGGAAAAAAATTAAGGTAAGGTCCATGAGCTTAATGAGTAGGAAGGGAGGGTTTAAAGCATTCATTAGCTGTAGAATGCCTTTAATTCAAATTAATCTGAATTTTGCCCTAAACATAGGCAATTAGGAAATGCATTCCTTCATCAAAAATGTTTTATATAGCAATTTTATCTCATTACAAGTGTTTTCATTCATGTACTTTATTATCAAAAATTTTCATTAATAAAGTTTTTTTAAGGGGTTGATTTTTAAGCCTTTAGTTATATAAGGTTTATTTTTGATACATTTAAAATACTGAATTTAGTTATAAGAGGAGGAAAATATAGTCAAAGCTGAAACCATATGGCAACTGGATTATGTTTTTAGAAAATGAATATTTTAAGCATTGAAATACATTATAAAGTGTTCAAAAATTAATTTAAAACAGAATTGTTTCTAAATAGAAGGGTTTTCATGAGATGCAAGCATCTCTGAGTATCATAATACTGGCTTCTTTAGATTATGTGCAAACAATCAAAACAATCTATTGTACTGTTTTTCTATCAACAACTGACACATAAACTATTATTTACATACTCATATATACTATCAGTCAGAATATTAGTAAAATGAGTTTAAGGATTTTTAAAGGAACAGTTTTATCAACATATTTAATATGTGTTATTAATTTAATATTACTATGAGTCATTTAATTAAATTTACATTTTTAATATAAGTGCAACTATTTAATATCAGATTTAAACATACCCTGAGTGATAAATCAGGCTAGTTTTCCTTGAAGATCGTAGAGCTGCATTCTAATGTTGCTTAATAAATTTTCCCTTTTTAGTTTCATTACTAAATCATTTCATTAAAAAATCAAATGTGAATTGCATATTAAAAATACTTTAAATTCTAATCTCTGCATTGTCCATTTCTAAAAATAATGTTTGCCATATGTCAAGACAGAAATGTGGATTTGCACAATGATGTTTCACTAAGATAAAAATTCAGGGAAGGGCTTCCCTGGTGGTGCAGTGGTTGACAGTCCGCCTGCCGATGCAGGGGACGCGGGTTCGTGCCCCGGTCCGGGACGATCCCACATGCCGCGGAGCAGCTGGGCCCGTGAGCCACGGCCGCTCAGCCTGCGCATCCGGAGCCTGTGCTCCGCAACGGGAGAGGCCACAACAGTGAGAGGCCCGCGTACAGCAAAAAAAAAAAAAAAAAATTCCGGGAAAATTATTCACAGCTCTTCAAAGCCTTCCCTAACTCCCACTGTTTTTTATTAATATAAAGCTTAATTTGAAGTTTAAAACTTCTAGGTATGTATCTACTCATGAATATATCTCTCTTTCTTCGAATACTGAATCTGACACTTTTTCTAGAACAAATAAGCAATGGATCATATTTGACAAAGAAGTCTGGCTTAGATTGATAACTGAAAATGCAAATAAACATTGGGTGTGTTTCAAACTTGGTGAAATTAATTCTCCTGACTAATGACAGAGATAAGAAAAAAAACAATGTATTACATTCTATTAGGATATCTAATAGCCGAAGCAATTTTAGACTAGATTAATTAGAAAAGCATGGGCATCTTAATTATATCACTGTAGAAACAACACAATATCAGCTTACTATTTTCAATCATGACAACAGATCAAATTAGACAGGGTATTTTGTTTCAGAAGATTTACACAAACAGATCATGGCATGAAAGAAGCTTGGGGATGGATTAGATTTTTGCAAAGATTAACTGCAACATTAACTAAACTAAACAAAACCAGTATGAGGCAAGATCACACGAGTGGGTCTAATCACTTTTGAGTGAATTTAAAGTAGTAATATTTGATGGATTTGATTTTTTAAAATAAATTTATTTATTTTATGTATTTATTTTTGGCTGTGTTGGGTCTTCATTGCTTCGCGTGGGCTTTCTCTAGTTGCAGCGGGGGCTACTCTTTGTTGTGGTGTGCAGGCTTCTCATAGCAGTGGCTTCTCTTGTTGCAGAGCACAGGCTCTAGGCACGCAGGCTTCAGGAGTTGCAGCACACGGGCTCAGTAGTTGTGGCTCACGGGCTTCAGTAGTTGTGGCTTGCGGGCTCTAGAGTGAGCACAGGCTCAGTAGTTATGACTGAGCACAGGCTCAGTAGTTATAACACATAGGCTTAGTTGTCCCACAGCATGTGCGATCTTCTTGGTCCAGGGCTCAAACCTGTGTCTCCTGCACTGGCAGGTGATTCTTAACCACTGCACCACCAGGGAAGCCCGGATTTGATTTTTAAAACATCTGTCACATGTACTTTCCCAGAGTTACTCCTGCTGCTTCATTGCTTCTATCTAGAGAAGCCACTGGGGGTTCAACAATGAAACTCAAGACATGATTAGACCAGCGACAATGGCATTGACTCTGAAAGCCAATAGGGTAGATGATTTCAACTGCGTTAGCCTATAGGTGAAGCATATTGGGAAGTTAAAACTTTTAATGCTGAGTGTTCAGTTCAGATCATATAACATATGACTGCTTTTTAAAATTTATACATGATCTAACCAGAAACTTTAAATAACCTAACCTAACCTAACCCTAACTAAAATAAATGCCGAAACCTAACTAAATGCCAAGAAATTTTATCTTCTTACTAATAAATTTGAAGAACAGACTTACTCCACCACACAAGACCTACACAATGGAGAAATGTTCATAGGTGTAAATATCTAACATATGGTCCAAAAAGAAGTCATCTAATTGTAAGGTCTGAATTCAGAATTGTTTTATTATAATAATTATTACTTTTTATACTGACTTTCTCTCTTATTTGCTTTTTTAAATCTGGAACCACTATTTCCCTAACCATACAATCAACATAATGGATAGACCGTTTCGACATCTTATGGACAGCATTGCATATATAGCCAGTCCCAAGCCTTCTATAGTAATAACGGGGACATTTTAATATAATGACCAAGGATTCTGGACTTTGAGGAATATCCTTGATTTTTTATTACATCATAACTGTCTTTTATTTAAAACAATGAGTTTAAAGTATCACAGACTAATAATAAAATATATATATATATTTATAGACTATCCTTTAGCTTCTTGTTTCTTTTTTTATTTTTTCAGGCTGAGTTCTAAATAAATAAAAAAGATATTATGCTCTGGTATATGGGCTCAGAAATATGATCAGTTAAGATAGAGATAATTCCTCCTAGCACCCACAAATAATGTGAGCTGATAGAAACCCAGAGTGGCAAGGGGATTGTTAATGAGGGCTATAATATTCTACTCCCATTATCCTAACTTACATGTTCTGATATAATCCTTTCAGGTCTGTTGCACCTCCTTCTTTAATATAAGGGTTTAAGGGTTATAAATGTGGGGTGCCTGTTCTAATATACAGCACTTATTACTGTCAATACTTCTGGCATTATTGATGTATGTAGAGACTCATTTGTAACCTGTTCATTTAAGAATCACCAGTGTTATTTGGTATTTCTTTTATTTTCTGCCTATATTAAAGTTAGTACTGTTTCTTCAGTACTTAATAATGTTTATCGAGAAATTTCTTCTAAATTTATACTCTACATTTTTGTTAATAATAGCTGTTAAGTATACTATTTTCATCCGTTTACAAATATTTATTGAGTAATGATGGCATATTCCAGAAACGTGGACAATGCTAGTGAAATGGTTAACTTAGAAAAACACTACATAGCTTTAAAATATTTTACACTTATGCGATAAGTTTATTACCAATTTAAGTTATACTTGATATTTTTCATATCCTGAGAATTCACTTATAACTAAATTAAAGTTGTGTATTGCAAGTACTCATTAGATAGAACAGGAAAGACTTCTACTTATTCTCTCCATAGAATATATTCTCTTTTGAAAATAGATAAATACTACCAGACAGAAGCATATCCTGGAGCAATGGAAATGGTTAAAGGTTTCAGTTTCCAAACCACTTTTCGGAAAGCAAATTAAGTAGAAATTACTGATATATCAACAGAAGTGTAATTAAGCAGAATAGATACTAATGATCAATGGTAAAAATTGTTCATGAGTCAGCAGAATAACTAAGCTAAGTAAAGGGCTAGCTATCAATAAACATGAAAGTGTGATTTAAGTCAGTTGGATGTGATGGATTCACGGAATAACCTTAAACAGGGAATTCAAAGCATATTGCAAAAAAGTTAATATTTATTATGGCTTTATTTTTAGGTGAGGACTATTTTAACATTTCTGCATATGTGATTCAGAGGCATTTGAAAATAACATTATGTACAAATTCTGGTGCTGCTTCATATTTTCAATCTTGGAATAGTAAAATCACTCTCATCTTTACATAATATATCTTTAGGTGAACTTGGTTCAAGTAATTATTTAATGGTCTCAGACTGATTTTCCAGAATTGGGGGCTCACTGGTCAAAATCACCAGCATTTGAATTAGCAAAAAGAAGGCTCCTAGATCAGAAAACTGAATGGGAATGGCTTTAAATAAGTCATGAACACCCCAGTTGGTCATGGTCTCTGACATTCACTGTTACATAACACTGGGCCTTTTATGTTAATCTTCATGTTGATTTCCTGGTTCTGTAGACATTTAGATTTGTAACTTCTAGGCTTAAATTTTGCTATATTGAGAACAAATAATTACTGTATTTCTAATATATATATAATGTTTATTTATATTATGTAAAATTTAATTTTACATTTATTTATAAATATATATAATTTACTTATAATATTTTATATATTTTATTTATGATCTCATATCTATAATATACTTATATATTCACAAAAGATAATGGGGGTTTAGTTTCTATTCTCAAGCTTCTAAATTGCCTCTGACTCTCAGCATATTTTAGTTAAAACTTAATAGTTGATCTTGATTCCAAATTCTGTTTCTTTCTCTTATAAACACAGTTGCTACCTCAGCTCTTATTTAGTTCCAAACAATATATTTTGATGGCTTTTTTTCTGTAAGTTTCCTTTTCTTGCCAAGTAATAGGGCTCTCCATAGAGTTGGCAGTTCAAAGGAAACTAATTCTATTTGGAGTTTGATTGCTCACTTAATTGGCCTGATACCCATGTCCAAACTTACCATAAATTTATTACAAAATTTATCATTGTCAACTTGGGTTTCTCTATATGTAACCACATCGTCCTTAAGTTATCATAGCCGTTGTAATTCAACCTCAGTGCTTTTCCAACAATGGCTAAAAAGTTTAATTACATAATGCCAGATGCAATTAATTTTGTCCTATGTTAGAAGCTTGGAATACATATAAACCATTTAATCAGTTGCTTCACTTCAGCTAAGGATATTTTTATTGTTTTTGTTGTTTTTACAGCTCTTTGGCATTCCTACAATCCCGTCTATCATTTGCTTCAAATCAGCCTATGGTGATTACATTTCAGTTAATGCACCATTTCTGATGATATATCACATGCAGAAAAGCAAACTCTTTGGAATCCATGGTCATTATCATTTGTAGGAAAAGCAGGTTGCAAAACATCATGACCTTGTCATGCCCTGTTGGAAGTGGATCAGCTTCCAGATATTTATTGACAAGACTCAAGACTTAAGTGCTCTATACACTAGAGCTGACAAGGTCAGAGCAGCTTATAAGTAATAATGAAACTAATTCAAATAGCCGTGCTTACATGACGGTTTGACATCAGTTTGTGCTTCCTGCCTGGATGATATAAATGACCAACCGCTATAAAAGTCAAAACTAACAATGTACCGTGGCATACTTTATCAAACTATTATCAATATCATAGGTTTCGCATTCATCTGGGATTCTTGAATTCTGCATCTCTATGTTGGCGGTAAATATGCATACTTACTCCTAAGTTTATGTTTTCTTTTGGAATATTTTTATCATAAAAATGTATCTCCAGCAATATCATCAAGATGGTGACATAGGTCATTCCCTATTTCAGTCCCCTTCACAAGAAAACCAACTAGCAACTATCCATAGACAAGACACCATTGTGAAAACTCCCAGAACCCAGTGGTAAGGCTGAACCACTCCTCGCTGTGGACCCCAGAGACTGAGAAGGATCATATTAGAAGGTAAGAGAAGCAGCTACACTCTGACTGCATCATCCCTCCCCCAGGCTGGCGCAATGTCATATACAAAGAGCCCTTCTGGGCCTATGGCTTCTCCAGTTCTCTAGTTGAAAGAAGAGAGCTCAAGGAGGATATCCAATTCCCTAGCATTGCAGGACACTTCCTGGGAAGCCTAGTTGGGTCTAACCTCAAGTGGATCACTGGAGGAGTCTAGAGGGCTCAAGGACTGAGTGTCAGGAGGAGATCAGGAGGAGGCTGGGGCTTAAAGCAACAAGCACTTGGATCTTGGCAGACTGCACATCTGCTTTGCATAAGCATCTGAGCTGAAACCCAGCCAGTGAATATGCATATTTGCAGAGCTGAGCCTTATCTGGCCAGGGAGCTCAGTTGGCAGGTCTGTCTAATTTGGATTCCCAGCCAATGAGATGTGTTCTATATCCATGCCTGGGCAGGAGAGCAAATTCCATCCTCTCCTAACTGCTCAGTATAGCTTCTGGTAACCCACAACCAAGAAGCCCGCACAGAGAACACTGGCAGCCATGGAGCCCATCCCACACCTGCCTTGGGCAGGGAGCCGAGCCAGCAGCCCTGCCAACTATTTAGGATAGCCTCAGGCCCTGAGTAACCAGGAAGCGTGATGAGAGACCCCGGGCAGCCTAGGAGCCCAGCCTACAGTCTAGCTCTGCATCAGAGCCCAGCCCAATTGCAGAACATAGCCATGACCTCGCCCAGGCACAGAGCCCTTTCAGTGACTCCTCCCAGCTACAGAGTATAGCCTGAAGCCCTGCCTGACAAGGGAGTCCTGACAGCATCTCTGCCTGACCCCAGAGCACAATCTTTGGCCCCACCCAACTGCAGGCTACAGCTGAAGGCCTCTCCTGAAGAGAGCCTGGCCAGTGGCCTTGCCCAGTAGCAGAGCACAGCCAGAGGCCTACCCGATCATGATGTCCAGCCTGTGGCACTGCCTACTTTGAGCACAGCCTATGGCCCCTCCTGAACACAGAGCACAGCCTGAGGCCCCATCAGACCAAAAAGCCCTGTCTGGGGGATCACCTGAACATGGAATGCAGCCAGAGGTACTGTCCTATTGGAGAGCACAGCCTGAAACCCACCTAACTAAGAGCAATTGTGGAGCCCAGCCTACAGCCCTGCTCAACCAGGGAGTTCAACAAGTGGCACCACACCGCCAGGGAACACAGCCGTGACCTCACCTGATGGGAGGCGATTGCAGAGCCCAATGCAACAGCAAATTTAAAAATCCAAGTAAAAAATAGGCAAAGAACCTGAACAGACATTTTTCCAGAGAAGATATTCAAATGGCCAACAGGTTTATGGAAAGGGGCTCAACATCACTAACCATCAAGGGAATGCAAATCAAAAGCACAGTGAGGTATAACCTCACTGTTATACAGCCATACCTGTTGGAATGGCTATTATCAAAAAGAGAAAAGATAACAAGTGTTGATGAGATGTGAAGAAAAGGGAACCTATGTACACTGTTGATGGGAATGCAAGTTGGTACAGCCACCATGGAAAATTGTATGGAGGTTCCTCACAAAATTAAAAACAGAACTACCTTATGATCCAACAATTCTACTTCTGGAAGTATATCCAAAGAAAATGAAATCACTATCTTGAAGAGGTGCCTGTACCCCAATATGCACTGTAGCATTATTTACAATAGCCAAGATGCAAAAACAACCTAAGTGTCCACCGATGGATGAAGGTTATATATATATATATATAAATATTGTTCGGCCATATAAAAGAAGGAAACCCTGTCATTTGTGACAACATGGATGAAGGTTGAGAGCATTATTCTAAATGAAATAAGCCAGACAGAGAAAGACATATACTGTATGATCTTATTTATGTGGATTCTAAGAAAACAAACAAACTCAGATACAGAGAGCATACTGGTGGTTGATGGGGGTGGGGGTAAGGGGGACAGTGGTAATGGGTGAAGGTGGTCAAAGGGCACAAACTTCCAGTTTTAAGATGTATACAATTTAGAGATGTAGTGTACCACATGGTGACTATAGTTAACAATACTGTATGGTATATTTGAAAGTTGCTAATAAAGTAAATCTTAAACGATCTCACCACAAAGAAAAAAATTAAGATTGTAACTGTCAGGTGGATGGATGTGTTAACAACTAATTGTGGTGATCACTTGCAATATATACGTATATCAAATCATTACACTGTCTACCTTAAATTTACATAATGTTATATGTAAATTATATCTTAAAGCTGGCAAAAAAGAAAAATAACTTTTTTAAATGTATATCCAAAGTCATTTCTCTTTTGCTGATTCTTCCATTTTGCCATCATTTTTCATCTTCCTAGATTGAATTTTTAATAGTTAAAATATATACTCTTGCCTTATACTTAGCATTAACCCAGAAGACAGAGACTGATTTGAGATGAGCATTGCCATGCCTAAGAATTAATTAATCAATCTATACAGAAGACACCCGATTGGACACTTTTTTTTAAAATGTTTTTTGATGTGGAACATTTTTTAAAGTCTTTATTAAATTTGTTACAACATTGCTTCTGTTTTATCTTTTGGTTTTTTGGTCACGATGCATGTGGGATCTTAGCTCCCTGGCCAGGGATCTAAACCACTCCCCCAACATCGGAAGGCGAAGTCTTAATCACTGGATCGCCAGGGAAGTCCCTGATTGGACACTTTAAATCTGGTTCATACCATTTAGAAATCTCACTTTGGAAAGTTGTAAAGACAATTCTACTTGTGTATCATGAGATACACAACCAGTTTTGATTTTTGTTGCTCTTTGTATCAGTAAAAGTATTTGTATATCTACATAAGAATACAAAGAAAATGGGCATAAAAATTGCTATGACTATTATTTTTACATAATGACTGAAGAATATATACACGTAGACTAAAAAAAATGCCAAAACTACAACCACAGAGATAAAAGCTTATCTGAGGGCTCTTCCCCATTTTCATCATTGCCTCGCCCAGTATACTACTCTTTCTTAATGAACTACTACTATCAAGAAAGATGCTGTGGGAATTCCATTGATCCATTTATAAGTTTCAATACTGAAGGTACACTGGGCTTTGTTAATGAGGCTAGACCTTGAAGAAATGATAAGTGAAGCAAAGGTATGACACATTACACGCATATTAATATCCATCACATCCAAATCGTGATTGGGGTGGACCACCAGAAAGAAATTATAACACATACCAAATAAAGATTCTTTATAAGTAGATTTCAAATGACAGACTTTGTCATTCATAATCTTCCCCGTTTTGGACCATCACCATAAATTGGAGCCTGAGACCCAATGTCTACGAAAAGCACAGAAATAGGCATAGAAAGTCATAGGGGGAGGCCACTCTTTTCTTTACCTCTCTGAGAAAACAAACAGTATGTGTCACCTCCAAGTGCATTATAGCTTTCTTGATTAATCACATCTAGAACGTATGGGCACAACCAAGCGGTCATAAAGAGGGCATACAGGAGATGAGACAGAGGTAGCATCTGATCTATTTTGTTATGTTTGGGTAGTTCCACCCAAACCTCTCTCTCCTCAAATCCACACAAACTTCACCACTGACCCCAGGGTCATATTACTGGGTTCGATGTGTATTACAGATCCAAAAGGAAGGGATCTCTTAGGTTAACAGCATTTTCAATCATGTATTGAATGGTTTGCATTCAATAATCCATTGTTTAATTAAATAATAATGATTTTTCCAGTATTTTAATTAGTTATCTCAGGTCTGACCATCAAGAAGCCAAGTTGCTAAGGAAACGGGAGAGGATGATGCAGTGGGAAACATATCACGTCACCTTCTACCCCTGCATCCTTGACAGCATTCCTTATACTATCTAGTCACAATCCCATTATTTAGCTTTGTTTTCAGCACCTACCAACTTGCTTTTCCCTAAAGCTACATACCCTTAGCTCCTACAAAACACAAGATATGACCTAAGGGCAGAGTTTCCTTTGTCAAGAGGACTTGACAGGCAGCCTCCTTATATGTTGGTGGCATAAAAAGAAATAAACACAAAGGAAATTTGACCAGTTCCATTCTTAGCTTTTATAAAGATTATGTGCTGATGCAGCTTCTCACTGGAGAGTCATTCAGTCTTGCCTGTAAGTATATCAGGTGCAAATCTATCCTTCTGTCCTCCCAACCTCTCCCATTTGTCTTTTCAAGGCTAATGCTGCTTCAAAAACAAGTGCTTTTTAAACATCTGTCATGTGCTTATCATCAAAGTTCTGAGAAAAAACAAACAAAAAGAGGTATAATTAAAGGAATAATGAGCAGACTTGTGGTGTTTAATCAGAAATGAGTTGATTTTGAATCTCACCAAGAGCCAAAAGTAATCATTGGTCTATTGTCAATTACTTGCTCATCCATGATGTTCCTGGTCACTTTGCCTATGACAAGCAAAAGCAGTATAGCACTACCAACTTAACTACAAAAAAAAAAGACAAGGTGGGTAATCTAAAGAGGAAATCCATAACACTTCCATTGTCAAATGAATGTGTAGCAAAAATATTTTATTTTACAATGTAATATTTCATGATGATGATGATGATGATAATGATGACTTCCCCTCGGAGAAGACAATATTATTTGGTCTAGTCTATATGTGGTAGCTCTTATTCAATAACACTTGTTATATGAATAACAAGTGTTATTCATATAACACTTTGTTATATTCTATAATACAGGAAGCTTAAGCATGGAAACAGTATCAAAATGTGCATGAGCTGGGAAACCAAAGGATGTTTACACATGGCTAGAGGAAGAGTATTAGCTGTATCATTAGATAGTTCTGCCAACTCTAGACAGTAAACATTGACAATAAAATTATTGCATCTCAGAAAAATCTACTGATCTGCCTATGTGGTTTGTAATACCATGAAAATAAAGAAAATATATTTTTAAATTGTGTTTCTCATGGGGTAAAGGCTATCAATGTATTTTTTATGATTATAGTAATTTTCTCAGATTATGATATACAGTTGTTGGAAAATACAGGTTAATGAAATTACAGAAAAAAAAAATCTGAAACAGCTGCATAAAGTGACCAGGATGAGTTTCTCATCGTGTGGTCACACTCATGGACAATTCCCCAAAAAAATAACTAAAGAAAAATTAAGATTAAAGGAGGAATTTCCCCAGATCTCAGCCAGTTAGAACTCATTAAGTCTGAGTTATGGTATATTGCACCTCATTGCTTTTGCCTAAGAAAAAAAAAGACAATAAAAAACAAAATATAACAAAAATAAGTGTATGACTTATTTTAAATAACCTAGAGAAATTTATCATTGTAACATAATCAAACAAGAAATAGTCTCTTGCAGGTTAGAGACAGTATCGAAACTTTTCAGAAAGGTCACCCAAGAGAAAAGGGTTATATTTCAAATGAAAAGTGTGATTCATTGTTCTCATAAATTGTTATTCAATCATGCAAAATCTGGGACCCAGAAGGGAAAAGTCTTGAGAAGGTTATGAACTATTTTACTCTTATCCATCTTAGGAGAACACTTGGTCATGATAAGTAAGTCATAAGAAAGATGGTGGCATCTTGTTCCCTGAAAAATCTGTAATTGGAGGACAACTCCTTTATATTCATAAAGGTCAGATCAAGATGTAAAGCACTGTTTTCAAACCTTCTGTGAACTCTCCTATTAAAAAGGGTGTGATTTAACCTTGTTCAAGGGCCCTCTCTTGTATTCTAGTCCAACTTTCTTATACAATATCCAAAGTTGTAAAAATCCTGGGGGTGAAAGAGTGCACAATCAGGCAAGTGTGAACCAGTGGTGGGCTGATAAATATTATCAACTCTCCTGGTTGGAGGCTGGAGTGGTGAAAGCCCTCACTGGTAGCATCTGTCAATTTCCTTGGTTACCCAATTTTCTACTATGATTGATTTCAAGTTACTGACTTGATGGAACATTGAGTTGGGATGAGAGATAGAGTAATACATCTTATATTGGTTGTCTATCACAGAGATTCAATAGATGTAAATAACCTCAAGAACAAAGGTACTAGCACAATGTGGTAAAAATAATTAGGAACTTATGAGTTATAAGTATTTATTACCTTGATTTTAATATAATTCAAGTGCAAGTTTATATAATTTAATTTTAATTATGGCTGTGTTTAACTACCGGCTTGTAAAAATCCTGAAAATTTACCAGTCAGCTGTTATCTCCAGACAGCCTTCCTTAAAAAAAAAAAAAAAAAAAAAAAAGAACATTTTAGAGCTATGTTAGTTTAGTAAAAGCTATCCTAGGAAAAGACAAGGTATACATATGAGGTATTTTAAAGTGAAGCACGGATCATCGCTGACAGTCAAGGATGGAAATGTGACAGGTAGTCAAGGTTTGTAAAAAGTTTCACAAAACTTTCTCAAATGTTGTTCATGAGAATGACTGAACCTCAATTATTCTCTTCTGCTTGCAGTTCCCACCCCAAAGCAAGGATATGTTGCACCAGAGTCCTGAAAGGTGATCCATGGCTTTAACGGAATGAGTTTGGGGGCTGAGCTAAACATAGAACAAGGAAGCCCATTTCATTTCCAATAGGTCTATTGAGAGAAAGCTGCTTACCACTCTGAACTCAAATCTGCCTCCACGGTACCTTCATGCATCTGAAATTCTATCCTTGTGCAACACAAACTCTGATACTATTTTCCATGTTAGCATACCCACTGTTTCTCAGTTCAGCTATGTTCAGTCGTTTGTTACCAGCAGTCTTCCATGTACCAAGTACTACCCCAGATGATGAGGATGTAGAGATCAGGCAAAGAGAATCTCTTTTAAGGATCTCAGCCTAGTGCAGTTACAGCCAATAGGTATTTCTAAGATGATAAAAATATTCTATACCCACATTGTCCAATATGGTAGCCACTAACCAAGTGTAGCCATTGAACATATGAAAAATGATAGGGAAACTGAAAAACTGAATTTTTATTTTTAAATTGTATTTTATTTAAATTGTCACATATGGCAATGGGCAAAGTACTGGACAATGCAAGTCTGGTGGAATAGACAGGCCTATACATTGATAAATATAACAATAAACATATTGTTTATGATAGTGCCCAGCAGAAAAGGGCTGAAATGAGAGACCAGGTGATGGCTGAGTTAGAGTTACCCTGAGGAGGTGATGCCTGAGCTGGGTCTTGGTGCTGACATTAGCCAGGTGACAAAGGGGAGAAAAAGTTTCAGAAAAAAATTCACAAAATCACACAGGCACGAATGAACCTAATGAGAACAAAGAATTCAAATACCAGTTTGAACACAAAATCTGGCTGTGAGATACTGAGTAGAAACTCCATTTTCCTCATGACCTTCATAAAATTAGTTTTCAAGGCATAGTCTATACACAATTTATCTTGGCCTGTTGAAAAAAACGTGAGAATGTTTCTTTCCTTATTTGAATACTATACTTCAAAATGTGCATCTGAAATTCAAACTGGCATTCATGGCAGAAAAATGGCTCCATTTAAGTTTACATTTAATTGAAAGAATTCTATAAATTCTCAGTGTAACTGCTAATAAGTCAAGCCTCTCCAATAGTAATTGGAAAATGTGAGTTCTGAACTAAGATGTAGAATTTTGTGCCTACTTCAGTTTATCTAGATAATAAAAACATATTTAGCCTTCTAAGATTTTTTTTTTGATGTTGAGTAAGTCTTCTTTGGGCAAACTCTTCTACCCAACACACTTGGAAGTAAGAAAACCTGTCTACATCACTGTTGAAGGACAAAATTCTAATGAGGATGGGAAAGGGATGGCGCCCTGCTGAGAGCCATCAGAGATGGGTCCCAGGTGAAGATCAAGGTGAGTCATCAAGACTAAGACATTCCTGGACAACATTTTCAAGGTACACAGATTTGGTCTGTACCTTCCTCATTCACTCAATGAACGCATTGTGTATTTGTTTTAGTTTAACACAGCAAATATTTTTCTAATGTTTCTGGTTTGGTTTGGCTTTTGCTTATTTTTTAACCAGGCACTGGGGAATATAAAAGCATAAAGATGAGACTTAGCTCATCTTCTGAAGAGCCTAAGAGACTGGTGTACATGGACAAATTGACAGCCCCATGAATAGTTGAATTCTGTGTGTCTTCATCAAAAATGACTGTCTACAAAAATGTTGACAGCTTGGAACGTCAGGAGCCAAATTCTATTTCAGAAGGGTGGGCAGAGAGACACAGAGTGCGTGTGTTTCTCACTTCAGAGAATATCAAGAAAAAGGTGATTCTGTTTGAGAAGAGAAAATAAATAAGTGAAGAGTGTGGCAGGTCACGATGAGGTAGGGCTTACCTTTTCAAAACAGAAAATTATTGCAAGATTTTGTTTTAATTCCTAAACATTTGACTCTGATAATATTTACCAAATTTATATATGGTTCTCTTAGTAATCATTAGTGTCTGCAACATGAAATTACATGAAGATCTCAAGAAAAAAATATTTAGGATTCAGAATTTATGAAATTCAAAATAAACTATCATTTAAGAATACTGCTTACATACAATTTCTCAAAAAAATATTTAATGAACATGAAGTTAAGATGTGTTGATAAATATATCCCAAAACAGTCACCTAAACTGTTAGCATCCCTGAAATCAAAATGTAAACCCCAAAAGATTCATGGAGCTTTTCCTTAGACATGCAATTTATGGTAATTACTGTTAGAGTCATTCTTTTAAACAACAATATGACTGAAACAATCCAATTATTATATAGAATATACTGCCTTAAAGTACAGATTTAAAACACTGAGGTTTGAATGGAATATTGTGTGGTATATGCATTTTGTGATTTTATGCTGTTATCCACGCCTACGGAGGAGTAAAATGTGCTCCCTTAACAATGCAATCTTCTGACTATTCCCTTGCCCCAGCTTCCATCTGACATGGGGGAAGATGTGGAAACACTTTTGGGTAGTGCCAAAGATAATCAAAGCCAGACACTAGTTAAAGTGGACAGGCTCTGCGCAGTAGTAACTATTGAAACAGGAAAAAAAGTCCAGCATGAACTGAACTCAACTTCTCCCAAACAAAAGACAGACTTTTAAAAGGCTGGGGTATGTGAAGGAAAAGGCACTGAAGGGCAAAGGGGAGGACTTGGTCCATGTAGCTAAGCCATTTGGGTTGGTGAACTTATCAAAGTTAAACTCCTACCTTGCCACAGAGACTAAGAGACAGGGATCCTCTCTTCAGGTGTTAACTGGGACAAACAGTATTTTTTTGTGGCATCTGTGAGCTTTCCCAGCAGAAACTTAAGGAGGTTGGAGTAGCCATCCTAGGGTCTCATTCTTGAGCTGTTAAAAAAAACTATGCTAGTATTTGTTAATGCCTTTTAGTGTAGGAATTTGGATGGGTTTGTTAGGTGCCGAGTGTTCTTTTGCAGTTCTCAGTGGAAGGAATATGGCAGGATGGGAGGTGTAGCATGGCTTAAGTAGTGGACACAGATTCTCCAGAAGCTGATCAGTCTCCACAGAAAAATGATTCAGACCTCGGGGTCAGAGAACCTGGGCTCTGCTTGCCCAAGTCTTCTGACCTTTACAAGATGGCAGAGAGAGAGAGAGTTGGGGTAGGGGTGGTTGAATAGCAAAGAAAATATTCACTGAACAACACAAGCACTGTTTTGGGGACTCTTCAAAAAATATTTCTTAACAATCATGCAAAGTAGATATTACTTGCAACATTTTATGACAGAGGAAATGGAAATGCTTCAAAGTTAAATTACTTCTCAAGACTAAGCTATTAGTAAGTTGAGTTGGGACAAAAGTCAGGTCCAAGTTTACTACCTCTTGCTGCTTACTCTAAACCTCTTCTCTTGACCATCGGTTAACAAAAAGGGCTGACCATGTTTCACAACAGACCAAGGACCATACCAAGGACCATATATTCACTTAAAGTAATCTGGGTTCATATTAGATGCTGAGCACCCAACAATTGACAACTGAGGTGTTTGTCTTCTTAAATATTAGTTTCACAGACAGCTAATTAAATTCATATTAATTTAGTTGCTACTTAAAAGGCACCTAGCTTTGAGAAGTTTAATGTCTTAAAATGTTATTGATTTGCTTAAAATGCAATCAGGAACCATGTTCAGTAAAGAAACACTTTCATTGAGAAAATTTATTATTATTTGCTGGTGTTGTAACTATTAATTAATAAACGGCAAGTTGTGGGACAAAAAAAAACCCTCAAAACATCTTTCAACCATGTTCGCACTCTCATAGAAGGTAACTAATTTTGTATGGATGTTAAAAAAAATAAATAAATAAAACCACACGGAGCAATCAGATTTGTTAGATTTGTTTGCAATGCGAAATCTGATCCACTGAAACCTTTCTTAAAATAAATGTGGCATCCAAGTCACCAGAAGTATTTTGGTTCTTAAATTATAGAATAGTCAAAAAGGTTTTTAATTAACACATTTAACTAGAATTGTCTTTCTAACTAAATTTAATTTCCATTCTGTAAAGAAAAAGCTATATCTGCCACCAATTTTATATTAATTGCCCCTAAGGTAATGCTTACACAATACACTGAAACATTCAAATTTGAGTATCAGGAGTTCATTCTCGCTAGAAAGTTAAGCATAAAATGCAATCATAGTTGCTTAGGATACTTCCAATTTTCTTAATGTATGAATTCTTTTGTTCCTTCCTTGTTTTAAAAATAAAAGAAGAGGACATTCTTTTCTCAGGGGAAGCAAGTAATGGAAATAAAAATTGCTTCTTTCTCCTCTCATTTCTCTCACATTCCTGAATTGGTGGAAATTTTGAGAATGATTTGCCAAGAATCTACTACTTTATTCGCTTCTCTCAAAGATGGTCTTAAAAAAGAATATTCCGTCAATAAATCAAAGTGGTAAGAAGAGAAAGCAATGAAACTCAAAGGATCAAGATGGTTACATTTTATAGCAAATCTGATAGGCAATGTTAATTTTAGCATTTTGTAAGAGATTTAAACAGTGTGACTATTCCTGATACATACTGGCTACTCTTACCTAGGTTGAGATTTCTTTTTTGTTAACATTACTGAGCTGAATAGTTCCGTCAGTGTGGTCAACTCTCAACTTGGCCATCTGTGTGATAAAACATTTTTCATGTTGCAATTCCCGACCATTCAAAGAAAAATGAGCTAAGGTATTTTAAAAATTTGACTTGATTCATGGAAAACTCCTTATTAATCCTAATTCGAACATGACACATAGTGAAAGGAATATCACAGTGACAGGTAGCAAGGAAAAATCACAGGAAATTCTCAGAATTTATAAAACTGGGAACTACCAGTTACTTATTTATACAAGATAGGAATTTTAATTCAACAGAAATATATACCCAGGAAAATGGCACCATGTTCCTCAATCCATATTATTTCTCACATACCCTAAGAACCTAACCCATCTTTTTACCTCTGTCCAACTGGAAACACGCCAAATCATAGCCTTTCCCATCCTAAATTCTTTTGACAATTGAGTCACTCATCTCAAACCTCATTACTACATGAAGCAGTAATAAAACCTTAGTCTCCCACTTAAATTTGATGGTAAAGAGGCATTATATTAACACTAGAGGTGGTCATTTTTGTTGAGAAAGGGAATATCCTCATTCTGTTTTATACAGGAGTTAGAATATTCTAGAATTAAACTGTGTTCCTCTTATTCTTCCTTCCAGTGCTAAGCATATTCCTGTACATTTGCCAAATGTTCGTGTATATTAGAATGAGAACCCACTTAAAAGTTCTTATATAAAATGAAACCAGAAAAGAACCTTTTTTTTTCATCAAAGAACTTTTCATTTCCTTCCTGCCTTTTATCCCATCAAGCCTCACAGCAACTCTTCAAAGTTTTACTGGTTTCAATAGATGTTATAAAATAATTGTCCTTTTCTGTCAGAGATATTTTCTAAGTTTAGCTTTATTTAACTTACCTTTATGGAAACTGGAATGACTGAGGAAAAAAGATGATGATTCCCAGGTTCAATTCCCTAACAACATATTGAACCATGCCAAGGATGGTAATGAACTCATTCCACACAAGATGTCCTAAATTAAGTCATCAGAGGGAGTGTTCAAGGGAGTCGTGTTCCCTGAGTTATATTGATTGATGATAAGTTTGCACGATTGTCTTAAATAGCAATTCTTTGTCTCTTGAGAATTAGTGGCTTAGGAAAGCAGTATTGAGCAACTTAAAAAAAAAAGATAAAATCAATCTCAGTCTATATAGGCAGAGTCACTAGATAAAGAAATTAACCATAGAGACACAGAGTCAGAAAAAATCTTAGGGGTCACTTATTAAAATATCCTATCGTGTGCTTAAATCCTGTGTATCTCCCTAAGAAGAGTTCATCCAGAACCTGCTTGAGCACTTCTACAAATGAGGCAATCCATTCTATTTCTAGATGGACTAACCGGAAACTCTCATTTAAAGTGAGCTATAACCTGCCTTCAGTTCAACACATTACATTTAATTCTGTTTATAAAATAAACATTTGGGTAGGGAGCCTCCTGTGTAACTAGACTATACAGGGAGGAAATCCATTTACTAATCCTAGAGCTTCTGCCAAACAGGCAAGGAACTGCTGTAACCCCCCCTGGGGCCAGAAATGCCATTTAACACCATTGTTTGAGTGCCCCCAGGACTCCCCTTTGGCCCGCACCCATTTAAGCTCCAGTCACCACACCAGCTTGGTCTTAGGCCCAGCATTCCCCAGGGACTCCCCTCCCAACCTGCACCCACTCCAGCCTCAGCCACCTTGCTCAGTTAGCCTCAGGTGCAGCATTCCCCAGGGACTGTCCTGGACCAGGCTGCTCCAGCCCAGCTGCACAGTCAAGGTGACTTCAGGCATGGCATTCCCTATAGACAACCCTTAGCCTGTGCTCACTCCAGCCCCAGCCAGCTTGCCAAAGCCACTAGGTACAAGCAATCTACAAAGGAGTTGCTCCCACACAAGGCCATTCCTTCCAGACCAGGAGAGGTAGCTGTTTTGCCTAATTCATAGAAAACAAAAAACGGTTCAAACAAAAGGAAGAGACAGAGGAATATGTTTCAAAGAAAAGAACAAAATAAAACATTGGTGGTTGTGGGAGGGGGCACCCTAATGAAGTGGAGATAAGTAATTATCTGACAAAAAAAGTTCAAAGAAATGGTCACAAGGACGGTCACTGAACTTGAGAGAAAAACATAAGAACTAAGTAAGAACTTCAACAAAGACTCAGAGAATAAAAGAACAAACAAATCAGAACTGAGTACAATAACTCAAATTTAAAAAAATAGATTAGAGGGAGTTAACAACAGAGTAGATGACACAGAAGAATGAATTATAAATCTGGAAAATAGAATAGTGGAAATTACCCAATCAGAACAGTAAAAAGAAGAAACAGTTTTCTAAAATGAGGAGAGTATAAGGGATTCTGGGGACAACATCAAGCATATTAACATTGACATGATGGGGTCCCATAAGGAGAAGAGATAGAAAGGGACAGGAAAATTATTTGAAGAAATAGTGCCTGAAAAACATTCCCTAATCTGGGGAAGGAAAAAGATACCCAGGCACAGGAAGCACTGAGAGTTCGAAACAAGATGAACGTAAAGAGGTCCACACATAGACATATCAATATTATAATTAAAATGGCAAAAGTTAAAGATAAAGAGATAATCTTAAAGGCAGCAAGAGAAAAACAGCTAATAACACACAAGGGAAACCCTATAAGACTATCAGCTGAAACTATCATTCTTCAGCAGAAACTTTACAGGCCATAGGGGAGTGGCAAGGTACACTTAAAGTACTGAAAGAAAACAAACAAAAAACTGACAACCTAGAATACACTATCTGGCGGTTATCATTCAGAATTGAAGGAGAGAGAGTTTCCTAGATAAGCAAAAACTAAAGAAGTTCATCACCACCAAACTGGTCTTACAATCAGTGTTAAAGAGTCTTCTTTAAATGGAAAAGAAAAGGACACAGCTATAAATAAATAAATAAACAAACAAAATATATATATATATAAAATATTTTTCACTGGTAAAGGTAAATATATAGTAAAGGCAGTGAATCACCACTTAAAAATCTAGTATGAAGGATAAAAGACAAATGTAGTACAATCAATTATGTAAGTAGTTAAAGGGTACACAAAATAAAAAGATGTAAAATATGACATCAAAATCATAAAATGTGGGTATGGGGAGGGGAATAAAGATGTAGTGCTTTTAGAATGCCTTCAGACTTAAGTGACTCTCAGCTTAAAACAGACAGCTAAATAAACAGGTGGATATATATGAACCACAAACCAAAAACCTAAAATGGATACACAAAAAAATAAAGAGAAAGGAATACAAGCATAACATTAAAGGAATTCATCAAACCGCAAGAGAAGAAACCAAGAGAAGAAGACAGGAACAGAGAAGAATTACCAAAAAAAAGAAAAAAAAATTAGAAAACAATTAACAAAATGGCAATAACAACAAGTACCTACCTATCAACAATTACTTTAAATGTACATGGACTAAATGTTCCAATAAAAAGTCACAGGGTAGCTGAATGGATTTAAAACAAAACCAAAGACGATCCACTTAACATGTTGCCTACAAGTGACTCACCTCAGATCTAAAGACACACACAGACTGAAAATGAAGGGATGAAAAAAGTTATTTGACATAAATGGAAAATAAAACTCACATTAGACAAAAAAGAGCAAAACTCACATTAGACAAAAACAACTTTAAAACAAATACTGAAACAAAAAATAAGGAAGGTCATTACATGATGTAAAGGGGTCAATTCAACAAGAGGATATAACTTTTGTAAGCATTTATGCATTCAACATACACGCACCTAAATATATAAAGCAGATATTAACAGAAATAAATGGAGAAATAGACAGCAATGAAATAATAGTAGGGGACTTTAATAACCTACTTACATCAATGGATAGATCATCCAGACAGAAAATTAGTAAGGAAACATTGGCCTTAAACCACATATTAGACCAGACTGACCTATAGATTTATATGGAACACTCCATCTATTCTTTTCAAGTGCACATGGAACATTCTCCAGGATAGAATACACGCTAGGCCACAAAACAGGTCTCCAGAAATATATTTAGTAAGATTAAAATCATACTAAGCACCTTTTCCAACCATGACAGTATGAAACTAGAAAACAACTACAAGAAGAAAACTGGAAAAAACACAAACACATGGAGACTAAACAACAGGCTAATAAACAGCCAGTGAGTCAATGAAGAAATAAAAAGGGAAATCAAAAAACACCTTGAGACAGAAGAAAGTAGAAACACAACTGTCCCAAATCTATAGGACACAGCAAAAGCAATTCTAAGAGGGAAATTCATAGTGATATAAGCCTACCTCTAAACACAAATGAACAAACAAACTTCAAGTAAACAACCTAAATGTGCATTTAAAGGAGCTAGAAGAAGAAAAAACAAAGCCCAAAGTTACAAGAAGGAAGGAAACTATAAAAATTGGAGTAGAAATAAATGAAAAAAGAGATTAAAAAACAATTTAAAAGATCAAAGAAACTAAGAGTTGGTTCTTTGAAAAGACAAAGCTCACAAACTTTTAGCAGACTCATCAAGAAAAAAAAAGAGCCCAAATAAATAAAATCAGGCAAAAAAGAATAAATTACTAACATCACAGAAATATAAAGGATCATAAGAGAATTCTATTAACAACTATATGTCAACAAATAAGACAAAAAGAAGAAATGGATATATTCCTAGAAAAATCATGAATATAAAACCTGAATAGATCAATTCATAGTAACAAAATCGAATTGGTAATCAAAAAACTACCCCACTCAGAAACATTTCAGGTCCAGATGGTTTTACAGGTGAATTCTAGCAAACATTTAAAGAAGAGTGCCTATCCTTCTCAGTTTATTTCAAAAACTTGATGATGAAGGAATACTTCCAAACTCATTTTACAAGGCCCGCATTACTCTGATGCCAAAACCACACAAAAAGACATAAACAAAAATATAAACTTACAGGCTGATGTTCCTGATGAACACAGATGCAAAAATCCTCAAAAAGATATTAGCAAACCTAATTCAACAACACATTAAAAGGATCAGACACTAAGATCAAGCAGGATTCATTCCAGGATAGTTCAATCAATGTGATACACCACACTAACAAAAGATGAAAGTCAAATGATCATTTCAACAGATGAATAAGAAGATTTTGATAAACTTCAATATCCATTTATGATAAAACTCTCAACAATGTGGGAATAAAGGAAACATATTTCAACATAATAAAGGCCATATATGAAAAACCCACAAGCTGCAAGTTTTTATTCAACATAGTATTGAAAGTCCTAGCCACAGCAATTAGACAGCAAAAATAAATAAAAGACATTCAAATAGGAAAGAAATAAAACTGTCACTAATTGCAGATAATATATATAGAAAACACCAAAGACTCAAAAATATTAGAATAAATGAATTCAATGCAGTTTCAGGATACAAAATTAGTATGTGGAAATATGTTGCAATTCTGTACACTAACAAACTATCAGAAAGAAAAAATAAAATATCCCATTTAAAATTTCATCAAAAGATAAGATACCTAGGAATAAATTTAACCAAGGAAGTTAAAGACCTGTACTTTGAAAGCTGTAAGAAACTGATGAGAGAAACTGAAGATGACACAAATAAGAGGAAAGATATACTATGTCCATGCATTGAAAGAATCAATATCTTTAAAATGTTCATACTACCAAAGGCAATCTACAGATTCAGTGTAATCCCTATCAAAATACCAATGACATTTTTCAAAGAACTACAACAAATAATTCTAAAATGTATTTCCAACCACAAAAGACCCCAAATACCAAAGCAATCTTGGAAAGAACAACAGAGTAGAGCTATCACACTCCCAGACTTGAAACTATACTACAAAGCTATATTAATCAAAACAGTACTGGCATAAAAACAGAGACATAGATCAATGTAACAAAATATAGAGTTTAGAAATAAACCCATCTTAACATAGTTAATTTATGGCAAAGGAGGCAAGACTATACAATGAGGAAAAGAGAGTTTTTCTCAATAAACGGTATTGGGAAAACTTGACTGCTATATGCAGAAGAATCAAACTGAACCACTTTCTTCCACCATATAGAAAAATAAGCTCAAAAGTGAATTCAAGACCTGATATCATAAAAGTTCTAGCAGAAAACACAGACAATAACCTCTTTGACAACGATCTTAGCAATTTTTTTTGGCTATGTCTCCTCAGGAAAGGGAAACAAAAGTAAAAATAAACAAATGGGGCTACATTAAGCTGAAAAGCTTTTGCACAGTGAAGGAAAACACCAACAAAGCAAAAAGGCAACTGACTTAATGGGAGAACATATTTCCAAATGATATATGCAATAAGGGGTTGACAGCCAAAATATATAAAGAACTTATACAACTCAATATCAAAACAAAAAACAACCATGCATTTGGGAAGGTGTTATGAACTCAATGTCTGTGACCCCACCCCCAAATTAGGATATTGTGGATCCAATGATGATTTAATATTCCAAAGTGCTAAGTATTGGCCAAAGTCTAGGCAGTATCTTTCTACTTCTGAGGTGCAATGTGGTCAAAGACAACTGGCTACAGACCTATCTCCATCTGTGGGATGAGTGGGCACTTGGGCACTGAGGCTGTGACCCTTGCCCTCATTTCTGGTCCTCACATGGCTCTGATTATCTGAAATCGTTCTCTGCCACTCCATTCATAGTAGCAGCCATAGGGCTATTCTATCATCGAATTTACTAATTTATGGAGAATTTGAACCACATCATGAAAAGCCCTCCTTTCCAGCATGTTATTTGGAGATTTTCTGATGATGCCCATTCTAACTGGTGTGAAGTGATACCTCATTGTAGTTTTGATTTGCATTTCTCTAATAGTAATGTTGAGCAGCTTTTCACGTGCCTCTCAGCCAACTGTATGTCTTCTTTGGAGAAATGTCTATTTAGATCTTCTGCCCAATTTTTGATTGGGTTGTTTATTTTTTAAAATATTGAGCTGCATGAGCTGTTCACACGTTTTGGAGATTGATCCTTCGCCTGTTGATTCGTTGGCAAATATTTTCTCTGAGTGTTGTATTTTCATCTTGTTTATGGTTTCCTTTGCTGTGCAAAAGCTTTTAAGTTTCATTAGGTTCCATTTGTTTATTTTTGTTTTTATTTCCATTACTCTAGGAGGTGGGTCAAAAAAGATCTTGCTGGGCTTCCCTGGTGGCGCAGTGGTTGAGAGTCCGCCTGGCGATGCAGGGGACGCGGGTTCGTGCCCCGGTCCGGGAGGATCCCACATGCTGCGGAGCGGCTGGGCCCATGAGCCATGGCTGCTGAGCCTGCGCGTCTGGAGCCTGTGCTCCACAGTGGGAGAGGCCACGACAGTGAGAGGCCCGCGTGCCGCCAAAAAAAAAAAAAAGATCTTGCTGTGTTCTTCCTATGTTTTCGTCTAAGAGTTTTATAGTGTCCGGTTTTACATTTAGGTCTTTAAACCATTTTGAGTTTATTTTTGTGTATGGTGGTAGAGAGTGTTCTAATTTCATTCTTTTACATGTAGTTGTCCAGTTTTCCCAGCACCACTTATTGAAGACACTCTCTTTTCTCCATTGTATATCCTTGCCTCCTTTGTCATAGATTAGTTGAGCATATGTGTGTGGGTTTATCTCTGGGCTTTCTATCCTGTTCCATTGATCTATATTTCTGTTTTCATGCCAGTACCATACAATCTTGATTACTATAGCTTTGTAGTATAGTCTGAAGTCAGGGAGTCTGATTCCTCCAGCTCCATGTTTTTTCCCTCAAGACTCCTTTGGCTATTTGGGGTCTTTTGTGATTCCATACAAATTTTAAGATTTTTCGTTCTAGTTCTGAAAAAAATGTCAATGGTAATTTGATAGGGATTGCAGTGAATCTGTAGATTGCTTTGGGTAGTATAGTCATTTTCACAATGTTGATTCTTCCAATGTAAGAACATGTTATATCTCTCCATATGTTTGTGTCATCTTTGATTTCTTTCATCAGTGTCTTATAGTTTTCTAAGTACAGGTCTTTTAGCTCCTTAGGTAGGTTTATTCCTAGGTATTGTATTCTTCTTTTTGCAATGGTAAATGGGAGTGTTTCCTTACTTTCTCTTCCTGATCTTTCGTTGTTAGTGTATAGAAATGTAAGAGACTTCTGTGCATTAATTTTGTATACTGCAACTTTACCAAATTCATTGCTTAGCTCTAGTAGTTTTCTGGTGGCATCTTTAGGATTCTCTATGTACATTATCAAGTCATTGGCAAACAGTGACAGTTTAACTTCTTTTCCAATTTGTATTCTTTTTATTTCTTTTTCTTCTCTGATTGCCATGGCTAGGACTTCCAAAACTTTGTTGAATAACAGTGGTGAAGGTGGACATCCTTGTCTTGTTCCTGATCTTAGAAGAAATGCTTTCAGTTTTTCACCACTGAGAATGAGGTTTTCTGTGGGTTTGTCATATATGGCCTTTATTATATTGAGATAGGTTCCCTCTATGCCAACTTTCTAGAGAGTTTTTATCATGAATGGGTGTTGAATTTTGTCAGAAGCTTTTTCTGTATCTATTGAGATGATCATATGGTTTTTATTCTTCAATTTGTTAATATGGTGTATCACATTGATTGATTTGAGTATGTTGAAGAATCCTTGCATCCCTGCGATAAATCCCACTTGATCACGGCATATGATCTTTTTAATATGTTGTTGGATTCTGTTTGCTAGTATTTTCTTGAGAATTTTTGTATCTATATTCATCAGTGATATTGGTCTGTAATTTTCATTTTTGTAGTATCTTTGTCTGGTTTTAGTATCATGGTGATGGTGGCCTCATAGAATGAGTTTGGGAGTTTTCCTTCCTCTGCAATTTTTTGCAAGAGTTTGAGAAGGATGGGTGTTAGCTCTTTTCTAAATGTTTGATAGAATTCACCTGAGAAGCCATCTGGTCTTGGACTTTTGTTTGTTGAAAGATTTTTAATCAGTTTCAATTTCATTACTTGTGATTGGTCTGTTCATAATTTCTATTTATTCCTGGTTTAGTCTTGGAAGGTTATACCTTTCTACAAATTTGTCCATTTCTTCCAGGTTGTCCATTTTATTGGCATAGAGTTGCTTGTAGTAGTCTCTTAGGATGCTCTGTATTTCTGTGGTGTCTGTGGTAACTTCTCCTTTTTCATTTCTAACCGTATTGATTTGAGTCCTCTCCCTCTTTTTCTTGATGAGTCTGGCTAAAGGTTCATCAATTTTGTTTATCTTCTCAACAAACCACCTTTTAGTTTTATTGCTCTTTGCTATTGTTTTCTTTGTTTCTATTTCATTTATTTCTGCTCTTGTCTTCATGATTTCTTTTCGTCTACTAAGTTTCGGTTTTGTTTGTCCTTCTTTCTGTAGTTCCTTTAAGTGTAAGGTTAGATTGTTTCTTTGAGATCTTTCTTGTTTCTTGAAGTAGGATTGTATTGCTATAAACTTCCCTCTTAGAACTGCTTTTCTGCATCCCATAGGTTTTGGATCATCGCGTTTTCATTGTCATTTGTGTCTAGGTATTTTTTGATTTCCTCTTTGATTTCTTCAGTGATCTCTTGGTTATTTAGTAGCATATTATTTAGCCTCCATGCATTTGTGGTGTTTTACGTTTTTTCCCTGTAATTCATTTCTAATTTCATAGCATTGTGGTCAGAAAAGATGCTTGATATGATTTCAGTTTTCTTAAATTTACTGAGGTTTGGCATTTTTGACCCAATATGTGATCAGTCCTGGAGAATGCTCCGTGCACACTTGAGAGGAAAGTGTAATCTGCTGGTTTTGGATAGAATGTCCTATAAGTATCAATTAAATCTATCTGGTCTACTGTGTCATTTAAAGCTTGTGTTTCCTTATTAATTTTCTGTCTGGATGATCTGTACATTGGCGTAAGTGAGGTGTTAAAGTCCTCCACTATTATTGTGTTACTGTCTATTTCCTCCTTTAGAGCTGTTAGCATTTGCCTTATGCATTGAGGGGCTCCTATATTGCAAATATATTTATAATTGTTGTATCTTCTTCTTGGATTGATCCCTTGATCATTATGTAGTGTCCTTCCTTGTCTCTTGTAACACTCTTTATTTTAACATCTGTTTTATCTGATATGAGTATTGCTACTCCAGCTTTCTTTTGATTTCCATTTGCATGGAATATCTTTTTCCATCCCCTTGCTTTCAGTCTGTATGTATCCCTAGGTCTGAAGTGGGTCTCGTGTAGACAGCATATAGATGGGTCTTGTTTTTGTATCCAGTCAGTGAGCCTGTGTCTTCTGGTTGCAGCATTTAGTCCATTCACATTTAAGGTAATTACTGATATGTATGTTCCTATTATCATTTTCTTAATTGTTTTGGGCTAGTTTTTGTAGGTCCTTTTCTTCTCTTGTGTTTCCCACTTAGAGAAGTTCCTTTAGTATTTGTTGTAGAGATGGTTTGGCAGATTTGAATTCTCTTAGCTTTTGCTTGTCTGTAAAGCTTTTGATTTCTCCATCAAATATGAATGAGATCCTTGCCCAGTAGAGTAATCTTGATTGTAGGTTCTTCCCTTTCATCACTTTAAATACATTGTGCCACTCCCTTCTGGCTTGTAGATTTTCTGCTGAGAAATCAGCTGTTAACCTTATGGGAGTTCCCTTGTATGTTATTTGTCATTTTTCCCTTGCTGCTTTCAATAATTTTTCTTTGTCTTTAATTTTTGTCAGTTTGATTACTATGTGTCTTAGCATCTTTCTCCTTAGGTTTATCCTGCCTGGGACTATGTGCACTTCTTGGACTTGGGTGGCTATTTTCTTTCCCATGTTAGGGAAGTTTTTGACTATAATCTCTTCAAATATTTTCGCGGTTCCTTTCTCTTTCTCTTCTCCTTCTGGGACCCCTATAATGTGGATGTTGTGTTTAATGTTGTCCCAGAGGTCTGTTAGGCTGTCTTCATTTCTTTTCATTCTTTTTTCTTTATTCTGTTCCGTGGTAGTGATTTCCAATATTCTGTCTTCCAGGTCACTTATCCGTTCTTCTTTCTCGGTTATTCTGGTACTGATTTCTTCTAGTGTATTTTTACTTCAGTTATTGTATTGTTCATCTCTTTTTGTTTGTTCTTTAATTCTTCTAGGTGTTTCTTCTTTAATTCTTCTAGGTCTTTGTTAAACGTTTCTTGCATCTTCTCTATCTTTGCCTCCATTCTTTTCCCAAGTTCCTGGATCACCTTCACTATCATTATTCTGAATTCTTTTTCTGGAAGGTTGCCTATCTCCACTTCATTCAGTTGTTTTTCTGGGGGTTAGTCTTGTTCCTTCACCTTGTACATAGTCCTCTGCCTTTTCATTTTGTCTTTCTGTGAATGTGGTTTGCATTCCACAGGCTGCAGGATTGTAGTTCTTCTTGCTTCTGCTCTGCCCTCTTGGGGATGAGGCTATCCGAGAGGCTTGTGCAAGCTTCCTGATGGGACCTACTGGAGGTGGGTAGAGCCGGTTGTTGCTCTGGTGGGCAGAGCTCAGTAAAACTTTAATCTGCTTGTCTGCTGATGGGTGGGGTGGGGCTGTGTTACCTCCCTGTTGGTTGTTTGGCCTGAGGCGACCCAGCACTGGCACCTCCAGGCTCTTTGGTGGGGCTAATGGCAGACTCCAGGAAGGCTCACGCCAAGGAGTACTTCCCAGAACTTCTGTTGCCCGTGTCCTTGTCCCCATGGTGAGCCATGGCCACCCCCCTGCCTCTGCAGGAGACCCTCCAACAGTAGCAGGTAGGTCTGGTTCTGTCTCCTATGGGGTCACTGCTCCTTCCCCCTGGGTCTTGATGAGCACACTACTTTGTGTGTCCCTCCAAGAGTGGAGTATCTGTTTCCCCCGGTCCTGTCGAAGTCCTACAATCAAATCCTGCTAGGCTTCAAGGTCTGATTTTCTGGGAATTCCTCCTCCCATTGCCAGAGCCCCAGGTTAGGAAGCCAGACGTGGGGCTCAGAACCTTCACTCCAGCGGGTGGATTTTTGTAGTATAATAACCACTTCTGTGGTTCTTCAGTTTGTGAGTCACTCACCCAGCGGTATAGGATTTGATTTTATTGTGGTTGTGCCTCTCCTATCGTCCTATTGTGGATTCTCCTTTGTTTTTGGATGTGGCGTATCTTTTTTGGTGAATTGCAGCATCTTCTTGTCGATGACTGTTCAGCAGTTAGTTGTGATTCCGGTGTTCTCGCAAGAGGGAGTCATCTCCAATTTTTATTTAATGATTCTTTTAAATAACGGACTCTATTATAGATTTTACAACTGAATGTACAATAATCAAAGCCTGAATAAAAATCAGATTAAGGTACATAATTGAGAAGTTTTTCATTTTTTAAATATGTATGAATTTTTCTCACAGAACATCTCTCTTTAATGTGACTTTAGTTGTGCCTACAAAGGAAGAATCCTTTCAAAAATAGAATAAAAATTGCCAATCATCTGAATAGTTCAGTATAAACTAGATAGCCCTACAGTATGTGAACTGTTTTATCTTTCTTTGGTAACTGTATAAAGTAAGAGGAATGATTGATTTTTCTTCCTTTTTAATTTTTACAGTAAAACTGAGAACTTTAAACTATACATAACATTATATAAACCTTTAGTGTTTACCCATTTGGTAAGATAATTCTGGTCAAAATTTGCTTTCATCATAGAGTACTCAGATTCTATTTCTTTATATTTATATTCTGCAATGTTCAAGACACGTCAAATTATTTTTGGACCAAGATAGAGTATAAATAAGTAAAATCACGAGCACAATAGTCATTAAGTAACCAGTAAACACTAAAATACAAATTACCTAAATTCCTCTACTGACTTGAAACGTTGTAAATTTGGCAGCTTTGTTGGTTAAATAGCTTGAGCTTTCCTGCTGGGCAATATTGATACGAAGAGAAAACTATTATATTGGTAGAAAGAAATGCATTAGGGTAAGTATTAATTATATGAAATGCATTTATTTTTTTCAGATAGTTTCGGAATATTTTTCATGTTATGTTAGTAGAATCACAGTGTGGTAAATCATAGAATTCAGGAAACACAGTGGGAAAAATAGAAATGTCAATGGGGATTGCCCAGTATCTAGATGCTAGTGATTGCAAGAATGTGGCAAAGTGCATACACAGATGAAGTCAACCAACTGTACCAGAGAACCGTTGAAACGGAATCATTTGCACCCCACTGTCCATTTCCTCAGCTATACACCCCACTCTGCTTTATGTTAATAGTGTTACAATGAGAAAACTTACATGGAAATAGATGAAGACTAATCAAGGACTGAGAAGCAAATCTTGTCCTAAGTTCTACTGTGGAAGATGTTGAGATGGAGTTTGGCAGCAGTTTCAACAAATGATAAAGTCACAAGGTGATGATTTGGGTTGTAAGACAACTTGATCATACTGTGCCTTCAAGCTAAAGAATTTCTTGGAAGCTCTACCTTTTGCCCTTTTGTCTTACCAATTCTACCTGGTAGCCATTGAGCATGGACAGGTGAGCAGAACTGCGAACCGTAGAGCTCATGGTGGAAACCTTGATGGTTTTTACTGCTTTTTAACCAGAGGGTTAGTACAGAAAGAAAGGGGAATGAACAGTCCTTGGATTTTGTTTTTGCCTTGAAAATATTGTGTCTGGTGCAAAAATATCAGAATTAAGATGTTCTTTTATTTCTTTCCAAAAATCCTACTAAAATTAGAGGAGATAAATCAAAATGTAATAAACTCAAAGAGGTCTGAAAATAAAAGTGGTTGCTATGTGGTTAAGTGCCAAGACCCACACCTACTCAATGAAATGTCAAGTCTCCAAAGATTCAGAGGTGATTATAAAAGCTTCCTAAAGGAAAAGGCACCTATCTACAAGGGAATGAGAATCAAAGTGGCATTGTATTCCTCATCAGCAATATTGAATGTCATAAGACAATAAAGCAATGTCTTCAAAATTCTGCAGGAAAAGGATTTTAAACTTTAAAATCTACTTTCAGCCATGCTAATAATTATGTATGATGGGAAAATAATGACATTTGACTTTATTAAATGTGTTTCAGAAAGTATCAATATTAAGAAAGCAAATGTTTTTTGAGTACTTGTACATATCAAATGTCATTTTTTGCCATCATAATATAAAAGAGAGACAAAAATATAACAAAAAGGAAATCCACGCAGAAGGAGGCAGACAAATATCAAAATATAACAAGCATAACCAAACAAAACTGGACTAGGAGTGAAAGGAGAAAAAAGTCCTGAGATGACAGTTTTGGGGTAGAACTAAAAAAAATATCAATACAAGTTAGAACAGTGATCCAGATAGCTCCAAGGGGGGAAAAATCAAAAACAAAACAACCCCCCCACAAGAAAAAACAAAGTAACCAAAAAAAAAAGTTAAGAAAAATGACGTTTCATTTTAAAGACAGTCCATGATTAAGAAACAAGTACTCTTAGTGATAAGATAAAGACACTCTATTAATTATATTTTTAACTATAAAAGGTCATTTCTGAATTCCAGGAAAAGCAAAAAGGTACTTCATAGTCAAAATATAGGGCAAAAGAAGGTAAGTTTCGCTGACTAAAAGTAGGGAATTCCTTTGAACTTCATGCTGGAGACGAACATGCTTGGGGACAAAAGATTAAATGTCCTTTCTATGTGTCCAATTAATAAGGATGTGGCTCTGCATTAAATAATAATTGGATAATCATGATATAGTAAAATGTTGTTTACTGGTTTTCAATTTTACAATTAATCTATAATTACAGTTTAAAAAGAGCATATAAAACTGAAAAAAATACATGTACAGTTGAGAGATGATTCCATAAAGCTGATGAAGGTTGAAGCAAAAGTGTAAATGTGCCTAATTACAGCAATTTTCTGGAAATCATCTTTGACACTAATATGTTACTTTCTTTTAACATCATTATTGGAGTATGATTACTTTACAATGGTGTGTTAGTTTCTCCTTTATATCACAGTGAGTCAGCTATACATATACATATATCCCCATATCTCCTCCCTCATGCGTCTCTATCCCACCCTCCCTACCCCACCCCTCTAGATGGTAGCAAAGCACCAAGCTGATCTCCCTGTGCTATGCGGCTGCTTCCCACTAGCTATCTATTTTCCATTTCGTGGTATATATAAGTCCATGCCACTCTGTCACTTCATCCCAGCTTATCCTTCCCCAACCCCAAGTCCTCAAGTCCATCCTCTACCTCTGTGTCTTTATTCCTGTCCTGCCCCTAGGTTGTTCATAACTTTTTTTTTTTTTTTAGATTCCATATATATGTGTTAGTATATGGTATTTGTAGTTCTCTTTCTGACTTACTTCACTATGTATGACGGACTCTAGGTCCATCCACCTCACTACAAATAACTCAATTTTGTTTCTTTTTATGGCTGAGTAATATTCCATTGTATGTATGTGCCACATCTTCTTTATCCATCCATCTGTCCGTGGACACTTAGGTTGCTTCCATGTCCTGGCTATTGTAAATAGAACTGCAATGAACATTGTGGTACATGACTCTTTTTGAATTATGGTTTTCTCAGGGTATATGCCCAGTAGTGGGATTGCTGGGTCGTATCATAGCTCTATTTTTAGTTTTTTAAGGAATCTCCATACTGTTTTCCATAGTGGTGGTATCAACTTACATTCCCACCAACAGTGCAAGAGGGTTCCCTTTTCTCCACACCCTCTCCAGCATTTATTCTTTGTAGATTTTTTGATGATGGCCATTCTGACTGGTGTGAGGTGATACCTCATTGTAGATTTTATTTGTGTTTCTCTAATATTAGTAATGCTGAATATCCTTTCATGTGTTTGTTGGCAATCTTTATATCTTCTTTGAAGAAATGTCTATTTAGGTTTTCTGCCCATTTTTGGATTGGGTTGTTTGTTTTTTTGATATTGAGCTGCTTGTAAATTTTGGAGATTAATCCTTTGTCAGTTGCTTCATTTGCAAATATTTTCTCCCATTCTGAGGGTTGTCTTTTCATCTTGCTTATGGTTTCCTTTGCTGTGCAAAAGCTTTGAAGTTTCATTAGGTCCCATTTGCTTATTTTTGTTTTTATTTCCATTTCTCTAGGAGGTGGGGTCCAAAAGGATCTTGCTGTGATTTACGTCATAGAGTGTTCTGCCTATGTTTTCCTCCAAGAGTTTTATAGTGTCTGGCCTTATATTTAGGTCTTTAATGCATTTGGAGTTTATTTTTGTCTATGGTGTTAGAAAGTGTTCTAATTTCATTCTTTTACATGCAGCTGTCCGGTTTTCCCAGCACCACTTATTGAAGACACTGTCTTTTCTCCATTGGATATTCTTGCCTCCTTTATCAAAAATAAGTTGACTATATGTGTGTGGGTTTATCTCTGGGCTTTCTATCCTGTTCCATTGATCTATATTTCTGTTTTTGTGCCAGTACCATATTGTCTTGATTACTGTAGCTTTGTAGTAGAGTCTGAAGTCAGGAAGCCTGATTCCTCCAGCTCCGTTTTTCTTTCTCAAGATTGCTTTGGCTATTCGGGGTCTTTTGTGTTTCCATGCAAATTGTGAATTTTTTTGTTCTAGTTCTGTGAAAAATGTCATTGGTAGTTTGATAGAGATTGTACTGAACCTGTAGATTGCTTTGGGTAGTAGAGTCATTTTCACAATGTTGATTCTTCCAATCCATGAACATGGTATATCTCTCCATCTGTTTATATCATCTTTAATTTCTTTCATCAGTGTCTTACAGTTTTCTGCATACAGGTCTTTTGTCTCCTTAGGTAGGTTTATTCCTAGGTATTTTATTCTTTTTGCTGCAATGGTAAATGGATGTGTTTCCTTAATTTCTCTTTCTGATCCTTCATCATTAGTGCATAGGAATGCAAGAGATTTCTGCACATTAATTTTGTATCCTGCTACTTTACCAAATTCATTGATTAGCTCTAGTAGTTTTCTGGTAGCATCTTTAGGATTCTCTATGCATAGTATCATGTCATCTGCAAACAGTGACAGCTTTATTTCTTCTTTTCTGATTTGGATTCCTTTTATTTCTTTTTGTTCTCTGATTGCTGTGGCTAAAACGTCCAAAACTATTTTGAATAATAGTGGTGAGAGTGGGCAACCTTGTCTTGTTCCTGATTTTAGTGGAAATGGTTTCAGTTTTTCACTATTGTGAATGATGTTGGCTGTGGGTTTGTCATATATGGCCTTTATTACCTTGAGGTAAGTTCCCTCTGTGCCTACTTTCTGGAGGGTTTTTTATCATAAATGGGTGTTGAATTTTAATACCTTACTTTTTTAAAGCCTTTATTATACTTTAAATTTTATGTATATTGTTTTTTCCTTTGAAGTTGCATTCTCAACCTAATTTTCTATGAATGAGTGAAGTGCATAATGAATACAGAAAAAGAAACAACTGGATAGTTTCTCAAGGTGACTGTTAAACACAGTTAAATCTTCAAGTTTGCAAACCTGGATCCTCGCCACTCTTCAGAGTGACTTTCACACTGATAACAGGACACAAATTTTATCCACACAGAAAATTTCTATTTCTATGAAACTTATTAACAACAGCTCAAAGTATAGCATGTAACAGATAAATTACATATATCAATAATTCTGTTATATTCCACACTTTAAAATAATTTCCTATGTAGTCTATTGAGCTGTTATGTATATTTATAGGTATTTGAAATATTATATTTATAGACACCACCATACACACTTACTCACACACACACATGCCTATTTGAGTATTTACATATTTACTCCACAGAGGAAAGATATTTCAATGCCAAGACTCTGAAATGGTAAACGTTTTGACTGGAAAAAATTGTCTTTGCAGAACAAGCCTAACACAGCTGACTGCCATCTGAAAAAATTAAGTGCAGAATGCAGTAAGAAACGACCAGTCATTTATTTTCTCCCAGCTGATACATATCTTATTTATTCTTCCTTGTAATGTGTGAATGCTGCACCATGCCCTATTTTGTCTTCTGCCTCAATTAAAATGTAAATTTCTGCAGCCCATCTCTATAATTCCAAACTGCTCTAGGCAGGGGAATTTAAACTGCTTTTAATAAGACCAACTACAGATGCTGAAATAAGATTTGTTCCCAAGTCTTTGAAATCTATGTGTGTAATGGTATGCTGGATCCTCTGTAGTTACATCTCGGCTACACGCATTCAGATAAAAGTAAGAGAAGGTAATCAGTGCATTTTAATATCACCACATATGCAAACCCACAGCTAGGGGACTGACCCTCCTCTCCTTTTGGACAATTCCTAGCAATCAATCCTTTTCCTTTTGAGAAAAATAAATGTTGATCACATTTAGAATTTATAGCCTAAAAATACCACTGCCCATTTTGCTAGATAGGATAACAATTTGATAGGTAGATACAAATTGAAGTCAACTTTGCAAAAATGACTTTTGGATTTTCATATTAGCCTGTTGGTCCAACTCTTCAATGTATCCATTTCAGTGTCTCACTCTATAAATTACCTGTTGTCTCTGTCTTGTAAACCTCTTTGCCTCTTTTTTCTGGTTAACTCCTAATGTTCTTCCAAGTCTTAATTCCAGTGTCCTCTCAAGGAAACATTTCCTGGGGCAGCCAAAGTGGCAATTTGCCTCTTTGCCTCCTTTATCCCTAGTATTTCCTGGTTGTTCTCTCACAGTTCTAGTAATTTACATATAAGAATGATCACAGGGCTTCCCTGGTGGCGCAGTGGTTGGGAGTCCTACCCCTACCGGGTTCGTACCCCGGTCCGGGAAGATCCCACATGCCGCAGAGCGGCTAGGCCCGTGAGCCATGGCCACTGAGCCTGCGCATCCGGAGCCTGTGCTCCGCAACGGGAGAGGCCACAACAGTGAGAGGCCCGTGTACCGCAAAAAAAAAAAAAAAGAATGATCACATAATTTACCATCTGATCTAGGACACTTAGAGTGTGAAAAAGAGTACTAACCAGATAGGAATGTGGAAAACCGGTGTAAACCAGGACACTCCCAGGCAAACCAGGACATAGAAACAATCCACTAGTTACATGGACAGTTCCAGATAATTGTTGGCTAGTAGAAGAAGAGGGTTGAAGTTGGAATGGGTCAGTGGAGAAGACATATTGAACTGTATGGCTGACATTTTGGTTGTCTGATGCCTCCAGGACTCACAAAGCCCAGAGCTTAGAAATGTTGGAGAAGGAAAGAGTTTCTCTTCTCCTGACACAAATGCTTAACATTTAACAAAATAATCTGTGTTTCTCCAAGCCACTGGTTCTCAACAGGAGGTGATTTTATCCCCTGGGGGACATCTGGCAGTTTCTGGAGATATTTTGGGGTGTTAAAATTTGGGAAGGTAAGAGAGGGTGCTACTGGCATCTAGCGGGTAGAGGACAGGGACTGGACAACTGCTCAGAACAAAAAAATAACCAACCCAAATGGTAAGAGTGCCAATGCTGAGAAACACTACCCTAAGCGAGTGATACAGTGAATAGGCAAGAAGGGCAAAGAACAAAGGCGGAGAAGATGTGCACTGTTTGGATTTCCAGCATCAACCACGTAGCTCTGTGTGAACAAGCCTGCCTTCAGTAAGGAATACTTAATTTCACAACCGTCCTCGATTTGCCATCGAATGAGTGCACTGCTCTCATTACTTGTTATCAAGGACGTGGTTACAAATTAAAGATAACTCTACGTCTATATCCTCCTCTAAGTATTTCACTGTAGAAAACAGAAATAAGCAATTATCCTGAAATTAATTTTCCAGTTTCTTCCCTTTTTAAATCTTTCTTCCCACCACTGCCAAGTTGATCACCCAGAAGCACTGCTTTCTCCATTTCAGTGCCCTGCTTGAATACCTCCAGCAACGAAGTCCAAAGTGCTTACATCAGTCTTTGTGAAGCTATCTCGCAAAGCTCTTTCTACGAGCATCCAACTTCAGTCATATTGTTCTAATCTCTGTCCTCCAAATAAGACTTCCTACCTCTCACTCTTTGATGTTTCCTGCTTGGAATACCTTCTTGCTTCCTTTTTTATCTACCCTGATCCTATTTTTCTTCCAAGATCCTGCTTACAGTCCACTTTCTTCAAACTCTTCTCTCCACTGCACCTCCATGATATCTGCTTACTTCATTACTCACACATACTGATCATTATCTTCTGATGTACATAATCCTAATCTTCCCATCAAGACAATAAATACTTAAAGAAAAATATAAATTTACATTTTAAGAAGTACCTTCTTCAGTAAGCTTTTACTTCTAGTGAATTATTCATACAGATGTTCAAGAAATATCATTCATTGATTATCTAGAACATTGTGCCACTCCAACTCACATTTACTGGTATTCAATAAATATACATTGTGGATAACACTTATGGGGACAAAGGTGTGACTAAAGAAGCTCTTAGTGAGATCAGCTTTCAAAGGAGACAATTTTTTCCAGTCTGAATGGGAGGAAAGAGAAATGGTGAAAGAGTTTCAGAAGATACTCATTTTTGTAACCAACCCTTTCCTTATTGTTCACATCTCACAAGGATGGGGAAAACTTGGGAGCAGGATTCAGACCGAATTAACAGTAAGGCTCAGAGAAAGTTGGCAGTGTAACACATATATAAAAAAGAATCCTTGAAAAGTTCCAAGTTTTGGTTAAAAAGGGCTAAAAGTCATGTTTTTCAAATTGATTCTCCAGATATAAACTTGTAGGTCCACAAGGTTTTATGTTTTTTGGCTGCTTTGTTTTTCAGTTTTCACTGGCACTTGCAATCTAAAATGGTTTTTACCATTAGAAAGATCAATTTTATACTTTGCTATGATTATTTGCAGTTGAAAGATATTTTCATGGACTAAGACCTAGAATCCTTAGCCAATATTTCTCAAAATTGAGAGAGCATTTGTTACTGAGGGCCTGCAGATCTCTTTTCTTAAAGAGGTTCTATATAGTCTCAAATTTGGAAAACACTGGTTTATATATTCACGGGCATTACTGGTTTATTGTAATCAAATGTAGTAACAATACATTTGCCCTCTGAAGCAATTTGAAGGTTTGTGACTTATTGATGGAAAGGTCAGCTTAGCCTTGCTTTCATTACCTGATGGTCTTTGATATGGCCTATTCGTTCGTTTTCTTCACTTCATGAGTTTCTTGTTATATATGGTAAGTGAGGTAATTTTGTCTTCCAACCAAACAGTTTTGATTATTTTAGTTACGAGATTTTTTCTTTATTAACAGTTTTATTGGAGTATAATTGCTTTACAGTGTTGTGTTAGTTTCTGCTGTATAACAAAGTGAATCAGCAATATGTATACGCATATCCCCATATCCCCTCCCTCTTTTGTCTCCCTCCTACCCTCATTATCCCACCCCTCTAGGTGGTCGCAAAGCACTGAGATGATCTCCCATGCTATGCGGCTGCTTCCCACTAACTATTTTACATTTGGTAGTGTATATATGTCAACGCTACTCTCTCACTTTGTCCCAGCTTGTCCCAGCTTACCCTTCCCCCTCCCCGTGTCCTCAAGTCCATTCTCTACATCTGTACCTTTATTCCTCTCCTGCCCCTAGCTTCATCAGAACCATTTTTTTTTTTTTTTTTTTAGATTCCATCTATATGTGTTAGCATACGGTATTTGTTTTTCTCTTTCTGACTTACTTCACTCTGTATGACAGACTCTAGGTCTATCCACCTCACTACAGATAACTCAATTTCTTTTTATGGCTCAGTAATATTCCATTGTATATATGTGCCACATCTCCTTTATCCATTCATCTGTCGATGGACACTTAGGTTGCTTCCATGTCCACTCTTGTAAATAGTGCTGCAATGAACATTGTGGTACATGACTGCTAAGAGATGTTTAACCATTGATTGACTTATTTATTATCAAAGGTATCCATTCATTCATCTAAGAACATATAAGAGTTTACACATTTTTAAAGACGTATTTTACTTTATAACAACTTTTGCAATTTTAACCTCACAAAATGTTTACTGCATTGTTTTACTAGAATAATTGCAAAAAATGAAATTAACACAGGTGAACTATAATTCTTTTTCTCCTTTTCCTCAACTTCTTGTAGAGATTCTAATCTTAATGGTCCCTTAAATGGGCAAACAAGAAGACAGATAAGACAAAGAAAGGAAGAGAGGAAAATCATTAGACCTAAAATATACTATCCGGATATCTGGACTCTGAAAATCCTAGAACGGGATATGAATCTGTGGTGGTTTTCACATACCAGAAAACATGAAAATTTTAATAGTAATTGAAATAAGCCCTTAAAAAAAAAAAAGAAAGAAAAGGAAAAAAGACAAGTAGCTGACTCCACTCTAAAAAATAATCAATTTATGGCATAGATCCAGTCATCCTCCTGTTGCAGGCAGCTGGAGCCCCATGACGACTTCCCAGAGGAAGCAGCTGGGTGAGTAAGAGCTTATGATTTACTGAATTCTCTAATAAAGAATGTACATCTTGGGGCTCCCCTGGTGGCACAGTGGTTAAGAACCTGCCTGCCAAAGCAGGGGACACGGGTTCGAGCCCTGGCCCAGGAAGATCCCACATGTCTCGGAGCAACTAAGCCCGTGTGCCACAACTACTGAGCCTGCACTCTAGAGCCTGTGAGCCACAACTACTGAAGCCCGCACACCTAGAGCCCGAGCTCCGCAACAAGAGAAGCCATCGCAATGAGAAACCCATGCACCACAATGAAAAGTAGCCCCTGCTCGCTGCAACTAGAGAAAGCCCACGTGCAGCAACAAAGCCCAACGCAGCCAAAAATAAATAAATAAATAAATAAATAAAACCTGTATTTTTTAAAAAAGCACTCTTTAAAAAAAAGAAGGTACTTCTTTTGGGACTTGCAGAAGCATCAAGCATCACTCTCCTCCCAACCTTCCTTGTAAGGCGGACAGTTGGCGGTGGCGGGGCAGATAATTGAATTAAATACAGTGATTGAACAGGAAAGCCTTGCCTATGTCTCGGGGGATGGGTGTTTTCTGGAGAGCTGACATCCCCTTTCCTTTTTGAGTTAGATTGACAGTGGCTGGGCTGCCTATGGAAAGTTGCTGATGTTGCCCTTTGCAACCACTCCCCCTGTTAAGTGAGATGGGGAGAAAGTCTGCACTGGGGATTTCATCTGAAGACATCTTTCCTCCAAGGTTCTTTCTGCTCAAGTTCGAAGTGTTATTAATTGAGTTCACATCCTTTCCACAGGCAGGCCCATCACTGCCAGTCTGACTAGATGTGTCACCCGGGGTACTCTCCTAATTCAGCACACTGAGAGCTAGCAGCAGACTGCAAATCAATCTCAGACTCTTTCTGGGTCACTCCAGACACAAGCTATGCAAGAGGCTGTCCTTTGCTATTATTTGATTAAGAGGTATTTTTTGCTTGGTACTGGCCTTCCTTACTGAGAAGAGAAAATCTTAACTGAATTCAATAACTAAAACTTGAAGAACGTGCTGACTGAGAAAGATGGCTCCATACTGAGTGGGTGAGTTAGTGACATTGATGCCTGTTGAGAAAGTTGGAGTACAGCAATGTATATAGTAGATAGGCGAGCACACGCTCTGAGTAGACTGTGTCCTCCTCATTCCATAGGTGGGGGGAATGAAAGTGGTCTTTGGGTAAGTAGTCCTTCACAGTCTTCTTGCCCTTTTATGCTATTATTTCTCACATCCTCTCCTTTCTTCTTCTCCCACTGGAAGAGGTAGTCAGTACTGATTCTTCCCCTTAACATTTCTGGTTCTTCTTCACCCTTCACCTTCATGGGAAGCTACCATAATGATTTATCTCCTATGTCTCCATCTGTGCATTTCTCTTGGGTATTTCTTAGCAGAATATAAGAATATTCCACCCCTTCCGTCTTTAAATATAATCCTCCTTTTGTACTAAGTCACCCTTAAGGTATCATCTTACCATGCACCTTTCTTCACACATAAGGCATTTAAAAGAACACATTTCCTTACTTCTAATTCTCTCTTCTACACTGCACACCACCCCCAGCCCCGTCCCTGCCCCCCCCCCACACACACACACACACACACACACACACACACACACACACAGAGAGTCTGGGATCCACACTGTTTACTGAACTCTGCTCTCACCAAGGTCTAAGACTGATTTCCAACGGATACTTAACTGTTCTCACTCCTCACCCTACTATCCGTTCATCAGGGTCATTAAAAGCATGGCTTCTGGAGTCAGACTCCCCAGATTCACATCCTAACAGCACTATTAATTAACTGCGTGGTCTTTGGTAAAATACTAGCTATACTTCTGTTTCCTCTCTATACAATTAGGTGACAATCCCTACCTTCCAGGGTTATTATCAGAATGAAGTGAATCAACACACATAAAGCAACTAGAAAATTGGAGCTCAAAACATTTAGCAACTATTACTCAGCCTCTATGCTGACCACCTCCTCCTTATTGAAGTTCTCTTCCCCTTCAAGCTCTAGGATATCACTTTGTTCAAGATTTTGCTTACCTTTCTGTTTTTTTTATCACTATTTCTTATTTGTCTCTATTTTCCTTAAATTAAGAATCCGTCCATGCCTTCCTCCCAAATTACACATTCTCTGGAAACAATTTCATCCATCTCCCTTGTTTTCAATACAATTACAACATCACATTTTTTTTTCTGGTGTTCAAATCTCTTTCTTTAAGGGTCTGACTATACTGATCAACTCTCCCCTTTTTCTTTCTTTTCCTTTTTTTTTTTTTGGCCACACCGCGTGGCATGTGGAACTTCCCTGACCAGGGGTCGAACCTGTGCCCCCTGCACTGGAATCAGAGTCTCAACCACTGGACCACCAGGGAAGTCCTCTCTCCATTTTTTTTAATTGAAGCATAGTTGATTTACAATGTTGTGTTAATTTCTGCTTTACAGCAAAGTGATTCAGATATCATGTATGCGTGCGTGTGTGTGTGTATACACCTTCTTTTTATATTCTTTTCCATTATGGTTTATCACAGGATATTGAATATAGCTCTCTGTGCTATATAGTAGGACCTTGTTGTTTATCTATTCTATATATAATAGTTTGCATCTGCTAACACCGAACTCCCAATCCTATCCTTCCCCAACCCCCTCCCCCTTGGCAACTGTGAGCCTGTTCTCTATGTCTGTAAGTCTGTTTCTCTTTCGTAGATAAATTCATTTGTGTCATATTTTAGATTCAACATATAAGCGATATCATATGGTATTTGTCTTTCTCTTTCTGACTGACTTCACTTAGTATGATAATTTCTAGGTCCATCCATGTTGCTGTAAATGGTATTATTTCCTGAAAAACTCTCCTTGAATGTACTACAAACTCAACACGTTTTAAAATCATTACCCAAATCTGCCCTTCCTACGTTCTTCATTTTTGCAATAGCTTAACCAAACCACCCGTTTACCAAAATTAAAATCAGAGATTGCTTTATTGGCCATGAATTTTTGATTCTTCCAAAATATCTCTTGACACAAGTCCGTTCTCTCTGAAGTTTAGGTCCTCATCTTTTCTCCTCTGGGTTGTTGTAAAGGCCTCCCAATGTTCTAATTGTCTTTGTTTTGCCCCCTTTCCATCCATTCTCTACTCTTCTCTCACCTGTTCTTTCTGAACCACCGACCTCTTAATCTCTCTCCACCATTTGTTATTTTCTCAATGGCAAGCAATCACCTTCAAGGTAAACCTCAAAGCATACTAAAAAAAGTCCTCCCTACCTGCCCAGTTTAGTATTAATATGTCACTTTCCCTGTACTTCCCATTATGCTACATTTAAACTACTTGATTTTTATAGAAATTTAGTTTAATTCAATCTTCCTGAGAGCAGAGATTGGTTTTTAGAAGAATCACTAAGAGTCCCCACAACATTCACATGCTGAGGAACATAAATAACTTTCCCAACTTATTCTAGAGCATAATTTCAGATTTGGGGGGAAAAATCTATGAATCTATAACTTTTGTCTAGGAGATGTAACATTTTAGATCATTGAGGAGTCTTGGTGATCATCTAGTTCTGGTGCTCTCAAGTCTGGCTGCACTGTAGAACCATTCAGGGATCTTTTTCAATGCATCAAAATTCACGACCCATCAAAGATCAAGTAAATCAGAATCTCTGGGGTCCAGGGAATATTGTTAAAACTCCCTGGGTGATTGTAATGGATAACCAGGACTGAGAACCACTGATCTAGTCTAAACCATCATTTTACAAATGAGCACATTGTAAGACACTTGATTTCATTTTTCTCTCAGTATTTTCCCCCACAGGGAAATGACTGAGGTTAGAAAAGAGAGCTAAGCCATAAAGATGGCACAGAGCAATAACTGAAGGGCAAACACAGAAAAGGAGTTTATACTGTGTGAGAAAGAGTGAGCATATTTTTTTTTTACTATTCAGACCTGGGCATTTTGAGTTCCTTGAGGGGAGAAACTTTGCTGTCCATTGTCACTCCAATACTTAGAATACTGATTGACATATAGAAGATGTTTATTAAAAAATTATTAATGAATGAATTAATGAGTGAAGGATTACTAAACTTGAAAACAATATCCAAAAATAATATAAAACACTGTATCTTTTCTATAGCTTTCATTTGAAGAACTGTGTACCCTTTACATACGGATTCAGAAGTAAGCTCTGCCTTTGCATTTCTAAGATAGTGGAAGCAGATGGCGACTATTATTTCTCTCCTTTAAGAGACGGACTTACATTTAAATTTTGGATACCAGAGTAGAATTCTCTAAGGGAAAAAGAAAAATCCTCTTAGGCTTATGTTTTACTTTTCAACTGGAATCAGATTGGAAAAGAAAACGTAAAAATATCATCGGTCCCTGAATTAAAATTTGCAATCAAATGAGGATTATAATTGAAAATAATTTTAAAGGTTGTTATCAGCTGAATTGTGTCCCCACAAATTCATATACTGAAGTCCTAACTCCCAGTGTGATTGTATTTGGAGATAGGACCTTTAAAGAGGTAAAGTTAAATGAGGTCATACGGGTGGCCTTAATCCAATAGGAAGGATGTCCTTATAGAAGAGACACCAGGACACCAGAGACTCTCTCTCTCTCTCTCTCTCTCTCACACACACACACACACACACACACACAGGAAGGCCGGCCAGCACCCTGATCTTGGACTCCAGCCTCCAGAACTGTGAGAAAATATATGCTTGTTGTTTAAGCCATTCAGGCTGTATATTTAGTTACAGCAAGCCCTAGCAGACTAATACTAAGGTGGACATTTTTTTTTTCTTTAGGTTTAGTCATGAGATGACATAAAGGAAGCAGAGTATTCAAACAAGTACCAAGACTCTTACTCTGCTTCCAATAGAGATTGTTCTGATACACAGAGTGTGAAAGGGAGTCACAATATGTTAACTGAAACTCTCTGAAAATAAAACTCAACAAAGTTTTCACATATCTACGGTAAATGTCTAGAGTATTTTTTATACAATCTAACTCACAGCAAAACATAATTTAATGCAAAATTGCCACAAGTCAGTTATACTTTTTAAAGGTTAAATGTAAAGAAAAGATGCCACATGGTAGTTTCCTCCCAACGGCCTTGGGTCTTCCATTGCAGTCATCACTTCTGGGTTTTGTTTTAAAGTGAAAACTGCAAAATAACAATTAGCTGTCTACGTTGCAAGTGGAAAATGACAGGGGAAGATATTGGATCATTTGGGTTCTTCTTACAGTGTACACTTAGATAACACTGTGTTTATTCTCATATACTCACCAAGGCTCCCTGCATTACATTCTACAGGCTACCCTGTTGCTTTTCAAGTAAAATAATCATTCTTTTTCCTATAAATTCGTTTTAGCAGCACTTGTGGTTTGATTTGCTGCAAGTCCTCTGGCACTTATTAACATTCAGAGTGGTTCAGGGCTGCCTCATGCAAACGTGGCTCCTTTAACCAACAAAATGCACATTTTCGGTTTGACAACATTTCATCAATAGCTTGTTAAGGCTGGAATAGACCTTAATGATGACCGATTTCAGCCCCCATCTCTCACCCAGTTAATATCAGCAACAGATAAAAGACCGATGTGTCTTGATTTTCAGGATATCGTGCTACCTACATGAGCAAAATCAGGAGATGCTTGTTTATTTCTACCCTGCATCCTGCCAGATTCCACTAAGGGTATACAGAAAATCTCAAACTGCAGTAAAAATTGTACCAGGCCTGCCCTTAATGGAACACATCTCAGTATCCCAAATTCCTGCCTTTGAATTGAAATAAAAACATTGTCATATACATACATAACATACACTTCTGAATATAGGATATTTTTCACTTAAAAATACTTTCATTGCCATAAAAACGATTAACACACTAAGCTTAATTGCCATCTATCTTCTGTGCCTATTATAAATGGTCATCTGTTGTTTAAAACACACATATACACATAATGGCACATGAATGGGCCAACCCTTCAGCCAGGAGTCTTTGAACCACTGCATGGAGTTTTTAAAATACTTGGTTTTGCCACTCACGTACAGAAATGAAAGATGAAGAGGACTGAAATAAACATGTGTTGTTAAAAAAAAAAAAAGAAAGAGTCCTGAAGTTCTAGCCTCCTCTTCCTCCCCTCCTACCAGCTTTTGAATCCCGCTCATTTACTCTCCAGGCCTCCTAGGGATTTCTTCTGTAAACTGGTGAAAATGGCACCTTTCTGACCATAGTCAGCAAGCCTGTCCAAGGTCACTAAGGTCTCTTCAGATGCTAAGAGCTATCTCTCTGCAAACTCTTGGAACACAAAGCATGTGGGAAGAAAGGCAATCCCACGCTAGCCTAATTGGAGATGAGGACATAGAGAGTTGGAGCTCTAAAAATTACAGGGGCAGAGAGATAATATTTTACTTAGAGAAGAGAAAGATGGGAGAAGAAGAGCAGAAACCTACTTTCCCAGACCACTTGTGTTTGGACAAGCAGGATAACCGGTATTTTTGCATGCCACAATTTGAAAGATATACAAAATGTAGGTAATATTATTTAGTACGAACTTAATAAGCTTCAATGGTGATTTAAAACTCCACACTAATGTGTGTTAATTTAAAGAAAAACTTTACCATTTGTATTAATTTGAAGATTTTGTGACTCCATTAATTAAAACTAAAAAAAGATTTTCAATAAAAATATCTGTTGCTATAGTCTTATTTGCTTTAGACCACATCACATTGAAGATCTAGGTAAAGACCCCTTTACCTAGAATAACTGAATACACATAAGGCATCTATTCTTCACTCTTTTACCCATTCAGCAAACATTTACTGAGCATCTACTAGGTTCTTGCATTGTGTTAGCAGGAAAATTCTAAGTGGCCAACCAGATTAAGAATGTTAAATCTGGGCTTCCCTGGTGGCACAGTGGTTAAGAATCCACCTGCCAATGCAGGGGATATGGGTTCGAGCCCTGGCCCGGGAAGATCCCATATGCTGTGGAGCAACTAAGCCCGTGGTCACAACTACTGAGCTTGCACTCTAGAGCCCGCAAGCCACAACTACTGAGCCCGTGTGCTGCAACTACTGAAGCCCGCGTGCCTAGAGCCCGTGCTCCACAACGAGAGAAGCCACTGCAATGAGAAGCCCGCGCACCACAAAGAGTAGCCCCCGCTCGCCACAACTAGAGAAAAGACCGCGCGCAGCAACAAATACCCAATGCAACCAAAAATAAAATAAATTTATTTTTAAAAAAAAGAATGTTAAATCTGCCCTGTTCTACACTGGAACCGAACCTATCACTCTGTGGCTGGATTATTACCTCTGTTCATTTGAAATGCAGTGTCTGCACGCTGCACGGCCCAGTGCATATGCACAACAATGATATACAACAGAGAACCATTCAAAACTATATTCAGTGATGTGTCTGAGGTAATGTAAAGAAGCAATGGATACCACGCAAGCTTAGCCCTGAGCACCAAATAGTGTGTCTTCTCTTCAATAGCTTCAGCAGGTACCACTGAGAAGGGGTGGCAGCTGCTCCACCATGTGCCCTCAAACAAGAAGCCCATTTGTGCTAAGAGAGCACAGGAGGGAGAGGAAAACATGTATGAGGCAGACTTTACTTCCTTAGTGTTAGAGTTTCCTATTTGGGGGGATCCAGTGTTTACATATATGTTAATGTATGCATATGCATTTTATTATATAGACATAGCCGTCTTGATATGTACATGGAATAAAAACTACAGCAGCATTTCTTTAAAGAAACATGGGAGAAATTTTCAAGTACACATATGTATAAATCCCTTAACATAGAAATCTGTTTATAGCAGCTGATAAAACATCCACTGCTTGGTTTGGGGATCACAGACCTCATCTCCCCGTAAGTCTACTTTATCCTAATAGCAACTTGAGACCAGTAAGGGTTTTAGTCGATTTATGTTTACTCAATGTTGTTAATTTGTGCCATGTTACATAAATCAACTCTAAGAAAACGGATTTGTAAAGGCATAATTTAATAATAACTCAATTTATAAATACTATATATGTATATATACACTAAATATATTTACTATATACGTATATATATATATAACATATACTACATATATATATATTACATATACATATTACATATACTAAATGTACATATTTTACTGTTACTAATACCAGCCTATGGCTTAAAATTTGAAGGAAAATGAAAAGACCTCCTCTGCCCTACTGTTTCTCTTCCAGACATCTACCACGCTGATTAAATTTGACCAGTAGACATGCTTTTTTTTCCTTTACAATCATATATTTTCTCACCTCACAGTCCTGCTTTAAATCCACATCATTCTGAGAGAGGTCACATATTAACTTCAAATTAGCCATCAGCAACTTCGTGTGAATCCATTTCTATCAGGGTACAGACGGCAACTGGGTTCTGACGTTGTCGGGTAGATGCAGGCATCTTTTGGAGCACAGAGTACTTAAGGAAGTCATGCTGAATGGGATGCTGAAGTTTGTCAGGTCTGGGGGACTGTCTACCCAGAAAAGAGACTCCAGGGATAAGAGGAGAGTTTGGGACAAATGTTCCACCTATGACGGATCATCACTGCCGAGTGTCAGCTCTCAGGATAGTTTGACTTCTCTCTGCCTCGGGAGGTTTCAGCAAGAGTGAGATCCAATGGACAGTGTGATGGCTGAGTTATTTCCTAAGGATACTGCAGAATGCAATAGAGTGCGGGAGACAGAGGTGGAGGAATCAAAATTGGAAATCACCTCTCTCCCATCTCCCACCAGCGTGAGTTCCCCACCACCACCTCCCTCATTCCCGAGTGCAGTCTATAAGCTCCTCTGACTGGAGGTCTGAAAGACTCGTGTGTGTGTGTGTGTGTGTGTGTGTGTGTGTGTGTGCGCGCGCGTGTGTGTGTGTGCGCGCGCGCACGCGCGCTCATCTGTACACCTCTCTACATCTCATGGCAGTATTATAAACTTCGACAAGACGTTCAGAATCCTTTCTGAAGACGTGCTAATCATATCGCTCTGATGCCATTTCTACTAACTAGAGTCATAGGGAATTAGACATCCATTGTTAAACAGCCCACAGATCCAATGGTGCTGAGCAAGCTGATTTTCTGGGTCCAGTTTATAACGTTCAGTTGGTAGCCAAGGAGCCACAAAGCGGTAAGCTCTGATATGATGACTAATCAATCAGAATGTGAAAGCTCCTGCTCAGGGAATTCTGGGAAAACTCCGTGAGGCTTTGGAAGCTGTGTTGAAGGAGAAGAAAAGGCCAAGGAAAAAGCTGTGTTTTCTTCCTCCCCTGGGCTTGAACAGCTGTCATCTGTCTCAGAGTGGGAATGCTTTTTCTAAGTAAGAATCTCATTTACATACTATAGAAAGTGGCGGAAAATCAGTGAATAAACAAATTTAGCATCAATTCCTAGCTGATAATTATGACTCTTTCTTATTCCCTGGAGTCTCAATTCAAAAGAACTGAAGCTTCAAACATTAGTTTTAGGAGCCAGACTTTTAAAGATGCTGCTTAGAGGAAATGCCCCTGATCTTTCTTTGTGCAGCGGTGCACTGCTGTTGTAATTTTGCCTAATAACACCCCAAGCTCCACTTGTTACTAACTAAATAGAAATAATTCTACAGAGGCTTCAAATGGTGTTGTGTTATCCAACATGAATTCCACCTACACTTTGGCTCTAGCATGCCAAAAGGAATTATTTTATTAATGGCAAGTAATACTCCTTACTCCATCTATAATTTCTTTTCATTCATATACATTATCCGAAAGGTTAAATTAAATGTGGCACGCTTGTCTGGTTAATATCAATACTCTGAGCAGTCCTGAAGCTCTACAAGAGGTGTTTTATTTCCACTATAATCTAAATTATACATTTCAGCTTACGACTGGAGAAAATCTTTATTAGTTAAAATCTTTATTTGTCAAATAATAATGATATATGTACTTTAGAGATAAGTTAATTATATGTTGTATTAATTATTTGAGTCTGGGGACACTGAATGAACCCCTATAGTCTAAAAACAGGTCTCCCTGTTTCCTCATAAATAAAAATGCTTATCACACATAAATGAAATGAACCGTCCTCTGAACTGTCTTTTTTTCCTTTTTTAATAAATTTATTTATTATTTATTTTTGGCTGCATTGGGCCTTTGTTGCTGCGTGCGGCATTCTCTAGTTGCGGCGAGCAGGGGCTACTCTTCATTGCGGTTGCACAGCTTTCTCATTGCGGTGGCTTCTCTTGTTGTGGAGCTCGGGCTGTAGGCGTGTGAGCTTCAGTAGCTGTGGCACGCAGGCTCAGTAGCTGTGGCTCGTAGGCTCTAGAGCGCAGGCTCAGTAGTTGTGGCTCATGGGCTTAGTTGCTCTGTGGCATGTGGGATCTTCCTGGAGCAGGGCTCGAACCCGTGTTCCCTGCATTGGCAGGCTGATTCTTAACCACTGCACCACCAGGGAAGCCCTGAACTGTCTTTTGACATGACAAACGTTTAATTACACCCCACATAACTGTAGAGTGGATTGTATTTTAATATATTTTAAATGCTAGAAAAATGGTGATTAATTAATCAGAAGATTCAAACAATCAGAACATCAATATTTCTTGATTGTGCCAAAGAGTAAAGAGAGTTCAATGTACTTAAATATTTATATGAATATACACCTTCTCAGGAGCAGTTAACGTTTACATATATTTAAATATTTATATGTATAGACACTTATACATAAATCCACCAATGTCATGGCTCTTTATTGTATAACTTCTGAAATACCATGTGTCATATCAAGTCCCTCAAGTATAACAACTCTCTCCTTAGTGCACATTGAATGTTCTCTTCGCTGACGATATGACAGATTTCACTCTGTGAAGATTCTTTCATTGTCTCATTCATACAACAAATAATCATTGATTGCCTGCTACACACAAAGCATAAGACAACAAAAAAAACAGATCATATGTGCGCTCTCATCCCTGAGAGAGGCTGGCAGCGGCCAGACCCTGCAGTGTATGATCCAGCAAATATAAAGTTTCAAGCCTATCCTGCAGAACATAAGACGTTATCGAAGAACATTAAGTAATAAAGAAATATATTCAAATTTGAAATTCTGGAGATGTCAGAGACTTTGGATGTGTGTGTGTGTGTGTGTGTGTGTGTGTGTGTGTGTATGCACACTGTACGTGCATGAAACAGGGAAATGCACTGGAGGCTAACCTAATATGCTGGTTGAGATGCTACAGGTGTAAACAAGGAAGGTTCCAGAGAACTTGTAGAAGAGGGGGCAAATTAAGCCACGTTAAGAAGGAGAACTATAATGAGTCATTTTGGGCTGAGCGGGGCAATGGCAAATGGAAGTGAGGGGGAAGGAAGAGTCTAGAATGATGCCCAGATTTCCACTTTGGTAACTGGGTTGGGTGGGTGGTGGTGCCCTTTGTTGACATGGAGGATGAAAGCAGGAAGCAGGTTTGGGAGAAAGATGGTATGTTTACTTTGGGTATGTGGGGTTTCAGATACCTGTAAGACAACCGCAAGAAAACGTTCAGTAGGTACTGGATATACTGATCTGGAAGTCAAAGAATAGACCTTGGAGGGAGGTAGAGATTTAGGAGTCATAGGGAAAGAACAGCTAAAACCAAGAAAGGGGATTAGACTGCTTGGGAGAATCATGATTGAATGGTTCAGTCTCACCTGCAGAGAGGGAAAATTTAGAGTACGGATTTCGTAAGTAAAAATACAGGTGTCCAAGCTAAAGTGTAATTTCACTTAAACAGCAATTTAGTATGTCTCAAATACTGCATCAAACATGCTTATACTAAAAAATCTCCATTTTCCTCTGAAATTTAAATGTACTAATTAAGTTCACTAATTAAAATACAGGGTATGCTGTATTTTGTCTGGCAACACTAGTCAAATTACATGAGAACTGCAAAGATTCAATTTTCCCTGGCAAGAAAAGCCTTTGTTAGCCATGTTTATGCAATAATATTATTAGATTGTTTAAATCTAGTTGTCATGGGTTGATAAGTGGATGAGCAAGGGGTGAGTAATTGAATCTGAAATTTAAAATATTCATTTGAGATCTTTGCTATGATGGGAAGAGGGAAAGATAGGGGAATACCTACGGTGGGACCCAAGACCTCTCTAGGAAGTAAAAGAGGGAAAGGATAAAACCACTAGAATAAGAGAGGGTGGGACGCCGACTCAGGGACACAACTGCTCCATCTCTATTCACCCACCACCAAGTCCTTTGACAAGTCTCTGTGCTGTCTGTATGTCTTCTCAAGCTCGGGTTCCTCTGCTGTGTAATCCTTTCCCTTTGGCCCTGCCTGATGCACTGCAATTCATCCTTCCATACCTAAACCATTTGTAGGAAATGTGCCTGGCCATCCTCAACAGAGTTATTAACTACTCTTTCAATCCACACTCTAACAGCCTTTACATGATATTTTAAACTTTGTACTGTAATTATTTTAATATCCCTGACTCCTCATGGGACAGCTTAAGGACAGGATTCTGCTTTATGAAACTTCATAATCCCAAAGTTTAGCCCGGTTCTTGGACCAGTGTAGATGGTTAATAAATGACAGAAGAATAATACACACCCACCTGGGATTCCTTTATTCTATTTATATAGGCTATAACAACTGCAAATAGGGCAATTTCAAGAATCTCATGTTTATTGGACAAAATAAAATTTAAGATTTATTCAAACTCCAATTATGGATGCATTAAAGAGCTATAGAAGCATGAAGATATGCATTGCATCATACATCGTGTACAGTTTACACTGTTTAGTTTTTACTTTCATACATGATATAGAACAGTGCCTCAGTTATATTGCTGGAAAAATCCAGTCTCCTGTATTTCATTTTCTGTTGTTACTTAAGGGACAGATCTCCCTAAATACACCAAAGACAGTTTTTCAAGTTATCAGGAGGTGAGCATACTGGATGGAACAGATTGTTTAGAGGAAAATCTAAAGTATCAGAAGAGGACAAAGTAGCAAAAAATTAAGGTGGTAAATGTAGGAGAAAGTACAGATACACTGGAGCTTAAAGAGAGAGCCAGACCTCTCTGACTCAAAACGTTAAGACACAAAACAAAGAGGAAAGTTTTGAAAAATGCAAAACCTTGGAAGGACCTGAATTCTTTCTGCTGCAAAAATGATTACCAAGAGTACTGAAATAAAATGACCAAATTGAATCCAGGGTCCTATCCAAAACTTCACTGTGCATATTCCACCCTTGGTCACCTTGGCAAAACCTCCCAACGTTTGGGTAATCATATTGTCATGAAGAAACCCAGCTGCAAGTCTAACAAATAGCACTGAGAACTGGGCCAACCATATTCCATTATTAAGTCCGCCTTGGGAAAGGCGTGCAGAGGCATTTGGGTTGGCTTTGCTCCATAGAAAAAGAATAAGGCAGTGAAGGCAAACAAAAGGTTTTATGTGAAAAGGGTTAAAATCAGGCTGGGACTGCCCACCTGTATTCTTACCTTGGTGACTGTGGTCTAAACAGCCAAAATAAGAAATTATGTGATTTCCACATTGTCAGGCTATTCAACTCACCAGAGCTTAAAACCATGGAAAGGTAGGGTACTGGATGGGGAAAAGGCAGTGACTCAACTAATTTCAGAGGGATTTGGGCAGCAGGCTTCTGAGACCTTTTCTCAGCTGCAGGCTGGGCCAATCAGAGGGTAGGGTAGAGTCAGCAGATAACAGAGCACAGGGATGCTATAAAGATGTTCCAGTGGCTGTTGAGTTTCCTTTTATGTAGAAGGGAAAATGCTTGTCAATGATTTAGGCTTATTGGAAAAGTTCAGGTGATTCAAATGCAAAGGCTTAATAAAGAGACTATAGTGTATATATGTCCATGCCTCTCTCTCGCTTTGTCACAGCTCACCCTTCCCCCTCCCCATATCCTCAAGTCCGTTCTCTAGTAGGTCTGTGTCTTTATTCCTGTCTTACCCCTAGGTTCTTCATGACATTTTTTTTTCCTTAAATTCCATATATATGTGAAGGTAGATAGCTAGTGGGAAGCAGCCGCATAGCACAGGGAGATCAGCTCGATGCTTTGCGACCGCCTGGAGGGGTGGGATAAGCAGGGTGGGAGGGAGGGAGATGCAAGAGGAAAGAGATATGGGGACATAGGTATATGTATAACTGATTCACTTTGTTATAAAGAAGAAACTAACACACCATTGTAAAGCAATTATACCCCAATAAAGATGTTAATAAATAAATAAATAAATTCTGATTGACGTAAAAAAAAAAAGAGACTAGTGATGTGTGGGCCGGATTAAGTGACACACCTAGAAATCAGCAATAGAAGGACGTCATGAACACTGACCATCTGGAAGGAGCAAAGGCAGGAAAAGAGGATCTCATCCTGAGATCAAGAGCAGGAATAAAGAGTTTCTCCTTGACCAACTCTTAGTCAGGCTCCTCTGAACTCACTTCTCAACTCCGTCCTGACTTTGGGGCTTCCATGTAAGTCTCGCTATTGTCCAGTTTTAGCCAGAATCCTGCTAATAAGTCAGTTTAGCTAGAATCTCCCACCCTTGACATCTGACCACCCTCAATATCTGATCAGGTTCTTCACCTCCACTCTCCCCCAGGTGATGTCTGATCTCTCTGGCCTGTCTTCAACAAGAATCCTGTTAGGTCATATTAGCCAGAATGCCCCCCCTGACCGATGATATTTTCTTTCAGTAATTTTCCGCCCACTGACCCTCCAACCCTTCCCCTTGGCTATAAAGCCCCACTTTTCCTTGCTGTATTTAGAGTTGAGCTCAATCTCTGTCCACTATTACAAAATGCCATTGTAGTAGCTCTCCCCCTACATTCCTCATCAGCATCAAGTCCCAGAATGAACACTTTTTCCTTTAACAGTGAGAGTCATCGCAAAGGGACCCTGTGAAACAGCTGTACTCATGGAGGGTACAGCCCAGCCGGGAGTGAAAAGAAAAGCCCCAGCCTCACCTTCCTTCCACCCTCCTATCTATCTTCTCCTGCTCATGCCTCTCCTTGGGTAAATACACTAGAAGCCAACTGATGACAACAGTGCCTATTTGATGGAGAACCAAGGGGTCAGCCTCCTGCGACACATTTCACAGCAGAGATGGACAAACATTGGCTTTGGGGTGGGGTAAACAGAGAAGAAACTGATATTGTTCAGGATATTAGCCAGCTAGTTCTCAGAAGGGTACGGAATGCTTGAGCAATTCAAAAACAGTACAAAACTACTTTTGTTCTCTTGGGTGTTTTAAAGCATAAATAAATAAATGCTCTCCTTCTGCTACTTGTTTTGGGAAAGTGAATCATTGAAGCTGTCAGAGTGTATAAGCAATGTCTCTTTATTCATGGCCATGGAACAACTCTGTGTTAAAACAACTTTTTGCTTTAGGGCAAATTTTAGCTTTATAATAGCAAGGGGAAAAGGTTAGAAAGGCTTCCTTGTTTATTCTGGGAAATAATAAATGGATTTTTTTGGAAAGAATTCTTAGCAGTCTATCTTGCGTATTTTGAAGTTCTTTAGCAATGGAGAAAACATTTCTGGACGACGAGCATGATCTTCCTTCATGATTCCCCACAGATCTGAATACATCAGTGTGTTTTACTGAATGTACTAAGAAAATGCTCCTGGCTTACAGATTAACTGGTTTATGAAAGGAAGAGGCTCATGGGTAGTTTGTAGATTGCACTGAGATCCAAATTCAAATGCAAATCTCTGACCTAATGGATTTAGGGGGAAGAGAACTGAATTAAGAGTCAGGAAACTTGGGTTTGGGAAATGAGATTTGTGTCTAACACTAACTAGTAATATGATTTCAGATAAGAAGTGTACATTCTTTGTGACACAGTGTACTTTCTCTATAATAGTCTCGGTTAGTTTACTTCCAGTGTCCTTTTCAAAATAGCTTTAAAAAATCTAAATTCTAAAGCCATTCATTGAAACAACCAGATACCCATTTGTAGAATAAGCAACACAGAAAAAAAAAATTACCTTCTTTAGCAACATTTTTTTTTTCTGGCCATATTTTTAAATCTGACTTTGAGATTCGCAATTATATGACCATAAACATTTACTACAAAAGGCGCAAGGGGAGAGCATCAGCTAAAGAAAAGGGGATAAAGTTTTGGCCCTGTCTTTGCTTAGGACTTTGCCCTTAATAAAACTGTGTAGTGTGAATACTTATTTGAGGGAGGGAGGGGTCTTCCTTTTGTCCTCCTGTGGTGCATTTCTTTTCTTATTTTTTAAACATTCAAGTATAGTCTTTCTAACCTCTTTTTCTCAATCTAGCCTAGAACTCCAGCATTGTGTCTATTTCTTCAAGAACTTTTTTCCTTATAAAGATCCTCTCTGAGATAATACGGACATATCACAGCAGAGTTTAAAATATTACCTTCTGTAATATTTTACAGAATATATACTCTGTAAATATATGTAATATATATTACCTTCTGATAAACTGAATAATGGCCCTCTGCAAATATCTACTTCCTAATCTCTGCAGCCTGTGAATATGTTACCTTACATGGGAAAAGAAACTTGGTAGATGTGATTAAGTTAAGGATCTTGAGATGGGAGATTAGCCCAGGTTATCTGGATGGGCTAAATGAAATCACATGCAAGGATCCTTGTAAGAAGGAGGTAGGAGGATCAGGGCAAGAGAAAGAGAAGATGTAGGGATGGAAGCAGATGTCAGAGAGAAGAGAAGATGCTACACTGTTGGCTTTGAAGGTGAAGGAAGGGACCAGTAGCCAAGCAATGTAGGTGGCTTCTAGAAGCTGCAGCCCTGTGGACACCTTAATTTTAGCCCAGTGAAATGGATTTCTGACTTCTGGTCTCCAGAACTGTAAAATAATGTAATTATGTTGTTTTAAGCCAGTAAATTTCTGGTAATTCATTTATAGCAACAATAGGAAGCAAGTAGAAATTCTAAGAATATTTTAAATAGGGTCTTCTGGGGACTTTCCTGGTGGTGCAGTGGTTAAGAATCTGCCTCCCAACGCAGGGGACATGGGTTTGAGCCCTGGTCCGGGAAGATCCCACATGCGGCGGAGCAACAAAGCCCGTGTGCCACAACTACTAAGCCTGCGCTTTAGAGCCCGCGAGCCACAACTACTGATCCTGTGTGACACAACTACTGAAGCCTATGCACCTAGAGCCCATGCTCTGCAATAAGAGAAGCCACTGCAATGAGAAGCCCATGAACTGCAACGAAGAGTAGCCCCCGCTTGCTGCAACCAGAGAAAGCCCACTCACAGCAATGAAGACCCAACACAGCCAAAAATAAATAAATAAAGTTTTTTAAAAATTAAAAAATATATAGGGCCTTCTGGTAAGACCTAACAACACCATTAACCAGAGAAACAAATAATTATTTAATAAATCTCTGATGATTTCATATTCTATAATAGGAAGTTGTGGAGAAGTGTTGGTACCCACAGTCTCCCAAATGCCACTAATTCAGCTATGAGTTCTACTGACTTGTGAGGCAATAAGTCCCATGAGATAGTCCTAAACTATGATACTGAGAAAAAAACAACAACTGAGATTAAATATATATATATATATTACAGAGCCGCACAGATAGGCAAAAGGATACAAAGGGTTTTTTCTATCACCATTTCCCGGTACCCTCATGAATTCATAAGAATGCCTTACCTTTTCTGTTAGATTTTATATCATTCCATTTTTTCCATTAATAAACATCAGTGGGCAAGGCAGAAGTTAATTTTTAGATTCAATATCATTAAATGTTTTTTTGGCTAACTAGGATATTTTAAACCGTTTCTGAATTTCTCTTTCCTTGGGGCATCCTTCCTGAATCAAAGTACATTCAGGATGGATAAGAAGGTAATCTTGGGCCTCTTTCCTAGTCCTCTTAAGTGGGGCTTCTAAAAAGGGTAACATGGAATTTACTATTGATGAAAATGGCTCTTTATTCCCTCTATGTTCTTTACCTCTAAATATACCTCTCTCTCTAATTCCACTTATCATACCGTATTATAATTACTTATTTACAAGACTATCTCTGTCTAGTAGAGTCTAATGATGAAACTATGAGTTTTTAAGGTTAGGGATCATTTTTATGCACCTTTGTATCTCCCAAGCCTTGTGCCAGATAAGTAAATACATGTTTTGGGAATTAATTAATCTTTGCATAGACTAAGATTATAACATACTGGATAGTGCTCAGGGAATCTGGGAAAAAACATTAAAGATATTCATAAATATCTGTCAATATTGAACAACATACACTAGATAACGGAAGCAATGGCTCCAAAGCAAATATATCACGGTTTAAAATAGAAGCGCTGACATTACGCTAAAGGGTTAAGAGCTGAGTATCCCTTTCCCTTTGCATTTCCACACTTCCCTGTCAACCTGGCTTTCACAACATCCTCCTGCTGAAGAGATGCCCTATTGACTTCATCCTGTTCCATTATTTCCCGGGATACATTCCCGGTATAGCCTGGGTCTGTCTTCAGACTGCTGTGTGTTTTACCCCTCTCTTGTTCATCAAATTGTACTTGATATGCAAAGATTTGCTCTACAGTCCTGCTTTCCACTTTCATCACTAAAGAAACCTGTTATCACTTGCTAAGATATGTGTCAATTTAATGTCATTCTCCTAGGAAACATCTTTGACACTGGAGCTTTCTTAAAAAAATAACTTCTTAGCGCACAGCATAACAAAACTTCAGACTGGTGGTGCTGTAATGTAGATTTCATTTTAGCAGATTGCTAATGTGCCCTCAGTTAACATAAGCATGTATTTAGGGGTAGCATTGGTCCTGATTGCAAGAATCTATGAAATTTTACTGACCTCTCTGTACAGCCATCAAGATTCAAATTTTGACCCACTTCAGCCTTTCCACAAAAATATTATTATAATATTACTCTATGACAAAAATACTTTTAAGCCTATCATTCACTTACTTCCAACAACAATCAATAAATTCTTGATTTTGAACAATCCCTTAGAGTTCACAGAAATTGCATTTGACTTGTCTTGTGAGAGTGACTGCGTTAAAAGGATAAACGGGGGAAGGTAAAGAAAGCCGAATTACAAATTTCAGTTTGTCAATAAAGTCAGTTGAGAGTATAAGATAATATTATAAAGCTGAGTCCACTGTGATCCTCTACGATGGTTTCCAAAGGTGGCTGAAACATGATAACATTTAAACTGAATATGTCATTTTGATTTTGGAGTCACTGGATAATGAACTGTGGTGAACCATGGTGAGTGATTTTTTTTATTTTATTTTATTTATTTATTATTATTATTTTTTTTGTGGTACGCGGGCCTCTCTCTGTTGTGGCCTCTCCCGCTGCGGAGCACAGGCTCCGGACGCGCAAGCTCAGCGGCCATGGCTCACGGGCCCAGCCACTCCGCGGCACATGGGATCCTCCCGGACCGGGGCACGAACCCGTGTCCCCCGCATCGGCAGGCGGACTCCCAACCACTGCGCCACCAGGGAAGCCCCATGGTGAGTGATTTTTAAAGATGATTGAAGAAAAACAGATGAGCTTCTTAAATGGGTAAAATACAAAGAATAAAGAAAGTATGCCAATTAGTAAAGAAGAGACAGAAGGTCTAAAGCAACATAAAAATGTAGAACTTAGGGCTTCCCTGGTGGCGCAGTGGTTGAGAGTCCGCCTGCCGATGCAGGGGACGTGGGTTCGTGCCCCGGTCCGGGAAGATCCCACATGCCGCGGAGCGGCTGGGCCCGTGAGCCATGGCCGCTGAGCCTGCGCGTCCAGAGCCTGTGCTCCGCAACGGGAGAGGCCACAACAGAGAGAGGCCCGCGTACCGGAAAAAAAAAAAAAAAAAAAAAAAAAAAAGTACAATTTAAAAGAAATCAGGGAGAGACCTAGAAGTTGGAAGCTGTAGGACTCTAAACCTATTTCTGCTGGCAATAGAAAGTATGATGATTTATGTAATTTCTTACAAATGGTAAATTTTTTTTTAATTACAGAAAAAGGCTTCAGGGATATTCATTTGATAAAAGTTTTCCCTCCTTAATCTGTCATTCTGTAACACTGAGGGACGTGTCATACGCAAAAACCAGAAACATTCAGAAGTCTGTGAGTGTGCAGCCCAGGGAAATTTTAAGCACCTATATTATTTACAAAGACATGGATATTGAGATTGAATTGAGAGTGCAGATAGGGAAGAAAGAGGTGGAAGAGGGTTGGACAAACACAGCTAGTCTCCAAGAGTATGCATTATTTGAACATCATCAAATTCCCTCAGGAGTACTCCCTTGAACAACTGATGTCCTCTCACTAATATTAAACTTTACATGCATATCCTATTCCTGATTAAAGTCCCTGATAGCAGGAATGATGCCTTTTCATTGTGCTGTTATTGCGTTTTGGAAATTTCTTTGCTGTCCAGCATAAAGTCAGTAGAGACTGGGTAGGGCTCAAGAGTCTGTACACATAAAACTCAAGTTTCAGAGAAGGTGTATAGCTGCAGGCAGGATGGGAGATCACTGCCAGAAGTATCCCAGCTAAGCCTTTTTTGTCACTCAGCAATTACCAACAGCCTTCTGAAAGGGCACGGCGGGGAGGCCCATGTAAATCTTCTCAAAGTATATTGATTTACTTTGTAAACCGGCTGCACAGGGAAGCCAACAAATGTATCTTGTTCTGCTTGGCACTCATTTTATCATGAGTACTATTATTAATAAATAGTATTTATTGTGTACCTCTCTCATATGCCAGGCAGTGTGATTTTTCTTTAATTATATACCAAATACTTGCAAAAAAATTACAAACAGAATTTTATTTTCCACATTTAAAAGTTAAACACAATTAAGCTTAGAGGGCTCAATAACATGTCCAAGAGCACATGGCAAGTGAATTCATTGGTTTAAGTGACTTTCCATTTCCTATGAAATTGGTTTAACATGAGGCATTTTTGTGGCTATGGCTTAACCATGGAGGCTCAGAAGAGCAAACCATTTTCTACCTGCTTACTTCCCTACCATTTATCAGATCTAATTCAGCCAACCAAACACCAAAGGCACAGTCCACAAAAGAAAGAAAGAATTGATAATCTGGACTTTAAAAAACTTCTGCTCCTTGAAAGACAGTATCAAGAGAATGAAAAGACAGTTCACAGATTGAGAGAAAATATAGCAAAGGACCCATGTGATAAAAGATTGCTATCCAAAATACACAAAGAGCTCTAGAAACTCAACAATAAGAAAATGAACAATTCAACTCAAAAATGGGAAAAAGACTTAGACACCTCACCAAAGAAGATATACAAACGGCAAGTAAGCACATGAAAAGCCATTTGACATCATATGTCATTAGGGAATTACAAATTAAAATAATGAGATACTACCACATACCTATTTGAATGATCAAAATCCAAAACACTAACAACATCAAACACTCATGAGGATGTAGAACAACAGGAACTCTCATTCATTGCTGGTGGGAATGAAAAATGGTACAGCCACTTTGGAAGGCAATTTGACAGCTTCTTACAAAACTAAACATACCATTACCACATGATCCAGCAATTGTGTTTCTTGGTATTTATCCAAGTGTACTAAAAACATGTCTACACAAAAACCTGTACAAGGATGTTTAGAGTAGCTCTATTCATAACTTCCAAAGCTTAGAAGCAAGTTATTTATCCATTCAACCTACTGTCCTTCAGTAGGTTGAATGGATAAATAAACTGTGGTACATTCAGATAATAGAATATTATTAAACATTTAGAAGAAATAAGCTATCAAATCAAGAAAAGACATGGAAGAAATTTAAATACACATTACTAGTGAAAGAAGCCAGTATGAAAAGATTATATACTTTATGATTCCAACCATATGACATTCTGGAAAAGGGAAAACTATAGAGACAGTAAAAAGATAAGTGGTTACCAGGTGTTAGAGAGGAGGGAATGATGAATATGCAGAACACAGAAGAATTATAGGACAACGAAAAATATTCTGTATGATACAACAGTGGTGGATACAAGTCATTATACATTTGTCAAAATTCATAGAAGTACAACACTAAGAATGAACCTGAATATACACTACGGGCCAAGGGTGATAATGATGTGTCAATGTAGGTTCCTCAGTTATAACAAATGTACCACTCTGGTGAGTGATGCCCCTAGTGGGGGGGTTTCTACAGTTGCGGGGACAGGAAGTATATGGGAACCCTCTGTACTTTCTGCTCAACTTTCCTGGGAACCTAAAACTGCTTTAAAACATAAAGTCTATTAATTTAAAAAGAAGCAATTAAAACATACTGGCTTAATTTAAGATGTTCTTTGGTTATGGCTTAATTAAATCAATTCAAATTAAAATATTTATACCGCTCTTCTCTGTATATAATGAATAGACTACAATAGATGTAGAGGACACAGAAAAGAAGAACAACATCCATTTGCTCCATTTATATTGTTATTAAATTAATTTCAATAATGTGGCTTTAAAAATTGCCTCTTGAGCGATCAGATGTATAACATTTGCCAATAGTCCCTTGGAAAGAATTGGGGTACTAATCTGCCTTGTAGATTGCAAAATCCATGGGAAACATCAGACTGCCCTCAAATACATCCCTACCCTTCTTTGTGAGTGTTTCCCAGACCCATCTGCCAAATAAATGTTGCTTATTGCCTGAATGCTGTTTTAAATGTTTGAAAATTCTGTTTTACTTATTTAATTTTCCCCCAAAAGAAAAATGAAAGTGTAAATCACGCTAAATTAAATTACACGTGTAGGAAATGATGAAAATGCAAATTATATAAACCTAGTAACAGTTATGACAGTTACACCCAGTTTGATTATCTTATCTTCAGAAGATACTGAAAAGGATAACTAGTGATACACTGTTCCAGCATATCAACAATTGTTATATCTTCTTGAACGATTAGTCTTTGCTACATTTTCCAGGTTTACACTATAAGGTATAGGAGGTTCCCATGGCATTTGAGTCGTGAAGATTTTTCTTGCAAGTCTAATGTTAAATTATGAAGACAGTGTGACAGTAATATGATGAAAATAATTCCCATTTTACAGAAAGAGAAGTTAAGCACAAACACATACAGGATAGAGGTGATGTTAAAGCTGCAATAAGAATTCAAGGATCACTGTATCTTGTAATTTTGCTCAGAGTTTACAATAACATTTTTAAGGTGTAATTTGAACCAACTGAGGCATCTCAAGATTGCTGCTAACACCACCATTGTATTTTAGCCGAAACCTACCTACACTCATGAAAGCTCCTGATGGCTTTTGTAAACCCAGTATGGGGGGAGGGTGGGGGAAGCTGGGAGGCAACAGCATAGCTCCTCTGAAAAACAACATTTATTGAGTGATCGTTTTGGAGTCCTGCAGACGCTGTTACGTAGTCTGATGCACCTTCGTTGCTTTCATAGTATTTGAGCCCTTTAGATCAATCAGCTCAAATTTCTGCTGAAATGTTTAGTTAAGGTGACAAATTTGTGTGGTAAATATAACCGCCTGGCAGGAAACTTTCTGTCTGCTTTAGTCAACGCTTTGAAATAAATCCAGCCAGAACCATTTGTTCAGGCAGCTTTGAAAGTCAGTGATACAAAGGAATAAGCTATAGGTTCTGTCTTCAGTGCTGTGTTTGAATGGCTCAGTGGGTAAAGACCGGTGCTCTGGAAGGTCCAAAGGACTCCACGGGCAAATGCAACTGGCAGATACAGGTTGGACGCAGCAGGAAGCACTTTACGTATTACGTGTGAGAATTTGGGCCAGGTCAAAGAGGCAGCCAGCCCAGAGGAAGCAGTCAGGTGAGGCTGTGAACCGATGAACCACTCCAGGCACTGCTCTAAGAGCAGCAAATGATGCGGAGGGATGAGGGGATGCACGGATACTTCAGCTCCTGTCTTTAAGGCTTGTTATCTAAGTGCTGAAAATGAATATCCATAAGGACTTTGAAATACTTCCATAACTCATCCATGTGTCTAGTTCTTAATTCATTTAAAACTTAACAAATATTTGATAAGCATGCCTTCTTTGAAAAACAACATTGGATGCTACTGGGAGGGGAGGTCGAGTTAGAGATCTGTTTGGGACCCCTATACATATAAAAAGAGCAGAGAGGAAAATGGTGTAAGAAACCCCAGAGAGGTATAGTACAATACTGTGGGATTTTAAATAAGTGAGAAATTACTTCCGGTTGATTCAAAGTGATGGTGAATATATAAATGAGTAAACTGGTTCAGTTTATGAGAATGAAAGTAAGCTCAACAAAGGCTAAAGCTACACAGAATAAAAAGGATATTTAAGCTGAGCAGGATTTTTGGTTTTCACACAATCTATGCAGTAACTTAAATTTGTATGGCCTTTTAACTTCCCCATCAACTTTTATATACCCTATTTTATATGGTCATTACAACAGTCTTAGGGTATAAGTAAGAGAAAAATTGTTCACCAATTTTACAATTGAAAAATGAATTTCCCGAGATACTGAATGACTGTCATGGTAGGAAAATCGTATCTTGAACTTGGGTCTTCTCCCTCTAGGTACAACATGGGATTTGTCCTCATCATGTAGTTTGTGGTGAAGATTGTTAAAGACGTGGGAAACACTTAAGCATGTCTGTCCCTAACAAATGGGAATAGGACTTAATTAGTGGGAATAAATTTACAGTTCATTTTAGATATTGCTCAACTGTTTGAAGTGTTTTTGGTGATTATATACTCCTTTTCTAATTAAAACTAATTAAGAGAAAATATCCAGAAAAAGAAAACATAAAATAAGGAAATTAAGGACATAGACAATTTAAGGTATAGAGAAAGGGAAAGGGTATAGCCCACCCAGAATATAAAAGACTATATTATATGAACAGGTATCTCAAGTTCAGGGATACATGGGAAAATAGCTTGATCATAATATATAGATTTGATCTACTGCAAGGGTGGATCACCTTCGATGCAGGATCAAATAAACTTCCCCCGAATAATATTCATCTATAACTACAGTCCAGGCAAATATGCATATCCTCACGGAAAATTCTACCCCATATCATGTGAACTAGTTGAGCATACTTGAACAATTCAGTGAAAATTTCTACACTTGAGTATCTTCCCTTTCTCATGGGAACGAGCATATGTGCCTATCTGCCTCATTATTAGTAATAATAACACAAATGTAATGGCATTTTACAATTTAAGCAACAGTGATATAACACTGAACATAATACTACTGAAGATGTAGCTACGTATTTGGAGGATAACAAAACATTTCAATTAATATGTTCAGAATTCTTAGTTACCGTCAAATGAGATGATACTTTTCCCTTAGGAGGCTACATACTGCTTTGAAACTATTGATTTATTTTCATAAATAAATATGCCCTGTGGAGGCAGCTTAGTATGATAGAACATCCTAGGCCAGAACTCTGAAAATAGAGGCCCGCATCTTAGGGTGACAGCTGCCCACTGTGATTGAAGACCAACTATCCACCCCCTCCAAGCCCATGCACACTCAGCTGCAGCAATACTGTACAGAGTCTTCTAGCTCATTGGCAATGCAGGCAGAAGCAACAAGCTAAGGTAATACTTTGCAATAAAAATCTAGAGATTTAGAGGAAAAAAACTGGTTATTCAATTCGAGGTAGCCATAGCTGGGGAGGTGGATTCGAGGTCTTGCTATGCCAACATCCATAAGGTGAAACAGAGCAAGGTGTTTAAGTAACTGATTGTAAACTTTCAAATCTTTGTGCATTAAGTGACATGGCCACATGATTTGCCTTACACATCTTTGGGTGTGACTTATATAAGCTGTATATCTCTTATCTGAAAGGTGCTTGTTTAGACCCTTCTGAACCAAACTGTATTTGGGTGTCAGAAAGCTGATAGGCAGGGTTATGATACAGCAATGGTTTTCAAAGTGTTGATTTATTAGAAGGAACGATCAGTCAGCTGAGGTATATGACACAGGTGAGAACAGCAAACACACCATCTGCAAGCTTATGCAGACACAGCCAGATAGAGTAATTCCAAAAATGAGAGAATTTGTTTTCAATTGAAAGAGAGTATGGGATGACATGAACGAAATTTGAGGACATGATGCTAAGAGAGATAAGCCTGTCACAGAAAGACAAATACTGCATGGTCCCACTTATTTGAGGTATCTAAAATAGTGAACTTCATAGAATGAGAGAGTGGAAAGGTGTTGGCAGGGGCTGGGGTGAGGTGGAAATGGGGAGTTAATAATCAATGGGTATAAATTTCAGTTAAGCAAGATGCATAAGCTCTAGAGATCTGGTATATAACATGGTACCTAAAGTCAACAGTAACATATTGCACTTAAAAATTTGTTAAGGAGGTACTCATGCTAAGTATTCTGACAACAATAAAATTCAAAAAATAATAAAAAGAGTAGGAAATTCAAATTCTTGTGAAATTTCCCTTAAAGCTTATATTCAGGGGATAACTTGATGGGATAGGATGGATGAGGTGAGAAATACAAAAATACTAATGGAGAGAAATAGAAAAATATCATGTGGATTAATGTGAAGATAACAGTATTAGCCTCCAAAAATATAGAGTGAGATGGAAAATGTAAGCTTTTCAAGGACAGAAGCCAGCAAATGGTGCCCCAGTATCTAGCAGAGTGTCTGTGTAAGTAGGTCCTTAAGAAATATTTGTCAAATTGAGGAAATGTCCCTGACAATCAGTGATGAGGATTTGGCCATCTAGTTCTCATTTCTACAATGAAAATAAACCCAGATTGAGACTTAAGGAGACAGGAGAAAGAGTCTGAAAAAGGAAAGTCAGAAATGCCTGTTGTTTTTTTTTTTTTCTCCAACTTCCCAGATCATTAAATGAAATATTTTGGAATAATGAAGACAGAATCTATTACTATCAAGGCCTTAGACTCTTAGACTCCTGCCGACCAGGACTTCACTGAAATCCACTCTGAAGGCAAGAGAAAGTAGCCAACTCATTACCACATGTAGTCAGGTCATGTCAATTTCAGAGGCGAGTCTCAGGATTATTTCCAGAAACTATCAGCAGTTGGTATCCCTTACTTCCTATTCACTCTAAGAAGCAATGAATTCGGGGGAGGGAAATGTTAAAACAGAATTGAAACACATAATAGGAAACCTATTAATGAGGAATGATTTCCTGACTATTCTACCTGTCCTTCATCAGAAAGCCTCTTAATTATACTTTGGGCTGGTTCTGGCCATGAGGAAAGAGAGAAAGAGGAGCCTTTTCCCACTTTCAAGATATGCCCTTGAAATCTCTCTTACCGAGACAGCTTCTGTTTGCTTTTTGTCTGAGTCCCGAAAAGCTTCAGAGTCAAGAACTCTTCTAGCGCGTGTGAGATACAGCACAGATCATTACAGCAGCCGCAGCCTCTCCAGCTGCTCCCAGTATTTCTGCAGTAACTTGCAGTGAGAGCTGTCTCTTCCCGGCTTCTGGTTGAAGTCTAACAACCAAGATATGACTTACCCAGGGCAGGACTGATTAATCATCGCTTTACAGATGAAGAGACAGGACTTGGCAAGAGCCACGTCTGGAATAAAACGCTGATGTCTGTGACTCTTAATCCAGTGGTTTCCCCACTGTATCACAGTGGAAGCATGGCATGGCTTGAGACTGTTCTGTATAATGGCTAAAAGCATGGCATCTGGAGGTGGATCTTGATTCAACTATTCCCTAGCTGTGTGACCAAGGCAATTTACTTATGCTCTCAGAGTCTTAGTTTCCATACCTGAAACAGGGGTACAATGATAATACATTACACCATGTGAAGATCAAAGGAGATCAGCTATGTTACTGTTAAGCCTAAAATCTCGTCTATCTCAGCCCTCAACAATGTAGCCTTTGTGAGTGTGCTAACAAGAGGGGAAGCTGCTCAGGAGCTGGAACGAGGCTGAAAGCAGTAGGAGGTAGGGCTGCCCCAAGGGGTCCATGTGGGGAGTGAGGAAAGAACATGAATTTGAATCCAGACTTGGATGGCTATTAGCTATGTAGGCAAGCCATGTAATCTTTTCTCAATCTGTTTTCTAATTTGTAAAATAGGTATAGGATGGATACTTCACTGAGGTGTAGTAAAGAGAAGCATAAATTGCTATGTGGAATACATAGTATGATGTCTGTTACACAGAAGGCACTCGACAAATGACAGCTGTTACTATTCAATATCATTCATAATCCAAGTTCCTCTCCCAATCCATTCCATGTCCCAATTGTTCAGAATAAGTTACACAGATACACACACACACACACTCAAACACACACACTATGATAGAAGAATTAGTGGGTAAGAGGACAGGAATAAAGATGCAGACATAGAGAATGGACTTGAGGACATAGGGAGGGGGAAGGGTAAGCTGGGACGAAGTGAGAGAGTGGCATGGACATATATACACTACCAAACGTAAAACAGATAGCTAGTGGGAAGCAGCCACATAGCACAGGGAGATCAGCTCCGTGATCAGCTAGAAGGGTGGGATGGGAGGGTGGGAGGGAGGGAGATGCAAGAGGGAAGAGATATGGGGATATATGTATATGTACAGCTGATTCACTTTGTTATACAGCAGAAACTAACACACCATTGTAAAGTAATTATACTCCAATAAAGATGTTAAAAAATCATAATAACAAAGAACAAAACACAGTCACACACAAAAGAATCAGTGGGTAAGAAACTAACCTAAGACTTCATTAAATATAATGGTTTTGGTGAAAGAGAAGGACCAGGAGTGATTTCTAGGGAGTCATAAAGTTAGTGTGCACTACAATAAAAGTCATGATAGCACACAAAATAACAGCACACCAAAAGTATTTTATATAGCCTGAATCAATAATAATCATATTAATCATAGTAAGATTCTTTTAGAACTTTATTCTCCCTCTTTTAAAGACTGTCATGGGGCTTCCCTGGTGGCGCAGTGGTTGAGAGTCCGCCTGCCGAGGCAGGGGACACGGGTTCATGCCCCGGTCCAGGAAGATCCCACATGCTGCGGAGCGGCTGGGCCCATGAGCCATGGCCGCTGAGCCTGCGCGTCCGGAGCCTGTGCTCCGCGACGGGAGAGGCCACAACAGTGAGAGGCTCCCATACCGGGAAAAAAAATAAATAAATAAATAAAGACTGTCATGCTGCTAATATTATTTTACTTTATTTAGCTAGAATACCTACAGAGATATACTTTTTTGCTTGCTCCTTAATAGTAATTAAAATAAAACAGTCAGAGGTCTTTCTACCTGTAAGAGATTGGAGTTGTTCACTCATGTTACAGGTCTTACCTTCATCAGCCCCTCCTAAATATGTCCCAGCTACCTCCTTACAAATATCACCACAGCAGGTTCTATGTTTGAAATTCAGTAGGAATCCTTTATGGATTCTTGAACATGCAACTTCAGCCAGAAAGTTGTTCCAAACCGGCCAGGGGCTTCATGGGACCCTGGCAGTCAAATGTAGCATGACTCTCATCTCTGGCAACATGCATAGGATGGCCCCTTCCATCAGATATATTCCACACTATCCTTATAAGCAGGCCTGAGCCCAGTTTCCAACTTCCAGGTTGAAAAGTAATAAAGCATTTGAAGACTGATATAATAAGATGATTGTTTTTCATTTGCCTCTCTCACATGAGTCAGACAGATCAGTTACACTCTGATAACTCCCCAGAGAAATCCCTCACTGGACCAGAAAATATTGCTCTACTAGGTCTTCTACTACCCTCCTTACCTCCAACTATAAGGAATGTTCTGTTACTTATATCACTGCAGTCTGATGCCAAGTTGCTCTTGCTTAGACAACCAGATTCAGGATTTGCACAGCATACAGTATACGGAGTTGACTAATACAGTCATCCCTCAGTATTCAAGGGGGATTCATTCCAGGACACACTCCTCACTGCCCACATCCTCAACCTTTGTGGATATGAAAATCCAGGGATGCTCATGTATCTTATATAAAATGGTGAAGTATCTGCATACAACCTACACATCCTCCTATATACTTTAGATAACCTCTAGATTACTTATAATACTTAATACAATATAAATATGTAAATAGTTGTAAATACAATGTAAATGCCATGCAAAGAGTTGCCTTGCAATATTCAAGTTTTGCTTTTTGTAACTTTCTGAATTTTAAAGAATGTTTTCGATCAGTGGTTGGTTGAATTTGCAGACGCAGAACTCACGGATATGGCACCCACAGATGTAGAGAGCCAACTGTAAAAACACAGAGACGTTTTGCATTATTTAAGAGCAAAACACGCCTTTCTACTTAACTGACATAAAAAGGTTTCTGTGGAATACGTTATTTTACATAATTTTGTTTTTACAAATTACAGATGCTTCATGTTAAAAGCTACTTGCCCTAAATCCTCTTTTTCGGGGGATATCTTAAATTATATAGAAGTAAAACTCCTGGAGATTTGAATTCAAATTTGTTTCAATACAAATGTTCAGGCTGATGCAGAGTCAAGATACAAGCAAAACGAGTCAGGTAACTGCTTCTCAGCAGACTGTTTTTGAGGGGTCCAATGGTGGGAACCAGATCCAGCAGGGCCAGGACTCAGGTGAGGCAAATGGGATGGGTCTGGCGAAAGCATGGTCAGACTATCTTTATCGAATATATTTCTATTTTGTTCATCAAGAATTTTTACATTAATTTTGATTTCTTAAAATATAGTATTAAAATATTATTTATCTGAATTACTGAGTTTTAGGGCATTCCCTTAAATTTCACACCCGGGGCAAGGGCCACGTTTTGGTCCTGGATTGGATTTTACTGGTTCCAGTTTTTCACATACCTGTATCGATGTTCCTGGTACGTTTTCAAGGTGAGTGGGAAGTAAAGGAAAATGAATTTTCAAAAATATCACAAATTTACCTTCGTATAAAAATAATCTATCGTAGGCATTACTCACATAAATCTTCGAAAGGTATTTTTTTGTCAAAACCTAAGTTCATGTTTTCAAAGAAAACAGTTACACCAACAATGGGAGGTTTTAGGGAGACTAGGAGTGTAAATGTCAAATTTAGCAGGACTGTGTGAGAGATGTCCATTTATAAATAATGCATTACAACACAGTAACATGATATTTATTGTGTAGACATTTGGTATTCTAGGAACACACATATTTTTGATAGCTTAATGGTTATCAATTCATATGCCCCCAAGAAAGTTGATGAGAAGCTATCTATCACATCGTTTACCTGCTTTCTTAAACAGGCTAGATGAAAATAAACAGACAACTAAATTAAATCCCTGGATTCTTTAAGTTTATCATCATGAACATCACATTAAGCTGTAATATAATGATGCCATCTGTGGCTACGGTAGGAGATGGAGTTGTTGATCCGTGTATGAAATGGCCCTTGATCTAGTCTACAGTCCAGTGGTTCTCCTGCATCACAATCACCCAAGGGAACAGAGACTGTTGGTTCCCTTCCTCTAGTGTTTCTTTTTCTGTAGGTTTGGGGTGGAGAACAATTTTGCATTACTAACATATTCCTAGGTGATGCTGCTGGCCTGGTCCAGAAACCACATTTTAAGCAGAATAGATTTTTCTTTTATCTTTTTCTTTATCTTCTCCTTCTTCTTCTTCTTTCAGCGATTTCCTACCTATCTCTCCTTCACCTATCACTTATCAATGTTTTCCATGTGCTCTTGCTTGTTAAGCTCTTGCAGAAAAAACTGGGTCTTCTCCTCTCGCTTCTTCAGACGAAGATTGTGCCTCTAGGCTTCAGATTTTATTTTCAGCAATCACACAGCCAGTTTTTATGCAGAACCAGGGCTGGAGTTCCTGGTCCTTAGTGATTCTGCCTTTAAATTTTGGACTTAAGAAACTGGGGACATTGAGGTGTCATTTCCTATGAAGGATGGATAATTCCACAGACCTTCCTAACGCCCTTAATTCCCTTCCCAGGCTTCCAAAATATCACTCTCAACTTGAGGAGGCAAATCTGGTTCTTCAATCATCTACATTACCATGGAAGCATCTCTGCTTCTACCAATTTTCTCACTCCTTGTATAAAGTGAGATACAGAAATGTTATTCACCAGAATGATGTTTTTCTTACTATTTAAAACCCAGGTTTGTTGTCAAACTTTAATATTCTCATTGCCCATCACTTCCAAGTCCTTTAAAAAACTACAGTAACAACACAGAGAAAATCTCCCTCAGTTTTTCTGAATGTTAAAAAATAAAAATAAGAGAAACACACGTTCTTTTCTCAGAGAATTTAAATTTTAACTGTAACTATATATATGAACCCTGTGTAAGTGATACAAAAGATGCTTTTGCACATCAATTAAGAGAGCATAGAAGATGTGGTGTGTATATATAATACACACACACACACACAATGGAATATTACTCAGCCATAAAAAGAATGAACTAATGCCATTTACAGCAACACAGATGGCCCTAGAGGTTATCATACTAAGTAAAGCATGTCAGATAGAGAAAAACAAATATCATATGATATCACTTATATGTGGAATCTAATAAAATGATACAAATAAACTTATATGCAAAATAGAAATAGACTCAGAGACACAGAAAACAAACTTATGGCTAACAGAGTGGAAAGGGGGGAAGGGATAAGTTAGGAATTTGGGATTAATAGATACACACTACTATATATAAAATAAACAACGAGGACCTACTGTATAGCATGGGGAACTACATTCAACATCTTGTAATAACCTACAATGGAAAAGAATCTGAACAATTATGTATACATATGTGCATATATATATAACTCAATCACTCTGCTGTATACCTGAAACATTGTAAATCAACTATACTTCAATTAAAAAAAATAAATTTCTAAAAAGTATAATGATATAAACATAGATTACAAAAATGTTTTTATCATTTGTGTTCATGAATTTTCAGTCATACTTTCCATATCAATCATTGTCTTTACATGTCACCTTCTACTTCTGTCAGTGAACAATTAAAATGTTATTAGGACATAATTATAAGTGTGACAATTATTATAGCAGATAGGATGAAAAATCAAAGACAAATACCCCCAAAACTGTAGACAAATAATTAATATGACACCAAAATACTAATATCAATGAGATTTAAGAAGGAAGAGGCAGTAAAAACAATGACATTCTAAATTCCCCATCAAGTTATCATATTTTAGATTTATGTAACTATTTTAACCAATTTAGTTAACTGTCTATAAAATCTGTAAGAGTGTTTCTACCTTCCTAGTTACTCTAAAAATTAAAACTAAAAAAAAAAAAACCTATACAGTAGAAGATATAAACAAAGAAAACACCAAAATGGTATTAAAATAAAAGCCAGAGGTATAAAATAAGGCAGAGGAAATAATCACAACAAAAATAATAATCTGAATGCTTACTCTGTGCCAGACAATATACTAAGTGTTTTAAATCCACTATCTAATTTAAATCTTCATACAACTTCATAATATAGCTAGTAAACAGCACCAATATTTAAACTCAGACTCTGTTTTTTCAAATATCTCATGATAATAATTTAAATAGTATGTGACAATAAATATGAACAAGTGAAACCCTCCTTGGAAAAGGCAAAGGATTTCAAGTTGGGTAGATATGAACAAAAAAAGGAGACACCTATGTGCTATTAAGACATACTTAAGACAGCCTTTACAAACTAAACAAAATAGTATTAAAACATAAAACAAAAGACGTTAGAAATAAAATGTATTTACAGAAATAATGTAAATTATAAAACTACTTAACTTCATGAGTGTAATAAACTTGAATACTAAAACCAAAGTCTACCTCATTTTGAAATATACAGCAAATATCCTGTATTCTTGTAAACTGAATTTCACAGAATATTAGTATTTTCATGATATTATGTTTAAAACTGCCTATCTTAAATCAACAATCTACATAGTGACAAAATTTTAGAGGCAGTAAATACTTTTCAAACTCAGAAGAAAGTACAAATTGTAACCATATAGAGAAAATCGTATAGTAAAATGTTAATAGTACACTAGTATGCTATTTGTATAGTATTTGTACTATTTGTATAGTATTTGTACTACTGTGTACTATTTGCATACTAGTCTGTATTTTTAAATGTACTTATAGTTAATGAACATGTTTCTTTCATAAAATTTTATTTTAAAGGAGAGCAAATATAAACTTATATATGTATATGCATACTTGTGTGAATAGGAGTGTGTACTTGTGCACGTATACATACATATATATTAAAGGATATTTAAAAACCATTACACTGCATCAGTCATCAATTCCTGGACTCTGTTTTTCATGAGAATGCATGAATTTGAATATATCTCCAAATGTCGTCTTTTTTAAATGTTAAGGAAATATCCAGAATGATCTAGAGTGTTCCTTTTATAAACCATTTTAAATCTTATCTTCCAATTATTTATATTCCTTATTATCTTTTTAATTTATGAACTCACTTGTGGGGAAGGACATCAATAAATTTACCACCAGGTATGAAAAGAAGTCTCATACTTTTTTTTTCTTTTTTTTGTCCTAAAATTACCTTCAAGCTTCAAGAGCATTCTCCTACGTATAGTATTGTTGAATTTGTTGAACATGACCATGCTCCACTTTCTAATATCCTTCATTGACATGAATTTGATTGTGTCCCTTCTCACCCATCATTTTTCTGAACTGAAAATTTCTCATCTGGTCTTACTGTTTCTTTCCTTTGATCATTTCTGTTAACCTTTCAGGCTTTTCTGTTTTATGGCTTTAATGGAATGTACTGAATAAAACCATGGACTCTACACCACGTACAGAAACATTATTAGCTCTGTTCAAAGATTTAACAAAATTATATAATCCTGTTTTCTTCAATTTTATCACGGTTATCTTTGGCATTTGGTTGACCTTTTGAACTGCCGCTCTACACTGGACTATCTTCAAGGAATAGTTGACATAGATTCAGATATTTTTTATTGTTTTTCCAGACAAAAGTAATAGAAGAGACAGTAATTCATTTTACCAGCATAGTTTGGATTACATTTCCCCAAGATACATTACCTTACACTTGCCATAGCTGAAATTTATCCTCTATTATTTTGCCTATTCACACAGCATTACAAAGTGTTCTTGCAGGAAACATCCATCTCACAAGTTGGAACAGTTTCAGAGTCATCTGCAAACTTACAGATCTGTTTCAGTGCAGTCATCATGGCCCATCTTCCTCCCCAGACCCACACTCTTCCAGTAGATAGGCTTTTTTTTTTTTTTTTTTCTAGTTTTAGCTTAGTCCAACCTCATGCTCTGATGCTAATCCTGTGTATCAGAGGGAAATTTCAAGAACTTGAGCAAGTACTACAAGTGAGAAGATTAAGTCCATGTGGATACTGTCTAATCCTACAGTATCCCACCCTGTTCTCTACCTTGACTGTTCTTCCTTATGTCCAAGCCCCTCCCTTATACTCCAACTTTGATAACAGGTCTGTGTCTTTGCACATGGCCTGTCAATGCTACTTTTGTTTGTTCTGGTTTCTGAATATGAATGCCTTGCCTTACTCTTGTTAATATCGCATTTCTTTTGCCATCTGCCAGATTGGTCTTCCTTTTCTTAAAGCAGTGGTTATGAATCACTTGGAAGCCTTATTGAGACAGTTTCTTGGCCCCATCTCTAGAGATTCTGATTCAGCAGGCAAGGGCATGAACAACAACTCTGCATTTCTAACAGGCTCACAAGTGATGCCCATGCTGCTGGCCTGGAGACCTCACTTTGAGAATTACACAGCGTCTAAGATTTCTGTCTGTTTTTTGTTTACCACAAGCCCCCGCTTGATGATCCACCTGTCTGACCAGCTCATTTGGGTTGTCTTGATGGACCTTCCTACATCTAAGGGCCCTATTCCTTTCTCTGACCACTGTCTGAGAAAGGCAAACAACACCAACTCTAATTCTGCTTCCTAAAATGATGATGATGATGGTGACAGTGATGACAATGCTAATGATGACGAGCCTCAATTAAAGTGGAGATTAAAGATGGAAATAAGAATATACAGATTTTGAGCCTATTAAATGAGAAAACACAGCACTCTGCACAATGTCTGGCACATAACGTGTGCCCAATACATGTGAGTTATGAGAACATCAATGCCGATGGTGATGGCAACATACCATTAATTCAACAGACTGATGATTGATTGATTAGTTTCTGCAGACATAACAGTGAACAAAACAGATAAGGATTCTACTCTGGTGAAGATAGGAACAGTGAATGAGGACACAGATAATAACAGATTGTAATAAGTACTACAGAGGAAAAAATAACAGGATGGTGGAACAGAGTAACTGAGAGAGGCTGATTTAGTCAGAATGGACAAGGATAAACTCCAAAAGAGGGTGGCATTTGTGATATGATCTGGGTGAGGAGTTAGCCCCATTAAGAGCTGAGGGAAGATAATTCCAGACATGGGAAGCTGCCCCAAAATGTTTCGCGAATGGAAATTAGTTTGTTCAAGGAACAGGCAGGAGGCTAGTATTGGAACCCAATGAATAGAGGTAGGATGTGATGAAGTTAGCAAAGTTGACACAAGCTAAATCCCACAGCAGTTGGTAAGATGCGGTAAGGAGTTTTTAGTTTAGTCTAAAAAAATGCAAGGACCTTGAGAGTTTTAATTTCTAAGAAGGGACATACTGTGTTCTGATTAAACTGTTGAAATCATTCTGAGAGAGAATGGGTTACAGTAAGGCAAGACTGAAAGAGAGTTAGGAGGTTATAGGTCTGGTCCAGGTAACAGGTGAGAGTAGTTGGATTTCTTTAAGGTGAGGGAAGGCAGGATGGAGACAAGTGGGTAGATTTGAAATACACCCTGGAGGTTGAACTAGTATAGATTTAATGTAAATAATGTAATGTAAATAAGGTATAAAGAAAAGAGGGCCCCAAACTCATGACTGGGTTTAATGTATTGCAACACTGAGAATATATTCATTAAACCAAACTCTATTTACTTATTTTGGAAGTTTTGATATGTATTATATATGTGAATGATAAATATTCCTTATTATCCAAAGCTAATTTAATTGTGAATATTTATTTTCTAGGGGATTTTCTTAATAATTTACAATGCTGACATTTTCATAGTCTTTGGTAAATTGTAAATAATGGTAGTACGCTTCTTAAGCTCCCTCAAGAAAGCCTATAATACTTTTAGCTCAAGTTATTTTTAAAAATAATAATAGCTAATACTTATTTAATGCTTCATATGTACTAGACCCTGGTTCGTGTCCAAATCACTAGACTATAGAGCCCACCCAAAGCAGCATAACTCATTCATCTCCTCTCATGAATCCCTACTTCTAAACTTTGGTTCAGTGATCCTGTATTTTAAGATAAATTTTACTGCCCTAAGTTCTACTATTCTTAGAGTCACCTCTAGAATGCTTCTTTAGCACAGTTTCTTTCTCCTGGATTTTCCTTGAAATGTCAGGAAATGGTAAGACCTGACCAACTTATAAGATCTAAATGAGACTCCCTATGCTGAGTTTGAGTAATCGAGCAGAATGCATGTTAATGGGCAGGTACCTGTTGTTAATAACGATAACGATGCCACTTATCAAATATCTGTTCCATTCCAGGCACTGCCCTGGAGATGTGTCATTTCACTTAGTCTAAACTTCATACCAGCTCTGCAGATGAGGTGACACTGGTCCATCACACTGACCATGCACAGAGCAAATGACATGCTCTCAGCTGCTCACCCAGTAACACCCTCAGTACAATATAAACTGGAGTAGACTGGAGGAGTAGAGAGAAGAGCAAGACGGTGGAAGGAGAAGGTGTGGCTAAAATGAAAGATTAGATTCACAACCATACAGATGCTCCTGATTTTAGGGGCGATGCTGATAAGCATGAAATGTCCCTTAAAGCATTCAGCCCAAAAGAAGAACACCAAGCGGTTGACAGTGGAAATGAGAACAAATTGGCTCTGCTGTTGACATGGAAGGAAGTCCAGAGGTGGGGAAGAGAAAAACTCACTCACTGATATCTTCTTCTGAGGCCATTTCTCATGATTTTATTATTGTTTTAAAAATCAAAGAAGGAAAATGCCCCTCCTCTCTTTCTCCCTTCCTGCCTATATCTACACAGTGACCCTGTGGAGTCTTAATTCCCAAGGTATTTTACAGCCTAAATTATCATTCTAAAGGAAAACACAATACTACATACACAATCCTTACTTCTATCTGGCTAAACATCCTTTAAGAATCACACACACCCACACACAATCCCTCACGTCATTTGAAATTTCTTTTATTTTCATACACTGGAAATCGGTGATGAAGTGTTATGACCAAGAACTCAGCAGTTGGATTCACTAACTATTTTTTTGATTGTCACTAAGAACACACCAAGGGAAAACGGAATTGTATAATTTAATCACCGGGGTTAATTATTTTCTTTGCTGGCCCTCTAAAGAAGAAATGGATGCAAACTCACAAATATCACACTTATTTTTCTTAGCAGAAGGGAAGCACTGGGCTGTGATTAAAAAGGCGTCATGTTGTTTCCTACAAAATGTGTAATGGGTCTGAACTTCAAGAATAAAAAAATGACCACACCCATTAACCATGGTAAAAATCCCCTTTAAATTGGGTAGGCAGTTTCCACAGAAATGTATACAGTAAGTTGAAATTACATATAAGTTAAATTGGTGTAGCTTTACTGCTGATAATAGGATATTCTTCACCTAAAGCACTTTCATCCTCCAAACATAGGGAAAAAATGACCTTTAACTCTATAGTCTTTGCTAATTGCACATACCATTTCCTGTTAGAGATTCTGAGAAAACCTGCAGTGTGCACTTGTTCAATTTAACTTTGCTTGATGTAACATTTCCTAAATTGAGGGAACACAGAGGACTTCTTGTTTTGTGTTTTTCATTTTTGCTAGAATACTTAATAATGAGAAGACGGTTGGGGGGATGCTGCCGAACAAGAGTGTTTAGCCTTCATCTTTACGAGCTGCCTCATTTGATGACGCAGTTGCTTCATCTTTAACTTTGTCCATTTTGTTCCTACTGAACTTGTAACCCAAATGTGTTTCACAAGGAGTAATTACCAAAATATTTCAATTGCGATTTAGAACCCTTTGTCATGTCTTAATTATAGTGCACTTAAAACTTCATGCATCGGAATAGCTTTTCGGAACCACAGGAATATAGATAAAATGAGAAAGAAGACTTGGAATCTGAGGGTTGTGCACAATCTTGTTGTTGTTGTTTTTGTGGGTTTTCTTTTGTCACAAGAAGGACTAAATGAATGAGACACTTTTTTTTCCCCCACATATTCAACATTTAGGATGAAAATACAAATTCAATTCTGAGAGAGAAAACTATGCATTTCTTACAAATTTCTTAATGCTTAGTCCATGCCAACTAGTATGTAAGATACTGGGGACATGAAAATGACTAAGATACAACCCCTCCCCTTGAGGAACCAATCTGAGTTATACGTAATTACAACTCACATTACGAACTTCTATGGAAGCTGCCTGACCAATGCATTAAGTGTTAATAATTAAATTAACAAGAAGTTATAGAAACAGAGGGAAGGATGGAGGCTGTCACATCAGTGCAGGTTGTATCAGATCTAATGATCCAAGAGCAGTGCACATGCATGACAGAGTGTCAGTTAAACAGAAAAGCAAGGCAAGAAAAGACAGTGTTTATGAACTCAAACATTTCCACCCAGGTAGCCGATGGCCGCATATTGCCCCTAGAAGTTCCTCTGTGGCGTTACATTTAGCCTGTTCCTATCAAGGTGGTAGACTTCACTCCACACACATATGCCCATAAAAAGCCACTACAACTCAATAATAAAAAGACCAATAACCCAATTAAAAATGGGCAAAGGATCTGAATAGACATTTCTTCAGAAAATACATACAAATGGCCAATAATTCCACGAAAAAATACTCAACATCATTAGTCATCAGGGAAATTGAAATCAAACCTACAATGAGAAACCACCTCATACTCACTAGGCTGGCTAGAATAAAAAAGTCAGCTATTAACAAGTGTTGGTGAGGATGTAGAGAAACAGAAACACTCATACATGGCTGGAGGGAATGTAAAATAGTATAGTAGCTTTGGAAAACAGGCCGGTAGTTACTCAAATGATTAAACATGGAGTTACCATACAACTCAGCAATTCCACTTCTAGGCATATACCCAAGAGAATTAAAAACATAGGTTCATGTCCATGCCACTCTCTCACTTCGTCCCAGTTTACCCTTCCCCCTCCCCATGTCCTCAAGTCCATTCTCTACATCTGCATCTTTATTCCTGTCCTGCCCCTAGGTTCTTCAGAACCATTTTTTTTTTTAGATTCCGTATATACGTGTTAGCACACGGTATTTGTTTTTCTCTTTCTGACTTACTTCACTCTGTATGACAGACTCTAGGTCCATCCACCTCACTACAAATAACTCAGTTTCGTTCCTTTTTATGGCTAATATTCCATTGTATATATGTGCCACATCTTCTTTTTCCATTCATCTGTCAATGGACACTTAGGTTGCTTCCATGTCCTGGCTGTTGTAAATAGTGCTGTAATGAACACTGTGGTATATGACTCTTTTTGTAAAATAGATAGCTAGTGGGAAGCAGCTGCATAGCACAGGGAGATCAGCTTGGTGCTTTGTGACCACCTAGAGGGGTGGGATAGGGAGGGTGGGAGGGAGATGCAAGAGGGAGGGGATATGGAGATATATGTATACGTATAGGTGATTCACTTTGTTATACAGTAGAAACTAACATAACATTGTAAAGCAATTACACTCCAATAAAGATGTTAGAAAAAATAGGTTCGGGCTTCCCTGGTGGCGCAGTGGTTGAGAGTCCGCCTGCCGATGCAGGGGACGCGGGTTCGTGCCCCGGTCCAGGAAGATCCCACATGCCGCCGAGCAGCTGGGCCCGTGAGCCATGGCCGCTGAGCCTGCGCGTCCGGAGCCTGTGCTCCGAGACGGGAGAGGCCACAACAGTGAGAGGTCTGCGTACCGCAAAAAAAAAAAAAAGAAAAAAAAAAGGTTCACACAAAAACTTGTGCACAAATGTTTATATGGAACTATTCATAAGAGGCAAAAGGTGGAGATAATGTCCATCAACTAATGAGTGGATGAATAAAACATGATATATCTATACAAATGGAATATTACTTGACCATAGAAGGAATGGAGTAATGGAGTACCGATATATACCACAAGGATGAACCTTGAAAATATTATGCTAAGTTAAAGAAACGAGTCACAAAACACAACATAGTCTATGATTTTGTTCATGTGAAATGTCCAGAATAGGGAAATCTACAGAGGCAGTAGATTGGTGGTTGCCTAGGGCTGTGGGTAAGGTAGGGAGAAAGAGAGAACAAGAGGATAAGGGGATGACAGCTAAACAGTATGAGGTAATGAAAGTGTTCTAAAATTGGCTGTGGTCAGATGGGTCACACACATCTGTATTACACTGAAACCATTAAATTGTACACTTTAAATGCAAAATTGTATAGTATGTGAATTTTAATGTATGATATTCAATAAAGCTTTTTTTTTTTAAGAAGATGTTGCGGGTAGGAGTTTATTAACTTATTTTTGCTGTGTTGCATCTTCGTTTCTGTGTGAGGGCTTTCTCTAGTTGTGGCAAGCAGGGGCCACTCTTCATCGCGGTGAGCGGGCCTCTCACTATGGCGGCCTCTTTTGTTGCGGAGCACAGGCTCCAGACGCGCAGGCTTAGTAGTTGTGGCTCATGGGCCCAGTTGCTCCGTGCCATGCGGGATCCTCCCAGACCAGGGCTCGAACCCGTGTCCCCTGCTTTAGCAGGCAGATTCTCAACCACTGTGCCACCAGGGAAGCCCAATAAAGCTGTTTTTTAAAGCATTAGGTGAGAGAATTACTGTATTTTAAATACACATTTGTTGAGCAAATGAATAAATGAATCAACCAATGTATAGATAGAAACTCCAAATGCTTTAATAGAGTCCACCATTTTAAGACTTGCGTTCTCAAGTTGGTGCTTTTTGCCCTTAGGTACACTGCCACCAAGTGGTAGTGGGACCGTTGGCCTTAATAGTGTGAATTTCAGGTGCATGAATATTAGGTATACTCTGGAGGTTTCCTGCTCAGATATACCAGATCATACTAAAGATGAATCCACACCTAACTATGTAAAATTACTGAAATGAGTATACCTAGATATATCAAATAATAAGTCAGAAAAAAAATTACAAAGTATATAAGGAAATATCTTTCCTCCCTAGTGTTTAAAAATTGGCAAGTGCAATTGATGCTAACTCTTGCTAACTTTAATTAAAACACTCCTGTTTAATTTAGTTCGAGTCCTATCACAGAGTTAAACTCCTTCTGGGATAACGTGTACTTCTGGTACTTCAGGAAAATTTTGGCATGAAATGCCCTTTTGGGCAGCTTTCTACCACTGTCAGCAGTTCTTCTAAACCACAGGTGGTCACTTCACCTTGCTGAGATTGTTAGGGCTAATTAAAATCATAGTCTTAGATTGCCTTTTTTAATGCTCTGAATTAGTACATAGCCTTTGCCTTTCCCTCTGGGGCCTCTACTTCCTTCCTTGTCTGTCCGAGAAAGAAAAAAATTAGATCATAATCATCTCAAGGATAAATGCAAAACACTGTGCAAATTGTTTTCTCCAAAGGAAGAGGGAAGGAGAGTAGAGATCCACATAGTCGGCCTGCACATAAATATCTGTATAATAAATAAATAAATCCTACCACTAATCCAACTAGTATTTCCATAGCCGGGTATAATTGCAGTCGTAATCAAATAATTTTATTACTAACAGCCTGAGTTTACCACTTTTCTTCTTCTAATACCTATATGCATTCCACAGAATCTTCTAAACATCATTTTGGATAGAACTTTTGCATACGCTCATGACAGTGGTGATCTCAGGTGAGGAAAGTAATTATGATAACTAATCAACACAGTGATGGGAAGAAACAGCTAATATATGAATTTTAAAATTTTAATTCTGCCTTACTTTATGCACTTGCATCCTACATTTGGGATCATACCCCTACATAGAAAAACTCTAACTTCAATATGATCCATTTGGCAATTACCTGTGAAGGATAATCAATATAAACTTACCTAAGGCACAGCTTTTATGACTATGATCATTAAATGCATATGGGTGAGGGGGGGCGGTTGTCACTGCTAATAAAGGCCAATTATAGGTAGACATGAAATTTAAGGACTGCTACTTAGGCAGAAGCAGTAAATTCAGAAGAACTCCATTCAAACAGTTATACACTGTAATAAAAGAGTAAATATTATATTAATTAATATATTTTAGGATAACTATTTTCCATTCATGGCTAAGAACATAAGCCTAAAACCCAACATGGGTGATCCACCAGCAAGTTTATAAAGGAGGTGGTTGAACACCTTAATGGCAGGTGAATGTGCCACTTACTCTCCAAACAACTGGATGGGTTAATTTTCTGCTTGGCCAACTATCCATGCTGGGAAAGTAGCAGCAAATGATACATATGTTTCACAAAAAATTATAAAACTAAAGCATATGTAAAAAATAAAGCCATATCAATTTTTAATTATCACGTTTCCTTCCTTCCTTTCCTTTCCTGACTAGACATATGAGAGTTGATGGTGTGTGTCAACATTTACATGCTTGTTGTAGTAAAGTGACTTTATAGAGCATACCTAAGAGTTGATTTAGAAAACAGTTTTTTCATAGTTAATAATAATATATATGTATATATTATTAAAATTTGGTCAGATAATTTAATATGATAGGATCTAAAGTGGTACCTTATACTTCAAAATTACTAAATAAAAAGATGATGATATTGAAGAAAAAATAAGACAAGCAAACACTAAATTTATAAGGATAGTAGAACTACATATACTCAATTGTATAAATGAAGAAATGGGTTTTGATTAATTGCTATTGTAAGAGGGAGTTTTTTTTTTTTTTTTTAACACTCCTGGAAATTGAAGATTGTCCATATTAACAATATGTAAGAAACGTTAGTAATACACGTCTCCATTGTAGCTCCTGTCTCTGTAAAACTGATCAAGATTAACAGGTTAATGCATAGAACAACCACCCTTTTTGTAGTTGTATTAGTCTGTGGTATACATTACAAAATACCACAGACTGTGTGGCTTAGACAACAGAAAGTTATTTTTTCTTAGTTCTGGAGGCTGGAAGTCTAAGATCAAGGTGCCAGCAGGGTTGGCTGCTGGTGAGACCTGTTTCTGTAGCTTACAGATGATGGCTTTTCTCTGTGTCCTCTCATGGTCTCTTCTGTGTGTGTGCGCCGAGAGAGTGATCTGACATTGCTTCCTCTTCTTTTTATTTTAAAAATTTTTTTCCAGCATGTGATCAGCCCACCTGGCAGGAAACCCTTATGCTCATCCACAGGGGGTGTGTCGGGGTCATGGCCGGGGGCAGATTCAGGCCTTAGGCAGTGAATGCATGACAGCCTGACTCCCTCCACTGTCTCATACTTGGTCACTGCCACAGTCACTGAAGGCTGTCCTATTTGGAAAGGGACCAGTATGGATCACGTAAAACCTGCAATCCTTGCAACTTTTCCACTGCCCACATTACCAATGACCAGTGCACAGGCAGCCTGTAATCACTTCAAACCCAGGGCTGCTGTGACTGGAGACCAGGGTCAGAAGACTACAGCTGTGGCCGGACACACTCTCATTCTTTTATAAAGCCTCACAGAAATCAGCAATGAACCAGGCACAGAGGGCACTCAATAAACACCAGGTGCCCGGAAGCATCTAAAAGGTGGCAGGAGGGAGGCAGTGTGGGAAAGCTCCAGAGTTTGGAAGGGACAGGGTGGTCTACTGCCATACCACCCTGAACACACCCCATCTCCTCTTCCTCTTCTTATAAAGACAGCATTTCTATTGGATAAGGGCCCCACCCTTATGACCTCATTTACCTTAATTACCTACTGAAAGGTCCTCTCTCCAAATACAGTCACAGTGGGGATTAAAACTTCAACATAGAAATTTGGGGGAAACAATTCAGCGCGTAACAGTGGGGTAGGAAAAAAAAACAAGAGTCTCGATGGAGAGCTTATGAAATATTTTGATAGAAAGTCAGATAATTGATGTACAATGCACATTCAATTGTATTTCATATATTTCAAACTCAGATGAGCCTGAGAACAAACCAAGGGTTTGAGTGGCCAAGACAAAAAAGACACAGCATCGGTTTTTAAGTTTCTCACAATCTAGCTGGGAAGAAAGAATGACTAGCAGGCCATAGAGGACAGAGGAAAGTAAAAAATATAAAATGCTTCATGAATTTGGATATCATCCTTGTGCCACAAACCTAATTTTTTGTCTATGTTTCTAGATATTTCTAAATCTAAATTTAGATTTAAATTGAGAGATTTCTAAATTTCTAAAAAAATACTATCTCTGTGTATTGTTAGGACATCATTATATGATTCCTCCACAATTTGTGAGAATTATGCAGGGACCAGTTGTTGCTATGGACATTTTATAGATGAGGAAAACTGGTTATGAAGAGAATACATGGGATGTTTCAATATTTATGGCATTTTGTTTTAGTTTGTTTTTGCTTAATCTTTGCAACTACGCTCTAGGCTTCTCATGAGGGCTGGAAGAGCATCTTACATTTCTTTATTTCCCGGAGCACCCAAACCTGTGCCTTGCTATATTCTGGAACCCTTCTCTCCCAATTCTCATACCCAAGTAGTCATCAAATCCTATGATGAAGTAATTATCATTCTTCACAAAAGAAGGGACTGAGGATACGAGAGTTAGATAACTAAACAAGATGAAAAGTTGGTAAGCCACAACTCAAAAATCTTTCCATATCTTTCCATTACCCTTAAGATAAAAATCTAACCACATTAGCAACATAGTCAGGATCTATACCACTTTTCCACTCCACCATCAGACTCCCTCTGTACCCATAATCACTCCCCCTTCTCCATCCCTTGCTTATCTCTAAACCTTTGCCCACTTCCTTCCGCCTGCCCAGAAGGCTCTCCTTCCACCTCTCCTCCCAATGTCCTAGCCCCAACTCCCATTCTTTCATCTTTGTTGAAATCTTTATTCAGGGTCCCACACCTCCCTCTCTCCCAGCTGTTCTTTGACTTTTTTAGTAATTGCCTACTTCTTGTCTGTTTACCTAACTAGTCTTTGAGGCCTGGATCTGTGTCATATGTCTCTCTATGCCCAAAGGGTACTTGAAAGAGTATACAGGAGGCACCCAACAGTTGGGTGCTACTTTACTACTAATACTGTGGCTCAGTTGTCTACCTGGGACTAGAAACTGTAATTGGTTGGCTCATTATATATATACCCAGCCAGCTCTTTTATTGTCCAATAGCATTTTCAGAAGAAAGTGAGCTACTACGGTTGAATTTTCTAACCCATGACATTACAGAATTATATTTTTTAAACAGGGGTCTTTAACTTCCCCCATGTATCTTAATCTGCTCTCAAGTCACGTTTAAGATGGTTTTTCTAAAACTTTCTGAATAGCTTTGTCTATGATCTAATTATTTGCAAAATCAATACATTATTTAATGGTTGAGATAACCATAAGCATTTGAGAGAAGATGGGACTAGATTTTGAAGAGAAATTTTCTTAGAAATAGAGAATATGTGTATATATACGTGTATATTATGTGTATGCATGTACATATACATATGTATATATATTTTGAAATATAATTTAATATTCTGAATCCACCACCATTAGGCTTAAAGAACATATCTGTGTAAGGCGAATATGCTCAGGTCAGTAGAGAAAGCTCTTCTGAACACATTCCTAAAGGGTGACACATGGATCCCAGCCACCTTAAGGAGGAGTTTCAGGAAGGGGTAATACCTGTCTCAAAGGACTTCTTTTCAAAGGTGTTTACTTGGGAGAAGCATAAACTCAAACACCAGATAAAGTAACACGTGCCACTTGTCGGGTGGAAGATATGAACTCATAGGTTTCGCTTCAAGTTTTCAATTATGTGTAAAAGACTGACCCAGTAGAATTATTTGTGTCCTACAAAGCCAGTTTGTGACACTTCTAGCCAACCTAAGGCAAATAATTGAGAAAACCTACACACAGAGGTCAACTTTTAACAGCATATTGCTTGTATTGCTACAGACTGCTTTAAAAGGAATTCTAGAATCTTTTCTGGAAAATTCAAAAATACTTTCATTTTCTCATTGATGTTAGACCTAATGGCTTTTACTGAAGAGTGAACTTTCCACCCATCTCCTTCTGAGTGCGTATGGACAAGGGTGCACAGGCTTTGTCCAAGGTCAAGTACTTTATTGGTTAAAGATCAAATAGCTTTTTAACATATGCATTTCTGCATTGCTTTGGACAATGAATCGAGACCTAAGGCAGTGGTAAATCTCCTCAATGCTTATTAAGTGTTGTCTTGATGTGTGCAGGGAGGTGTGCGTGAGGGTAACGGGTAGATGGAGAAAAGGATGTATTTATGTTCAGAAACGGTGATTATAGCTCTTGAGCCAGAAATCTGGACATTTTGAAAATAAGAATTGACAGAATACCATTCTTTAGATCCTTGTTAAAAACTAGAGTTTAAAAAAATAATCATGGCTTTAGTGATTTAAACAAAACATAAGCTCGCAACGGTATTCAAAGAGCCTCCCTCTGGATCCTCATCTCCACATTTCTCCTGTCACCATTGGTTTAGGCTCTATCTTTTACGAAAGCAGAGACTATCAACTCTTCACAGCTTCACAGATCCCATGATTACATGCAGCATGGAAAAAAACCTTACTCAAAAGTCATGAAGGTACCTGACTATGAATTTGTAACTATATTGCAAGGACATAAAGCCAGACTTCAACCCTTCGTGTAGCCTTTCTGGAACCCAGTGCAATGCCTGTACTCAAAAGAGGTCTACCAATACTGTATTGATGGTTATTCTTATAGGTCAGAAACATTATATAAATGGTTATTATTAACCATACATTAATTTATTTCAGACAAGGTTGTCCTTAATCTCATCTAATATAGATTTCTTCAATAGGTTTACATATTATGGAACTTCCAATTTTCATTTTAGAATGTATATGCTTTAAATGATATTTAACGGACATTAACTCTGAAACTCTTGAGGAAGACCACAGAACTTCTCTTTATCTTGTTGTATATAAAATTATATCCTACTTGAATAGTCTGTTAGTTCATGCCGGTTCACACTCAAAGGCAATCTAAGTGCAAGAAAGAACCATGAGTTAAAAGGCAAAACAAGAGTTTGATAAAATCCATGATTAAAGCACAAGCTTCGATTTCTTGTGGAATTTTTTCTTATGAAGAATTTAAATTACACTTAAATTCTTAAAAATGACGAAAACCAAATTTAAGTAACACTGATAATGAAGGTATTTTTTCCTTAAAAAAAGTAATAAATTCTATTTTCCATATGAACTCAGTCCTGCAGGATGAACTTAAGCTTATATCAGGATAGTCAAAGACTATATCAAAGATTTTGCTATATCAACACTTATTTTAAAACCTGGGCAGAATAGTTAAAACAATGTTACAACCACATCCTAAATTAAACCGTGCCTTCTACAATAGTTATAAGTCATATTAAGTCTGTGGGAAATCCTTAAAATGTATACGCAGTTACCAAGAGGATTCAAGAAAGAAAGGAAGGAAGAAAGGGGGAAAAACCAAGATACAATCACAGCTCCATCTATATTTAAAATTTAATAATGCCTCTAATTTACATATTCAACATCTGTAACTAGATTTTTAGAAATAGAATGGTGCATTTAGAATAAAAATGGAAGTCTAAAGGCAAAAAATCCAGCAGCCATAAAGAGAAAGATGTGGTACCCTATATGAAACTTAAAACCAAGCCAAACCAAACCCAAAACAACAAAATACACACACACAGAGCATTATTACTGTTCTCCTATATAAAGAGTTCTTGCAAATAAACCAGATAAAGATGACTATTTCAATAAATTTATGAAGATCAAAAAAGATTGATAGTAAGTCACAAAATATAAAATGCAAATATCCAGTAAAACTACAAAAATAATCTGAATTTTATAGGGATGTAAATTAGAACAAAGAGACTCAATTTTATAAAATTGTTAGATAGGCAATTAATAGAAAAATGCACCCTTGTGAGGGGCAAACTCTTGCACTGCTGGTGAGAGTATAAACTTTTCTTTGATAATTTTCCTCAGGATATAAGCAAATAAATGACAAAAATATATAAGGATAAATTAGTGTTCGCTTTTTTAAAAAATAGAATTTTGAAACAAGATAATGCTCAACAATCAAGGCCTGGAGAACATACATACGTGGACTGGAGAACATACATACGTGCACAGTAACACACAGAGGAAGATGCCACAAATGTCAAAATATGTGCGTATATGTATGTCTATACACATATTTCTTGGCTAGTTTATCCTCAGAAATCAGTATTTATATACATTTGACCTAGATATCAATGAAGCATTACATGTCCCAATATGTGCATTAATTTGGTATAAAATTAGACCTCAGGCGTTTGCAGTTAGAGGTTTAGCTCTGATCACCACAAATTCTAGCTCATTCCATAACCACATCTGCCTTACAATCAATCAGTCATACACACTACAAGGTTATTGCTATGGTAGCTGTTCTGTTACTGTACTTTGATGTTACAAATGTGGAAGCTCTTTGTTTCACAAAAAAACTTCCATATAAAATGAGTAAATTAAATTGTTGCCATTTTAAAGTTAGCCGATATTTTAGTTAGAATAATGCTACCTCTACAACCAAATAATTAGAGTCCTTTGCCTATTCTTAGTTTAATATTTACAGTTTGATCAAAGAACAAACAACTCCATTGCCTCACTCATCGTATATGTTACTGCCCTGTGTGCAGATGAAAGCATTTTCTGAATACACTTTAAAGCAAAATGCAAACTTTAAAGCAAAATGGATAGCATAATAATATTATGATATAGGTTAGCAGGTATAATCAGTATACCACACCTTTTCATTCTTACTGAATAACTTCTTAAGAAGCCTATGATTTTACCTGGATTCTTTAAATGGTAAAAAGATTTATTCCAGAGGAAAATATTCAAAGACTGATAAACAAGTTTTTGGTGTTGTTACAGGAAAAATCAATTGATTTTTCACATGTTAAGGCACTTTCTCTAAACTACATGATTCAAATGAAACTGGCTAAAAGAAACCTGGTGGATAATAAAACATTTTGTTTGACTGAGGAGCTACCGCATATAAGAATTATTTATTTGCAGTGATAACACAGTGACCCTACCTAACTCAATTTAATGAACTTACATTTATTTAAATTAGATTCTTGCTATGCAGGTTTTCTTTAGATGTATTTGATTTTAATGGTTCACTTTCAACATAACATCTATAGCATTTCCATATTAACTGAACAATTTTACCAACACATCTGAGTTTAATGTCAGAAACCCTGTCATCTCAAATGACATTTAACTTTTCTACTCAAGTACCTATTTTTTTATACAATTTCTCTCATTCACTTCTTCATTTATTTCCCCCAGATATTTTGGAACCTCTCATTTGCTATTTACCCCTTTTTTTAGATAATAATTTTTGTTAAGTTTCAGTTATGTAATGGGAATAATTAGACTAAGAGTGATCTATCTGGATTTTAATCAATGAGCGAGTATTCAAATACTACATTTAACCTCTGTGCAATTAATCAACGTAGAGCAAGCATATGTGTGGAGTATTGGGGCTTTGCAATTTCACACTAATAAACATAGGAAGCAATTTGGTGATAAGCATTTATAGCATCACGGTGATATATTTGGAAGGGTACAATGTAAACTCATCTCAAGCCGTTAACTTACCCAAGACTGTGAGCTCTGCAGAGGCACTAATATTCTCATTCTTATAGGTGACAACACAGGTGTAAGTTCCACTGTCATCATCTGTCACATTGGAGATAAGCAAGTTGCTTCCACCCAATAAAGAATACTTTCTGGACCTGTAAGACAGAAGACATATGACATTAGAGAGTAGATTTACACATATCTATATCAGGCAGGTATTCAAAGGTTTAATTGAACTCCACAAAAGCTCAATTTATAAAACTGGAGAAAAAACTCTATTTCATGGGAGCTTAATAACACTACATTTATGTTCAAAAATCCCTTCAAGGTAAACCACTCCCTTTGGAATACTGCGTGCTGTGATCAAAGAAATGAAGTAGATTCAACTTGCAACTAATGTTAGTACTGAAAAGAAACTTAAAGATAATTTGGCCCACTTTGGATTTGAGAACCGCCGGTCCAGAGAAGTAATTACCCACAGTGGAAGTCCATGTCCTATGTCCTGACATCCAATTTAGTAATCTTTGTACAAAGTCACATGTCATAGTGCACTGTGCATGCCTGACCATATTCAGAGAACACATCTTCACATGCGGAAGCTCCAACCGGATTTATTGCATATTTCAGTATTCTCAGAAGTATTGTGATACCATACTATGTATTATTGTTATATAAATAAACACTTAGGGTAGATGAAACTTAAAGATAAGCTTACTGCCTATGAACCTATCTTACCAGAGAATATAAATGTTCTATTTAGAACACCAGATCTCAAAATCAATGAAATTAATTTCTTAAGTGAAATCTAATTCATTCTCATCAAAATGTTTCACACTCAGTATTCCATTCTATTAAGAGTTTACTTTCTAAGTATGCCTTAATATTAATGTTCAGTAATTTAAAGCCAGCCAAAATTCTGTCTTATCTTGAATATTTGTTATAGCTGGGATGGTGAGAGATATAATCAGAGCTAAAAAAAAAAAAACTGCACAGACCCTATCATGTCTTGCTATACATTCGAATACAGAAAGTTGGTTTCTTAAGAAGTATTTCACTCTCTACACTTCTTCAGGATGAGATCCTCCAAAGTATCTTTGCTGAAGCCTCTGTGGTTAGGATCATCTCAAGAGCAACAATGACTTTCTAAATTTCCTTTTAGAATTGATCTCATGGATTTTGACTCTGTTCCCCATTCCTTTATCCCAGTGGGTATGTGACTTTTATATACTGTCTAATGCCAAGGAATGTGGAAAGAATATTCAATTATCAAAAACCCTAGTATTACTAGGTATTTACATCAAATTAGAGAAAGATAAATAGTAACATATACTTCACAAAAGTCCTAAATTTATAATACCTGAGTTGGATGACTTCCTCTCCTCGTAGCCAGGTAAAACTTGGGGGAGGATAGCCAGAAACACAACACTCCAGGATGGCATCTTTTCCTTCAATGGCTACTACATTTGATGGTCTTTGCAGAAAATACAGTTGCCTATGCAGTCCTGGGTCTGTGGAAAAAAGCACAGGGTCACATCTTTTATGAAAAATGATGTATCTGGAACTTTTTTTTTTTTTCCTAACAAGACACTGTGATGAAGAGGAAGGAAAGAAACATGGAAAGATGCCAATGAAACTTATAAAATAGACTCCTAGAAGTTTTTCCATGCCTATTTTCTAGGATTACGATATTAGAATAGTCTTATCTGTTGTTGACATCATGGTATAAGGCAAAGGGAGAAAGCTTGAGACTACAAGTCACTCGTGTGGGCTACAGGCCTTGTTGACTTATTGTCATCAAAGAACAAGACAGTATCAGTACCTTTTTGATATTTTCAGTGTGCCTGCCACTAATATCTATTCCACCTCCTTCTGCTTTGTTTATTGCTTCTGTGGCTTGGGAAGTAAGATTAGAAAAACATGTTAGAATTGTGTTAAAAATCTGTTGTTGGGCTTCCCTGGTGGCTCAGTGGTTGAGAGTCCGCCTGCCGATGCAGGGGACACGGGTTCGTGCCCCGGTCTGGGAAGATCCCACATGCCGCAGAGCGGCTGGGCCCGTGAGCCATGGCCGCTGAGCCTGCGCATCCGGAGCCTGTGCTCCGCAACGGGAGAGGCCACAACAGTGAGAGGCCCGCGTACCGCAAAAAAAAAAATAAAATAAAATCTGTTGTTTTCAAAATGAAAGTTTCTTTTTTGTTTATAACAAAACGTTTGTTTTTTTATAACAATAAGTTATAAACAATAAGTTATGAAGGTTTAATTTAGGCTGTTTTCAACTTAATGAGTTAAATGGAATTAGCATATAATCTTTCATTTTGCAAACTCAAAGCAATCTTGAAGCAAAGAAAATGAGGCAAAGAAATCTTCAAAACCAGGATTGGGGTGGCTGAAGAAATGCCAAAGGAGGTTAGATCTAACTAGGTCCTACTGGGGGCCGTGGGTGATCAGAGAGGAAGAGAGGTGGAAGGAGACCTGGGACACGTTTTAACATTGCTGTTAATCTTCCTTGGTTGGACCCAAGTCCACACAGGTCAATCACAGATGAATAAAAGAATTCCAGTTCTCCAGTTAACAGTTGGGAGAGTAATTGTCATCTAAAATACTCTTTGTGAGAAGAAAGAGAAATTCACACTTTCTCAATCTTGTCACATCTGTTTCTGGTTGATAACAGCAACAAATATTCTTCACAATGAAAACATTGAAAGAATTTTCAAAATGTGTTAATATTTATTAAACCAATATTGTAGATAAAATGCCTCAAAAATTTTTTAAATTGCTGCCAGTTTGTTTAATAACCTTTCCTGAAAGTGACTTTTCAAATCAAATGAAAATGTTTTGAAGGAAAATGTTTTGAAGGAAAATGAAATCCCTGATGTGGAGAAAAGGGAATCCTCCTGCATTGTTGGTGGGAATGTAAATTGGTGCAGCCACTATGGAGAACAATAAGGTGGTTCCTTAAAAAACTAAAAATAGAGTTGTCATATGATCCAGCAATCTCACTCCTGGGCATACATCCAGACAAAAGTATAATTCAAAAAGATACATTCACCCCTGTGTTTACAGAAGCACTATTCACAATAGCCAAGGCATGGAAAACAACCTAAATTTCCATCGACAGATGAATGGATAAAGAAGATGTGGTACATATATATAATAGAATACTACTCAGCCATAAAGTAGAATGAAAAAATGCCATTGCAGCAACATGGATGGACCTAGAGATTATCATACTAAGTGAAGTAAGTCAGACAGAGAAAGACAAATATTATATGATATCACTTATATGTAGAATCTAAAATATGACACAAATGAACTTATATAGAAAACAGAAACAGACTCACAGACATAGAGAACAGATTTCTGGTTGCCAAGTGGGAGGGATGGATTGGGAGTTTGGGATTAGCAGATGCAAACTATTATATATAAATGGATAAACAACAAGTCCTGCTGTATAGTACAGGGGACTATATTCAATATCCTGTGATAAACCATAATGGAAAAAATATGAAAAATAATGTATATATATGTATAACTGAATCACTTTGCTCTATAGCAGAAATTAACACAGTGTAAATCAACTATACTTCAATAAAATAAATTAAAAAAAATAAAATAAAATCCCAGAAATGGACAGGTTCACAAAATGTGCATTAATAAATAGCTATCTTGGGCTTCCCCGGTGGTGCAGTGGTTGAGAGTCCGCCTGACAATGCAGGGGACACGGGTTCGTGCCCAGGTCCGGGAAGATCCCACATGCCGCGGAGCGGCTAGGCCCGTGAGCCATGGCCGCTGGGCCTGTGCGTCCGGAGCCTGTGCTCTGCAACGGGAGAGGCCACAACAGTGAGAGGCCCGCGGAACGCAAATAAATAAATAAATAAATAAATAAATAAATAGCGATCTTTATAATGGAGGCCTATTCATCAAATGTTTCAGCTACATATACTGTATAACACTACATTATTATAGAAAACATCAAATAAAACCTATATAATTTTATCTTCTAGCTATAAGAAAATTTACCTGGGACCTATGTGTAATACTACTTATTCATCCATGGAAGAGCCAAAATTTCAACTCAATTCTATTTTCTTTTGTCAGAAAATCATGTAACACAAAATGGATATTTTTTAATATTTTTATATGTTATTTTAATTTACAAAAGATGAATGAATAGTACAGAGTTCCCACATACTAGTTTCCCCATCCCCGGCATTGAGTTTCTCCTACTATTAACACCTTACATTAGTGTGGTACATTTGTTACTATGAATAAAGTGATATTGATGCATTATTATTAACTCAAGTCCATAGTGTACCTTAAGGTTCACTCTTTGTGTTGTCTAGTTCTATGGATTTTGTCAATGCATAACATCATATATCTAATATTACTGTAGCATACAGAATAGTTCCACCACCCTAAGAAAATCCCCTGAGCTTCCCTTATTCATCTCTTCCCCACCACCTACATCTCAAACTACGAGCAATCACCAGTGGTTTTACTATTCCTATAGTGGAGCCTTTTCCAGAATATCATATAGTTGGAATTATATAGTATATAGACTTTTCAGATTGATTTCTTTCCCCTAGCAATTATGCATTTGGGGTTCCTCCATGTCTTTTTGTAGTTTGATAGCTTATTTATTTTTATTGCTGGGTATTTTTCTATTGTACCAAAGTTTCTTTATTCATTCACCTATTGAAAGACACCTTGATTGCTTCCAGGTTTGGTAACTATGAACAATCTGCTATAAATGTCCACGTGCAGATTTTTTTCTAGACAGAACTTTACAACTTAATTCAGTAAATACCTTGGAGCATGATTACTAGATTATATGGTAAAACTATGTTTATCTTTCTAAGAAACTCCCCAACTCTCTTCCAAAGTGGTTCTGCAATTTTACATTCCTATCAGCAATGCATGAGCGTTCCTGTTGTTCATCCTCATAAGCATTTACTATGGTCATTTTTTTTTTTTTTTGGTTTTAGCCATATTAATAGATATTCAGTTGAATCTTATAGTTGTTTTAACTTGCAATTTTCCAATGACCTAAGACATTGCGCGCATTTCATATGCTTAGTTTCTATCTATATATCTTGCTTAGGTGTCTGTTAAGATCTTTTGCCAATTTTTTAAATTGGTTTGTTTTCTTACTGTTGAAATTCAAGCATGTGTCGTATATTTTGGATACAAGTCCTTTATCCAAATGTGTACTTTGCAAATACTTTCTCAGTCTGTGGCTTGTTATTCTCTTAGCATAGTCTTTTACAGAGCAGAAAGTACTAATTTTCACAAAGTCCAACTTATTCTCATAACATTATCGTTTACGGAGCAAGAAGTACTAATTTTCCCAAAGTCCAACTTTCATGCATTATTTTATAGGCAATATATCTAAAACTTCATTGTCAAACCTAAGATCACCTAGATTTTTTCCTGTATTTTAGAAGTTTTTTCTTAATAGCTTTGTGCTTTATGTTTAAGTCTATCATCCAATTGGAGGTTTCGTGGGGTTTTTTTAATGAAAGGTATAAGGCCTGTGTCTAGATTGGTTAACTGTATTTCTGTGGGTCTATTTCTGAGAGCTCTGATTGTTCCATTATCTATTTCCCTATTATTTTGACAATATAACAATATCTTGACTATTGCAGCTTTATCATGAGTTACCGTCAGACAGTGTGAATCCTCTGACTTCCTTCTTTAGTATTGTATTCACCATTCTGATTCTCTTGTCTTTCCACGTAAATTTTAGAATCAGCTTATTGATATACACAAAATGATGGGATTTTGTCTGTATCTTAAAATATTAATAGTTCAGGCATCACTGGGCTCAGTAAAAGGAAAGAAGCATCTTCTATTTTTAGACAGAGCATATCTATTCTAGATTACTTCAATCTCAACCTGGTCCATTTCAGTTACGTTTATTATCTTTGCTCCTCCATAGACATTGGAACCTGATCATATGTGTCACCCGGATCATACATATGGAAATGTCAGTTTTTGGCAGAGAAATCTGGTTCCATTTCTCCGAAGATATTTCTCTGTAATTATCCAATCTAATAAATTCTAATATTATGGAAGTTCCCCCCAAAAGCTAACGGAAATGGTCTTTAATAGTAAATAGTTCATATGTTTCATAACATTGTGACAGATTCAATATGATCACAAATTGTTTGAGCTCCTTCAGTCCAGAGTTGAGGGTCCACTTTCCTATGATTTAAATCTGGCCTGGCCCCGTGTCTTGCTTTGACCAACAGAATGTGTTGGGAATTATACTGATGAGTTCTGGGCACAAGGCTTCAAGAAGACATACAAGTTTCTGCCATGGGTCTTTATGAAACGACCGTGTTGGTCTAGCCAACTGGAGGACGAGAAGGCACATGGAGGATGACTGAGTTTCGCAGACAAAACCAGCACCAACTGACAGACATGAGAGTGAGGCCGTCTTAACACTCCCACCTCGGTCAAATGTGCCTGAGTGACTCAAAGTGAAACCAGCAGAGGAACAGCTCAGACAAACTGCACAACTATAAGATAAAAATTTAAGTCACTACATTTTGGAGTGGTTTGTTGTACAGCAATAGATAACTGAAATATACACATGAATGAAAACAAAACAAATCCATCCCAGCTATTTAAAATATTTAAAATACCAAGTAACCTTTTTGGTTGCTGTTATTTTTAGTTTGACTTTTGGTTTCTGTTTTTGTTTTTTTTTTTTCACTATTAGGGTGATTCTGGCTATTTAAAGAAACATGATTAATCTTGATGTATCCCTTATTTTTCTCCATTAAAATGTGTTTTGTTTTTTTTTTTTAGAAGAACATCAAGGAAATGTATTTAAGTTTTAAAACGGGGAGGACAGAGATACTATTGCCAAGGTTACATTTGTATGATAAAATTGTGGGTAGTTTTTATTTCCATCTTTGGATTTTTCTGTTTTCTAAATTTTTTTAATAAGAACATATATTTTTTTTAGAGTAAAGAGTTATTTTAAACTCTGGTGTTGCAAAGTGGATGGAAATTATACAATAAACAAAGAAATTATAAAAGCTAATGCCTAAAACACAAGGCAAATATTGAAGAGCAAATGAAAATTCTCCCTCCAGGCTCCATAATAATACAGATGAAAAAGCCCTGGGGGGAGTGAACTTAAGCTTCTAGGTCATGACCTTTGTTGACTAAATTGATTTTAATTGAACTATGATGGAATTAGTAATTATTCATAAAAATAATTTTTGTTCTTGCTACATGGCCACTGATTATTCAGAACCAAATGGAGTTACTCAGCTAATACGAATATGAAAAAAAATCCAGTAAAATAATAAACATGATTTCATCAAGGAAATGGCATATAATACCAGTCTGAAATGTTCTATTTCATAAATTTGTGATAGGTACACAAATGGTCATTTTATTTTTATTCTTCAAACTGACATATGTTTCATATACTTTTATGCATGTGTAATATGTTTTACAATTAAAAGACGGGACGGATATGCAAGGGTAGATTCTAGGAAACATATTTGGCAATAGCTTTAAAATCAAACCAGAAAAAAATGACTTTTCTTCTAATGTAAATTTTTATATTAAAAATTTCAAAAGCAGACCTCTTTCATATGATGCTCACGGAAGTGAATGCACACACACTGTCACAACTATGTTTTCTAAATGGATTATAAGCAGTCATGATTTGCTTGGACTAAAACCCAGTTTAGCTTTTTCCTGTTGGGAGGTAAATGTTAGCCTGATTCTCTGATCTGATCTCATTGTCATGCTAGTAGAGGTAGAGCTAATCCTCCGCACAGACGAAGAGAGTGGTACATAAAGAAAGAGAAAGCAGTCATTCCAGTGATGCAGATCTTTGACATACACAGATCGCATTAAATTCTAGCAACACCTTATGGCAACATGCTGCTTTTACTTATGCCTTTCTTTCTTTTTTCCTTCCTCCTTTTCTCCTTTCCTCCCTTCCTCCTTCCTTCCTAACTTTTTAAATAGTAAATTGGTCCTACTTTGGCTTAATCTATTATCTAAGTTAGAAAGGACTGATCTACAATCATCAGGAAAATGAATAATAATGTAAACAGTGGATCTCAACCTGTTTGGTCTCAGGAACCATTTGTATTCTTACAAATTATTAAGGTACCCAAAGAGCTTTTGTTTATGTCAGTTATAGCCATAGATAGTTACCATATTAAACATCAAAACAGAGATTAAAATATTTTTATTAAGTATTCACACCTCACCAAAAATAGTATTTAAAAAAATAACTACACTTTCCAAAATAAAATTATTAGTAGTTCCTTTTATTTCTGTACATTTTTAATGTGTCTTAAAGGAGAATAACTAGATTGTGTCACCTTCTGCATTTACTTTGTTCTGATACGCTGATTTGGATGAATTACATGAAAATAATCTGACCTCACATAGATATGTAGTTGGAAAAGGGAGGTGTATTTTTAGCAGCCTTTTCAGAGAATTGTAGATTTTATCTTTTAAGACTGCACCAAAACTCAATACGGAGTTTCCTGAAGGTTAGTTGTACTGTGAAATCTGACCATATCAATAAACATTTTGTGTTATGTTATATAAAAATCCATTGGTCTATCTTGCATCTTGAAAGTATTTTTTGCCCACGCTTGACTTAGTCACATCAATCAATGGTCATCTGGAATGGTACACTGAATGGGACATATCTTCCAAATGTTGACACATTTCATTATACAGTATCACAAAATCTCATTTGTTACTCTCACCACCAATCCCATCAGAAAGGCCTTTTAATATTGCAAAGCTGTCAAGATCCCCGTGGCAGATACAAGATTTCCAAATTTCTAATTTTGTCTTAAAAGCATGAACTTCATCCTTGTGAGCAAATACTATTTTCCTTGCACTGACTGACTCACTTCGTTCATTTTTGAGAAAATGTCTAACTAGTACTCAAGTCTGAATAGCTACAGTTTTCCTGCTGATGGTCCTTTCAAGTAAAAATGATGTCCCCCCCCCCCCAAAAATCAAGCAGCTAATTCATCTTGAAACTCAAATGATCACGGAAGCATTTAACCCTCAGAAAACACTGTACTTTGATATCCTTGATGTTTATTTCCCATTTTGACATGCAGAATATTAAAAAGATATGTATTTAAGAATCAATATTTAATAAAATTAATAATTTTTACTGCTTCATCAAAGACATTCTTAGGTCACCATAGTGAAAAAATACCCCCCAAACACATTAGGATTATTGTTAAAATAGGTTTGACCTCACAGATCCCCTGAAATCGTCTCGAGAAATGCTAGGAGTTCATAGACCATACTTTGAAGACCTGCTATAGCCACAGTCTCAACAAATTAAGCAGTTTTCTGAGGCATTCAAGAAGCCCATTTCCTTTCAACATGGGAATAACTTTGCATCGTTCAAGTAGAAGTAGAAATTGATAAATTAAATATACCTTTTCTCCTCCTCTTCCTCCTCAACAATCATCATTATTATTTTGCAGTTAGGAAAGCAGTGCAAAACTTAAATATTTCCCACCATTCTTTCAGCAATAGGCCATTGCAAGTTAAAAAGCATCTTGGATCGGGCTTCCCTGGTGGCGCAGTGGTTGAGAGTCCGCCTGCCGATGCAGGGGACACGGGCTCGTGCCCCGGTCCGGGAAGATCCCACATGCCGCGGAGCGGCTGGGCCCGTGAGCCATGGCCGCGGAGCCTCGGGAGAGGCAGAACAGTGAGAGGCGCGCGTACCGCACACACACACACACAAAAAAGCATCTTGGATCAATAAACTGACACATTTAACCTACAATTCAGAAGTAAGAACTCAACTATCCTCAGGGCCCATGCACTAAAGAAGCATGGAGAAAGTGCACTAGTGAAAGTGGAGAGAATATTTTCCATTTAAAGCATTTCCTCACCCCACCTCCCCACCGCCAAAAAAAGGTTTCGTTAGACGTTACACTGGCCAAATTTTTGAATCTGTGAGGCCAGCTGGAAGCTAGATTTGACTCTCTGCATTCCCAGGTTTTCCCAAACGCCTCGGGGCCACATAATTTTGCCTTCCTTCATGATCCATGACCAGGTTGAATATATAAATTATGCAACTTGGGATATGTTTCAGAATGAAAGGTAACTCTCTTTATAATTATTCTAGGACATCAAGTGTGACCAGGACTATCTTGTGCAAACTGGAAGACATTCTTACCCTGCAATGACTTTTCTTTTTTTTTTTAATGGGGCCATTTTCCTAAACTATTGTTTAGGAACATCAACACTAAACTTAACATGGCAGAATCTAAAGAATAACTGGGTATAGAGAAATTTAATGATGGACCATTGGCATCTGTGTCAGCAAGAAAAAAAAAAAAAATACTGGTTTTTACAACTTACTGTCTTCCTCAAAATAACTAGTATTTGCTTTTAATTTTTATGCTTTCTGAATGCAAAACCTTTTCCCCTCATTGTATACTCTTGATTTCTTTATTAAATTCCTGCCTCAGTGGAATATCAAACACTTTTCCAATTGGAAATAAAAGGGCATTGCAGGCTACAATGGAATATTCTCTTTGATTTCTTCCCAGGCATAAGAGTTACAAATTAATTTAACTTCACAGAGCCTCTGTCTGTATCCTCAGTTTCAAGCTAACCTACTGTCCACCTGCTGGCTGCTTAGCCATCCCCCATCTAGTTCTGTTTTAGGAAATTCAGCAGGTACCATGTGTTTTCAAACAAAAGTAGGTATCCTAATATGTGCTCTGAGCCAAAAATTCCACAAAACTCCTTCTAAATCTTTTAGAGTGTCTTTCATTAAAAAACAGCCTAATCCACACGGATCACAGGAATCTAAATTTATTTAATAAAAAACAAAATCTCCATCTGGCTGAAAGCCAAGGAGCTTTGAACAGAGAGGAAGAAGGGAGCCATTTCTCAGAAGCTCTAGGATTCTATTACTTTCCTTCCTTGTTTACACCAATTCAGTGCTAAAAATGGCATTCCCTGTCTGTAAATACTCCTACATCTGTTCATATTTCCTCTTTCCTTCTCCATGTACACACACATACTGCTATTTGTAGTTAGAGTTTGGAAGAAGAAAGGGAGTGTCTATTCCTATCATTGGCATGTGGTTATATCCCTTCTGTCTCACAGGCAAATTTTGAGTCTATCAGTTTCATTTTACAGCAGATCTGAAGGAAGTGATTTTTCTTTTACAGAATGATTTTTTTTTAAATTTTACAGCTGACAGTAGAATCCCAGAAAACAAATGTTGCCATTATGCTGTGTCAAAGTTAGTTTAGGGAACCTAGAAATCTTCATAATTTATATAAATGCATAAAGCAGCACTTATAACTTTCCAGAAAAGTAATGGACTTGTTATTCTCTCATTTTTGATAAAGAACCAAAAGTATTCAAAGTATTTCCTCTTTGGCCAATGTTGAATAAATGAAGTTGTGCCCATAACTCTTGACTAAACGTGTCTTCTTTTATGCTCGAGGAATAAACTGATGTCCAATAGGACCAAAGAAGAAAGTTCTACCAGTTCTTTCATTAATTTTTGTGACTTTTGCACTCATAGGTTATGGGTTTTGCTTCCACACACCCTTGGAGAAACCCTCTTGTTTGTGTATGAAACAGGGAAGAATACCTGACCCTTCCGTCACCCACCCAGGGCTGCTTAATGTCACATTCCTAGGAAATGCAGAACTGACCATACGTCAGCCCAGTAGACTCAGGAAAAGACAAGCTCTCTCCTTTTCAAGAAATGTTTATTCCTCCTTGAGGAGGGCAATCTCAAGCATATTGTGTGAAATAGCAAATTCCATTGAGGGAATGAAATTTAAGATTAGATAGTATAATCAATATCTAAACTCACTAAAGGTCGAGGATGAACATAGATAAACTAGTGGATTTGGTGAAGGAGAGACCACTGGTGACATTAGAATGATAGACTTGGCAACAAAAATGTCATAGATCTCCCAGTATTCCAAGTACTTTCAGCTTGGAATCCTGGACCTTGTTGATCACCCCCAAAATAGCACTGGGAGATGAAGATTTATTCTTAGCAAATTCAAAAAGCAAACAGACGTTGTCTACGTGTTGTCTTACATATCCACGGTAAATCAGCTTAGATTTGCTAACATATGAGACTTTGTTGCATTTAAATGGGATTTCATCAACTCTGTGTGAAGCACTGGTTATCTCAGTTATCTTGCATTGGCTAAAAGACCTAACTTACAATAACTAATTCATATAATATAACATGCTTGCCCACTGGTTTCTGTGCTCTGCCCAGCTCAGGCTCCCCAGAAAGGCTGGATAAAGTTATCATATGAGGGGAGGGGGGCAAATCATGACATGGAACTTGGTCAGTTCACTGCCTGGGCAGTCAATTGATACAATAAAAAGTATTAAATCTTCTTTTGGTCTGCTTTCTATGACAATATAAACTGACTTTAATTTTTTTTAAAAAAATATAAATGTAAACGTCTCCTATTTTATGAGATTGATTTTTGACCTTTAATTGTTGTATTTTAGCATGGCCTCATGGTTTTGAAAAATTAGAATTAGAATTTGTCTAGCAAACTTCTACCCTTAAACATTACAATTAGGCAGAATTGTGGATGAATGTGGATAAAATAATAAAAGAGATCCTTGGTAGTGAGATTTGGAAAGGCTGATCTAGTCCAACTTCTAAACAGCTAAGGAAACTAAGGATTTTAGAGGATTAAAAGAATCGGCAACGACTAACAAAGATAAGATATTAAGAAGTCTTATTTACTGGCTAACTCTTATTTCTAAGCCAGTGTCTGTTGCAATATATCATATAGCCAAAGAAATGATGTTGACAGAGAGGTAAGGGTGAAAATCACGTATCAATGAGTTACTACAGAGGAAATAGTTGCAGGATACTCTGACTTCTAACAGATGTGAAAAGGAAATGAAGAAAATAAAGAGTACTATAGATAAATAGCACAAAACATGTAATTAACTACCACTAGGTCAATGAATACTTCGATATCCAGAATCAAAGTCAGGTAACTTAATAAAAGAAAAATAATCTTGTTATGAGAATCAAAATCTTTAAAAGTGGAATTTCTAAGATGCTAAACTATGATAGTTACTAAGGACTTAGCAATTCTAGGCATTATACTTGGCCCAAAAAATTGCAGCCTCATAACCACCCTATGAAATTGTATGAAATTACACTCTACATTTTGCAAGGTTAATAAATTAAGACTTAGATTAAGTAATTTGCTCTAATTGCACAACTTGCAAGTGGTGAAATTGAGATTTGTACTTTGGTATCAGACTCCGTGCTTTTCACACTTTTATCATAATAATAGTTCCAACTGCAAATTTTAAATATTAATTAACTGATCAATATGAACCAAATCCATGGTTGGTCATGGTAATATGTCTGTTACTTTATTCTTTTCTAAGTATAGATAAGAGAGAAGCAGAAGAAATCATTTTATCCAACTTGGATCTATGAAAGACAAGTGTGCCCTGTTTATAGCATGGCACAGGAAATAGTTTTAGTCAAAATTAGCCTAAAGAAGGAAAGCAAACTATGGGAAAATCCTTCAAAGCAGAGAAAAACATTAAATAGAATACAAAACTATCAGGTAATACAGTAATGTGATTTGCTCTTCACTTCCCTGTTTCTGTTTTTCTGAGTGTGTTTTATGCCATTGAATCCACTGCTCAAAAACCTTTAAGGATCCCCGATCACGAATAAAGTGAATAGAATCAAGTCTAAATTCCTAGACATGGGACTCAAGGTTCTCCATAAGGCAGGTTCAGCTTCTAACTCCAGATTGATCACCTGCTATTATTATTCTACAAATGGTTATCTCCTGATGACCTACAAAAGTAATCTCTCTAAAGACTTTGCAAATTTTCTACCTAGAATTGATGTATCCCTTGTCTGTGTTGATTTGGAACTAGAGATATTTACCTAAATTTACCATTCCCTGCCTTATATTAGTCATATGGCTCTGAATTAACTGTCTGGCTCGATGGTAAATTTCGAAACAAAGAATGTGTCTTCTTTGTTTTCCTCTACAGATTATTATTCTGTAGAAATTATACAAATAAATGGTAGGAAAGTGTAATTAGCTTTGAAATATAAGTAATATTTAGTCAAACTAAAAAGTTTAATGCAGCCATTGGTTAATAATAAATTCTTAGAGATGAACATATTCTGAAACTCTTTTAAAACCAAAAAACACAGTTTTCCTTTTAAATAATATGCCTTTGGGGATGGTTTCTATTAAAATTTATTCCAATAAAAATTAAATATTATAGAGAAAAATCATTCAAAATATATTTTAGTCTAACTTATTCCATTAAAAGCCAATGTCTCTAATTACATAGATATTTAGTTCAAGTCTATCCATGATCCAGAATCATCTAATTATAGTTAAACGAATGAACAACAGATTGAATTACCAATTGATCAATTCCATTAGGCCATTAAGAAAACTGAAATCAGAGTTCCAGTGTATGGGCCAGTTATTTTAGTCAACCTAGTGCCCAAAGCAGATTTATAATTCATCAATTCAGTCTACCGTTTGGCACTCAGACATGATGAGATCTGAATAAAGTGGACCTGACGATCACTATGGCTGTTTCAATCCCTGCTACATTCTCCATCACAGACAATGAGACATTTTAAACCATCTCAACTCTTAGTGTTTTGTTATCAATATTTCAAAAAAAAAATCCTTTATAATAATTTAATAGTAACTTACTCTGTTAAAAATATATAATTCCCCATAATTTTGTCTTCAAACATTAATCAACAAATTAGTTACCAATTTTCCTACCTTTTAATGAAACAATTATCCATTTAATCTTGAAAATATACAATGTTACGAGAAAAATCTCTTTTAAAAATTTGTAATTTAATTTGAGCACAATAACACCACTACCCTGCTCCTAATCTCAGGAAAAGTGCTACTACCTAGCTTCATCTGAGCGTGGACTCCATTCCCTGCCTCTTGAGGCACATCTGATATGTCTCCAAGACCTGTCCTTACTATCTCCCCACCCATCTTCATTTCTGAATCCTTTCTGATACCACTTTAGTAGCAGCTTTTGATCACTTCTCTCCAGAATTAATGCTGTACATTCTACCGTATCTTTCTTCCTTTAGTTGATCGTCCTTGCTTCCAAGTTCTCCTCCTTCAACACTTCCTATGCCCTATGACCTAGTTAAACAGAATGCGTGCCGTTCCTCTGAATGTGTGCAGTTCCTCTGAAAAGCTCTTATCTCTATTTTCTCTGTGTTTTGCTGATGCGGTTCTTTCCTCCTGGTGTAGTCTTCCCTTGGCCTAGCTACTACTTGTTCTTCAAGACTGGCACATTGTTTTTCTCTCTTACGTAAGGGGATGACACTCTGTATTTCTTCTTTCAAAGAACGGTCTACTTGCTTTATCTATTTCACCCACTAGACAACCGTTTGCGGGGGCATTATCTTTCAACTTCGTATTCCTAGTAACCTGTGTGACGACAGGTACATAAGATTCACTCAAAAGCTTGTTGAGTAAACTGCAACTGCTTGCTGGAAGACAGCATTTCGAAACAACTATTTGATTCTTAAAATCTGAATTTAATAAATCTCTGTTACTTGGTGATATTAGACACCTGATACATAAAAGTGGCAACCTGAAATGTATTCTACATAAACTTGAATAAGGGCATCAAATTACATATTATTTAGAAATGGATAACTCTCCACACATATGCACACAAATGAAAATACTCTCTTTATGAACTGTGGTAAAAACAAGTGTTGAACAAAGTTGCAGAACTTCAAATTGGCATTTATGTTTCAAATTAAAGGGAAAATAGATAAGTTCATCAGTCAACATGACATTTAAATGGCCATGGAAGAATGTATTTTTTTTAAAGAGTGGTAACCATATACGTACCACTTTAATGCTTCTAAGTCATGTTAATAATATGATGGATTTCTATTTTAACTGTGTCTATCTTACCCTATTAAATACATGTTACAATAGAGAAAGGGCAATATACCTGTGTAATTATGACTTCCTCAAACTGGTACTTACAGAAAGCGGAAATTGATTCAGAAAGAATTAGCACAATTTTAAAAATGAGGAAACACTAAATGGCAACTAAAAGAATTTTGTACTTGTTGTGGATTTGTGAATTTGACCTCTAAACCAGTTTGCAAACTCTGGGATAAATGGGACAAACATGGTCTTCCAGCAAGATCCTTTATGTGGTCAACAATATACAATACAGGATTAATCAAGTATGCTAATAATGTGTGTGTGTTTATTACCTTAGCTCATAACTCCTTTGTGAAGTTTATACTTGAATTTATAGAACTTTGAGAAAAATTCTCATTAGATGTAGTGATTTAAAAAAAAATACGAGTTTTCATTCAGGTAAGTAATACCCACACACCTCCAAAGTACAACGACATATTCTTGATTTTAGCCAAATTAACAATAAGAAATTTGGCTTTAAATAAATCTCCACGGATTACAATGCAAATGTGTTTTGCAAGGTGAAGAAATGAATGTAAATGGTGATTTGATGATTATGTCTCTGCGCCTTTCAAATGTTTCCATTTCATATTTAATATTTAGTTAGTCCAACTTTATCCCTTAATACCACTGGAAAACACACCTTTCGGTCGTATTAACATAGTCAAACATAATCTTGCCAATTTTCTACGTGGCTTACCTGGGCTTCGCATCTGATTGACTCAGATGCATTATTAAGGGTATGTGAATATAAATATTTAAAATTTTTGTGTATCTAATGGATGCGTAAATAAATGCATGTACGTGTTGGGAATAAATGCTGCATTTGCATCTGTCACTGCCTAGAGGATGGAAGGCAACAGTGTCACTGATGGTTATTGACACATTTAAGTCAGTATCCCTGTGACTAACAGAGGAGAGAATACACAAAAGGGTTAGAAGCGGTTTTAGAGATGTCCTAAATTGAGGTCTCTGGAAACTTTCAATCACATTGCTAGTCTGCATTTGGAATGACTTGGGGATGTTACCCTCTACCTAGCAGAAGGACTTGTGACCACTACATACAGAATGTGGAGACAAGAGCCAATGCCCTTTGACAGCGAGTCTGTTACAATTACTCAAGTGTTGCCTTCTTTGTGATTCTCACAAATGAGTCTAAATAAACCGTACAAGTAAAATTAAATGAGAAAGTATTGATAGATATTACATAGATATAAGATAGTAGCAGTTATTGGAAGAGATCTTAGAAAATATCCATTCTAACCTCTGATTATTTAGGGAGAAAAATGAGGCCAGAGTCTTAGAGATTTTCCAGGGAAGAGAAAGGGAGATAACAGATGGAAAGAAACATTTTCCTTATCATAGTATCAATCACACTTTATTGTAATTACTCGTATGTCCATGTTCACCCAGAATTCTATATAAGCCAGGCTCTGTGTCAGTCTCAGTCATTGCTGTATCCCTAGTACTTAGCACAATGCTTCACAGAAATGAGTGTATGAATGGATAAGCAAATGAATGTTCACTATTAAGCTGGGGAAGTCTCTTAACCTTGCTAAGCCTCACCTTCATCCTCTGAAAATGGGGATAACAATAACTACCTCTTAGACTATTACCAGAGGAGAATCAAATAACATAAAAAATGTTTAGCAATGGGCTTTGCACAAAGAAGCACTCATTAACTATTAATGGAATGAGTGAGTGAATGAAGCCAAACATAAGGAAAATACCTGTTACTGTTGTACCAGAAAGTTCAACTACAAACCATGGAGAGATAAGAAAAGCTTTTGGCATACCCTCATCTAATGGTTCATTTAGAAAAGAAGAAAAATATATAAAACTAAACGCAATACACAATACAGAACTTAAAAACAACTACTAAATATGTGTTAAAGGAAAACTTGCTCAAACAACTCTAGAAAATATAATTCTGAAGAGAATAAAGAGCGCTAATCTTATCAGCAATACCTGATAAGATTCTCACTTCTGCTTCATTTCCTGTTCTTGAGCTGGCTGGATTCCGGGCTAAGCATCGATAGATTCCAATGTCTCCCAGTTGAAGTCTACTGATTTGCAAGGCTCCAGAGGGCAAGACCACCACGCGGGAGTCGCCCGGGATGGGAGTCAGGTCTTGTTGGTTTTTCTGCCAGTGTATGGTTGGCATTGGCTCCCCAATGACTTCACACTTGAGCAGCACTGTGTCGCCCATGAAGGCAGTGACAGATTCTGTCTGGGAGAGGAACCTCAGTGGTCCTAGGAGAAACACAAAGAACAAAGGGTAAATCTTTCAGAGGAGGCACAGGAGTCACCAAATAAAAAATCACACCTGTATTCTTTTTAGAAAATTGTATTCTATAAAGCATCTTCTCAAAATACATCTCGTTTGCTCTCCACGTTTTACCACATTACGTCTGGCCCGACAGTAGTTTCCGTGACTGAAAAATGATAAAGATGTTGCCATTAACCTCTAGAAGCTAACTGTTTTGTTTTTATTGGGTAATAAACAGCCTTATAAAACAAACAAAGCAGGCAAGATCATCCTAATTTTATACATGAGGGAACTGAGGTTCAGAGCAGTGAAATCCCACATGCATTCACACAGTTACTACAATGTAATCCTGCCAAGGGGACCTGGTTCTTCCCAATTCTCATCCTATGCTCTTACTGTTAGCCAACTTTGGACAAAGGACTATGAAGTTATGGGGATTTATGAAGGACTGGCCATATGACATAACCCAGCGCACTTTCAAGAAAGATGAGTCTTGAAATTATAGTAAAAAAGAACAATCTTTCATGGGCTGACTCCTTAAGGTAAATGACCATCAGTACTTGCCAGTTATAGCTGTGGTGAAATGAAAAAATTCTTAAGTTGGAATTAGACTAGTTTGTGTTTCTAGTCTGGCTCGGCCACCTACTCTGTGTGAGTCCTTTGGTAACTTGTTTCATTTCTTTGGGCTATAAAATGGGATAGTAGCGAATTCAACAAATACAACCACTATGATGTTCATTTGAAATAACATGTAAAAAAGATGCATCCATGTGGATGATTAAGCAAAGGTAGGAAAAATGAAAAGACAAAAGAATAAATAAACTGGCTACCACTGAGCATGAAGGATGGTGAGAGAGAAGCCTCCTCCATCATGATGCTGTATATGAGAAGGGTAGAAGATATCTGGAGCCTGCCCTCTTGAACCCCCTTTTATGAACAGATGGATATTTGTGACCCTAGTTCTTTGACCGTGAAAACATTTTTTGATTACAAACAAACATATTTGAATGAATTATGTCACCACTGATGGATCACTGGCAATTTTACTTTCTAGAGTTAATCCAATTAACTAATATTAATTTCTTGATTTGTGTTCTATTCATCACAGTTATATTCCAATATTTTAATTTTACTGGAATTGGTTTCCCTGTATGTGCATTTCACAATAAAATTTGATTCATTCATCAGTTTGGGTTTCATGTCAAGTTTTTCTGATCATATTTGCATTACTGCGATTTTTATTTTATAGATCTATTATAAGTAGGTCAAAGTTTCCTAGGTCTCAGTTTAAATTTTGTCAAGAAACTTTCTACCAGTATTTAGTCAATAACAAATTCTAATGTGTTCAGCTTTAACTACTGTTAGGTTTATTTGGGGTCCATTAATTCTCACAAACCTAACTTTCCCTATAATCTGATAAAAATTTTGCTGGAGTGAAAAGGGCAAAGGCAAAATGACCTAGGTTAAAACATCATAATTTAATATGAGAGACAATCAGAAATGCTGTAGAGAAGTCTCATATCCTAGGCTAAGGTAGCATTTCATGTCCCTTTCAGGGATTAGTCTTTTGAGCCACAGGGTAACTGAATCTATGAAAAAGGAAATTACATCAGTATCACATACGGAATAGATTTAAGTTGCCAAAGATGGTCTACCACTCACTACCGCCACACTCATAAACAGACCTACAGATCTGGAGATGTGGCACCATGGTTTAGCAAGGACAATTGATTCTAGACCAAAGAGAAATATGAATTTTGATGCATATGTTAATTTATCAATGGAAATATATCCTACACTTAGGTATTAAAATTACTCATCTGGAATCTAGATCCATGGAGCTATCTGTCTCAACAGTACAGATGTGTCTACAGTGGGAGCAAACCACATGCCTAATTTTATTCTTCTCATTTAGTTAACTGGAAATAATCTATAACTATGCTGGATCCACCACTGAATGAAGATCAAAAGGAATCCATTAACTTGTGCCCTAGCTCATTGTTCAAAGTCCAATTTCCAGGCTGTCTGTAGCGTATAATCTTGAGTGTATTCAAAAGAAGCCACATTAATCTACTACTGATTGGCTTTGGTATGGATTTAAAGCATATACTTGAACAGCGAATGGTTTATATATACTACACAAGGCAAATCTGCAATGAGTAGTGTCCAGATGTTGTGACGGTTACGTATGTCAAGATATTTTTCAAATACGTTTCTGACTTGTTTCCTTAATAGCTTTCTTCTTGGTCTTCACATCCCTACCATTTTATTTTACAGTTAAGGAAACACAGTTGGGAGTAATTTACCACACATACAAGTTATACATTTTACACAAAGGAGGTAAGAATAAAATATTTTTGATAAGTTGATAAAATATCTGGATACTTCTATATATTCAGATATATGGTCCTGTACAAGTTACATACACTGGATAAAATTCTAAATATGTATTTTACATCTGAATGTCTGTGGTATTCACAAAATTCACCTAAAGAGTTCCAGAGCATAGAATAAAACATAAAATGAAAGAGTAATTCAAATTGATACTCAACAGTTGGTTCCTTTATATAAACTTCATCTAGCTGGAAGAATCATAGATGAGGCATGAGATTATATATTAATATAATTGGGCTTAATGGAGTTGGCTATTGTTCCACATGCTTAATCACTATGGTTATTTTAGATCTTAATAAACAGGGGGTTGGAATTACCTATTAAAATTTAATGATGCGATGTTTGAAAACTTCAAATAGTTGATTATTTGATATAGTGAGAAATTATAAACATGATTTGTAGCTTTTTCTTTGTGTCTCTACAAAGGAAACTCCAAGCATCAAAAAGAAATTCTAGGTTTACGAGGTTCTATATGGTTTGAAATAATGCTTCCAGTATTGTGCTGTCTTTGATCACTCTCATCTCGTGGTCGTGCAACAAACCAGCAACAGTATTAAAAGAAGAAGTTATAGGCTATCAACTTAGTACTATATTTTCAAGGCAGAGTATGAGCACCTACGTATGAACATTAAACTCACTGTAACTCCTAAGAATGAAATACAGTGTTTTCATAAGAGTCATTTAAGGCTCTAATGCAATACAAAGATACAGGTATAATTTTAACGAGATCTTCAGGAAAATTGCTACCCGCTCATCAAGAGCCTGCTCATGGAAAAAGCCTGGTTCAACTCATTAGATCACATTTGATAGACTGTAATCATAACACGAATGGTATTCCTATCACTACTCTTTTCTTACTTAAATCCATTCTAAACATAGTCAAAAGAGGAGCGTTTCTAAATCACCACAAAGTTTTTTTTGTTTTTTTTCACTCAAGAAACTCTAACATTCCATTTTCTAATATTGTCTCATACCCTAAATCCTGGTACCCAAGAATCTAATACAGTGTTCCTTCTAGGCTCATCTTCCACAATTCCTACAAAAGAATTCTTGGATTTATTGAACAGGTCTATACCTGGCTCCCTCTTGATTGTATTTCTCATGAAATTTCCTCTTAAGAAGTATACCTTCTCCCCTAACATCTCCCTATCAAATCTGTCATCATTCTTTAAGTACTAAGTCAAAAAAATCCTCTTTTCCTTAGTCTTACTTACCAGAAATCATCTCTTAATCTTTTGAATTTTTACAGAACTTATAACTTAAGATAGAATGACATAGTTGACTGTATAAATAAAAGGCTGACAAGTGTTTATATGTTTGTATATGTGTTTTTTCAGTCCACAGAATATATAAAATATCTACTGAAAGAAAAAAAACACAAATGTTTACTGAGGTTCCATGTCTAAGTAGACTATTACAAGCATGAAAATTTTGATAACTGCATTTGAGTGTTGGTGTATCACTTTCTAACATACTCTGTGGCAGTTTAGGATGGTGAATAACACACCTGGGTGCCAGATTACCTTGGCTTTTTTTTTTTTTTTTTTTTTTACAGAATAGAGACGTTCAAGGCCACCATAAAACCATAAATAGCGACTGATCATCTCTATCCATTAAAAAGATGCCTTTTTCCCTTGGCATCAACCAACTGGGCTGAATTCTAGGATGGGGCTTTTGGTGATTTTAGGAACCAAGTGGAACCTTTCTCTTCTTGGGAATGTCCCACTTTCGGACAAGAACAGACGGGGGGGGGGCGGTGTTGGTTGGTTGGTTTGTTTAATTGTTGCTCCTTGCCTCCATTTGATATCAGTTGGTAAACAGAGAAATGGTACCAAAACAAAATGAAATGAAAAACCCAAAGAACAAACAGAAAACCCTAAATCAACCCCCAAGGTTGGTCTCAGGGTTTTACATATGACAACATCAATTCAACCCCCATGGAATGTGATTCCCTGGAGAGCTGCTGGATCCAGAACAATGACACAGGAGACTTGAGTTTTATCACTGACACTATTCTAAGCTCCTTTATAAATTAACTCCTTTACTCCTAACAACAGCTCTTCAAGTATTACGGTCTCCACTTCATAGATGGAACTGGAAAGGGAAAGAAACTCATTCAAATGTTTACATTATGTATGATGGTTTAAAAAAAGGTTTTGTCCTGAATGATACTTCTTAAAATACCCTATTTCCCCAATCTAAGTGAAAATGTCCCCAAAGGAGTTTTTTGTTTAATATAACAGTACTTCCTGACTCTTCAACCCCCAAGCATCAGCGCAATACTAGAAAACTCTGTTTAGTAAGTATATTCTGCCCCAGACTGAATTTTTACAGACAAACTTCAGCCTGAAGTATTGTGCAATTAAAAATAGCACACAAACCTATGCCTGGTTGTTTCCATGGAGGCCTTTCATTATTAGCCTTGGGGAAAGTCTGTTTCCCAGAATGAATTATACTCAAGGTTCCTACCTTCACACGTAGCCTGGCCCAGGATTCTAAGACAGCTGGACTTGTTGGAAGTGTCTCATCCCAGCTAACTGACAGGTTTACACATTACTCGCACCTCTGTACATTAACGAAGACCAGCACCTATTAGTGCGGGGTCAGTTCAGGAACCATAATAAGGAAAGAACACGTTGTTTTACATAAAGAAAGATCAGGCACGCGTATATGGGAACTCCATTTTATCCCCTGTCCTAGAAATGATAAACATAGACACTTATAACTTAAATTTTATAAGCTACTAATAGTAAAAGTGCCTGGGCTTCAGCATCAGAAATTTTATTGATGTTAACTATCCTAATTACAGTTGTATAATAAGCATTAAATGTTGTTAGCAAGAGATATATAGCCACTATGAGAGTACCGAGGAGAAATGGGTCTCACCCTGTTTATTTCGATTTTTGTAAAGGATACTTCCTAATTCTCTAACACTAATTTTTACACTAAAAGCATTCATTAAGTGTCTATTTATATAGGTTACTTTGTTAAATGTTACTCAAGGCCTGATAAACAGCCATAACTACAATTCTTTTCTAGAACATTTACTTACTATACTAACTGTCAGGTGCTTAATTCCCTGGGATTTCATGGTACCAACACAGTATCGGAATTCTCACCTCCTCAGAGGGGCCTCCCCCAAATCGAGATAGAACCAATTATTCTTGTATGTCCCCTTTGCAACATTTACTTCAATTATAACTTATTAACTGTGGAGTTCATTTAATAGCCATCTTCCCAGCTAATCTGTAAATTCCACAAAAGCAGAGCTGGTTCTATTTTATTCTGTACTCTGAGCACTCAGCACAGTGCATGGCATATAATTGTCCATCATATATATGTCTAATGAGAAAGTATGTATGATTGGTCAGATAATTAGTTTAGGCAAATATCCCAGGCTCTTATACGCTGGGAAATCTAGGAAGAAGAGCGTAAAGAGAGGGAGAAAACAAGGATTTATTCAGGGAAAGTGAAAAAGAGCTGAGCCTAATAAGCATACAAAGTCAACCCATACAGCCTTTCATTTGAAAAGATTGTGAGGGGGCGGGGGGGGGGGGGAGCGATGTCTAGCGCATCCATGAAAATTTTATCTAAGGCCCGTAAGTTTAAATTGTGAAACAGTGATATTTCGAATGAGATTTCCCCGTCTTCCTTCAAATCACTGTCCCCGGAAACAAAGTTATCAGTGGTCTCAGGACCAGCTCCCACCCAGCTGGGACAGGCAGGGCAATGGCTCCAGCCACCAATCAGGCTCTGGCCAATACAGATTTGTTTCAGGAGCTAGGCACAACCAAACTGTTGGCTGTCACCAGGGCAGTAGAAATGTTAACAGCAAAGCAGCAAACATTTCTCATTTGGGCTTTTCCTTTGTGATGCTAAAAAAAATGAGGTAGAAAATCACCATGGCAATGAATGCTGCTAAATCTTCAGGGACGTCAAAAGTGTGAGGCTCCGAGAATTAAAATAATGAGAACAATAGTCTCTCCGCACTCTTCTACCCATGCACACACGCATCACATAGACTAGGAGAAATCTTTCATTCAGATCCAGATAGTCAGAAAGTTTGAATAGCTTAGACATGCACTCTTGTTCATTTAATTCTAAGCTACGTTGTTTTTTAAGCAAAAGTGGAAACAAAGCATTCCAGGTTTCTGCCAGGACTCTCCTCCTCCTGGGAGGCCTCTCCTCCACCCACAACACCCTCAGATTGGGCCTATTCCTTCTTTGAAATTTGAATCTCAAAATGGTACATTCTTCTGATTTGCCCTCTGGCCTCTTTGGCAGACTATCAGGGTCCACATCTCCTCCTACGGAAGGTCTAATTATTAAGTAATTAAAGTTCATTTAATAAAAATAGACTTATCAATTGGGGGACGGACCTTGGGATTGGAAATCTCTCTTGCTTTTAAATATTCAGCAGTGTGGTAATATCCTGTAACTGCCAGAGGAGAGCTGAAGTAGATGCTTTGTTCGCTCCAAATTAAAGCTTCACAGCCACCTCCCTTCAAAGCCAGACCTTGTTTGCCCCCTTTTAATTTTCAAATTAGCTCAGAGGAAGAGAATAGACATAATCCAAAGAGAAGTTTTCTAGATCTGGTTGCTTTTCAGAAGCCAGAAGACCAATAAAGGGTTCTTAGAATATGTTACAAGCATATTTCCGTATGTCCCTCTGAGAGTGATCATTTCCCTCCTAACGTTTTCCCCCAGGTTTTTGTTTTTGTTTTAGCAACTTCATTTTCACTGGTGAAATTACAGACTCCTAGGTAGTTGGCTAAAGAGCCATGGCTGGAATGTGGCATTACAAAACAAGTCTAGGAAGTGTGTCTGTCGGGTACCGGCCACACTCCTTCAGTGTGTGATCTTATAAGAAACATCCATGTGGCCAATTAGTTGAACTCAGAAGGTTGTAATAGAAGAAGTGTGCAAGGGAAAGAAACCTGTAGGCAAATTACACAGTCGTTTGTCCAGCTCTGCAAGATAAGCAGCACATAATGAACTCATTTCCTTGGCAAAAAACAGTCAATGAGAAATGTCATCAAAGAAGTCTTTTTCAGAATCACGCTTGGGGTTTGTTCAATATAAATACTCTAAAGGGCTGGTATTTTCCCAGATCTCTGAAAACTTGATTATATATAAGACTTAGAACCAAGTGGTCATTTTGGGACTGCTGTGAGTGATCAAGAGCCAGTGTGAATGCAGATCTATCCCTAACCTCATCAAGTAGCCTTGCTAGGTTCTTGGCCTTCAAATCTATGGAGCAGCAATTCGGGATTCTCCAAGTCATCCTTCTTAGTAACATCCTTATGGCCTCTGGTAGCCAACGTGATACCTTTATAAGAATTGGAAAAGGGTGCCACCTTTGAAGGGATGAGTTTAAAAAGGTAGCCCATGGGGTTGGCTAGCAAATCCAGAGCTGGATTTCAGGCCCCACCTAACCTTCCCCTGGAGACTGTTTTCAGGTGTGAACTACACCCACGTAACTAACAACTCTGTTGGCATCTCTTGACTTCATTACCTGCAATCAGTCAAGAATAATTTGGCTTGGCCCATCCATGTCTTTTGTTAACGCCAGGGTCAAACAGAGGCAGATTGTGGAAGCATTTTTCTGGGTAGCGTGTTAAAAGCTTTTTTTTCATCCTTCTGGGCTATTATACAACATATATTTCCCGGCACAAGATTGAATAATGAAGTGAGCTTTACCACCTCTTCCTCAAACTCACATGGTATTGTCTTCCTGGAGAGAGATTCTTCATAAAATCTAATCAAATTATATTGAACATCAATGCCATTATTGTACGTGAAGGTTAGAATAGAATCCTTCTTCAAGGAAGAGCTAGATGGCATCCCCTGTACAGTGGCAGCTACATTTTCTCCTACCTGTATCACCATCTCTTTGATGACTGAAACTAGCCTTTTACCTGTATATATGTATTAAGCCGAATGGAAACTCATTCTCATAATGCAGACCAAACAGAGTTGTTTGTTTGCTTGTTTTACTTTACTATAAGATTTTCTATAGGAATTCTTTGAAGGACAAACTTCTAATGTAGAAAAATGTTCATTAGTAATCAAAAACTGAAAATAATATAGCACTTTAGCCTATTAAGGTTGCAATGATTTCAAAAAATTATGAACAGTAATTCTGAAAGCATGAGTTGATATGCTACCTTTGAAAAGTGATTTGTCAATGTGCATCATAATAATTTAACCCAAGAACTCCACTTCTAGGAATCTTTCCATAAATATATGAAGGAAAAGGTTATATATATATACATATATACACATATATACACACACACACAATTATTCAGTACAGCATTATTTAAAATAGTGAACAATATAAAAAGTAAATAAATCCCCCCCCAATAAATAAAAAAGAAAATAGTGAACAATAGAAAATGGGCTAATTGTACAATTGGTGATTTCTTAAGCAAATTATGGTATATCCACTGTACTTAACATTATATGACCATATAAAATTATGTTAATAAATAGTTTTTAAAGGGAGAAAGTTATTTTTCTCATTTTTTTCCCTAAAACAAGCACATCTTAAAATATACAAAAGGATATTTTGCTAATGATTCTAACCCTCTTTTTAGTGTATTCTATTCAGTGTGAATTGTAAAAAAACTATTCAGAGTATATCGATTTCATGAAGAGATGTTTACCTCCACAGGTTTGGACGATAACTTTATTGTCATTCTCTACTCTGCAGATAAAATCCTTATTACAAAACCTGAGATTGTTTTATAATCAATAGTTATGAATAGTTTTACAGAATTCAGTCTCAGGCTTTCCATCAAGCTTAAATTGCATTACGCATAGCTAACAAACGGTCACAACATTCATGAAAATTGATTATGAATGTGGCTAATATCTGTTAGGCCTACTTGTAAACTGTGCTTAACTCAAGGCAGGCAAATCACCCAAATAACAGAAAAGCAAGCTCTTAAAGTTGTATGATATTTTGTTTTACATCATATAACTGTCACCAGCCCTTCCCTACTTTATCTATGTTCTCCTGATAACCCTGCCACAAAGCCCTACCAGCACTGATTATATCATCTTATGGGAATTTCCAAAGTACGCTTTCATTCATTTATTCAGTCAGTCAATGTTGTGGCTAATTTTATTTGTGGATGTAAGTAGGCCATGGGGTGCTAAGAGTTTTGGTTAAACATTATTCTGGGTGTATCTGTGAGGGTGCTTCTGGATGAGATTAACATTTAAATCAGTACATTGAGCAAAGCAGACTGTCCTCCCCAATGTGGGTAGGGCTTATCCAATCCATCGAAGGCCTGAAGAGAACAAAAAGGTGGAGTAAGAGAGGATTCATTCTCTCTGCCTGACTTTCTTTGAGCTGGGACATCGGGTTTCTCATGCCTTCAGACTGGGACTCGAACTGGAATTTACATCATCTGCTTTACTAGGTCTCTAGCTTGCCAAATGCAGGAGGACTTCTCAGCCTCCATAATCACGTGAGTTTCTCTGGAGAACTCAGACTAATACAATCAATCAACATTTATCGGGCACCTCATATGTGGCAGGCATCATCCTAACTGCCTGAGAAATATAATGATGAACGATCAATGCTAGCTTTTGTCAAAGGGCTTTTCTGGATTTTGGAAACCTAAAGGAGGAGTGTAAGATTCATATTCATCATATTTCTTGAGTGAAACATGGCAAAGCCCCAATAAAGGGGAGCCCATAAGCAGAAAAACTTAGCAAGAGATTATCCAATGAGTTTCAAAGGTCACTGAAACAAGAATCCATCAGGTTATAACTGTTTCAAACTTTTAATTGAGCATATTATCCAAAGGATTAAATGATCTTCTAGCTGTTAATCTATTAACCCAGATGTTTATTTTTCTTATTACCAGTAGCTTTGATTGAATACATATGAGGCACTATATAATGTATAATATATAGTCTCTACATGGCTATAAAGGGCCCTACTGAAGTTCCCTGGCAACATTTTTCACTCTCAGTTTGTTACATAGGATCACCCTCCTTTCAATATGAATGATTTTTTTCCTGTCAAAAATATGTGACTGAATCGTATATTCAAAACTTGTAGACATAGACCAAAGAAAGGAGAAACCTAAATGGAACAAGTTTTCAATAAAAGGAGGCAGCGGAGAGAGTAGTTGCAGCTCAATACTTCTATTTCAGTATATAATTAATTAAAGCTTAGCTATTGATAATAGCTAAGAGTCACATCAAATACATCAAAAGATTCAATTTTTTCTCTCATAATTCCAGTACTATTTTTTTCTTTTTTTTCCACCAGTATTATTTGTTCTCCCCACAAAATCCATCTGTAACATAAGAATCAAGGAACCCCAGCAGAAATAATCATTTCGATTAAAAACTGCTGGTAAATCCGTATAATGTTAACTTTGATTTGGAAGTACCTACTGGGAGAAAATTGGAGCTAATGGAACACATTTGCATGTTGTGCATTTGTACAATGAAAATGGAAAGTCAAAATATGTCTGCTTCATTGCTGAATGTGTATGATTTTCCACCTTCTCTACTAAGACCCTGAGGAAATCAAACTTTTTAAAGAATTACCAAAATTTTGTAGCTTGACCCAGGTAACAAAATATCCCTGATAGAATGAACTGTTCAAATGAAAAAAAAAAAATGTCTGATGCCCAAATTCATGCTTTGGGATTTGTCTCATACTCACCAGAATCAATATCCACCACAAGAATGTGAAGTAGTTATTTATTGCAACATATCTCTCTGTATACCTAATCCCCAGCAATCATCTGGCTGTAGAAGAATGTCAGTAAATTAGAGAATAGTAAATCATCCTTCCTGAAAATCTTGCAGTTGTGGAGTCATTTTCATGGGCCCAGTTGCATCATCTGATACTTGGACTGAGAATAAGGTGGGAAAAGGGCATGCGTGGGCAGTCAGAGAGAGATTTTCTTCCCTGCTCCTAAGGGACCAGGCATGGGATACAGGTATGTGTGGTAGGAAGCAAAATACTCCTTCAGGATAGCATTAGTCTCAAGTATGAGAGTACTTACACACTTTTTATAGAACCACGAATAACATTACTTCCAAGCTTGTTTATGATCTTTCCTGATCTTATGATCTTTGAATATAAAAAGAAATATTCCTTAAAAAGCATGGTTCAATAAGTAAAAAATGAGCTTTGAAGAGCAGTGGGCAAAAGGGAGGATAGCAAAAGATTAGACTGGATATGTCATATAATACAGATAATTCGGACACCTTATACCACCTTGGTAAGTTTGTATTTCATTTCAGTTACATTGAGAAGTTATTAAGGAATTTTGATCACGGAAATTACATGACTGGATATACATTTTTTGAAGACCATTCTTGTTGCTATGTAGAGGATAGTTAGTGGGGGTAGGTCAGAGGTGAAGGCAAGACTGAAAGCAGGAATCTTACAAACTTAACAGTAGTTGAAGTGAAAGAAAACTGGGTCTGTTTTGGGAAAGGCAGTGTCGTGCTAGCCTCCTTTTGACTCCCCCCGCTGGGCCTGGAACACTTCCTTACCAAGGAATAAAAAGTTCACATAGCCTGTGCTGGCCTATCACCTTGTGTGAGGATATCTTTCCATTTCTTACTCAATGAATGTTCCTTTGTTCTGATTAGGTGTGTAGGTCATTGACCCTCAGGCACATCCCCCATCTTCAGTATTTCAAACTCCACAGCAGGGTTTTGGGTTTTTTCTACTGTGGTGCAGAGGGGTGCAGGTAGACTGATTGCCCAGCATCAGCTTTGCGGGGAACACTGACCATGGGGGAACACTGTCCACTACTGGAGCTGAACTTGCTCTGTTTCTTCTATGTGAATAAAGCATTGTTCCAGCCAGTGCTTGGCTGTGTTGTTTTCCTTGGCAATTCTGATACCAAGACACAGTGGACAGAAGTGTCTGGAATCCTCCCCTGGGATTGATAACAGGTGCACAGTGCTCTGTTTCGCAGCTTGGGAAAGTGAGATAACAGTGAGAATAGAGAAAAAGAGAGATGCTAGATATATTCTGAGGCATAATCATAGGACTTGTTGAAGGTTGAGTGTGGGTTGTGAGGGAAAGGGATGGATCAAGAATGAGCCCTGGTAATTCAAAAAGAGTCGTGTACCACAATGTTCACTGAAGCTCTATTTACAACAGCCAGGACATGGAAGCAACCTAAGTGTCCATCGACAGACGAATGGATAAAGAATATGTGGCATGTATATACAATGGAATATTACTCGGCCATAAAAAGGAATGAAATTGAGTTATTTGTAGTGAGGTGGATGGACCTAGAGTCTGTCATACAGAGTGGAGTAAGTCAGAAAGAGAAAAACAAATACTGTATGCTAACACATATATATTGAATCTAAAAAAAAAAAGAAAAATGGTTCTGAAGAACCTAGGGGCAGGACAGGAATAAAGATGCAGATGTAGATAATGGACTTAAGGACATGGGGAAGGGGAAGGGTAAGCTGGGATGAAGTGAGAGAGTGGCATGTACAGATATACACTACCAAATGTAAAATAGATAGCTAGTGGGAAGCAGCCGCATAGCACAGGGAGATCAGCTCCGTGCTTTGTGACCATCTGGGGGGGTAGGATAGGGAGTGTGGGAGGGAGATATGGGAATATATGTATAGCTGATTCACTTTGTTATACAGCAGCAACTAACACACCATTGTAAAGCAATTATATTACAATAAAGATGTTTAAAAAAAAAGAAAAGAAGGTACTGTCAATGTGTCAAGTTATATACTCATTATATAGACTGTAGTTACTCTTCAATTATTATATATTCAATTGTTTCTGGATTATACTGTTTATGGCTCCTCCTTCAACTTCTACATATTACTTCCCTGAAAGAGCCTCAATTCTCTGATTCACTAGAAATACCTATGTTGACTCTGGAAAGAGTGTTATATTCTCAATAATTTGTTGATTACAGCTGCCGCAACTTGGTCTTGAGCTTGTGTTAATTCATCATAAACAATTACAAATGTGATTATTACTTCTGAAGTCTCTATCTTTGTACATTTTATAGGAGATTTTCTAAATAAATAACAACGCTAATTAAAAAAAAAAGAGCCCTGGTCTGGTTTCCAAATAAAATGTTCAGGCTGTGGGGTAAGGGATTTTGGCTTTGGGTTAAGTGAGTATATGTGGTGGTTTGAAGGAAACAAGAAGAAAACACACTAGAGTAAGAGATGTGATATTAAAACTAAAACAAGAAGATGCGGAGATCACCTTCCTCCCCACAGATACACCAGAAATACATCTACACGTGGAACAACTCCTACAGAGCATCTACTGAACGCTGGCAGAAGACCTCAGACCTCCCAAAAGGCAAGAAACCCCCCATGTACCTGGTTAGGGCAGAAGAAAAAAATAAACAGAGACAAAAGGATAGGGACGGGTCCTGCACTAGCGGGAGGGAGCTGTGAAGGAAGAAAAGTGTCCACACGCTAGGAAGCCCCTTCGCGGGCGGAGACTGCGGGTGGTGGAGTGGGGGAGCTTCAGGGCCGCGGAGGCGAGCACAGCAACAGGGGTGCGGAGGGCAAAGCGGAGAGATTCCAGCGCAGAGGATCAGGGCCGACCGGCACTCACCAGTCGAGACACTTGTCTGCTCACCCGCCAGGGCGGGCGGGGCTGGGAGCTGAGGCTCGGGCTTCAGTCGGAGCACCGGGAGAGGACTGAGGTTGGCGGCGTAAACACAGCCTGCAGGGCGTTATTGCACCTTGGCTAGCCGGGAGGGAGTCCGGGGAAAAGTCTGGACCTGCCGAAGAGGCAAGAGACTTTTTCTTCCCTATTTCCTGGTGCGCGAGGAGAGGGGATTAAGAACGCTGCTTCAAGGAGCTCCAGAGGCGGGCGCGAGCCACGGCTAAAAGTGCGGACCCCAGAGACAGACATGAGACGCTAAGGCCGCTGCTGCCGCTACCAAGAAGCCTGGATGCGAACACAGGTCACTATCCACACCCCCCCTTCCGGGGAGCCTGTGCAGCCCGCCACTGCCAGGGTCCCGGGATCCAGGGACAAGTCCCCCGGAGAACGCACGGTGCGCCTCAGGCTGGCAACGTCACGCAGGCCTCTGCCGACGCAGGCCCGCCCCACACTCCGTGACCCTCCCTACTCCCCGGCCTGAGTGAGCCAGAGGCTCCGAATCACCGGCTCCTTTAACCCCGTCCTGTCTGAGCAAAGAACAGACGCCCTCCGGCGACCTACACGCACAGGCAGGGCCAAATCCAAAGCTGAGCCCCTGGGAGCTGTGAGAACAAAGAAGAGAAAGGGAAATCTCTCCCAGCAGCCTCAGGAGCAGCGGATTAAAGCTCCACAATCAACTTGATATACCCTGCATCTGTGGAATACATGAATAGACAACGAATCATCCCAAATTAAGGAGCCGTGTGGATGAAAGGCTCTTGGAGCTGCAGCCAGGAGTTAGTGCTGTGCCTCTGAGGTGGGGGAGCCAACTTCAGGACACTGGTCCACAAGAGGCCTCCCAGCTGCACATAATATCAAACGGCGAAAATCTCCCAGAGATCTCCATCTCAAGGCCAGCACCCAGCTTCACTCAACGACCAGCAAGCTACAGTGCTGGACATCCTATGCCAAACAACTAGCAAGACAGGAACACAACCCCACCCATTAGCAGAGAGGCTGCCCAAAATCATAATAAGTCCACAGACACCCCAAAACACACCAACAGACGTGGACCTGCCCACCAGAAAGACAAGATCCAGCCTCATCCACCAGAACACAGGCACTAGTCCCCTCCACCAGGAAGCCTACACAACCCACTGAACCAACCTTAGCCACTGGGGACAGACACTAAAAACAACAGGAACTACGAACCTTCAGCCTGCAAAAAGGAGACCCCAAACACAGTAAGATAAGCAAAATGAAAAGACAGAAAAATACGCAGCAGATGAAGGAGCAAGATAAAAACCCACCAGACCTAACAAATGAAGAGGAAACAGGCAGTCTACCTGAAAAAGAATTCAGAATAATGATAGTAAAGATGATCCAAAATCTTGGAAATAGAATAGACAAAATGCAAGAAACAGTTAACAAGGACCTAGAAGAACTAAAGATGAAACAAACAATGATGAACAACACAATAAATGAAATGAAAAATACTCTAGATGGGATCAATAGCAGAATAACTGAGGCAGAAGAACGGATAAGTGACCTGGAAGATAAAATAGTGGAAATAACTAATGCAGAGCAGAATAAAGAAAAAAGAATGAAAACTGAGGACAGTCTCAGAGACCTCTGGGACAACATTAAACGCACCAACATTCGAATTATAGGGGTTCCAGAAGAAGAAGAGAAAAAGAAAGAGACTGAGAAAATATTTGAAGAGATTATAGTTGAAAACTTCCCTAATATAGGAAAGGAAATAGTTAATCAAGTACAGGAAGCACAGAGAGTCCCATACAGGATAAATCCAAGGAGAAATACGCCAAGACACATATTAATCAAACTGTCAAAAATTAAATACAAAGAAAGCATATTAAAAGCAGCAAGGGAAAAACAACAAATAACACACAAGGGAATCCCCATAAGGTTAACAGCTGATCTTTCAGCAGAAACTCTGCAAGCCAGAAGGGAGTGGCAGGACATATTGCAAGTGTTGGAGAAAAACCTGCAACCAAGATTACTCTACCCAGCAAGGATCTCATTCAGATTTGATGGAGAAATTAAAACCTTTAGAGACAAGCAAAAGCTGAGAGAGTTCAGCACCACCAAACCAGCTCTACAACAACTGCTAAAGTAGCTTCTCAAGGCAAGAAACAAACACAAGGAAAAGACCTACAATAACAAACCCAAAACAATTAAGAAAATGGGAATAGGAACATACATATTGATAATTACCTTAAATGTAAATGGACTAAATGCTCCCACCAAAAGACACAGATTGGTTGAATGGATACAAAAACAAGACCCATATATTTGCTGTCTACAAGAGACCCATTTCAGACCTAGAGACACATACAGACTGAAAGTAAGGGGATGGAAAAAGGTATTTCATGCAAATGGAAACCAAAAGAAAGCTGGAGTAGCAATTCTCATATCAGACAAAATAGACTTTAAAATAACAACTATTACAAGAGACAAAGAAGGACACTACATAATGATCAAGGGATCCATCCAAGAAGAAGATATAACAATTGTAAATATTTATGCACCCAACATAGGAGCACCTCAATACATAAGGCAAATACTAACAGCCATAAAAGGGGAAATCGACAGTAATACATTCATAGTAGGGGACTTTAACACCCCACTTTCACCCATGGACAGATCATCCAAAATGAAAATAAATAAGGAAACACAAGCTTTAAATGATACATTAAACAAGATGGACTTAATTGATATTTATAGGACATTCCATCCAAAAACAACAGAACACACATTTTTCTCAAGTGCTCATGGAACATTCTCCAGGATAGATCATATCTTGGGTCACAAATCAAGCCTTGGTAAATTTAAGAAAACTGAAATTGTATCAAGTATCTTTTCTGACCACAATGCTATGAGAGTAGATATCAATTACAGGAAAAGATCTGTAAAAAATACAAACACAAGGAGGCTAAACAATACATTACTTAATAATGAAGTGATCACTGAAGAAATCAAAGAGGAAATCAAAACATACCTAGAAACAAATGACAATGGAGACACGACGACTCAAAATCTATGGGATGCAGCAAAAGCAGTTCTAAGAGGGAAGTTTATAGCAATACAGTCCTACCTTAAGAAACAGGAAACATCTTGAATAAACAACCTAACCTTGCACCTGAAGCAATTAGAGAAAGAAGAACAAAAAAAACCCCAAAGTTAGCAGAAGGAAAGAAATCATAAAAATCAGAGCAGAAATAAATGAAAAAGAAATGAAGGAAACGATAGCAAAGATTAATAAAACTAAAAGCTGTTTCTTTGAAAGGATAAACAAAATTGATAAACCATTAGCCAGACTCATCAAGAAAAAAAGGGAGAAGACTGAAATCAACAGAATTAGAAATGAAAAAGGAGAAGTAACAACTGACACTGCAGAAATACAAAAGATCATGAGAGATTACTACAAGCAACTCTAAGCCAAGAAAATGGACAACCTGGAAGAAATGGACAAATTCTTAGAAAGGCACAACCTGCCAAGACTGAATCAGGAAGAAATAGAAAATATGAACAGACCAATCACAAGCACTGAAAATGAAACTGTGATGAAAAATCTTCCAACAAGCCAAAGCCCAGGACCAGATGGCTTTGCAGGGGAATTCTATCAAACATTTAGAGAAGAGCTATCACCTATCCTTCTCAAACTCTTCCAAAATATAGCAGAGGGAGGAACACTCCCAAACTAATTCTACGAGGCCACCATCACCCTGATACCAAAACCAGACAAGGACGTCACAAAGAAAGAAAACTACAAGCCAATATCACTGATGAACATAGATGCAAAAATCCTCAACAAAATACTAGCAAACAGAATCCAACAGCACATTAAAAGGATCATACATTATGATCAAGTGGGGTTTATTCCAGGAATGATAGGATTCTTCAATATACGCAAATCAGTCAACGTGATACACCATATTAACAAATTGAAGGAGAAAAACCATATGATCATCTCAATAGATGCAGAGAAAGCTTTTGACAAAATTCAACACCCATATATGATAAAAACCCTGCAGAAAGTAGGCATAGAGGGAACTTTCCTCAACATAATAAAGGCCATATATGACAAACCCACAGCCAACATCGTCCTCAATGGTGAGAAACTAAAAGCATTTCCACTAAGATCAGGAACAAGACAAGGTTGCCCACTCTCACCACTCTTATTCAACATAGTTTTGGAAGTTTTAGCCACAGCAATCAGAGAAGAAAAGGAAATAAAAGGAATCCAAATCGGAAAAGAAGAAGTAAAGCTGTCACTCTTTGCAGATGACATGATCCTATACATAGAGAACCCTAAAGATGCTACCAGAAAACTACTAGAGCTAATCAATGAATTTGGTAAAGCAGCAGGATACAAAATTAATGCACAGAAATCTCTGGCATTCTTATACACTAATGATGAAAAATCTGAAAGTGAAATCAAGAAAACAGTCCCATTTACCACTGCAACCTAAAGAATAAAATATCTAGGAATAAACCTACCTAAGGAGACAAAAGACCTGTATGCAGAAAATTATAAGACACTGATGAAAGAAATTAAAGATGATACAAATAGATGGAGAGATATACCATGTTCTTGGATTGGAAGAATCAACATTGTGAAAATGACTATACTACCCAAAGCAATCTACAGATTCAATGCAATTCCTATCAAACTACCACTGGCATTTTTCACAGAACTAGAACAAAAACGTGCACAATTTGTATGGAAACACAAAAGACTCTGAATTGCCAAAGCAATTTTGAGAAACAAAAATGGAGCTGGAGGTATCAGGCTCCCCTACTTCAGACTATACTACAAAGCTACAGTAATCAAGACAGTATGGTACTGGCACAAAAACAGAAAGATAGATCAATGGAACAGGATAGAAAGCCCAGAGATAAACCCACGCACATATGGTCACCTTATCTTTGATAAAGGAGGCAGGAATGTACAGTGGAGAAAGGACAGCCTCTTCAATAAGTGGTGCTGGGAAACCTGGACAGCTATATGTAGAAGTATGAGATTAGATCACTCCCTAACACCATACACAAAAATAAGCTCAAAATGGATTAAAGACCTAAATGTAAGGCCAGAAACTATCAAACTCTTAGAGGAAAACATAGGCAGGACACTCTATGACATAAATCACAGCAAGATCCTTTTTGACCCACCTCCTAGAGAAATGGAAATAAAAACAAAAATAAACAAATGGGACCTAATGAAACTTAAAAGCTTTTGTGCAGCAAAGGAAACCATAAACAAGACCAAAAGACAATCCTCAGAATGGGAGAAAATATTTGCAAATGATGCAACTGACAAAGGATTAATCTCCAAAATTTATAAGCAGCTCATGCAGCTTAATAACAAAAAAACAAACGACCCAATCCAAAAATGGGCAGAAGACCTAAATAGACATTTCTCCGAAGAAGATATACAGATTGCCAACAAACACATGAAAGAATGCTCAACATCACTAATCATTAGAGAAATGCAAATCAAAACTACAATGAGATATCATCTCACACCAGTCAGAATGGCCATCATCAAAAAATCTAGAAACAATAAATGCTGGAGAGGGTGTGGAGAAAAGGGAATCCTCTTGCACTGTTGGTGGGAATGTAAATTGATACAGCCACTGTGGAGAACAGTATGGAGGTTCCTTAAAAAACTACAAATAGAACTACCATATGACCCAGCAATCCCAATACTGGGCATATACCCTGAGAAAACCATAATTCAAAAAGAATCATGTACCAAAATGTTCATTGCAGCTCTATTTACAATAGCCCAGAGATGGAAACAACCTAAGTGTCCATCATCGAATGAATGGATAAAGAAGATGTGGCACATATATACAATGGAATATTACTCAGCCATAAAAAGAAACGAAATTGAGCTATTTGTAATGAGGTGGATAGACCTCAAGTCTGTCATACAGAGTGAAGTAAGTCAGAAAGAGAGAGACAAATACCGTATGCTAACACATATATATGGAATTTAAGAAAAAAAAATGTTATGAAAAACCTAGGGGTGAAACAGGAATAAAGACACAGACTTACTAGAGAATGGACATGAGGCTATCGGGAGGGGGAAGGGTAAACTGTGACAAAGCTAGAGAGAGGCATGGACATATATACACTGCCAAACGTAAGGTAGATAGCTAGTGGGAAGCAGCTGCATAGCACAGGGAGATCAGCTCGGTGCTTTGTGACCGCCTGGAGGGGTGGGATAGGGAGGGTGGGAGGGAGGGAGATGCAAGCGGGAAGAGATATGGGAACATATGTATATATATAACTGATTCATTTTGTTGTGAAGCTGAAACTAACATACCATTGTAAAGCAATTATACTCCAATAAAGATGTTAAAATGAAAAAAAAAAAAACTAGAACAAGAGTAAGAGATAAGGAAATTACTGGCTCTCAAGCTCTGAATCTCAAAGTTGAAAGGATTAGAGGTAATCGTCAAAGTTCTTTCCATTTGTAAAATTATATAACCCTGTGACTCTGTGTTTCCAGAACTTAATATGTGGCCAGACCTTACAGTCATCCACCAACATTTAACAAAACTAATATAATAGAAACTGTGAATCACTGGATTTACAGAAGTAAATAAAACATTCCCCATCACTGCCCTAATGGAGCTGCCAGTCTAGTAGAGATACAGTGCTCATCAGACAACATTTATCACAGAGACACTTAAAAGGGATTTAAAAACAAGCTTGGAGATTTATGGTAAAGGAGGAGCCCGTAAAGTTTGCCCAGTATTGCAAAAACTGACCAACTCAAGTTAATATGAACAACTCTTATTCCTTTGTTTACAGTCACAAGTGAGCTACCTTGTTGTTTATTGAGCTTTCTCATTAATTTAGTCAGTCTAATTTACTTTGGCTCTGTAGATAAAACTCTTGTTCTCAAAGGCTATCTAAACTATTGTTATTTTTAAGGCATATAGCTTCTCAACAAAGAGAAGATCAAAAGTACAAGTTTAAAACAGCTAGATTTATCCTAAATTCTGCAAAGTTCTTTGTATTCACTTTGAACCAAATTTTGCTTTCTTTGAAGCAAACCCTTATGTATTTTGCTCTCCTCTTGGCCTCAGCATTTGAGGATTTGAGATAGTCTTCAACGTGATTACAGATACTACTTCTGTATGAGAGTGGTGCTTGATGGGCTTCCCTGGTAGCGCAGTGATTGAGAGTCCGCCTACCGATGCAGGGGACACGGGTTTGTGTCCCGGTGCGGGAAGATCCCACATGCCGCGGAGCGGCTGGGCCCGCGAGCCATGGCCACTGAGCCTGCACGTCCGGAGTCTGTGCTCTGCAACGGGAGAGGCCACAACAGTGAGAGGCCCGCGTACAGGAAAAAAAAAAAAAAAAAAAAAAGAGTGGTGCTTGAGACACAGATGACAGCTTATTGTAATCTCTATTCATCCTTTCAGGAAATATTCTACTGAATTTACTCTTGAATCTAGAAACATTTATTAAGATATCAATGGAGTCCATCAATCTTAAGTCCCTTATGAGTATGGTGAGGTGCATCTTTAAAGCAATTTCTCACTACTAAACTTACTAAGGGTTAACCTGATTTTATTGGGAATCTCAGAATACAGCATTATTTCTCAAATTTCTTATCAGATATAGTGAGTATTTCTTTCTTGGGTTTATGAAGTCATTCACTCTCCATCTCTTTCTCCTATAATTCTCCTTTAGTAACCATATGTCCTATTATATAACTGATGTTCTCACTGAGCTTCTGAACATGGCTTTATACTCTCCCATCTACCTGTTCAGCTTTGCCACCCCTCTGCTCTGCACCCACCTGTCTGATTCCTTTGCGTTTTCATACTTTATGAGGGCTGACCCTTATTTGGATTTGTTTACCGTTCTATCCTAGGTGCCTGGGACTTAGTAGACCCTCAATAAATATTTGCTGAATGCACAAGTATCTGAACCCAACTCAATCTTTGAGATCCAAGTCAAATCTGTTTTCCCTTTCCTTCTCGGATATCTCATCAAATATATTCTCATTGGCACTCACTTGGCAATCCTCAACCAGTCATTGGTATCATTATCATATTTTCATGCATCTCTTCAGTTAAAATTTAGTTTGCTCAAGGATAGAAATATTGCTCTGTGTTTCTGTGAATATTCACAGCTCAGTGTCTCACATAGTGAAAACATCAAATAATACCCTTGTTTTAAGTTGGATCACATTGAGGAGCAATTACTTTTGTTTTGCCCATTTACTCAAAGGGCCATCTGTTAAGAAAACTCTAAAATAGTTAGCTTCACTTGATTTATTTCATCTTAAAGTTTGAGAATATTTTAATGGTGGCCTCCATTTATGGGAAAGTCTCATTATTGTAATTCAGAACTTACAACTTCTAATAATTAGACCCTGAAGGTTTGGACTATCTTTGAGCCAGCTATCAAGAGAAGATTTTGTAAGCAAAGTAATTGACAAACACGATTTACAGTACAGTCTACATTTTTTAAAGTGAATTCTCCTGATACTGAAATGTAGGACTTGGTTTTGCATTTTTTACCCCACTTATCAATCCCTGCTTTACAGTGACAGCTTTCATGTCAGTCTACATATTTCTCCAAAAGTAATCTATAAGCTACCTGAAAGTAAGAATAAGCCTTCAATTCCTTCATAGTCTCTTCTGCCCAGCACAGTGCCTTTGCAGTAGTATGTGGTTAATGGTTATTGGGCAATTAATTATTAAAAGCCTGATTTTTCATCTGTATTCCTTCTATAGTATTTCTATCCTCCAATAATCATTACAAACATTTCCAGAATTCTCAAGTGAATATGAAGATATACAAATATTAGGTTCATCACTTAAGGCTGAAAGAGGCCTTAGGGATGAAACAAATCTAATCATTTCATTTTATGGAAAAATGTGTTAAATATACAAAATTCATATTTTACCCCATCTTCAATTTATTTTTTCCAATTTTTATATATTAGAGGTTGTATATATCGGAGTGTATGTCTCTATGTGCTATATATATACACACACACACATATACCCACGCACATATATATGTGCATGATTAGTAAATATTCATACATGTGCTTATGTATATATGTGTGTATAGATATAGATACAGATACATAAGAGTATGTGCATATATGTATACTTATACATGTGCAACTGTAGTCAAATATATACATATATTTCAAGTGAATGTATGTATACAAACACATATATTTACTTCACATATATTCCTACAAAGATATATAGTTGGTTATTAAACAAGTGGAGAATTAATTGGGTAAAGTGATCATATTATCATACTGCATTGTTTCTAGTTGTTAAAAAATAATTTTATCTTAAATAACTGAATGATTAAGAAAAGTTCTTTTTCACTATTATTACATGTGTATGCATTTTCCCTTTATAAAACGTAACGTTTTCCATACTTGTTTCTCTCCACTAAGTTTTTCAGGTTATCAAAACTTAGATCTCAAGAATAAGCTGACTCCAGTTTTATCATTTAGAGAAATGCTAATAGCCTTATAAATCCTGAACTTGTCCATAATACAGATTTTTTTTTAATATGAATCAGACTGATCAGAGAAGATACCTTATTATTCACACCAAGCTGAACTGCTAATTTTCAGAGACAAATGCACCTGTGGAAAAAGGAAATATATCTTTAAACTGCATTATCCACTGACAGGACCACATACTGTTTTGTCCTTGTTGTTAATACAGAAATCAGAGGGTGTAAATCTCTTCATCTTCCTGTCAGCACTTCTGGCCAGGGTGTTAATGGCTTGTAGCCAGGAAGGTGCATGGATTTCCAGCCAATCAGCAATGAAACAATTTAATCAGCTTTTCAAAATGGAGTGCAAGTTGAGGAGGTAGGGGAGCTCAGTGCTAATGCATTTAGATGGAAACATATTTTAAATCTCTGATTAAAACAAGGGACAAGAGATCTTAATCCTTTGTGATAATAAAGTGGGTAGAAAGAGACCCTTTTCATTTATTAAGTGGTATACTAATTTTACTGATTGAAAATAAATTATCAGCATATGAACAGATTTCTTTTCTAAGGCTAAACCCAGACTCCCCCTGCCAAGATGAAAGTACTCTATGTATCTTCAGAGAGAAGCATCAGAAAAGCCTGCTGCTTGGAAAAACCAACACTTCTAAGAGCAGATGCTTTGGTCTGGTACGGAGGCTGCAAAATATCTAACTATGAGACAAACTGGATTGAAAAATCATGACCACATGAATGATGACCAGTAACAGTTGGATGAACTATACAATGAGGCTATGAAAATGTACCTTTTGACATTCTTGAGGGGAAAACAAAAAAACAGGAAGTTGAGACAATTGCCTAAAGTATCTTGGGAAAGATATACTCTGGTATCCACAAGCGTTGTATTATAAAAGCATTAAAGTTGTACGCAATTTATTCAAACACTTGTCAATGAATGAGAGAGAAAATGATCATTATGGACAAGATCTAAAAATAAATGTTAATACAATTAGTGTCTTTAAATCTTAACTGTATAGTACCAAACCCTGAACATCTCTGCCTTTTGCTGGAACTACCTCTTTGCAGCTAAGATCACACGGGCAGAGAAAACACAATACAAAGCATTAAGCAACACAAAGGGTAGAAAATAATAACATGCTTAACTCTCCACTTCTACAAATAAATACTAATGCCAACTTAAAAGAAAATCACTGATGAAGTTTTTCCAAAATGCTAGGAAAAGAGATAGTACCATGAAAAACGAGCCTACATTAATTAGGCCTAAAGTTGCAGAGTGAGAACAAGATTTAGATAAAAGCACAAGTAATCTACAAAGTCTTAATTGGAGATGAAACTCAAGAGTCTGGCTTGCAATTCTGGCTGCAAACTGCTGTCTGACTCAAAATCTTGCCTTTCTTTCATTTAACACAGGCATGGTCTCACACATTTGCCATGGCTGCTCCATTCCAAGAAGTCCTGCTCCTTCTGAACTAGGATAGCCTACAAGGACAACAACATCTTGAAGCAGAAAGTCTGCAGCAAAGGTCAGCAAACCATATAGTCTGTGGGCCAAATCTGGTCCACCATCTGTTTTTGTAGGGCTCACAAACTAAGAATGGTTGAAGCAAAAAAAAAAAAAAAAAATCCATGATGTGAAAATTACATGAAACTCAAATATCTATAAAACAAAGTTTTATAGATCTATAAAGTGTTATATATGGATCTATAAAACAAAGTTTAACTGGAACATAGCCACGTCCATTTCTTGAACTATTGCCTATGGCTGCTTTAAAGCTACAGTGGAAGAGCTGAGTAGTTGTGGCAGAGATTATGTGACCTGCAAATCCACAAATATTTACTAGCTGGTCCTTCAGAAAAAAAAAAGTTTGACTCCTTGTTCATGGTAATGTTAACTCAGGAGTTCTAAATTAACTAGGCAATTTCATGTACAGTTGGTCAATGTGGTTGGGAGAATAACCTACCCATCTGGCATATTTGATTTATGTGAACAAATCACACAACAATGATCCATTAATACCTTAACATTCCATGTAGGCACAGCCCCAGAGGGCGCTTGCTTACTTCAAATACAACTTTTATGAAGAAAAATAAAGGAGATGAAAGGAAAACGAAGCAAGGGTTTATGAAACAGCTTTTTATCCACTTTCTTTTTGGCCCAATCATATTTCTACAACGACTTAGCTAATAACAAGTAATACAGCATTTATTATATCAGGAATGGTGGAATTTCTAGAACCTTGCATTAGAGAAGTTTAAGCAAGGGAGCCTTTTCAGTACCATTCCCTCCAAACTGCAATCAACATGATTTTTTTAGCTTTTCTTCCTAAGTTTTCTGTGTGAAATAAATGCAAGATAGGATTAGAAAATGATGAGCTTGTGTCTGGGTGTATAAGAAATTCTACCTTAGAACAGTTTTGTTTCTGCCAATTACTCTACTTATATTCCCATGGATTGGAATTTTTAAGACCAACTCCTTTGGAGATGGTACATTCAGGTATTCTCGTACATTGATCTATTCACTTAGTCAACAGGTATTTACCAAGCACCTAATATGTTCCAGAAACTACTCCAGGCATTAAGAAAATAATAATAAATGAAAGAGTAAAAATTATATACTTGTAAGGGGAATCAGATAATAAATAAATTGGTAAAAATAAAGCATGAGAGAAGGGGATGACTATCATGAAAATAAATAAATCAGGAAAGGGGTTTAAGTGTGTTGGAGCTGGGATCTGTGGCAGTTTTAAACAGGGAGGTCAGGAAGGGCCTTACCTAGAAAAGATCTCAATGATGTGAGGGAGTATGGCCATGAGGTTATGTTAGACAAAACGTGCCAAGCAGAGGGAAACACACATGCAAAGGCTTTAAGGTGGGAGCACCTGGGGGACTGCACATTGATGGTCTATGGAGGATGCAACATTGAATCAATTCCAAAACCTACTTTAAAGGTCTTTCCAGGTGTGCAAGAGAGATAAAGTCCATAAATGTTTCTAATCCAAAGGAGAAAAAGTGTGCTGTGCTATAAAGAAGAGACACAGATTATAACGTGCCAGAAGAAAGGGTGATTCTTTCAGGCTCAGAACATAAGAATAGGGTTTCTTGAAGAGTTGAATTTTACAGACTGCTTTTTTGTTTTGCTTTGATCTGTTTTGGGTTTTTTTTTTTCTTGATTGAGTTAGAGTTCATGTACAATATTATATGAGTTACAGGTGTGCAATATAGTGATTCACAATTTTTAAAGGTTATACTCCATTTATAGTTATAAATTATTGTCTATATTCCCTGTATTGTACAATATACACTTGTAGTTTATTGTATACATAACAGTTTGTACCTCTTACTCCCCTAATGCTGTATCACCCCTCCTTCCTTCCCTATCCCTAACAGTAACCACTAGTTTGTTTTCTATATCTGTGAGTCTTCCTCTTTTTGGTTATAATTTATTATATTTTTAGAGTCCACGTGTAAGTGACGTCGTACAGCATTTGTCTTTCTCTCTGGCTTATTTCACTTAGCATAGTGCCCTCCAAGTCCATCCATGCTGCTGCACATGGCACAATTTCATTATTTTTTTTGTGACTGAGGAGTACTGGATTGCACAGACTGCTTTAAAGGATGGCTATGAGGCAGGGTAGAAGGAGGGCAACACAAGGAAAGCACATGAGAGAAAACACCTGAGCAACACTAATCAGTGAGTGGTATACGTCTGGTTTGCATTGCAGAATGGAGTGGATAAGAGAGAAACATTAGAGACTATGGTGGAAAACCAAAGGGGAGAGGAGTTGGGGAGGTAGAAGGGAGCTAGTGGAAGACCACGAATGCTGGGGAAGACAGTATGAGTCTAATCCCATAGACACTTAGGACAAATGAATATTCCACAGCTGTAGATATGGGGTAAAATACTCGGGAAACTGTACGTGTAATTAACATTATGATTAACATAGCTTTTAAATGCTAAATTGGTGCATGTGTTGAGGTGATAGGGCATGAGGAAATAGGTGCATAGGTAAACAGAAGACAATATTTGCCTCTAAGTTTTTCAGTAATCTCATAACTTTCACTGAACTTAGAGAAAACTTCATTATATATCATATTGGACTGAAAAAGACAGATGACCAAATCGTTCCTGAAGTTTTGGCCCCTAAACATCCAGAAACACACACACGACACAGACACACACACAGTCTCTTCCTCTAGACAGGTGGATCTCAACTGGGGATGGGTTTGCTCCCCCAAGAGACACTGGTAATGTCCACAGACATCTCCCATCTCCTCACTCCCCACTGTAACAACGACGTGCTTCAGGCATTTAGTAGGTTAAAGCTAAGGATGCTGCTAAACCTCCTGCAACGCCCAGGACAGCCCCTCACAGCACAGAATTATATGGCCCCAAAGTCAGTAGTGCTGGGGTTGATCTAGAACAATCCACAGCAAGGCACTAGTTTCAAGAAGAAGTTGCCAGATCAAATACAGAACATCCAGTTAAATGCCAAGTTTAAATAAATAATAAATATGTGTTTGATATAAGCACGTCCCACGCACTACTTTAGATGTAATTATACTAAAAAATATTCATTGTTTATCTGATATTAAAATTTAACTGGGCATCCTGGGTTGTTTTTGCTGAATCTGGCAAAGATATTCTAAGAAGATGGAGCGTCTGAGACAGATAATAAACTGGCAGGTGAGTATTTTAGGGACAGCTCAAAACAAAGGCCAGAGGCAATTTTAAAGGGGATGCACAAAGTCCTGAATTTCTAAGGTGTTTAGGTCTCCCTACATCCCTGTTTTGGGGACCACTAGGAACTGACTCACAGACCTCACCCTACACTACTGATTCAGAATCTCCAGTTACAAAGATCCCAAGGGGATTCATAAGTACATTAAAATTTGAGAAGCACTGATCCAGACTATTCCTTCTGTTAGCCATTAAAACACAGAATTAACCCTAGCGATTAAAGGCCTATAATATGGAAATTACCACCATAAAGCTCAGTTCTACAGCCTGAGGAGATACATCTAACTGCTTTTTTTATAAACTCTAACATCCCATATAAGACTTTCTTAATACCATAATAGTTGAATAATGTACTCATTAAGAATTTATGTATTTATAGGTTAAATTTGGTAAAACTGGTTATTAACGTTAAACCCCAGTAAATCAGTAATGCAACTCTAAATGACATTTCACATTGAGAAAAGGAATGTAGACCAGTGCCAAAATGGATCTGAGAAAAGCTACTAAGAATATCAGATTGAGGAACAATAGGCTGGATAAACACCAAGATCCTACTGTATAGCACAGGGAACTATATTCAATATCCTCTGATAAACCACAATGGAGGAGGAGCTTCAAGATGGCGGAAGAGTGAGACGCGGAGATCACCTTCCTCCCCACAAATACATGAGAAATACATCTACATGTGGAACAACTTCTACACAACACCTACTGAATGCTGGCAGAAGACCTCAGCGCTCCCAAAAGGCAAGAAGCTCCCCCACGTACCTCGGTAGGGCAAAAGAAAAAAGAAAAAACAGACAAAAGAATAGGGACGGGACCTGCACCAGTGGGAGGGAGCCCTGAAGGAGGAAAGGATTCCACACACTAAGAAGCCCCTTCGCCGGCGGAGACTGCGGGTGGCGGAGCGGGGGAAGCTTCAGAGCCGCGGAGGAGAGCACAGCAACAGGGGTGCGGAGGGCAAAGTGGAGAGATTCCCGCACAGAGGATCAGTGCCGACCAGCACTCAACAGTCCGAGAGGCTCGTCTGCTCACCCGCCGGGGCGGGCGGGGCTGGGAGTTGAGGCTCCAGCTTCGGTCGGAGCGCAGGGAGAGGACTGGGGTTGGCAGTGTGAACACAGCCTGAAGGGGTTAGTGCGCCACGGCTGGCCGGGAGGGAGTCCGGGGAAAAGTCTGGACCTGCCAAAGAGGCAAGAGAATTTTTCTTGCCTCTTTGTTTCCTGGTGCGCGAGGGGAGGGGATTAAGAGAGCCGCTTCAAGGAGCTCCAGACACGGGCGCGAGCCGCGGCTAAAAGCGCGGACCCCAGAGACAGGCATGAGACGCTAAGGCTGCCGCTGCCGCCACCCAGAAGCCTGTGTGCGAACACAGGTCACTATCCACACCTCCCCTCCCGGGAGCCTGTGCAGCCCGCCACTGCCAGGGTCCCGGGATCTAGGGACAACTTCCCCGGGAGAACGCACGGCGCGCCTCAGGCTGGTGCAATGTCACGCCGGCCTCTGCCGCCGCAGGCCCGCCCCGCGTCCGTACCCCTCCCTCCCCCCGGCCTGAGTGAGCCAGAGTCCCCAAATTGGCGGCTCCTTTAACCCCATCCTGTCTGAGTGAAGAACAGACGCCCTCAGGCGACCTACATGCAGAGGCGGGGCCACATCCAAAGCTGAACCCCGGGACCTGTGCGAACAAAGTAGAGAAAGGGAAAACCCTCCCAACAGCCTCAGGAGCAGCAGATTAAATCTCCACAGTCAACGTGATATACCCTGCAACTGTGGAATATATGAACAGACAATGAATCATCCCAAACTGAGGAGGTGGACTTTGGGAGCAACTGTATTTTTTTTCCCCTTTTTCAGTTTTTGTGAGTGTGTATGTGTATGCTTCTGTGTGTGATTTTGTCTGTACAGCTTTGCTTTTGCCATTTGTCCTAGGGTTCTGTCTGTCCGTTGTTTTTTTTATTACTTAAAAACATTATTTTCTTAATAACTATTTTATTTTATCTTCTTTCTTTCTTTCTTTTTTTTCTCCCTTTTAGTCTGAGCCGTGTGGATGACAGGCTCTTAATGCTCCAGCCAGGCATCAGGGCTGTGCCACTGAGGTGGGAGAGCCAAGTTCAGGACACTGGTCCACAAGAGACCTCCCAGCTCCACGTAATATCAAACGGCAAAAGCTCTCTCAGAGATCTCCATCTCAACGCCAAGACCCAACTCCACTCAACGACCAGCAAGCTACAGTGCTGGACACCCTATGCCAAGCAACTAGCAAGACAGGAACACAGCCCCATCCATTAGCAGAGAGGCTACCTAAAATCATAATAAGGCCACAGACACCCCAAAACACACCACCAGACGTGGACCTGCCCAGCAAAAGGACAAGATACAGCCGCATCCACCATAACACAGGCACTAGTCCCCTCCACCAGGAAGCCTACACAACCCACTGAACCAACATTAGCCACTGAAGACAGACACCAAAAACAACAAAAACTATGAACCTGCAGCCCGCAAAAAGGAGATCCCAAACACAGTAAGTTAAGCAAAATGAGAAGACAGAAACATACAGCAGATGAAGGAGCAAGGCAAAAACCCACCAGACATAACAAATGAAGACGAAATAGGCAGTCTACCTGAAAAAGAATTCAGAATAATGATAGTAAAGATGATCCAAAATCTTGGAAATAGAATGGAGAAAATAAAAGAAACGTTTAACAAGGACCTAGAAGAACTATAGAGCAAACAAACAGAGATGAAAAACACAATAAATGAAATTAAAAATTCTCTAGAAGGGATCAATAGCAGAATAACGGAGGCAGAAGAATGGATAAGTGACCTGGAAGATAAAATAGTGGAAAGAACTACCACAGAGCAGAATAAAGAAAAAACAATGAAAATAATTGAGGACAGTCTCAGAGACCTCTGGGACAACATTAAACACACCAACATTCGAATTACAGGGGTTCCAGAAGAAGAAGAGAAAAAGAAAGGGACTGAGAAAATATCTGAATAGATTATAGTTGAAAACTTCCCTGATATGGGAAAGGAAATAGCTAATGAAGACCAAGAAGCACAGAGAGTCCCATACAGGATAAATCCAAGGAGAAACACACCAAGACAGGCATTAAGCAAACTATCAAAAATTAAAAACAAAGAACAAATATTAAAAACAGCAAGGGAAAAACAACAAGTAACACATAAGGGAATCTCCATAAGGTTAACAGCTGATCTTTCAGCAGAAACTCTGCAAGCCAGAAGGGAGTGGCAGGACATATTTAAAGTGATGAAAGAGAAACACCTACAACCAAGATTACTCTATCCAGCAAGGATCTCATTCAGATTTGACGGAGAAATTAAAACCTTTACAGACAAGCAAAAGCTAAGATAATTCAGCACCAACAAACCAGCTTTACAACAAATGCTAAAGGAACTTCTCTAGGCAAGAAACACAAAAGAAGGAAAAGACCTACAATAATAAACCCAAAACAATTAAGAAAATGGTAATAGGAACATACATATCGATAATTATCTTAAATGTAAATGGATTAAATGCTCCAGCCAAAAGACATAGATTGGCTGAATGGATACAAAAACAAGACCCATATATATGCTGTTACAAGACACCCACTTCAGACCTAGGGACACACACAGACTGAAAGTGAGGGGATGGAAAAAGATATTCCATGCAAATGGAAATCAAAAGAAAGCTGGAGTAGCAATTCTCATATAAGACAAAATATACCTTAAAACCAAGACTATTACAAGAGACAAAGAAGGACACTACATAATGATCAAGGGATCCATCCAAGAAGAACATATAACAATTGTAAATATTTATGCACCCAACATAGAAGCATCTCAATACCTAAGGCAAATACTAACAACCATAAAAGGGGAAATCGACAGTAACACAATCATAGTAGGGGACTTTAACACCCCACTTTCACAAACGGACAGATCATCCAAAATGAAAATAAATAAGGAAACACAAGCTTTAAATGATACATTAAACAAGATGGACTTAACTGATATTATAGGACATCCCATCCAAAAACAACAGAATACACATCCTTCTCAAGTGTTCATGGAACATTCTCCAGGATAGATCATATCTTGGGTCACAAATCAAGCCTTGGTAAATTTAAGAAAATTGAAATCGTATCAAGTATCTTTTCCGACAACAACGCTATGAGACTAGATATCAACTACAGGAAAAAATCTGTAAAAAAATACAAAGTCATGGAGGCTAAACAACACACTACTTAATAACCAAGAGATGACCAAAGAAATCAAAGAGGAAATCAAAAAGTACCTAGAAACAAAGGATAATGAAAACACAACGACCCAAAACCTATGGGATGCAGCAAAAGCAGTTCTAAGAGGGAAGTTTACAGCTATACAAGCGTACCTTAAGAAACAAGGAAGACCTCAAATAAACAACCTAACCTTACACCTAAAGCAATTAGAGAAAGAAGAACAAAAAACGCCCAAAGTTAGCAGAAGGAAAGAAATCATAGAAATCCAATCAGAAATAAATGAAAAAGAAATGAAGGAAACGATAGCAAAGATCAATAAACTAAAAGCTGGTTCTTTGAGAAGATAAACAAAATTGATAAGCCATTAGCTAGACTTATCAAGAAAAAAAGGGAGAAGACTCAAATCAATAGAATTAGAAATGAAAAAGGAGAAATAACAACTGACACTGCAGAAATACAAAGGATCATGAGAGATTACTACAAGCAACTATAGGCCAATAAAATGGACAACCTGGAAGAAATGGACAAATTCTTAGAAATGCACAACCTTCCAAGACTGAACCAGGAAGAAACAGAAAATATGAACAGACCAATCACAAGCACTGAAAATGAAACTGTTATGAAAAATCTTCCAACAAACAAAAGCCCAGGACCAAATGGCTTTGCAGGCGAATTCTATCAAACATTTAGAGAAGAGCTAACACCTATCCTTCTCAACCTCTTCCAAAATATAGCAGAGGGAGGAACACTCCCAAACTCATTCTATGAGGCCACCATCACTCTGATACCAAAACCAGACAAAGATTTCACAAAGAAAGAAAACTACAGGCCAATATCACTGATGAACGTAGATGCAAAAATCCTCAACAAAATACTAGCAAACAGAATCCAACAGCACATTAAAAGGATCATACATTATGATCAAGTGGGGTTTATCCCAGGAATGATAGGATTCTTCAATATATGCAAATCAGTCAACATGATACACCATATTAACAAATTGAAGGAGAAAAACCGTATGATCATCTCAATAGGCGCAGAGAAAGCTTTTGACAAAATTCAACACCCATTTATGATAAAAACTCCCCAGAAAGTAGGCATAGAGGGAACTTTCCTCAACATAATAAGGCCGTATATGACAAACCCACAGCCAACATTGTCTTCAATGGTGAAAAACTGAAACCATTTCCACTAAGATCAGGAACAAGACAAGGTTGCCCACTCTCACCACTATTATTCAACATAGTTTTTGAAGTTTTAGCCACAGCAATCAGAGAAGAAAAAGAAATAAAAGGAATCCAAATCAGATACAAAGAAGAAAAGCTGTCACTGTTTGCAGATGACATGATACTATATATAGAGAATCCTAAAGATGCTACCAGAAAACTGCTAGAGCTAATCAATGAATTTGGTAAAGTAGCAGGATACAAAATTAATGCACAGAAATCTCTGGCATTCTTATACACTAATGATGAAAAATCTGAAAGTGAAATTAAGAAAACACTTCCATTTACCACTGCAACAAAAAGAATAAAATATCTAGGAATAAACCTACCTAAGGAGACAAAAGACTTGTACGCAGAAAATTATAAGACACTGATGAAAGAAATTAAAGATGATACAAATAGATGGAGAGATATACCATGTTCTTGGATTGGAAGAATCAACATTGTGAAAATGACTCTACTACCCAAAGCAATCTACAGATTCAATGAAATTCCTATCAAACTACCACTGGCATTTTTCACAGAACTAGAAGAAAAAAATTCACAATTTGTATGGAAACACAAAAGACCCCGAATAGCAAAAGGAATCTTGAGAAAGAAAAACGGAGCTGGAGGAATCAGGTTCCCTAACTTCAGACCATACTACAAAGCTACAGTAATCAAGACAGTATGGTACTGGCACAAAAACAGAAATATATATCAATGGAACAAGATAGAAAGCCCAGAGATAAACCCACACACATATGGTCACCTTATCTTTTTTTTTTTTTTTTTTTGGCGGTACACGGGCCTCTCACTGTTGTGGCCTCTCCCGTTTTGGAGCACAGGTTCTGGACGTGCAGGCTCAGTGGCCATGGCTCACAGGCCCAGCCGCTCTGTGGTATGTGGGATTTTCCGGGACTGGGGCACGAACCTGCGTCCCCTGCATCGGCAGGTGGACTCTCAACCACTGCGCCACCAGGGAAGCCCTGGTCACCTTATCTTTGACAAATGAGGCAAGAATATCCAATGGAGAAAAGACAGCGTCTTCAATAAGTGGTGCTGGGAAAACTGTACAGCTGCATGTAAAAGAATGAAATTAGAACACTTCCTAACACCATACACAAAAAGAAACTCAAAATGTATTAAAGACCTAAATATAAGGCCAGACTCCATCAAACTCTTCGAGGAAAACATAGGCAGAACACTCTATGACATAAATCACAGCAAGATTCTTTTTACCCACCTCCTAGAGAAATGGAAATAAAAACAAAAATAAACAAATGGGACCTAAGGAAACTTAAAAGCTTTTGCACAGCAAAGGAAACCATAAACAAGATGAAAAGACAACCCTCAGAATGGGAGAAAATATTTGCAAATGAAGCAACTGACAAAGGATTAAATTCCAAAACATACAAGCAACTCATGCAGCTCAATATCAAAAAAAAAAACAACAACCCAATCCGAAAATGGGCAGAAGACCTAAATAGACATTTCTCCGAAGAAGATATACAGATTGCCAACAAACGCATGAAAGAATGCTCAACATCATCAGTCATTAGAGAAATGCAAATCAAAACTACAGTGAAATATTATCTCACACCAGTCAGAATGGCCATCATCAAAAAATCTAGAAACAATAAATGCTGGAGAGGGTGTGGAGAAAAGGGAACCCTCTTGCACTGTTGGTGGGAATGTAAATTGATATAGCCACTATGGAAAACAGTATGAAGGCTCCTTAAAAAACTAAAAATAGCACTACCATACGACCCAGCAATCCAACTACTGGGCATATACCCTGAGAAAACCATCATTCGAAAAGAGCATGTACCAAAATGTTCACTGCAGCTCTACTTACAATAGCCAGCACATGGAAGCAACCTGAGTGTCCATCAACAGATGAATGGATAAAGAAGATGAGGCACATATATACAATGGAATATTATCCAGCCATAAAAAGGAATGAAATTGCCCAATTTGTAGTGAGGTGGATGGACTTAGAGTCTGTCATACAGAGTGAAGTAAGTCAGAAAGAGAAAAACAAATACCGTATGCTAACACATATATATGGAATCTAAAAAAAAAAAAAAAAAAAGTAAATGGTCAGAAGAACCTAGGGGCAAGATGGGAATAAAGATGCAGACCTACTAGAGAATGGACTTGAGGATACGGGGAGGAGGAAGGGTAAGCTGGGACAAAATGAGAGAGTGGCATGGACATATATACACTACCAACCGTAAAATAGATAGCTAGTGGGAAGCAGCCACATAGCACAGGGAGATCAGCTCAGTGCTTTGTGACCACCTAGAGGGGTGGGATAGGGAGGGTGGGAGGGAGGGAGATGCAAGAGGGAAGAGATGTAGGGACATATGTATATGTATAACTGATTTACTTTGTTATGAAGCAGAAACTGACACACCATTGTAAAGCAATTATACTCTAATAAAGATGTTAAAAAAATAATGGAAAAGAATATAAAAAAGAATTTTTATATATATATATATGTATAACTGAATCACTTTGCTGCAGAGCAGAAATTAACACATTGTAAATCAACTATATTTCAATAAAATTTAAAATATAAATAAATAAAAAACATAAAAATATAAAAAGAAAAAAGAATACGTTTCAGGGTTCATCTGGACACACAGTCAGTGAGTAGAAGGGAAATGTAAGGAAGGATGAAAACATTCTTTTCATTTTAATTTGTTCACCCTCTCACCCACATGGTCTAGGATATTTCAAATCAGCCATTGTGGGCTATGAATTCTTCATCCCTGTACTGGGGTTCCAATAGAGCAAACTGAAGAAAATGAGGATCTTTCACGAGGGATTATCCAAGAGGGCTGGACACCACCTAACCTCTGTGTGGCAGCCTAATTTCCTTGCCTTTACCTTAAATTTAAAAGGAAAGGCTTCAGAAGACACTGCTGTCAGCTCTGACAAGGCTTAGCTTGTTTCTCCTTGAAAAACTGGTATCAACGGCAACAGCACCGCAAACCCGAAAAATGGAGAAGCCTCCCAGGGATTATGGGACTGAGCGCCATAGCACTGTTACGAATGCCTTACTACCAATTCCACATAAACAGTGATCCTTTCAGCACCAGTCACAACGTGCATACTTTAGACCATAGCATCCTGGCTGCAAGTTTAGTTTTTATCAATAGCTGAGTCGCTACTTGAGACCGCAGTGTTCTTTGGTTCTCCACTATTACGTTTTCTGCGTGTATTTCTTAGTGTTTTATGAGTGCACAGAGAACGTTATGTTCAATGTTTGTGTTTCACATCTTTGTCTATCAGAGGATGGACAGATTGTCATGAGACCGAAATCTGTTTAGTAAAAACTAAAAAAAGTTACATTCAGGGCTGTGTTAATGGCCAAGTTGAAGCAATGACTTTGCTAAGAGAATTTTTAAATTCTTTAAGGGGAATCTGTATGGATTCCAGCAAGGAAGAATAGCAAGTAGATTTTTTTCAGGAAAAAAAAAAAAGTTTCAAGATCCAAAAGAAAAACAAAGTATTTTTGTTGTCATTAAGAATTAAATGATATGTGTGGCAGCTATGGGGACGCATAAAGGAGAGATGATATAGACAGGGTCATGAACTAAATAAAATAATTAAACCTGAAAACTTTTGGTCAAAAGGAATTCATCGTGTCCTAAGCATGGACAGTTGGGCATAAAGAATGACACACCAAAAATTGACTGTGAGCTCAAAATCATTTTATATTTTGTATTTAAATACCTAATAATATACTAATATTGACATTGATCAATTTTGATTATAGAGAAATCTCTGCTGTGGCTTAATTACCATGCAGTCTAAAATTTGGCTGTTCTGAATATCACTTTAAATAAGTGAAGTGGGCTTTCATGATTTTTTTAAACCATAAAAACAGTTCTTATTTTCTTGTCATTAATAGCAATTCATTTATAAGAAGATACAATTTAGCTTATCTCGTTGAATATTGCTAACTCTTACTTGTATTTCCACCAGAGTGTATCTGCACCCTGATCCACTGAGAAAATGGTAGCTAGTTTAATTAAATCCGTAATATGCGTTTTAATCCCAGGGATATGTGTAAGGACCTCATCTCCATCTCTCAACCAATGAAAAATGTGAGTTTTTGTCTCACAAAGAAAGAAAATACCAAGTACTACACTCATTGATTTTGATCATGGGAACAAAGAGAAAGTAGAATGAAGCCTTGGTAAGAGAGAGGATAAATATAAAAGTAATTTTAGATCAAATCCTTACATGAACCTTCCTTTCTAAAATACCCTAGGTGGAAAAGGCTTCATTTCACCAATTTGCTTTCATAGGATTTTGAACTGAGGGACAGTCACTCATGAGCAAATATTCATATTCTCCTCATGGAAAACTTTCCCTTCCCTCCTCCTCCAAATTCACATCACTTACGTCAATACCATCCATCTGGCCAATGCTCATCTACTTATGCCACCTGCTATGTTATTAACTTTGATCATCGTATACCCAGGAGATAGCAGTGCAGTTTTGAAAGAACAATCCATGCCAAATTAGCCCTATTCGCTATCTTGACTGGTCTGTTCCCCCGTTGGTGAATCAAAGGGCTTCTACAGACACAATGTATCTTCATTTTGGTAACTCATTCAACAGATGATAGCTCTTGTGCTCATGAGGTTTATTCACCCATTCAGGGCTATATTTTCAGTAGGGCCAGAGGGTTTTAAATGCTAAAGCTTTAATCCAGGTTGAATTCAGGAGTGGAGGAATAACCTCAAATGTTCCATTCTACACTCCTCCGCATGTGTGACATGCGGGTCTACACATCTGCTGATTGATGTGTCTGTACTTCACACTGTAGCTCCACTGTCAAGACTGAGATAACCACCATGCATATAACCAGCGTTCAATAGCTTTATGTTGAAAGAATGAGATGCTTTTGACTCACCATTCTGTATACTCTTTACTGTGAGATGGAGAGCAGGGCACATTTGGCAAATGTTAAAAGAGGAAATCTTGGAGAGAAACTTGACCCTTGAAGACTAAGATAATCATCTTATTGATTCTCTTTATATCAAAATTGTGTGCTTTTGAGGGGGATGGCATTGGGCAAGACTTGTGGGAAGATGGAGGTATTTTTTTCAGGAATTTAAAAATCTGTGTGCCACTCATTCCAAATTGTCAGATTTGAACTTCACGGTATTAATACATCACAAGCAGGCTATCAGGAGGATTAACACAGTTTATCTGGGATAATTTGGAAAATTTCCAAAGGCCTTCTTCTTTCGTTAGTTCTTCTATATAAACATGAAAGTTCATTTTTTTTATAACCTATATTTTGGACTTGAAGTGATCAGAGGAGGCCAAACACCTAATAAAGAGTGGTGAAGTTTTTTTTTAAGTGTCATATAATCACTGAGCTCTTAAAAGTGATCAAAGCTCTCTCCCCAGGAGCAGTAACCCCCTATTACCATGATATATAATCACCAGATCAGTGCATTAATACTGTTTCTCTACCTCAGAAACAGCTGTTCACATGACTGAAGTCATTGCCTTGGAAGTTTTTACTTTATTACATTTCCTGGACATGTTCAACTTTATCAATCATATTGACCGTAAGACCACATAAAACAACAAGGACAGGGAAAAGGCCTCCCGTTCCTTCCTACAAAGTGGTTAAGCATTTGGATCAATCCCTAGTGAGTCCTCAACAAAGGGTCAAGCAAAAGGAATAGCAAGTCAAGCTCTCACACCGACCAGCTTTATAATCTTGGGAGCAGCCACATCACCACTATGGGCTATTTTTTTTAACATCTCTAAAATGTGGAAAATGACACTGTATTTGACAGACTGTCTTACTGGTTTCCCATAGTCATGAAATCAAGATAATTCAGGGTGATGCTCTTTTGAGACTGGAAAGGGAGATACTTTAATTATGGAAAGTTCCTGGCTTTTGAACTTCGGTTTCCCCCAAACCCCCGAGAAGTGAGCAAACATTGCTGCCCCATTCCAGGGGCCTCCCCACAGTGACGCCTCCTTTGGCTGGAACCCTCCTCTGCTGTGAGGTAACCTACTACAGGGGCCACACAGGACAGCTCACTTTCTCTACGCTCGCTGTCTTTTCTTTCAGTTTGAACTCCCCTCTGGCACTGCCCTCTCCAGCAGGATTCTCCAAATGGCTATTAACCTCCAAGTTGACTTCTAAACTTTCTTGGTCTCAAGCCTGAGACAGGTCAGGTTTTAAAGGAATAGGGAACTCAGCAGACCTCAGTGGGCCAGGAGAGACCAGAAAAAGGAGCCCAGAAACCCTGGAAGAATTGTATGACTGTTAAGTAATACGTTGCCACTTTATGTGGCGGTCTGAGCACCCAATCACAACCATGTGTATACATGCCTCTCTTTATGAGTTCCAAATAACATATGCTTATAAACTGGGTACTGCCACAGTTATTAAAATGTTTTCTCCTCCTGATTTGTGCTGCCACTTCTATTGTTGCTTACAATGATCTACACACTGGACATGGGAGATGACACTCCTAAATGCTAATTCCAATTTAAAAAATCACTTAAACCTTGAGCAAGGCATATGCTTTTTCTCCATCTGTGAAATGGGTGTGCTAGCCCTGCTTCCTACAGGACAAACTTTAAAAAGAATAAAAGTAATCGTTTTATGCAGTAAACATCACATTCTACTCGAATAGATGACATATCAGTCCTTGGTATCCAAATGACAGAGAAAAGAACAATAAGTGTTTTGACTAGAACATCAGAGTGAGATTTCAACAATGCACATACTTGTGAAGACAAGCCGAAGTCAATTTAATTCCTCCTTTCCAGTAAGCTGTTTGGCATTCATTTACATATATTCTTTTAAGCAAATAATGAAATCATTTTTCTGCTTTTGGAAACTCATGGCCAACATTTATTCTAAAAAGGAAGTTCTAATTATGAGGAGATTATTATTTTCTCATTTGCACAGATTTGGCTCATTAGAGCTATAATCCTTTTCCTTCAGCCCACAGACTACAAACAACCTTTTTCTGATTTCCGAGAGTGAAATTGACTATTTGAACAAAAGTTCAAATCACAGTGAATGAAAGGCCTGGCCCATGTGACCTTGAATAATAACAATGACCAGAGACGAGATTGATTTTCATACTCCATTTGAGGGCCTTCTTAGAAATGGTTTATGAAAGTCACTGGGCTTCATCTTGGTGGCTTCATAAAAATGTGATGTTAAATTCAAATTATGCTATATAACATCATGGTGTCTAGCCAGCCAAGTTCAAACGACATTCGGTTTATACTTCTCTAATCTCTCCAAGTGCTTCAGTGGGTCATTTATAGAATTGACTCTTAATGGTTAGAAATTAAATTAGAAAGGAAATATGCATCATGCTTCTATGGCACTAAAATGAAAACTTTTTTTTTCCTAGTTAAGTGGACCATCTTTCTCTTTTGGATATTTAACAAGAAAAAAGAACTGATTTAATGGAGTGAGCTCATTAATGCTACTCTAGCCCATCCATTAGCCTGCGTCTTTAGAGCAAAGATAGCCAAATGTTAACACGTCTACAAGCCTGAATTTACTAAAAGCACTTTCCTCTCAGATTCACCCCATTAGGCATTGACTTAGTGTTTGTTTTTACCAGAGTATCCAATCTGTTTAAAAAGGAATATACATGATATTATCTTTACCCTTTTCTTCCCCTAAACAAAAATGTAACCCACATATAATGGTGATGGATCAGTTATACAGCAAAGTACTTATGAAACAGGAAAATTAAAAGAAGAGAGTATGAACGAGCCTAAACATGTAGAACATAACCCACTGACTTAAAGCCAAGACCCACATTAACAGCTTGAAGAGGAAGAATTGGTTCTTAAGACCAGAATTTCCTTCAATTTATATGTAATCTTTGTAGAGCTTATATCTAATCTGTGGACTGAGGAACTCTGGGGTAAGTGTGGCGCAGGCTTTAGAATTATGGGAAGGAAACTTTGAATCAATACTCTACATATCAATTATTGCTCAAGGCTATTAACATGTCTTTCCAAATACATTCAGAACTATTCAAGAATACAAAGATACTGTTATCTATCACTAATAAAACCAATTTCATTTAAAAGTTTTACTAAATTCATAATAATGGATATTGTCACTTTTTAAAAAAATTAGTTGCTGTCAAAAGAATAATTCTGGGCCTCCCTGGTGGCGCAGTGGTTGAGAGTCCGCCTGCCGATGCAGGGGACACGGGTTCGTGCCCCGCTCCGGGAAGATCCCACATGCCGCGGAGCGGCTGGGCCCGTGAGCCACGGCCGCTGAGCCTGTGCGTCCGGAGCCTGTGCTCCGCAACGGGAGAGGCCACAAGAGTGAGAGGCCGGCGTACAGCAAAAAAAAAAAAAAAAGAATAATTCTATTATCTTAATTTCCATAAACATCTTAAAAAGATGTCTTCATAAACAGAAGACATTAAATTATGTATATGTATATATACGTTTTTCACACACATATATCAATATATGCATACACATATAATACATAATAATATTTAAATTAACTGTTTATGGCATGCAACTGATATTAACATTGGCTCAAATCATTTAACGATTTTTGTTGTCCTGAGTTGAATGATTACAGTCATCTTTCAAAACAGAGGGGAAAACAAACAAACAAAAACTAACAGTAAAACATGGAGAGAGAAAAGTCCATGACATCTTACTGGTGGATTAGGGTAGGTTTAGTCTCGATTTAAAAATTGTAATATGGCTGGGAAATGTTAATTCCTCTACCTCCACCTTCCCCACCCTGCCCCACCGTCACGCCCACCCAAACCATTATGCCAATCACACCAAGAATTAGAGAGGGATTTCAAAAACTGTCTTAGTTCACTGGATTCAGATTTATGAGCACTGAATAAATGAATGCTTCTAATTTGCCCTGATGATGCGAAATAGGCTCAGAGTAAGTCCAATCAGCCTGCATATTTGGAGGGTTAGCTGCCTTTCACTGGGTTGTGAAATTAGAGGCATAACACAGTCTCACCTCTACTTATGAAATCCATTCAAATTCCTTCCCTCTCATAGCCTAATATTCAGCATTCCTACTTTACAGAAGAGAAAACCAGTAAACTGAGGTCAAGGAAGGCTATGTGCCAAAAAATGGACGGCTCATGATTTGTGCATTGGGAAATAAGATCAAACTCCTTGCCGGTAGAGCTTTGAGTTTTACTATAAGTCCTGCCTCTCCTCTTTTATAAGAACCCCTAAAGACTGGGACTTCTTCCCGTGAATTAGTCAGGGAGGCTGAATCTGTGTGTCTCCAACTTACTCACAAGCTGCAATACTCACTTCTGATCATTTTTGCATGTTGGCCTCTACCTACCCTGTCTTCTCAGAAGATCTGTGGCCTTGGTCCCAGACCCAAGAGCAGTAAGAGCCTAACATACTGAAACATCAGAATCTCTGCTTCTAGGCTCTGGAAATCATGTAATTTACTATTATGTCCTGTGTCAATTGTCCAAGTTCCTACAGAAGAACAAAGCACTGAGGAATAGTGACAGCATCACTCCCAACTTCGCAACTCCATCTCTACTATGTGTTAAGAACAGCATTTGGTTTTCCTGCTGAAATCTGGACATCTGGTTTCTCAGCTGGTTACATGCTGGGAAGGTGCACTGTTTTATAAAATGGAATTCACTGCGTGTAGTTTTCTAGTACAATAATTGGCATGTAGTAAGCAGCTAGAAACTAATGTTGCCTCCTTGAACCTGAATTCCAGCTAACTTGAGACCTGATAGCCTTAGCTGATTTTCTTTTGTTCATTCACTTATTCATTTGAAATGCTTAGAGAAGGTCTATTCTGTGCCCAGCTCTCTGCCAGGCACTGAGCTTCTGAACCAGACCATCTGCTGCCTGGTCTGTGAAAGCAACATAAGATTCCCAAACTACTAAATATACCAGCAGTGGCCCTGGTCCAGCTCAACTCTGGAGTCTGCTCCCTTGGGGCTTTTGTCTCCACTTCTGACTATGTCCAAACTCCTTGTCACAGCGTTTGACTACCCTAGCCCTGCCAATATGACCTTAGGAGAGGAACTAAAAAACTGGGATAAAAACAGGCTAAAGGATATAATAAAATGAGGAATGTAAAGCCAGGAACTTTGGGAAAGAAATGGAGTAGTTCAAGAGGTAGAATTTTTAACTACAGGAAAACAATCACTATGACCATGACTCATTTTTATAATCATTCACCTATTAGCTGGAGACAGTAATAATGATACCTGCCATGTAGGGTGGCTGTGTGGACCAAATGAGACAATAAATACACAATTTCCAGAGTCAGTATTCAATAAATGCTGATTTTTCAATAACAGCAACTGTTATCCATAATAACTGCTATCTAAATGTACATATGCTTGTGATTTATATGACTTGCAGGAAAAGAACAGAGCTTACAAAATGTTACAGAAATGACCAATTGCAACTACCTAAAAAATAAAAGCAACTACCTAAAAAATAAAAGCTTGATGCCTCTTGAATTAGTTGTTTAAAATAAATTTATATGTACCTCAAGTATCTATTTAGTGGACCAACTGAATTTGATATATAATCAAAATCCCTAGAAATAAAGAAAAACATACTTACTTTGTATTGATTTGCCTGTTTTCACAGAACATTAGAAAATCACCCTACATAAAGTATACTAGATGCCCAGAGATTGTTTTGTTTTTAGGCTTTCAAATTCTTGTTACTCTTGGCTTACTGAGCACATGCAATTTTTTAAAAAACAGATGGATAAAGGATAAATAACAATCATCTCACCTGTCAAAGATCTACCTTTAAAAATTAATATGGAACGGTAAAAATTATTGCTAGAGCGTACTCTGAAGCAATATGATTATGTAAGAAGTAGCACCAATCCTGGATCCAAAACACGATGATTTTGATTTTTCTTCTCGTTATGCCTGTAAGCATAGTAAGACAGAGTGAAGACTTTTGACATTAATTTTTATAATTCAGCCTCTTTTGTTCTGGAGATAGAATATCAATTTTCAGTTAAGATGTGCTACAATGGTACCATGACTGCTACTGAATTTTTTAAAAAGTAAAATTAATCAGTTATTTTGACTATAATAGCCAAAAAGGGATGTGTTTTGGGTGGAATGCATATTTTAGACTCACAAACATAGAAGACAAATTTATGGTTACCAAAGGGGAAGTAGTGGGGATAAATTAGTAAATTAGTAGTTTGGGATTAAAATATAAACACTACTCTATATAAAATAGATAACCAACAAGGACCTACTATATAGCAAAGGGAACTATACTCAATATCTTGTAAAAACCCATAATAGAAGATAATGTTAAAAAAGAATATATATATATATATCAAAATCACGGAATCATTTTGCTGTACACCTGAAACTAACACGACATTGTAAATCAACTATATTTCAATATATTTTTTAAAAGCTATAATCTGATGTTCCTATTATTCTATCCATAGTAAGTAAAGTATGATCTGTCTTAACTTACAAGAATCTGGTTAAAAAAATTTGTAAGACTATAATTGTAGTAAAGTAGGTTGTTTAAATACTTCCCTTATTATCTGTTGTTTATTATCTCCATTTCTTTCAGTATCCAGCAGCTGGAATGAGGCCTAGCACAGAGTAGGTATTGAATAAGTATGTGTTGAATGGATGAATGTTGAACTTCCACTATTATTCTAAGGTATCCATTTAGATTCAACTGACCTTCAGCATTAGCCTTGACGTTGGCCTTTTTCAGGTTCCTTCTTAACTCAATTTGCTATTTATTTGGAGAAGAGGGTCTAGGGAATTCTGGTTTATAGAAAATGGTGAAGAGAATAACCCAAAGTAAAACAATAATAAAAATCTTTACGACTAGGTTTTTAACCAAGTGTCTTTCTGTAGTTTAGGGATTACAAACTCCATAATGAAAGAAAAGGGAGAAATGCAGACTGTGGCTGACTGGAATGTTCATGGTGTGGCTTGAGTCACTGCCACGCAGGAAATCTACTGCCTTGGAAATTGGGAACTCTACTGCCTTGGCAAACATGGTAATTTCTAGACTGATTTTTAAACACTGTAAGAAAATATATACAGTATTTAATACATTTCATTAAAGTTACATAAACATCAAGGATAATTTATGAAGAAAAGATATAAAATAGGAAAAACCAAGCAACAAAATCTTAAAAGGGCTAGATAAGTTTCAAATCCCATTCTTAACCTACTGAGATCGACACTTCGGTGGGGAGAGTCACTTCACTTTGAATAAAAAGACACTAAACAGATTATAAACATATCATTAGTTGTAATCATCTACTTGTGGACTTTTCCTACTTAGCAATTTTGAAACAATAAGAATACAAGTCCTGTTTAATTCCTTGTTCATTTGTGATTAGAAGCATATGAAGTTTAAAAAAAATAGGGAATACTGAAGCTACAAAACGCTATGATTTTGTTAATGCAGAAAAGGTTAAAAGGGTAATTAAAGACATTTATGGCTGGTATTAATTTATCTGACCAAAACAGGTTAAACAGCCATCTAGATTTAGAATGTGTTTGATAACATAAAATAAAACCTGACCCTAGACATTACTCCACATTTTCTAACTTGGGAAAAACAACAGGACTCCAAAAATTTATACATAAGATAATTTAAGTCTCATTTCCTGAACAACTTTTATTTAAGTTCTTTTGTCGAAATCATCATAGCAAAATGCATAAGGGTGAGGGTTAGACTCCAGTTAGAGGACAGGAAGAGGAAGTGTTTTCTAAGGAATGGATTAAAAAGTCAACTTTCAAGGAAGCAAGAATATCCCTTTTCCATTCAAGATGCTAAACAATGTTCACTGCACATCCTCATCATGTGCTCATTAAGAGCAAACAGTAAGTCACAATTGAGAATGTAGATAAAGCAGAACTTTACTGCACAGAAAGAGTCAATAATGGATTTTTCCCCCTACCACAAGATCAACCAAGGAGACAGCATGTTTAACAACCAGCAGTAATAAACCAGTTAAAAATATGGTTACTGGGAGAAGAGGGCAAGATTTTAATGCCTATTTTTGAGAAATGTTTCTGATAAGTTAAAACTAATTGCTGGGCTTCCCTGGTGGCGCAGTGGTTGAGAGTCTGCCTGCCGATGCTAGGGACACGGGTTCGTGCCCCGGTCTGGGAAGATCCCACATGCCGTGGAGCGGCTAGGGCCGTGAGCCATGGCCACTGAGCCTGCGCGTCCGGAGCCTGTGCTCCGCAACAGGAGAGGCCACAACAGTGAGAGGCCCGCATACCGCAAAAAAAAAAACAAAAAACAAACAAACAAACAAAAAAACTAATTACTGAACTAATTACACTTCTCTTGAATTTCTTAGACACAAATGATGTGCGTCCAGATTAATTAACTTTACTTCCGAAGAACTGGGAATGATTCCAAATTTTGACTGTCTGATGACTCAACTTCCATGGAAAATATTCCTTAAAGCTTTGCCCTTGGGCACAAGATGTTAGAGATGCTTTCAAAGGGTATAAGTAGAAATTCAGAAATAAATCTCTGACTTAGCTGATCTTCTATACTTCAAGATGGTGAAAAAGAATTATTTCTGGGCTCTCAAAATTTATTTGACAACTCAAAAAAAAAAAAAAAAACTAAACAAATAAACCCCCAACAACTATCTTAGTACTGTAATCTCTAGTTCTATTTGTTTTCAGTTCTATTTTGCCCAAGAGCAATAGAGTTCTCTCATGGCCTGGGGTGTTGTGGTATTTAATAAGATTTTCTTCCTGGGCTTGGATATTTTTCTTGTTTACCTCCCAAACTAAATAAAGTTGAACAGTCCATGTGCTTTCTTTGCTAAACCTCCTAAATGTGAACACTGAAATCAGAAGCTCAGTTCACTGGCTAGTACCTAAGAAATCTATATCCCTTTGGCTACTCTGTTATAAAATTCTATGCTAGATTTTCTGACCTAAAAAAAAAGAAATTGGAAAAACAGTCTAATAAATAATCAAGTTATAAAAGCTACTTTTTATGAGCTTTGCTGCTTGGGGGCATATTCTGTTGCTGATGATGCTTTATTTAAAAAAAAAAAAAATCTTGAGATTCTGTTTTGGGAGCAGGTACAAAAGATGCTGCCTGTGAATTTTTGTGCCCTGATCTTTCCAACACTGTTTTCATGCTCTACACCAGGTTTACAGTTACTGGATTTAATTTCAACTACTTAGCTAGAGGCACTATTCCCATCCTTATGATGAGTAAGGTTTTCCCTGTAGAAAGAGAGGCAAAACTAGCCAATTCTATCCACTGTTGACAGAGTTTGCAAAAACGGGACCGGCGGGGAATCAGTCTTTGAAACAGGAGAGACAGACTCATGCTCATTTTAAAGAGGGAAGAGCAACACATAATTAACTGGGGCAGGCATGACCTAGGGCAGATGGCAACAGCAGCCCAGTGGGGAGCATGCTGTCTAGAACAAAGATTCTTGCTGGGCAGTACTAATCCTCAGAATCACGAGGGACTGAGAAAACTTTCTCAAAAACTGTATGAGTTTAAGCTACTTTGTCTGAAACCTAACAGAATACACACAAACACAAAGACACTGGGACCGATCACAAAATATAAATGAAATTTAACAGCAGGAAGAAAATACAATAATGCTGTGATTCTATTGATAATTGCTAACATTTTTTGAGAGTTTAGGATGGGCCAAATATTATGCTAAATTCATTGAAGCATTATTTAATCCCATGTTTGCAGTATCTTTGCGGTACAGAATATCATTATTTCCTTTTTAAAAATAAGAAAATTTAATAAAAAACAAGCTAAGGAATATGCCTGAGACTGCACTGTAAATTGCCACAAAAAGTATTTGAGTGTGAATTTACAGAAAGAAAATGGAGCAGACTCAAAAGTCCAAAAACTCATTTAATATATATGGGAAATATGCCTAATCTCAAACCAGAGGGGAGGGTGGATAATTACATAAAAGTTGTTGGGACAACTGGGTAGCCACCTGGAAAAATACTGACAAAGTTGGAGCCTGACCAAAACCAATGAAACAGGATAATTTCCAATAGATAAAAGAGATAAATACAATTGTAAGTAAATATATAAAACAACTTATAGAATAAGCTTTTAGTTTCATTGATCTTTTCTACTGTTTTTCCAAATTGGAAAAGAAGAAGTAAAACTGTCACTGTTTGCAGATGACATGATACTATACACAGAAAATCCTAAAGATGCTACCAGAAAACTACTAGAGTTCATCAATGAATTTGGTAAAGTTGCAGGGTAAAAAATTAATACAAAGAAATCTGTTGCACTTCTATACACTAACAACAAAAAACAGAAAGAGAAATTTTAAAACATCCCATTTTCCATCACATCAGAAAGAATAAAATACCAGGAATAAACCTACCTAAGGAGACAAAAGACCTGTACTACGAAAACTATAAGATGCTGATGAAAGAAATCGAAGATGACACAGATAAAAATATATACCATGTTCTTGGATTGGAAGAGTCAATATTGTCAAAATGACTATACTACCCAAGGCAATCTACAGATTCAATGCTACCAATGGCATTTTTCACAGAACTAGAACAAAAAATCTTAAAATTTGTATGGAGAAACAGAAGACCCCAAATAGCCAAAGGAATCTTGAGAAAGAAAAACGGAGCTAGAGGAATCAGGCTCCCTAACTCCCAACTATACTACAAAGCTACAGTCATCAAAACAGTATGGTGCTGGAACAAAAACAGAAATATACATCAGTGGAACAGGATAGAAAGCCCAGAAATAAACCCACGCACCTAGGCTCCATTAATCTATGACAAAGGAGGCAAGACTATGCAATGGAGGAAAGACAGTCTCTTCAATAAAAGGTGTGGGGAAACTCAACAGCTACATATTAAAAAATGAAATTAGAACATTCTTTAACACCGTACACAAAAATAAACTCAAATGGATTAAAGACCTAAATGTAATACCAGATACTATAAAACTCTTAGAGGAAAACACAGGCAGAATGCTCTTTGACATAAATCGCAGCAACACCTTTTTTGAGCCATCTCTTAGAATAATAGAAATAAAAACAAAAATAAACAAATGGGACCTAATTAAACTCAAAAGCTTTTGCAAAGCAAAGGAAACCATAGACAAAATGAAAAGACAACCCATAGAATGGGAGAAAATATTTGTAAATGATACGACTGACAAGGCATCAGTCTCCAAAATTTACAAACATTTCATGTGACTTGATATCAATAAAACAAACATCCCAGTCCAAAAATGGGCAGAAGACCTAAACAGACATTTCTCCAAAGAAATAGAGGCACATGAAAAGATTCTCAACATTGCTATTAGAGAAATGCAAATCAAAACTACAATGAGATATCACCTCACACTAGTCTGAAAGGCCATCATCAAAAAATCTACAAAAAATAAATGCTTAAAGAGGGTGTGGAGAAAAGGGAACCCTCCTATACTGCTGGTGGGAATGTAAATTGGTAAAACCACTAAGGAGAACAGTATGGAGGTTCCTTATAAAACTAAAAACAGAGCTAATATATGATTCTGCAATCCCACTCCTGGGCAAACATGTGGAGAAAAACATAATTTGAAAAGATACATGCACCCTGATGTTCATTGCAGCACTATTTACAAGAGCCAAGACATGGAAGCAACCTAAATTTCCATCAACAGATGAATGGATAAAGAAGATGTGCTATGTATATACAATGGAATATTACTCAGCCATTAAAAAGAATGAAATAATGCCATTTGCAGCAATATGGATGGACCTGGAGATTATCATACTAAGTGCAGTAAGTCAGAGAAAAAAGAGATATCATATGATATCACTTAAAAGGGGGATTCAAAAAAATGATACAAATGAACTTATTTACCAAACTGAAACAGACTGAAAGACTTAGAGAACCAACTTATGGTTACCGGGGGGGGGGGGGGGGGATGGGTGGAGGTGAGGGATAGATTGGGAGTTTGGGATTGGCATGTACACACTGCTATATTTAAAATAGATAACCAACAGCGACCTACTGTATAGCATAGGGAACTCTGCTCAGTACTCTGTAATGACTGGAATGGGAAGAGAATTTGAAAAAGAATAGATACATGTATAACTGAAACACTTTGCTGTATACCTGAAAGTAACACAGTGTTAATCAACTATACTCCAATTAAAAAAAAAAAAAACTACTAGAATAAACCAAGAATTCTTGTATAATCTTGATATGGAGAAAGCTATTCCAGCTATTACACAAGATTCCAAAGCCATTAAAGAAAATATTATAAACATTTTAAAGTTTTTTGTTGAAAAATATCAAAAATGTTTCTATAATTTCAAAATGAATTATTTTAAACTACCAAGATATGTGTCCCTCCTCCCAAAATATCTACCTATTGATGTAAGTTGATTTTGAAATGAAAAGAAAACATTTCCCTGTTTCTCCTCCCAAATACAGTATAAAAGCTGACTTCTTCTGCTTTACCGTGTCCAGCTAATTTATGGGTCAGGTAATCAGCAGCAACTAATTAGTGTCAATTCATACAGCTAGGTTTAAAATATCAAATCTGGAGGAATCTTGGAGATCACTGCATCCTACTCACATTCTATAGATGAGAAAAAGTGGCAAGTGACCCACTCAAAGTCACAAAATTAACGTTTACATCACTCACGTGGGATATTTCTGCTGTTACAGATCGCCTCATGCTAGCAAAGCAAAGCAGTGGGAACTGGTTTGTACTTAAAGTAATATACCTTGATCCAATAGTTTAACCAGGGAAATTATTAACAACAGCATATTTCAAGATTTTTCTACAAACCAGAGCCCCGTATATACTTTATATACATCAACCTATTCAGTAAAGTGCTGTCTGTCATTATATTCCCATGAGAAAATGGAGACAGGTATTCAAAGTCACCACTAGTGAGTAGGGGAACCTGGATCTGAGTCTTATTCCAAACTCTACCTCTTAATAGAAGCCTATGCACAGTAAGTTTGTTGGATACTAGCTGAACGTGACCACGGCAAGTCCAATGTCAATCCCTCACACCTCCCAGATGTACCAAAGAAATCAGTTCCATATCTTGAGGATAGGAAGCTCAATGGCCTTCCCTATGCCTATTCCAACACAAGCCATGTTCAGAGCACTGTTTGCATCTAGTCTTCTGGGTAAAGATATCCCTGAACAACTTGTCCTCACTGATCTTCTTCTTGTAAACTACTGAGTCATGTATAGTTGGGACCACAAATGGATAATTTTATCATACCTGCTAGTGAATTGATCTCTAAATGGTTTCATGTGTATTTGGTTTGTTTGGCTCAAATAACTTGTAAACCAATTGAAAAGAAATAAGACTTTGTATACAATTCTACACATCTAGAAAGGCAAAACCTCAAGAAATATGTTTTGACTGATTGCTTAAATATCCCAAACATATACATACCATGTGCCTTTTCCACAAGCTATACATGGGCTAACACTCTTCCTAGCTCAATTTCACCAGTCTTTTCATGAAAGAAATTATCACGTATTGAGTGGGGGAGTCATTCTGGCTTACACATAAGTTAACTTGAATCTTATGTTAAATAAAACAGCCTGTTTGTGGCTTACCAAATAAACAGTGAACATCTGCTTTAACTAGAAAAGAAAATGGAACAGTAACCAGAAGTAAAGAATGTCCAAGTCAAAAATAAAGATTAAATACCTCCCTTCCTTGGACGCCAATGCTGGTACTACTTTGATGATGATTCCCTTCCCTGATGCCAAGGTTATATTGACTCCCTGTGTACGTGCTGATCTGTTTTTTTTGAAACCTTGAAGGAATGTATCCCTGGCTTGTTTGATGTTCTTGGTTCTGACAAGATATAAAACTGTGCTGAAAACCATGCTTCTCTGGAGCAGTTCCTCAGAGTTATCTGAGACGTGGCTATCTTCCAGGCTTTAGTCCTCAGTTTGGCTCATATAAAACTCTTTTCTCTTCCTATTATAGATTGTTTATTGATTATTTTCATTGACAATTTTATATTCATTACACTCCTGCCCACCTAATATTGCAGGAAGACAGGACAAGAAGCACTGCTGTCTCTTTTGCTGGTCAAATTTTTACTCTACCAATTTAAAAAGTTCAAATCAAGCTGAAACAGCCTTCACATTTATACATTCTTATTCCTCCTCTTCCTCTCCTTCTCTCTTGTTATTACTCTAAAGTTATAGATAGATTATCATTAGGTTCATCATTGGGCTATTGTTCCTATTTCTTGTAACTTACCTTTAACCCTGTATTTTTAGTTTTGCCTGAAGAATTTCCTCAATTAGGTGCATGTGTATTGAGGGGAGAGGGAAGGGTCACAGAGATGAACGATGACAGGCTCTTTGTATATTCATAGGAATGTCATTTCGCTAATAGTTTGAAGCAAAGTTTGACGGATTTATAAATTGCAACTGAAGAACTAGTATTAATGCACCATTATGGCTAAACTGTACTGTTTATAAATATATCGAAATTTTTCTATCATTATTCTGAATTCTTTACTATCATTATTCTGAATTCTTTTTCTGGAAGGTTGCCTATCTCCACTTCATTCAGTTGTTTTTCTGGGGTTTTATCTTGTTCCTTCATCTGGTACACATCCCTCTGCCTTTTCATCTTGTCTGTCTTTCTGTGAATGTGGTTTTTGTTCCACAGGCTGTGGGATTGTAGTTCTTGCTTCTGCTGTCTTCTTGCTTCTGTAGTTCTTCTTGCTTCTGCTCCAGAATGTTAAACGTTTTGACCATATTTCTGGGTATATAAGTTCAAAGTATAAAACCCAGAGTTCTATTCAGGGAGAGAATGGCTCGGTAGCAAGATTTTCAAACCAAGTCTAAATTGAGAACATAAAACATATTTTTATATGCATGTTATAGGAGGGGATTTCATACACGGGATAGATGAGGAGAATGAAAGATCATCTCAGTAGAAAATATTTCATATAAAAATGCACACCTGTTACCTATAATGCCAGGACTCTAAACATGATACTTGTGTGCTAAAGAGGTACAACAGGCTGACTTCTGACTGCAGGTAGGTCAAAATCCATGACAACATTCCCTACATTTACACCCTCTGACAGATCTATGTGTCCATCTCCAATCTCAGCCATCCACTTTTTGCATAGATCTCTGCTGAGTACCCATCACATATATTTTCAATCTCAACGATTATTAATCTCTCATTGGAGGCCTCCCTCCACCACTGCTTATTCTAGTTGAGGCTCAACTATCAGCATTTTCCTACTTCTAGCTCTCCACACTAGAAGAATAGGCTCAGACCAGGTACACTACTTCTAAAAGCTCTCGAACTTTGCATGTGAGATTGAAAAACATCTACCAGTGTATGTGTGTTGGGGAGCAGGGAACAGTTAAAGCTTAACTCTTTGCAGCTCAGAACCTCATCGTTAAACTCTTTCCCTTCCATAGCACTATAGTCCATGAAGAAATCTAGTGGTACTTTTCTTCAATGCATGCTTCCTGTTAGAGAAGTAAGGCAATTATTACATGCTGGAAATCAATCAAATCTCTGGAAAGGACAACTGAAATGAATGTCATTAATTTATATTTAAGGGTTTATTTTGCCATTCGCTCTTGCTCCTATTTAAGGGTTTATTGTGGTGGCTATGCACTATGCCCTATAGTGGAAGGCCAGCATTTTTACACGGAACTTGACTGAGACCTCGCTGTGCTTTCAGGAAGTCGTGTCTTACCTAATGCTGGAGCCAGGCTTGCAGCCTCTGACCGTTTACTCCAGAGTTTTGCAGGATCTTTTTTCCTTGGGTATTGGGGGTGGACTGCTGTTGGAATCACAACATTATCACAGTGCTGCATTTGGCCCATTGTTGCGTTGTATATGATGGATTTTTTCTATTTGGTCAAGGACATCATTCATAGTGATTGCATTACCTTTTACTGTCTTTCACACTTAAAAACAAATGTCAATATACAACTGTCTTACAGAGTACCTACAGATCACAGGGAATGGTTCAATGAAGAAATGTAAGCTGATTGGGTAGCTCAGTCTTCTTTGCGATGAGTTGCCTTTCCTGGTAACACAGGGGTAATATTGTTGGAAATTGCTCTCAGACTTCTCCTAGGGCCTGCTTTTAAGCTTATTCTGTGTCCTGTCTTTCCTTCCCCAAGGGAACTGGGATGCTTCTCAGTGAGTTCATTTTTCACTGACATCTTGTCAAGAAAGAGGACGGATGTTAGCACAGATGAATACCTCTTGGAGAGGTCTTTTCATTGTGTTAGGCAGAAAACTGGGCTTTCTTTAATGGCAAATTCTTCTCTTTCTTTGACCAAAGAATATTTTCTGTAGCTACTTCATGGAATACACTACTCATAAAGCACAAATACTGAACCATTCGTTCAGAACCTCTTGTTCAGAGATTTTGATGGCCCAAATCAGATCTTCTCCTATACACATCACTGGGAGACAAACATTAGGAAAGAGCCCTTTCTCTCAGTTCACAAGGACTGGACATGAATAAAAGAAGCAACATAGCATGTCTTCAGAGAAGAATGAACTCTACATGGATCTGATCTTTGTCCTTGAACTAGTTCATATTTATTTGTTCCACTTATCCTTTTTTTTGACACAGGGATAATAATACCAATTTAAATCTTCCAGCATGCTTCATGGAGGATGGTATAACCTCAATACATATTAGATAAATGAAGGAATCAATGAATAAAATGGTGAGTTATTGTGAGGAAATGATTGCAAACTGCTTTGGAATATACAACATAAAAATGTTAGAGTTAGGAGGCAAATTACTATTAGTGTGCAGAAAAAATATGAGGGGATCATACGTTAACCAAAGGAAGATGAAGACGACTTCTCTTAAATGGAGAATGACTCCTATACTGAGTGATTACACGGTGCCCTGTGTTAGTCCCAACTGACACCCGAAAGGTCCTAAGACTCCTAGATTTTATATCCACTTCTTCCACCAAAACATATAATTGGGGAAACTAAAACCATGGAAGATTGAACAGCATGGGTAAGGTCAAATAACCATTTATTATTTATTTATTTTTAAAAAAACTCCCCATAAATCTTAGCCAATTTGAATTTTTTAGCATTAAATCACTACATAAGATACTGTATTTGTTAATTTGTTAATTTTCTCTATACTGATAATTAGAACACTAGCTCCATCAGATAGATATTTGTGTTGTGTTTACTACTGCATCATCTATAATACTGACTTGTATATCTTAGGGCACTCAATAAATATTTGCTGAATAAATAGGTGGATGAATGTACAGTAGATGAAACCCAGAATACACATTTCCTAATTACAAATTCACAGTTCATCCCAGTATACCACATAGTCTCTCTATAAAGCTACTTTGCCATTTTATGCCTTAACATGAATTATTATAAAACAGAATCATATAATGAATCTTGGGTAAATGATGATTTCCAGTTCTATTCATCACCTGGTTAGGAAGAATGTAGCTTCTTGACTCACTTATTGCTACCATTTCAGTAGAAACAGAAATAAGATTATTTTAAGCATGAAAGAGTGAAGAAAAATGGTATAGATAGCCTGGATGCTTGTTACAAAAAAGACACATATGACAAGATTCCCTTTACTTAAAACAAATACTATATTATTCCACTTAACAGCACACCAAGTCTTAACAGAAGTTTGTCCTTCTTGTGGATAGACAGATGTTCATCTAATGATATATTTGCCTAACTGGGTATTCCTATAATAGCTCAGAGATTGGGGGCAGTGGGTATGGAGTTAAGACTGTTACTGAGGATGTCCTATATTCCAAGCAATGTTCTAAGTGCTTTACCTCTGTTATACTGTTTAACACTCACAAAAACCCTGCAATGCTATAGACAAGAACAATCACAAAGTTGATAGGTGGTGGGACCAAAGTCATTACATGTGACTTCAGAAGCCATGCTTGCAAGCCCCACCATGTTATACCATGCTAATGGTGTTCTAAAAAGGATATAAGCTGCCTACAGAAAAATCACTTTTGGAAAATAAGTCAGCCCCAAATGGTTCCTATATGTTTCCTCTTCTGCCTCACCTGTGTTAGTCTCTAAATAGTAGAAAAATACTTAAGGTCTGTTCCAGCAACCTGCTTCTGGAAACTGGGTTAAGTTTTGCATCATAAGCAATTGACACAACTGAGGTTAACATGTATACAATATAGGTGGTGTTTTAATAGGCACTGGGTAATATATATATATATATATAATGCATGTTTTTTAAAAAAAAATCATGTGATACTGGCTTTCTCTTACTGAATTTATGACTAAAAGAAAAATTCAAAATGATATTAGAAAGAAAGCAATGATGTTTAAGGCATTCACAGAGTTATTATATGCACCAAAATTGAACTTTTAATAATTTGTGTAAAAAAATTATAAAAATTTCTTTACAGTGAAGCACATTCTTTAATATCATTAAGAAGATGTGGCACATATATACAATGGAATATTACTCAGTCATAAAAAGAAACGAAATTGAGTTATTTATAGTGAGGTGGATGGACCTAGAGTCTGTCATATAGAGTGAAGTAAGTCAGAAAAACAAATACCGTAAGCTAACACATATATATGGAATCTTAAAAAAAAAAAAAAAAAGGTTCTGACGAACCTAGGGTCAGGACAGGAATAAAGATGCAGACATAGAGAATGGACTTGAGGACACGGGGAGGGGGAAGGGTAAGCTGAGACGAATTGAGAGAGTGGCATGGACATATATACACTACCAAATGTAAAATAGACAGCTAGTGGGAAGCAGCCGCATAGCACAGGGAGATCAGCTCGGGGCGGTGCTCTGTGACCACCTAGAGGGGTGGGATAGGGAGGGTGGGACGGAGACGCAAGAGGGAGGAGATATGGGGATATATGTATATGTATAGCTTATTCACTTTGTTATACAGCAGAAACTAACACTTCATTGTAAAGCAATTATACTCCAATAAAGGTGTTAAAAAAAAGAGTTTCATCTTTATAAATGTTTGTGCAAAAATTGTCATTTCTAGGATACCCTTCTGCTTCACTTTTGGATGTAGGAATCAGACCTGCCTTGTTGACATTTCACCAAGTTCTGCTTTTCTGGCATCTAAATGTGTGTGTATATATATATATATATATGTCATGTTCCATAAGAAGCCCTCTCTACTTAGCAGTTAAGAAAGGTGAAAAAAAACTTCCTCATACATCTTGAAAGCCAAACACAACCTTGAATTTTTTAATTAGCAGTTGGCAAAATCTGCTGAGTCCTTTGTGCAGACACAGGTCAAATCATATTCTTTATTCATTCAGCTATTATTTGTTCTATTCTATATATGGGTGTTTTTGAATCAATATGAATATTTTATATAAACTTAGAGAAAGAAGTCGCAGAGTCATACTTTGTATAGCTCCAAATACATGCAAAAATTAGAGGTTCTTGCTACCCTCTTCTCTGATCTCTCTGGGATCTCTTCAAAGATCTTATTATCCACATAGCAAAGGCTCTGAAATTTATAACTCAAGTCTTGACTTTACACATGAGCTCCAGACTTGTGTATTGAGTACCTACCTGACATCTCCACCGGGGTATCTAATAAGCACCTCAATCTTAACCAAGTTCAAAATAGAATGCTTGCTTTCTCCAACCTTGCTCCTCCCCAAGTCTTTCCCATCTTAGCTAAACAAACAATAAGTCAACTAGATACTAAAGGCAAAAACCTAGGAATCAGCATCAGTTCTTGTTTTTCCTTCATTCTCTGTCTTTGGTTTCATTTCTTAGCAGTGCAACATGAAAGGAGAGTCTCGTTCAAATGAGTGACCAGGGATAGCTTTATTTCAGTGGTTCTCAACTTAAGCGTGCATCAGAATCCCCTACAAGGCTTGGAAAAGCACAGAATCCTGGACTCCATCTCCAGAATTTCTAATTAAGTAGGTCTGGAGTGATATCTGAGAAGTTATCCTTCTAACATGTTCCCAGGTGATGGTGATGTTACTTTTTCTAAGACCATACTTTGATAACCACTGCTCAAAGGAAAGAAGGGAATGAAAGGTGGCTGGAGGGTGAGGGAAAGCAAAAACGTAGTCTCAGAAGGAAATGAGTAATTCATGAAGAGACAAACATAAGCACTTGGTAGCCAACAGTCCCAAAAGGTAGAGGATGACTCTCCAGCCAAAGTGTATCTGGACAGAGATACACTGTCCAGATACACTCCTTCAATCCATGTTTCAGCAAACTGTTCAGATCCACCTCCACGAATAGGTACTGAGTGTAACCACTTCTCACTATATACACTGATAAAACCCAGCTCACTCTCATTTCTCAGCAGATGGCAATTCCTTTATACAGTGTTTTATCTAGGGTCAGAGCCAACTTCCTGATATAGTCAATCTAGGATATGCAGGTGGAAATAACAGCGACCTTCCAGGTAAAGAAGCTGCAACTGCAAGTTCAAGGTCGATGTCTGAAACAAAGGCCTGATGAAATCAGGTCTCAGCTGGACTCAGTCTTACTCTCCTACAATGCATTCTCCATGCATCAGTCAGAGTGACATATATATGTATATATTAACGTAAAGCAGATCTCATCACCTTTCCACGATTCTCCAGTGTTCTTAGAAGGAAATCAAACTTCCTTCTGTGGCCAACAAGGCCTCAGGTTTTTCATATATTTGCAATTTCCCATTTCCTCTTCCTGAAAGCTCTGTTCTACTTTCGCTCCAAACCTCACCATGACCTTTCCCACAGAAAGTTACAGATGAATGAACACTTCATATCATTCAGGCTTCAGCCCAGTTGCCTCCTCCTCAAAAAGACCTGAACAGACCTTTCTACCTAAAATAGCTCCACGTCCCCAGTCACGGTCTCGTGGCACCCTACTTCAGTTTATTCAAAGCACCTCAACTATCTGAAGTTAACTGTGTTTTAAAAAATCAATTTCCTTGTTATCATGTCTTCCCCCATGAGAATATGAGTTCCATGTGGGCAGACTTTGTTTTCCACTTCACTACTCTGCCTCAAGCACCTGGAAGTGTGCTTAGCATATAGTACGAGTTGAATAAACACTTTTGAATACATAGATGAATGATGTGCATGGATTGAATGAGGATGGTATCTTACTTCCTAGCTCTCAATTGTTCTACTGACAGTAGCTCAGTATTTTAGTTATTTTTTTTTTTTTGAGGTCATGCATGGTCAGTTTGGATAAGAAAGATCCCAGGAATCAATCTGATCATGTCAAATCAGCATAGTTCATATCTAAGACGGTTTCTCTAGGGCAATGAATATATCTGCATTTTGACAGCTGGACCATCCATCAGAAAGACAGACCGAGCTGATTAGTTCGATCAGTTACATTAAGAATGGTTCTACAAATATTGGTGCCACTGAGAATTTAGCTACAATGGGACTGCATCAGTGCCTGAATATTAGCAAATCAGAAATTCAGTCTTAGAAAATGCAAATGGTAGCATTTCTCAACTTAGAGCATTGCATGGCTCTCATGGAGACAGACCATGAGGCCACGGCTAGAAAGCCAGAGCAAAGCAATCAAAACATTTATTTAGGTACACGAGCAAACTGTGCCCAACCGGTTTTCCGAATCATGTGGGATTGGGATTTAGAAAAACTTTCAGGGGAACATCCAGTAGTCGAATATCTGGTCAACGTACCGTAACCAACAATAAGTCACCTTTTCAGGCAGGATTTCTTTTAAAGTCTTTCTTCTAAAGAAGTGGCTCTTGATCTCCAGATTAGTAGCACCAGTATCAACTTAGCATTAACTGGGGACTTTTTAGAACTGTAAATCAATTTGGCTGACTCCAGACCATCTGAATGAACAACTCTGGGTGTAGGACCCAGTGCTTTGTGCTTTAACATATCCTGCAGGTGATTCTGATGACTCTCACAGAAGTTTGAGAACCCCTTTTGCAGAGCGAGGGTCGATCCATTGGTGGTGGAAAGAGGTGAACTACATTTTGGTTAAAAGTACCTGCAATTGGAAGTGTAAGGTTTTGGATGAAGTTAGAGTCTGACATTCTGCTTTAAATTAAGCAGACAGTCCTCAGCGAAACACTCTGTCTACCTATCTTATTTTCCACGTAAACACAAAATCTAAAACTTGACCCCCAACATCACAGACACTGTGGCACAAAAGGAAGGTAGAAAGCACTCCAGAAAAGCAGACTGTTTTCAGAATGATGGGTATTATTACAATTCACAGAAATATGTTAGATTTAGCTCCCAGCATACATTTCTCAGCAATCATAATGTGTTTTGCCAAGTGAAGACTCTGTACCTGAACTGCCTTAAATACATATTTGATAATATTCCACAATGTTGTCAGAAGCGGGCTTGCGGGGGGGAGCTCAGTTTCTGAGGAAACACCAATCAGCTCATCAATCTACCTAGTTGTGCAGTCATTTCCTCTAATGAGAGGTCTGTAATTGTCACTCACGATGACTTAACGTGATTAGTACAGGAGATGAAGATCTCTCAGGAGCAAAGTGAGACAAAGCTCACCTTACCCGGTCTTTGCTCTCCTCATGCCTAATTGCTTGGGTAGCTGCAATCTTTTATTGTGATAAATGACAACTCCAACATTCACATGCAAACACACATGCCTCAGCATACAAGGATACATACACACGCACTTCATCATCAAATTAGATAGAAACTTTGCATCAATTAGAAACAAAGGTTACAAGTGAACTTATTTACAAAAGAGAAACAGACTCACAGACATAGAAAACCAATTTATGGTTACCAAAGGGGAGAGGGATAAATTAGGAGATTGGGATTAACATATATATATATACCACTATATATAAAATAGATAACCAACAAGGACCTACTATAGAGCACAGGGAAATATACTCAATATCTTGTAATAACCTATAATGGAAGAGAATGTAAAAAAGAATATATATATGCATAACTGAATAACTTTGCTGTACACCTGAAACTAACACAACATTGTAAATCAACTATATTTCAATAAAAATTAAAAAAATGAACAAACAAAAACGTCATTTTACTTATTAAGGGATATTTGGATTTACTTGCACTTTTTCTCCTACTAAATAAAAGGGGGGTTTATTTGTTTGTTTTTGTTTTCTTTTTTCTACAGGAACTGTAATATGGTTAAGGGGGTTTCCAACTCATTCTGCCATTCAACCCCTCAATGTGGCCTAACTCTACACAGCCAATATGTTTTCCTGCAGATTCCTTCACGTGTCCCTTGATCCAGCCAAGGTAATCTTGTCACTTTCAGCTAAATAAATAAAGTTCACTTCCATCTTTACTCAAGCTATTTCCCTCTTAATACACTCGTTACATTTCTCCTATCTTCTAAGATTTTCTTAACATTCTAACTCAAGTCCCACTTTCTCCCAAAGTGCTGATGAACTATTTTAGTTGATCTTTCCATTTTCTGAATTCTTATATAACTTACTGCTTTTATGGCTCATTTGCCATTCATAAAATACACTACTTTGAATTATTACATAATCTTGACATATGATCAACTCTCTAAATGTAAAGCTCTTTTAGGTTAGAGCCTAAGTCTTATGCTTCATTCCTATGCTCTGAGTAACATCTGGTTCACAGTAAGAATTAAATAAACACTTATTAAATTAGTGTATGTGAGGCTTTAAAACAAACTGTTGGCCAAATAATAACAATTCATGCCTTACCATGAAAGTTAAGTGGTCACCTTTTTTTTCCTTGAATTACATAGCCAACACTATGACTGACATTGTGTACAATGTCATAACTTTATTTTTCTTACTAATACAGGTAAGTATTATCTTAAACAACTCCAAAAACCCATCAGTCACCAGAAAGGAATTCAAAGCATTTAGTAAACCTCACTTTCTACAACAAAAAAGTAGAATCATATTTTTAAATTATTTATTCAATAAAAATGTCAGTGAAAAGATATTCCTCTTGGATCAGAAGAAAATTCTCTATATCAAAATACAGTATCCCCTAAAACTTCAAATGAATGAAAATTTCATATAATTTAAAGACAAGGACAAACAGAGAGGACAGACAGCAGAAGCAAGAAGAACTACAATCCCACAGCCTGTGGAACAAAAACCACATTCACAGAAAGATAGACACGATGAAAAGGCAGAGGGATATGTACCAGACGAAGGAACAAGATAAAACCCCAGAAAAACAACTAAATGAAGTGGAGCTAGGCAACCTTCTAGAAAAAGAATTCAGAATAATGATAGTGAAGATGATCCAGGACCCCGGAAAAAGAACGGAGACAAAGATCGAGAAGATGCAAGAAACGTTTAACAAAGACCTAGAAGAATTAAAGAACAAAGACCTAGAAGAATTAAAGAACAAACAAACAGAGATGAACAATACAATAACTGAAATGAAAAATACACTAGAAGGAATCAATAGCGGAATAACTGAGGCAGAAGAACGGATAAGACAGAATGGTGGAATTCACTGCCTGGAAGACAGAATGGTGGAAGACCTGGAAGACAGAATGGTGGAATTCACTGCCGCGGAACAGAATCAAGAAAAAAGAATGAAAAGAAACGAAGACAGCCTAAGAGACCTCTGGGACAACATTAAACACAACAACATTCACATTATAGGGGTCCCAGAAACCCAAAACAATTAAGAAAATGGTCATAGGAACATACATATCAATAATTACCTTAAATGTGAATGGATTAAATGCTCCAACCAAAAGACACAGGCTCGCTGAATGGATACAAAAACAAGACCCATATATATGCTGTCTACAAGAGATCCACTTCAGACCTACGGACACATACAGACTAAAAGTGAGGGGACGGAAAAAGACTTAAAAAAAAAAAGATAAGGACAAATAATGCTCATCCAAAAATTTCAGAAACAAAGAAATGCAGAGTTTATTTTATTCTTTCCCATGGTGTCTATCTGAATCCTCTTTGAAAATTTAAATATTACACCAAGGTAGAAAGATTTTTTTAGCAATAAGAATCGTATCATAAAGATGTTTAACTTGAGTCATTAAATGTGACTTTTAAAAAATTATTTATTTATTTATTTATTTATTTATTGGGTTGCACTCGGTCTCAGTTGTGGCATGCAAACTCTTTTTTAAATTTTATTTTTATTTTTGGCTGCGTTGGGTCTCCGTTGCTGCGCGCGGGCTTTCTCTAGTTGCATCGGGCAGGGGCTACTCTTTGTTGTGGTGCACAGGCTTCTCAATGCAGTGGAAGAAGGTCCATTTTTTAAAAGTCAGTTTTGAATACATTTGATTTTATGGAGTAGATGGATAGAAAAATGGTTAATTTTTGAATAAATTTACTCTGAAAACATTTCAATTTGTTAAAGACTTTACAATTATGGACTGAATGTTTGTGTCTCTCTAAAATTCAGACCTTGAAATCTAATTCCCAACATGACTGTGTTTGGAGGCGGGGGCTTTGGTAGGTGATTGGTCATGATGGGGGAGTGCTAGTGGATGGGATTAATGCCCTTATAAGAGATCTCAGAGAGCTCTCTAGTCCCTCTGCCATGTGAGAACACATCAAAAAGACAGTCATCATCAAAAAAAAAAAAAAAAAAAAAAAAAACAGTCATCTATGAACCAGGAAGAAGACCCCTAACAGTCACTGAATCTGCCAGTGCCTTGATCTTGGACTTCCCAGCCTCCAGAACTGTGAGAAATAAATTTCTATTGTTTATGAGTCTCCCAGTCTGTGGTACTTTGTTATAGTAGCCTGACCAGACTGGCAAAGCCATAATTTCAGTTCCAGAGTAAAAATTATAGGCTTGGAATAGGATCTTATGACATCACAACCGAAATCAAAACAAAATCTGCCTCCCAAAAATATTCAGACACAAGAAATCACCTTATACATTTCCAGTGCAGTGAAATCAGGAGTAGTTTATTTTAACCTCTGAATGAAACAAATGTCTATCAGAAACATTTTCCCTACTTAAAATCCACATTTTTAAATTAAAAGAAAACAAGTTTGGAAGTCAGGGACAAACTGGAAAGTAAATCACTTTGAAATAGCACAGTGTTCTCAGTGGTGCTTTAAAACTAAGTTATTTGCCTGCTTTGGAAACAAAAAGGACTGTAATATAAATTGTGTTTCTTTCAGGCTTTATGAAAACAGCCAGTTCTTCCTTGGCCATACATGATATGGTGTTAAATAACCCACTACTCCAACTTTATTAATTATAAAACCACCATAGAATGTTAAATGACCTAAATTCAGTCATCTATGCCAATGAATCAACTGGCAATTAAAGTATGCTTACAGGGCTTATTTGCCCATGAAAAAATTTTAATGAAGAAATTTAGGAAACTTAATGCAAATTATTCAGCTTCATAAAATTTACAAAGGAAGAAATGTTTAAGCACTGGGCAGAAGCCAGAAAGGAACATCCAATTATATGTGTGTGAGACATGTATGCATATGTATATATATACATACACATACACACATGTATATATGTATATATATACTGTATGTGTGTATATATACATATATATATATAATCAATTGTATGTCACTTTTCTCCAATAAAAACCTCTTATTCTTTTGCCTCTCTAAAGTCTGTTGAATTCATTGGACAATTATGATTCAGTATTGTATCTAACCATACTTACAGGATAAGAGGAAAAAAATGGTGTCACTTAGAAACATATTTCTTTTCTAATTTCTCCAACAAGCGTTTTGGTGAGGTTTGACTCAAAGAACTAAATTATTTCATAAAAGAAAATAAAGATACATAAACCTATTTTTCACAAATATGTCAGTGTAGAAGAGACACACCAGCTTGGGCACAAGTTATAAGTGTTATGAATAAAGATGCTTGGCCACACCCCAGACAAGCTCTGAAGGAAATTCTTATGCATACTAAAATTTGAGAAACAATGCCTGAGACCAGTGGTTCTGAAACTTCATGAACATTAGACTCACCCAGAGGGCCTGCGAAACACAGATTGCTAGGTCCCAGCAGCGTCTGATTCAGTAAGTCCTGCATGGGCACTTCTATCAAGTTCCCCAATAATACCAATGTTTCTGGTCTGGCACTGCACTTTGAGAACCACAGCTACAAACTTCCTTAAATGTCACATTTTTTAACTGGGGTATCAAGTGAACTGGACTTCAAAGTATTTAAAAACTTTACTTTCTGAGAAGGGCTCAAGAGTTCATGTTCTGAGATGCTGATGGAAGGTGGATCTACGTGCTATAACGAAAAGAGGGCATGCAGGCTAATCTCTGATTATGAACGTTGCAAAGCCTGATGTGTTCCTACCTGGGTAGAAGCCCAGCATTCTCCACCCAGTAGTAAGCTACAGGTTTGAAACCTATTTTCTCTAGAAGTTGCTTTGTATCTGCTCAAGCACATGGACCCCGAGAGCTCTAGGATGGAGCTTGGCAGACCTGACCTGCCTGTTCTGCTCATGGGTATAAAGGTATTCAGCGCCATTGGAGGGGTGTATGCTCAACACCCATCAATTGCACATTTCATTGCCTCAACCCAGGAGATCCATGAGTTTAGAACTCTTCTATAAAGTGTGGCAGAAATGTTTTAGTTTGGAATTTTCAAAACAGCTGGCTACAAATCATCCTCCAAGGTTCTAAAAAGAGCCTCATTAGACCTTTATTGGATTTTTGGGTTTAAGGATCATGGCACTTATCAGTTTAATAACCAGGAGGGATTTGTTTAGAAAATGTGTCCCAAGTATCCAGAGATGTGGGCTTACTATATGGAGGTAATGAATGTGAACTAAGTGCATGTGAAAGCCACATGGCAATGAGCTTTGTCTTAGTGAAATTAAAGCTGAGACGGATTTTGTGGCAGTACCTAGATTCCAAACTCTTCTTTCTATTCAAACCTCTCCTCGTTCTTAATGGCAAAATTATACAATTATTAAACAAGAGGCTATTTATTTTCTTTTTGCTATGGCAGAAGGCTATGCATATGGCTAATCTAAGAGTAGTTTCATTCATGTATAAATTAAAAATTTTAGTAAAGAAATATAGCCCTGTTTAGTAACGTTTGGAATTTCCATCTGTCTTTCGGGGCACCAATTCAGTTAGCCCTGCTCACTACTGGTAACGAAAGATTTTATAAGTACACCAAAAATAGGAAACTCTATGAAACATGCCAATTGGCTAGAGCTAGTTTCTGTTTGCAAAGTCAATGGCCAATAAAAGGGCAATGAATTTGCAAATAACGTTTATTAACTCTTGGCAAGTGTCTTTATGAAGTGAGTATAACAATGACAATAGTGGAATAACAGTACCTCATTTCTGTTTGCTACTCACGTTAAATAGTAGACAGAGTATACCAAACTTAAAATTAACAAATATAGTAGCTGACAAAGGTTTGAAAGAAAATTTGTTCAACTAATAAGTCTGTTTTGGATTTAGTTGAGAAGGGATCTTAAAAAAAAAAAAGCACATAGATGACCCCCAGATGTCTGACTAAAATTATGTACATACATTTTGGGGTACACAGAATTGTTTCTTATTTGAGGGTGCACAAGTGAATGCAGATTTCATGGTAAGTAGTCTTTGTAATCTTATCAAATTCTTAAAGGCGAGTTTGACCCCAAGAGTAAGAACTTCCAGTGAGATTTGCACAGCCTGAGGTAAGGAACTCATGGCCTGCAAGCTACCCTTTGCCCATCTTGCTCCCTTGGAAGGACTCACTATGCCAGCGCAGGCCTCTTTCCCCCATGAAACCCATGTCTGGCCTTCAAAACTTCTGTAGCACAGCATTCCAAGTGGTCACTACCAAGTGACTGGAGTTGTCATGGAAAGTCACGCTTTTTTTTTTTTTTTTGGAAAGTCTATGCTTTGAGTACATCCAAAAAGGATTATGCTACAAAGATAGTTAAAAGGGTAGTTTCAATCTGAAATGAGCTTAAACACTTTCAGTAACAGATCTTTACTGATAGACAAGAAGTTAACAAGTCCAGCTCTGAGCTGAGTTCTTTTTTTCTCTCCCAAATCATCTAATATGAGAGTATGCAGGGCTCAGTCTTTGGCCTTCTTTGTTCTGTCCTCAGACACTCCTTTGGAGATCTCCTGCTGTCTCATGGTCTTAAAAACCACTATAAGCTGCTGACTCCCATTTATATCTTCAATCCACACCATCCTTCCTACTCCAGACTTGTATAGTAACTGCCTACGCAGCATCTCCACTTATATGTCCAAATGCATCCTGTCCAAAGCAAGACCCCTGATGTTGCCTTAAATTCGCTTTGGCTAGAATCTCCCCCATCTTTGGTGACAGCAATTCCATCCTTCTAGTCTCAGGCCTCACCAGATGTTATTGTCATATAGTCCCCTCTCTTTGTCTCAGACCCATATCCAATCTACCTTCTATCTGAATCTATCTTCAAAATATAACCGGAATGTGATCACTTCTCACCACCTCTACTGTCACCATCCTGGTCTGAGCCTTCATCATCTCTAACCTGTGCTGTTGTCATAGCTGCTTACCTGGCTTCCCTGCTCTCATGCCTGCCTGCTACATCCTAGTACAGCACAGTGGCCGGGACTAGAGCTTAAATCAGATCATGCTTCTTCCTCCCTTGACTTTTCATTTCATACAAAGCAAAATCCAAAGTCCTTCCAAGAGCTTGCATACGACTTCACGGTCAGGCTCTCACTTCGACTCATAGCTTACGCCCTACTAATGCTCCACTGCTCACTCCGCACTATCACACTGATTGTGTCTAGAAACAGGACAGCCGTGTTTCTGCCTTGGAGCTTGGCACTGCCTGTTGTTTGCCACTCCTGTTTCCTCTGCCTGGAACGTTCTTCACCCAGAAATCTCCATGGCTAACTTTCTGATCTCTTTCAAGTTTTGCTTAAATCTTATTTTCTTAAAACTCCTGACTAGAATATCTGATTAACACCAAGACTTATCCTATCCCCTTAGTTTGGCCTGTGTTTTCTTTTTTCAGTTTCACTTATAATCCTCTAATAAACTCGATCAATTACTTATTGTGTCCTCTACTTTAGTATTACTTTTCTTTGTTCGCTCTCTTTTAAAATGTTAACTCCATGAGGGCAGGGATAGTAGACTTATTTGTTTCTTTTTAAATTTATTTTTATTTATTTATTATTTTTGGCTGTGTTGGGTCTTCATTGCTGCACGCAGGCTTTCTCTAGTTGTGGTGAGTGGGGACTACCCTTTGTTGCGGTGCGCGGGCTTCTCATTGTGGTGGCTTCTCTAGTTACAGTGCACGGGCTCTAGGCATGCGGCCTTCAGTAGATGCAGCGCATGGGCTCAGTAGTTGTGGCGCACGGGCTCTAGAGCGCTGGCTCAGTAGTTGTGGCGCACGGGCTTAGTTGCTCCGCGGCATGTGGGATCTTCCCGGACCAGGGCTCGAACCCGTGTCCCCTGCATTGGCAGGGCAGATTCTTAACCACTGCGCCACCAGGGAAGTCCTAGACTCATTTGTTGACCATGGAATTCCAAGTAACTGGAACAGTGCCTAACACAAAGTATGTGCTCAGTAAACCTTTGTTTAATTGAATCGTACTGTCCTGGATCCATAAATGTAGGGGAAACAGGCATCTACAGTTGCATATACTTTAACAGCCAAAATTATATAACTAACCTAGTGCAACAACTACTGCATTTTGTACCAGTCAATTACAGTACAGCTATAAGTAAGTGAATAAATTCAATAGTACGACACCAGGCTATAGATAATGTAGGATATTTTCTGTAATAGAAACTAGTTCATAAGGGAAGATAGTATCTGTGGAATATTATCCAACGGCTTTGTAACAGGACTGATGCTTTCACCCCTGCCCCCAAACTATTCTCAGTCCAGCAGCCACAGGGATCCTATTAAATAGCAAGTCACCTAATGTTGCTCACTCTGCATAAAAGCTAAAGTCCTTAAAATGGCCAACACAATCTTAGGAGATTTGGCTTCCAGTTATATCCTGACCTCATTTTCCTCTCTCCCTGGCTCACTCAGCTCCCTCCACCCTGGTCTATTTACCATTTGTCAGACTCAGGAAGCAAGCTTCCACCACCGGGCCTTTGCACTTGCTGCTGGCTCTGCCTGAGGCATCCCTCCTCAGACAGCTGGATGGCTTGCACCCTACTTCCTGCAGATCTTCACTCAAATGTCATCTTCTCAGTGGGCAGCTCATTGGACACAATATTGTGGAATTATCTAGTGAAATTATCTTCCCTAGATCCTCCACATTAATTTGCTTCTTTATACCATAGCTTTAATATAATCTTTACCTCATCATCTTATTTAACACACAGTACATTTTACATCGTTGTAAAATGTAAGCTCATAAAGGCAGAGCCTGCCTGTGGTATTCCCTACCACATGCCCAGAATCTAGAACAGTATCTGGCCAAAGAACATGCACAATACTTTTTGATGAGTGAATGTCTGAACGTGTAGATGTCTAGATACATACACATGTGAGGAAAATTCTCATGTGCTTTTTGAAGTGTCACTTTAACTGCTACCAAGCACTTCTTGAGATCTGAGTGGTGTGGTTCCTTCAGCCTATGGATCTATAATAGGAGAATTTTCTTTTTCATTTCTGAGCTTAGCCTTTCCACTTGCCAAATGAATCAATAGAATAAATAATTTACATCCTGTCTCCCTGGAGGCATTTCACAAATTTACAGATGTCTACAATGTTAGAGATTAGAGAGACTTCAGTGATGGGCTATGATACCCTCCTTCACTTTAGAGTAAATAACTGATCTAAAGGCCATTATCAACTTATTCCAGCACTGCAACTAGAACTAAGGTGTCTTAACCAGTACAGTGACCTCACTGTAGATTCACTCTTGAATCTGTCACTTCACAATGAGAAAACTCAGAAATCATATTGAGTACCAGACACTCTAATACACAGCTTTATGTGGCAAAAGAAAAGCTGGCCCAAATGTAAAGCCATGTTTCCTCACTTGTGAGGAGTTCACGCCTATATTCCTGAGTAAATGATTACTCAGATCAGATGGGGAAATGGTTAAATTATCCAAATATTTTAAAAAATCTAATTAATCAGATTAGTCTTTAATTCAACCTAGTCATATTATGCATTAGATGAATATCTTACCACCTGACCCTAATGACAGCTAAGATAAAAATGGACATCATCATACTTGGACAATTTAACTTCACTTATGTGGAGTTTGTGCTCCACAACAAGAGAAGCCACCACAATGAGAAGCACACGCACCACAATGAAGACTCAACGAAACAACAACAACAACAAAAAATCCTTTTGGTAAGAGAGTTACCAAATTTAAAAATAACTATACATAAATGTGTGTGTGTGAGTGTGTGTGTGTGTGTAGGCAGGGAAGGAGGGAGAGAGAAAAGGAGAGACAAAATTTTTTACAGTTTTCAAATACTTTTCAAGTCAGTAATCCCACTTTTGAAATACTTTTTTCTTCGTAATTTAAAATATAGGGGAAAAAAACAATAAAATATTTACAAAGATTCTAATCACCAAACTATTTATAAGTAGTTTAGAATTTTTCCATAAAGATGAAAACTAAAGGATTGGCAAAGTGAAACTGGCCAATAATGGAATATCATATAGTCATTAAAATCATGTTTACAAAGTGTTTATGAGTATCTATAAAATGTTGATGTTATCAATGCTGAGGAAGAAAGGCAAGATTCATAACCATCAATGCAGTGAAGATACAGCTATTGTAAAAATAAAGAAATGTTTATTAAAAATAAATAAATAAAAAAGATGCATTAATACTAAAAAGAGATTGAAATGACTGACCCTGATCAGGAATACTAAACAATTTATGTCATTACTATTTTCTTACATTCTAACAGTATTATATACTGAGCACATATTAATTTTTTTAATATAAAAAGTTTATTTTTAATAATTAATGTCATACTTAAGTAATACTTATAAAAATATACTACTTGGATCCAGTGAGATAAGGGTCCAATGTAGTGCAACATCTGGGATATTCTACTCAATTTTAGCTAATATTTCCACTGTAGCTTAACTAGAGAATTTAGGGAAGGACAACTAGATGAAATGGGTGCTGCATTGGCCACTGAATACCCATGTAGTGTGTGGTTAACCCACACCCTTTGAGTTATAAACCACGTCAGTTATGTTGTTTCAACTTTCTCAACCTCACATTCCCTATCTGTAAAATGGGAGTCGTAACACCCACTGGTGTGACTGGATATGAAAATGCTGTAAAATGCTCAGTTACCCAGAAGGAAACACAGCAGGATTCAAGGAATGCTAGCTTTACGAAAGGAAAACAAAAGTGCATAGGGTACAGAAAGAGATCTGAGCTCAATATACTGGGGAATTCTGAAACACTGGGTGCCCTGCCACCTTGCAAAGGGCTTCTCTGGGAAGCAGAGAGCTACTCTCTTGCTAGGAATATGCACTGCGCCTGGGTGGCCTGCCAGAGCAGCTGAGAAAAGAACTGTTGTCATCCAATGGAGAATGAGGCTGTGTTGCACCCCAAGCCCCTTTCTTCCCCAAGATCCCTTGGTTCAGGACAACGTTTCAACCAAAGCTCATACAAATTGAGCAATATTTTTTCCCCCCAAGAATGACTACTTTGGAGATTTGAAAACTGCCATTGATTCTTCTCCTTCACTATTTCTCCTCATTCCCTTTACAGCTCTGTGACTGTAACAACTTACTGATTCTCACTCCGCTTCAGCTTCCTCTTCTGGAGAATGAGATTAATAATAGTAACTCCTAATAGGTTGTACAAAGACTATTTAAATGAATATACATGAGGTGCTCAGAAAATACTCAGCACAATGCAAGTGCTCAATCTATAAGGATATTTGGTACAACACAGGGAATATAGTGAATATTTTATAATAACTATAAATGGAGTATAACCTTTAAAAATTGTGAATCACTATACTGTACACCTATAACATATATTATACATCAACTATATTCAATAAAATAAAATTTTAAAAAGTCAAAAACTACAAGGGCTCAAGAACTATTAGTTGCCATTATTATTTTATTATTATTACTATTATTATTCACCAATTGTTTGGTTTACCCTCCTCTTTTTGCTATCAGTACTCTTAATAAAGTGGTTCTATATCATTCTGAAGCTAAACATTTTGAAGGCAAACCTAGCTGAAGTTGTCAATGTCTTTTCCAAGATATTCACGTTATGCATCTTCATATATTCTTGGAGGCATCATACAATTATCTAATAATAAATCACTCATTACTTTTAGTTTCCTGATGTTTACCTTCTTGTTTGTGCCTTAAGTACAATAATTAATTAGGCAAAGTAAACCATAATTAATTTTCTAAGCATGAAAATTACAGTACAGGCTGCCATAAAATACCACAGACTGAGTGTCTTAACAGAAATGTATGTTCTCAGAGCTCTGAAGACTTGAAAGTCCAGGGTCGAGCACCAGCTGATTCAGTGTCTGGTGAGAGCTCTTCCTGGCTTGCAGATGACTGCCTTTTCACTGTGTCCTCACATCATGGAGAGAGACAGAATTCTGGTGTCTCTTCCTCTTTTTATAAAGACACTAGCACTACTGGATTAGGGACTCACCCTTATGACTTCATTTAAGTTTATCACTTCCTTATAGGTTAGGGCTTCAATATATAAATCTGGAGGAGGCGGGGCACAATTCAGTCCTCAGCAATGACCAAATTTCTACTCAGTCTTAGCCAATTGCTAACCAGTCCCATGTTTCATTATAATTTTTAAGCCTGTCTTTAGTTTTATTTGGATATCAGCCTCTTTCCACAGTCACTAATCTTCCTTGACCCACAACAGATGTGTTGTCCCTAACTGAAACCACATTTTTTTCTAGTTGCCTAGTCTTACAATTTTGAAATTACTGTGGACCTCCTTCACTTTTATTAACCCTGTCACCACCCCATTCCAGGGCCCTAATCACTTGATGGGTCACTGTACCAGCATCCCAACCAGTCTTCTTGCCTGTGTTATCCTCCCTCCAGAGGATAATGCAGAGTCAATTACTTTTTCTAATAGAATCTTATCTTTATTACTTGCTAAAAAGTCTGCATTTCCCGATATGTTCATCATATTGAGTTAACAAAAGTCTCCTTGGTATTCCAAAGCCTTTGAATTCTAATTAGTTCATGTTTCCAACTACTTTTCAACACATATCTTCCATAAATTATAAAATTGGGGGGAATGGTATTAGGAGTCCAGAGGAAATACTCAAGAGTATGTTTTTAACCTACTATTACGTACTAATCTTTATTTTCTATACTGACTTTTTCCTGCATGAGGCAACTCCCCAGCAAGACTGCATTTTTCATGATGTCATTAATAGAAGATCATCAAGTCTAATCCAGCAATGCATGACTCAAGGATCAAGATAGCATACAGGGGGCCCTGATGCTCACTTTGTGTTGCATGGAAAATAAGGTGGCTAGGGCCAGAGGTCTCCTCCTTTCAGGGGGAAGGCTACACCCAAGCTCAGCTTCCTGTGGCTTCCTCCCCATAGTATAATGGATGGCAACTTCCCAGGGGCCACCAAGTCTCTACGAGCTGGGTTACTAGCATCCCAGAAAAATTTGATATAAAGGTCCTATGCTAATCCAGACTGGCTGGCACCCAAGGAGTTTGTTTGTCCCTCCACTGATAAATGTGTCCTCACACTTGCCTCATGGGGCTAGGATAGGTGTGACAGGCTGGATTCCTGCTTTAAAATACAAACCCATGATGTCCTTACTGTGGCGTACTTCTAGGAGAATGAAGGAATGGGGAACACATGTATCATGTGTATATTAGGGTTATCCAGGAAAACAGAACCAATAGTATAGATAGATAGATAGATAGGGATATAGAGACAGATATATTCATTATAAAGAATTAGCTCCTGTAATTATGGGCAATGAGAAGTACAAAGGTCTGCAGTTGGCAAGCTGGAGACCCAGGAAAGCTGATGTGTAGTTGCAGTCCAATATCTGGCTGCCTTGAGCCCCAAGGATAGCAAATATTTCAGTCTGAGTTGGAAGACCCATAAAGGCCAAGGTCCCAGTTAAATCAGTCAAGCAGACAGTTTCCTCTTACTCAACCTTTTGTTCTATTCAGATCTTCAGTTGATTGGATGAGGCCCACCTACATTAGGGAGGGCATCTGCTTTACTATGTCTACCCAGTCAAATGTTGATGTCATCCATAAACATCCTCACAGACACATGCAGAATAATGTTTGGCCAGACAGCTGGGCACTCTGTGGCCCAGTCACGTTGACGCATAAAATTAACCATCACACTGTGCCTTCTTTTCCTCTTACTGATCCTTACGAAGTATATCCCCTAATCCTGCTGTGTGATGCTGTGGAATCCATTCTGACCCCTGGTTCCTGACAGTTGGTGACCCAGATCGGACTCGCTTTGCACAGAGGTCATAGTCATCATATTGCCTCTCTTTCCTGCTATCTATCATCTTCCTGCCCTTTATTTACCCTAATGCATTCTTACTTCAACTGATGTTTTCACAGCAGTTGTTGACCTGCTTCTTTTTGGAATTTTTAAATAACTGCTCCATGATTTATTTATCTTTAAAAGAAAGCAGTATTAATTTATTTCTTAATACACAACAAACATTATCACACAATTACTAAGATTCTTTACAGCATCTAGGCCAATTACCTTTTCCTATCTTCAACTCAGTATCCATATTAAATCTTTCTTCTTGCTCTGCTATAAATCTTTTTGGGTCCAGGTCTCAAATAGGCTTTCCGTGGTGCTTCTTCGGTTTGGTGTTAGATATTAAATAGCGACCAGAATATGCTGTTCACAGAAAACCACTGCTTTTATATGATAGATTCTGGAAAAATCTTCACTGAACATCATTAACACTGTCTATAGATACTCAACTTGTAAAGTTCAATTTTGTCCAAACTCTCCATGCTCAGCTTCCTCAACTTTGACATGCAAATGATATGTACAGTAATAGTCCCTGCAATTAAATGCAACTGGATTAAGATTACTTACCATTCCCCTTTAGCAATTCATTAACTTATAGCACGATTTCTTGTTTAATTACATAAAGGAAGTGCTTAGAGGCTCTGAGTGCTTTCATATTTCAACCCCTTTAAAAAAGTGTTTTTCTTGCTAGCACAGCTATAAGGTAGTAGATTTTCAGACAATACCTTCTACCCTATTTTCTCTCAAACACATCCTTTGTCCAGAGGCCTTTTGTATCTCACTGTGAGTGAACAGATTCTTTCTTGATATTCTTTCATCAAAAGAGTTCTCTGGACTAGATGCTTTGTGCTGTTGAGGAGACAGTAACTACACCTACAACATCTGCAAATGCTACCGAATTCCTTCCAGAAGTTTGCATTCATATTCACATGGCGTTACATGTTTTTCAAGATTAAGCAGTTGATGGGGTTCAGGACACTACCCTAAAATATAGTACCTTACATATTAAATATCTTAAGTTGGAGAAGTTTGAGAAAATGGCAGAAGCAAAAAGATCTCTCTATTCTCTCCCCCTTCACCCTTCTTCCCTGAAACAGGTCCTGAAACTCCTATTTGAAAGGTGTGTTCCCTGTACCAGGGAAGATATTCTTATCACCTGCAACAGGGAATTTGGGCAAATACTCTGTACAAACAAGCCTTGTTAAACTAATCCTTATCTTCCTGTTATAGAACCTTGTGGGGTCCTCCCAGTTACAAAAGCCCCTCCGTGTTCCCTGTTTCTTGTTTGTATAAAAGGTCTTTGTCTCCTAGGCCTTCCCTGAGTTCCAAAGAGCAGACCCAAGCAGTTACTAATTAGGGAAGTGAGGGAATTCAGAAACAGGAAAAGCAGTCCAGCAAGGAAAGTACTGATAGCTTAAACAATAATTCAGCAATAAAACAGTGTCCCAGTTCCTCCTCAAGGGATATACATAACAATCTGACGTACATCTTTGAACTGTTCTGCAAACTGACTACAAGCCCCCAGACTGGTTGGAACCAGAAGGCTGGTGATTAAGATTCCTGAAACATCACTCTGTTACCTCCCCACCACCCAGTCAGAGGAAAGTCCGTCCACAGGCTGCAACCCTCACCCCAAATGTTGCCTGTCAAAAGCCTTCCCTGAAACCCTTTGGAGAGTTCAGTTTGGGTCTTTTGAGCATGAGCTGTCCATTCTCCTTTCTTAGCACCTGCAATAAATGCTGTACTTTCTTCCACCACTATCTGGTGTCAGTAAATTGGCTTTGCTGCATAGTGGAGGAGCAGAGGCAAATTCACTTGGTAACACTTCTTCACTATTTACTACCCAGAGCCCAAACCCTTTGTCTTGTTGATTCTTCACAAATTTATTGTTTCTTTATCTAAAATGTATAAAAGTTTCCTGCTCTGGTCACTCCTTCAGGTCTTCATTCTCTTGTGAAGTCTCCCATATACGTGTACAAATGCAATAAAATGTGTATGCTTTTCTCCTGTTCATCTGTCTTTGTCAATTTGATTTTCAGACCCAGCCAGGAACCCTAAGTGGTTCAAGGAAAACATCTTTCCCCTGTACAGCTCAATGTCTGCTGAAAGGCAACAGCCATCAAAATTAGACATCAGTGCCTAACTGTACAGAAAACTTTAAGGCTAGGCAGGAAAGCTATCCTGGAATCATGTGTCACTTTATAGGGAAAGATCTTTAGAGCCATTTAGAGGTTATCTTCATCATAGAGAACCAAGGTAGGCTTATAATATTTTCTTAAACATATGTGTCTTAGGCCTATTTATTATCTTCACTGGGGCTTCATAAATTATATGGTTCTGTTCTCTGGAAAGACCCAATGGAGTAGCTCAGTGTAGACCCTCCACTCTGTGGAATTTCAGGAGACTAGACTTTCTGCCTGCTCATTCCTGGTGGTTACTGCTAACACCTACAGAATTCTGGCCTGTCTTTATCCAAAGGCTTAAGTTCCTGACCTGACACACCATCCCACTCTCAGCCCAAAGGTGTTCAGCAGTTGTTAATATCTGTTGAATTTTAATAGAGCTTTGCCTTGGAGCACAAGACCAGCAAGTAAGTACACAGTGCAAGACAGCTCAGCCGGAGACCCGGATTATCTGCATTCACTTTAATTAAATGGAAACTTTTAAACACTATTTAAGCCTCTGAGTGTTCTAGAAATGCATGCCCTTAGGCTTTCAAAATAAACGTGATCTCCGATTCTACACAGGTGTTGGTCATCCAACTAAACCATTATTTTTTTTAAGATGAAAGAACTGCACTTGGATGATACTTTCCTGCCAATTACCCGCTTCTCTGGGATTTAAGATTTTAGGTGAACACAATATGTAAATTTCCGCCTTTCTGGTGTATTCCTTATGTTCTCCTTGAAGACAAACATTAATATAAAGTGAACTATTAGTTGTTCTCGAGGTACTTGTCTTCCCTGTTACCTGAAATAACAATTAACTTGTCAACTGTAATTTACAGAAATGTGTGTGTATTATATACATATATATATAGTATACACACACACATTGATCATTAGGAAGGATAAATATTTTAAAAAGGTATCTTATGAAAACATTAAGTGAAATACACATAACGTATATAATAAAAATAACATCAGGAAGGGTAACTGAGGTGAGCTATAAACACTCAATTTTATAATACTACCTATTGAAAAGAAAAATGCTCTAAACCGAATTCAGTCATTTTCAGTCAACCTGGAAAATACTGAGTGATCTCCTCCTAACTCAATAAGCCTTCTATTTATGATAATCAGATTATTTTTCTTCTCAAACCACTTTCATAGACCTTGTTGGTCCCAAGTCCTAATCCAATTTACTAATGATAGATTCTGAAAAGTTGCTGTTTGAATTTTGGGTTTGCTTATTTATAAAAATACAAAACATAAATTAAGATTTCAAAAAGAATACTCACAATGGATTAATTTGGAATTTTGGTTGGCATTCACTTTTTTCTTTTCTTTCCTCAGATTCACCAAATGTCTCTTGTTGATAAGATAAAAATAAATGAAAGTGTGATTGATGTAAATTACATAAGAGAGCTGAGCTAGGATTGCAGCAAAAACCTTTTAAAAAGACAATCTGTCTATTCAGATCTTAGATAAAAATAATGAAAAACTATAAAGAAACATGTTCTCTTGTTGTAATTTACCATATTGATTCCTTTTCTTTTATGTTTAATAACACTGTGATTTTGCTGGCAGTGCTAAGATTGTTTACTTCTTTTCTAATGTAGAAAGAAAAAAGAAATCTACTAGTTATACAATTTAATGTATGAAAATAAACTTATCTGCAACCTAAATGAAAACATTAGTTTTCCTTAGTGATTTTAGTAAGTTAAGCACCTCCCCAATATAAAATGATTTCATTTTCCAACATTAATTTCTGTAAGAAAAGTTGTTTACCCATTTTTATTACTTTTAACTAAACCAATGCTGTTGAGTACAAGCATTTTCTCTTGAATCACTTCATGACTGCTTTCTTTAAAATTATTTAGCTCATCCATGTAGTTAACCCAGCACACTTATAAACATCACCCATAAAACCTAATTGGGTCTTTTCATCACATACTCAATACCATATCAAAAGTGATAAGGAAAAAAGTTATTGTGTAAATATAGAAAAAATGCAAAATTAATCTTGTGTCACTTTATTCATAGGTTAACATTTTTATTCATAAAACCTGCAGAAAAAACTAACAGATGATGACAATTTGCCAGTTTCCACGTGTATCTGTATGGTATGAACTGATCCCTTGAGGGGAGAAGGTCAACAGTTTTGTTTTGTTTTTTCCCCCTCCAAATGAAGACCTCACTCTGAATTCTATGACTTCCACATTTTAAAACTGATCAGTCATTTATATGTCGCTTCCTCTATACCACTCACTGTGCTGCCACTTGGGATTAGAGCCTCCTGCTGGTTTGTCTTTCTAGTTGCCCATCCACCTTCCATTTCAGATGTTAAATCAGCTTGCCTCTGCACACCACCTGTCTGATTCAGCACCCATTCACCTAGAGGTTTCCCGTTGCCCACTGGTTTTGATCCCCTTCCTACTTTAGACCTTTCTATCTACATCTCATGCACCTGTTATGTCTCCTTTAGTCTTCAAAAGTGGGTCCGTGGTGGTGCTTTCACTAGGTTCTAATATTGTACAAAATTTAAGAAAATTTGGTGATTTTTATAATCCAGTTTGTAATGTCCAATTTGTGTTATTTTTAATTAAAGTGAACTTCCCTTCTTGAGAATATATTATTCTTGAGAATATATTCCTTTTTTTTTGATTATTAAAAAGCCCTTTTTCTCATGAAGAGATATGATAATATGCAGTAGTTCTGATTTTGTTTAACTGTATTTTATCATTCTTATCTGGCAAAATTAAAAGATGATAATTATACATTTTTATTAATAATTATTATTATTTTTACTGAAATGCCACGTTTTGAATGTTCCAAGGATGCCATCAAATTTTTAGCCTTCATTTTTGGCAGCTCCTTCTGGATCTTGCTGTATTCAAACCAGTGAGATATGAGGCAATTTGTCAATGATACCAACAGAAGTACAATTACCAATTGCTCTACTTGTGGCATCCACTAGAAACCAGGATTATCCAGGCGTAAGTTTTTGTAGATGCAAACATAAAACTGAAAGAAGTGGAAACATTTTAAGTCAAGATCATCCTGCCAAAGGCCTACAGTTTAAAGAAGGGCTTTAATTGGTCAGTGAGTCAATTGAGAAGCTCTAAAATCTCACGGGTCCAAACCAGCTGGGAAAATAATTCAGAAAATAAGAGGAAACCAACAAGAAAAGAGGAAACTAGCAATCAAAAGAAAGAAGGGGGTAAGTAAAAACAACCTCAAATTTAAGTACACCTCATTTAATCAGCAGAATCTTAAGAATTTTCACAGTACAATTAAAGCAAAGTATCCACGTAACAGCATGACCTCTTTGGCTGCCACCAGTAGGTGGCAGTAGATATACCTTTGGTGATATTCCTTTGGATTTATAGATTTTGGAATAGTGTTCTTCCTTGTCCTTTCCAAAAAGGGAATTTTGTTTATACCTTTCTCTGACCATGCTGGTTTTCTTTTTCCTTTTTAAAATAATAATATGAAGTACCATTTTAAAGTATGATATGAAATAATTCATGGACTTGTTTTCTGTTTTGCATTTTGTTTTTCTTGACAAATAGCTCAATCTAGGCTTTTGAGTCATCTTGCGGGGAGTGCAAAAAACGCCAAGTTTTCTTGACTGATTCAGTCAGTCACTCAGAAATACAGACTTTCCACTAGAATATTACCTATAAAGTGCCTCCTGATGGTTTAGGTAAATGTCAAACCACACCATCTGGTAAAAGGCCACCATGAAGAGACAAGATCAACATCAAACTAATATTCTGATTTAAAACTCCAGCCTGAGATGTTTTAGGCACAGTGACACATTTGGGTGGAGAGTGCCTAAAAGCAGACCTTCTTAACTGGTGTGTGTGTGTGCGTGCGTGCGTTTCTACCACATCTCATTTAGGCATCTAAGCTTCGGAAATCCCATATATAAAGGGAAGTTTGCTAGGAAATAACTGCATGACAGCCTCAGAACTGAAGGCAAGTGCGGGTTTCAGCAACACAAACATGAGTTGTCATAGCAACAGCAGAGCCACACACCCCCCAACCTCCCACAACCATTTAATGTGGGTGGCATCAGAGTTAACACATGAAAGGGGATTGGGATGCGTCTCCGTGGCCTGGACTAAACCACCAGTGAATGAAATATTTCCCATACATTCACAGGGAAGATTGAGAAAGGAGGTGTGTAATCAGATATTCCTCACTCATAATAGGAAAACACAAAATCACATTAAACTCCCAGATCTGCACCTATGTTAAAGCAGCATTTTGCAAGGAGGATAAATACCTGTTTGCAGTAGAGTCAAATATATCAAGTGTTATGAGATTATTATGGATCTTGTAAAAACCAGCCCGGGGCAAAAAAGAAGAGTACGATGGAATGGATTTATTTCAGGCTGATATTTAATGAAAGGCCAGATCCTGAGGACAATGCTGTGATCATGTTTCTCCTTCCTTTAGAGCCTCCAGCAGCCTCTTCCTGTGATCCGTTACTAAACTAACAGCTGTGCTCTGAATACTGCTGTCATTATTTTACAATAATCAAGTACGTATGTTTGTATTTATATACACAACTTTCTCTTTCACAAACTGTGTAATATGAATGAATGTATGCATATCACAGCTGAGTCAGGTCACCTGCTGGGAAATGACTGTATTTTATACTTGGTCATCAGCAACCTAGCCAGACGTGGGCTGAGATACGGGATCTCTCCATACTACCCAGTAATGTGATAGAAATTTGTAGATTAGAAATAAAGGAGATTCACCAAGAGTGAAACCTAAGGTACACTATGGACTTTGGAGGATGATGCTTCAATGCAGGTTCATCTATTAAAACAAATGTACCACTTTGGTGGAAAATGCTGATAGTAGGGGAGGGTGTGTGTAGGGGGAGACTGGGGGCATTTGGTAACTCTCAGCTAAGTTTTGCTGTGAAACTAAAACTGCTTTAAAAAAATGAAGTCTACCGAATAAGTCAATATGTAAATAAAGGAGATTCAGACATGAGCCACCAGAGCAAACTCCTGGTCTATTCAAGCCAGAACCTTCTAAAGGAGGAAACTTCTTATCTCATTCTATATCAATGTCGACAGTTTAGAGGTATGTTTCAAATATACCTAAAATTTCTTTATAACCTGCATCTTAATGTCTTCAGTTTGTCCCCTGCTAATGTATCTAAATCATGCTGAAATCAGAAGCATCTCTTGGTTCACTGACTTTAACTGGACTTCAACTGTGTAACCCATATGCCCCCGGGGACTATCTCTTGAAATCTCCCCCAAATTTTCTTGGGCCCTAAAGGTTCCAGATTTCTGAGGCTGCCAAGGTGGCTTACATTCTTAGGGTCTCTCTTACTTTCAACCATGTATTTCTGTTCTTCCTCATGGTAATCCAGATGGGACAGAAAATATCTTTACAAGCGTGGAAAATTTTACTGAAATTTGATTTTTTTGGTAGAGTTTAGACCAAATTAATATCAACAGTTTTAAATTGAGCAATACACTTCCCATTTTTAAAACGTTCTTCTACGACTTTCCATGGGACACTAGTCCTTGGCCGGCCTGCTCCTGGGTCCTTACCTGCCCCTAGTTCTCCAGCTCCTCTCTCCTTCCCACCTTCTCCATTCGTCTCTTCTCTCCTCCCTTTTTGGTAGCAAAACATACATTCCTATAATTTTCTTATCCAGAAAAACCTAACCACATCTCTTTTCACAGCTGGGTTTCCTGCAGACACCTATGCCCTCGGAATCATACCTTCCACAAATACTGAAGATTTTGACCAACAGTTTACTTCCAAAGATGAATTTTGCTGCCAGCTATAAAGATTATACATCTTTTACTTGCTTATGTAAGTTGCACTTTGTCCTGAAACTACCCCATTTGAGTTGAAACAGAGGGACAGAAGGAAAGCAAGAGATTATACATTTAGTATCTAAAATATGTCAGGCCCTTGGCTAGCAAGCATGCTTATGGTTTCGTGTAAATCTTGCAATAGATCTATGAGGCAGCTGTATTGCTACACTCATTTTAGAAATGAAGCAGAGGCTCAGAGAGGTTAAGTCATTTGCTTAAAATTACACATTCGTTTAGTAGCAGAGGCTAGATTTGGAAAGTCCTATGCTGACTTTAAAAACGTCTGTGTATTGCATCTACTGTCAAAGAAACGGACAACTGGAAAAAACACCAGACTTTAATTAAAAAAGAAAAGATTCCAAGTTCTAACTAAGAAACTGTAGTTATATGACCTTGGGGGAAATTACCAAACATCTCTGATTCTCATCTTTCTTGTCAATAAAGCTCTGACCCTTCTGATCCAGCTGAGTTGTTGTAAGGATTAGTTAATGTGTATGAAAGCATTTTGTAAGTGGGAGGTAGCTTTGTTCAAAGAAGAAGAGCTCAAGTTTTGGCTACAGGTGGCCTGGGTTTAAATCATGATGCATCTGTCACTTACAAATGGTGTGACCCTGTTCAAGTGATACACCTCTCTAAGCCTCAGTTTCTTCACGTTAAACAGAAATAATGAGTACAAACTTCTAAAGTTGTATGCCCTAAACATGACAAAGAATATAAAGTGTTTAACAGGCTCTGACATATGGTGAGACATGAATAAATTTAACAACAGTTATTGTTGTTAAATTGTAACATTTTGGAAGTACTGGGGGTCCCAACTGCTCACCCCTTCTCTTCAACCCAGACTGCCATGTATGACCACGCAGGGTGTACCCTCATGCCATTCACATGGTCTCAGATATGAAACGTGACGCTTGGAGTTGTGCAATATAGTAACACTGCCTTCACCAAGGTCCTTTCAAATCGTTAATGAAAACACCAAATGGGAATGGCGAGCTCAGTAGCTGTGCTAACTCCCATCCCAAGCCTAAACCATGAAACTCTCCCTCTTCTCCCTTGCCCCCCATGAAAACTTGGTTTGGAAAGTAGATTTGGGGTACTAGGCCATTTATGTGGAGACTTACAGAGCCGGTCCACAAACCCAGGTACCAGCAAAATGGAGACTCAGGGAAGCATCTACATGACCTTTTGTTGATATGGTTCTATTACCTGGTAAACATGTGGCCCCGTGGAACTTGGGCTCTCACCAATTCAATTAACTACTTTGTTTTGGTTGGGAGGAGTTCTCTCCCACATCTCACTCTCCTAGGAGGTGAAGCTTAGTCCCTTCCATAATGCAGGAAGATAAGCAGTGTCATCCCCACTTTAATTAGCTTTAAAACATATTCAAATATAAGTGATTTCAGTCTTATCATCATTTATGGTTTTCATAAAGGCTTATCTCCTATCTCCTAATGTGTGCTGCTTTGTAGACCTGAGTCCCAATCATCTGGTCTCTCCCTAGTTGATCGAGTTTAGTTTCTTGTGTCTGTAGTACTTCTTGAAGAACCCGGATGACCTCCCAGATAGATGTTATAATATCATTTATCAATCTTTAACTGGGTCACACTCAGATATTCTCCTAATCAATGATCTAAGTCTTCAAAAGTGTTCACTGTTTATAGAAATACAGAATAAACCTAAATGAAAAAAACAGGTCTTTTCTTGTTTCTCCAGTGCTTCGAAAGAACAGAGATATCAGTACACAGTATAAAGCTCTGGATCTGCATATGAAAGATGAACATTTTGGAAACAATAATTAATACAGGAAAACGTATGAAAGTATGTTGCTGGGGAGAACATCAGTCTGGCTCTTAGAGAGGCAAACCCAGCCTTCCTTCACTAGGTTCATCAGCTGATCAGGTTCTTGGGCAAGTCTTCCACACTTGGGATGGGGCTGGGATTAGGATTTCCCCAAAAGGAAGAGGAGATAAAAATCTGGCCTTCCTAACGTTCACACAACAGAATATTACTCGCTCATAAAGCGGAATGAAGCACGGACACACGCAACATGGATGAACCCTGAAAACATTACGGTCAGTGAAAAAAAGCCAGTTACAAAGGACCAGGCGCATTGTTTTAGATGGAAATTTCCATGCTAAGATCTTACCTCCCCTACCTGTATATAAACCCATATATAACCTAATCTTGATTCCAGAACTCCCTCCTCAAGGCTATTTCTCTGACAAGAAAGTATTAAGTAGTAGATACTAAACACTGAAGAGCCAGAGATAACTTTCCCCAAGCTCCTGCCTCGTCTGTATGGCTGGAGGGGTGTGTGTGTGGAGGTGCTGATTCTTTCTCATTTGCCTATCTTGAAGTAAATGATTCAGAAGCAATTTGACAAAGGTATAATTTCAGGGGACTTCCCTGGTGGCGCGGTGGTTGAGAGTCCGCCTGCCGATGCAGGCGACACAGGTTCATGCCCCAGTCCGGGAAGATCCCGCGTGCCGCGGAGCGGCTGGGCCCGTGAGCCATGGCCGCTGAGCCTGCACGTCCGGAGCCTGTGCTCCGCAACGGGAGCGGCGGCGATGGTGAGAGGCCCGCGCACAGCGACGACGAGTGGCCCCCGCTTGCCACAGCTGGAGAAAGCCCTCACACGGAGGCGAGGACCCAACACAGCAAAAATAAATAAATTAAACTCCTACGCCCAACATCTTCTTTTAAAAAACGGGTGTAATTTCATTCAGCATCTTATTGCCGCGCTATAGTACTATTTGCCAACTGTCAGTAAGAGTTAACGCTGACTTCCTGCTCAGGGGGATGTCAATACAAAAAGAAGGCGATGGTTTAAAAGGAAGAGGAGGGCGAGGGGATAGAACATTACAAAGCAAATAAACTTGGTTCAAAATACTTGAGGGGATTCAGAGGTAATACTGGCTTAATTTTCACATGTCTATAGGGTCCATGGTTTTTGAACAAACAAGCAAACTTAGAAGAAAAAATAAGGTATTTGGTATACATCTTAATATACTCAATGACAGCTACATTTGCCATAAAATCGGGGTGATCTGGTTTCCAGTTTGAAGCCTAAGTACAATAAATATTACATCATTTTCCAAGCTGGATTTCATAGAATGCTACTGTCCTGTAAGATATTAATAGATGCTACGTAAGAAGGGTTCCTAGGTTCCAAGTTTGGAAAATGAGGCTTACTGTCTTCCTTTCTATAAGATTCACAATGCACATTATTACATTCAAAACTTTAAGAAGTCCCACAGGATGAATGGATGGAGAGACAGACTCTTCATCACGGTTTAACCTTGCATTTCCAAAATTTATTTAACAAGGGAAATCTCATTTTGGAGAACTTTTATCTTATAAAATAGTTAAGTCCTCCAAGACGAAGTTTCCTTATCTAAAGTGGGGAAAAATAAAAGCCAACCTATATTGTTACTGTGAAAATTAATCGAGTTAATCCACAGAAAGCACACAGTGAATCTTCCATAGGTGTTAGCAGTTACGGTTATGATTATGATTAAAAGACATTACTTCTTGAGGAGGCTGGAGTGAGAATGGCAATTTTAGCTGTGGTAAATTGTAAAAATGGTCATGGTCTCTTCCCCTCTCAAAGTGAGGAGTATATTCCTCTACTCCTTGAATCTTGGATGATTTTGTGATGAGTTTTGACCAACAGAATGTGGCAGAAGCTGCACTGTAAGTTCCAGGCTATGGCTCAGAAGACAGACCCTGTAGTCTTGGACCCTTACTCTTAGAGCTCTGAGATCTCCAGGGGAACAACCCAAGCTGGCCTGCTGGAGGATGAGACCTAGAGAGAAGTCCCCACCTTTCCAACCAACGCCATCACAAGCAAGTCGTCCCCACCAATACAATAGCTGATTGCAGGTACATGAGTAAGACCAATCCAGCTGGCTCAGACCAGGAAAACCGCCCAGCTAGTCTAATGAATCAGGAAATAAACAGTCGTTGTTTTAAGCCACTCAGTTCTGAGGTGGTTTGCTATACAGCAAAAGCTAACTGATACATTAGGAAAAAAAAAAAATCAACTCTGGGGGCTTCCCTGGTGACACAGTGGTTAAGAATCTGCCTGCCACTGCAGGGGACACGGGTTCAAGCCCTGGTCTGGGAAGATCCCACATGCCGCGGGGCAACTAAGCCTGTGCGCCACAACTACTGAAGCTCTCACGCCTAGAGCCCATGCTCCGCAACAAGTCACTGCAATGAGAAGCTTGTGCACTGCAACGAAGAGTAGCCCCCGCTAGCCACAACTAGAGAAAGCCTGCGCGCAGCAACGAAGACCCATTGCAACCAAAAATAAATAAATTCAAAAAACAGCTCTGGTGCTTTTACTCTAGTCTGCTCTGCAGTCTCTCAGAAACAAAACCTACTTCTGAATACAATGTGATATATTAATAAAATGTATGTTTTGCTATTTATTAGCAGTGACTGGTCTGTAAAATACATTTCTGTCTGGGGTTGAAAATGCTATCAAGCAAAATTTTTTTTCAAACTTACCTATGTATGCATCTAATCATATCATCAGCACCATTTTCAACTGAGAAGGACAGCAATCTATGTATCAACACAGTATCATTTTTATATCCATCTATACGCCTTCAGAATGATACTTTGAGTCGAGAAATAAAGGATACATTCAAAAGATAAGATGCTGCTCAAACACCACTGGGAATGCCATTTTTGTAGAGCATCTCCCAGTATTTTTCACTTAAAAAAATAGAACACTATCTTTTACTCCACCATTGTCCTTAAAGACTGCACAAAAAAAATCAAAATATTGGCATACACTTTTGTTTAATGACTCATTAAAACGTCACGTGTCATATTGCATGGGAGCCTGCAGGCATTAGGATGAGAGTATTAGCTAGGGAACACTTAGGCTTTCATAATAAATATTACTAAAGGTACATATTGAGTAGGACCCATGAATGCCTTTTCTCATCAGGAGCTCTGCAACACTAATTTTATTAACTCGCTGAACACTAATAGAAAATGAATATTATTAGCACATATTGTAAGTAAAGTATAACCCAGGAATATTATTTAAGGTAATTCAACAAATGTTAACTGACAATTACTATGTCTTGGAAATCTGTAGCCATTAATGATTCAAAATGAAGAACACTACCCCAAAGTACCAGGAATTAAGTTGCATCAACAACCTGGAGGGCGTTTTGGTGTACACTGTTAAAAAAAAATGAATATATTGCTACGCTCCTTGTAACAGCCATCCTGGTACTTGGACATCAGGGTATTTGAAATGGCTTCTCAAATATTGATCAGTGGGTACCACTTGGGATCCACAGGAAATATTTTGAAAGTGGGGTTAACTTTAGGTATGGAATAAAATTGTTAAAATTACTGGATAGAGCCTACTGTGGTTATAAGCACGTGTCTCGACGTGAGCCTGACCTAGGTTAAAATTCTAATTTTGCCCAATTAGTAGCTGTGCAAGACTGAGCAAGTCCCTTTCCTTTGCCTTCTCATCTTCATGCTTTCTTGTTACATGTACGCCCAGGAACAAAAACACGCCATGCCACAAAACAAAAAGTACTATTTTTACCTTTAATCAGGTTTCAGATTTTCTTTTTCTATAAAGTGAGGAGTTTACTGCTCCAAGGTTTTCCACATATCAAACCACTACTATCTGTTGCAGTGTAATGCAGAGAAGCATAACCTACCATATAGATTCTAAGATTGAGGACCTGTGTTCTACTGGATGCTTACAGATTAATTTAGGTACCAGGTAGGCATGGGGCAGTGGGTTTCTGATTTCAAGAGCTTTAGAAATTTGTATTTATTAAGCTTCACAACACACAAGGTCATTTCATATGCATTTGTAATAGCCGTTCCTGTTTTATTTCAAACATGAACAAAAAACTCCATATCCGTGGTTTTTGACTTTAAAAAAGCCTTTTCTCCTCACTGCCTCCTCTTTTCTTTATCTTCCCTCGCTATTCCTCATCTGCTTCATTTTTTTCTCCCAGCATAAAAAGGCTCAAGGACTCACACACACCCTTGACCAACTAGAGTAGCTTCTTTCCAATTCAGAAGGGATTTGGAATTTCTTCAAAAGACAGCACTGTTCACTGTACTTACAAAGTTCTTCTGAGAGCTCTGTGAACCAGCCAAACCCTAGCCTGCTACTTCCTCCAGCCAGGAGAGGAAAATTAGCCAAGTCTTTGCCATAGCCTGATACTAATTTACTTAAAAAACTGCATTACCCTAGAAGGTCAAGTAAAGTAGAATCTATAATGAATTTCAGTAAAGTCCTGTATTTAGAGGAGTATAGTTAAGTGACTGTTTACTAACTGACGAGCGTCAGGTTTGTATCAAGAACATCTTTTGAACATGAGTGTGCCTTTTACTGATAATACAATAAAATACACTTTCAAATTACACTGCACACAACTTACTTTGTATAAAGATTCAGAAAGGATTATAGGATCTTGCCGGGCCTCAAGTCACATTATTAACAGTAATTTTTATCATATATGTCTGAGGATACTGAGACTAAAACAAAGCTGCCCTGTGAGAAGTAACAGCATTTTTATGTACTTTGTGTTGTAAAAGTAGAAGCAGAGTGAAAAATTATTTGGGGCTCTGGATAAACACATGCTTATTGTACTCAAAGAGTTTAAAGAGGTGTAAAACTACTTTCTAGGACAGTTGTCAGACGAACAAGTAGGGATGTCCAACTCATGTCAATTGACAACCTATATAAATGGAATTTCCTGCATAATTTTCATTCTTCACTTAAATGTAAAATAGACTCTAAAGCTATGCTTATTCGATGAAAGTATCTGTAGTGTAGGTCTATTTTCATTCTGACATGCAACATATTTTTAGAAACATCTGAACACTGCGAATCAGTATGGTCTTGTTTCTAGCTTCCTTGAAAATCACAGGGTACCATCTGTCCAAAGACATTTAAGCCTTTCACCAGTATCATGTGATGTAATAAAATAGTGATGATTTACCTTCCTAGGCAATCGCGTCACGCAATTCTTCTAGGTAGAGTGTCAGGGTTTAAAATCAAAATGTTTATAGGAGAGCATAATGGGGCATAAATTCCCCTAAACTGTTCTGAAATTTACTCCTCTCTGAAATTTACTTCTCTCTTAACAGAGTATTGGGGATAAAAATCAAAATTTTTCCAACGCTTATTTCTCTCATACGGTAACTTAGAGGGGAGCCAGGAGGCTCAAATAAAGCCAGGCAGAGGAGAGTTAGTAGTCCAGGTCTAGGAATTCACATTTACGAGAGGTCAGATCCAGAGGTCAGCAAGCCAGGAAGCTGCAGTGGAGAACACACAGAGAGAAAGACCTATGCCTTCAGGGCTCTGTCCTCCAGGTTTAGTCTGTGTATTTGGAATTTAATGAAAAGTACTTGGCCGAAAAAGGGTGAGGGTATAGTTGCACAAGTTAGGATCAAAGCAGAGTGTTAAGAATAGATGTGGAACACTAGAGCATCCAGGGTCAGAAGCAGTCTTGGGATAGCGCTGATATGAGAATTCTTTGAAACCAAAGGAAAGGGGGAAGCAAAAATGAGAAGCTCAAATTTCTCCTCGTGATTTCTAAATACTATCAGAATCATGGAAGGTTACTTCAAAGCAGATGCTACGAACTAACCTGTGTTACCAAAACTTCCAAAATAATACTGAACAGCCTCCTCTCCGGGTCTCTAGAGTCTAATTACTTTCCAAGTCTTTAAAATGCACTGCATCTGAAGGAGGCTGTTGAACTACATATGGATCCCTTGAAAAGATTCTAACGTGTGTACCCTCATTTATAAAGGTCCTTTTGTTTAGGAAGCACCCTGTGTTTAGTTCTGGAAATGTATTAACTGAAGAGGTCCTTTTACTTTCCTACTTCTGGAAATGGAAAAGGAAAATGGTCCTTTTCATCCTTCAGAAATTATTTTCTTTAAAAAATCATCCATTGTTTCTTATTGCTGAAGTTTCTCCTTGTGTATTCAATCAATAATAAGAGAAGTCATTCTCTTCAACTAACCAGCTTTTTCATTATGTCCTGGTAGTATTTAAAGAACAAAGTAATGCAAGCATTCTGTACTATTTTCACATATAAATAGATGGATATAACAGTCTCAAATTGATGAGGGCTTTATAAAAAATGAATATCCATAAAATTCAATGCCCTGAAAGCTAAAAGAGCAGACTGCATTTCAAGCAGAGACAAAGCCTTCTTCTCAAAGACCTATGTTTATTGAACTTCACTACAGGCCAATGAAATAAAATTTGCATAACATTTTGAGAAAATGGGCAATAATGGAGGAAAAAATATTGGAGCTTGGAGGACAAATGAATGGTGGACTATAAAATTCGTGGCTTCTGCATAAATACAATGTTAGAGACACTCCCTCCATTCCTCCTGCTACAATGCGAGTTCCTTGAAGGAAGGCATCCCCTTACAGTGGTTACTATGGTACTTACATACAGCAGGTATTCAATAAATATCGACTATAAAATTCAATTCTCTACAATGACTTACATTTATCAAAATCAGATAGCAGAGTCTGGTGTATCCCAGCCTTTCAATCAGCTGGGTCTTCTTTCCTTATATTTCTCTCTATAGAGCATATATTTTGAAAGATATTATCTAACAATCTATTTAATAATATTTTTACAAATGACCATGGATTTTATTAATTTTCTAATTCTAAAGTTCAAAAGAATGTCAAGCTAAGTTATTAGAATTACAAAGAATTGAGCTAGGTTCTTGGTTTGTTCCTACCTATCTAATCTATCTAATCTATTTTATCTACCTAGGGAGGGAGTCCTATTTAAAAACAGATAAAAAATAAAATTAAATATACTATTTAAAATATTAGCAATAATACATGGTGTACTAGGAATAACTCTACAGAAAGATTCAAAAGACTTCTATAATTAAATAGACTTCAAAACAGAGTTTTAAAGACCAAAATGAAAAGAGAAATACATAATATTAAAATATTGGAAAGGCCAGAATTGTAAAAATATAAACTGTAAAGATGATTCCTTTCTAAAACATTTATAATTTAATGCAATTATGATCAAAATCCCAACAGCTTTCTTGGGGAAACCTTCAAAGTCAACTAAAATTTTAAGGAAATGTAAAGGCACAACAAAAGCCAAGACACGCTTGAACAAAGAACAAAACAGGAAGCTATAGTAATCAAACTGATATGTTACTGATGCAAGAATAGACATACAGAACACTGACACAGAATACAGAGTCCAGAATCATAACCTACATCAGTGGACCCCTGATACTTGACAGGGCATATGTTATATGGCACTGCAAAACAGTAGGAAAAGTTTAATCCAATCAACTGATGGGCAAAGACAACTGATAAGGGAAAAAATAAAAGGGATATTGATAAGGAGAAATTAAATCAAAACTCTATCTTCCACCATATACAAGTCCAGTGTATTGGATGTCTAAGTGTGGAAGTTATGAAACATTTAGAAGATAATAAAACAATATCTTGACAACCCTGGGGGTAGGGAAGAATTTCTTATGCAAGACAGCAAACAAGCAACAGTACTAAGTTTTCTTTCTTTTTTTTTTTAAAGAAAGGAAAAAAGAACAACAACAACAACAAAAGATACAACTAGGTCATTGCTCAAATTATGCCTCTTGACATTTTCCTAGTCTGCAAACTTTTTGTTACCAGTATGCAACATGTCAAGTAGACATACTGAGAGGAAGCTTTTAGAAATTTCTATCAAATTTTGATATAGAAATTTTATGTCTATTGAGTTGAATTTAAAAATTGTTTGTATTTATAATGTCTTTATTTTTACTAAATCATTATATTGGATTTTAATAAAGTATCAGCCTGTCAAGGAAAAAAAAAATGACTGAGAAAAAAAATGATCCACAGTTTGAGAAGTAGTAAAATAAGCAATCTAAGATTAAAATTAATAATTTTTTAAAAATTCTATTCATTAAAAGTTAACTAATGGGGCTTCCCTGGTGGCGCAGTGGTTGAGAGTCCGCCTGCCAACGCAAGAGACACGGGTTCGTGCCCCGGTCGAAGATCCCACATGCCGTGGAGCTGCTGGGCCCGTGAGCCATGGCCGCTAAGCCTGCGCGTCCGGAGTCTGTGCTCCGCAACGGGAGAGGCCACAACAGTGAGAGGCCCGCGTACCGCAAATAAAAAAAAAAGTTAACTAATGATTAAAGACACTTTGAAACCACAGAATAAAAGAAAACATTACAGGTTATTTTATCATTTTTTGATGTAATAAATGCATATTTAAAACAACAAAGAAAAGGCTTAATATTAAAATCAATAGTCTTATTCCCCATTGGGAACTTTTAAAACCTCTACTTGCAACTTCTTTCACAGCTCTAAATAGTGTGGTTGGTCCTGGATTTATCAGCATTAGACATTATTTATTGACTTCTCACAATGATGGATGAGTACTTAAGCTCACTTACGCCACCACCTCCTCCTCCCATATATTGTTATTGGGACTATCTATATTGGTTACCACTGAAACTTTTAAGTAACATAATACTCATGACTCTTTATTTCTTCTTTCAGTGATAGACAATACTTCTTGATTTCATAGTTTGTAAAGAAGAGACTATTACTATCTTTACCACTGCTTTTTAGCGCTCTTTTCCATTTTATCATCTACCTTCTGCCATAGATATGTTTACCTTTTCAGGACAGATTCAGTAGTGTGTTGTGCATTGTCTATAGGCAGATTCAAAACGGCCAAAAGTAATTCAACACTGTTTACATTTTCAAAATTATGTAAATACAGCTTGTTGATGGGACAAGTAGTGTATAACAATTCCTTGTACAAACTAGTTCGCTCTACCTTTTAATTTTCTAGGCATTTACATTCCTTCCTTCTTTTTTAAAAAAACTGTATTTATAATCTCATTTTCTCCTTCAAATCTTCCATCAAATCTACCAAGTCTCTTTTCCCTGGAGATCTGCCTCCTAGACCCTCTTCTACTCTAGTCTGTCCTGGCTGATCTCTAGATCAGCTGCAACACGTTTCCATCTGGGATGTTCCTTCACTGTTATTTCTTTTTTTTTCTTACTTTGCATTCACTCTTTGCTATGTAGTGGGCTTAATTCTCCCCTAGTCCACCCTCAAAAAAGATATGGCCATGTCCTAATCTCCAGAACCTGTGAATGCTGCCTTTTTTTAAAATATGGATAAGGTCTTTGTAGACATAATTAAGTGTCTTGAGATCGTCCTCAGATTATCCAGGAAGGCCCTAAATGCAATGACAAGTGTCCTTATAACACAAAGGTAGAGAGTGTTTTGAGATAGACATCATACAGAGAAGCAGACAGCCGGAATGAAGAGGCCATGTGACCACAAAGGCAGAGATTGGAGTGATACAGCCACGTCTGGAGCCGATACAAGCTGGAAGAGGCAAAAAAACAGATTCTCCCCTAGAGCCTTCAGAGGACAACGCAACCCTGCCGACACCGTGATTTCAGACTTCAGGCCTCCAGAACCTTAAGAGAATACATTTCTGTTGGTTTAAGCCCCCCAGTTTATGGTACTAGGTTACAGCAAACACAGGAAACTGATACACAAATCAAGGCCAGGACTGCTGAGGTTAATGGGGCAGGCGCCTTGGGCACAAACGCAACGGGGCACCAGGAAACTCAATTTGAAGATAATATTTTATAATGCAATATTTTTCAAAAATCAAAATGAAGGCAAAAAAAAAAAAATCCATGATGAACAAAACATCATTTTTTTTTCTTTAAAGGAGTATCCAAGCCTGAACTTGCACGGCGCAGCTCCCCCGAGCTCCACGCCTGTTGCTGGTCACTGACTTTCCTTTTTTTTGCTCCTTGGCTACAAGTAACTTCCTAGGAAAGGTATGAGATATATAATTTCTGAGCCCTGTGCTATTCTAGAGCTTCCCAAACAGTCCACTCATGACTTTAAAAAAAAAAAAAAAAAAAGAGCCTTCCTTTTTCGAGCTAGGAAATGACTATTGATTAGGTATTCCGCAAAAATAGAGAAAAAGGTAGGATAATTTGTTAATATTTCCACCACCACCACCCTTTTTGTCCCCTCTTTCCTACCTTGGGGTTTTCGTTGGTGTTCAAACTTCTTCAAGACTCTGCCTGGGAGAGCAGGGCCATCCTGAGCTGCAGTCTCTCTAGATGTGCGAGACGCCAGTGGATCTAAACTTCAGTGAGCATCAGAAACACATGGAGGGCTTGTTAAAACACAGATAGCTGGGCCCCGCCCCCAGAGCCTCTGTCAGGGGCCCTAGGGTAAGGCTCAGTAAGGCATTTCTAACAAGCTCCCAGGTGACGCTTATGCAGCTCGTTAGGGCCCACCCTCTTTGAAAACCAGTACTCACAGCTGACCTAACTTGACTAAAAGTTACAAGCGCCCAGGGCTTTTATTCCAGAACAGTCTCCCAGACCCCACATCAACTTGATGATTACAGATGATTACATTTAGCCCCTGGAGATGACCGTCAGGGCACCTTATGCGGCTGCAGACTTTTCAGTCTTGTTTCATCTCTTTCCCCCTGCATCTGATTTTCTGTTTCCTACAAACTGTTGCAATCTGTTGTCCACACATACCCCACCTTTTTTTCTTCATTATATTTGGGTTGTGGCTTTCGATTCTTATAAACTTTTTCTATCCCTGCCTGAAGTGATGCGGGGGAGAAAAATAAGCATATTTGGTGAATAAATCATCTTGAAATGGAACTCATAGTTAAGGATATAAAATGCAAGGAAGATCCCTTCCCTTTGGCTACCAATTTAACTGATGCTCAGGTCACAAAATGGGTATAATATCTTCATCAGGTGAGGTGAAAGTCTTCAATATTAGAAGCTGAAAGGCCAGGATCCTAGTTTCAAATGTCTGACTAACTGAAAGCATAAACTTTGATACAGAAGTTATAGTTTTCTGGAATCTAATGCCCTTAAATCCAAGGTTTACGACTGAAATTATAATTTCTTTTTGCCAAAATCTTCCCAGTTGCTATTATTCTTTCCAGCAGCCCCCGGAGGATGTGGTGGGGATGCTATCCCGAGAGCATAAAAGGTTTGAGGTATCGTGACATGACCTTCATAGCGATAAATCGATCCACCTTTGAGGTGTTATGCCGATAGCACCTTGAATATCAGACAACTGACCAATTTGCAAAGTTTATTTTCTTGGCAATGAGAATATTTGCATACACTTGGTTGTCTACTGAAGTAGGAAATCTCCAGGAGAAGCAAGACAGAGATAGATGTATACTCTATTATAATGATTTAAACTTTAGAGGCAAGAAATTAGAGATAAGATGTCGAATCACTCCTTGGGGAGTTTCAGTTTCCACTGAGTCTTTACCATGAAGGAAAAACAAAGAAGCAAAAGCAAAACCAAAAAAAACCCCCAAAACAAAACCACCATTATGGATCATATGTTCTACTGGACTAACACCTCCCTGAAGGAAGGGTTTTGTGTAATCTGAGCCCTTATCTCTATAAACAGAGAACACAGCCAGCTCTGACATTGACCCTAGAAATGTGTTTTTACCTTTTGCATTACAGTATTCTTATTAGGACATCCCATGGTAGTTTCTCTGATGAAGTACCTTAGACATTAACTATCAGCCAGAGGGAAGGAAATAAAAGTAGAAAACACTTTCAACTCTAAACTTATTAAACCTCTAACACAAATCATCACATCACTCACGCCATAAACCATGGTAAACCACAGAGAGGCATTTAATCAGATTCTCTCAACAATAAACTGCTGGTGCCCTACGATGCACACTTATAAACCTCTTGCTATTATTCTTCTGATATTCATGGTTTACTGACTTTTTAAAATCATGGTACAGTGGAATATTCTTGAAAGGATAACTGTTAACGTAAAGTTCCTTAACCAAGATGTGTTCAGCATGAATTGACAAAATTACCATCTACCTAAGTGTGTGTCATTACAACATCATCTACTAGAGAGGATACGATAGTTAATAGCTTCTCATAATTAATAAGGATTCAACTATAGTAAGCAAAAAGAAGGTATCACAGAGTAAGTAACTACACTCTAAAATAAAGGGGGGGGTTCATAGAGTAACAAAGCGTGGGGCCATTCTACATAAGCTTGAACCCATATACATACTAAACTTAGCTCTATATCAGAATCACCTGGGGACTAATAAAGAAAACAGCCTCACTGAACTAGAATAAGGCCTGGGCCTGGTATTTTTTACCAGTTTCCTCCAGAAGATTCTGATACAAAGCAAATTTGAGAAGCACTGAACTTAGGGGTTAATTAAAATATGAGAGAGGTAACAAGAGAGAATAATTCAACACTACAGAAGGCTTTTGATATTGAAGAAATTCCTACCTCCCTCAAACAGATAAAAGAGCACAGAGAAAACTTTAAGAGATCTCTCTGATGCAATGTCTCCATTTATATCCCCATATAAGTGAGAGGGTAAAGCCCCAAAACGTCCTTGGGTTCTGCACACTGACTCACTAGGTTTCTACGCAGAAGTTGTTTCCCGCTTGTGTGTCCAGCCCTGGAGTACAGGATAGAACAGTGAGACTGTGCTCACTTTTTCTGTTAGGAGCCTAGTGGCTTTCTAAGCGAGAAAGTGCTTCGAGAGACCACCTAATAAGGGGCTTGGGCATATTCCTATTTCATTTGAATAAAATAATTCAAAAATTGAATAGAACTGAAAAATAATGATCAATTTCTTCATATATTTTAAATATTGAATTCATTTTATGTAAAGGAGAATTTTTCTTTACTGTATTTTAAAAAACCTATGGTCTCGGGCCTTCCCTGGTGACGCAGTGGTTGAGAGTCCACCTGCCGATGCAGGGGACACAGTTTCGTGGCCCGGTCCGGGAAGATCCCACATGCCGCAGAGCGGCTGGGCCTGTGAGCCATGGCCGCTGAGCCTGCGCGTCCGGAGCCTGTGCTCTGCAACAGGAGAGGCCACAACAGTGAGAAGCCCGAGTACCGCAAACAAAACAAAACAAACAAACAAAAAAAACTATGGTCTCCACCTCACGCCTGCTTCGAGGTTTGCATGTGAGGTCTGTGCTCTGATGCTGGCCCAACCCAGGGTTCAGTTCCTCTCAAATGACACTGAATAAATCAGGCCTACTGAGGTGTGAAAGTGAACTGGGAAGCATTTGAAAACTGCTTTCTGAAAGGGAAACCAAGTTATTACTTAAAAATAAAAAAGATAAAAGCCACAATTTTTCTCTGTGTTGGCTCAATGGGAGGAGAGGCCAAGAACAGTAACTGTCCTATCGTCTTGGCATGTCAGGAACCAAAATGATCTCTGGACTATGGGGCCTTAAAGGATGTGGAAGGAAGATGAACCTGAATCCTTGAATTCTCTGGGCTTAAGATCATTATAAAAAGGCTTGACTATTACATGCAGACTTTTATCTTTTCCAAATCCAAGATCCTGTGACTCCAAATTCCTGCTCTCGGGGTTGTTCCTATACACTGGTAGCTAAAGTCTTTTGACTCGTGATTTGATTTCTTGACTCCCAGATAAACAGAAGAGTCCTAGGCTCCAGTAATCAGAGGCTTAACCCTTAGCTCCCCTCCCCTGCAGTTCTGTTCACACCCATTACTGACGATTTCAGTTCAGTACCGCCCACAGCCCTGGTAGGACACTAAGACACTGTAACTCTGTGCCCACTGTGAATACATCAGGGAAGGTGACAGACATGGTGCCCACTTCGGTCAGGAAGCTTCCATTGTAGTGGGACAGGCAGGTGCTAAAAAATAATAATGAAAGTATAATCAGCGGGCTTCCCTGGTGGCGCAGTGGTTGAGAGTCCGCCTGCCGATGCAGGGGATACGGGTTCGTGCCCCGGTCCGGGAAGATCCCACATGCCGCGGAGCGGCTGGGCCCGTGAGCCATGGCCGCTGAGCCTGCGCGTCCGGAGCCTGTGCTCTGCAACGCGAGAGGCCACAGCAGTGAGAGGCCCGCGTTCCGCAAAAAAAAAAAAAAAGTATAATCAGCAATTGTTATGAAGGAGATTTAAGGCATGGTGCTGGGATAGCAGCTAGCACTAAGACCTAAAAAATCAACAGATATCCCAGAAAAAGTGACATCCAAACAAGGTTCTGAAGAATGAATAGAAACGAGCTAACTGGAAGGAACTGGGATAAGGGTTTGAAGGAGATTATGCCATGTTTCAAGTCTTGATGTGGGAGGGGGAATGGTTTGCTCAAGGAAGTGAGGATGACTAGTGTGTCTGGGAGCATCCCAAGGACACTGATGGGAATGGAGTTGGCTGTGAGGGAAGGAGAGGGAAAGGGGATAAAGGGATGGAAGGAAGAAGTCAGATTAGGCAGGACTTTTAGGTCATTGAGAACTTTAGATTGGGTCCTAAAAACAGTGGGATACACTGAACAACTTCAAATACCTTTTAAAGACAACGTTGGCCTCTGTGTATAAAATAGATTAAAAGTTAATTAATAGACTTTTGTAGGAGATGCAGTCAAGAGATGATGGAAGCTTCTGTTTGGAGGGTTCCAGTAGGCATGGAAAGAAATAAACCCAACAAAAAATAAACAGTTGTAGATTGAGTCAGTGGATCTTTGAGAAAGGTGTAAAGGCAAAATTATGGAGAGATCATTGTCTTTTTAACAAATGGTGCTGGAACACACTGCATATCTACATTACAAAAAAAAAAAAAAAAAAAGAATCTACACCTATCTTACACCCTTCACAAAAATCCACTCAAAATAGATCATAGACCTAAAAGTCAAACACGAAATTATAAAACCCCTAGATAACAACATAGGAGAAAACCTAAATGATCTTGAATATGGTGATGACTTTTTAGATACAACCCTAAAGGAATGATCCATGAAAGGAATAACTGATAAGCTGGGCTTCATTAAAGTTAAAAACTACTCTGTGAAAGCCATTGTCAAGAGAATGAGAAGACCACAAGCTGGGAGAAAATGTTTGCAAAACACTAATCTGATAAAGGACTGGTATCCAAAATGCATAAAGAACTCTGGAAACTCAACAAAAAGGAAAAGAACAACCCAGTTAAAAAATGAGTAAAAAATGTGAACAGACACCTCACCAAAGATGATAAACAGATGGCAAACAGCCACATGAAAGATGTTCAGCATCATATACCATTAGGTAATTGCAAATTAAAACAACAATGAGATGCCACTACACACCTATTAGACTAGCCAAAATCGAGAAAACTGACCACACCAAATGTCAACAAGGATGTGGAGCAAAAGGAAACTCATTCATTGCTGGTGGGAATGCAAAATGGTACAATCACTTGGGAAGACAGTCTGGTAGGTTCTTACAAAACTAAACATACATTTACCATACAGTCTAGCAATCACATTCTTTGGTATTTATCCAAATAAACTGAAAATTCACGTACACCCAAAAACTTGCACATGGATGTTTATAGCAGCTTTATTCATAATTGCTAAGACTTGGAAGCAACCAAGATGTCCTTTAGTAGGTGAATGGATAAATAACCTGTGGTACATCCAGACAATGGAGTATCATTCAGTGCTAAAAAGGAACAGCTATTAAGTCATGAAAAGACATGGAGGAAACTTAGATGCATATTAAGTGAAAGAAGCCAATCTGAAAAGGCTACATACTATATAATTCCAACTATACTATTCTGGAAAAAGCAAAACTAAGGAGACTATAAGAGATGAGTGGTTGTCAGGGGTTATACATTTCACTATACATTTGTCAAAACCAACAGAATGTACAATACCAAAAGTGAACTCCAAAGTAAACTATGGGTCTGGGGTAATAATGATGTGTCAGTGTAGCCTCATCAATTGTAACAAACGTGCTGCTCTGATGTGGGATGTTAATAGCGGGGGAGGCTATGTGTGTGAGGAGAAATGGGGGTAATGGGAACTCTCTGTACCTTCTGCTCAGTTTTGCTACAAACTTAAAAGTGCCCTTAAAAGTAAGTCTATTCAAAAGAAATTAAAATATATGTTTCTTTGAGACTGGACATGACTAGTTATTGGACAAGGATGTTGTAGGTGAGAGAGAGAGAAATTACATCACCCAGATTTCCATCTTAGATGACTCGATGGATACAGGTCCACCCAGTGCAATGGGACTAAAGAGAAGAACAGGACAGAGTTAACTGTGAGATAAGAGAGAAATTGCAGAGCAAAGCAGATTCCTGGTTTAAACTTTGACCACTGAAGAGTCATTTGATCCTTCATTTTTTTTTTTTCTTTTAGATTTGGAGGTCCAGGCTTCATATCTTAACATTTTTCACTGGAAAATGTAAGTCATTTATAGGGTTAGGCATAGCATGATTCTGATAGAAAAATGCAAATAGAAACAGATGTCTTTGTACACATAAAGAAAGGCATGATGAGTTAGAGAAAAAAATATGGTTCTGGGGTCTGCAAGACCTGGGTTCTAAACCAGCCTTGGACATTCATTAGTTGTGGCGCAAATTATTTAGACCATCTGTCTCTTAGTCTCCTGCTGAGGGACATTCATAGTGAGTGGTTGTGAGGAATATAAATATTTTCAGGAAACTAGCACAAAAGTTGGTCCTCATACAATGGAAACAAGTGTTGGGATTATACCCCGGGTGCTTGTCACATTTTAACCTGAATTTGACAGCTGTATGAAAATATACTGCAATTAGGTGAGTGGAATAATGCTAACATATGTCGGGAAGTGTGATTTCCTAGAAATCTCCTGAAACAACATAGAACTGAAGTCTTGGTACCATGCCTTATATGGAAGGCATTCCACATTTTTCTAGATGGCCCATGTTTGTTCTTTTGGGGAAGCCATACTAAGTCATCAGTCCTCAAGACATTTCAAAGCCAGATACCAAATGACAACATGTCTTTTTCTCTTCCACTGCTTCCTTGTCCTTTCTTCCCTCCCTCTTTTCGAGTTACCTTCCAAACAGCAAGTTTTTAGGAGATTTAACTGCAGATATTCGAAAGTGTAAAAATGGTATCTGTATTATTATATATTAACTGAAACCCTACTGAGCGCTAAATATGATAGAAACGGAAAACACACACACAACCACAAAGAAGACTTAATAGCAAACCAACAAGATTAGAATGAATGTTGGGAAGCTTTAAGAAAAGGTGTTAACATCATCCACAAACTAATACAAATATTGAAATAAACAGACTGAGGACTAAGAATTCTCCAATCAGAGTCTTCTCTGTAGAGATCTGGCAGAGTCTAAGATGGTGAGGGCAACGTGACAGAGCTCTTTCTGCTTTGTATACGATGGACTGAGTGACTAGTACGGCAGTGAGTCTTAGTAATGGAAATCAGCAGCCCTGACCTGTGCTGACGACATTTGTAGATATTTTTCCCCCATCGGTGACCTACCACATGTAAGCCTTCTGCCTCTGATTTATGAGGTACAGAAGGCCAAGTGCAAAAGTATGAAAAGGTTACTCATTAAAAGCTGAGAAGTGGATAAACTCATAATTTTTAAAACATGTGAAACACATGTTCCCCAGGTAAGACCTTGCACTCCAAATGTCAGGCCAGAGTGAATTCTTAAAGCCAAGCTATAAAGCTCTGAAAATAGAGTTTATAATGAAAATGTTGACAGGCTCTTGGAGCCGCTATAGTATAGAAAATTTAATATGTCACCTTGTTTTACAAGATTTTACTGGCATAGAAGAAAATTAAAACATTTAACATCCTTCACTTCACCAAATTGCTTTCCTCCTCCAAAGTGTGGCACCATTTGTGGTTCTCTTTCATTGATAAAACATCCTTTTTATTGTTACCAGGCTGAACACACATATTCTCAGCTTTGCGCTCACACTTCCTTTCCAAAGCACTGAAATGCATATTGGGGCAGCATTATCGTGTAATCTTATTCACACTTTCTGAAGGCATGTTAAGTTGTGAGAGTTCTGATGGGGAAAGGGCTGAAATGAAGTAGCTACAAAGGCAACATAAATGATGCCAATCACTTAAATAATTTCCACGAGCATTTCAAAAAGCCTTTTTTAAAGAGAAACATTCGTCTAGTACACAAATTCTGAGGGAAAAAGACTTGGAAATGATAGCTTAGTATTTGGAGGAAACAAATTCCAATCCTCCGGCAAAATAAGATGACTGCTTGCATTTCTGAATATAAGTAGACAACAAACATAAAATGGGGGATAGTTTTCTAAGTCAGTTACAAATAATCAAGATTTATACGAAAACACAACTGTGAATCCAAGTCATATCATTAACAAGAATCTCTTGACCTAAGTAATATTTTTATATCTCTAATGATCATTTACTTTTATGAAAGGTTAAAGACCAATGAGGGTAACCAGTCAGTCTGCAGTTCATATGTCCTCCCAGAAGGAGAAAGAAGGGTCCCGAAGCTTGCTGGTCCAGAGAAAGCTCTTCAAGGTTCCACGACAAACTTTACTTCAGATTTTTGCTAAGTGACAATTAAGAGATGTTGTCTTCTGATATCATCAAAGAACAAAATCAAAACCATGAGTATTATCCAAGTACTTTCCAGTGTAGTCATTATTTTACTCCAGGAAGGAATATCAACCCCAAAGTATTGGTACTAAGAGCTTTAAACAGGCACATAAAACCTGACATGTTTGCACAGAGCTCATCTGGATGTGGGAAAGCAAGACCCTGGATGAGAAACAGGTCAGATAGTCACGGAGCATGCAGACATGCACCCCACACAGGAAAAGAGGCCTTCTTCGTGGGGTTTCTCTCTTCCCATTTGCTGCAGGGTATTCAAGGAATCTTCAAGAGTACTGCCATTCTCTATCTCTAACAAAACTTCATTCATTAAGCCCTTAGTAAGTCTAAGCACTTCTTGATTATATTCACAGCAACCTTATAAGGCAGGCCCATTTTTTTTTTTTCTTGTGGTAGGCAGGCCTCTCACTGTGTGGCCTCTCCCATTGCGGAGCACAGGCTCCGGACGCGCAGGCTCAGCGGCCATGGCTCACGGGCCCAGCCGCTCCGCGGCATGTGGGATCTTCCCGGACCGGGGCACGAACCCGTGTCCCCTGCATCGGCAGGCAGACTCTCAACCACTGCACCACCAGGGAAGCCCAAGCAGGCCCATTTTAAGAACAGGAAAGTAGGCCCAGAACATTTCCACAGAGAGCCCAAGTTTACAGAACTAGTGAACGGATAGAGATAGGATCCAAATCTGTCTGGCTCTGAAGCTCATGCATCTGACTACCATGCTATGCCATATAACTAACCAGGTTCTAAAGAGTTTGCCCACCTAGAGAAGTTGAGAAGATAGAACATGATCTGTCTTCATGAAGTCATTGACCAGTGGAGGAGTTGTGTGTATGTCTGTGTGTGTGTGTATTTTATAAGGACATAGTGTGACATGTTCCATGCCATAATGGGGGAAGCCCAGTTTACTGTGAGTACAAGGAGGACGGAGACTCTCCTAGCCTGAGGGACCAGTCAAGATTCCTAAAGATGGACTGCATGAATCCAGTCTCATTCAAAAAAAACAAAAAGTGCAAGAGTGAGCATAACGGATGAAAAAGGAAGACATACAGAATAAAATATGCAAAGCCATGAGCACCAGAATATGCATGTGTAGGAAACTGCTATAAAAACTGAAGGGAAGAGTGTGGACAGGATTATAGATTGGGCTAAAGGCACACTCAGGGGCCAGACTCTGAAGGGTCTTTAGGCCCCCGGAAAGAGTTCCCGTTTTTCTGTGGTGCACTGATATGACCAAATGCCATTTTGGACCTAAAAGAGGCCCCAACCCCAAGTCATTTTCATGAAATGACACCCACTAGAAGACTCCTTTCACACAAAGCAGGAGAGACACCTATCAGCACAGGGAAATCCTAGGACTCAGATGAGATGTATTCTTCTATAATGCTGAGTCTCTATTTTTTTTTTTTTAAGTGAGGCAAACACTTGTAACTGTTAATTAACAGTGTTAAGTCACCACTACTCATTGGAGTAAGCAATAGATTTCAGTGATATTTACAAGCTAAGGAGAAGCCAGTTCTATTTGCTCAGTCAGTGGCAGTAAAACACATGCTGACCTCTGATGTTTAGGTCCAGGCTAACAGAATGTTCTTGAATCTACAGTATCTACTAAAATGCTGATACTCTTTGACTCAGAGATTATATTGCTAGGTACACGTCCTAGAGAACTTGTCAAAAATACGCACAGAAGAGTATCCACTAAATACAAGACTATCCATAAGGGCACTATTAACAAAAGTGAAAAAAATAGAAACAAACCAAATATCCATCAATATACAAATGGTAAACCAAAAAATACTATGGAGAATTAAAAAATATGAGGCTGATCTGTAAGAACAAATATAGAAAAGCATTAAGCTATATCATTAAGTGAAAAAACAAGCGACTATTTAAAGGATAATCAGATAATCTTGTTTATGTTAAAAATAAACAATGCAGGGCTTCCCTGGTGGCGCAGCGGTTGAGAGTCCACCTGCCGATGCAGGGGACACGGGTTCATGCCCCGGTCTGGGAAGATCCCACATGCCGCGGAGCGGCTGGGCCCGTGAGCCATGGCCGCTGAGCCTGCGCGTCCGGAGCCTGTGCTCCGCAACGGGAGAGGCAGCGACAGTGAAAGGCCCTCATACCGCAAAAAAAATAAATAAATAAACAATGCAGACAGACAGTAGGTTAGTGGTTGCCAGGGTCTGAGGGGAGAGGGGAATGGAAATGATAAAAATATTATAGGGTTAGAAAGTAGTGATGAATGTACTAATAATGAGTGAATTACATACTTTCAAAGGGTTAATTTTATGGTATGTTAACTATTTAATAAAAACAAAATAATCCCACATCTATACAATATGTATGCATTTGGGGTGAAGAGGATTAAAGGGGACATTTACTTTATCTGCAACTACATCTTCCAAACCAAGGCACCTCCTGAACTGACACTCAACTGGAAATAACCTTAAAAAAATAGCCACACATTCGCTCATAAAGTACCCAATGCACTGTGGGACCCAAAGGATGCCCCTGGAAACAATGATTAGATCAAAGAAACACTAATTATTTTTTACGTCATATTCCAGCCTTTGGAGAAATTTTCTCTTTGCGAGAGGAACCACAAAAATTCAATCCAATAAAATCAACCAGCACTGAAACTTAATGTTGAAGCTATATAGATTTTATTAATCTTTAAAACATTTTCTTAAATAGATTCCTAGCTGGTGAAATGTTCCAGGTAAAAAAACCTCAGCAAATGAAACCTCATGAACAGTCCTTTTAAGGGTAGTAAAGCTTTGGGTTACAATAAAAAGGATAAATATATTTTTTTATAAAATAAAATTTGTAGCAATGTGTATAACAGAACAGTAAATTAGAGGGATTATAAATCAAACAGATTTTATGACTGTGCTGTTCATCAAGAGATTTAAAACTATTTTTAAAGAAGACAACAGCAAGAAACAGGCCCAAAATGGAGTCTCTTGTGCTAAGCCACACACATTTAACAAGTCAGTCTGAATTACTTGGTCAGCACTAGTAAGATAATCTGCCTAAAAGACCCCAACTTCCTCCAAAGGAAGACAACGTTGTCTGAAACAATCCACTCTTTGCTAGAAATTTCCTTTTTCCTCTGCTTCTGCCTATAAAACCTCTTATTTTGTTCAGCTCCTTGGAGCTCCTATCTGCTAGATGGAATGTTGCTTGATTCATGAATCATTTAGTAAAACCAATTAGATCTTTAAATTTACTCAGCTGAATTTTGTTTTCTAACAGGACATAGAGGCTTAGCGAAGAAGATTCATCTAAATGGAAGGGTGTATGTGCATGCTCTGTATTTATGTCTAAATATCTCTGGGTAACCTAGGTTAGAATGTAGACAGTGTAAATTGAATTGTTTAAAGATCCTGATGGGAGATGATAGAACACAGACTCTCTTACACACACACATCCCCTACCTGTACCAATATCTACTGATTTATTTACACACAATCACACTGACCTGAGCTCACTAGATTCCGAGTTAGGCATATAACCGTCGGACTTCATCATCCTCTAGAAGTTAGAGCAGCTCTTTTGGGTTCCTGCACCTAATTCCAATGCGTGTGTGTGAAGGTGATTTCCCACACCACCAGCATTTCTCTGGACATCAGTGGGTGTCCTTACAATTCAACTCGATCCTGACACCTATCTATCTGCCTGGAGACAGCATCAGATTCCACAGGTTAAGGGTTCATTCCTACAAGACTGTCTCCCTGTCCATCCACTTCAGATGCCAGTCACGAGCCCAGGTTGTTACCTGTGCTTCTGACCAACTGGCTATAAACCAGAGGTTCTGATGACCTCCTCCCTGGGCTCAATTAATTTGCTAGCGTGGTTCACAGAACTTAGAGAAACATTTTACTTACTAGATCACCAGCTTATTATAAAAGGACATAACTCAGAAACAGCCAGATGGAAGAGATGCACATGGCAAGGTATGAGGAAAGGGTGTGGAACCCATGAGACCAAAGGCACCATTAGCCCAGCACCTCCACCTGTTCACCAGCCTAGATTCTCCTGGAACCTTCTCCTTTTGGATTTTTATGGAGGCTTCATTACATAGGCAGGATTGATTAAATCATGGACATCAGTGATCGATTCAACCTCCAGACCCTCTCCCCTACCAGAGCCCATGGGGGTAAGACTGAAAGTTCCAGGCTTCTCATCACTGGCAGGGTTGGTTCCCCTGGCAACGAGCCCCTATCCTTAGATGGGGTTCAGAAGTCACCTCATTCACATAACAAAAGACACCTTTATCACTCTAGTCACTTAGGAAATTCAGAAGGCTTTAGAAACTCTGTGCCATTAGTGGGATAAAGACCAAATATAAATTTCTCCTTGTGAATCACAATATCACAGCCCCACAGCTCTATATGGCCCAGTCAGAGGAGGTGCCTCTGTACCTGAGTGGCATTTAGAGACAAGTCCCAGTTAAGGACCTGTCTGAATTATGTGTTGCTTCTCACAAAAAAAGGGCTGCTTCTCAGATGCTTTGGGATGTTTTCCCAAACTGCCTTTCGGTTTAAAACACTCTGACCTCTGGGACTAAGGCAATAGGTTTTGTCTTTTAATAGAAAGTCTCCAAAGAACTTTCAGCTGTAGCTCTGAGAGTGGCAGCTTTGAAGGTACTATATCATATTGTACTATTTTAGTATGTGTGTGCATATGTATATGTGTATATATGTGTGTGTGTGTGTGCACATATGTATATGTGTATGTGTGTGTGTGTGTGTGTGTGTGTGTGTGTGTGTGTGTGTGTATATTCCCAGTATATTGTGAAATGAGTAGATATATTTGGGTTTTGGGATTTACTGTGATTATTTATTTGCTATCAAAAATATTTATCATTGTTTTATTGTTGTTGTTACATGCTAAACTCATAATTCAAGGTCCAAAACAAGTTATTTGCTACACTAAGAATATGTGGCCCTAAAGATGTTAAAAAAAAAGAATATGTGGCTCCTTATATTCCAATGGCTGCCTAGTCACTAGAAATCAATTTACTGACTTATTCTAATTCTCATCTCTACCAAATAATAGACATATTTAACAATTATAGGAGACTAGACTGATTATTATAAAATATATAGATATAGCTTAAAAATATAAAAGTAGATTATTAAAAAGCAATACCTGGGGCTTCCCTGGTGGCACAGTGGTTGAGAGTCCGCCTGCCTCGGCAGGGGACACGGGGTCGTGCCCCGGTCCGGGAAGATGCCACATGCCGCGGACCGGCTGGGCCCGTGAGCCATGGCCGCTGAGCCTGCGCGTCCGGAGCCTGTGCTCCGCAACCGAAGAGGCCACAACAGTGAGAGGCCCGCGTACCGCAAAAAAAAAAAAAAAAAAAAGGCAATACCTTCTTAAAGGGAGATGTTTTCACTGATGTATTCAGTACTCTCATCTCTAAATATGGATCCTGACAAGAAAAGTTTAAGATAATTTAGGGACTATATACACTGAGATTTTCCATGATTTCTTCTTAGTTTCTAGAACATTCCTAAGCTTGAATATTTCCTTACTTTGTAGAAAGACTTGTATCTAGTATAAATATCTTAAGTTGTAGATCTTTACTAAATTTAAATGATAAATTTTAGCATGGACATAAAAAACAATAGAAAAAAATCAGTACCAGTGATAGGTTCATAAAAGTAAAATGCTCTATTAAATTTATTATCAATCATAATTTTATCAGAGATTTACAGTTATACCACCTGATCTATCTACTTTACTTCCTCTGATTTAAGTCTTTGTTAGCCTGACATTGATTAAAAAAAAAAAAAAAACAAAAAACAAAAAAAAATCTCTTGTATTCCAAGGGGGTCTTCTAGAATTCAAAAGAGTTTTTGGTTAAAACACTACCACTGTACTGTTTTACTATTAGTATTACTAAATAGTATTACTATTTTAGATATTACCCCTTCGTTTTTATTACAGCACCAGCAAATATCAAACTGTAGCTAGCTTAACAGTTGAATAAAAGAACAGTGCTCTTAAGATACTGAATTTTAGAATGAATAATTACTATTTCCACTGTCATATGAATTAGAATTCATAACAAAGAAAAGGCAGTGAAAGGTTGGAAGATTTTTTAAAGTTATTTTGTTGATGTTTCTACTATAAAAAGCCCTGTCAAGTTTTCTTTTGTAATTTTTATAATGCAGACGATGTCTTTCTACTCTGCATATTTTATTCAGGAATATATTTCTATTTTAATTTTACTGCAGAGTTAATTGACTTAGGAAGGAGGCAACTAAAAACCTATTCTTTAAAATGCCATTATTTAAGTTGAGGGTGTGGGAGTGTGTGGGTAAGTAGGCACTGGGCAATTTTGGTGATTATCCCAGTTTTATTTGGCAATAAAACTAAAAGAAAATTATAAGATTAGCACACATACAACAATTACTTATAACACCACAATCCTTCCTTAAATTTTCTTTCTTTCTCGTGCTTTAACCACAAAACAAAAGAACACTTAGCTAAATGAAGATAATTAAGACCATTAAGAATTATGGAGTCAGAACAATGGATTTTACTGCTCACCAGTCTGAAAATAAACAATATCCCTCTCAGTATAAAATGTAAAACTTTGCTCTGTAACTGAAACTTCCCCAAAATAGAATTCTGAGAGCATTCAAGAGCACTGGGATGCATTTTCCAAACTGCTTCACTGGATGAACTTGACCTTCTAGGCAAGATTCTTATATTTGTTCTTGTAGAGGAAAGGAATATGAGCACTTTTTCTTGCTATTTCCTTTCTATAACATTTGAGTGGCCCGAGGCAATGTAGTTTATTCTTCCTTCTCTTAAGACAAGCTCCTTTTTCTGTTTCCTTTTAAGTAAAAACGTAAAGGTCAAGTTATCATTTCACAAACTGCTCCATTCTGCTGAAGCAATTCTAGCTTCTCTCACCATAATATGCTTTCACTAATTATTTCATAACTCATTTAAATTGGAGGCATCCTGGAAGGGAATTCATTGAAACTACTCCTCAAGTAACTAATTATTTTTTTTTTTAAACTCAGGGGAATTTTAATTATAATGCCTGTGTTATTTAAAAGCAGAGTGCTACAATTTGCATCTTGAAACATCTATTGTAATAAGGAAGTAAAAAAAAATATGCTCCTGAATGAAATAACACAAGTAAATGCAATTTAGTTGGCCTTTTATTTTCTTGATTTTCAAGAAAAAAAATGCAAATTCGACCTGAATTATAAAACCACTTACAAAGATAAAAGGTAACCAAAATCTTGCCCCTAGAAAGACTATTTATAAGCTGATTTTAAAAATCACATGTTCTCCACATTTCAGGAGAGATTGATCTTGTGTCATTATTTAATGCATAGCTGTGCTAGCAAAATCTTATCTTAGAAGAAAACATCCAAATCATAGTGTTTGCCCATGTTGGGAAGGAAGAATCTTTCCTTCACCCTTCTAGGTTCTTCTGACTGGTCTAAGAATTAAATTGACCTAAGACAGATTAACAGAATACCACATTTAATTTCATACGTACAGGAATCCCACATATATGAGAGTGTAAGAGAACCCACATATTGAGAGGTTCAAAGACAGAAAACCAAAACGAGGTATATATGCTGTTCTGAGCTAAGGAGTGGGATACAGGCCGGGGCTTCCCAGGACAGGAGGGTCACTCACAGGACAATATAAAGAAGAGCAGACATTTAGTAATTAGATATTTGTCCTGCCATATAGATGGGGCCACTTAGATAAAGTGTATCTCTGGCAATAACTCTTTTTCTGGGAAAAATCCCCAATTTAAATTCTTCTAGGTTAGTAAGGGACAGACAGTAGTTTCTCTTGAGCCCCTAGGATCTCCATTGCTTTTAGCGCAAAATAATCCACATTCCAAAGTAGCACATCTTGGGGAGGCCTCTTCTGAACCCCTATACCCATAAGAAGTTGATATTTTCAAGGCAATAAATGGATAAAAGAAATCTACTATTATTTTCCCCTTAGTTTCTATTTTGGAGAGTTTGAATGATTAAAAATAAATGACTAAGTGAGAAACTATTCACAGTATCCTTAAACCTAGTCCTTAGACTGAGAAGCAAAATGATAAGGGAATAAGTGTGTGCCAGAGTGAGACAATCTGAGTTCTAGTCTCTGCCTGTAGAAAGCCACCTACCTCTTTTCAGTTTGTTCTCTGTCATTCTGGGTATCTATATCACTGGGCTTTTTTGAGCATTATGAGATAATGTGTATGAACATACTGTGCAAAGAGCAAAGGACTATAAAAAAAGCAAGTCAATGGTTTTAATATTCAAGACATAAATGCTTAAAATTAACAACAACAAAGAGAATCTACCTGGACACAAATGCTCTGTAATGTATCCTGCAGTCAGTGTTGCTTCACATGAGGGAGGAGAGGCTGGCCGCCTTCCAGCCCCAAGAGTGTGAATACCAGCAGAGGAAGCACTTAGGTTGCAACTGGGCTTCTAAGAGCCCTGCAGGAGAAGTACATGGGCAAGCAGTCGTGTGGGTAGGTGGGTGTGTTGGATGGTGGATGTGTGGTGGTGGTGTAATCAGGGAAAATGAATAAGATGACTCTTTCATGATTATTTGGAGGAGCTCTGTAGTGATCTGGTTTTCTTACACATCAGCATTATTTAAACTCCCAATCTAGACCAAATAACTCCTGTAGACCCAGCCTAGGTGACTCTTTTTCAGTTGGAAGGGCATCAAGGAGGCTTGGTTGAGAAGATTGCCCAGCATCTTTTTTCCAAAATGACAGCAGTTATTGCTTGGTCTAGACCCAGTACAAATTATATTGGCTCCACTGACAAAATAGATCAACTTTTGGAAAATGAATTTTGTAGTTAAACTGATTTTGGCATTGCTGGCCAACAAACTGCAGAGAGATTCAACCATTTGAAAACTCAATTCAGTCTTGCCAGTTTGTAATTATGGATTGCAAAGGCAGATATCTGATCTAGGGCGATAATATTTATGGCTCAGGATTTGCAGCCTATATTTACCTCCTTCCCCCCCAAATTTTTTGTACCACCACATGGGAATATTGAAAGTTGTCATTTCCTAGTAGTAATAATTGTAATAACACAATAACCATTATTAAGTCTATTTATACTACTGCTGCTATTGAATAAGAATCTACTCTGCACTATGGCTTTACATCCTAGATGTTATTTGAAAGCCAGCACAGCCTTAGGAGGTAGATTATTATTATGTCTGTTTTATGGAAGAGAATACAGGCTCAGATAGCTGGTGACATCTGGCAGAGGGAAGACGTGCTTGGCCAGATGCAAACTCATCTTGATGTTATAGGAAGAAATAAGGAACTGACACATGCCTTTTATTTTTTTCACGTAGCATGAATATTCCAGCACAGTCCATCTTCTAATAGTTAATGAATTTGTAGACTATTGAGATATAAATCAAATTATTCCAACTCTGCCCATCAAGAGTAGGGACACAGGGCTTCCCTGGTGGCGCAGTGGTTGAGGGTCCGCCTGCCGATGCAGGGGACACGGGTTCGTGCCCCGGTCCGGGGAAGATCCCACATGCCGCGGAGCGGCTGGGCCCGTGAGCCATGGCCGCTGAGCCTGCGCGTCCGGAGCCTGTGCTCCGCGACGGGAGAGGCCACAACGGTGAGAGGTCCGCGTACCGCAAAAAAAAAAAAAAAAAAAAAGAATCACATCAAGGTCAATAATGAAGAAGTGGATGAGGAAGAGAAGGAAGAAGAGAACATTGGCCAGAAACTCTCCATAGACGGCAGAAAGCCCCACATCTTCATTGGTAAAACAAGTATCTACTGAAAAACTACTAAACACGTCTGATGATTTTCTAGGTACTGAGTGGAGAGGGTGGTAGGAGAAGTTATATAAACAAAGTCTGGCTGTGCTCCTCTCTTCAAGCTGTTCTCCATCTAGAAATGCTAAATAGAGGTACACGATGCAGATAAATACTGTACCATTTTAGATTAGAGCTAATTGGATACAAATACAATTCCCAAGTTTCAGCCAGTACTGGCCAAGTTGCTTTCAAATAGAGATTTAACAACCCAGGTGTTCCTTACTGATAGAACTCACAATTCCCAGAAATACTGACAGTCGGTAGGCCGTAACACTGAGATTTTTAACAAGATGTTGAATGGGCTGGTAGCCCCTCATTTCCCTTTCCTACTCTCTCTCCTTCTCCAGCTAAGCATGTACTCAGGGCTTAAAGAGCACTTGAGAAGTTCTTAGAAAATAGAATGAATGGTGTATGGCAAGATCATTGCATGAAATAAGCTGACTGATTAAGGACCGATTTCATTTGCCACATTTCTTTTTATCAAGACACTTTGAGAAAGCAAAAATGGAAGAGAAGCATTCTATTAAATGGGCTCTACACAGCACCTGAGGGTAGAGAACAGATTTTTTTTTTTCTCATCCAAAGAAAAGCTGCCTGTTACCTTTTAGGAGTGGCTGGTTTACTGACTGCTAACGTTTTAAAAATGAGATTAAATCAGGCCCGTGGTCTTTATTACAGGGAAGATATATTCCCCTTGTGCATTCCAGTGGTTTGGCAATCTTAACCTCAGCAGACACAACACTGACATATGCTGTGTTGCCAAACAGCAAGGTAAGTGTTTAAAAGGCTGTGAATAAGCCTCATTGCCTTGAAATGATACAATCTAATATTAAGTTGTAACTCAGTGACTGAATCTGCCAGCCTATCCTTGTACAGAATATGAAAGTCAAAAGAAGAAGCCACTTTATTTTGATATCTCACAGGGAAGGGATTATTCTTCATCTCACCATTGAAACAGAGCATGTAAAAGTGAATCTAGATCACAGGAAACAGAAACCACAACTTACCAGGACATTTTCATTAACAGCACACATATGTGTGTGCCTTTTGGAACAGGCATCAAAGTACCAGCCTGATTCACTCAAATCAGCAGAGCTACGTTGTATTGTGGGCAAGTGACGGATGGGATGTGAGCGTCCAGAAATTCTCAAATGCGGGAAATCAGACTGTACCCTTTCTGCTTCATTTGGAGCATTCCAGGAAAGCAGTTTTTACCTTAACCCTCAACACTTGCTCCACTTTTCTTTTTTAATCAATCATCATTAACATAGAATTTCAGTTCTCTCCACACTTTACGCTCGTCAATCACATTTCAGACACCCATCACTCAGAGATCCCAGGTGGCTGGTAGCCTTGGTTTTCCTGATCAGGTGCCACCTCATGTGTGTCCTGAGTGAAGGAGACGCTCTGCACCCATGCTTCAGTCTAGCGTTGCTAGAGAAGGTGGAAGGTTCCACTAGGTGGGTTGACCAACTATTCTGGTTTTACATGGGACTGAGGGGTTCTCAGGACCAGTACTTGCAAGTGCTAAAAGCAGGTCAGTCCAGGTTAAACCAAGACGGCTGACCACTGTATCGCCAGGACATCTTTGCTCTAGAATAGTCTTGTTTAACTGAAATATGAAAAAGAGTCCTTGGTGGGGAAAAGAAGCCATAAAAGAGTGGCAGGAAGTTGAATTTATGGACTGATCGCTTATCTATGAGATCTAATTTTTTATATCATAATCTGACAAAATCCCTTTTTTCAGATTTCAACTTTATCGCATCTTTACTAGAAGAGTACAAGGGGTGGGGGGGTGGTCCTGCCTGACTGTCCTAGCAAATGTCATGGCTGAAAATGAGTCCTCATTCTCATCAGTCTTCCTGTATACAGACTACATGGACCCTGGGGAAGGAAACCCATATCAAATGACTACATTATGGCCTATTCATTCAAGTGAATAGAACTGAAGATTAAGTTTGAAAGGAGCCCTTCAAACCTGTTTACCTATCTGAAGGCCTAAATTTTTTTCAGGTTGGATCCATTTGCCTTGTTTTGTGACCAATATCAAAATTAAACAACAGAAAAAGATGAAAAAACAAAGTCAAAGCCCAATTTTTAGCTGAATTATTACAGAAATGAGGAAAATTTAATTCTTCTTCCTACAGGTCTACCTCTGAAAAGAAATAATCATGAGCTACCCTCTAACCAAAATAAGTGGGGCAAAAAAGAGCAATATCCATGGATTCCAGAACATTCAGTACTGTTTCTTTCAGGGTCTGCACCACTTCAAAATATATATAAAAAGAAAAACTTTTCATCTTATTATTTGGTTATTGAGTCAATATATTACCAAGCATAAAGATATTTGGAAGCACTATTCAAATTTTTATTTTTCATTTAGAGATTTATATGTTATAGCCATTATAATTAAAATAAAATCCACTGCTCTAAAGGCAAAAAAAAACAACCCAAACAAATAAACAAGCACACACACACACACACACACACACACACACACACACACTGCAAATTTTCATCATTAGTGAGGCTGTAAGATGGAATTAATTAGGAAATTATTTTTCTAATATTTTTCTATTAATGAAAACTCCTTCCTTACACATAAGTAGTGGGTCAACTTGAACCAAATTTTGTTTTGGAAAATCTCATCATGTTATGTTAATTGTTGAGATTCTTCTATTGTTTTCCAAGCTAATTTAGGCAAAAAGTCAATCAAGACTGTGAGGAAATAAACATACATGTTTTTACATTTTTTCCTTTTTCTTAAAAAATATAGTTGTTTTTACAAATATTAGGGGTTTTTTTTAATCTCAAAAAGAAAAAAAAAAAAGGAGTAGAAGAAGAGATGGAGAAGGAAGAGGAGGAGAAGGAAAAATCCACTTACCTGCCACTGCAACTCTTGCTGTCCGACTAATAATTGACCCAGAATCTCCTAAAGATGCCTCACATTGGTAGAGTCCCTCATCTGGCTTATGGTGCCTGGAGTGAAGTATGTTTTGTATCAACAGAGAGCCATTTGGAAGTTGCTGCTTCCTTTCGTCCATCCCCAAGGCAAGGTGGATGCCATCTTTCTTCCACTTGATAACTGGAGCTCCTCTGTCAGACTCTGCAGAGCAGTTCAGGAGGACATTTCCTCCCCGCATCGTGACGGCATCAGAAGGTTCCGACAGGAAGCGCAGTGATGTGAAAGACTTAATCTGGAAACCTGGAACATGAAAGTACAGGGAAATATGGTCACTTATTCAAATAGATCTCAGGAGTCAATCCCCTGCCTTTTCTTCACAAAACTTTTTCAAAACACCTGGGGGCTTTGAATAATGTCCAAGGCTAAATGAAACTTAAAATCAAGGATGTTGTGTTAAAGAAGTGAAAAAGTGTCCAATTGAGGTAACCACAATTAATGAAACTATCGGTCCCAAAAGTAATAATATAACAAATTAAGAATTTATAGAAATCTAGGCATGGCCACCATCACATATCAATCAACACTTGAAAATTTAGACAGAATAGACTAATATTTTCCAAAGTAGCCATGGTGGGACTTCCCTGGTGGCACAGTGGTTAAGAATCCACCCGACAATGCAGGGGACACGGATTCAAGCTCTGGTCTGGGAAGATCCCACATGCCACGGAGCAACTAAACCTGTGCGCCACAACTACTGAACCTGTGCTCTAGAGCCAATGAGACACAACTACTGAGCCCACATGCCACAACTGCTGAAGCCCATGCGCCTAGAGCCTGTGCTCTACAAGAAGAGAACCACCACAATGAGAAGGCTATGGACCGCAACAAAGAGTAGCTCCCAATTGCCGCAACTAGAGAAAGCCCGCACACAGCAACAAAGACCCAACGCAGCCAAAAATAAATAAATATATATTTTAAATAAATAAATAAAGTAGCCATGGTTAGTAGTGGGGTAGCTAAGATTTAGGGTGCTATTTCTATCTCTGCATTCTGAGTTTAGTATCCAATAAATTTAAAAAGAAATCCACTCAGAGACAGTATTTCATTAACAATAATAACAAAAAACCAGCTCCAAACTGGGTGGGACAAGTTATTTAGAACAAAGCTCAGGTGTGTTTTAAATAGGCAAGAGATGCCACTTGCAGAAGCAAGTCAATAAAGCTACCACCTAAAGTCACAAACCCGTGATGTGTCTCAATTTCCATCCAAATGTTGCTCACGAGCCAGGAAGTCTAGGTGAATATTATAGTTGGATTTTTTCTCATAAACATCTATGAACATAAGAAATCAACAGAAAGAATAGAAGGTTGTTTAAGAATCTGGAGGAGGTAAAACACCTACAATTAGTTTAAGTACATTCTTTTCAGGGCTGGCATCACAGCATTTGGCAGAATATTTGGTTGTTGAATCAAAGACTTTGATGAGGTCTCAGGAGGTCATGGGGCTCACCCTTTGCTCAGACAGGTGTATACCTAAATCACTCAAGTTCAATTACTTTAAATTTCATTTTCAATGATTTCTGGGCCTAGGGATTCTACAATATCCCTTGCTTTCAATATTGAATCATTCTTAGAGTCTTAACTGAATTTTCTTGCTTCCATTTAATCCCATTTTTCTCCTGAATCACCCTGTGTAACAGTGCAGAGGAGAGGAACACATTTAATTTCTTTAAAAATACTCCCTCCCCTAAGTTATGTTTGGCTTCAATCTTCCAGGATAACAATCTCAACTTCATTAGCTTCCTTAATTTTTCTGTGATGGGAACAATTTTTGTTATACTTGGTGAAAATGTTCCAGTTTTCTATTATTTAAAAGGCAGGCATCTAAATTGCTTATAATCAGTACTCTTATAATAAAGGATTGACCCATACTAGCACCAATGGACAGACTCGTTTCTAGCTTTGTATACTCCACTTTCAAGATAAAGCAGAACAGCTTCTCACTGTTTCTCCATGGTGTTATCTGCCATGTTCCCACAAACCCAATTTTTCTAAACCTTATATTCAAAATAAGTCTGTTACTTTATTGTTTCTGTTGAAATTTGCCCATCATTCATTGTCATACACTCATTTCATCCAACTAGGTCATTTACCCAAAGAAAGCAGCTGGAAGTTTGCTCAAATTATTATAAATTGTAAAATAACAGTGAGCATCGTGTCTACCGTAAATTATAATGGTAAAAATCCCCAAAGATACAGCCTCACCCTCTCATTGTCCAATAAGGCCCTCCTCCCGTCAGACTGTTTTGGTGTAGCCAGCCTAATTATTACTGCCCACCCCTCTAGTGGAAAGTACATCACATCAGAAGTCTGGATAATTAGCCCTTGGTCCTGGCTTTACTATTTAAAGATCTGGGACTCAAACAAGCCTTTTAAATCTTCAGAAGCTCAGCTCCTTCTGTGAAATGAGGGTGTTGAACTTGATGATCTCTAAATTCAATATCCAGTTTGGGAACTTTCAGAATTAGGATGGGTTGAAGACATCCATCAAATGAACGCTGCTCTAAGCTTACTGAGCTGCTAACAGTGAACAGCTAGCTAGAGATACACCAAGGATGAGAAAGTAGAAAGAAGTTCTAATGTCCTTAAATGTCAAGATATTTCACTAGAGTAATACCTGCAATTTCCATACAAGTAGCATTAATAAGGCAGAAAAAAATTTAGAATTTAAGACCAGGCAACTATATTAAAAAGCACTGATTGCTTTTTTGTTCTTCCTGGAGCCTATATTTTAAACCACCACCTCATGTTGAACACCTTATTTATGTCACAGAACACACAGTATATTTCACACAGCTGTTTATGACACCATGTTAATGAGCATATGTGCCCATTATCACAAATAAATAATCCACTTAATCTGAAACAAGGAGGTTATGACAGTTTTCAGCACTGTGAATACATAATTTGGGAAAGTTAAATAAAGATGAACATTTCTTCAATACAATTACCCTTGCAGTTTGCTGGCAATGTGAGCTTTTGTGCTCCTTTTCACAATTATATTTTGAACATGTGACTCTGGAATAAAGGTGTCTCGCTGCTTGAAGTAACTTGCATTAGTTATTTCATTTTTAGAAAAGATGGGCATGGACCCAAGCAAATATAATCTGTTGAGAAATAAGAGGTGTGTCTCCAATGGTCCTGGTTTCAAAGTTTTAGCTCATGGTAGGGGCAAGCTGCCTCCACCCCCTTGGAGAGTATACACAGGCCTAAGAAATGTCTCACTGATAATTACACTGACTTCAATCTAGGCTATCCTCCTCCCTCTTCTCTTAGAGTACTAGTTCCCCTTGGAGGGATGGGCCTACCAGTGTATCGTATCTTATAAAATAATTATATCAAATTGTTTCATCTAAAATTCAATGTGAAATCAACTACACTGATTTAATGTAGGAGCAGAGAAAGAAAGATGATAAAACTAAAGAAAGCAAAGAAGTACACATAACATTTGGAAGTTGTGGCTCAAAAAATTGTGGCTGGAATTTGGGCAGAGTTCGATGAGGATACAGATCGCCTAGGAAATGGGTGAAAGATTTAATCAGAAAGCAATAGAAGAATGCTTTGGAAGAGTCAAAATGAAACTACCTACTTTACAATTTTACAGAGGATTTTACATTAGAATAACAATGGTGAGAATTTCATCCAGAAGAAAGCCAACAGGAGAAGTTTTCACTTTGTTTTGTTTTGGTTTTATTTTTAAGATGCCCATGGTCATTCTGTTGAACCCTCAAATAGTAACATTTCCCAGTCTTGCTTCATAGAAGCAATCCTTTTGGCCTGCTATAAAATTACATAAGGTAATTATATTTAGAGAAATGTACTTGAGAATACCAAAATCCCATCCAGTAAGAAATTTGTATGAGTGAGTCTGATACCAGAGTTCATGATAAGAATAAGTGAGTCTCAGCCCTCTCTCTCTCCAAATTTTGTCTTGGGAAGATTCCTAAATCTTCTTTATCTAGGATTTAGGCAAAGAGCCATATATGCATTTAACTAACTGGTATTGTTTCTTATCTGTGTTGGTCCAAGAAAAATAGAGTATCATATTTTCCTTAGACATTATTCTTTTTCTTCTTCTTCTTCTGAAAGATGGTAGTTCATAAGTAGATACGAACACAGCAAAACCTTTAATGTTCTCCTAATGAAAATATAGAGGAAGGCCTACTCTTAAGAGGTGACCCAAAGGAGAAATATTAACATCTATTTGCTTTAGTTTTGTCAAACATAAATAAGCATAGGAGAAACACTCCTAGGGATATTCCAGATTTATATTAATTGAGCACCTAGAGATAGAGAAGATCCTCAATGTGTTTTAGAAACTCACCAAAATGATCAAGCAAATAATAAAAATGTTTCTATAAGATTAAGTCCCTTTGTGCTTGCTCTCCTTATCATATTCTTGTTAATTTCAAAGGCCAGTCACAGAGGCAGACTTAGAATGGATTTTTAAGGTATGACATTTCATCTACAATATTAAACATTGTTAAGTGTGAAAAATAATTCCCTATGAAGTCAGAAACTCCTTTCCAAGTCCAATGTTTTAGAGCTTCTGCTTAAAGCAATAAAAGCTAAAAATGAAATTTATGAAAAGTAGCATGAATGTAAAAAAGAAGCTCCTAAAAGATTTTAAGATTAGAAAATGTCATACAAATCCCCATAGAACTTACTATGCATAATTTTGTCTCTTTCAAATGATGAAAACTTTTACTTTGGGACGCTTGGAGAGTCTGTGGATCCCCAAATTCATGTAATCAACCCAGAAAGTTCTGCCATTATTATCTTTTCTTAGAAATATATTCTACTGCATCTGTTTCTCTTGTGCTAAGATAAAGAAAGAGACCTCCATTGAAAGAAATTAAAACTATTCTATGGGTGATGGAATATAATCCATTTTCAATTAATCAAACATCACTTACATGTGCAGCTGCCACTCTGGAATCAGCCCTAGCAAAAGCTTATAATGTCTGTGAGGCTATGTGATGGGGGAGGGGATTTAAAAAACAAAACAGAAACCCATGAATTAACAGGTCCCCTAATTAATGTGAACATTACTTGGTTTAGGATATCAGATTATAAATCTGACACAGTGGTTCTTAAACTAAGGTCCCCAGACCTGGAAAAGCAACACCACCTGGGAACCTGTTACAAATGCACAATCTCAGTCTACACCCCAGACACATGCAATTGGTCAGCAACAATGGGGCAGAGTCCCACAATGTGTGCTTTAATTAGCCTTCCAGGAAATTCTCACATTCACTAAAGCTTGAGAACTGCTTCTCCAAAACTTCCAGCTGGGGAAGTTTGGGGATCCCTACAGCTTGGGGATCCTTGTGTTTTTTGAACTATCTTGTTATAATGTTCCATATTTGGTGCATTTGTGCAATATGGTCAATTCTAAGTAGAAAGATGAAGTTACCAGGCTGATCCAGGAATGCGAATAACTGAATACCATTTCAACACTTTTTTTTTTTTTTTTTTGCGGTACGCGGGCCTCTCACCGCTGCAGGCTCCAGACGCACAGGCTCTGCGGCCATGGCTCACAGGCCCAGCCGCTCAGCGGCTTGTGGGATCTTCCCGGACCGGGGCACGAACCTATGTCCCCTGCATCGGCAGGCAGACTCTCAACCACTGCACCACCAGGGAAGCCCAACACATATTTTATTAACATTTGTTGTATAGTTCTCTTTGAGAGGCTGAAAAAAAAGTAGGGAAAAGGCTAAGAAAGAGGGCTATTGGTGACGACACCTCATCTTTCCTTTGTTACCAGCACTCTGGACACCAAATGGCCATACTGGATTAAGGGGAAAAAAAAAAAAAATTCTAGAGTCAATTGAACATTTAGAATGTTCTTTGGAACATTCTTGGTTGTTCACACAAGGAGCTGTCAAAAGATTTCTTTTAATCAGCTGCAATAGCTATAATCCTCTTGCAAAAGAAGTTTTGGAAAACATAGTATTCTTTATCAGATTACATTTCTTTCATTACCTTTTAGCTCCACAGTATAATTACAGCATTTAAAAATACTGGAACTCTAAACACTTGCCTGGGTGACCTGCCCCTCAGACCAGTTTAGTCTCCAGATGGGCAAAACCATATTAGCACTCATTCTGCTAGAGCCTTGGAGGTATACTTTATATGCTTCATATTAATGCCAAACATTAACTGCAGCCAGCCCAGAGTGAGAAAGTGTATCTAACCAAAGCCAGAACCAATGACCACAGCGGTTTCTGTGAAGTATCAGTGCTTTTTTTCGACTACAATAAGAGACATGGTAAAAATACTTGTCAGAAGATGTGGTCATATCTTTAAAGGATTGTGTGCATTCCAGCCCGTCAGAGAGACTATGTTCAAGCCGTTCGACTTCAAGTTTTTATTACAACAAACGGAAATCAGAAATGAATGAGGTTTTATGGCATTTATTACTGAATTTCAATAAGGCAAAGACTTAACAGGAAGAAACACGAGTGCATTTTACTATGGGAATTTATTAAGTATCATTAAAATGTAGGGAAACAGGGCTTCCCTGGTGGCGCAGTGGTTGAGAGTCCGCCTGCCGATGCAGGGGACATGGGTTCGTGCCCCGGTCCGGGAAGATCCCACATGCCGCGGAGCGGCTGGGCCCGTGAGCCATGGCCGCTGAGCCTGCGCGTCCGCAGCCTGTGCTCCGCAACGGGAGAGGCCACAACAGTGAGAGGCCCGCGTACCGAAAAATGTAGGGAAGCAATGGATGAAATGAAAAATTTTAAAGGATAGTTCCAGTTTCTCCCCCATTAGCATCTCTAGATTTAGCCAATAAAAATTAAAGATATCAGTTACACTTGAATTTCAGATAAACAACAAATAACATTTTAGTATATATGTGCTTAAGATAATAAATGCTGATATTAAATAAATATTGCATAGGACATACTTATGCTAAGACATTTTTTGTTATTTATTCAAATTTCAAACTTAACTGGCCATACTGTATTTTATCTGGCAATTTTATCCCCCATGAAATTATTTCCCTGAGGCCATCGCAAAAGTAAGCAAATAGTATATGAATTCATACTACCCTTCTCAGTTCTGATGTATCTACCAAGAGTGAACTCTTGGAAAATTACCATGACTGAATCAGGAAAAGTAATTTTAGTGTCAGGACACTTGCTGACCTAGTCCAGTACCACCAAATATACAGGTAGAAAGGTTGCTGAATCTGTTTTGTTCTTAACACAGCAATCCTTCTTTTTCTCTTCCCTTTACAAGACAGGGAGCAAAATTCAGAAATACAAATACAGGATGTGAAGTTCAAGAAGCCATGGTCCCACACAGAGGCTCCCCATCACACATTCTGAGCACGTGGCACCTTCCACAAAGCAGTGGAGGCTTTGCAGAGAGATCTGAGGTTTTTAAAGGGCAAGAAGTGTGTGCCCCAGGCAACTGTCTGAGTGTCCGCTGGCTAAATCCAATGGTAAAGAAAAATGATAAGGGCCAAGGTAGAGTGGGGGAGTAGCTTTCTCATCTCTTTGCTGCTTCAAGAGCTGAATCTCTAAACCATAGCTTGATTTTGCTGTGTGATACTGGGCAAATTGTAATGGGATTGTTTTTCAGCTCAACAGGTAACACAGTCTGACTTCTAGGTTATCATTCCCTAGGCCTCATGCAAAATTAACACTTAAAAGAGAAACTTCGATGTGCTGCTTAATCTGCCCTGGGTTTGAACCTTTATCCCCTGCCTCATTTTGGTAAAATGTAAGCTGGCTTTCTCCTCCCTTGTGTTTTTCATCAGTAGGGGCATGGACTGCTTTTTATGAATGCACAGCTGTCAACTGGAACACTGAGAAAGGTTTTTCAGAGTATTTAGAAAAAGTACCAGGTAATGGGTATCTAGTGCATAGGAATCTCTCCATCCAGATGACAGTGAAAAGTGGACAAGCATTGGAATGCCAGGTATTGTTAAGAGACCAATCAACTTTCAGAACCTTATTATTAATCAAGTTGCCCATATTTACTATACACAGGTAAGAACATATAAACATAAAACCGAATGTCATAATACTCGCTCATAATCCTGCTTCACCTGGTGACAGCCACTGTTGAAATTTATATGCATTTCCTTGTAAGAAATGATTCATTTTTTGATTCATAGTAATTTGCTATTTTATCCACATGTTTGTAATAATATGAGAGAGAGAGAGACAGAGAGAGAGAGAGAGAGGTTATATCCTGATCTCTCTTCCTCTTCTTACAAGGACTCTAATCCCGTCATGAGGCCCCCAACTAAACCCAAAGGTTCCATCTCTAAATATACACCAGGAGTTAGGGCTTCAACATAAGAATTTGCCAGGGCAGGGGCGGTGGGAGGGGCACAAATATCCAATCCATAACAGGCGAAGAATAGGTATCTAGGGGAAGAAATCTGCGGGGACACAAGACCAAGAGGTCACAGGGAGACGTGTAAGACCTGGTAGACAAGTAAAATAACTTTGCTTTAACACTGACAAAGAAGGAAACCAAGTGGAGAGTTTTCAAGACAGTGCAAAGGTCCAACTTATGTTATAAAAACAGTAGTTTTGAATAGGGAAAGACACTCCCATCCCCCAGCCAGGACACTGGAGACACTTTTGGTTGTAACAACTGGGAAGGGTGCTACTTGCATGTAGTGGGAAGTGACCAGGGTTGCTGCTACCCGTCCTACAATGCACAGAACAACCCTTCAGAGGAGAGAATTATCCAGTCCAAAATGTCAATTGTGCTGAGGTTGAGAAATCTTCTTTTAAAAGAATCATCCCGGTTGCTGTTTTGAGAACAAGGGTCATTGGAAGAAGAAGGGAAACGAGTTGGGAGGCTAGTGCCATAGTCCAGGTGAGAGATGATGTGACTTGATAGGAAATGGTCAGATTCAGGATCCATTTTTAAAGGTAGAGTCAGTGGGGTTGCTGAGGGATTAGATATGGATTGTTGAGAAAAGAAAAGAGTCCAGGATGAGTCCAAGTAGATCAATAGAGCAATTTACATAATTTATATGCAGGAAAGGCACACTTGCAAAACAAAGCTCTCAGCACAAGGGGTCAGGAGACCTGAGTACTTCGCCTAACTCTGTCACTCACTAGCCCCTCTGAGTATGGGCTACACCCCTGGGAGCCGATGTCCTCAACAATGAAACAAGGAGTCAGACTGCATGACTTCTAGGTGTCTTCAGCTCTCTTGTTATAAAAGTCTATGAGTTCACACATATTAACTTTGCTACTTACAAAAATTACCCTCAAATTTAGGAGAAAATTTGTTATATGAAGAGATCTGCTATAATCATGCTGTGATCAGTTTATCACAGACTTATATGAGAGCACAAAGAGGCGCAGGTACTGAAGGTGCCAAGAGACCAACAACCCACCTTCGTTATCCATGAAATAGAGAGAAAGTCTAATCTTTTCTCTTGAAAATAAAAGACTGCAGAGGTCACTCTGCCAACAAAGCACAGGCTGTTTTATTATGATTCATGAGAAATGAAGCATTCATCTTGTGGAAACTGCTGAATATGTGAAGGATTAATTCCATAAAGGTCTGACAGGTCCTGGGAAAGCCTTGAAAATTCAGCAAACCTCATGGTTGATATTGTGGTATAAAGTCTGATGGGGGTACCCATACTGGTAAAACATTTGTGTTATAATGATCCCAATTTTCTTGACACAGAGGCCCAACAGTGTTTTTTATTAAAATGTAGTCATTCTGTTTTTTTCTTTTTTGAATTTTTGAATTTTATTTTATTTATTTTTTTATACAGCAGGTTCTTATTAGTTCTCTTTGTCAGGATATTTACTGTATCTTGTCACAGCAGAAAGGTGAGCTTTTCCTGCTTAGTCTATGGAGGACATCAAGAAGGAAAACCCACAATGATAAGAGAAACATCAACATTGGAACTGAGAGCCAGTGAGCTTTAAACCACTCAGGAGGTCAGCCTTTATTAAAGGACCCATGTAAACAACTTGTTTTATTCAATGATGATTTAGATTCTACAGGAGATGACTTAGAGAGCAAGGACGAAGTCTCTTTAAAGGATCAAAACCATAATGGGAAGTCTGAAAATGAAGACACACAAGTGTATTTCTCATCTAAAAAGAGTTAATTGTGTGCATGAGTTAGCTTTAGCAGTTTCTAGAAATGTTCGCATTACAGTCGTTCCTAGAATCCAGTGGTTATTACCTTGGACCCAGCATACTAGCAGGAGGGGACCAGAGTTGAAGGCACCCTGTGCCCAAACAGTGGCCAAGGAATGAGTGACCCGACCATATATATATTTTTTAAAATGCATTATTCAAATGTATAAGATCGAGTCAATATCTGAATGTCTGGAATGCCACTATTGGATGCAATCTGGAAAGTTCTCTAGACTGAATTATTCATAAATCCTTTGCTGGTCAAGTCCTACTACAGACACCAAACAAAACAGAGGGCAAAGATTTCTCTAGGAGCTGTAATCACTATAGTAAAAGGCACTCTCAGTTCACTTGCTTTCCAATATGGCAGGACATCCAATAATATCTTAGAACTAGTTATAAATCTTAAGCCAATTAAATAATAAACATTAATCCTCATCAGGCTCTCATTTTACAAAATGGAAAAGTTAGACCACAGGCCTGTACAGAGATAGAAAGTCTCCCTGCATAGCAGTGACAGTCCCAGCTCTTAGAAGTGATAGGTCTTTATTCAACGTCTCCTGTGGCTCTATTCTTTCTATCACATATTTATGAGAATTTCTTCCTTATTTTACCACAGACTCCTGGGGAGCAGAAATGAATCACGTTTGTCTCTCTGTATCACACAGCCCTTAACTATCTCAGATGCATTTAATAAATATCTATTGAATAAAGTTACACTGACAAAAACATGAATAATTTACGAGAATTGCCTATATCAGTGAAAGAAAATCATAACAGAGGTTAAAAAAATGGATCTCATTCTCTTAGATTGGTTGTGAATGATAAAGATTACTCAATATTACTGTCAATAAAAACAAAAATTATCAATATTCATACTGATAATATTTCCTGGAGCAGTCTGAAGAAGGGTTGGCCAACTTTCTTTTCTATTAAGGGCCAGATAGTAAATATTTTTCAGCTTTGTGGGCCAAGAGGCAACACTGAGGATATTATATAGTTATTTCTAGGATGATTTAAAAGTTAACCATTTAAAAAATGTACAAACCATTATTTTAAAAAGAGGGTAAGGGCCAAATCTGGCCATCCCTCCAGGCTGCAGTCTTTGACCCCTGTTCTAAGAAGAAGATTCTGCTAATCATCTGCTAATTCACAGTGAAGGGGATTCAAGCTTGGAGCTGCCACCTTGTGCTAAACTCACCACCCTCAAAGCTGCATTCCTCTCGGTAATGGATTTACCAGTTACAAAAACTTTAATAAGAATATTTGGTCTATAGGCACACAAGTGAAGTTCATTATAGTTGTTCATTCATTCATGCATCTCATTAAATATCTATTAAATGGCTATGTAGCTCCCCCACTACCTTGTTCCTTCTAATAGCCCTCTAGTTCAGGACCACAGACCACACGCTTCATCCATCCTCTCTCTTCCTGTCCTTCTCCTCGCTGCCTCTGGACACTCCCTGGCCTGTCTCATGTCCCTGCTGCCTGCTGTACCTATACCTCAGCAAACAGAGTGGTTGGGGATTCTGTGGAAAATGTATTCTTCTAATTACTGATGATATATGCAACCCATGCTATTATCATATCATCATTTACTAAAAAGCCCCAGAGAAAAGGAAAACAGTCTTGTTAGCTTTTTTCATCTTACATGAATAAATATTCAAGGTGAAGGGAAAAGCTATTTCTTTTGTTTTCTTGTTGCAATTAAGCCAGTACAGTCTAGCCTGCTCTGCTATAGCACAGTAGAGTTTTTCACTGGCTTTAAAGAGGCTATAAAATTTCAGTTACACATGATAAATAAATCCTGGAGACTGACTGTACAGCATGGTGCCTATAGTTAACAATGTTGTATATTTAAAAATCTGCTAAGAAGGTGGATCTTACGCTGTGTTTTTAATAACAAAAAAAAATAAAGAGGGTGGGAAGAGACTTTTGGAGACAATGGATATGTTTACGGCATTGATCCTGGTGATAGTTTCACAGGTTTACACTTATCTCCAAACTCATCAAGTTGTATACATTAAATATGTACAGACTTTGTATGTTGATTATACTTCAATAAAGTTATTTTTAAAAAAGACATCTGGGTAACTCTCAGTCCTGAAGAGCTAGGGACTTATAGTATCACCAATGGTGAGCTGTGGGTTGCAATTAAGGTTGCTTCGCCACTTTTTACCATTCCTGGACAAACTTCTATCCAGTTGCTTTTTATGTATTTGTCTTATTTGACCTTTAACAAATTCCTTTCACACTGTCTCTAATTGAAAAAAAAATCAGTAAGGGTCAAAGCAAAGAAATGATCTTCTGTGTCTCAACTGAGGAAGAGTAAATGCCTTAAATTTATCTAAATAATAAACAGCAGGTTCCCTTGAATGATAGAAACTGTAATTCCCACTGAGAGGTCCAAGTGTTACCATAAAACACTCAGAAGTAAATGTATACACAATTCTCAGATGAAACTCAAAATTGAGAGCAGAAAATGTGCTGAGTTCATTGAGTGTGGTCCACAGGCCTCCCCATCTCAAGTGTGGGCTCCCTTATAATTCATCAGCTGGAGACACTTCTTCCCCTCACGGCCCACGATCCCAGACAAATGCATCTGCTTCTTCTCTTGTTCTGCCCCACTTACGGGTTCTCACCTAATGCCTTCAGCTCTTTTAACCTCATATTACCTAACGATCAGAACAGGCAGGGACTTAATATATGTCACCAGAAGATAAAGAGGGGGTTACTTTTGGTTGTATAACATTTTGATTTGTATGATATATACCAGAACTGTAATTTAAAAAACCATAATTAGTATAAGTGTTAAATCATATTAGCCAAAGCACTTACTACCTTTTAATGTAATCAAATAAATAAAATCTTCTCTCTCCCCTTTTCAATTCTTTTTCTCTCCAGTGAAAAAACAGCTTGAAAAATACGCCTTTGCTATTGCATAGCCAGGGGAATGAATAATACAGACATGAAAAGGACTGATAATGATCAAAGTCACTTACATACAGTCAGGTTTATTATCCTGTGTAGGGGGTGGTCTGGAGGTTAGGGTTGGGGGTTATTTACCACCTTAAATCATGGGTCAAGGTCTGGGATGGTCTGGGAAGAGCCCACTGGAATACAGTTGCCCTGCACTTCCATCAACAAACAGGAGACCCGGGCGCCTATGCATGAACAAACAGGATGGTGGGGGAAAAGGCTGGAGGAATAACACCAAAGCAGAAAACCTTTTTCTACCTTATTTTCTCCTTGAGACTGACCCTCAATCACAAAACCCAGATTTATCCCACATAACTGGATGTAGAAGAAACAAGGCATTTGATCAGCAGAATTTATAAATATCAGGCCTCCCAAATTTTGATCAGCCCAGAAAATCTGTATTGATCTATCAAATATATTAATACCAGATCTACTACTTTCAAAATCAAGAACTATGACTACCATTTTGTTTAAATCTCCTTCCCTATGTATGTTTAGCACTGATGAACACATAATAGATAATAACTTTAAAAAGTGTTAGGTGGCGTTAGTCTCAGGACAAGAGAATATCTTTAACATGTTCAATGAACCAAAGATGAATAAAGGAAAGACAGTGAACATTTTGAGCTTCCTTTAGTACTTACTTTCCAGTAGGTCCAAAGTTTGGTTTACCCACTGCAGGATTCACCTGGAGTCTGCCATTTATGGGCAAGCAGGACCCAAAGAAGCTCATAACCAGACACTGTAGATTAAACGCTTTCATGGATGCCCACTTGCGCATCTCCAAGATAGAAAGTCAGTAACGCAGTTTGTGAAGGTTTTAAAAGTAGCTTTTAGGTGGGATTGCTGTTGAACATCAGCATGTCAATTTTTCTTCACCACCAATGTTAAAGTAAAATTTAACAAAAAATATATAATAGGAGGACAGGCTAACTATGGCACTGTAGTTGTTTTTTTTTTTTTTGCGGTACGCGGGCCTCTCACTGTTGTGGCCTCTCCCGTTGCGGAGCAGAGCCTCTGGACGCGCAGGCTCAGCGGCCATGGCTCAGGGGCCCAGCCGCTCCGCGGCATCTGGGATCTTCCCGGACCGGGGCACGAACCCGCGTCCCCTGCATCGGCAGGCGGACTCTCAACCACTGCGCCACCAGGGAAGCCCAGCACTGTACATTTTGCTCTTGGCTAGTTTCAAGCTAAATCACTGGTGTGATCACTAGGATAATCACATATTTTTTATATAAATCTGATACTTTTGAGACTGAAAGAGAACTCAATTTATAATTATGCCAGGACAACATGTATAAACTAGAATTGTTTGAGGCAACCCGGGAGGCATAGTCTCCGACCTATCACTGTTTTAAAGATGACACAGATGTTCAAACTTGCACTCTCTTTTGAAATCTGTTTATTTTTGTCTGATAGTGAGATATCTTGTCAGGAGCTAGAAGCATTCAGAATGAACTATATTGAAATATAGTATATACATTTCTATTTCTGAAATGTATGATATACTGTCATGCTTCTGGAATTTTCGTTAAATTTGTATTTAAAGAATGATTGCCTTATTCTCACTCAATGTTGCTTACTCCTTAATGGAAATGTCTTTGGGTAGGGGTAAAAGGCCAATGTTTATTGGAACACCTCCTGGTAATAACTGGAAAGACATGGCTGTGGGTTCATCATACTGGCCTGGAGCTACAAATAAATTGAAACCAAGTGATTAAAGATGTGATTTGTCTGAGTGAAGGGGACTGTGAACCAAAAACTATCACACTTCCCTGTCGGTTTGCAAAGTGACTGTGAAAAATGACACATGAATCATGGTACAAAGGACCGCGGCCACTCAGACACTATTAACTCCACTGGCTTTGACCGTGAAGAATAACGGCAGAATGAAGTATGAGAGTTGGGATCATAGGCAAGAGACCTGTTCCATCACATTAAATGACTCACAACTCTATGTCCTTTTGCTCAATAGTGGTGGGTTCAATGCTTTGACACAAATAAATATGTTCAGGAAACCTTTCTAGTCAGTGCTGACATCAGCAACTAACAGTTTAGCATGGCCACAGCTAAAAGCAGGGGAAAATTAAGTTGGTATTTTTGGTTGCATTAATTTATTAATTCATACAGAATACTTTTTTTTTAAATTTACATAGTACTAATGGATCTTCATTTGACCACATCAGGAGAGTGCACAAATAACTACTAGATACCTTAAACACTAATCATAATTTTGAAGTTCTTCATTTATAGGAGGGAAGAACAAGGGGATCAATACTTAAACCAATTATATGATTTCATTTTCAACCAGCTGATGAAATTATTACTATGTTGATTTTAGGGAGGAAGAAACTATAACAAATTATAATTTTCCCAATGGATGAGTTTGAATTTGAAATATTATCTTTGACTCCAAACTCCATTTCTGCCTGTCAGATTTGCTTCTCTGTATCGGGACTCTACATTTTTTTTTTTTTTTTTTTCGGTCAAGGGCCAGAGAGTAGATATTTTTGGCATGTGGAGCAAACTATTCAACTCTACCACTGTAGCAGGGAAGCAGCCACAGACAGTAGGAAAAGATACCCACCCTGCCCCTTCCTCCCGAGTAATCACTAGAAATGAAAGCAAATAAAACCCCAAAACAACAACAACAACTAAACCCAAAGAAAAACCTAAACAAAAATAAATAAGTAAATTGTGCAACACACTAATAGGCTAGAATATATTACAATGATGTCCCTGTAATACCTCCAGTAAATAAATCTGGATAGGAAACAATCGTGTTTATGTAGCATTCTCTAACCTTCTCTTCCAAAGCCCTTTTCTGCCCTCCACCTCCTGGGTATCCAGTGCTCTCCTACTGGCATTAGTGTTCTCTTCTCAAAATTCCCTCTAGCCCTTCCCTTCCTGGCTGAATCTTACTTTGTAAACTCTTCTTTCTTCAGCTTCCCATTTTAAAAATCTATTCAAAATAGCATCATCTAGTGGAGAGGAAGTTTCGATCATTTTTACCTACCTTTAGGTATGATTGGCTAAAACAACTTAATATGACAACCTTAAAGTTATCATAATTTAGTAAAGTCTAGGCTGAGTTAAATTCAGTAACCATAAGTCTCTATGCTAGATATTGGGAGTGGGAATGTTTCTAAAGAAAGCAATGTATATCTGAAGCCATAAAAATTTAGGATTTAGTAAATTCACTCCTAAGAAGCTACCTCAAGAAAATAATTCAATGGGACAAAAATCACTGTATATATAAAAATGAAAAGCTCATTGCAATGTTTGATATCATAGCAAATCCAGCTATACTGAAACATATTAACTGTTTAATATTAGGGAAATAGATAAGTAAATCACAGAACACAAATATAATGATATAGTAGGAAATAATCAAAATTATCACCATGAAGACCGGGAAGAAACATGCAATAATAAGCAAATCATTGGGGTAGATCTGTGGATGATTGATTTGGGATTAAAATCCCTTCTACAACTAAAATAATGTCATGAAGTCAACCACTGATTGAATATGAAAGATCTTTATACTGCATGAATGTTTCAGTATGATCTTAACGCACTCTGTATAGGTATAAACGCTTGTGTATGTAAAGAGGAAATCATCTGTAACTTCCTCACCCTAAACCCTTTTACTAGAGAGGGAGATGTGGACTGCTGAAACCACAGCATGGACAAGCCCTCTGTCATATGACTGAATATCCTTTTTATAATTGTCAACTGTACCACTTCTGAATGACAGAGACATGCACAGCTCTTTCTTTTTGTGCATTTTGTTTTGTTTTGTTTTGAAGCCTACTCCCTCATTCCTCAGAGGCCAGTTAGCAATGCAATAAATTAATTTGTACTTTGGAGTGAACTCTTTAATCCTTTTTTGTTCTCTCACCTCCCAATCAAACACACACTTTCACATTTGCATGTATTAACATAATGAAACATTAATTACACAGTGTCTAGGATAGGACCAGCAAAGCACTTCAATCAATCTCAATAACTTGCATCAGGAAGGTGGAAAACGCTGCCCAGCCTTATCAGAACCACATAATAGACACAAACACAGTCTCGGTGCCTGTTTTGGGTGTGATTTATAACCAACATCTGAAAACAAAAAGCAGAAAATTACAAGGAGACTAATCAATAACAGTTATCTTAATGATAGATGGACAAATTTTATTCTTTTGTTGGGCGGTATTGCAGTCTAGTGGTTTGTTTGCAACAGGGGATAAAGATTAAGCAGCTGCTCTAGAAAACCAATGAGGTCTGAAGATGCCTAACTCCTGGGGTGCAAAGAGTCCTTACATTATCTGATTTCTCTCAAGAAACTGTGAGAGTTCATCTGAACAAGAGAAGGTGTCTTCCAAAGCTTCTCACACAGCCATTTCCTAACCCTTCTAGATTTTTGTTGGTCTTCCTGGTCTCTCCCCACACATACGTGTTGATCTGCTTAAGAAGGTCTGAATTCCACCAGGGCCATCCTTTGTGCTTATGGCCAGCATGTGTTCTGAGTGATTATTGTTGAGCTGTGCCAGTTTTTAATTATGTAAAAATTCTTACACAAGGGTAAGAACCTTCCAGTACTCACAAACATCTTCAGTATTTTACAACCTTGTCAAGAGCTTTTTGTAAATATAGATTATGGTAACATAGATGTATTTGGGTCCATAGAAGCCCTGTTCTTGTTGGATTTTTGCTTAGAACCATGGAAGATTTATAAGTAAAAAAGAAAAACAAAGGGCACCCCTTAGACCATGGTTTCTCAATGTTGGAACTATTGGCATTTGGGGCTGGATAACTGTATAATTCTTTGTTGGGGGGAGCTGACCTGTGCATTGTAGAAAGTCTAGCAGCCTATCTGGTCTCCCTTCACATGCTGGTACCCTTCCTGCTCCCCTTCCAGTTGTGACAATCACAAATGTCTCCAGCCTTTACCAATGCCATGAGGAAGAGCAAAACCATCTCCATTTAAAAACCACTGGCCCAGACCCTTCTGTACAAGAATTATATGTAATGCTCATTTAAAAAAAAAAAAAAAGTTCAGTAAAGATTACACAAAATTATTTGCTTATGCAAAAACTGTGTTATTAAATCTTTGAAATAAGTGGATTTTACTCAGCTTTAAAGTCAACATTTCAGGGCATTTGTAAAACATTTAAAGCCGAGAAACCTAAATTTTATTCCTAATGATCCCATCCATACAGCATGGCCTTGGACAATGAATCCTCTTTTTTTTTTTTTTTTTTTTTTAATATCCCTTTCTTCCTTTGCCAAGTGAAGAGCTTGGACTAAGTGATTTCCTAGTCCCTGCCAGGTCTAACATTCTGTGGGTCTATCATTAAAAGAACTGACTCATGTGGACTAGCTCTTGAACCAGGACCATCCACGGTCCTCCCAAACATCACATCCAATGTGGGACTCTGACAGCGGTCAATGTTGCTCACTGACCTCGGCATACTACAAAACTGTAATCCCCAAAGAAGGAAAAATTGCATGCATTAAAATCTGAATGTATAATTCAGCAAAGGTGGGTGTAGTTCCTGTTTCTGGGTATTCAAAGAGACAGAAACATCAAGGGAGCAATAATTAGTTAGGGCTTCCTTAAAGACTTGGGCATGACCACCAACCCAAAGAATAGGCAAACAACAACAGAACAGACCACTAAATCCAGCCCTAGATACTGCCTATTCGCTAACACTTTTTCTTTCCTATTATAGTAGTTTTATTCAAGGTAGAAACTAGATTTAGAGAAAATAAATGTGTACGTACATACGTACATACATACATACAATTATTAAAAATCCAGTTTTCCTGAATTTGATCTTATGGGCTATAAGGTCTCAGAGCACATGCTTTCTGATTTGTGATTCCCAGAGCCCATGACTATTTGTGATCATTTCTCCAAATACACACTATTCACATAGATCCCTGGAGATTCTAGAGACCAATCTGCACTTTTGATAGCTGTTGAATCCTTGTTTGCACCAGAGATGCAACAAGTCAATGAAATCATCCTTCAGGACCCTCGACCCTGTCAACTATTGGCTATTGAAACTCATCCATCTGCAGGCCCTCATTTCAGCTCTTCCATAACTGATATGTTAGCTTGTGCATTCCTGCAACTGTTCATGTGAGTACAAAATAAAATGACAGGACACAGACACAACACTGTACGTCTCTATATCCAGAGGCTCGAGTGACCTGCCTGCCAATATACCACAGTACGTTCCCATTTACAATGCACTTATCTCAACAAACAACTGAGGAAATCATCTTTCACACAGGTTGTACCTGTCTCCTCCCATTGCCTCTCAACATTCTAGAAGATGCATCAAAATACAATGATCCTTATAATTTCATGTATAACAATCTTGGGAGGCAAGAAAGGCAAACCACCTAGCCCTGAGAAATGGAGCACGTATGCAATAAAACGATACAGAGAAATTGTTAGTCTGCACACTTGGTGAGATATCATCTAAGTGTCACTGCACTTTAGCTGTTTCTGGTAAGACAAAGAACTTTATTTCTAAGGCTACCTACAGGCACCAAATAATTGGTATCAGTAATAACTACTGATTTTTTCAAAAATAGCTTATGATCTCTTCACAATACTTCTCACTTTTATTCATTAACAAAGAAGAAGGGAGAAGCAGGGCACACAGTCATAATTCCCTAGGAAAGGCACTTATAAATCCCAGGAACCTCATCCTTGTCAACACAAAAGCTAAATTGTTTTATGGCGACACACTGACACTCTAAAAATGAAACCCTTCTAGTTTGAGCCAAGCACTGACCAGACATTAGAAAAAAATGTTTACCATTAGGTGAATGAATTGCATCACTATAATGAAACGGGAGAGTTGGGAAAATAAACAGCTAATTCATTGCAAATGCAAAACCACTCTTGCTCTCTAAAATGAAAGCCACAATAAAACTGATGGGCCATGGGTTATAGATACATTGTTTGAGGTTTTCAAAACCCAAAGATATTTTAAAAACCATAATCCAAACATAACCAAATTGTAAAGCATTCAATAACAAATGTGTATACTTCAGCCTTGCCCTTCCAGCCAGCACCAGCAGCAAAATCCCCCTGTCATCCTCTCCCGACCAGCTGTATTTGGATACACTTCATGAAAAGTCACAGCTTTCAGATCTCATTTCCTTTCATTTCAGTGGATTTGGCCATTTCAACATAAAGAAATTAAAATTTAAAAATAGATAAATAAACGTATCTGAGGGTCATAAACCCGCAAGCTCAGCAGTTTTAATGTTTAAAATCAATGTTTAATGTCCAACAGCAGGATTAGGTGATATTACAAATGCGGATCATTTTCTTCTTGGAGATGAACAAAGCAAATAGGAGGAGGAAGGGCAATCAAAGTTGCAGGATCCTGAAACTCTGTTATTCATTACACTGTTGGCTTCATGTCAGAACTGGCTGCCATGTTTCTAAGTCCTTATCGCAATCATTTATTAGCCCATAGCAGCTTCAGACAAACAAGAGATGCTCCTGTTGACCATATTTAAAAAACCCAATCCAAAAATGGGCAGAAGACCTAAATAGACATTTCTCCAAAGAAGATATACAGACTGCCAACAAACACGTGAAAGAATGCTCAACATCACTAATCATTAGAGAAATGCAAATCAAAACTACAATGAGATATCATCTCACACCAGTCAGAATGGCCATCATCAAAAAATCTACAAACAATAAATGCTGGAGAGGGTGTGGAGAAAGGGGAACATTCTTGCACTGCTTGTGGGAATGTGAATTGATACAGCCACTGTGGAGAACAGTACGGAGGTTCCTTAAAAAACTAAAAATAGAACTGCCATACGACCCAGCAATCCCACTACTGGGCATATACCCTGAGAAAACCATAATTCAAAAAGAGTCATGTACCAAAATGTTCATTGCAGCTCTATTTACAATAGCCAGGAGATGGAAACAACCTAAGTGTCCATCATCGGATGAATGGATAAAGAAGATGTGGCACATATATACAATGGAATATTACTCGGCCATAAAAAGAAACGAAATTGAGCTATTTGTAATGAGGTGGATAGACCTAGAGTCTGTCATACAGAGTGAAGTAAGTCAGAAAGAGAAAGACAAATACCGTATGCTAACACATATATACGGAATTTAAGGAAAAAAAATGTCATGAAGAACCTAGGGGTAAGACAGGAATAAAGACACAGACCTACTAGAGAATGGACTTGAGGATATGGGGAGGGGGAAGGGTAAGCTGTGAGAAAGTGAGAGAGTGGTATGGACATATATACACTACCAAACGTAAAATAGATAGCTAGTGGGAAGCAGCCGCATAGCACAGGGAGATCAGCTCGGTGCTTTGTTACCACCTAGAGGCGTGGGATAGGGAGGGTGGGAGGGAGGGAGACGCAAGAGGGAAGAGATATGGGAACATATGTATATGTGTAACTGATTCACTTTGTTATAAAGCAGAAACTAACACACCATTGTAAAGCAATTATACTCCAATAAAGATGTAAAAAAAAAAAGTGTTGGTCAGCTACAATTATTTTCAAAAGAATGGTACTGTTTTCATGATCCAATGACAGTAAAGGGCTGGAAGATATCACAAGGTAAAGTAATTTTTAATTTTCAGAACTCATCACTGTGGATTTCCATTTCTGAGTGTTTTTTTCCTCACTGTGGAATATGGTGTTCCTGCAGCAACACACCTATTACTTCCGGTATCATATCTAAGAGACGGTTTCTATCAAAATAGATGAATATACTTTTCATCTTGAGTTATATGGGAGAGACTCCTATTTATTAGACTCGTAAGAAATACCAGGGATTTACTAAGCAAGAGAAATGTCAGGTGTGGGATGTTTCCCAAAGCTCATAGCTTTCTTTTCATAATTATGATTAATAATGATGATAACATTTATAGCGGCTTCCATCGTTGCATCATTTTTAATCTGCTACTACACACTATGTTAAATATCTATTATAGATTACGTAGAATACTCCTTGCATCTGACCTATAATTTGGCGTGACCATTATCTCCATTTTATAGATGAGTAGACTCATCTTGGTGGTTCAGAGAGGCCACATAATTTGACCATTGTCATTCAATCAGTAAGGGGCAGAGCCAGGACTTGAACTTGAGTCTTCCTGAATCGAGAGACTGTGCTTTTGATCAAAGGATTACATTTGGAGTTCACAGGCCTGAATTCCACTGCAAAAAATTAAAATATAATATAAAACTTACGAAAACTGTTCATGGCTTAAAATATTTCCAAAATAACTAGAGAAAGAAGAGACATATATACAAATAATGCTGAAGAATTTGGTGTGATGGGAGGCTAGAGAAGCGAGGTATACAGAAGATGAAATATGGAAGAAGCGATATATATGGGCCAGCAGAGAAGATGTGAGATGATGCTACAACTAGTGAAATTGACTAAAATGAAGGTCCTGTAGTGGAGAGAGATGGGATTCAATAGAAAAGTGACCATACTATGCAAGAATCACTAAGTATCAGGAGAAGGAGAATTGCTAGGTTACAGAGACAAACTATTTATAAATAGTGGTTAAGATCACAGACTCTGGAGACAAGCATTTCTAGATTTAAACCCAATCTCTGCCACTTATCAGTTATACGACATTAGCAAGTCACTTATCCTCTTTTCTCTTCCATAAAGCAAGACTAAATGTCGCTACCCATCTTCTAGAGTGGTTTGGAATTTTTAAAATAAAGTGTTAGCATAAGGCCTGTAGTAAGCATTCAATAGCTGACCATTTATCATGATCAACATTGGTCAAAATGTGATGACTCACAATCAGCGTGACCTCAAGCAAGTCACTTTACTTCTGCCATTCCATTGACTTTATCTTTGAAATGGGAATGCTATTGGAAGCTCAACCTGTTCCACCCGATTAAATGAGATAATATGTGTAAAACAATTTCAAAAAGTATAAAAGTGTTATTACAACATTGCTTAGAAGTGGAAACTCAACCATGAACATCTGATCCAAACAAGAGTGAGCAGCCATGTGTGTACGGATCTCTTCTGAGGAAAGGAAGGATTAATGCTGAGGACCTGGTATTCGTTTCATTTCCAATTTATATTTTCTATCTCTATTGCCTTACCCAGTCTCTTGTTTCTCTCTCTGTAATGTCATCTCAGTCCAAACCATCTACTTCATTTAACACATGAAGTCCAAATTCCTAGTGAAGTAAAACTATCCTCTCCCATTGTGAGATAATAGGAAAAGTATATATTGGTCTCTGGCCCTGGTTCCTGGCACAGGGCTCCTGAAATCCCTGTAATTTCCTAACTGATAAGAACATCAGGAGTATCTTTAGTTCTAATATTTGATCTTTGATCTTGGTTCCTGACACAGAGCCCCTAAAACCCTTCTAATTTCTGGGGTGAAAGCACTGTCTTTTATCCTAATGAAGTGACTCTTGGTGGGCTCCTGGATGGGGGCTGGTCACCAGAAAAGACCAAGCCATGATTAGAAACTTGGAATTTTCAGCCCTACTTCCCATTCTCCAGAAGGAGCAGAGGGGCGCGAAATGGAGTTAATGATGGATCATGGCTACATCCAAAGACAGAGCCGAGACTTCAAGAGGCAGTGCTATGCACAGTGGGGAGTGAGGTGTGTATTGATCACCTAGGCTCCCAGCTTTGCTCAGATCCTGGCATGGGCTGCCTTTCTGAGCCCTCCTTCGTCAGGGGCTCTGTCCATGAGTCTAGTGTTTATTTCCTCCTGCAAAAGGTGCTTCAGCCTCAGGGGAAGTGTGGCCCCCTACGGGCAGGTACTCTTGGCTAATCAATCTCAGACTACACAAGGGACTGCTATTGATGTGGCCTGCTGGGCAGCTGTCTACAGGGAACACTTTGAAAGAGAATGGAGAGGATCCTTGGCAACCAAAATACTCCTCTTAGTTTCTACTTCGCTATTCCTTTCTGAGATTAGTCTCTCATAGCAGGTAAGACTGAAGGAAAGCTGAGATGCCACCCAGGGAGAAGAAGTTTGTAGAGAGGGCCAGATGGAGTTGGGTGTGCTCACTGTATCTATGCTGATTGTGTGTGTAGGAGGTTTGAATGATGATTAACATATGATAGTCTCTGCTTCAAGAAGGCTTTAGGCTACTATGAAAAAAGGGAACACAAGCTTTAGTAAGCATACAAATGACTGCTAAAGGACAGGAAGTAAATAAGATGTATCGATCATATTATTCTCTTGGTAAATCTTGGGAAGATTTATGGATCAACTTAAGCTACTATTTCAAGGTGAGCAGAGCTGTGGAATTCTGAGGCCACCTGGCAAAATTTGTGAAGAGGAAAAAAAAAAAAAGAAGTGCAGGTGAAGTAAAACAGGCATTGAGATCAGATTAAAAATAGGGCATGAGAAGGAAAACCTATTAAAACAAGAGAACAGGGGCAGTTAAAGGAAAAATAAAGTTGTATTTGGTGGAGAAGGTGATGGGTAGTCACTGGAGGTCTGAAATACTCACAGTCATCCCTCTCCGACTCTTCCCAGCCCACTCTTTACAGCTGTGACGTTGAAGATTTTCAGCTCATAGAAGCCACCATTTCCAGTCCTGAGACAATGCTGACCAGGCAGCTTAAAGGGCTCAGGCTCACAAGCTGGTGGGTCTGCAATTAGCCATGTTGACGTAAATCAGGGAATTAGGGTGCCTGAGGGTGAGGTTTAGGACCACTCATCTTTTCACTTCTAGAATTTGTCTTGTGTGTCTTTGTGATCTGGGGTTAGAGTATCAAGTGATTTGTCTGACCTCAAGTATCTCAGTTGTAGGGACTTCCCATGGCCCAGTTTCACCCTCCAGAACTCAGACAGAGTGCTTTAAATATGGTCTTCATGTCCTTCCTGGGATGGTAATTTGGTCTGAAGGACTGCTAAAGCAATGCCTACCCTTTTTTAGGCTTTCTCCTTTATGTTCTAGCCTACCCTTGAGGTTCTACAATTCCTCAGTTTTGGCCTACTCTCTGACCCACAGTAATTATCCCACTTATGGTAACAACAGACAGATTTTATGCTACCCATAATGACACAATCACTGGTAGATCTTCTGATTTGTATTGAATTCTGTGTCTAATTCATCATGACTGCATTTTGAATTTTTTAAAAAAATTACTTATTGACAATAGAAATATTCCATTTGAATTTTAAAAATGTAGTCTAGAAATGAGAGCAAAATTATGTAAAATAAGAGAGAAAACAAAATTAGTGGATGAGTTCTAGAGTTCCAATCTCTAAAAAAAAAAGAAAAAAAAAGAAAGAAAAAAGATTTCTGGAACATTTTATGAAGCTAATGGAAGAGAAGACATTATTGATGAACTAATTCAAGAAAATTCCCCAGAATTGAAGGACACACAAATCCATATTAAACAGGTCTATATCCACACCATAACAGATATCCCTAACAAAGGATCATAAGGATCATGTCTATCATAAGACTTTAGGTCACTGCAGACAAAGGGAACATCCTGTACATTTCCAAAAAGAGACAGACAAAGAGACCAAGAGACAGAGAACCTAAAAGAATCAAATATCAGAATGCATCAGATTTTTTCAAAAGCAAATGTGGAAGCTGTAAGACAACAGAGACATACCCTCAAATTGTGATAGGAATCTTATACCCAATTTAACTACTAACAAAGTGAGAGCATAGAATAAAAACATTTTCTGATGTGCAAAGTTTTAATTCTACCCTCCCCCACCCCCCATGAATCCTTTCTCAGGAAGTTACTGAGAGATATAATCCACCAAAAGGAGAGAATAAAGAAGACAAGAGCTTCAGGAAACTGGTGCTGCACACAGAAGGGAAGAGGAGGGGGTTCTCAGAATGGTCATGAAAGAAGACCTTGGGTCATAGCAGTGCCCACTGAGTAGCAGTCAATCTTTTCGGACTGGAGCAGGTCAGGAGTCTACGGGAGTGAGTGCCTCAGGAAGAGACAATCTACAGATATTGTCTGAATAATTGGGAGGTGATTTAGGCTTGTAATGAAGAGAAGAATACATTAAAACTAAAAAAACCCGAAAACGAAAAAACAAAAACCATACAAAGGACAATGATTAACTCCAGAGGGAAAAATTATACTGGAAAGCAAATGTACGCACAGTATAATCTGCTTCAGTACTGTAAACACTGAATATCGATCTAAACAAAATTAAGATAAAACTTTATTGGGAATGTGAGGATGAGAACAGGGCACATATAGGGTAAAGGTGAATGGGTATGAAAGGAAATCAACTCTGCATCTGTCACAGCTGGAAGTCAGTAGATAATGCTCAAAATGGAAAAATTAAAAAGGAGTAATGTATGTATATTACTTAGAGATATGGAGAAAAATTCCATAAAAATCAGCTAGAGGGATTCATTCTTTTTTAATTAGTTACTTTATTTATGTTTAGCTGCCTTGGGTCTTCGTGGCTGCCTGCGGCCTTTCTCTAGCTACAGCGAGCAGGGGCTACTCTTCCTTGCAGTGCGCGGGCTTCTCATTGCTGTGGCTTCTCTTGTTTCAGAGCACGGGCTCTAGGCACGCGGGCTTAGTTGCTCCGCGGGACATGGGATCTTCCCCGACCACGGCTTGAACCTGTGTCCCCTGCATTGGCAGGTGGATTCTTAACCACTGTGCCACCAGGGAAGTCCCTCAATGCAGTTACCTCTGGGAAGGGGAGAAGAGTTGAGATGTAGTGGCAAAGGAGTGATGTTTTTACAGCAAGCTTTGCAGAACTCTAGTGCTCTTAAAATCATGTGCCTACACAACTTTGATAAAAGTGAATGCAAAATGCATTTTACCTAATTCTAAAAAGTGATTTGAGGTACCTCCATGGCCAGGAGACCATCAAACTTGTACAAGAATCAGGGGTCAAGAGGCATGAATGAAGAGGATCACTGAGACTTTAATAATGGTGATATTTTTCCTTAGTGAAGTCAAAGTCTTCCCACCTCATCTGAGGTCAATAGCCAATTGTCTGTTCACAGATAATCTAGGTTTTCTCTCTCCAGGTAAGATACCATCTAAGAGTTAAAAGTTGGCTTCCCACACCTAGGACCTGTTTTCATAAAATCTAGTGTCAAGCTGATAAAGTCAAATCCGACCTAACCCTTTAGACTTCGAACAAACGCAAGTGTAGCCCCGCACTGTCCTGTTAAACACAGTCGGTTTGCTCATAATAAAGCTCTTTTAAGAATTTTGTGAGCTTGACGGGAAAACAGAACGAACAGCCCAACATTAAATTATTCACTTGAATGACTTTCCAAATTGAAATCACAAAGACTGCAAGCACAGAGTCGTAACTACACAGGAACCCATTTGGAATAATTTCAGATCTGAACATTGCCTCATGGTCCTGTTGATTTCGATGGGGCAGGCTACTCATGTGGACAATACTATGCAGATGCACCAGTGGTGCCGGAGCCCTCTGCCAAGGCCATCTCTGTCCCGGCCCAATTCTGGTGCCCAGATACCCTGTAAGGATTATATACCTTTTTAAGGGGGCTGGAGGAGCCCAGGTTGGAATGGAAGATGTGTACATAACATTAGTTATCCTTCAGATGAGAGGATTTCTGCCACGAGGACCATGTGGCTCATCTAGAAGGTGACTGCCTGCCAGAAGAACGAACTCATTTGCTACAGTGAGATACTAGCCTTCTCTCAGCCCATTATATAGGGAGCTGGAAGAAGCAGTATGTTAGAGAATCCTGTGGGAGAGACACATGCATGTTCATAGCTCAAACAGAGCTGTACCATGTTAGAGAATCCTGTGGGAGAGACCCATGCATGTTCATAGCTCAAACAGTGTTGTACCTACGTGGTTTCTAATAACAAGCGAAACTGTCATGTCATTTTCAGGGTTGGAAGACGTCTTTCCTTACATCTCATCTCATCTTAATTTTCTCTTCTGTCCCGTGCAGCTTTCTGGTAGGATACGGTGTGTCCTGCTGGTTCAGAGGCACCACAGGCCACTATTTCTAGGTCTGAGAGACTCACACTTTTCTAGGAAGGCCTTCCCATCCTGTGTGATAGCACTTCCAGAATCTAATGAGTAAGCACGAGAGACAAGGCAGGCCGTGCCCATCTGCACAAATCAGATTCTGGACCTATATTCCAAACCAGAATATAATTCCTACATTTTTAGTAGAAAATGAGCAGAGATATATAATAAAATCCCCTTTCATTAATTTTAAATAAGATCCATTTGAAAGTGATTTTCATTTCATCTTTTTAAAAAGTCAGTGCTATCTAGAGGATGGAGTTATACAAATCTCTATTGAAAAAAAAAAAAAAAACTCTATTCAGTCAGGATTGTCTTTCAGCCTGGGAAATAATCCACTGGGGACCCTCCCCATCACCTGCAAGCAGCAGGAATATATGGAATGTTTCCTGGGTAGCAAGGTTCTCTACTCTAGCCACTTCTGTCATCTTATCATATTCAGCCCACAGGTGATACTTTTCTGTGCCTATCTCTTCTCCACATATCAACCAGTGGGATCACATAAAATGAAATTCAGGGCTTCCCTGGTGGCGCAGTGGTTGAGAGTCCACCTGCCGATGCAGGGGACACGGGTTCGTGCCCCGGTCCGGGAAGATCCCACATGCCGCGGAGCGGCTGGGCCCGTGAGCCATGGCCACTGAGCCTGCGCGTCTGGAGCCTGTGCTCCGCAACGGGAGAGGCCACAACAGTGAGAGGCCCGCGTACCACAAAAAAAAAAAAAAAAAAATGAAATTCAGAGCTTGCCATTCCTCTCCTTAAAACTTTCTGGGGAGTCCTGTTGCAGGGACTCCCAAATCCTGAATGTGAACCACCGTGTGTGCACCGCTGGGCTCCCGGCACCCTACTCTTCATCTCCCACCTTTATCATCATGTCACCACAGCGGCTTCCTTTCTGCACTCTGAACTCGCCACTGATCTGTCCAAGATCTGCCCATGAATAGGAGTGATCTAACTCCTATTCATCTTTTGGTTTCAGCTTAAATGTCATTTCCTCAGAGAAAAATTTCCTGACAGACCCTCAAGTGAAAAGAAGAACCCCTCCACCGCCACCAATGTGATTCCCTCTCAGTGTAAGAGGTATAGATAGCTTCCTTAACAATTAGCTGTAATAGATTTGTTTTTGCATTTGGTAGGCTAATACTGATCTCCCCCACTGAAGCAGAAATGCCATGAGGATGGCTTCTGTTTCTTTATATTCACCTTTCTACACGCAGCCCTAGTAGACTGCCTTGTACATCTCAGGGGTACAATAATAATTTGCTGCACAAATGCATGAGTGGATCATCTTCCGTCTGAGCCCCTAGGATTCCTGAGAACTAACACAAAACTTTCTCTTAGACACTCTCTATCTATTGCAGGCCTTAGTATGTTTTTAAAGTTGATTTTTTTTTTCTTTTTCTTTTTGCCAAGGGGTCTGTAGAGGGTTGAATAGTGCTCCCCTGGCAAAAAAAAAATTTACAACCTCTTGGAACTGAGGTGACTGTGATTTTATTTGGAAATAAGGTCTTTGCAAATGTAATTAAGGATCTCCAGATGAAATCATCCTGGCTTTGGGGTGGGCCCTAAATCCAATGACTGTCATCCTTATAAAAAGGAGAGAGGATACAGGGAGACACAGACACACACACACGAAACAAGGTCATGTGAAGACGAAAATAGAGATTGGAGTGATGCAGCTACAAGACAAAGAACGTTCAGGGTTGCAGGAAACCAGAAATGGGCAGAAGCAAGGAAAGCTTCTCCCCTACAGGTTTCAGAGGGAGAATGGACAAGTCAATGGATCTTGACTTCGGACTTCCGAACTCTACAACCGCGAAAGAATACATTTTTGTTGTTTTAAGTCACCCAATTCATGATAATTTGTTATGGCAGCGTTAGAAAATTAATACAGTGTTCTAAGAGCAATGCTTTTACTCTGTGACCTCTATGACTTCCTTTCACAAAATTAGTGAAGAAGAAACTGACACAGAGACAAGAACTCATACTTAGTAGTCACTTACAACTGCATAGACAGGAACTCTAGAAATAGGACTTGGGAATTAAAGAGGTCATTGTAAGTTATTCTGTTCAACCTCCCCATGATACCAGCACTCTCTGCAGAGCATCCCTTCCAGATAGTTCCCTGGCCTCTGCCAGAGAACTGACCTCTTGTCAGAGATGACAAGAAAGTCACTCTCCCACAATGCTACACAGAGGCAGAACCTTTAAGGGAAACAGTCTATGTGCCCTGTAACCCACAGCTGACTGTTAGACTAACGCTGAATTGACTGTTGGAAGCTTCAATGCGCCTCCAGAGCTTCGAAGAAGCAGCTTCAAAGGGTGGAAACTTTGTTGTTTAAATGCTGCCAAAATCTTGCCCTGGCTTCCGTAAACATAATTCAGTGTTTGCAAGAAAGAAGTAATAGAAATATTATTCAGTGACATCATTTTATTCAATTATCTCTGCCCAAATCCCTGCAGCAACTGAAGAACAGAGTCAATTTTCATACTTGTGACCAAAACCCCAGTCAAATTAAATCAAGTCAACTAAGACTTATTGAGCATCTTTCTTTGGGTAAATGTTTTATGGGAGTGAAACACAGATTTGGAAAGTATGCTGCTCACAGCATACAGCTCAGTGGATCTTCATGAAGTGAACCACCTGTGTAGCTCGCACTCAGATGAGCAACAGAAACTTACCACCACCCCCTACGATCCCCTCCTGGCCCCCTCCAGTCACTGACACTCCCACCAGCAGCCGTTCTCATGACCTTCCACTCATAAGATTAGGCTGTGCTGGTTACTCCTTTTTTGTCTTTTTTTTGGTGGTGAAATATATGTAACATAAAAGATATCATTTAACCATTTTACAATGTATTACAATTCAGGGGCATTAAAAGTTCTGCCTGTTGTTGAATGTAATATAAATGGAGTCTTGTGTATAGCATCTTCTGTTTAGCATCTGTTTAAATCATGCCACGTTTTGGAAGACAGTAAATAAATGTCTTTTATGTATTTTATCCACTGAAAATCGGCACCAGTGAAACTCTAAAATGGGTGGTTTTATGGGTTAAAAGGCCCCTGGAGACATGTATTATACTGGTGTCCACTACACGTAAATGTAGTTTTGAGCCTCTCAAGTTACTCCCCTGCTGACCATCTGGAATCTGCGGGCGAAGTTTCACTGCTTGTGGTTTCTGAGTATTTGAATGTTAGGATCTGTGGCCACCGCAGGAAGCACTGGAGGTTACAGAAGCCCATGAGTAGATGGGTCTTTCCTCTCTGGAACAAACACAATGTGGAAAGGACCTTAATTTAAACCAGAAAGAGGTAAGGGGTGACCCAAGCTTCCAATGCCATAATAATGTCGATTAAAGGCAAGCTACCTTATAAACCCAAGCTTCTGATTTATAATGTATGCTGCTTTAAAGGCTCTATGACATATAGTTATCATGACCTCATAGAAAACATTTTTATTTAGCTTTATGGGCCGTGTTCCGCAAAATATCACATTCGCTTCTGCACCAAAGTTTGTGGCATAGCCTTGCTCATCCTGTTTACAAAATCCAGACAACTCTTGGCCAATCTGCAGAAGCTCCATGGATTTCTGTTCCCGGGGGCCCTCTTGCGGTCAGTTCTCACCAGGGAGAGGCTTAATCTATGTGGTCGGCTACTTCTTAAGAGTTTGTTTACACAGATGAACAGGCAGATCACACTGCAGGGGGACAGAAGTATAATACCCTGGCTCTCGGTGACTTGTTATCACATTTAGATTCCCATCTATGAAACCGTTCTCTGCCCTGGTTCTGAAACCTTACAGCCCTCTTTAAAGAATGATCAGAAAACTTCAAAGTTAAGAACAGTTTCGAGACGGAAAAATGGTCACCTATGATTGCAAGAGCAGAATGCTCAGAGGAAACTGACGGGAAGAAAAATCATCTGTACCTGTAAAGGAGGGAAATAGGGAGCTGGGACAGAGTCTTTATAAGGAGTATGTAATCATAGGGAAGATGGTGATATTCTTTCCACGACAGCCCAATTCAAAATCCTGTCTTCAGGGCTTCCCTGGTGGCGCAGTGGTTGAGAGCCCGCCTGCCGATGCAGGGGATGCGGGTTCGTGCCCCGGTCCGGGAGGATCCCATTTGCCGCGGAGCAGCTGGGCCCGTGAGCCATGGCCGCTGAGCCTGCACCTCCGGAGCCTGTGCTTCGCAGCAGGAGAGGCCACAACAGTGAGACGCCTGCGTACCGCAAAATCCTGTCTTCATCCCCCAGCAGGTGAAGCTTTTTCCCGACAGCCATGTTGCCAGGATGGACAAGGGTAATTGTACGGTGTTCTTAATTGGGCATCATACTTATTTATCTTCACCATCTATCACACAAAGGACCTTGCCAAGCACAACACTCTGACCTTCAATCATAAGCCACATGTGAGACTACAGAGGTTTTCACGAGCAGCTGCCGCCGTCGTATCCCATTATGGCTTCAAGGGCTTCCTAGCTGTCCACCAGTGAGGTCAGAAGCACCCCCCTGCCCCTCACTGTCCATCACAGCACGACAGGTGAGTGAGAGGACAGCCTCAGAGTGGAGAAGCCTGGGGTTCATAGGTGCAACTGACTGCCAACATGACAGATTGCTTGTTTCATATGCAAAAGAGGAAGGAAAAGAGGGGCCCCATGGGATCTCAGTGCTCTGCAGCGGGCAGGCACAGCCTGCGGGCATGGGGCAGGCAAACCAGGGCCTAGCAAGGGCCCCCGCAGGGGGCGAATCAGTAAACAGTGAATTGAGAGCAGCTGGAGAACCCAGCCCTGCATCTGCTCCCTAGCTCTGAGCAGGGATCACAGAGTCACAGAGCAGGAAAGGACTTTGAGACCTCTGTGCCACCCCCTTCTTTTTACAGGTGAGGAAACAAAGACACTGAAGGGTAACTTACATGCTGCAGGTTACATTCCCCGTTAGTGCCGGGGCTAAAAGGAGAACCCAGATTGCCTGACGCCTAAGCTGGAGCTCCTTCTACTGTATTTATGGCCCCCAAATCCGGAACAGCTCTTTCAAGAACAAATCAGTACAGAAGGTCACCGGGTGACTGGGTGGGATGAGGGTAGAGGATTACACATTTAGACCTTGTAATGAATGGGCAAGACCCCTAAGCACAGCCAGCAGATTGGGCTAAGGCTCCTCAAGTGTAGGAGGGCTGTTTGAATTAGGGGTAGAGAACTGCAGAGATTTTCAGGGATTCTCTAAAGTGAGCCTCCTTGCAGGATTATCCCATGATACTAGGAATTTCCTATAACGGTGATGATTTGTAACATTCATTCGCATGTTCAAATGCCCCAACAAAGTGAAAAATCAGATAATTTTATCCTAAAAATAGTTCTTATTCTTAATAAAGGAAAATTGAAGCTTAAGGAAGAAAGGATTCATTGTCATGCTTCCACCTCCAATCCACATACCTCCCCCAGAAAAGCAATCACAAGAGAGAAATGGAATTATCAGTGTACATAGTATCAACTTGGAAAGAATCCTTAATTAACATGTAACCACTGAATCCTTTTAATGGAATAACTAGAACCTACTGAGTAGTCAGTAATGCAGTATCAGAATTAGAGATGAGTGTACCTACAAATACTCAGGATTCAAATGGATGAGATGCTTATCCAAATTATCAGTCTCAACTTGCTCGCTCACCCTCCAGATAGCCTCATTCCCTAACATAGCACAGCCCTCCCAGTTCAGTTCACAATGCTTTTCCATTTCTAAACCTTAAAAACAAAATTGTAATACTTCAAAAAACGTTACAGAGCTAACTCCCAAAATTTACTACCCACAAGCAACTGCTCTCATTCTTGCTTGCTCCCTTTCTTGCTTTGTCTGTTTAGCCGGGTTTTATATAATTATAAACATAATGCTCAAGAAAATTTTCAAAAAATAAGGCAATTCAATAAAAGTCTGTCCCAAGGGACTTCCCTGGCGGTCGAGTAGTTAAGACTCTGAGCTTCCGATGCAGGGGGTGCTGGTTCGATCCCTGGTCAGGGAACTAGGATCCCGCAGGCTGTGCTGCACAGCCCGAAACAAAAAGCTTTCCAAAGTCTGTCCCGAAGGTGTATTTTCTAGGAAACACTGCCGTGGTTACTAAGATGCCACCTTCCTGTGGACCCCGAGGTCAGACAGATTGGTTCAGCAGCTTTGTTTTGCTCTCCTCTTTCTAGAAGTGTGTCCTCAGTATTGCCATCTGGTAAGTGGGGTGGGAATAATACTGGCATTTATCACGTAAATCCATTGCAAGGATTATACATGACCCATACAAAGTACTTAGGACTGTGCCGGGAACGTAGCAGAGGTTTAGAGGTAGTCCTTAAAGAGACTAAAAGTCCCCAGATGATAGTCTGTAGTCTTACAACAGACATCCGTCAGTTAAATCCTCATAAGACCTGCTCAGTCGCTATGTTTTCATCTTCCTTTCTGCATGAACCTGTAATACCGGTCTGCCCCAGCACAGAGTATGTTTTGATTATACACAGCTGGCCAGTAAGAACCAAGTGCCTCCTTGTACTGCACTTACGCAGCGCCATGTGTGATTACAGGCTTAACACTTCCATTCTGATGATAATGATGATGACAGTAACAGCAGCACTGATAATGGCTAAGAGATGACAAATAACCTGCAATGCAAAACTTGCCCAAGGAGGGGCTGCCTTTCCCTAGCTTCTGGCTGAACACAATAAAAATGATCATCTCCATCCAAGAGGCAATTAAACACTTCTCTGCAGGAAGCTAAACTAAAAGATCCGTCAAGTGCACGGGGGCTGCCCTCGGGAGTATTTCACGTCTTCTTCATGCTGCAGACTCTGCTTCCAAATATTAGCAGGCCATTAAGCACCTGAGATCCTGAGGGGGTACCCATGTGACCAAAGTGGTGTCTTAAAGCTTTGACCTTCTTGCTAGGTTTTTTGTTCTCTCTCTTCTGTTCTCTCTTCCTTGTAGAACTGGAAGTTCAGTTTTGAACAGGTCACTGGTTTCCAGGGTTTTCTTGAACTCAGTGACTCTTTTGGTATGAGCCCACAGACTGGTACGACCAGCGTTGTGAGCCCATGGAAGTGGAAGTTAACACTGTCCTTTTCTCCCTGGCCTAGTTTGTAATGGTATCTGAATATGATCAATTAAAGACAAAGTGTGTAAGGAATGACCTGAGCCAGAGAAGCTCAAAGAATTGGGCATCCACTTCCCCAAGTCCCTTGGCATATTCCATCAACAGAGCTTTCAGAAATGTCCCGGCTAGGCACTAACGTGGTTTTAGGTCCCAAATGGCCTCTCTCTACCAATTAGGAAGATTAAGTCAAAAGTCAAAAAGATGGAATGGAGTGAGCTCTGTTTCCCTCAGAGGACAGGTATAAGGAGTGAGAGTCAGGCAGACTCAAGAACAGCAAGGGAAATACATTTCAGTGGATGACAAGGCAAGGCAGTGACACCTTTGTGAGCTCTCATAAACTCTGCAACTCTTGAAACCAAGCAGGACCCTGTGGGACTCCTGGGAACAAAAGCCTTTCTGTGTCCCCTTCCCTGAGTTCCAAAGGGCAGGTTCAAACAGTTGCTAATCAGGGAAGGGAGGGGATGTGGAGACAGAGAGAAACAGTCAAAAAAAACAGTAGTTCAGCCTTGTGGCGGGGTCCTGGTTCCCCCGCAAGTGATACGTGTAATAGTATCTTTGAGCTCTTCTGCAGAACTAAAACCCCCAACAAATGGAAGATGTTAACTACTTGATGAAGCATTCTTCATTCCAGAGAGGTGGTCACAGCTTATCGCCACCTGATGCCAGATGACCTCTAGATTGAAGGAATGAGGGCCCTGCTCGCACCCTGATCCTTATCAGCAACCCTGCCCCTGGACTATGAGACTCCTCACAACCCCCCTTCCCCAGGTTGGCACACACAGTCTTGAGGGCATGAGCCCACCGTGGCCCCCTTTGCCTGGCAAAACAATAAAGCTATCCATTTTGACTTCACCCCAAACTCTTGTCTCCAAGATTAGTTTGGCGCCCGGGTACAGAGGCTGCATTCGGCATCACTCTGAGCCCTCCACACAAACCGGCTTCACAGATCTCCCCTCTGCCTTTGCAAAGCCATTTGCCTACAGGCTGACAGCAGACCAATTAGGATATCAAGTAACACATGGATGAAAGGCAGCACTGGTAATGATGAATGTGGTTTATGAAAATTAAGAGTGCCAGCGAGAATGTTTTAGAAAACCAAACCAAACTTCTCCGGATGGCTTGATCATTTTCCATGGACTGTTGGCCTTAGTTCCAGCTCTAAGTATTCGTAGGATACCTAGGATACCTAGTATTTCAGGATTCTCACATGGAATGCAGTAGAGTAATATGTTCTTTGAGATCAGTCACACCTGCGTTATAATCGACTCACTTTTCTCATCTGTAAAATGGGATAACAACATATACCTCCCCAGGTTATGATAAAGGCTGAGTAGGTAATGCAGGGCATGTAAATGATTTAATATAGTGCCGACAACATAGTATTTTAAAATCGGTTGCTAAGGATAGTAAGGAGAAGAAAAAGATAAAAATAAAATGATATTACACATATATAACAATATCCTTATCATGTTACCTAACAAGGCCATCCATTAAGTAGATGGGAAAGTATTTACTTTATTTGATTTTCTGGCTTTAATTATCCTCCTAGATGTGTGCAAGACTTACTGATACAATAAATTTAAATATGTAGAATATGCTTGTACTGGTCAGACACATAGAAAAGTCAGCGATTTCCCAAACTAGGCATCAACAAAAGAGCAGTGAGCAGAGCACACGCCATGCCATTGCCACAAGGGCCCCCAAGATAGCATCTTTTCCCCACCTGTCTTCTGTGTCAGAAGGACAAAGTGAGAGTGTGGTCGGCCAGTGGCACCTCCACCGTCTCCTAAATAAAGGCAGAAAACTTGAAGGTTCTGTGATTCTTCGAGCCATTGCCTTCCTTCCCCAACATCTGCATCTGCAGTCAACTTAAAGTCTGAGAGTACACCAACAGCCTTGCTGCAGCAAGATTAAAGCTGAGGTCAAATCCCATGACAGGTTGGTAGTGAACTAATTATTTCATCTGTCATTCAACTAACATCCATGGAAGATAAAATAAATAAACAACAAGGACCTACTGTATGGCACAGGGTACTATATTCAGTATCTTGTAATAACCTATAATGGAAAAGAATCTGAAAGAGAGAGCAGACGTTTGACCTTATGTTCCTTACAGTCTAAAGAGGGGAAATAGCTAACAAGAAATAAATACATAACAATAACTGCTATGCTGCATGAATATAAGGTCACAGTACAGAATGATGGGCACAGGGGTTGGGAGTGTCTATTTTAGATAGAATGGTTTTCTATCAGGCACACAGTCAAGACCTTGGCTTTGTGCTCACTGGCAGAATAAAGTTATTCTTTTGGGTACCAACGATGATTTCCTAACCAATCATATAAAGTCTCCTGGAGACCGGTATCTCTCCTCTGTAAGCCTTTATTCCCAACCAACATCCTCTCACTCCTCCTTTTACCATAGATGTGTATGTCAGGGGTAGAACAGGGAAGGTACGTCTGGGAACAGAATGCAGGTACATCTAAGGGTTAGTTAAATCAAGGCAGTTTCTCTTTTACCTATGCTAAAAATAACACTGCTTACTGTAGAAAATTTGAAAAACACAGTAAAGCATAAAGAAGAAAATTAAAATCATAATCTCATCTACCAGGAGAATGGCAACTAACATTCTAGTATGTTCCCTGCATGTTTTGGTGACTCTCAATCTCTCACTATCTCTCTCTCTCTCATACACACACACACATACACATACAAGTTCACACTGCACGTTCTATTTTTTATCTTACATTTTCTTTCCTTAACATTACATCGTGAGCATATATTCTTACATACAATAAAATTCTTTGAAGATACTTTAATAGCTGCACAATATTCTGTCCTATGTTTATACTGTATTTTAATCAGTCATTTCTATATAGATGGCAATGTAGACTCTTTCCAATTTTTCACTGTTGTTAAAAATGCAGCTGCAATCAGCATTTTTATATATATTCTTGTCCACATTTCTAATTATTTCCTTAAAATAGATTCCAAGGAGAAATACTGATCAAGAAAGAGGGTACCAAACATTTTTGAGACCTTTGAGAAAACGGACAAATTGACTTCCAGAAACCTGGCTAGTGGCCAATCTTACCAACAGCTTCTGAGAATGCCTGTTTAACCACATTCTCAAGGGCATGATGGCATTATTCCTCTTTAATTCTGTTATTTTTAACAGTAAAAAACTCTCTCACTGCTATTAAAAATTTTGTTAATTTGTTTATTCTCTGAATTGAAAAGGCTTCTCTCTATATATTTATTCATTCGTATGGTTTTATTCCTGTGAATAGTCAATTTCACATCATTTGCCCATTTTCCTAATAGATTTGGATCTTTTTAAAAAATTCATTTTACAACAATATTGCTAGATAAGGATTCTTCCAGTTACTTAATGGTTGCATTAATCTTTGGAACATATTTGATTTGACTAAGTGATATGAGATTTCAAAATTACTCTAGCACGCATTCTGCAAAACATCTGGCCTTGGGAGATTCAAAGAAAGCAGGCCATCTTCACCACTGGAATTAAACAGAAGGAGAAAATGGAGGTAACTGTCCCTGGCACACAGTGAAGGGACAGGCAAGTCAGTTTCCTTCCTGTACCAGAATATCTCACTACTGACTGGCATTAGCCTCTTGGCCTGTCTGTGCTCTCCAGATTCAAAGCCAACCCCCTGTGACATGCCCTTGTTTTCTCTTCTTAGCACCACTCAGTGTTCCTAATCCAGTCTAATTTCTAACATTACTTTTTAAAAACTTTTTAACCAGAGGGTGGTTTGGGAATTAGACAATCAGTCTTTCTGGGCAATGAAGAACAGAATACATCAGAACATGACTTTGGAATTGAATGGATTTCAAATACTGTTTCTGTAATTGACTATATTTTAGTAGTCCCGGGGTATACGACTTTGGACTAGTTATTTAAACTCTCTGAGGATGAGTTTTCTCGCCTGTAAAACTATAGGTATTTTGCAATCCGGGTGCCTCCTCCGAGTTTAACAACAAAGTGTCTTGCGGGCCTTGATGTTGGAAGGTAGGGCTGGACAGAGAGAGGACAGAGCAGGTTGCCACAAACAGACAGGACACAAAATGAATCTCACTTTTGTGTGCATCTTCAGCACTTGAATGTCTAAGAGTATAATAAGTAACAGTAGACAAGGGGATAGTTTTTGGTACTAAGCTACACAGATTTTGATTCTGCCAGAAAGGGCTCCCAGGCCGTGGTTCCTGGCCCATTTAACCCAGGATACTTTTCCTCTAGCTTAAATGGGAGTTTTGATTACTTTGTGGGTTTTCTGTAACTTTGTTGCAACATACTATTTTTCTGGAAACTCCAAATCACATTTGCTTTCTCACTTATATCTTCTTTCCTGTTAGCTTTTTATCTTTAGAAAATTGCTAATTGGGTCTCATATGAGCGAGGTAACAAATTCTTAACCTTCTAAAGTTGAACTACCTACAGACTCAGACGCAGCAACCCTGGCAGTGGCCATGGGTGGGGCTCCTTATGGCCGAGACTCAAACATTTCAGGGGAGCCCACTGCAGTATCTTTTTGTTGACATCTTCAACTGCCCTGCTGGTTGTCTATGCAAATGAGCTTTGACATCTTTAGATATTGGCCTCTGCTATTGGATGTGATCCTGTCTACCAAGGGGAGGGTTAGGGTTTTTCAAATATCTTGAAACTACCAATATTTTACACGTAAAAATGTACGAGAAAGATTTTTGCCAATTTAAAAGTCACTTAGAGAGATAAGAAGAGGAAAAAGAGGCCCAGATATTGCAAAGTTAATAATAACTTAGTAATATTTACTCAGTAATAATTTAGTATTTACTTAGAATTACTCACCAGGAAATCGTCAAAGCTAGCACCAAAATTCAGGGCTCCTGTTTCCCTATCCAAGCAATGGCTACTAAGCAAATATGCTGTAATAATGATAAATTACATAGATAATAAGTTTAAAATTAAGTGTCAGAAACACAGAAAAGTTAGTAAGTATTGTAACATCATTCATTTTCTCCTTTGTGTGTGTGTGTGAACTGTTGTTGTGTTGTTCTCTTCTTCTTCTCCTGAGTCACAGTAAAAGAAATTCCCACCACTCCCATACCCAGTTCACTGAAGAGTGCAGCTTTTTCCCTTCCAAGTCTTTGTACATGCTGTTCCTGCAGCCTAGAGAGTCCTTCACTTCCCAAGTCTCCCCTTCCCTCCCACCACATCATTTCTCTCCTGTTTAACTCGCCGCTTCTTTTATATCTCAGCTCAGATGTTATCTGTCCCTAAGACCTTCCCTGATCAGCTCTCCTCACCCCAAGCTCAGAACGGTGTGTGTGCTCAAGATACCTTGCTCTTCTTATAGTACTTTGCTCACCAGATTTTTGTGTTTGTTTACTGTGGGTAAGGTATTATTCTGGGCCCCTTAAGGTCAATGTCGATCATTTGTTATCTCTGCCTCTTCAGTATGCATCACAGGACCTGGATTGGTGGTGGGTGGAGAATGGGTGAGTAAACAAATAAACAGATGTAACTGCAAAAGCATAAAGCATTTGGGGGCAATGCTTGAAAGAAGCTGGCAGCATTCTGAATTGCTCTTGGTAATAAATGGTCTGCTTTGAAGTAAGAGAAATGAACAGAATTCAGAAATAGTCTTCCAGAAACTTACAATGTCAAGGGAAACAATGTTCCCAAAGAGCTACCAAGGAATAACAGAAACCTAATTACACTTGCAAACTATTTCACAAAATTCTAAAATATTACCATCAGGCCATAGGTATTCATAATAAATAAAATTCTCAAACCTTGGTATGTGGGACTCTTTACGAGGAAAACTAGAGGACGATCAGGAACCCAGGGCTGTTTTCTAAGGACTGTTAGTCATGATCTGGAAGCCTCTGCACCCACTGGATTATCTGACCCAGACTTTTGTTCCTAGAGTTCAGAATTGCACTAAGAGACTTCCCTGGTGGTCCAGTCGGTAAGACTCCACAGTCCCAATGCAGGGAGCCCAGGTTCGATGCCTGGTCAGGGAACTAGATCCCACATGCCACAAGGAAGATCCCACGTGCAGCAACTAAGACCCAGCGCAGCCAAAATAAAAACAAAACAAAAATATTGCGATGAATTTTTTAAAACAGATGGAATTATTTCCACTCTGGGGTTTTATCAAGGTGTTTAGATGTCAACCTCATTTTATAATCCCTACACGTTTCTGAGTGACACGGGTACACCAGGTGCTAGGTTTAGATTTCCATCATGGCCTAATCAAGATGTCTCTGTAATGTTTTACCATCCTAAGATTTAGTAGTCAGCTAATGGGGCATCCTTCCCATCCACGGGTTACTCAGTGGCCCTAGGCTTTTTGTTACCATGCTACATTTGAACATCAAGTCCTTTCAGTCTAGAATGAAAGGAAAGATTAAACTTGGAAACCTAGACGTCAAATCCTATGACAGATTTGTAATAAATCAATTATTAATTCATTTATTATTCAACAAAAGTTTTTTGAGTACCTTTTATATACCTGGCCGTGGTCTAAACAGGACACCCAGCTGAGTGATCTAAGCATCAACAGTATGATAAATGTCAGACCAACATCTGTGTTTTCAGATCGCCAGTCTAGTGCCCTTTCCACTGGGTTTCCAGAGAAACCCTGTGCTTCCTTCGGGCCCTTTTTTTTCTCCTTCAGACTAATTACCTATTTAAGAGAGAAACGTTCGACAGAAACCTCACTCGTCCTGTGTGAAGACTATCGTTAATGCCTGGTTTTCACATACACATTTCCTTCTACCGCTGTCAGCTTTCTTTCAAATATGAAATCCCAAAGACCATATTTAAGAAGCATCAGAATTCCTAACACTCCTCTAGCCACTCTAGTCTTCTTCCTTCAATTTCCCAGAAATCCATTTTGGGGTTGCTGTCACTTTAATGAACCAATCTGAAAACCAGGCATTTTCAGGGATCAAAATTTATATTAGGATATCCATCTTCATCTGATCAATTGATAATTGTCCACTCCTATCCCTAAGAGAGGAGTAGATATAAAATGAACTTAGAAAATAAGACAAGCATTTACATACAGTGTAGGAAAACCAGCCTTGTTACCTTATAGGCACACTTTGCATAGCATAATTCCTTAAGGGGATAGTAAGAGATGATGCCAGAGACACAGCTGTGGACACAAGGCCCAGGATAATTTCAGCACCTGGGAACCAAGTGCCCCAAAGCTTCATATTAAGATGCATGAAGGGGAGCAGAGGCATGATTAGTCATAAATTAGGGCAAGCATATAAACGTCCAGGCTTCAACATATCCTCCGGCTCAAAGAAAAGACATGAGGGAGGCTAAGGGGAAAAGATTGAAAACAAATCCCCAAAGTCTTCTACACCAATAGATACAATGGTTGAAAAGGCATCAGTAAAACCGAGAAGCCATGTTCCTGAGGGCATTCTGAATCCACAGAATAAGAAAGACTTTAAGAGTGTGAGAAAGGAAAGACGAAGGCCAGCCTGTTTAATACCACCGGACTTGACGGCTGATACTGCTGTGCTGTTTGTACACTATCAGGGTATATGCCGTTTATTTCATTTGCAATGTGGGATTCGGCATCATAATGCGACGAGCTCGGGCTCTTGAATAGAAGCCTTCAATCACCATCTTCATTTAATAAAATCTGAACTTTCAGGAGATGAGGATAACATCTCTCATAACTGTTAAATACAATTGGAAACAGTCTCTATATAATTTTCTTTAAAAATGACTGTGTGTAGAAAATGACTGTGACTGCTTTTGAAAGCCTCAGATATTTATTTATTAAGTCAGGATCCCAATTTGTAAATAAACAAATTACCAGGTGTCATCCTGTTTTTAAACAAATGGGCTACCCCATTATAAGAGCATGGAACAGATAATAAACTATGTAATATAAAACTAAAATATTTTCCTTCAGTGCTAGATGATAAATTATTGCATTTGAATTTCATCACATAAAAGGGTTGAGAGTTTTATGGGTACACTGACAGAGACTCGAAATGGTACCACATAACGTTTATAAAGTTCTTTTATACCTGTGAACTACTTTATACCTACTTTTATAGAATCATAGGGTGTAGTATCATAAGGGAACCCTTAAAAGGTAAGAAACTTAACTAATGGTATACAACTACTTAGTCTTAGACCCAGACCAACCATTTCCCATGTAGCTCCTTGAGTCTAAGTTTATACTGAAAAGTGGGAAATGGGAAAGAATAGCAGACCCCTTGGATCCAGTCAGATTCTTGGACCCTGTATAGTAACTTTCCATCTCTGTCTACAATCTAAGCACGAGAAAGCCAGAGAAACATTTGTTGTCTTATTCTTTTATCTGTCCAGACTTTTCCCATTTGATTTCATCTCCCTTTAGTTTTAAGATAAATCATGTCATCTGAGTACATTTTCCAAAAAGAAATCTTTGTAATAATTTTAAGGTAACATGTTGACCTGACATGATAAAAAGACATGAGAGGAAGCAGTATGAAAACAAGACGATGAAACCCACAAAATCCAACCCACACTTCCAGACCCATTTCTGTCTGCTACCCTGTGGCCCCCTATCATTTACCGATCCTCACTGATGCTCAAACCTGGCTTTGCCTTGGTAAAACTGTATAGAATTCCAAGGAGAACGAAGAGGTTAAAAAGGGGTTATTTCCATATGGAAATAAAAATGGTCAATGTTGTCAAATGTCATTGGAAAGTCCGTAAGATGAAATCTGTGAAGAGAGTATCAGATTTGACAACTGGAAGATCATTAATATCTCCTAGAATAGAATCAGCAGAGTGATAGAGGCACCCAATTATAGAGGATGAAGAAGGGTAGACTTTTCTAAGAAGGAAAGAAGACACTAGAGGTGAGATAGTAAATAAAGGAGAGGCTGGGGCCAAGAAAGGTTTTTGTTTTGTTTTGTTTTTAAGTGGGAGTGACATATATAAAGTCTGTGGGGAAGAATCCTGTAGAGGTTGAGATATTAGAAATTCAAAAATTAAGAAAAAATTGAACAATTGATGGAACATTGCAGAAAAAAGGAGAAGGGCATACACAGCGAGAGTAATTTGCCTTGAATTAGAAAAATGAAAAGCTCTTTCTACAATGCTGAAGAAAAGGTAGTGAAGGTGGGTGATGATAAATAGAAGTGTCTATGTATGGAGATAGGTAGATATGAACCTCAGTTTTCACTACAAAATTGGCAGAAAACTTCCTTTAAAAGTGTGTAATAGCTGTTATGGGAACGGGAATGAAAAATGATCAATGTTATGTAAGTGCCTGGTCCAGCATCATGGAAGCCCAAGAAAGATGGAAACCATGAATTTGTAGAAGCGAAAATCCAGATTAAATAGCTGGATGCCTCTGGAAGGCAGGATATAGACCCTAGAAAGCAGATAGTTGGTTTAGCTGGAAGATGACAGTTTGCAGTGTGAATGCTCCCACAAGGCCAAAGGAGCAAGAATTTTAGGATAGCAGCAAGAAGTGGCTGAAGTGGGCCCTACCAGGTCTAATCTGGATAGAAAGGAAATATGCCAAATTTTGGAAAAAATAGAGGACTCCAGTGTTTAGAAATAATAATAAAATCAATAGCAGAAATATGACATAACAAAATACCATGTTTGAGAATTAAAGGAGGCGTTATTAATAATCATGTCATGATAACAAGCATAATAGGATTGACCCAGAAAAATTGGAATATACAGGAACCATACTCAAGGGTGTACAGAAGATAGTTACTGGACTTGCAAAGATCGAGGTACTTAATCTTTAGGCTAGTTTTTGGATGGTCCATGATGAAAGTAAGAGCCAGGATAATAAAGATGAGTGTGGGCTGTACTGCAAATGCTCAGTGGATTTAGGAAAGGGATGAGGTAGTTGGTAAACAACTACAAGTAGGGTTGGAATATATTTGACAGCATGACAGGAACAAACATCAAAGAAAGGATGATGGATTGAGATGGAAAAGTAGAGATACAAAAATAGGTAGGATTAGTAGTAGTAGAGGTACATAGTAGTAGAGGTACAAAAGTAGGATACAAAAATAATAAGGATTGTGCAGCAATTCTGTGCCTCACGGTAGATGTGGGAGCTAGGAGTGTTATGAAGAAAACTCTGACAACCTAAGTGTGTATTTTGTATGCTGACAGTTGTCCCATTGGGCTCACAGGTAAAGAAGCTCCAGGCTATGGTCTTTTAGCATAGTTAACGAGAACACAATCATATTCCTAGTTGCTACTGCTACACTCTTTCAGGATAGGTAACATTTCAAGTATCAAGGCTACTGTAGCTGGGACATCAATAAGAAGCACTAGACCTTGTTAAACAAAAATAAAAAGAAAGAAAGAAAGAAAGAAAAGAGCTTTCTAACTATATTAGCAAAGTCAAGGTGAAAAGACTTGGAAGGATATTTTAATACAATATAGACGTACCTGATTGTATTGAAAAATGGATTTCCGCCATCTATTATATTAGATAAGTCCTTACCAGAAGTCACCCAGTGTTGCTTAACTAGAAAATCTCACAAACAATATTAGTCATTGATCAGAGGCTATCAATAGATACAACTCACTGTGGCCAGTGAAATTCACCATGACAATATGTGTGTTATACAGAGCTTTGTTCAGGTTTAATGATTAATTCCCAATGGAGCAATATGGAATTGTGCACTTGCAATGCTGGTCAATCAATATCATGTGCTACTCTTGGTAATAACGCCTGTACTTTAAGGAACACAACTGCAATCACAGAAATGATGCTCTGCCCTGGCAATTCCTAAAGTGCTATCCATTCTCAGACTAGTTCAGCCTTTGGAAGCTGACCCTGGTAGTCGGCACAGGAAGAACCCATCTACATTTGAAGATACCAAATATATTTCTGGGTAATCGTATAGAAGAGACTCAACAACTATTCACTGACTATGAGTGGAAAGTGATGTGTAGGATAGAAAGAATCAAGTTTATAGTCTTACTCAGGAAAAAATTATACCTATAAAACTGTATTAGAAAGCCCATATCTATGAGACAATCTGTATGTGATAGAAAAAATGTAGCAGACATTCATGAGAAGGGGCCTGGGGGTGGGGGGACTGCAGGTAGGAGTAAAGAAGGTGAGACTTAAACTGGATGTGGGATGATGGGATATTTGAGTTGGAGATCATGGAGGGAAGAATAGTGTGTGTGTGTGTGGGGGGGAGAGATCTATCAAACGGTAACTTATAAAACATTCACTATATTTCATGATGTTTCTTTTTTACATAAACAGATTGTTCCCAAGTCTTGAAATTATAGACTCATCATCCAAAAGAAGACTAAAAACATATTGCTCCACTCAATTTATACATGAGGCAACTCAAGACTCACAGATTTATCTGGAGTGATATAGACACTTCAATGGACAGAATTAACACCACTCTGTGAATATACTGATACTAAACCCTACAGAACTGTACATGTGAAGTGGGTGAATTGTATGGGGGGGATATGAATTATAGCTCAATAAAGCTGCTTAGAACAAGGACAGAATTGGGGATACAGGACTACAGTCCATGTCTGCTGACCTCCAAATCAGAGAATAAGAAAGTAATATGTAACCCCCTAATCACCCTAATAGAATCGGGATACAAGGTAGCAAAAGTTCAAAACATAAAGTTTTCTACTGCCTCAAACTTCAGGATGCCCATCTTTCTTATCCCTCAGACACCACCAAATGCAACTGCCTTTGCCATGGATATCGAGTCTGCTCACAAGGTTTGGGGAATTCACCAATAAAACAGCTATATTTCATTTGTCATTTCCCTTGAACCCCTGACATTCTGATTAGCAAATTCACGAATGATCAAAAATATCTTAAGATGAGTAACAATGATTTTATAGTTCTTCCTCCCAAACGTTCTTGGATAATTATAGTGACACCACGTGGCTGCCACCAGTGCTGCTACCCCAGTCAAACCTGGGGTGCAGACAGGGTCAGATACAGTCTCCTCGGCTGGCTCAGAGAAAATTACTGAACAGACGCCCTCAGTCCCATGGCAATGTCCATGGCCACATGGATTTCCAAACATGATCCCAGCATGAAACCACCCCTAGACTGATGGGCTCACAGTTGGTTGAGGGGTAGGGTCTCAGGGGATGCTTCCAGTCGGCTTGTGCTCTAAGAACTGCAAAGCTCACAGCTCAACAGTGAGCTTGTAAATTTCACACCCTCACCCTCATCATCAAATTTTGGAACTGACATCTCTGGATTCTATATAAACATCGAGGGCTTCCCTGGTGGCGCAGTGGTTGAAAGTCCGTCTGCCGATGCAGCGGACACGGGTTTGTGCCCTGGTCCGGGAAGATCCCACATGCCATAGAACGGCTGGGCCCGTGAGCCATGGCCGCTGAGCCTGCGCGTCCGGAGCCTGTGCTCTGCAACGGGACAGGCCACAACAGTGAGAGGCCCGCGTACCGCAAAAACAAACAAACATCGAAAATTTTACTGACAACTATGCTGTAATTCTGTGGATTTGTTCTCCCTTTAAAGTTTTTCCTTGGGGAAGAACATACATCCATTCAGTTATTAATTTATTCATTTATCCAAGGACATGTAACTAACTGCACACGATTTGGTCCCATCCTAAGGATGGTTATGTCACCATATTTCCTATAACCTGGAAGGGTCCCTTTTTAAGACCTTCATCTTTCATACAGTTGATAATCTATATTTTCAAGAACCACAGGTTACATGGAAGAACAAGAGGGAGTAAGAGTTGCCAAAGACGTTGGAAAAAATACGAACTCTGTAAACCTTAATCTGATAATCACGGCACTCAGAGAGAATGTTGTCATCCTCATTAAATCAGAAAAAAGAAGAGAGGAAAAGCTCACCAATTCATCCTCCCTGATTGTAATTAGGTACTATTTCTGGCAATAGGTCAGCTGTGATGCAGATACATTCCTTAATGAGACAGAAATAAGCTACTATTTTTCTCCAAAGTTAAAGGATGAAAGATATGAATCCCAGCAAACAACTTCCAAGAAGCTCAACGTTACTGGATCAAGTACAAGTGCTGGGCCTTTTCGAACACAGAGAGTTTCAGGTTGTTCAAAAGCTGGCTGTCATTTCTCTAATGATTAATGATGCTGAGCATCCTTTCATGTGTTTGTTGGCAATCTGTATATCTTGTTTGAAGAAATGTCTATTTAGGTCTTCTGCCCATTTTTGGATTGGGTTTTTTTTAATATTGAGCTGCATGAGTTGCTTGTATGTTTTGGAGATTAATCCTTTGTCAGTTGCTTCATTTGCAAAGATACAGCCACTATGGAGAACAGTATGGAGGTTCCTTAAAAAACAAAAAATAGAACTACCATATGGCCCAGCAATCCCACTACTGGGCATATACCCTGAGAAAACCATAATTCAAAAAGAGTCAGGTACCACAATGTTCATTGCAGCTCTACTTACAATAGCCAGGACATGGAAGCAACCTAAATGTCCATCAACAGATGAATGGATAAAGAAGATGTGGCACATATATACAATGGAATATTACTCAGCCATAAAAAGGAATGAAATTGAGTTATTTGTGATGAGGTGGATGGACCTAGACTGTCATATAGAGTGAAGTAAGTCAGAAAGGGAAAAAGAAATACCGTATGCTAACACATATATATGGAATCTAAAAAATATATATAAAATATAAAAGAGAAAATGGTCAGAAGAACCTAGGGGCAAGATGGGAATAAAGATGCAGACCTACTAGAGAATGGACTTGAGGATACGGGGAGGGGGAAGGGTAAGCTGTGACAAAGTGAGAGAGTGGCATGGACATATATACACTACCAAATGTAAAACAGGTAGCTAGTGGGAAGCAGCCGCATAGCACAGGGAGATCAGCTCAGTGCTTTGTGACCACCTAGAGGGGTGGGATAGGGAGGGTGGGAGGGAGGGAGATGCAAGAGGGAAGAGATATGGGGACATACATATATGTATAACTGATTCACTTTGTTATAAAGCAGAAACTGACACACCATTGTAAAGCGATTATACTCTAATAAAGATGTTAAAAAGAAAAGGGGCTTCCCTGGTGGCGCAGTGGTTGAGAGTCTGCCTGCCAATGCAGGGGACACGGGTTCGTGCCCTGGTCCGGGAAGATCCCACATGCCGCGTAGCGGTGAGCCACGGCCGCTGAGCCTACGCGTCAGGAGCCTGTGCTCCGCAACGGGAGAGGCCACAACAGTGAGAGGCCCACATACCGCAAAAAAAAAAAAAAAAAAAAAAAAAAAAAAAAAATCTGGCTGTCGTAACTAGGCAAAAGGAATTGGCATTATTTGGTTGGTTTTAAAGAGTAAGAAAGGTACTCATTCTCTAAAATAGGTGTTTTTCCAATATGTATTTGGCCTTGGGATTTGAAGGGAGCTTTACTAAAATTCTATCTTAAGAAAACACTGTAAAGATTCTGTCTTGTTTTGTGCTTTATGAAGAACACATGCACACAGCAGGGCTACAAGTAAAGTCCTTGATGGCTTGGTGCTGCTCAGGAGCTGACCCTTGCCCTTAATTTCTAATTGCTCTATTACTTCTTAAAGGATTTCATTGGATTAAAGGAATCGTTTCTTGGTAGTAAAAGTGGCAGAACACAAGACACCCAATTCAACCTATGCCTTCTAAACCTTAATGAGTGGTACCTAGATCTTAATTTTCACTTTTATTCCAAAATTAGATTCAATTTCACAGAGCTGACTAAGGTAGATGACCTTATTGTAAGAGTGTGAATTCAAATTAAACACAAAACCAAGAGCAGATGATACCCTTTAATGATAATGAATAGAAATAGAGGGAAATATAAGAAGATGTCTGTTACAGCCAAAATAGATTCTCCATCATACTTCCAAAAATGTCTTCCAGAAGGCTTAACCAGCTGTTCTCCAATGGAACCTCTTGGATCAACAATTATATTTCATATCCAATTTTTATGTTTAGTAGTATGGCATTTGCAAATTCTCTATTTAACAATGCACTTGTATCTAAATACTTTTAAACCCTGTACTCAAAATCCTGATTCTGAGCACTGAATGAATGTATCGGTGGCAGCACGAAGGTACTTTTGGAGGAAAACTTCAAACAAAAAATTTTTAAAATGCTATTTCTTGATAAATGCACACATTAAGTACGTTCCCACGTATGATTTAAAATAACTGTCAGAATTTAATGAGTATATCTTCAAAATGTGAAGCACCCTTACAGTTATACACATATATCTAATAAAGGACCAAAAAGTGAGATCATGCAAGGCTCAGAAGGCTTTCTTTTCCACTATTCATCTGTTAATCTAAACACGTCAGCTGCCCAGAGAATTCCTTAATAAATATGGTCTATTCTTCTTCCTTCACTTCTCCTCTTCAACCAAAAACTAGGCTGTCAGGTGGTAGCTCAAGCTTCACAGACATCTGAAGCAGAGTGACAGAGCTCAGTGGAGTCCATAGTAGCTAATCCCAAACTCTGAGACCAAAGGTGAAACAGAAAGACCTGATCGGTCTTGTTCTGCCTCCAGAATAAAATATCATCAGAACCTCGATGTCCGGAAGTTACCCATAGACTTAGGTTCAGCACTCTGCAATTCCTTACTGAGAGCTCTGTGCCTGGTGGCGCATTAGGGACCGAGTCTAGATCTCCTTCTGGAGGGAAGAAAATACAGATAAACAACTGGAGCTTAAATAGAAGCATACACATACTTTCTAAGAGGGTGAAGTAGGAAGAGGTCGCTGTAGTGGAAGGAATAAGTCAAAGCTTCATGAATGCCAGGGTGTTTGACCTGGGTCTTGAAATAAAGGTAGTGTTTGGGAGATAAGGTCAGGCACATTGATAGTATCACATTACGAGGGCCTGCAAATAAAGGCCACATTAGAGTAGAGCAGACTGCATGGGACTGGCAGGGTCCACAAATGTTGACTCATAGGCTCACTGCATCAGAAATACCTGGGGAGCAGGCTGAAAATTTAGATTCTATATTTTTCTAATTCTGTAGTATGAGGTGGAGCCAGGAATTGGCTGCACAGACACGTTCAGGGGTTATCCCAGGGGATAGGGGATAAGATAAGAAACATTAAAGGGGCAGTTTGTACCAGCTCAAAAAGAGTGCTAGAAGTGCAAGGAGTTTGGGTTTTACTCTGTGGATGGAATAGAGTTTCTTGATTACTCTAAAGATCCTTATCAAGAACATTTAAATGCCAATCTGTGAACTTAGGGATAAAAAACTTCTGAGTAAAAGGTCATAGATGCAAAAACATGTGCATACCCATGCGTGCGTGCATGCACGCGCGCGCGCGCACACACACACACACACACATACACCCATACACACAGACACGTAACCAGGAAGTTTACAATGTTAGCAAAAATAGTTATATGACTATTTCGATAATAGTGGTTTCCATTGATTTCCTGTATGACAATGATACAGTTACTCTAGAAGGAGGTATGGGATGAGTTATCCACCTAGAGGTTGAAGGACTCTAAGGGGCTCTTATCTCTATCACTGACTTGCGCAAATTAAACTTCTCTGTGCCTCAGTCTCGTCCTATGTGAGAACACAATAATAAAGCCTGGTGAGTATCAAACAGATGGCAAGAATCACAAGAAAAAGTAAGTAAAAGGCTTCAAAATATTAAAATAGAGTCTGTAAAACCCAATATTATATGGAGAGGAATGTTCACTTAAGTATTTCCAGGGAATACTTTCTGACTCCTGAGTTCTAGGGAGATGATAATCCCATTTTGAATCCCTTTTCATTTTTTTGTTTTTTTTTTAACGTGTAAATGTGGCCAGAGCCTTCCTGGGACCAGTTGTTCTGTGAGAAGCCCAGGTCCCAGGGGTGACTTGCAGCTGATCCCTCCCCTCCCACGGTCACAAAGATGAGAGCAGATGCACAGGGGGAAGAATGAGCAGCTTATCACTGAAAATCTAATTTACAATCCAAAAAGAACATGTGGCAACATAAAGCCTCGGCTGCAGAAGAACCTTTCTCAAAAACCTATTTAAGAGCGATCCACATATGTTGAAAATATTCCCAAGTTATCAATCTTCTATTGAGGCTCCCATCAAGCGCTGGCTGTCCTCACAACCATGCTTCTCCCCTGCCACTTGGGTCCCCCACAGAAAAGCCATCAGTCACTTGCACACTGATTATTTATGAACACAACTATCAATCATGTGCTACTAACTACTGCTGCAAAACCATTTCCCCAAATCTTTTAAGTTAATGTTAGTAAAAACTAAATCTACCCTCTTGGTATCATTTAGGGTTTTTTCAAAGTCATGAATAGCTGGATTCTGCTCTTTGAGCCTCTCTACCAACAGACACAAACACACTACTGTTATTTAATACTTGGTAAGGACCAGAGGCCAGAAAAGTCCAAATATTACCCACCTAAATAAGAAGTAAATAGCACATTGCAGCCCGGAATTGGATTCGCTCAATTCATTCTCGTAAAGCAACACAAAGTAGTTATTTTTAACCCCCATTTTATAACTGAAGAAATCGAGGCCCAGAGAGGTTAAGTAATTTGCTTAACGTGTCATAGTTAATTTTTGGTGGTGTCAGAACTGTGCTGGGTAATGTCTGAAAGAAGAAGAGGCAAGAAAGAGACCTGCAAAAGTCATTCCTTTATCCAAGTTTGTAGATAACGGCCAAGCTGAGTCTACAGGATTTTCTCTCACCCGGGGTTGTGAGTTTCCAAGCTACCCAACCAAGGGAGATAACCCTTGATTCCCCAGCAGGTGTCACTGTGGTTTGCGGAAGAGCATCCCTTACCCACCCCAGAAATTGCATTCTCTATACCTCAGACTTCTACCACTGGTACACAGAGCTAGTAGAATTATATGTTATAATTGGAAATGTAGATATTTTCTAATCTAATCTCACCAGTTTACAGACAAAGAAATTGAGGCATGGAAATATGACCTGTCCAAGGTCACGTGCCTGTGGACACTCAGGACTAGATGAGCCCCCTGAGATCCACTGCTGAGGACAATTCTTTACTCAGCTCTGTCTTTTCCTACTGTGATTCTAACTGATGTCTAAGGTTTTCTATCTGCAGCAATGCCTTCTGCAATTCTCTATTTTCTTAAGCATGGGAAGAAAACATACAGAAAGAAGCATCTAAAAACATATATTTTTTTAATTAGAAAAAATAGCTCTGACACCTTAAGTCCAACCTCTCCTCTAAGACATCTCTTCTGTGAACCTCACTTCTAGAATATTAGGAAGTCTATAGCTAGGAGGGACTAAGCCATCTGATCCAATTGTTTCCTTCCCTTTTTTTAAACTACAAACTAAACTTCAGGTTGTATTTGGATTTCACCAGTTTTTATACTAATGTCATTTTCCTACCTCAGGACACAACTGAGGATCCCACACTGCATTTCGTCATCCTCACTCCTTAAGTCTCCACTGGTCTGGGATAGTTTCTCACTCCTTCATTTTCATGGACTTGACAACTTGAGCAGTACTGGTATTTTGTAGAATGTCCCTTAGTCTGGGTTTATCTGATATTTTTCTCATGATGAGACTGGGGCTATGGGTTTGGGGAAGAAAACCAGAGAGATGAAGCTCCCTCTTCATCACATCGTATTGGGGGTATATGCTATGAAGATTACTTATTACTGGTGATGGAAACTCTGATAACTTGGTTAAACTAGTGGCTGCCATGTTTTCTACTCTTACTAACTTTCCTCTTCCCATGCTCTATATTTTGGATGAGGGTAAGTCCAGCCCTCACTTACATTACTTGAAATAATTTTATAAGAAAGATCTGTGCCTCCTCCCCTATTTATTTATTTATTCAATTGTTTAATGTCAATGTGAACTTGTATATATTTATTTTATACTTTGGGCTCTATACACAATTGAGGTTATAGTTAAATATCACACACTATATTTTCTTGCTCTATCTGTTCTCAATAACAGGAGTGCCAAAGTCTTCTGGCTTCTAGGCCAGAGAAGCTCTTTCTAAAAGGGTACAGTTCTATCTAACAATTGTTTTTTCTGCAACCACGCTTATCATTGCTGGCCTCTGATTTTATAATGCTATTATTTTATTTTACACTTGCTAATATCTGATTTCTTCACCTGAAAATGCGTACGGTATAACTACAAGTACCTTCCCACTGTGAATTCAGAAATGGGATGAATAAAAATGGCCTCTAAAAGCCAGGCTACGAACCAGCTCAGAATGCGGCTATTTAAACAGAGGGTATTCTAGAACGTCCATATGGCAGGGGTTTAGGAGACATTAGTCTGGTTAGAATAGGAGGCTAGGGAGCTTCCCCTGAAGTTTTATTTGCAGCAGCTTACATTGTACAGAAAACGCAAAATACGTGGTAAAGGTAATTTTGTTCACATTTGACATGAGACTGCAAAATAAAACAGCATTACAGTAAAAGAATATTATTATTGTTTTGGGTTTGGATGGCTTGAAGGAGGGGCTGGAGCAGATCTTCCAAGCTCCCCCTTGGTGCTGGCATTGCTTCCCAAACTATTAACTACCCCCACAAGCTCTCATGACTAACAGTGGATTCTTGATACAGTAGTGACTGCAGGTTTAGCAATAGAGGAAACATTTGGCATTTAGAATAAAAAATAAATAAAAACCAAGCTATTTAGGGGAGAATGTTCCAATCACTTCTACTCCTCTTATCCCTGAAGTAATTGATGTAAAAGGTGAGGTCAGTTATGAGTCAAGACACCTTAAAAAGGGCGAAAGGCTCTCAGGCCAAAATAACACTTGAATGCAGGAAGAATCTATCCTGCACAGGGCGGCAGTGAGGTGAGCCAAACAGTAAAACATGAGAAAAGAGGGTAAACTGGCTTAAATTGTGTCCTCCCCAAAGGATGTGTTCAAATGCTAATCTGTGGACCTGTGAACGCAAACTTACTTGGTAATGGGGTCTTTGCAGATGTAATCAAGTTATGCTGAGGTCATACTGGATTAAGGTGGGCCCAGAATCCAATGACTGGTTCCCTTATATAAAGAGAAGGGGGCGCACACACAGAGGAGGTTCTGTGACTCTGGACTCAAAGATTGGAGTGAGGCAGCCACTAACCAAAGAAGGCCAAAGATTGCTGGGAGCCACCAGAATGGAAAGGAATCCAGAAACGCTCTTCCCTAGAGATTTCAGAGGGAGCATGCCTTGCTGACACCTTTCATTCATATCTTTAACTTAGAGAATTGTTAGGAAATTTTAAGCCACTCAGTTTTGATATTTTGTTAAGATCAGCCCTAGGAAACTAATACGGAGAGTTAGGGAAGTAGATTTCTTTTGGGGGATGAGTGAATCTTGGCCAGAGGACCGGTGTTCCTGGACCGGTGTTCCTGGCAGGTGATCTCTAAAGAGGAAAAAAATGCCTCAGTCTCCCCACCCCAACCCGAGGAACATCTCATAGGTTTATCTAGTCAACTCTCTTCATCCTGAGAGCATGGACGTTATCAAGTTTTGTACTACAATGGGACTTCCCTTGAAGGCCTGTCTACAGGCAATGAATGTACTAGCGTCAACAGAATACTCTGAGGTGCATGGCGGTGACACTTCTCATTACAGTAATAAATCTGTCTGTGCACTTTGCTAATACAAATATTCCCTCGAGAGACAGACCTGCTTGTGTGCTAGCTAAATCAGGTTTGAGAGCTTATAAAGCTGAACACCTACTTTCCGACGCTGGTAAATTCACCTCCCTGAGAAGTCTCTTGGGAGAATACTGCCAGCCTTCCTGACTAATGTGCTGATCACACCATACATCTCTCTTCCTCAAAACTTCTATAGAAATAATTTCACTGCCTTGTGATCCCTTCTACACCATTTTCTAATTGATTGAGGTTATTTCATTATACATATTGATTTATACTTTCTCCTTGTTTTCAAAGACCCTAAGCTTCATCTTGGCCACTTACTACCTGACTGACCTTAGACATAACACTGAGTACCTCAGAGCTGTACCTTCCTTATTGATAAAATGGGCACAATGGGCTTCCCTGGTGGCGCAGTGGTTGAGAGTCCGCCTGCCGATGCAGGGGACACGGGTTCGTGCCCCGGTCTGGGAAGATCCCGCATGCCACGGAGCGGCTGGGCCCATGAGCCATGGCCGCTGAGCCTGCGCGTCCGGAGCCTGTGCACAACGGGAGAGGCCACAACAGTGAGAGGCCCACGTACCGTAAAAAAAAAAAAAAAAAAAAAAAAAAAGGGCACAATAATGACTGTTCTACCCATCTCACTTGGTTTGCGTGGAAATCAAATAAATTAGTATATGTGGAAATACTGTTCAAGTTTTAAAAAATGTACTTTAGTATTACTGTTATAATTATTAACTCGATTTTCCAATCACTCCATTTCTGCAATTTTGTCAATCTCATCACAAAGTAGAACCCTTTATGCAAGATATCCTCAACATCTTCACGTGTGTACAGCGTGCTCATCCTTCAAAACTCAACCTGAATGTTACCTCTGCCATGAAGCTTGTATTGCTCCCTCAAACTTCCTGCTGCCTCATACAATAGGTACTTGTACATGTGTTATTTTCCACACTCAACCGTTAAGTCCTTAAGGGCAGGATATCACCAGGGAACTCAATGCCTTTCACATGGTGTTCTCAGATATGTTGGCTGACTTAAAGTAATAAACGCTTATTATCTCACAGTTTATGAGAGTTAGGAATCTGAGCAGGACTTAGCCCAGTGTTTCTGGCTCAAGGTCTCTTATGAGGCTGCAGTCAAGGTGTCAGTCAGGGTTACACTCAACTGAAGGCTTGACTGGACTAGAAGATCCATTTCTAAGCTCACTCGCATGGCTGCTGGCAGGAAGCCTCAGTTCCTTGCCAATGAGGGCCTCTCCACAGGGCAGCTCACAACATGTCAGCTGGAGTCCCCCAGAGAGGGTGATTTCAGAGACTAAAAGAGTGAGAAGCCATAGTGCTTTTTATGACCTAATCTCCAAGTCACACACTACCATTCTGCTTCCTTCTGTCCATTAGACGTGAGTTATAAAACCCGGCTCATTCACAACAGGGGGGAGTTATACAAGGGTGTGAATACCAGGAGGCAGGGATCACCAGGGGCCACCTTGGAGGCTGGCTACCACAATGACTGAATGAATTAATATGTCATGTTTATATTTAATTTACTTCCCACTCAGGGCTTTGTATTTTCTTCCAGTCAACATAGACTTGACTTCACTTTCGTTGAAGTGTGCTCAGGAGCGCAAATGCAAAGCAATCATTAACCTTTATTTGATTCAGAAAAGATGATTTACAACAAAGAAGCCTGAAGCTAAATGAAAGTGACTTTTGTATTAACTGGTCAGCGTTCATTCTAAACTCACCTCCCCTATTACATATATGTACATAAGTGATGGAACTTTTACTCAAAATTAACGGAATCTTTTTAGCAAAGTGATACTAATAAAATCAGCAAGTACATGCTAACTGAAATCAGCTACTTTTAAGAATATTTTCTAATTTATATTTTCCATTTCCTACTAAGTCAAAACTGGACTCCCTGCCTTCTTCTCACAGTGAAGCTCACACTACATTTATTAAGTCCCGACAACATGCTATGTACTGTGCTTGTGACAGAAGGTAAGGAAGAGGCACAAGGGCCCTAGGCTTACTCAGTTTATAGGAGGACAAACACACACACTACAAGAATTCTCTGGAATCGAATACATCAATATACCCAACTTCTTTCAATACTTCCCAACACAAATTTTTATACTCATCATGCCTATGAACTTCTACATGCTTCTCAATTTACTCAAAGCTCCTCTACATTTCTTTGAAGGCTACCCAAAGTGGACTGTCTTCCACGAAATTTTCCATGCTTCCCATGCAATAAATCTGCTGTGCTTTCAAACACCTTCTGCTTTGAATTTCTACAGCAAATGAACACTTAATTATGAACTATCTTACTCTTTTTCCCAAATTGTTTCACATGATTTAGTCGTATTGCCCCAACAGACGGCAATTTCTTTGCGGTTCAAGCTCCTCCCCAAATGCTTAGAAGGTACTCAATAAAGGCTTGCCGACTGATGGCTAATAAAGATAAAGTGCTTGCTTCAATGTCCTTGGCCAAAACTCCCCACGTTTGAACCTGGACTAATACGACTAGTTTCTGAATTAATATTCTAGGTGCTTCAGGCTGAGCCTAATTTGAATTAAAATTTACATAAATTATTTTAATAAAAATAAATGGACAGTGCCTTAATCTTTTCTGAATTTAGGATTTATTGGAGAGATTAATAAGTTCCTGTTGCTTAGTGTGAAAGCTTAGCAAATGGAATGTTAAATATTCCGTATTTTTTAAATAACTATACAGAAAGAGCTACTATTATTTGCAGCATTCTTTAGATAGAACACTTGAAACAGCCTAAGCTCTTGGAAAGAATTCTGGCTTTAGAGTCACACAGACCTGGGTAAGTCAAACTCTAACATTACTGTCTGGCAAATTACAATCACTCTAAGCTTCCGTTTTCTCCTCCATACAATGAGGTTATTACTTTTTGCTTTGCAGAGCTGTTGGGAAGATGGCAGTGATGCCTGAGTCACCTGGCCCAGGGCCTCGGTAGCACTTACTGTGTGTACCCTACTTCTTACTCTTTCAGTAAATATTTCTTTAAGAAACATTGGAACTATCAATATATTGACCTAAGGGGAAATTCTGTTAATCACCCAATATAACAAACAAACAAAAAAAATCATTGATCATTTTCAAATACATCGTTATTAAACGAAGATCCCATAGCTGGCCACATGTGACGATGTACTCAGGAAATGGTGGGCAATTTAGACCCCTGGTGTCCTCAGATTTCGGTAGATTGTGAAACTGACTTGAGTCAAAGACATTTACAAACCAGAAAAGCTGAGAAAAAGAATGGATGGTCAAAAAGAAACCAAAGAGTCGTAAAACTAAAGCACTTCTCTCCGAAAGGGAACCCTCCCACAGCAATCCCCTTCCTGGGTATATACCTGGAGAAAACCATAATTCAATAAGGTACATGAACCCCAATGTTCATTGCAGCACTATTTACAATAGCCAGGACATGGAAGCAACCTAAATGTCCATCAACAGATGAATGGGTAAAGAACATGTGGCACATATATACAATGGAATATTGTTCAGCCATAAAAGGGAATGAAATTGTGCCATTTGCAGAGACGTGGATGGACCTAGAGACTGTCATACAGATTGAAGTAAGTCAGTAAAAGAAAAACACGTATCGTATAATATCGCTCATATGTGGAATCTAGAAAAATGGTACAGATGAACTTATCTGCAAAGCAGAAATAGAGACACAGATGTAGAGAACAAACTTATGGATACCAAGGGGGGTGGTGGTGAGATGAATTGGGAGATTGGGATTGACATATATACACTACTATGTATAAAACAGATAACTAATGAGAACCTACTGTGTAGCACAGGGAACTCTACTCAGTGCTCTGTGGTGACCTAAATGGGAATTGGGAAGGAAATCCAAAAAAAGAGGGGATATATGTATATGTATAACTAATTTACTTTGCTGTACAGCAGAAACTAGCACATTGTAAAGAAACTATATGCCAATAAAAAAAATAAAATAAAATAAAATTTTCATCATGTCAGAAAAACAAAAATAAACCACTGTTCTCTGAATTTTTGGTTTATCGTCCTTCTTTGATTGCAATAATCCACTGTTACTCTGAATTATCAGGCTTTCCTTGAACAGTCTCATGTCTCAACACTGGACCTCTGTCTCCCATCCACAATGCCTGTAGACTCTTGATGTCTAAAGGCACTTAGATTTTAGGTGTCACTACTAATTCCCAAGAAACACCTTAGTAGCAATATCTGGCTTTGAAGTTTGGAACTATTTTTTGTTTGTTTTTTATGCTTTTTTTTTTTTTTTTTTTTTGCTGTACGCGGGCCTCTCACTGTGGCGGCATCTCGCGTTGCAGAGCACAGGCTCCGTACGTGCAGGCTCAGCGGCCATGGCTCACGGGCCCAGTCGCTCCACGGCATGTGGGATCTTCCCGGACCGGGGCACGAACCCGTGTCCCCTGCATCGGCAGGCGGACTCTCAACCACTGCGCCACCAGGGAAGCCCTATTCTGCTTATTAACAGTCCAAAGTATTGAGAACTAGTCTTAGGATACATTTCTTAGTTGTATGTGTATATGTTCCCTACACGTATTTGCAAAAATATCCACATACTTTAAAAACATTTAGCTAACATCCTAACAGAAATTCAAGCTGTCTCCACATCACTTGAGCAAATCAGACTCAATTGAAAACTTTTTTAGAATCACTTTTTAGACTAGGTTTGAGCAGTGGACTCATTTAAAGAGTAAAAGTTGCTGGGCTGGGGGTTAGGAGATGTGGATACCAATCTAGATTAACTACAGTCTGTGACTAGGAATATGGAAAAAGATGGTTAAGCTGATGAGTAGAACCACCACAGGAAAGGATCTTGGGAGAAAAGGACACAGAGAAGCTAGATGATCCATGTTCTGGGTATGACAAGAATGGCATTGAGTCAGATTCTACAGATTAGTCCAAACGCTCATGTTCTCAGTGAGAAATTGTAGAGAAGAACTGAAAGATTGGCAAAAATCTGATCATGGAGAGTTTTCAGTAAGGAGCAGCCCTGGAGGGTGACTGATTTCTCTTCCAGCCTCTTAAGTCCACCTCAGATGGACTCATGCCATTCTTAGAGTGATGTGAGAAGCTGCTCATGGATTATGCTGAGCTTGTTCTACTCAAGAAAATCTTGCATGGTTGACAGGAAACAGGAGAAGTTGCCCTGTGGTGAGAATATTCTGATCTCACGAGGCTCTAGGTCTTATGAACTCTGATTAAGTTATCCTCTGAAATCTTAATTAATCCGGCATTTCTGGGTTTGGGGACACTGTTTCTGGAAGTGTGGGCTGAAGAAGTAGAGGCAACATGAACTCCGTGCCGAACGTCTCATTTGGACTATCGAAACACTGCCAGCTCTTAACTTCAATTCTTTGGTAAGAAAAGAGAATTGAGCAGTGCCCCAAAACAGTACAATCCTTTTAAAGCTCAGACTCGATGTGTTATAAGGAGTTGTATAGAGCTCTGTTGGAACAGAGGCCAGTGTGAAAACAGATCCTTGCAAATTACTTGAATATTTATTTTTCATGTTTCAGCCCAGTGAACCACAATGAGATGTAGCCAGTTGACTGAACAACCTAATAGGAGTGAGTGCAACCTGACCATTAGGAAAGAAGTACTGGTGGGGTTCTGTTCTTAAGGAAATGAAAGAGAATGTCAGAGGAAGCCTCAGGAGTAAAATGTCTACGGTTTGATGAGTAGCTAAATCAAGTGACAGTGGCAGTGCTGAGAGCACAGATATCCTGGGTGTGGGTCACAGTGGACTCGTCTGTGTCCCTTCAGATTAAGACAGAATTCTCTCCAGTATTGATACTGATACAAGCAGTCTTAGCCCTTGAGGAGAAGGCTTGGATTATGTCTACTCCCATATCAGCATCTTTCTAGTATAACTAGTTATATTATAGAGGGTTTTTTTGGTACTTTTAGTAGCTATCCAAGTACACCTCTTACTTTTTTTCCCAGAAGGAGGAGGGCTTTATAAAGGTAAGTGCAGGGACCTTTTTCAACTTACATTTGAATTCTTTCTACCTTACTAGTTCATGTTCTGAAAACAGTACCTGAACAATAAATATATAAGAAATGAAGGACAGAGAAAGGAAGAGAGGGAGGTGGAGAGTGAAGAAGACAAATACTATTATTCCACTAATTCCCTAACTTCTCTTTCAGGCTGGCCAACAGTTCTCTTGGAGGGGAAATTTCACTCGAGTCTGCTGTTTTTTCAACTTACATAATCTAATATACGTAACATTAACTTTTCCCCTATATGCCTAGTACTTCATTTGTTCATTCATTTATTCATCAAATATTTCTTGGGCTCATTCTGTGTGCCAGGCACATCACTATACACTGGTCATAAGTAATAAACATGAGAGGACGGGTCCCTGTTCTCTTGGAACTTACATCCTAATGGAAAAAGAAAAACACATCAGTCAATCAATCAACTGACCAACCAACCAACCAGAAAAATATCAAGGCTCTGTGGAAAATAATATTATTTATGATAGAAGGTGACTCAGTGTAAGGGAAGGCCTTTCCCTGAGGATCTTGGAGAATAACACTCCAAACAGAGGGAACAGACAGTGCAAAGGCCCTAAGGCAAGAACTTTCAAGTGTCCAAAAAAGTACATGGCTGTTGAGTAGTATAAGATGGGAAGAGAAGAACAAGGTGGATTAGAGGAATAAGATGGGATAGATCATATTGGGCTTTAAAAGACAGTAAAGACATTTGGACTTTATTCCAAGGAAAAGGTATAATATAAATTAAGTTTTAAAGATTAGTGTGAATAGATTTCGAGGGGAAAGATGGAGTCAAAGAAACCAGTTACAGGATTATTTCAGTCATGCAGCAGAGAGGTGACAGTGGTGTGGAGAAGGTGGTGGTAGAGATTAGAGGTGAGAACACGTACAGTTTTTGATGTTGAACTTCTAGAACTTGCCCATGGTTGGGATGCGGACATTGAGGAAAAAAAAGAAAGAAGAAAAGCTATTTTTTTTCTTTTTCTTTTTTGGATTTGAGCCACTAGTAGATAGTGGTGTCTGTTAACAGGTATGAGTAAGAATAGGAAGATTAGATTTGAAAGGGAAAATCAAGTGTTTTCCATTTTGGTTAAGTTACATCTGATGTAACTTTCAAACTAGTAGATGCTAATTACATAGCTGAGATCAATAGGTCAAAAAGATTGCTTCAGAACTAGAGAGATCTATTTAAAGTGGCTAAAGGGGATGAAGAAAGTTCATTTCAGATTTGGAGATCTACGTGACTGTCATCCCACACACTGTAACCCGTTATCACATGCTTATGTAGACACTGTCCTGTAAAAAATTATCAGTAAATCAAATTAATAGGTCAGAGTAAAATTATGAATTCTAAATATTTACTGCAGGCCAGAAAAAGTTCTGACATTCACCTTGTGAGAGAGAGAGGGAGGTAGGGAGGGAGAAGTAGAGAGGTAGAGAGAGAGATTAAAAAAAAAAAAAGAAAAAGAAAGGCAAGGGAAGGATTGGTAGTTTGGGATTAGCAGAGGCAAACTATTATATATAGGATGGATAAACAACAAGGTCCTACTGTATAGCATAGGGAACTATATTCAATATCCTGTGATAAGCCATAATGGAAAAGAATGTTTATATATATGTATAACTGAGTCACTTTGCTGTGCAGCAGAAATTAAACACAGCATTGTAAATCAACATTTCAATAAATTTTTTTAAAAAAGAAAAGAAAAGTAAGAAACTTAAGCATGGGATAACAGAAACGCTAGTACCTCACAGCCACCTACACCTCATTATTTAATTCTTAGAAGATATGGACATGTTCAATCCTGTATCAAAACATACAGACAGCATTGTCTTAATTGAATTAAATTGAATATCAGGTATTATGTCTTCAGAACATAAGTACAATTACCTCCATATAATATATTAAAAAAAAGAATTGTAATCATATGTCTACCTATTAGTACTTCGAGGAATAGGTAAATACTGAATGACAACTGATAGAACAGTAGCTGCAAATGTTAGAAAAGTAGATTTGCAATTTTTGAAGTAAATAATCCCTTTACCACAAAAACATGATAAACTGCTGCATAATATCATATGATATTGCTTATCTGCAGAATCTAAAAAAGTTGATACAAATGAAATTATATAAAAAACAGAAATAGACCCACAGACATAGAAAATAAACTTATGGTTACCAAAGGGGAAAGGGGGGGGATAAATTAGGAATTTGGGATTAGTAGATACACACTACTATAAATAAAATAGATAAACAAAAAGGAACTACAATATAGCACAGGGAACTATACTCAATATTTTATAACAACCTATAAGGGACAAGGATATGGAAAAAATAGATATATATGTATGCACAACTGAATCACTTTGCTGTACACCTGAAATTAACACAGCATTGTAAATCAACTATACTTCAATTAAAAAAAATAACAAACAAATTTAGATTATGATTTGTGTCATTAGTAGTTTAAGCAAATTTGCCACCTGCACACTCGAAGGCCTTTTTCAAAGTTCTTGTTCTTAATTTATTTTCCTGAATATTCTAAGTGCTTTGGAAACAATGAAAACAGCAAACTCCACTTCGCTGGCCTCATGCCTTCACCCCAGCTTCAACTGGCACCAGCCAGATGGATGAATTTGCCCAGTTGCTACAAGGGACAGTTGGCACACTTGTCTCCACTGATGTTATGTAAAATGTCAGAGACTTTTGAATTTGATTTTGGCATGGCATGATGGAAACATTCCAAATCCAAAGACTGTAGAGAGCTGTACAATCACCACACAAAGGGACTGATGTGTTGCATATTGAATTCAGGCAATGATTACATATAATTGTATCATTACCATCATTACCTAGAGTGAGATTAATGGAAGCAACTATTCAGAAAAACAAGAAAGAAATTAGCTTTGAAGGAGCATAATGAAAGATTTTAATTGTGGGAAGAATTCAGTCACATTTTGAAATTACGGGTTGTGATTCCATCAAGCTCACTAACCCCGTATCTTATTCACTGCTTCAACGCATGTGCTACATTCCATTTGTCCACACAATGACTAACGAAGGTCAGATAGCTACGGAAGATGATCTCACCTCAAAGCTAGTAAACCAACCTGTCCAAAATGTTATTTTAATAAATGGGCAGAGGAATTTACAACACCTATTGACAGAGCAAATAAATGAAGTGGGTGTTTGGTTTGTTTTTTTGTATGTGCCATTAAAGCCTGTTGGAAGCAAGATAACATGGTACAGAGGTGAACTATGTATGTTTCATATTAAGTCAGAGATTAGCAATTCTTAGCATCTAAGATAACAGTCCAATTTTTTTTTTTTTTTTTTTTTTGTGCGGTACGCGAGCCTCTCACTGTTGTGGCCTCTCCCGTTGCGGAGCACAGGCTCCAGACGCGCAGGCTCAGCGGCCATGGCTCACGGGCCCAGCCGCTCCGCGGCATGCGGGATCCTCCCGGACCGGGGCGCAAACCCGTGTCCCCTGCATCGGCAGGCGGACTCTCAACCACTGCGCCACCAGGGAAGCCCAACAGTCCAATTTTATTCAAATGCATTCATATAATCTACATAAAAGAGTCCCATTGGTTGTTTTTTTCACCAGGGGTTGTGTGCATTTTCCAACTTTAAATATACATAAGAAAGACTCTTGCTAGTCCCTGAGTTAAGAGTAGGGAAAGGTTCCTGAACCATAGGTTCTGCAAAGGAATGGTACTGAAATTCTTGACTAGAGGGGCCTTGACATCTAGGGATGCACCTTCCTCCCCTACCTCTCACTAAGGCTTTTTAGAGACTCTCAGAGGAAGCTCTTAGAGGGGTTACAAACTGGATCAGAACACTTAGCCCCATATCTAAATGTAGATTTGGACATAGGCTATGGTTTAGAAATTGTTGCAATATAGACCTTTTCTTAGCCGAGTTCAATCAATATGTCAGTTAACATTAAGTCATATGCACATACTGTCTAAATTGCAATATAAATAATTTAATATAGTGGATTTCTTTGTAACAACTCTGTGTTCACTCTGGAGACTCAGAAGAATAAAAAGCTGCATATCCTCTACTCTGGAAAAACACTATTTATAGCATTCAACGTATCCACTGAAGAATAACAACTGCTCACCCCTTATATGATATAGCACTTTACATATTTTAAATATGTATTTTGAATCTGTTCTTTACAAAAGCTAAAGAGGTAGAAAACCCAGGAATCATGACTTCCTTTGATGGCAAAACTATAAAATATAAAAGTGGCTCAGGTAAAACAGATAAAAACTTGAAATAATTTATTTTTACTCCCACTTCAGAACTCTTTTCAAAAACAGCATTAGAACCACGTGGGATGAAGAAACAGCTCCAATGATGAAACCCATCCATATTCAGCCACAGCCCCTACACACCAACACAGTCTGACGAGCCATCATCATCTCCTTCTAGGTAACTGCCGTAATTCCCTTACTGGTCCCCTGCTTCTACTCTTTCCTGTTCTCATCTTTTTTGTACCCTACAGCCAGGTTGATCCTTTGACCCTACAGCCAGGATGGTGTTCTGATCATGCCACCTCTCTGATTAAAACCCTTCAATGACTCAGCACTTGTTCTTAGGAAGAAAGCCTAAAACACTTTACACGGCCAACTTTCTTTAGGTCTCTATTCAAAGGTCACCTCATCCTCCTGACCACTCTGTAAACCAGGAACTCTTCTCCCCAGTCAGTCTCCATCCTCTAACTAAAGCACCTGCTTTAGTTCTCTTCATAACACTTACCACCTGATACAGTCTCTATTTATGGGTCTAGCTGCTAATTATTTGTCTTCTCAGGCATTCATCGGGTTTGTTCACGTCTATATCCTCGGAATAGCACCTCATAGCCTATGCTTGTCCTTTATTGATAAACTCAATGCAGAAATGCTGTCTTAGTCCATTTGGGCTGTTATAACAAAATACTACAAAATACCACTGGCTTATAAACAACAGAAATTTATTTCTTACAGTTCTGGAAGATGGAAATACAAAATCAGAGTTCCAACACAGTCAGGTTCTGGTGAGGACCCTCTTCCAGTTGCAGACTGTGGACTTCTGTGTCTTCACATGGTGAAAGTGGACTAGGGAGCTCTGGGGGTGGGGGCGGGTAGGAGGGTGTCTCTTTAATAAGGGCACTAATACCATTCATGAGGACTCCACCCTTATGACGTAAGAACCTCCCAAAGGCCTTACCTCCTAGTGGCATCATATCGAGCATTAGGGTTTTGACATATGAATTTGGCGGACACAAACATTCAGGCCATAGCAATGCCCTGCGTGATCCAGCTCCTGCTTACCTTTCCAGCCTCAACCCTCACATCATTTCCTCTTGCTCTTGGTTCTCCAGGTCCACTACCTTTCTTCATGTTCCCTGAACGTGACAGGATTCCTCCCATCCCATTGTCTTGTTCCTAAGCCTGGAAAGCATCTGCCTCCAACTCCTTTAAATTAATGCTTGTTTCTCCCAGTATAGCAGGATTTTTGGTTGTTGTTGCCCTGCTGACTTTTGTGTCACCAGTAACTGGTCTATAGAGTGAATGTCACTTTGATATGACGTTCCTATTTATTTATGTCTAAATAGGTAATGTGTTCTTTTATTGAGTTAAAATCCATCAATGTTTCATTCCCATTGACTGGTTCATATTTGGAAGTGCCTTGGTGAGTAAGTTGGGTAAAGTTAGGCAGTCCATAAACTGCCACAAATGGAACCCCATTAGCAAATTGCCCTATTTGTGCAGTTAGTAATGGCAAGTTTGGGGTGGCTTTCACAGAGTTAAATGCTTTTAGTGCAAATTAAATTAGCAGATTCTCAAAGCTTCTATCATAAGCCATATTAAAAACATTTATTAACCCTCTGGATTTAAGTGAGGTAAAATTAGGCTTGAAATATTTAGAGTGTCATAATTACGGCATTTTCTTCCAAGAGGAAGGACACTTATTTACAAACCATGAAAGTTACATTTTCATGTTAGAAGCTACAAAAAAAGGGGCACTTACCCCTACTTTCTGTTGTGAATCAAACACTGTCTTCTCACATTGTCCTCACCTTGCTGAACAAGCAGATTGAAAAAAAGATTCTAATTCAACCTTGATTTTATTTCAACCCAGTGCATTTACTGTGGACCCATCCGTGACAGGCCCCAAACTGAGTCAGAATTAGCAGCTACTCCTCAATAGTTCATATGTGCTGACAAAGATGACCAATCAGAAAGGCTCCCTGCCTCAAAAAAGCAACAAAGCACACTTTCTCCCCCCTCCTTATAAACAAAGAAAAAAATTGTCCACTTCTGAAATATTTTGCCTAATGCTATGCCTATTGAGAATAAGGAATCTCACTAGTATCAATCAAATAGATGGATAGTAAAATATTTTTGTGTTTGCAACCGGCACACCATTTCCCTGATGCCATGGGAATTAACTGGCAAATCTGGATTTTGGAAATAGTTGATGTATAGAAATAAGTTATCAGGATTCAGACGGTAAAGGCTGATGGGAAGAAGAGTGGGAAAAATGGAAAGAAAATGGCTTTAGGATCAAACAGACCTGGGATGGACATTCATTTCTGCTACTTGCTTACCATTTAATTGTCTAGACCTCAGTATACTTGAGGAAATATCATTTAATTGTGAGCTGAGGAAATACCATTTAATTGTCTAGCTGAGGAAATACCATTTAATTGTCTAGACCTCAGTATACCTCTTTCTAAAATGGGGCTAATATAATATCTAAATCTTTTGTTGTGGTAGAAATTAAATGTGATAGCATAAGTTGAAGGGATAATATGACGTCTTACATAAAAAGTCTAGTAAATGTTAATCCTCACCCCTACCCACCACTGCAATTTATTAATAGACTCAGGGAGGATTTGACACACTGAAATCTAGTCAATGTAAGAACTAACCAGTGATTTTCCTCCTGTATTTTAACTATCCACAGAAGTCATCTAAAATTGTTTCTCTTCATGTTATATATACTAGGCAAAAGTCTAAAGCTATAGAATATTTCTGGTAGGTTTAGATTTATGATAGAGTATATGTGGTGGATTTAGGAAGGACAGTATACTAAAATGCATTTTTTCTTTCTTTTAGGAATATCAACAACATGGAATATGAGGTTGGCCACCCATACTATGAAAGCAGGGAAGGCGGCTAGCTGAATGACATGATTTGCAAGTCCATTCACTCATTCATTCGACATTTATTAAGTTCTTGCTGTGTGCAAGGCATTGTGCTGCTCCAGAGCGATAACATGAGTACAACTGCTATGTCCCTTCCTTGACGAAACGAAGAGTCTAATGATGAAGAAAGGTAGTAATATCTATTAAAGTACTGCATAATACTGTTCAGTAAATAATTAAAACCGAGATAAGCCCTTTGAAGGAAAGGAGCTGAAAGAATATATGATGAAGGAATCCCATTCGCATAGAGACATCCAGGAAGGCCTCCCTATATAACAGTGGTTTGGACTGCTGGATAAGTGAGAGTTAACTGGGAAACCTAGGAGAGGTCACTCGCTTTCTCTCCCTGGGAAACCCCTCATCCTTCAAGACAGAGCATATTGAAGCTTCTTGATTCCCACAGGCCTAATTGGTTGCTTCCTCCTCTGTCTTCCCAAAACACTCCTTCTGTTCTACTTGAAGGTTTCCCACAATGTAATTATCTGTGTATATTTCCCGTCACATGTATCATGAGGCCAGGATGCTGTCTCATTTTCTGTAATAGCAAGGCTCCGTCCCAAGGCACATAGTGGTCACCCAGGAAATGTTTCAAGGATGAATCTACACCTCTCTGACCCTGTGACGATGCTTAACACTTACACGTAACCAATTTATTTTAATTAAGAGTTACGTTTTTGAGGAGGAGATTTTTTTTTTTTTCCTTTTTACAGTAGTGGAATTCTGAGCAATTTTGCCTAATTATTTGATTTCTATTCTAGCTACTGTATTGTTTACACAAAATATAAACATTTTTTAAAAAGTCTGTTAGAATGCAAGCTATCAGAAACTAACACCTCAGAGTTCAAGTAACTGGTAAGATGGACTTTAATAACCTAGGAAGAGCCAAAGGGATCAGGATCCTGTATAACCAAGTTTTGATTCAGGGAAGTAAACCCAACATACAATCTTGTAGAAATAACCAAGCAAGACTTATGGATTCTTTACAGCAATGATTAAACTGAAACCGCCAGGAAGTTCCATAGGGCTAAGTGGTACTTTGTCATGCAATAATAATTGTTTGGTTCAGCAAAAATGCAAGGAAATGCAGAGAACTTCTCTCCTGTGGAGGTTTCTGCATTTCTGCTAGATCAGAGATACACACTATGGGCCCTCCTTCCCTCATAGTATTCTGTTTCCTAGCAACCAACATGTCTAGGCATTACAAGCAAGGGGGCTACATGAATATACACCCTTACTCTTTTTAACAATAGACAGGAAGAAATGCAGTGGGGAAACATCTGTAAATCATGATCAACAACAAAAATACTATCTTCTAAAAGTTTGCTTGAGAATGAGCATACTATCAAAAATGTAACTCTGATTTGCATGTAATTTAAATACCTTCCTCAATGTTTGCTGGAGGGCATACTTCCTGTGTTCCTGAGTCTATTTTAATATCTATAACTGAAAACTAAAACACAGTAATAGTAAAATTAGGATGATAACTATAATTATAAATTCCTTCATATCACCATTCAATAAATGTTCTTTGTAGTGGATTTCCTTTGGTTTTATGTTCACAAATAATATTCATTTAAGATAAATTGCTATGCCCTGTGGGAAAAATAATATTTCAAAGCTTTATGCCTTGTAGTTTGTCAAACTTTTCAACTGACCTGATACTCTGGGTCAAAATGGCTTTTTCAATTAAAAATTGAGAAGGAATAGAGGATGCAATAAAGCAGGTAACAGCAAAAGCTAAGTATGGAAGCAAGGTTATTAGTGTCAGAAATGGAGAGGAATAAGTAACTTTAACAGCAGCTGGCAGATTTAACAGTAGAATCACTGAAGAAAGAATGGGCCAAAAGGATAGGGGCAATAAAAGAAGAGGAAAGGAGTAACATGTGAGAGCCATGGGGTGGAAACAGAAAGAAGGGATAATGAAGGCAGTGAGCAGAATTGGTTTCCTAGTGAAAAGGTTAATTAAATCTTTCGTGGCATGAAATTCTTAAAGAACTACTTTTCTGACTATGTGTGTATATATTCGTGTGTGTTCTTTGTAAACACTCAGAGATGATAATGATTCTCTCCTAACATCCTTTCCCACTAATGCCTGAGCACATTTATTTTAAAAGGACAATAATTTATTATTTTAAGGCTTCTAACATGTTGAGTAGAAAGAAATTTAACACTGTTGACCTGAAAATAAATCTTAGGAGCCAGAGTTTTATCTCTTTTCCTTGTTCTGCTTTATTTTCTCCAAAATTTAAAACAAACAACAGAAAAGCAAATCCAATATCTCTATTAAAATAGATGGCATAATGAATGAATGCTTACAAACAATAGAGGGGACAAAAAGGGACCCATAAGGCTTGGGAACTTCAGTACTACTCTGAAGACCATAAGGCTGATTTCTAAGCTGAAGAAATGATTATAGATCATCCCAGGAGGACGCCAACCAATAAGATGGCTGCAGCGCTATTTGTTTTCTGCCTTTTGTGTGTTTCTTAACGTTAATCTTGCAGTGCTGTCACACAGATTCCAGCAGCCTGGGGCAGGCTGGGGGCTCCGGGAGGGAGGGTGGAGTTTCTGATGTCAGTGTAAAGGGCAAATGTTGATCAGTATCATCAAGAACACACAGTCCATCCAAGGTGTGACATGTTGTCTCCATCACTGTTACCCTTTTATGCCCATCCATGTAGTTTATACACCCTTACGGGGGAAGGTATTGTGTGCAGTGAATACCTTCCTTTTGTTTGTTCTATATTTAGCCTTAGCCTTGACTTTAAAAAGCATGTGATTTATTTGTTTTCAGAATCCCGGCATATTCTGACTACTGAAATAATTGCAGTGGATCAGGCTACAAGTTGTAGGGGAAAAAGTATGAATATACCTGCTCAACAAGAAGCCAGCCTTCCAAGACCCTCCTGTGCTTAAATAGAATCCTTTCATGTGGAAAATCAAAAAACAGAGTGAAGCAGCTTCCTGAGAAAGGCAATTTTTTTTTCTTTTCCATTTTGTCAGAAAGCAAATGTGAGAAGGGGAGAATCTGTCAGAGATGTTTCATTCTGCCCTCAACTTCTTAAGAGAAGTTCCCATGATTTATCTCCAAAGAAAGGCATTTCCTCCTTCTTTACCAGTGAGAGATTACTTTGGTTTGTCAAAAATGGGCAGGGTGAATGTTTTTCTAAGTTGAACCAAAATAATAATGATGATGATGATAATGACAACAAAAACAATAGGACAATTACAGAACCAGGGATGGCAGAACAACGTAATGTAGCAGCCACTACAATAACTGTTATTGTTGTATGGCCAATGAAGACTTTTCCATATGCTTTGAGCCTTAGCACAGGCTGAAAAACAGGCATTTTAGTATTCAAGTCTTCACTTTTCCATCTTATTTAATGTAGGCATACTTCCTTCCCCATAATTGTAGGGCAAGGATAGTTTTGACATTAATGAATTAGCTCTAGTAATACTAAGGATGGGCAATATTTATGATTATAGAATTCATTCAAAGACAGAAATTTAAAACACTGGTGTTAAGAGAGAAGAATTAAAGCCTATCCCATAAATTAAATGCGTTATGTCATGTCTAGCACAGAACATTGGCTGAATTTATTTGCTGTTGAATTTCACTGATTCTCAGATCTCTTCGGGCTACATTAAAAAATTTACAGGATATATATTACATTCATGTTTCTGTAATAAGTACTTGGAAAAAAACAAAGATATTAAAAATGCTTTCTCTATCCTCGAGGCATCTACAATCTAGTTAGGAGGATAACATTTAAAACCCAAAAATGTCTTCAACTCAAGGCACAAGGAAATCAACCTCTAGCAAAGATCACTGAGTGAGCAAAACAGGTTCTACATGCTAAGCTATGTGAAGGCCCAACAACTCCTAAAAGAAAACCAATGAGAGACAGAGAGAGAGAGAGAGAGAGGAAGGAAGAAAGAGGAAGAAAGGAACAAAGAAGGGAAGAAAGGAGGAAAGGAAGGGAAAACCTACCACTGGATCTAACTTTAGACTTGGGACAGAGCCATGGCTGGACCTAACTTGACGGTCTCTGGGCGCCTAACACGGAACCAAGACTTGTCATAGAAAGACTCATCCTCAGTTTAGTCATCTGTAAAGTGGACTGGAAAATTCCCACAAACCCATCTCCTAGGAGCAAGGTTTGGCTTGTAAAACTTTGTCAGATACAAGACAGACATTTTAGGTACAAATCACTTACATGTATATATTGCTTAGTAGAGCATATGATTTTACATACTATCGGATAAAGCACTGATTTGTCTGAGTTGCCATTACCAACAATAGTAGTTTTCCTAAAAATAGTGGTAGATGCCATTTATTGAGCACTTACTACTACATGATGCATGTCTTTCTGTACTTCATCTCAGTTTATCCTCAAAACTCTATGAGGAACTAAAACTACTACCACTTACAGACAAACTCAGAGACTCAGTGATAGAGTCAGGATTTGAACCCATTTCTGCCTCTGGCTACGAAGGCCCCCTGCTGTTAACCATTCCATTCTTGGATCTGGTTAGACTTATGTATCCAGCTTGTTCTGCTAAACAATAAGAGTTGATCAAGGAAAAGATGTGAATTAAAAATAAAGAGTATATCACAGTACTTTCTAAAGCTGACTATTCTGTAAAGGCCACTGAATATGCTCACTTTACAGATAATTAAAGGAAGGCCAAGAAAGGGTCAATCGTTTGCTGAGGATCACCCACCTACATTGTCAAAACTAGACATGGCACCCAGGCTGATTGATTCCTATGCCAGCCCTCCTTTACTTCTTCAATACCTTAAAATAGTAAAATGCTGAGGAAAGAATAGCATTCACAGAATTTGCTAATTATCTAAAAAGTTAAATAAAAAGCTCTTTCCACGTCAATCTTGGTTACTGAAAATCTAAAGTATGGGTTGGATTTACTGCTTTGGCAAACATAATAGAAGAACAAAATATATTTCTTGGCTTCAACATGCTACTGTGGAGTTGGTACTGAAATAGGATAAATTTGGGCTTTACTTTCAACTTAACTAGTTATTTGCTGTGCAGATGTGTAGACTGTTGCATGAAGGTTTCCCAATGAATCACGCCTCTGGGTATTCACTCCCTTGAATGGTGCCTCCAGTATCAGCTCTAGACTTGGTCATGTGATTTGCTTTGGCCAATGTCCAACAGGTAGGACACAGCAAGGCCTGCACACTGGGGACAGCTGTGGTGGCAGTGTGTAAGAGCCCATCCTAACCTCACTGAGCATAGAAGACCATTGGTGAGAAATGCCCAGCCATTGCTATTATAGCTGAGCTCAGTCCTCAGCTGTGGTACCCAGAACCTAATGGAGGCACAACCAGCTATGAAGAAGATTAATAGCCTAAGGTAAAAGAGTTTGCCCCATCGTGGGCTAAACACTTTCAAGAGACAATGTCTCCTTTTCCATGTCTCAAGTCTTCAGTGAAAGATTAGCAGTGAGATCCAAACCTAGGCATACCTTTTTCTACCCACTCCTTTCTACCCCATCCAGTTGTATATCTCATGTTTCAGAAAGGGCCCTATCTCCCCCAACCTTTGAGCATGAGCTAGACTTAGTGACTCAATTGCAAAAACAGAGGATGCCAAGAGAAAACTAGAAACGTAGTTTCTAGCAACTCAGCAAATACTACCTTGTTCAAGTGATGAAGGTCAACATCACCAGTGCAGGTCATGACGGTTCATCTGCCTCATGAGAACATCAGTCTAAACATGAGATAAATGTCAGACAATCCCAAATTATAGGGCATTCTACAAAATCCCTGACTAGTACTCCTCAAGACTATGAAGGTCTTGAAAAGAAAAGAAAAGACTTAGACACTATTACTGACCAGAGGAGACTAAGGTGACATAACAACTAGATAATTAAATGTGATGTGGCATTCTAGACTCAATTCTTTTTTTTTTTTTTTTTTTTTTGCGGTATGCGGGCCTCTCACTGTTGTGGCCTCTCCCGTTGCGGAGCACAGGCTCCAGACACGCAGGCTCAGCGGCCATGGCTCACGGGCCCAGCCGCTCCGCGGCATGTGGGATCTTCCCCGGACCGGGGCACGAACCCGCGTCCCCTGCATTGGCAGGCGGACTCTCAACCACTGCACCACCAGGGAAGCCCTCAATTCTTAAACAGAAAGAAAAATGGAACATTAATGAAAAAACTGGTGAAATCCAAATGAAGTGTGGAGTTTGGTTTAAAAATGGGAGGGACATTTATCATATAACAAATGTCATTACATCCTTCCAACCCACGAATGAAATTGAAAAATAAAAGACATAATCCACTCAGAGGACAGGAGTAGTTCTGCTCACAATGCTAAACAAGATTTTATTAGGTATCTAGACACAGAATACACTAAATGAAGTGGGACTGAATCTAAGGTCTTCTTCAAAGCTAGGGCAAAAAGTATAAAAGTAAAAAGGAAAGGAAGGGAGGGAGGGAGGGAAAGAAGGGAAATAAAATGATTGTGTGCTTATATCCTCTTGTTTCATATCTCTCCCTGTACCCATTTCCAGTAAAAAGTGGAGTACGTGAAGAAAAACCAGTTACTGTAGAGTTAATTTAAAGATTTAAAGAGTCAGATTCTAGTTAATTGAGAGTTTTCCTATTGGCATCTTATAGAGACTAGCCTATAAATTAAAATGTATACACGCATACATCACTTTTAATAGTACTATTGTAAATAAATATTTGTTTTTAAATGTTATTATTAAATGTTTAGATCGGTTCTAGCAAGTCACAGACCTTTTTAATGTCAATATTCTGTACTAATCTTTTGTTATCCCAAAGCATAAACATAATTAACCTATTACTGTTTTCTTATTTTGCACAGAGATTAATGTAGGGTGGTGGACAGTATTCATACTGGTTTATCTAAACCGATTTGTGATGACAACATAGTCTGGAATGGAGATGGGGAGAATCTACAAATTTGCAGGGGTCGACATGAATAAAAGCTTACACTTTGACAAAAGTGCATCTGGCTCTTTAAATATTCATGAAAATAATAATATAAGGCCTCTGCTCTGTGGGGTGTTTACCCTCTTTTCAAGAGTTTAGTTCTGCAAATGTGACGGTAAAAAGGTTGGCAGATGATACTGAATAATGCTATTGTAATGCGGGGGAAAAGGTTCTGATGGAGAACAACATCATCTGGGCCTTTTGAGTTTTTTTTAAAGCATATTGGAAAGAGATCGAGAAGGGCCCCTTGGCAAATAACATAAAACAGAACTAACAACGAGCAGAGGCAGACAACCAGGAAGGATGTGCTAATTCCACATATGTCACTTTTGGAACTGGTCGCACTTTCAGTCATATGACAAGGTCTATTCCCTTCTAAGGAATGATCAGCTTCCAGGGATAGAAATGGTGACTGATTTGCAAAATCAATTGTCCTGGATTACAAAGCACTTGTGTCTGAGGTCCAAGCATCTATTTAGCTGGAACCCCAACTTTGAATTCAAGGATGATTATCTTAAGCCTCCCAGCAGGGGTCAGTAAGCTAATGATAAAAATATAAACTCTGATATACTATGTAATCACTGTTTCCACTGACAACATGAGGGAAAAAGAAAACAAAAAAACAAAAACACATGTATGATATCAAAGATCCTGCTGGGTAAGCTTTGGAAGAAAATACAAAATATTTCTCAGCAAAGTGACAGTATTTTACATAGAGAGTCAAAATATAATAGTTGCACTTTAGTGTAATGTTTACAGAGAGGGCAGGAGTCTGTAGTCTGCTAGCTTTGAGAATTATATGCATTTGGTGTACTATTTTGTACTAGTTTGGTGTACTATTCTCATATTATAAATATATACAGGAAAGAGACTGAACATTGGAAAATTAATGATTTTCTAACAATGATTTTGCTTAAACTTTATACTTAAATAATTTGAACATAATAGAGGCAGCATTTATATACATTCTGATTTCATTGAGGACTCAGTCACTTAAGTCACCTTTCATTTGCAGAGAGGCCCTCAGTCACCTCGTCCTGGTACTCCATCCTCATACTTGCTACACTCCCTGGCCCTGGAATAGTTTGGAGCTTTGAATGGGTTGTAATGATACTAGCAAGAGTGGAGAGCTGAGATCTTTTACTTGAAAAGTATAATTCATTTCCTTGAAATCAGCCCCAAACCCGTTCCTAAAATTTAAAAGATGGTCATGGACAAATGGGGTTCCGTCATCTTGCCAGCTACAAATCCAAGATCTTTACCATGGCCTGTATCCCTCACCTTGATCTTCTCACTCCAGAACACTGGCTCCTCAGTGTTGGGATAACACACCAAGCACAATTCCCTCGGAGCCTCTCTGGAAAACACTTTTCCCCCAGACACTGCGGGAGGTGGTCCTGTCACCTCATTTAGTTGTTTCCCCAGCTGTTATTTCCTCAGAGAGGTTCTCCCTGACCTCCAGACCTGAAGAGCAGCCACATCATTCTTTATTCCCTTAGCATACTTTGTTTTTCTTCAAAGCACTTTCAACACCTAGGTTATCTTCTTGGTTTATCTGCTATGTGTTTTCTGCCATCCCCCACTAGAATAATAAGCCCATGGAGGTGAGAGATTTATATGTTTGGTTTTCTGATGAATGTCCAACATCAAGAACCTGCCTAGTACAGTAAGAACTCAATAAATATTTCAAAATAAATGAATGAACAGACAAACCAATATATGTACCATGTATTCCCCACTTTGGAGGATGGCAAAAGAGAGATGAGACACAGATCATGACAAGACACATATCTAACTGAAGAGACTAGAGTTGAACACAGAATGATTTTTCATAGCCCTTATTCCAACCAAACCAACCCATGGCACAAAGATAAACTGCTCTCCACGTATAGAAACATAAGCCTTTAGTAGGAACCTCTGGCGAATTGATCAGGTATTGGAAATATTCGTTTTAATTGAATCTTCCGTTATTTGAGAAGTTCACAAAAGGAAAAGCTCTGTTCCACTGCCAAAGACAGAATTTGAGGCTGAGTAGCTCACTGTTCTCAACTCACAGGGAACTTCTCAGAGTCTGATGTCCTTATTACATTTTGATGTTTATTCTTTTATCTCTAAATTCATAGCATAGACGAGCGCATCAGACACTTTCAGGATGAGAGATCATTTGTGAACTAACCGCACTTAATTAAGCTTTTCTCTTGACTATTTTTCCTTTTCTAGTTATTACAAAAACCTAGACGTGAAAATGCCCCTTTTTTATTCTGTCTCCTGTCCACGAATCATAGCTTTAAAATTGGAAATCTTCTCATTTTTTTAGTTCTCCCCAACTTCAGATTAAACATTTGATCCTGCTTTATTTTGAATAATAATTGGAAATAAAAACAAGGTTGGGGGGTGGTGGCTACTCGCTGGAAATTTCAAACATGTGAGATTACTTGAAACCATCAACAATTGTACCTGATTTCCACGCTCTATACAACCTCTATTCCAATAAATATTTAATTAATGCAAATATTTCTGCTTGACTGTCCAGAAAGTTGGCAACCTTACACCTCCCTCTTGCTTTGATAGACTCATTCATTTTTTTCCTACCCACTCAGGAAAGAAAAACAGTGGGAAAAACCAAAGGGTTAAAAAGACACCCCTTAATGAATGTGTTTAATAGCCGACATGTCTTCTTTCTTTTTGTTCCATTAAACTGGCACCTACTCAGCGTGGCATTGTTCACTTTGAAGTGGGTTTTCATTGTTCTCCTACCAGCCTCCATCAAGGCCTCCTGACAGATGACCTATCAAATGCTTCCTCCTTTGTCTTCCAACCTCCTTACCACCCCTAATTTCTTTTTTCTCTTCTTTCTTTCTTTCTTTTTTTTTTGAAAAGGCACAATCTGCTCACCCTCTGGCTCGTCCTCCTCCTGGGTTAGCAGTTGGTAAGCCTGGGCCCCCCCAAAGTCAGAGCTGTTATGCGAAACATGTCTGGATCCCAATTACTCGAGGAGAAGTAGTGCATAAATTAGGAGATACTGTTTCTAAAGCTGTCAGGGATAAATTGTCCTTATTTCCTGAACCTGTCATAGGAAAGAAGGATGGTTCTAAGATGAGCTCTGACACCCCTGTTTCTCCTTGAAGACAAAGAAGCCCTAAAGTCTCCTGCCAGGGCTGGGCCAGGAATACGCTTACAACAGACTCAACTTACAACACAGCGTTAGGAAATAAGATAGAACTGGCACTGTGGTTGGAAGGCAAGTTTCAATTCAAACTAGGCAAGATGAAATCTATCGATAATAAAGCTGTCTCATGAATCACGTGGAGTATTTAGGCTGAGGTTGCTTGGACGATGCTGCAGCATCCTAAATAAAGTGTCAGTTTCATAGCAGAGAAAGGAATGGCTCTCTTGCCCCTGGGTAGGGGCAAGAACTCTACCAAGGGGTGAGAGTTGGGGCAAACCAATCCCTACATCCCCCAAAGTTACCTGTAGTCTTGGGAAGGCTGCTAGGCTGGAGTGACTAAAACTGGCCTTCTCTGGATCTTCCTGGACAAAAGCCTTCAGAAGGTCTATCTTCAGTGAAAACAGATAACCACTCTATTTCATTCTCTACCTCCTAACTGTGGTCCCTCTCTTTGGCCCCTCCCCACATCTGGACACATAGATTGCACTTTTTGGCATGGTCAACATCATTTATATAGAATTCAATTACTTATTAGATGGCCCATGGCACAATCAAACACATACCTATGCATAAATACACAGGTATCTGAGATACAATTTTAAAGATTTTTCCGTCAAAATGATTGGGCATTATCTTAATTTTTTTTTTTTCTTTTACATGTTAACTCTTCAAATTATAAGCACAGATCATCCTTAAAACGAACTTCTGGAGAACCCATCCTTTCCAAAGATGGTGGAAGTGACATGTCATGACTTACGGCTGGCTAGGCACTAACTAGTTATTTTCTTTTTCCAAATTTTGTGAAATTTTGTTAAAATAAAATGAGTTGAACTGAGCAAAGCTACTATGAACAAGCGTATAGTATTTGTATAGACAAGAATAAAATTTAAATTGTACTACATGTTTGATTGGCAGAAACACAACTCATACATATTTTTCCTTTCTGTAGCATTTCTATTTAAATGACTGCGTCTCTGCTTTGCTGTTCTCCAAATGGATGTAAATATGAAAGCCATAAAAGAGTAAACTTCTCCGCGCCTAGAGCCCCTGCTCTGCAACAAGAGAAGCCACCGCAATGAGAAGCCTGCACACCGCAACGAAGAGTAGTCCCCCACTTGCCACAACTAGAGAAAGCCCGTGCACAGCGATAAGACCCTACGCAGCCAAAAATCAATCAATCAATAAATTAAAAAAAAAAAAGAATAAACTTCAGTACTTCTGTTTGTTTAACAAAACCTAAGATCAATCATTGCATTTAGTATCAGATCTGATAAGTACTAGTCACATATTGGAAAAGCAAAATCTATTGTTAGTCTCTATGACTGTTTGCTCTTCTCTTTATATGGAAACTTCACCGTGCTTTCAATCAAGTGAGAGAAGTGGATATAAGTGAAGTATATAAATATTTTTAAACTAATGGTGAATTATTTTGAGTAAGTGAATATCTGAGGAACAAGGCATATGATTTAATGCTGGATTCCTTTGATAATTCAGGCATCCTAAATAAAGTGTCAGTTTCATAGTAGAGAAAGGAATGGCTCTTGCCCAATAGAAACAAGAGATGCTTGTTTGCCTGATGTTGATTTACATGAGAAATTAGGCTTTTGACTTCCTTATATTTGGTTGATTAAACTGAAAAGTTTGCAGCCAGCAATAATTACCAAAACATCACCTAGGCATAAGCCACGACACCCCTACACTTGATACTGCTGCATCACTGAAAATATGTAGCTATTGTTTTTCAATAGATGGTATAAATCAGGCTCCGATTATCTAAACGGTAAGAATTCACTAACTTCTGGATGACATCCAAACTCCTCAAGCACATCTGCTCTACACACTAGCAAAATGCACAGTGACGAGTGCTGCACAATTCAACATAACAATTTAAATATTTTATATAATTAATGATATGTAATTAAACTTAATGTAATTACATTTGGGTTCTCTGAGGTAACTATTTTTACAATTAGTGTTTCATCAACAAATAGCTTTTCCAAGGCACAACACAGCTCTTCCTACAGTAGCAAGCCATACCCAGAAGTCTCCCTGTTACAGTAAACAAATTGTAAGGCAACAAAACCAAGCACTCTAGCCCATCAGCTTTTGATTATATAAGAAACAAGAGGCCTTCGCATACCAAAACCACACGTCAACCTATACGTTAATGGCTTTGCCTTCCGCTTGCTGGAAGTTGGAAAAGGACAAGAAGGTTCAACCATGAGATGGGCTTTCTTATAACTTCACAAGCATAGTCAATTACTAAGAGGCCTATGAAGAGAAGGCTCAACATTCTACATGTCTCAACAGGGCCAATAAAACTGTCTACTGACCTGCCTCACTTCCTTAGGTCAAGAATTTGATGAGGAGATGGTGGGTGAAGGAGTAGCATCTGAGAAGCTGTTCTACCTTCAGTGATGAAGGGAAGACATTTGCCCAGTATTCAGATAGGGCTGTACCTGTATGAAGTCATTCTATGGCCCCAGCTCAATAAAATTAATGGTCACATCATATAGCCGCAATAACAGCAAAGAGATCTTATTGCTAGGATTTTTGCTTTAAAACATTTGGCCCACTGCACTGGTTTATGGAGCAGATATATGATGCAAAAATATATCCTCTCCCCAGATCTGTTCAATTCAAAGAATTGTAGCAAAGAGGCTTTTTCTCTTACATGGAGGGCTCAAGTCTGTAGCTGTCTAGACTAGCTCTCCAGACTGTCTTCTGAGGGCCATTGCACCTTTGGAATGAATCCACATTTCTCTTCCACGCACTCCTTTCTCTCAAAATAATTATCTGGCTTGTCCATACCCAAGATTAAGTTTCCTTTATTGCTTTCCTTTAAGAATTTTTATTAACAGCAAAGCATCACATGTCCACAGTAAATGTCATATTAATCTTCCAGGCCATAATGATAAAGCAACAATCCCCTGACACAGCTCTACTCATATAAAAGTTATAGCTTTCAGGAATGGCCACACTCAACTCTTACTGATCCTTCTCTTATTCTAAATAATATTCTTATTTCTTGATTTTTCCAATTTAAATATCATGTAATGACTTTCTAGTCTGGAAAGTAAGATGGTAGTTGTAGTTGTTTTGTATACCAGGCCCCCAACCATCCAAAACGTCTTACTTTTACTTCTCACTTCTCTTACGTCTCCTCTTACTTTCTCTCAATATAAATGTAGCACCATCTATAATAAACCACTATGGAAAATGTATAAAAGAAACCCCAATGTTCATTAATACATTAATGTGACTATGTTTATTGTAGAGTACCATATAGTGTACCATGATCAAATAGCCTTTCTTACACAAATGTTATTTGAGCTAAAGTGAATGTACCTTTTAATTTGCTTAATTTTCTAGGAAATTATCAGTAATTAACTTCCCAAACTCCCCAACAGAACTAAAACCTTTTTTTCTAACGAAGGTGAACACATCAGGGTCCACTCAGGGGTGCTGCTACCTTCCTGCTTCAACCTCAGCAGCTGTCACGCAGCTGTCACCTGGAAGCTCCCATCCTAGCATCATCCCGAGAACTGCCTCTTTCCCTCAGAGGATCCTTTTTTCTAGATCCTGAGGCTTCCTCTTTATTGGTTCTTCCCCCTTTTATTAGACCTTAATGCTAGGAAAGACCTCGCACTTATTTGAAAATAGGCTACACATGGAATTCTATGTTGACAATTATTTCTCATAATACACTGAATGCCTTCCTTCCTTGTCTTAGTTTTATCAGTGCTGCTATTGAAGAGGTGTTGGTCCACTCTGATTCCTTATATTGTGTGTATGTGAACATACTTTTTTTTCTTTCTGGGAATGTTTCTCCCTGAAGTATTTATCCCTAAAGTTTTGAAATGCCATCGTGATGTCCCTTGGGGTGAATATTTTCTCATTTATTGTGCTGGGCACTCAATGTGCCCTTTCAATCTGGAAACTCATGCCCTTCTGGGATTATTTCTATCATCATTTCTTTCCTCTCTGTTTTTGTTCTGTTTTTTTTGTTTTTGGGGGGTTTTTTTTGGATTTATCTGTCAGTAACTGCTATAATTCAGATGTCGAATCTCCTAGCACAGTGGTTCTCAAAGTCTAGCTCATAGATCAGGCACATCTGCATTCACCTGGGAACTTGCTGGAAATGTGCATTCTCCAGTCACACAAGTAGCTTGTGATTTAACAAGCCCTCCAGGTAATTCTGATGCAAGTAAAGTTACAGAATCACTGTTTTAGACTGATCCTCTATTTTTTTTTTTCTGCTCCTTCCTCTTTTGTCCTCAATGTTATTCTCCAATCCTTCAACTGTGTTTTTCATTCCTTCTATTAGGAATACCAAATATTCATTTCTGAGCACTTTTTCTTATTACTTGAAAGTTTTTCTCTCTTATTTTATAGCTGTCTATTCTTGTTTCATGGTGGCATTATATTTTATTCTCTCTCTCAGGGTATTAACTTAAATCATATTTCACTTGTTTTAAGATTCCTTGTATGGTTTATGTTTCTCTTGGTTTCCTTTTTATTTGCTGGTTTTGCTTTCTCTACTTAATTTAAGAAGATTTTACAAGTATTTGGTGATCCTTAGATGTCCGTATCTATTCAAAAGTGAAGGAAAAAAATAACTTCTGTAAATCCCAAGTGCAAAGTGGGGCTTGTCAATTGCAGGCTTCCCTCTAGCTGTTTGGTAGCCCCCATGGATCTTTCTCCTTTGGGTAGACCAGTTTCTCAGAAAGGAATTCTCCAAACCTTGTGGAGGTATTGGGGAAACATTCTGCCTGCCAGCTTGAGAAAGGCCTAAAAGATGGAGGGTTATGGGATCTCAGCATTCAGATTGCAGACCTCTCACTTAATCTCCTTATTTTCAGTACAGTTTCTTCTCCCCACACTCATCTGTTTCTGGAATTCCTAAAACCCGATCCTCTCCGATTTAGTCCCTGTAGAAAGTGGGCATTCTCTCTTTTGCTGGAGTCAGAGACGTCTAATTGCTCAGCTCTGTGGGATCAGAGAAGGCTTGTAGGTTCATACACAATCACCCTCATTCTACTTGTTTTCCATATTCTGTACCCCTCCCCATCACAATCATCTGTTGCCACAATTCCTGAGTCTTCCTGGGGTTCTGAGGCCTACTCTGGCTTGTTTAGCATTAAGTTGTAGTTATTTGCTCCCGACCAGAGATCAAATTCAGTTACTATTCAGCCATCCACTTTTCAGCTTCCAAAATCTTGTCCTCTCCTATCTCCTGTTCTCCTTATTCCCCTTTTCCTGCCCTTCAAGATTATCCCATCCGTACTCCATTCTGTCATGTTAGCACTGAGGGAGCAGAGTTACACCTGGGTGTTTAGTTCATGATATCCCCAGAAGCCCTTGTCGTACTATGGAATATCAGTGGAGGGTAATCCTGAAAGCATGGCCAGGAGGCATTGCTATTCTAGAAGGGCTAGAATGGTGGAGACAGGCTGGGGAGGAAGGGCATCGGTATCCAGCTAGAGGCACATTCATTTTGATGGGGAAGGGGAACCCAGAGCAACTTGATTCTCATGTGTGTCCACAGGTCTGTGAAAATAATGTTTGCCTGATGGTCAAAAGAGAGAGTTCTGTTCTCTTATCGTGAGTGAAGGCCAATCTACACAAACACAAACCTGAAATTTGATGGTGACAAAAGACCTATAGGTAATACCAAAAATTTTCTCCTTTAATATGCAATCAGATTGCCATCATGGCTGTACCACCTGGACCCCAAGGAGGACCCTCAGATTTGTTTCAGTCTCTTTTAGTTTGATTCCAAGGTACTGTGAACCTAAACCAGAGCGATGCAGTCACAAGGGTGATTTGAGAGTCAGTGTGAGTTTGGGAGCAAGCAATTAGGTGGCGTTTCTGCTTTACCTTCCTATCCTGGTGATTTGAACTTTAATGGATAACCATTTGGTCTTTTCATGGATTCTCCCTTTCACAACATTCTGTTTCAGAAAAAGGAAAAGAGGGAGTGGGAGAGAAGAATGTACACAAAAGTGATATATTTATGGGAATCCCTTTGTTGCCAGGCCAATATGGACTAACTCAGCAATAGTGGGAAGAGATGGGACAAAATAATTGGTGAGGCCTCCCTTCAATTCTACGTTAAACACAGGCTTCCTAATGTGTCTACTAATCGAATAAAAGGTGTGGTGTGATGTAGTAGAAAGAACACAGAGGTGAAACTCTAGAGAACTGGGTCCCAGTTTTTCTCTGCCCTTGACTGCCTAGCCAAAATTTAAAAGGCGAGAACTTCTGGTTCATTTTCAAGTTCTAATCTAACCTGAAATGGCAAATCACTTAATCTGTGTATTTCAGTGGTCTAATCTATAAAATGGGAATGACAGACTACAAAATACCCAATAAATTGTCCATGTGATTTTTATAACCTGTACATCCGTATTCCTTAGTATGTAGTATGTGTTTATAATCCATGCTTATGCTGGTTGGGATGGGGGTGCATTCTTGCAAGGCTTGGAGTATCCCCTTCAACCCCTCTTTTATTTATTTTAACTATAATGTAACTTAAAGAAATTTATTCTAAAATGAGAAATGTATTGTGTTCAGTGGTTCAGAAGCATCTGTGGGGCGTTAGTGAAAGCAGAAGTGAAACATAAGTGGGAAGCTAAATTATTAAATGCATTCCAAAGCTTGGGGCATCTGCACATGTTCAACAGTTGCACTTGATTGGCCTGGTTTGTATGCTGCCTGACTACATGAGTTCTTATCAGGATGACTTTTTAGATTAAAAATTTAAATAGCTTAAGTCAGCAAAGCACTGCATAAGCACAAATAAAAAGCAGTGCATTAGAGAATGCAAGTGAGCTTTGTCATCACTGGGCTAAGAGATTCAGCTCAGAGTCCCTGGACGGAATGCAGTGTAGGCCTGATCTAGGAAAGTTAATCAGCAGCTTCCTCTAGGCAATAACATTTTGACTTTACTCGGCCCCATTTCTTTACTTTATGTAGAGTCCTGGAGGATAATATGATGGTATTTTGGATTACTATTCACTCTACATGTGAGAGGGTTGTTTCTAAACCTTGAATATCAATTCATTCATTTGTAGTTACTTCATGGACAAATCTAGCATCTCACTATGGTCTAAACATTGTACTCAATTTCATTTGTTCCTGTTTTAACCTTCTTTTGTCCTGGTGGTAGAAAAAGGTAGGCAAATCTGTCTTGGCAAATGGTAAAATGCTGGGACATTTACCAAGAGTGGATGATTGCCACTGACTAAAACATTATTTCAGAGAACCTTCCTTTAGTTTTTAGATTATCAAGTACTCTTCCAACGTGCAAGCAGACAGTTGCCTAATTCTGAAGGATGAGTAATGAATTATACTGAATAACAATATTTACTGATTTAACCTCAGTGGGGATCAAAGGTGTCTGGTAAAACAATTTGTAGAATAGTCACTTTCAAGCCTATAAACGTCACTTGGATGGTCAGATGCCAACAGAAATATACTCTGAAGCAATATCAGCCTTGTCCAGAATGGATGATCTAGGTAACTTTTTTTTTTTTAACCTTTTCCATTTCTAATCACTATACAGAAAAACACTTGTAAAAATAAAACAAAACTCTGCTACATGGGCTTGCCTGGTGGTACAGTGGTTGGAGGCCGGCCTGCTAGTGCAGGGGACGTGGGTTCAGCCCCTGGTCTGGGGGGATCCCCCATGCCACGGAGCCGCTGGGCCTGTGAGCCATGGCTGCTGAGCCCGCGCTCTGGAGTCTGCGAGCTGCAGCTACTGAGCCCGCGTGCCTGGGGCCAGCGCTCCGTGGCGGGGAGTGGCCCCCGCTTGCTGCGGCTGGAGGGGGCCCGCAGGCAGTGACAGGGACCCAGTGCAGCCAGGAATAAACAAATAAAATATATAAATTTATTTTTTAAAAAAACAAAGAAAAACTCTGCTACAGCTACATCCCTTTGAATGGAGTCTACTTACTTAAGTGATGAGCGATGACCTTTTAACCTCATCATGCTTCTCAGATTAATTAGGTTTCAGGATGTTGTAATCATGACAGTGTAGAGGACTAGAAGGTGAGGAGAGGATCGCTTTTAAGTTCTGGGTCACTGACACAAACTGAAAGTATTTAGCCTATGGGTGTGATCACTTATGCTTTGAATCAGGGATGGTGGGGTCCAGAATCTGCTCAGGGTTATTTAGATAAAATGTTTTATGTAAAGATGGGGGCTTCCCTGGTGGTGCAGTGGTTGAGAGTCCGCCTGCCGATGCAGGGGACATGGGTTCGTGCCCCAGTCCGGGAAGATCCCACATGCCACGGAGCGGCTGGGCCTGTGAGCCATGGCTGCTGAGCCTGCGCGTCGGAGCCTGTGTTCCGCAACGGGAGAGGCCACAACAGTGAGAGGCCCGTGTACCGAAAGAAAAAAAAAAAGATGGAAGGTGTTTGTACAAGAGTTTGGTTATTTGATCATCTATTCAAAAACAGAAGCCCATGACTTTTCATGAACTGGAGCCCTTTTGAGAATGAACCGCAACTTGATTGAAAACTCTGAGAAGGAAGCTCTCCACCTTCCCTACCTTTGAGAGAGGAAGTGCAGCTGGCTGGAAAGACAATAATTGGTGCCTCCACTGAATTAATACTCCCACATCACCCATACATTTGTTTTGTGACACTAAAAATACTCAGCTATACTTTCCTTGGTAATGGAGAACTCAAAATGAAACTAATTACATCCTAAGCATGAGCAATACCAGGTGTTAAGTAAGTGCTTCTTATAATACAACTAAGAGACAAGAATATGTCCATCTCTTAATGGGGTAAGAACTAAAGCCAGAACCACCTCCAGTCAAAGAGAATCGAAAGTGTCCAATTACGGGATGGTTAACACCGGAAGTGTGATGATGAGCCCGCTCTTTCATCATTTTACACGGTAAAAGCTGTGACCCAGAGTGATTAAATGATACGTAAGTGATTATAGCTAGTACAATCCAGTTTACTGAACATAATATTTATGAGCCTGGAAAAATGTTTGGCACTAGGAAAAAGAGGAAAAACACAGTCTCCAAGTGGAAGGTGGTCACTATCTCATGCAGAAATAAATGTATAAACACAGAATTACAATGCGGTGTCTCCAGCCAAGATGGGATTAGAACATGCATCTCTTGGTTTATCAGTGGCACTTACATCTACCCAGCTGTCTCGAACACTCTGAAACTTGGCCCTCAGTGAATCAGATCTATCCGAAGTAAGACGGGCAGACTGCAGTGAAAGAAAACTTAACATCACTTCCGGCACATTGCAGGTATCCATGAGAAACAATGTAGCCCTGCTGATTAAAATAACATAAAATGCCAAGGTTTCCTCGGCACCAAGGAAACCTTGACCTTTGCTTGGGGGCCTTCAGAAAATTCTTTCTAGTTTAGAATCTCAGGAAAGGCTTCCAGCTAACAGTGAAACGTAGCCACTGTTATATGGTGAAGCCCAGCAGCATAATTTCCAAGAGCAATCCTTGGACCAAAAGAGGTCAGGAGGAGAAGGGGTGCAGCCAATTGGAGGATGCGTGCAGCCTGCGAAACTGCACCTGGCACCTGCTTCAGGCACACCCAGGGGACATCAGAGCGAGAACGGTACAGGGAATCAGGCGCTGGGCTCAGAGAACAGCTTGGGTTTTGTCTCAGCACGGATCAATCTTGTACAATACTGGGCCCCCCACTTTATTTCCTTGCATTGCAGTTTCCCTATCAGTACGTAAGCAAAAAAAAAAAACTCTGATGTGACCACATTCGCCCTTCTATAAATATGATGGGCATAGAACAAAGGGTATCCAAATATTTCCCCGGAGGAAAGTCACAAATGACACAAGAGATTTGAAGGGGATATTTCTGACGCATCACGTGTGGAGATGTGCATTTTGATTTCTTTTTTCTACTAGGAAAGCATTCACTCACAAGTATCACGGATGGGTTTGGACTTAGAATGTCAATCTTCTTGAAAGGTGAAACCCTTGGGGTAAATGATGGTGCTTATAACGAAGAACAGGAAGAAAGGAAAAGACAAAGAAAAAATAACAGACCATATGTGTATCAAAGTCAAGGTCTTGGCTTTATTTATACGATGTTCTTATCGAAAAGATTCTATTGAGCGTGAGCCTGGAGCCCAGGGTTGTGGTAAGTCTCGCTGTTGGCCCCAGTGAGGGTGTAGTCCTGGAAACCACCTCTGCATATTTCTTCATGGGCATGGAAGTGTTTTATTTGTCTGACAAAGGATGGCAGAAGACTCAAGACAGAGGCAGTGCTTTCTTTGGGGACGACATAAGTGGCAGCAAATAGGGGAGGGACTTTCAACAGTCAGGTCTTTGGGGGACTAGGGGATAGCAGTGAGAAAGCCACAATATCTTCTCTGATTATTAGTCTTACAAGGTGAGGAAAGCGCACAGAGAGCATCACGACAAGAAATGGTGAGATGCCATCCTCCACTGGCCTAAGTATGTCCAAGAGGAAGCTGGGCCACAGAAACATGAGGGACATTGTTTCTGAAGGTCTATGCGGTGCTTCTTGGGGAACTACAGAAATCAATCTTAATCCTTCAGTTTTGCAGGTGGGAGCTGTGCATTCCCAGAAACACAACTATCTCAGATATAGAAAATGAAACAAGATAAAAGGAATTTTGCCCTGACATCATTTGTACCCACCCAGTAGATGTGGCCATGTGACATCTGCATTCCATGAGTAAACATGTAAAATGCCCAAACCTACAGTAGGGACAGCATTGCCTGTAACGTTCAGATGCAGAGATGACTTTGTTTTAGGATAGTCTGCAAAAGTCTCATGGCTCTTGAGTCAGAGCTTAAGTCTGAATATAATTTAAGTAAACGGGAGGGAAGAATGAGAAATTTCCAGTCCCACCCCTGCAAAGAAAATGGGTAAGTAAAAGCACAGATATGCCTGAAAGAAAGGGAATTAGATGCACAGAACTATCTATCAGGATGGAGGCTGCGTGTTGGACACTCCTGCGAGATGAAATTGCACTGTTAGAATAACAGAATACATAAATAGAAAACAGAATTATATATTAGAATATATAATGTTGCTCACAAGGGCATGCCCTCACCCCCCCTGCACCCTCTTGGGTATCTGATGTACTGTTCTATGCGGACATCCTGAATAACATCCCTGTACACATGGGTGGAGACAGAACATATTTCTTCTATTTTCCAAGTGGGAAATTTTAGATGCAAAAAAAATTCACCCACAGTTATCAGGCCAAGACAACTGAAGATCAGAATCCAGGTCACCCACTCGCAATCAGTTCTTGCTACCTGTGTATGAGAAAGGGACCTCACTTCAAATGACTATAGTGAAAAACTGTGTGGCTTCATACTCACTTTATCACCTTATGCAAGCATTTTAGTAATAACCTGTATTAAATTCAGACATTACATTTTACTACGTCCATGTATAATGTATAATATATAATACATAACAAATAGCACATAATACTGACATATATAATATATAGTATACATAAATACATAATATACATTGACATACATAATATATATAGTACATATAAATATAGTATCAATATATTATATATATTTATATATACATGTATTTAATGGAAGGGACAGGCAAGGGAAAGTCTGTTTAGCACCTTAAAAAAGTCTATTTATGTAAAAAAATTTTGGGAATACAGTTTGTTTATAGTGGGATTTAAGGAACTAAATATAAGTACATCACTGAAACTTCCTGAAGAAATTTGGGTTTTGTTTGTTTGTTTTCAAAGAATTACTTCATTTTCCTCCAAGGTAGATAATTTTATACTGTTCTCATTGGAGAAAAAAATGTATGGCTTTTATTTCTAATACAAGTGCCTATGTTTTTTGAAAAATCATGACTTAATTAATCTACTTATTAAACATAAATTTTATAGGCTATTTTTAACACTGGCTTAAAAAATGGGCTTCTTCCTGTTTTGAAGGTTTTCAATAATAGGCAAAGTAAAACAATATCCTTCCTTCTATGGCTCAGAGAAAACACTGAATTAAGCAGCAGAAACTATTTGTCCATTTGTCTAAGGTCAGGGGAAAAGAGCCTTCATCTTTTTGTTTCAAAGATTCCACTCAGATCCCCCCAATAAAGGTAAGAAGCGCTACAGATCCATTATTAATTTGTCAAAGCATTAACTAAGATAGGTTTCACCTCCTCTGAAGACGGCCTGACTCAATGTTTGCCCATCACAAGGAGACTTAACAAGCCCCTCATTGCAACCACGCAAAACTGTGTTTCCATCAACAACAACTGTGCTTGAAAGAACTTTAATTTACGGTTCTGGATCTACGTTCTTCCCCTCTCCCCTTACAAAGAAATAAAAAAGAATATGTAAATAATAGCAGAGTGGCTGTTTAAGATGAACGTGATTAAAGGGTTAATGTGAAAAGGTGCAGATTCAACAATCCAATACAGTACATCCACCTTCTGGGACGCTTCCGTTCCACAACTCAGCTGGGACAAATTTACTTTTGTAGTAATGCATGGAGAATTCAAGGATGGGTGGTTTATATTTATAGCAGCTGCAGATTAACAATAAAAGCAGTTGAGTGAAGCAAGTGGAACAGACTCTCCTTTGATGGAAGAGTGGTCCTTAGTCTTGAAGCAACATGAAGCATTTTCAAGTTATTACAAAAACTTTTATGGCTGGAATATAAAGCTTGGGGTCTCTTGCAATTTGGGTTTCCAAATTTGACCTTAGAAGAGGAGGTGTGGAAGAGCTGAAATGTGTCCCCTCCCAATGTATAGCCTGAATTAACTCCCTGTCTCCCAAAATGTAACTGTATTTAGAGATTAAGTCTTTAAACAGGCATTAAGTTAAAATAGGTGGCTGGAACTGTCTCTAATTCAATCTGACTGGTGTCTGTATAAGAAGATGAAATTTGGACACAGAGAGAGACACCAGGGATGTGTGTACACAGAGGAATGCCCATGTGAGGCACTGCAAGAGGTGACCATCTGCAAAGGCAAGAAACCAAACCTGCCGGCACCTTGATCTTAGACATCTGGCCTCCAGAACTGTGAGAAAATACATTTCTGTTGTTTGAGCCATCCAGTCTGTGGTAGTTTGTTATGGCGGCCCTAGCAAACCAAGATGGGACATAAGGTGATTCTTCACTGCTCAGTCTTGCACTACCATTATTCTAGTTCATGGTGATGGTTTTGTATCAGCTCCAATCACCACTAAACTATGTATAACAGTTATATTAGTCATCCCCCTTCCCCATCCTATATTTTCATTATTGCTCTTGTGATTAGATGCTTTCTCCCTAACCAGGCTGTCTACAACTCCAGGTCACAATGTCTATCGTGGGCTTCAGTAGCAACAATTAACATGTACTGTTGTACTGATAATATGTGGGTCAAACTGGTACTAATTTCAAAGTTTCCAAATAAAAGTATTCCTTTTGTCTCAGATAAAATAAAGGGATTATTCATCCAACAGGATAAGTCCTAGATAAGTAAGCTAGGAAAAGCAGTGGCTTCAATGTATCCCTTAAAGGATGTTTAAATGCAGTTTAGATATTATCACCTACAAAAGAAAGAATGCAAATGCTTGGAGCTCTAAAACTTAAAAGATGGATTAGGATGCAAGAAATTGAAAAACAGGTGTTCCACATGGTCTCCTGTGCAATAAACAGGGGCAAAGGTACCTGGCTAAATATTGCCAGTCTTAGGCTGAGAGGCATAAAATCAAAATTAGCAGCTACATCCCAATAGTATTGAAGTGAGCAACCTGGAGCAACTGGCAGATGGGAAAGAAATTAAACAAGTATATGATCAGAAAGGCAAAATGTCAATCTCTGTTTAGAATGTTCCAAATATTACCTGGAAAACTCCTACTCATCCTTCAACTCCCTAGATCTTATGTCCTCTCCTATGGCAAACCTTCTCAAACACCCAGAAGTCCTTTGTGCAGACTTCAAATATAGCATTTATCAGATTACTACAAAATGACTGTAACATTCAAAGATGGTAAAATAAGAAAAAGAATGTGTACCTTAGAAGGAATTAAATATAATAATTGATATTCCCTTGATTTTTCATTATCTTTCTATTTTATTATTCTGTGTCCTCAGAACATAGGCTAGTTCCTGGTAGGGGGAAAGTTCTGGATACTCATTTATCCCAGTCCCCATGGGAACTCTACCTATCCTCTCATAATTAGTGCCTAATGACCATTTTCTGAAAGGAGAACATGAAACAAATTTAAAAGGATTGTCTTACCACAAATTTTCATGCCACCTTCTAACCAAATTACTACTACTGTTGCTGTTGCTGCTGCTACATAGTGGCACACGCATATGCACACACAGATGCACACACCCACCACTTATTGATCTGTTGTAAGACATTCTGATTCCCTGTGGCTCATTAAGATGAGTTGGTAAAAAAAAAGGAATAACACAGCCATATCCAGTGTTATGACTCAATGTTTGTGTCTCCCCCAAATTCATATGTTGAAATTCTAACCCCCAGAAGAATGGTATTAAGAGGTGGGGTCTTTGGGAGGTGATTAGGTCATGAGGGTGGAGCCCTCCTCATGAATGGGATTAGCGCCTTTGTGATTGAAACTCCAGAGAAGGCTTTTACTCCTTCCCATGTGAGGACACAGAAGACGGCGGTCTATGAACCAGGAAATGGTTTCTCATAAGATACTGAAACTGTCGGTGCCTTGATCTTAGCTTTTCCAGCCTCCAGAACTGTGATAAATACATTTCTGTTGTTTAAGCCACCCAGTCTATGGTATTTTTTATATAGCACCTGGAACTAGGACACCCAATGAAGCTGAAACAAAAGGAGGCAATGCACTCCAAGGGCTCATGTGAAGAGCCATGCAGAGCTGTACAAATATCTCTGTTCCATTGTCCTCAGTTACTCAAATCTTGATTGACTTACTGTGACGGTGTCTAAAAGAGAGTATACTATTGGCTCCTTGAAGTGACTGAAGGAACTCCAGTCCTCAGTCTCCACTCCTTATCTCATCTGCACTCTCAAAACTCTCCCCAGTTGAGTTGATAGAAACAGCTTCTGTTTCCTGTGGTCGCAAAGCACTCTCCCCTTCCAATTCCTTAGAGAGCCATTTTCCAGGCTTCCTTCTTTACAAAGACTTTTCTTATCCTCCCACTTCCGCTCTCCCAATCCTAAGCAAACTAATTCCTCTCTTTTCCATCTTTCTACCTTGAATGACAGTGGTAGCAAGTGTGCATATATCTTGTCATTCCGGATCCTTCAAGTCAAATACTGAGTTGGCCTCCTCTTTGCATTTCCTACCACCCGATGGGCTGGAACAGGATGGGCACTCTATAAGCACGAGTTGAATGCTGTTGAAATGAATAAATGGATGGCTTTGCTTCATCATTTAGGGAACCGTTAAGTCAAAATGTATTATGTGGGCTTCCCTGGTGGCGCAGTGGTTGAGAATCTGCCTGCTAATGCAGGGGACATGGGTTCGAGCCCTGGTCTGGGAGGATCCCACATGCCGCGGAGCAACTAGGCCCGTGAGCCACAAGTACTGAGCCTGCGCGTCTGGAGCCTGTGCTCCGCAACAAGAGAGGCCGCGATAGTGAGAGGCCCGCGTACCGCGATGAAGAGTGGCCCCCACTTGCCACAACTAGAGAAAGCCCTCGCACAGAAACGAAGACCCAACACAGCAAAAATTAATTAATTAATTAATAAACTCCTACCCCGCAACATCTTCTTAAAAAAAAAAAAAAGAAAGAAAAAAAGTGTATTATGTGACATGATGCAATACTACACAATAGATAAAAGGAATACACAGACCTCAAACACTTAACTTATGTTATATATTTAAAATGTATGGTAGTGGTTGCTTGGGGTCAGGGGAGGAATGAGACCAGAGGGGGGTTTAACCTTCCCAAGGATTTTTGCTTTGTCTCTGTCTTTTCATTTTCACTTAAAAAATAAAGAATACTGAAAGCAACTTGCTTGTTACTTCAGGATGGTAGGAACATAGGTGTTTGTTAGATTATTCTTTATACCTCCTGTATTTTTAAATTTAAAATAAAAAAACATAAATTTCACCTCTTGAATGTATAGGAATATTTTTTGTTTCATTAACTGGACACGAAGGAAAAACATCATCATGACATTTTGTTGTTCAGTATACTCTCAAGCCTGGCATCATCATATGTGTGTATGTGTTTATTGTTTGTCTTTGATTAGACTGTAAGTTACATGAAATTCTGTTTGTCTCTGCTTCCTTAGCTCTTAGATCATTGGCCACAACGTAGGCTCTAAAATAAATACTTGTTGAATAAATGAAACAGTATACTGACCATTCTGTGTATCTATCAACCTTTTAAAGATATTATTTCATCAATATAGTCCTTGGAATTAAATTAATCTTTAGTCAAAGATCCTCCACTTATTTTAAACAGTAGATTAATTCACTCCTGAAATTACATGCAGATTTGTTGTGCAGACAGGAATGTGCATTTTTCTGCGTAGAGAAGTGAAAGCAGTAAAAAGGGTATGGAAGAAGGGGAATGGTGAAAGGTGTCAAAGGATGTTGGTGGTGGCTGGCACAAAGGGACAAAACAAAGGGACAGGGAAGAGAACAAATGAACAGAGAGAGAGAGAGAGAGAGAGTGATAGGTCTAGACAGACATCTGAGAGAGGCAAGGAAGCTTGTGGTGATGATGGCCATGTTTATTATTGCTGTAACAATAATTCTAGACCCCTAACTACTGCCATGTATTAGGTATTTTCTAAGAACCAAGAACTGTGATGGAATCTTTACATATGGTAACTTTTTTTTTTCAGTTTAATCCCCCAATATTGTACACGTACATAAAGCTCAGAGGGCTCTTTTACTAAAGACTGATCGATTGATAGTGACAGAAAGAGCATCAAACCATGGTCTGTTGTGCTCCAGAGTGCCAGTTCTTAGCCACTGTATAACTGTTATATTTGTCTTTTCTTTCTTCTCCCTAGCCATCAGGAACATCTCAGTGATGGCTTACTCCATCAACTTTATTGGATTCTCACAGCCAAATTTATAGGGCTAAAGACTTACAGGGGCAGTGGAGACTTATTAATCAATACCCTCCTCTTATGATGTATGACCAGGTATTCATTTGCATTGAACTGTCCACCCCAGACCAGCTACTATTTTCCAGAAGCAGCATGGAACACGCAGTTCCCAGGGGAGCAGTGCACTTTTTTTAAGTGCCTAAGAGAGCTATCTCGCAGGTAAGGACTTCCTACCATGGATTCAAAACCCAACCTGGTGATCTTGGGGATGCTATTCCTTTGGAAATGCTATTAAGAATTATTTCCCCCACCCCACCCCATTGTTTCCTAAGCTATGATCCAAATTCCAACATTGCTAGAAAAAAATCAATACAGAGATGAAAGTATAATTTTTAAAGGAGATGGAATGGAGTTCCCCAGACCATTTAGATCTATCAGTTGAAAAAATTTCTATTTTGGCAACTTCAAGCATTGGTAAAAGTAAGTTGGTCCATCCCTCCCTCCCCTGGGCCTCTGCTCTATCATCAATGTCTTGTTCATCATATCCTATAAAACAAAGAAAAGAAAAGGAATTTTTAAAAAAGAAAAGGAAAGGTAAGGCAAAGCAAGGAAATAGGGGAGGGGAGGGAAAGGGCGGGGGTAGGGAGAAGAGGGGAGGAAAGGAAAATAAAAGAAGAAAAAGAAAAACAGAAGCAAGGTCTTCATGAATCCCTCCATGTCTCACAGAATGACTACAATGAGAGCCCTTTGTGGGATGAAGTGGCAACATTCCTTATCTGGTACAGAAGGATGTTGAAAGAAAGAAAACTTGGTTTGAAACAAATAAAAACCAAATCCATTAGTTTGTTCTCTCTGTCGTTTTTTTGTTTGTTTTGTTTTGTTTTTTCATTAAAAGGGCAGACCCGGCATATGAAACACTTGGGAAACTTACAGAATCAGAGAGTTTCAGAAAAAGGATAAAGCTTCAAGAGCAACTACCTAAAGGCCCCCTCCTTTTTAGGATACTGAAACCTAGAAAGACTAGCGAAATTACACGTCAGAAGTCACCCAATCCCAAGGCGTTTATTTTATTGTGGAGTCGGAGTTAATCTTCACAGATTTTTTTTTTTCTCTTAAAGTTTCCATATTTTTGTCCTTAAGGTTGTTAATTTCCAAGTGTACCCTCTCTCCTTTCTCATCCTCTTTCCTTCAACTCTAGTAAAAGCCAAAAATGGACAGCAGAGAATAGCCACCCAATTCAGTCTCAAGCGTAGGTGTATGATGAGACACCTGGGACAACCAGACTTCAGCATAGCCACTTACAATTTTAAGACCTGGTGTTCCCCTTCTCTGGCACCTGTACACAGTGGTACACATCCAGAATCACAAAGCTCATTAGCATCAAATTCCTACAGAACAATGTTACTTACATGGGCTCTAGACCTGTCTCTACACTTAGCTGTATGATACTGGGCAACTCAACCTAAACTGAGCCTCAGTGTTCTCACCTGATAAATGGCAAAAATAGCAGTCTTATTTGAGAGCTTCTTTTAGAAAAGGAAGCTCAAGTCAAGGGTATGCTGGTAAACATTTAACAGCTGGTTCTCTGGGTTAGTGGGGGGAAGCCCTGATTTGCAGTGTCTACCCATTTCTGTGGTGTAAATACGCCACCAAATCTGTGTTCAAGCTACAAACAGCATGTCACTGAATGCCACACCAGAAAAGATACTGTGAGCTGACCGGAGAACGTTCCAGTACACCAATTACTCCATCTACCTATAGGTAACACCACAGATGTCCTTGCCTTTGAACTTCGACTCACACATTTCAGTTAAGCTGAAGCTTTTCTCTTCTCTGCACATCTCACTCCTACTCATAATTCAAGACTCAGCCTTACAGCCAACTCTTCCATAACTCTTCCAAGATCATTTACATCAGAATCAATTCTCTGGTTATCACATCTCTAGTTAACTCTTACTCTATTTTTCCTGTATTTATGAGTTGTGTCAAGAGCCTGTTTTCCCCTCCTTCCCAGCTCACGTCATAGTCTCCATGCTCTCTGACAGTACAGAGCAACATCCCTTGAACACAGGAGGGGTTTGATCAGCGTCGAATAAATTAGTAACTAAAACTACTTTGAAAAAAGCATGACAAAGTCTTATCAAGAAGTATTTTCCCCCAAGGACTGAGAACTCTTCGAAGACAGGACAGTGTTTAATTCGTGTTTATATTCTCAGTATTTCATTTGTGCAAGATAAAAATTTAGAACTAGAGGGAACTGAGCCAGAGCAATGGTATTTCCAAAGTGGCTGATGCAGGTGTTACCAATAGAAGTGGGATGGGAGGGGCCCAGTTGACATCGGGTTCCAACCCACCTACAGGATTTCAGTGCCCTGTGCTTCTCCTGCCTCAGATCTGCCTATGAAACCCGGACTTGCCACAGAACGTCAGATCAACACCACCAGTGAGCCTTAGTTATCACTAGATGGCAAGACAGGACCACCGAAACAGCCATGAGATGCACCCAGTCTCCCAGCTGGGAAGCCAAACACAGGGGATGAGGGACAGCATCCTTCCTCAGCACCGTAGCTGTGAACAGAAGTAATTAGGTTGCAAGCTGAAGAGGCGGAATACCCAACACACACATGAAATGTTAGCCTAGAGGCAAAAAGCCGAAAAGGTGAGCTGAAGGCTATAAACCCGGAAGAATTAGGACCAGGGACTGACATTCCCAAGAGGCAGTGAGGTAAGATGGAACACAGTGTCTGGCCTTATCATGGATGACTAAGTCTCAATTGTCTGTCATGTTCAGGAGAGAAAGTCAATATTGGGAGTTGCTAACTTTGACTATATGTGGAATAACATTTTTAAAAACAGAGTACATGTAAAATGCAGAAATTACACTGACACTTTCTTGAAAACTTCAAAAGGTACCTCAGGATGATTACAAAGCTCATTTATGATTGCACTATAGGGATAAAACAATGCCTGCTGGTTTACTACATGCCCAGTTAGGAAACAGGCTCTGAAATGTTAGTGCCTCGGCCAAGGCCACACAAGCTAGTACCTGGCAGATCAAACCCAGGACTCTCTGAATCCAAACCCCTTGCTCCCTTCCGCTATGTCATCGTGCAAACTAAAGCAAAAACAAGGCGCTAAAATAATGCTTTACCTTTGTCTTACGCGGCTTACATAAATCTGAAAGGAATTCCGAAAGTGTCAGGACCTAGCTTCCAAAGGTAAATACTTTGAGGAATAACATTCATGTGGAAGTAGAAGCTCTTGACTAATTAAGATAAAAAAGGAAGGTCTATTATAGTCCAGCCTCATATATTTAAAATAGTGTTGCTATTTCAGTTAAGGGTCCAAAAAGGGTGAATTGAGGTAACTTTTCCTTGTTAGAGCTTATTCTCCGTCAGGACCTCACTGAACACCGGATCTGTCTGCTACTGATCTGGTACAGACTAGCTGGTAGATGGATACTGAGGGTAGAAATCAAGAATTAAAACATGTCAATAAGGTTTTTTTTTTTAATTCTTTATGATGCCAGTGATACACCTGGGATTCTCTTTTCACCTTTGAAATGTGGGACCAGGTAAAAATGTTAACCCTTATGGACAACCTTTTATTTTACCCCATGACTTTCCCATTTCTTTTGCTTTTATGTGTGCTGTGTTTTGTTTTCTTTTAAGCTTTCAAATCCAATAATGAACTCCAGTTATCTTATGCCATTTTTGAGAGATGATTAGAAAACTTTACAGTACTCTTCTGGCATAATACAAATATTGCACAAGCAGAAGTTGGGTGTGAAAGCAGAACAACTAGTTGGGTAGTTTATATGAGTGGCAGAATACAATTTACTGAGTCTAGAATATTCCATAGCCCTTCTAGGCTAAAAGTGGTGATTGCTTTCACAGAATTCTAGGCCATTTGCATTATCCAGTCTTACTGGCTGCAAGCTACTCAGGTTTAAAGCACTCTTTTATCACACTAGGGTCCACCTGAATCTAAGTCAAAATCTGACCAACCCAGGTCTTATTTGTACACACCTGAAAGCAAAACTGAAACACAGCGCCTCAAGAAAACTCAGTGTAAGTGCAAAACCAATGGATAAATCATCTTTTTATAAAAATAAACAAGAGCAACAACAAAGCACCTCTTTTTGTTTTTTCTAAATAGAGGCTAAAATGGTTTTCAAAAGAGATGTAGCCTCCTACGCAAAACTTCCATATGCATTGGGTCAATGCTAAAATTATGGTTTCGGACCAGTCTGTCAAGCAACTCTCTCAACCAAATTCTACCATTATTTATACGAATTTTCAATGGACATGGCCACTTAACCAGTTCACTGCCTTTAGCTGTACTTACAAGCCCAGAGAACTGATATTGATGCAGCCCAAGGGGATCCAGAGATACTCATGTGCTCAGTGCTCAGAGTATCGAGAGATACTCACGTATCAGACATTTTCCCTTAGCGAAGCCTGAATGGACACAAACTGTGATCCTAATACGTCCTTGAGCAAATGCCTTTCTGGAAAACACACAGTATACTGTGCCATGTCACTTATTTCCTGTCCTCTCCTCTCTCCTTTGATATGATCAAAAAAGCATATTCTCTTAGGAAAAAAAAATCAAGTACAACATGTTTTATCATATAAATTTCCTTTGCATTATTTTCCTTGTTTTAGCACAGCAAAGGCCCCAAGTTGGAAGATTCCTTATCCTTGTCAGGACCAACATAAGAGACACATGGGCCATTTCCAGAGATGGAAGGGAAAAATATACAACCTGACAGAGAGGGCTCCTTTTCCTCTTGTCCCCATGCTCCTGGCATTGATGGTGGCTTTTGTTTTTTCACCTCCCTCTTGGTGGGAGAGAGGGTAGGTAAACAATCACCAAAGGCTCTGATCCACTTTCAGCTTTGCAAGGAGAGAAAAGGGGTTGGGGCCATGGCCGTGGCCTGGTCCTTCTACTCCTGTTTTCCTGTATCTCCAAACCATTCATCAGCTACTAAGGAGCAGACATTCCTTCATAGAACAATTAGGGGCTGGGGACCACAATTAACTGTTGATTAGAACTTTAGAGATTGTACTTTCAGGAAGAAAAGGAAGATCTTAGAACAAAAATCATGTAGGTTGGTTTTAATGAGTGTTGCTAAGGATGATGAATTACTCCAAACTCTAATATTTCATAAGTTCTTATACCCTTCTTTTCTTACTCTTTGAGAACAAAAACATAGGGAAAATGTTAAATGTGGGATTTTCTGACTCAAAACCACAAAAATGTCCTTGAGAAGGTCAGCTATTAAGTATCCCAGGGCACCTGTTGTAACTGGGTCAACAGGTTGAAAATTTGGCAGGTAGAAAATCTTCCTGTCTGAAAGTTTTCAGCCCATGCATTTCTTCTCAAACTACAACCCAATAGTGAGCCTCTGTCAAATGGTCTAGAGGCACTGATTTTTCTTCTCCCTTTTAAGAGGCTTTCTGTCCATCTATAAAACATTCCTCTCTTCTCTTTACACTGAAGTTTCCTTCAGATGTTTATAGGACACATTAATTTGAGGGGTTTGGATAGGTAGCCATTTTCAATTTCTGACTGAATAATCTAAACTCCTTTCTCCTCAAAGAAACATAGTTTGAGGAAAGTGCTCTCTCAAGAATTTTATTAAAATTCAGGATTATTTTTTCATTTCAAGTACAAAAATTGAGAACAAAATGAGCAAGAAATATTTGCTCAGTGCCATATTTATACCTAGTCTATTACTTTGAGTTTTGGTGAAAACAGCTCAAGACAGCAATGGGCTTTGCCCAGAGGACTTTCATTCTAGTTGAGAATTAGCACATGAAACATGAGCGTATGAAGGTCAAGGTCTCATTGACTGTTTTGCAGTCAGAATGGAACATGAGTCAGGAAGTAGGATCTATGTAGAAATATGGAGGAAAACATTGCACTGGCTACGCAGCTGTGAATGGGGTGGAGGGACCACTCAATTCTCATGGTCTACAGAAATGTGGATAACTTAATTTATATTAAAAATAAGAGTAATTATCCTTATAAATGTATGGTCTCTACTTAAAGAAATTAATTTTCCTTCTAATTTAAATCTCATAGTAATTTTATACTATGTCATAGAGTGGGCACATTGAATCTTTCCATCTATTCAACTACGATGCCTTTGGGTTTATATTTACAGAGAGTAAATGGAGCATCTTTTCAGTCACTTGCTGCCAAGCACAGTGCTGTGTTGGGAGATGATTGTTCATTTTTTTAATAGCAGTGAGAACAAATTGCCCTCCATCAAAGGGCTGTTGTGAAGCTGTGGAGAGCATTACTTGCAGAGGTTTTGGAGCTTCTTGGACAGAGGTGTTATCTGAATCAGAACCTGTGAAAAGAAGAATAGCTATAACTTTTTCTAACAGTGAGAAACTACTGTGTTGTAAAATAGTTTCTAAAGGGAAGAGTGCTCTAGACATTATTTGTTAAATTTAGAGGAACAAGACAAATCAAGGAGCAAGGAATCACTGGAAATAATACAACCTGCAAAAGGGTAGAGAAAATAATGTATTACTAATTTCTATGGCCCCAATGTTATAAGAATAGTAAAAGTGATGCCAAGAGACATTTAATAGAGCTAAATCCTACACTTCACTGGAGAATTGAATTATTGGAGTAGCTTCCAGTTGAGACGGATAATTTTACCAGGCTGTATTGTGTTCCCATTCTAAGGGTATAGCAAGGAAAACAGTTAAACAAGGTTCGAAGGCTTAACGTCCTCGGCTCTGTAGGGAAGGATGCAAACGGAAGTGAGAAAACATCCTTTAGCAGATCAGGATTTCAAAGGAATAAGACACGAAGAAATGAAATAAATTTTCCAGGTCTCCACCACTAAATTATGCTGTTAAATAAAACTAATCCTTCACTGTAATTTAATCTATAATAATGATTGTCATTACAGTTCTGAAAATAAACCTTCAGTCTTCAAGGAAACATCAAAGTAATTCTGGTTTTTAAATTTTTTTCAGTTTTGCTATGTACTTTTTAAGTTATTTTTCCCATACCCATGCTAATATTTTTCTGAAATTCAAATGATAATAGATTATCCCCATTTCCCCACCATAGGATGTATACTCTCTATGAATATTAATATTTTTTCTAATACTTTTCTTAACCAGAGTCATTAGTATGATAATACTTTGGTAATGAATTTACAAAAATTCCACACAAATACTACATGTGCTAATACAATGAAATACTGTGGAAATAATATGCATAATGCATTAGGCTTTGTTACAGATGCCTGCCAAAAATAGTGTTTGGCAAACAGTAGCATGTTTGAAAAATGCCCAACCGATTAAAATTTATTGCTGCTGATAGACCCAGGGCAAACACGGAATGATCTTTGCTATTCATGCCTTGGCAGACACATCAGTTCACTGACTGCTCAGATTTTCTCTGAAAGCTTCTGGACATCACAAAAATTAAGGAAGACACTTAATGAGATGTTTAATGCTGGGGAGAGTGACTCGTCCAAACAAAGGAATCCCCCCGATATACCGCAGTTTCATCTCCGTGGATGTCGTTCCTGGCAAAGGGTCAAAGCTCCACCCAGCAGTCACGGGCAGGGCTAATCTGCGTGCTTTCTGTGCTCTGTCTCTCTTTTCACAGATAGTTGCTTTGGAAAGCGGGAAGCTGTGCTAGCATGAAAGCACTCTCTTCTCTCCATGCTGTTCCCGGTTTGATATCACCTAATGCCTTATTGCTTCGTGATTGCACCTTCCAACATACATGGAATTCCTAGCACTGTGAGTTACAGGGTGGTGAGAAGTGAGTCAGGGGTTATTCCATTCGCTGGAGTCATGTGGGAAAAGTATTGGGCTCTGGGGTGGAGCTTTCCAGACAGAGAATTTTCTTTCTCCTTTAGAAACTAAATATAATTTGACAGTGAAGCCACTGACTACTGTTGCAAATGAATCAAGATTCACGCGATTGCTAAAAGATCACAAGTCCGTCAGTTTTCTTAGATTGTTAGCACTTGTGGGGTCTTGGAATTCATTTAATTTAGTCCCATCATTTTACAGATGGGCAAATGAAGGTGCAGAAAGAGAAGCTGACTTGACCGACCGAGGGTACACAGCTAATTAGTAGCAAAGTCAAGATGACAATTCCTAATTCCCAGCCCAAGTCCTTCCATCAATGGCACTGGCTTTACTGAAGAAGAAAAAGAAAAAGACTTGACGTCTGAGGTACCAGCCCGCCTCCTCCTGCCCACTGGTGCTGGCTACTTCTTCAAAGGACTGGAGGGGAAAAGCTTCTCTGGTGGAGGATAAACAGAATGACTGGATGCTACCGATGAGTCCCAAATGCGGTAAGCTCTCAAATACGTGTTTAGATAGATATCTAGATACACAAAATTCGAATGAATTTTGAATGAAACTTTAAGTGCTGAAGTCGATGATTGTATCCATATCTTTCTATCTCTCTATCTCTCTATCTATCTATCTACGTTTACTGGAAGAAATACAGTTCCCAATTATTTGAAAATTTTAAACTGTCCCTGAGGAAGATCCTGGTCAGAAATACTTAAAACTCCATAGTTCAGAAATGGTTTCTGAAAGTGAAATTGAAATTCATCTCTGTTAAAATTTAGAGAAAAGGGCAAGAGAGACCATTAAGTTTAGCAAGAATGCCAGAATTGCCATCAATCAGACAGTTTTAGAAATGTAAACAACCTAGTAAAGAAGACTGGCCAATCTATAAAAATAAGCAGAAAACAGCTGTAAGGATCATTAGCAGAAGAGAACAAACGGGAGCATGAAACCACAGGCATGCTCGCCATCAAAATGCAGAAATGTAAGCTCTGAGAAGGCAGGATGCGATGTATCCGTTAAGAAGGATAACAGAAGGAGGGAGCGGACAATAATGAAATGCCTAATGAGTTCAATTTTGGTTTATTTTAAATTGACTGAAAACTACCTGAGTGGAAAAGGAATTTCAACTTCGAAGTGGTGGATGTTGAGCTGCTCTCTAAGCAGCAAAACAGAAAAATGTTGCTGGCAGCTGCCGTATTGAAACTCATGCCACTGAGGTCCAGCTTCAGTCTGGCTCCCTCTTTTGCCCTGTGAGAGTCAATTTGCAATAAAACATCCAGGAGGCTGTGCACTTGTAAAACTTTATGTTCATTCGTTCAGCACATTTGTCGATTGCTTACTATGCGCAAACTCTCGCGCTAACTGATGAGATAGAGCAATGAGCAAAAATGGATAAGGTTTCTATTTTCTTGGAGTTTACACTGTCATTAGGGAAGCAAGAATGAATTAGGACAATATCATCCTTAGGAATATGTACTTAAGAAATTGAGTAATTTGTTCTTGGAGAGGAACACAGGTCTCTGACAAGGTATGATAAAGACCAGCAGTATAGCCTGGGAACTTGGGGAAGACTTCTCTGAAGCAATGATGCTGATGCTAACAGGCGAAAGAAGGATGAGAGTCACTTTGCAGAGCTGGCATAGGAGATTCCTCTAAGGAAAACTGCATATGCAAAGGCCTTAGTTTGGAGCAGATGACTACCTTAAAGTAGAGAGGACCTGAGAGGGGTTATTTCTTCTATCTTAATGCCATCCTCACAAAACTCAGCTTTCTAAGAAGGAATGACTGAGGACAATTTAAGAAGCGTCTAAAATGCACTTGACTTCATCGAGTTCTTCATCTGATCAATCAATATAGTCAGACATTTTCCCAATTGAGGTGAGATCAGCAAATCTCAAAGCATAAACTAATTTGCATTGAGTTGAAAAACAAGTCACCCAACATGTCTCTCTTTCAGACAAATGGTGACAAAATTAGTAAAATGCAGCCTGAAACTGGAAGCCACAGCACAGGCAAGCATGAGAACTCTTCCTATTTTGGGAAAACTGGCCAGACAGCATTAGGAAGAGGGCTAGGCCCACAATAAGGCTAGTATTCTTTCTCTCCCATTTAAGATTCGCTCAGTTCGTAAGGCTGGGGAAGAAAAGAACAATATCTTACTCAAGTGTACACTGGCTGGGAGCCGAGAAAGAACCACTGGCTGTGCAAGGTGATGCCTTTCCTGGAAACAATCCATTTTGGAGACCTCGTGTTCAAATAACCAATTTTATTTCTATTTATTCATGTGTCCTCCACCTAAGCTTTTTATTTTTACTTTCTTTCTCTATTAGTCAAGCATTTGGCTATCATGTTGGCATGAGGAATGTTTAATATAAACACACAATTAAATAACAACTACTCATTAGCAACAGTAAATGACAGTTAGAAAACAGTATCCCAAATGTATTTATTTTTAAAGCATTATATTAGAACAAATATAATTCTCTCTCCCTCCCTCTGTCTCTCTCCTTAAGCCAAAGTTCGTGTAGAAAAATAGGCTTTCAAATAGGTGCTGAAGATTAATGGCTTAAGATACTTGATAGGTGTTGAGAGAGGGAGGCCTTGGGATGAGGGCCTCTTCCCCAGGGTGTAGCATGAAGAAGGATCAATTGAAAATGAAGAGCAAGAAACAGCATACTAAGGGCACAGCACCCACACATGCAAACGTTTCTAGAGTTCAGGCACTTCTTTCAGATATGTGTTTCTATGACACCAGGAAAAGGGCACCTCCTAACAGGTCACTTGGAACACTAAGCAAATGGCTTTTCTAAAGTCTTGGATGGCTTCTCAAACTCTTCCAAAATATAGCAAAAGGGGGAAAACTCCCAAACTTATTCCACGAGGCCACCATCACCCTGATACCTAAACCAGACAAAGATGTTACAAAAAAAGACAACTATAGGCCAATATCACTGATGAACACAGATACAAAAATCCTCAACAAAATACTAGCAAACAGAATCCAACAGCACATTAAAAGGATCATACACCATGATCAAGTGGGGTTTATCCCAGGAATGCAAGGATTCTTCAATATATGCAAATCAATCAATGTGATACATCCTATTAACAAATAGAAGGATAAAAACCATATGATCATCTCAATAGATGCAGAAAAAGCTTTTGACAAAATTCAACACCCATTTATGATAAAAACTCTCCACAAAGTAGGCATGGAGGGAACTTACCTCAACATAATAAAGGCCATACATGAGAAACCCATGGCCAACATCGTTCTCAATGATGAAAAACTGAAACCATTTCCACTAAGATCAGGAACAAGACAAGGTTGCCCACTGTCACCACTATTATTCAACATAGTTTTGGAAGTTGTAACCACAGCAATCAGAGACGAAAAAGAAATAAACGGAATCCAAATTAGAAAAGAAGAAGTAAAACTGTCACTGTTTGCAGATGACATGATACTATACATAGAGAATCCTAAAGATGCTACCAGAAAACTACTAGAGCTAAACAATGAATTTGGTAAAGTAGTAGGATACAAAATTAATGCACATAAATCTCTTGCACTCCTCTACACTGATGATGAAATATCTGAAAGAGAAATTAAGGAAACATTCCCATTTACCATTGCAACAAAAAGAATAAAATACCTAGGAATAAACCTACCTAAGGAGACAAAAGACCTGTATGCAGAAAACTATAAGACACTGATGAAACAAATTAAAGATGATACAAACAGATGGAGAGATATACCATGTTCTTGGATTGGAAGAATCAACATTGTGAAAATGACTATACTACCCAAAGCAATCTACAGATTCAGTGCAATCCCTATCAAACTACCAATGGCATTTTCCACAGAACTAGAACAAAAAATTTCACAATATATATGGAAACACAAAAGACCCCGAACAGCCAAAGCAATCTTGAGAAAGAAAAATGGAACTGGAGGAATCAGGCTCTCTGACTTCAAACTATACTACAAAGCTACAGTAATCAAGACAGTATGGTACTGGCACAAAAACAGAACTATAGATCAATGGAACAGGATAGAAAGCCCAGAGATAAACTCATGCACATATGGTCACCTTATCTTTGATAAAGGAGGCAAGAATATCCAATGGAGAAAAGACAGCCTCTTCAATAAGTGGTGCTGGGAAAACTGGACAGCTGCATGTAAAAGAATGAAATTAGAACACTCCCTAACACCATACACAAAAATAAACTCAAAATGGATTAAAGACCTAAATGTAAGGCCAGACACTATAAAATTCTTAGAGGAAAACATAGGCAGAACATTGTATGACATAAATCACAGCAAGATGCTTTTTGACCCACCTCTTAGAGAAATGGAAATAAAAGCAAAAATAAACAAATGGGACCTAATGAAACTTCAAAGCTTTTGCACAGCAAAGGAAACCATAAACAAGACGAAAAGACAACTCTCAGAATGGGAGAAAATATTTGCATACAAAGCAACTGACAAAGGATTAATCTCCAAAACATACAAGCAACTCATGCAGCTCAATATCAAAAAAACAAACAACCCAATCAAAAATGGGCAGAAGACCTAAATAGACATTTCTCCAAAGAAGATATACAGATTGCCAACAAACACATGAAAGGATGCTCAACATCACTAATCATTAGAGAAAGGCAAGTCAAAACCACAGTGAGATATCATCTCACACCAGTCAGAATGGCCATCATCAAAAAATTGACAAACAATAAATGCTGGAGAGGGTATGGAGAAAAGGGAACCCTTTTGCACTGTTGGTGGGAACGTAAATTGATACAGCCACTATGGAGGACAGTACAGGGGTTCCTTAAAAAAATAAAATTAGAACTACCATATGACCCAGCAATCCCATTACTGGGCATATACCCTGACAAAACCATAATTCAAAAAGAGTCATGTACCACAATGTTCATTGCAGCACTATTTACAATAGCCAGGACATGGAAGCAACCTAAGTGTCCATCGATAGATGAGTGGATAAAGAAGATGTGGCACATACAGACAATGGAATATTACTCAGTCATAAAAAGAAACGAAATTGAGTTATTTGTAGTGAGATGGATGGACCTACAGTCTGTCATACGGAGTGAAGTAAGTCAGAAAGAGAAAAACAAATACCGTATGCTAACACATATATAGGGAACCTAAAAAAAAAAAAAAGGTTCTGAAGAACCTAGCAGCAGGACAGGAATAAAGACGCAGACATAGAGAATGGACTTGAGGACATGGAAGGGGGAGGGTTAAGCTGAGATGAAGTGAGAGAGATATATATACACTACCAAATGTAAAACAGCTAGCTAATGGGAAGCAGCCGCATAGCACGGGGAGATCAGCTTGGTGCTTTGTGACCACCTAGAGGGGTGGGATAGGGAGGGTGGGAGGGAGACGCAAGAGGGAGGGGATATGGGGATATATGTATACTTATAGCTGATTCATTTTGTTATACAGCAGCAAGTAACACAACAATGTAAAGCAATTATACTCCAATAAAGATGTTAAAAAAAAGAGGGCTGCACACACACACACACACAAAACCTAATTTTTAGAAATCTCACTTTAATGCTCTATAGTTTGACTTTTTTACTAAAGAAAATTAACTGTAAGATGCCATGTTTGTTTCAATTTGTATTCATTAAAATCCAGTTTGAAATCCCTAGCTGAAGCTTTGCTAGAATGTCATCTGTCCTAATGAATATGTATAAAATAAAGTACAGGATAAATCTGAAAAAAAATATAAAGTCTTGGATGGGAGACTTGCAAGGTACATAGTAGGCAGCTCCCATGAATCAGAGGATAATGCTTGAGCATCACTTCCTGCAATGCCATCATCTTCTGGTCCAAGTCTGAACCTCTTGTTGCTTCTTTCTAGAGATACTGTAATAATTAACTAAGCAGGGAAAGTAGCAACTGTCCTGAGAGATTTATATCAAAATTTGCCCCTCATAAAGGTCTACCCAGAGGCCATTAAACATCAGCTTTATTTTGTTTCAGCTAAGCAGCCCTAGATTTCATTCATTCTCTGGCATGATGGCATTCACTATGTACCTTCCTATGTGCCGGGCACTATACTGCATGATTGTATAGCCATCACCTTAATTAAACTTCATATCAACACTGTCGTTATTCCCATTTACAAATGAAGACGTCGAGGCTCAATAAAATAAAGTCACTTGCCTAAGACTGCATAGACATAGTCTGGAATCTAAGGGGAAATACTGAGAATTTGCCCCGTAACACCTCACACCTATATTATTCTAACTCTAAGGAATCAGATCCCCAGATCTCATAGCCTTTCCTTATCTCAGTGTATAAACCTCTTGAAGAATTAACCCGTGGACTGCCCTATGTCTCTGTTAAATTATAACTAAATAGGTTTCTAAGAATTTATTTGGATAAGCACGTATTTTTTGTATGCCTGTACAGGTTTTAATTACAAATTGTTTAACAACAATTTAGTTGTTAAATTGGATGGATTTCATATGTGGTCTCTTCATTTGTGATGTGCTTTCATCATTTGTGAGTCTCCCCCACCAAGTATCTGGGTATTGGGCTCTTACTGGCCAAGACCTGGTAATGGCCACATTTCCATATGGATTTAGTAATAGCTTTCTCAACTAAACAAACGAACAAAATAATCTAAAAGATCAACAGCAATGCCTAATGCCTATTCGGCACAGCCACAGATTCAACAGTGGGTGGGCGGCAGTTTTTTCCATTTTTAATGAAGAACTCTACAACAAACAGAAAGAACACCATGCTAAGGACAAAGCTAGAAGAAAACACTGAGCGTAACATACTGATGGACTAATCCGTAGACTATGTATTGCTCTCCTACGACATTCTTGCAAAGTCTAATTAATTCAAATTTCTTCCAGTTTTTGAAAAGACAGAATTATTTGAAACCTGCCTGACAAACTTTCTCCTAGATCTTTTCTTTCTCGTGGTACTATCATCATGGCCGCGCCAATTTAAATATATTTGTTCAGTGACACACCTAAAAACAAATGGCTTCAGAGAGTGAAAGGAACCCTTACCCAATATTTGGGAGGTACGATATTGCCCATGTGCTGGCATTGGCACACAAGAGGCATCTGCGACCTGTCCTCACAGATGCCCACCTGATGCCCTCCTCAATGTTAACAACACCTACAGCTTCAGGGGCACAATGTGATGCCGTTTCACAGAATCAGAAAAAAAGAGGCCATAGCTCAGACCAGCTCTACCAAAAAGAGACCAGTTTCCATGAATTGAACAGGGTTGTCTCCCTCCTCATTTTGCTACCTGTAAAACTGCCAGGACACCCTCTTCCTCTGTAGGCCTCTGTTCTTCCAGGATTCTGAAGCTTCCTTTTGGTAAATCAGGGGAAGTTGGGAGGGAGTAGTGATCATTTGGAAGAAAGGCACATTCACCAGCTGTAACTGACCTACAAGCCCACATTATTAACAAAGTCTGTGGTTCTCAATGACTACATGAAGGGGACATTACAGACGAAGGTAAGTTTATAGCAGGCACATCTTTGCTGCCAGCTGCCCCATTTACTGAAAAATAAACACTGTATATCAGAATATGGCCAGCAAGGCGATGGCATATTTAAAAGAACGCTTCGCTTACAGTATAAGAGACATTGGGTAGTGGTTCCCTGGTACATGACTGGTTTGCATAATATTTTCCTAAGAACGATCATAATTGCTTTTGGAATTTCATAATAAAAAAAAAGTTTCCAAGTATGTTAAATGTTTTATAAGCAAAAGCAAAGATCTTTGAAGATTCTGTTCTTTGGGGGGAAAAAAAAAGTCTCCAAGGTCACCCTAATTGCAATGTTCTAATTTAGGAAGGAGTCACAGGAAAAGGAAAGATGTGAACCTTTCCCACAGTCAATACAACTTGGAATGTGAAGACAAAGACCAAGAATTGGAAAGGTTAAAGGCAAATACTTTTTCCTTGGGAAGTTATATAAGCACACCAAATACCTCACGAGGCAGAGCGATCAGATTATACAGCACACCAGCTGCTGAAGTGCAGAGAAAAGCAGGGACTGAATGACCCAGGGACAGTTGAGTATTGCTGGTCAAAGTGAGACCAAAGACAGTGAGTGAATTACGTGGAGGAGTGACACTGAACACGTGCCAGGTGCACGGTCAAACTCCAGCTCCGAGGCCAGGAAAGTATAAATGCGTATGAAGACCACCCTCTGCCCCATGCAAGGCAAGAGCTGCTTTTCCTTCTTGTCCCTCAAGAATTAGTTAGTGGAACAATTTGTTTTTCTTTACAGAAAGAAGGAGGTTGTTCTCTGCAGGCTAAACTGGGAAGCTCAAGTGACTAGTGCTGACTTTATACAACAAAATAACTGTGATCGCTCCCCCTCTTTGTATGCAACACATTATAATCCCACTGTGCTCATGTTAAGAAACCTGAGGCCTAAGGAGAATTAGTAACTCCTTGATTGTCAGTGACTTGAAGGCAGCGTTGATGTCTGGCGTATCCCCAGGTCCCTGGCACTGCACAGGCATCTTGTTTATCCCTGATATTAACCCACCACTGGCATCATTCCAGAAACTCTTGTGGGTGCTCAGAACATAGCAGTGACCAAAACAGATGTCTTTACACCCTCGTGGACTTTAATTCTGGAGGAAGGAGATGGCCAATAGTCAAATGAAATCACAAATTAACTGCAAATTGTGCAAGTTCTAAGAAGGACTTTGTGCAATAAAGAACATTGGGGCTCTACTTCTCTACTTAAGATAACGAAGTCAGAGAAGACCTCACTGAAGAGGTGAGATTTAAAATGGGAACTTACAGGTAGGAAAGCACATGAAACGCTGTCCCAACATGACAAAGACCCTGAACTGTAAGACAACTTGGCTTGTCTAAGGAAAAGAAAAGAGGCCAGTGTGAGAGGGATGGGCTAAGAAACACATGGTTATTTGTTTGGAGGTACAAGGTGGGGGCCAGATGTTATAAGGTCTTGTAGGTCTTGGTAAAGAGTTCAGGTTTCAGATACATTGGAGAGAGACTGAAAAGATTTAAGAGGGGGATGACCTGATTTGCTTTTATAAAGATAACCCTAGTTGTATGGAGAAAAGGTGGGGACTGGCAGGGCTTGGGGTGAAAAGAGAAGCAGAGAGCCCAACTGACATGGCTATTGTAATATTGCAGGAGAAAGCTGAAAAGCTTAGACCAGGAAGGTAGGCACGAAAATGGAGAAAGTGGAGAGACTGGAGATTTATTTTGGAAACGGAGCTGGGAGGGTTTGCTTGTGAATTGAATGAGGGGTAGACAGAAGTCAAGGGGGAAGCAAAGTTTTTGGCTTTTGCCAACTGTGTTTCCAACTGTGTGACACCTGGAGGATGAACAGTGTCGTAAGCAATGAAGAACCGTGTTCCAGACAGAGCTTGGGGTGTTGGTAAAGCATCCACATGGAGGTGTCAAGCAGACCATTGGGTAAGTTCAGGTCTGTGAGGAAAAGAGTGAGGCTGGAGAGAAACGGCTCGGTTGTCCTCAGCTTCTAAATGACATTTAATACAGTGATGCTGATTAAGATCAAAGAGAGACAGTATGCATCCTGAGAAAAAAAGAGGGCTCAGAGCAAGCTCTGTTTACAGCAAATATTGCAGTGTCAGGTGTAGAGAAAAGACCCAGCAAAGAACACAGAAGAGGAGCTGCCCACGAAACGAGAGACAGAAGGGAAAGAGTAAAGGAAGGTTTCTCCAAGGAGAATGTGATCACCTGTATTGAAAGATGCTGTGATGGGAGGCAGTAGGGGGGAATGAGAACTGATGTTGGGATTTCCCACGTGGAGGTCACTGATGACCTAAGAAGAGCTGCTTTGATGGAGGGTGGTGGTCAAAGTCTCATGGGAGGAGCTGAGAGTGAACAGGAAATGAGGAAATGGAGAGAGTGTGAAGACAGCATCTCAAAAGATGCTTTGTTGTGAATAGGAGCCTGTATTGGGGCAACGTCTGAAGCGGGGTGTAGAAGCAAGAGGTTGCCTGCTTGTCTGTTTAAGACGGAAGACACCAAAGCACGTTCGTATACTGATGGAGCAGGGAGAGAAATTAATGAAATGGGAAAGGGGAGTGGGACTTAACAGGAGTCAAGTCACTGAAGAAGGCAAGATGGTTTAGGATTGAGGCTTTCAAGCTGAAAATTGACCTTGATTAGTAGCAGGGAACAGGTTCCATTGTCACAGAAGGAATGAGAATATGGAAAGACCACAAGGAGGGTACTCCATGGTTCTTGAGTGGATAAATGAATGAATGATTATATCTGCTTCTTTTCCACCACCTAAGTAATTTAGAGTGTTTTTCAAGTTTTACATCATTCAAAAGAGGCCATACCTCATAGTTCTCCGTTCTCTGAGCTCACATAATATTTAATCTCTGCATAAACCAATTGTCACTTCCCATGCATCTCTCTGCCTAGTTACGTCTTTAAGCCTTTGGTGCCCTGGCTCCTTAATGACGCAGTCAAGGCCACCTATACTCCTGTGCCTCCCTGCCCAGTCATCACTGCATAACGGAAGTTCAACAGATAAGTTTATTGATTAATTGGAGTCAGTTTTCCAAGGTCCTGTCCCCATTACTATTGATATTAATGTCGCTTCTAGCTCTAATAGTCTACGATTCTCAGTCAACCGTAAATATGTACTTTGGTCACCAGATATGACTGTAATCCCACTGAAACCACTAGCTTTGGATCATTGAATCTACTTACAGGAGCGTTACAGCAAAAAAAGAAGGGCCCCAGAGTATATACAAAATCACAAACCTCACTGCAGTTTCAGTGAGAAAAATAAACTCCCAACCTAAATCCTAAGATACTTTTTCCCATAACTAAACTTTCACAACCTTTAGTATAAAGTTGAAGCCCTAGCCATTTCTCAGTACCACTAATAAAAGGTAATGAGTTTTCTTATACTAAACTATGTTACAAGATACCATTTTACTCACACTCTCACTGAAAGGGAGTGAAAAAACAGAAGAAGAATTCATTTATATTTGAATATTTTTATTAGAATTAATTTATATATGGAATTTTAATTACAGGATGCAAGCCTGCGATTAATTTAATTTTGTTTCAATTTACGAGGATGCACTTGGTTAATGGAGTGCCTTTTAAAAAAAAGGCTTTACTGAGGGATCTCATCTGTGTGATTTACTGTCTGAGTATATGTGAAGTTCCCTTCATTACATAAGAAATTATTATTTGCCCTTGACGTTGAGTCCATTGCATGGGTGAGGAGGTGATGTTAATCCTATCATATAACCTACTATTTCTGAGGGAAGCAGCAGATTCAAAAGAAACCTTGTTTGGCTTTCTTGATATAACCCCCTTTCCCTGTGTATTCAATACACACATGTGCATTGCTGATTAATGCGTAAATCCTTGCTGACATTGTGATAAGCTTTAAAGCAATCCTACCTTAGAGAGAGAGAAAGAGCAACCACTGCCTTTTCTTACAGAAAATCTCTCTTGAACTGAAGGTTTGAGGCAAAGGAAAGGAAGATGAGGCAAAAATTGAATGAAGCAGACCTGAATATAGAAAAAGAAAATAGAACATAAGGGGAAAGAATACTACCTCAGGAAGTATCCTTGAATAACCTTGCTTAGAAAACTGTGGAAAATAAGCCTATCTATGTAATCCCGTCATGAACTGTTAGTTTAAGGCTTTAGTCACAGAGAAACTGTGTAATAAGATTAAACCACATAAGGAAACATGGTTGTCTGCTGCTTGTTGGAAGACCAAAACAAAGAAATCAATAAATGAACAATTACCATCCCTTGCTTCTCCCCCAACTCCCTTCAGAAACAAAACAATTAGGAAGGAAGATCTCCTGATAATGCAAATGCCAAACCCCAGTCTCTCCCAGCTTCACAAGAGAAGAGAATGCATCTGCTTTCATTATTCACTTCCTAATGTTCTTTCTAATGTGATGAAAGAATGATGTGATTTTAAAGGGAAAGACAAGTTCTGCAGAGTATTCCCTCTTTGCAGGAGTTCCCTCTCTCAGTACCTTAAGAAGATACCTGTGAAAATATTCGACTTCCTTTTGGTATTTCCTCCTCCCCCCAACTCTAAGAGCGCCCTACAAAGTTTTCATTTTCTTTACTTGCAACTACTCCACTCCTCTATTGCAGCCACAGGCAATACATAAATACCTGCGGGTGTCTGTGTGCCAGTAAAACCTTATTTGCAAAAACAAATGACCAGCCTTCGGCCATCATTTGCAGACTCCTGGGTTAGATGATAAGGGAAGTGGAAACAAGGATTGGGGACACCTTGGATGAAATTGGGGCCCCTACATTTGATTCCTGAATTTATATTTTTGTATGTGTCCTTCATGGATTTAAAACATGGATCTGTCACTAAGGATACGGGATACATGATGGACGTGAGAGGAATCGTGAACAAGCATTCCTGCTTTGATCACCTTTTGTCACCTAAAATCAAAGGTGTGGTTGTGGGGGAAGTGCATATAATAAGGGGCAGGGATGGAAAGAAAGAGAAGGCTTCTAATCCTCTAAATGGACCACAAGCCCAGCACCAGACATAAAAGTAAATCTATTCACCGAAAATAGTCTTTCTCATAGTTGGATCCTAAATCAGTAGCCTGAGAATCACCTGAGATCTTATTAGATCTTATTAGCCACCAGCCGTGCTCCATGGATAACACGCACAGAGACAGCAATCCTGAAGGCTGGTAATGTGGTACTGATCAGAGTGATCAGTCCTCTACCCCTTCACGCAGCCTTATTCTGACCACGAGGTGGATGAAAAGAACCAAGAGCGAGAAGTCGTACTTCTGGGAAAAGTCACCCTGGTTAGAAAACTTTACTTTGAAATTTAAAAGAAGTAATTGGCCTTCAGTATAAATGCAGAGGCCAATGTAAATTCATGACTGTATAATTCTTGATGAGAACATTTTCCATCTAGTGCCTTACAACAGTACAGAAAACGACGGGATGGCTCGTTCATTTTGTACATACTAAGGCCGCATAAGATGGCTATTTATTTTTTTCCCCATATCATCTAATTAGAATAGAGGGAAAACACTAAAAAATGAGGCCAGAAAAAAATTTAATAGGACTCTAATTTAACTCAAGTTTACTCTAAAGCGTAATTCAAAATGTTCAAATAAACAAAAACAAAATGAACATGAAAGCCAAACCACCTCAGGAATAAAAACTTTGGGAAGGAAATTCTCTTCACCAAAGAACTGTGCTGACTATATTTTTTATATAGGTTTATGCAGAGATTTAGCAAAACAGCAATTTTTATTACTGAACCCTTTGAAGATTGGTTAAACACAGTCAAGACATCACCATCACTGGATAGTTACTGAGCCAGTGTCTCAGAGCTCCGAATTATAAGCTGTCATCTGCAGCAATACCAAGAATTTCAAGGAGTCAAACTCTTCACTTACTGTAGCTCCCCTCTCCCCTCTGCCAAGTAATAAAGGGCAGTACTTGGAAGCTTTGTTCATAACTAGCCAACATCCTCACTTCACAGATAAGGAGAGTAAGTGCTTGAGAGGTGAAGAAATTCATCCAAAATTAGACAAGAGCTGGGAGTAAACTCAGTCTCCAAATCCAGGGCCTTCCCCAAAGAGCACTAGCTGAGGAACTGGGAGACAATTCTCCATCTACCTTAGCTATTTAACTGATTGGCAAATCCGAAAACCAACGGGGATCTCTGTTTCTTCATCTATATTAAGGTGGGGGAGGGGCCCTCCTTGGCCCCTTCAGTTACTTTTACATTTCTAGTGAAATGCAGCCATTTAACCCAAGCATTCTACTTTGGGGCATTTTTTTCCGTTCTAGCACAGTCGCTGGGAGTTTTAATAATCAAGTCCTAGGTGTTAACTTATGACCGGAGCCTATGCTCGTTCTCACTGAGGGGCAGTTGCCTTTTCAAAGATAAAAGTTATTAGTGAGAGGGGTGTGTGACAGCAGGTCTGGACTCTGTGTGGGGAAAATTGATCCATGTGCCATTCTGGCTTTCATGATTCTTAGTAAGGGTAGGAATTTATAGAAGAATAGATCAGGGAAAGCTGAATGTGACACAAAATCTTTTCATTTTGATTTTTGAAAGGTCTCTCATAATGTCTTATTTTATAGCTTAATACTGGTAAAATGAAAGTACTGTTAGTTGGATTTATAATAAATTGAACAATTGCACTGCATCTGAAGAATACTGGTTAATGGGACTGTCCATACTCAAAGGGAAATGTTTCAAACACCATGAGCTCCAAATGTTACAGCTGAAAAGGAACAACAACAGCAAAAGAAAAATCCAGAAACAGTTGTCTAGTGGAGTAGCACAGAGCTCTATCCTTGATTCATTTCCAGTTTAATATTTTTATAAAGAACGTGGTCAAATTAGTAAATGGCAAAGAAAAAAAAAAAACCTTAAATGATCTCATGATCTCTATCATTTCTACCATGGGATGTTTTGGGAATCCATCCCAAACAAAAGTGTCAGACATATTTATACAAAACAAAACTGTCAAGAATATCTGTCATTAGAGTAAAACAATGGACAAAAAGGGTGAAATATAATAGAGGTAAATGTAAAAACTTAAAGAGTGAAAAAAAAAATCAATTAGATAGGGCTTCCCTGGTGGCACAGTGGTTAAGAATCTGCCTGCCAATGCAGTTGACATGGGTTCGAGCCCTGGTCCGGGAAGATCCCACATGCCGCAGAGCAACTAAGCCCGTGCGCCACAGCTACTGAGCCTGCACTCTAGAGCCCACGAGCCACAACTACTGAACCCGTTTACCACAACTACTGAAGCCTGCGTGCCTAGAGCCCGTGCTCCGCAACAAGAGAAGCCACCACAATGAGAAGCCCGCGCACCACAACGAAGAGTAGCCCCCGCTTGCCGCAACTAGAGAAAGCCCACACGCAGCAACGAAGACCCAACACAGCCAAAAATAAAATAAATCAATTTACAAAAAAAAATATATATATATATATATAAATCAATTGGATAAATATAACCAAGAGAATCTTGTCTTGATAGTAGTTGAGGTAAAAGCTATCTAGGGAATTTGCTGACCAAAAGTTCTGTCTGAATTAAAAGTCTAAAGGGCCTTCTGAAAAGAAGCTAAAGCAATAGCTGGTATGAATAAAACCTAGAGAATAAAAGATGTAAGAACACAGCTGGAGAATTATGCCATTACTGAGCACTGAGCCTCATTTGGAACCTGAGAGATTAAAGATTGTTCCAAAAAAGATGACCAGGATAGTGAGAACAAGAAAGCTATATTGTTTGAGAAATGGCCGAAGGAAATGGTGCTGTTTCATCTGCAAAGATAACCCAGTAAGTGAATAAAAGCTTTTATAACATTTGATAAGGAGCTTTGGAGATGATTATTAAATTTATTTTTACATATCCAAACAGGGGCTTGGGACCAATGAGTTAAATTCAGAGAGGGGTAATTTTTGGTTAAATATAACAAAGATGTTGCTATAGATTAGAGCCGTCAACAAGGGAAGGGGTTATACAAAACAAACAGTTCATTCTGCATCACTTCATGCATAATCATGAAGGCCGTGGCCATGATTTTTAAAAAAATGGTTTATTTGCCAGGAGGCTGGACTTGGTGGTTTGTAAAGTTTCTTCCTTTGCAGTTTCTGTGATTCTATGAATAATTTTTTTTTTTCTATTCTAAAGAACGGTAGCAGTGATGGGGAATTTTCTTCTAATAGGAATTAGGTCAGTGATATTTGCTTACAAATGCCTAGTAATAGTAAGCCTGCTACTTTAATGAATAGCAGGGATCTCTAGTGTAAAATATTTGTGCAAGTTTATATTTAATATAGATATTGAAATGATGTTCTTATAATTCCTTACCCAATAATCTGTGTGGATATACTGTCATAAAATTAAATTGCTCATACTAGGTATTTTGTCATACCTCTGAGCCAGGCCCTAGGCTACATATAAACTGATGAAATGAATGAGAAGTTGCTTGATCTGGCAGTCAGCTTTCAAAACCAAGCCCATTAAATCCTAGGATCGGAAACTGCCTCAAATAGTAAGTAAAATAAGCTTCCCTTCATGCTTCACTGACAAACTGTAGCATTACTTATGTCTGTTATTTTTTTAGTTTTACTTTTTAGGAAAAAAAGATGACTCATATTTCTCAGTGTAATTTTTTTTTTCTTTTTAAAATCAGAACATGTTTAGAAAGCAAAGACAAGAAAAAATAATAAGCAACCTACTCCCTCCCTCAACTTCCAAACTGGATCAGGGGAAGAGGAGGTTATAAAAAGTGGTCTCCAAAATATAGAAGGGAAAGTGAGTTCACCTCAGAAATCAGAAACTCGAAAGACAGTTGAGAGTCAAAAACTACTCTGATTGAGTCTCTTAAAATGTCATTTGTCTTTCCCTCAAATGGATTCTCAATGTGGTTGGGAAGTGTTTATGTTTAACCTCTGATTCACTAAGCCTCCTGAGCCATTCCTCACAGCCATTGTTCTAAGCATGTACCATCTTATTCAAACATTCAGTCTTGCCCACTCCCAATTTCTATAGATGTCATCTCCTCAATTAATGAGAAAATGAGAATTATTAAGCATGAGTGTCCTTGAATTCACCCTTCTCCATTTTTTTTTTGTTGTTTTTTGGTACCTCTTAATGTCTCCCCTCTGTCTCTCGGCTTTTCTCGAAGCCGTACTACACCCTCCTGCCAGACTCACCTTCCTAAAGGCATAACTCAGACCATGACACCCAACTAGTCTAATTCTGTTCATCCCAACCCACTGCCTATAGAAAAAGTCATTAGTCCAGCTTGGTATTTAGGGCCTTTAATTTAATCTCTAATCAATTTACTTTTCTGGTCTCTCTTACAAATCACCTTTACGCATCTAATTCTGCAGCACCCTTCCCACCTCAAAAAGTAAGCCGAGTGTTCCCTTGCTCCCAAGCTTGGAATCATACCCCACCTCCAAACATCCCCACCACCAAGCAAGCGCCATCTAGAGTATTTTTTCATCATCTTTAACTTCCTGATACTTTCCTCCCTTTCAAAGGCAAATCACACCTTTTTTGTCCTCATCGCCCCAGCATTTACCTGTTTGTATTTTGAATTAGATGAATATGTGTTTTATATCCTCTACCAGATTATAAACTTGAGAGATGTGCTGCTTCCTGAATGTTCCATAGTACCTGGCTCTAATAGATACTGAATGCTTGTTTGGGGGTACTTGGGATGGCTATCATTTCTTCTTCCCTCCCTGATGCAAAAGTCATTGGTTTACCAAATGGGCCAAACCCAATGAAGTGACACCTAAGAGAGCCTTTATTTTTCTCCAAACTCTGCCCTCTAACCTCCTCTGTCACATCTCCCTCAATTTCTCCTTGATAACACCTCTACCATCCATGGCTTCCTGGTCACTTTCAATTATAAAAACAATCTCATTTAGGTAAGCAACTCTGATTCATTTCCAGGTATTAAAATATGACAGTCCAGTCTAAATTAAACTGAGCTCTTATACCCAGCCTGAGCCCTCAAAGTCATAAAAAACAAGGAAAGAATGAGAAACTGTCATCGACCAGTAGAGCCCGGAAGACAGGACAACTAACGGAAATGTGTTACCACAGCTTGAATTCTAAACACAAAGAGGAAAAACTGGTGAAATCTAAATAAAGTCTGGAATTTTGTTATTAGTAACGCACCCATGTTAGTTTCTTAGTTTTGAAAATTGTATGATATATATATTTCATATATATAATTTTACATACATATTATATACATAGAACAGATATGTATATAATACATAAGAGATATATGTATATAATTTTTTTTAAGTTAAAATAATGGGATCTTCTAATCTAAGTTTTTCCCCGCCTCATTCCCACCTCCTGCTCTGACCACTTTCTCTATCTTTTAGTAATATTTACAGGCTCCTGGCAGGGTCTCTTTAAGAATTTAGAGGAACTCACCTCTGTCCTCAAACTTCCTTGATAATTAAAAAAAAAAAAAAACCATTCACTATCCTGTTACATATAGAAAATTGACATGTACCACAGTTAGGGATCATTAGTGAAGAGAGACTTTCTGATAAAAAAAACTTACTATGACGCTGGGTTGTACAAAAAAAAAAACAACACAAAAAACCCCCAAAACAAGATACTGCCACAGGGATATTTAAAGCCTGATAGATACTGGTTTGAAATCAGTTCTGCCTGAAGCCAGGGAACAGATAAACATCTTCTCAAAGTTCCCCATTCCTTCCATGTGTTATTTGTGAATGTCATTGTCAAAAGGGAACACTCCCACCACTTTGAATCCTGAAAAGAGAATTACAAGTGTGTTTAAATGGCAGAAAAGCTTAAGAATGAATGGAGGCCTCAAAGGATGTGACCTGAGGGCAGGACAGAAAGAGAGTGTTACATAAATCTGTCAGTAAGTAACATAAATCCACTGCAGCCTAAGGAGCCTTCACAGAATTTCAGTGGTTCCAGTTTACACTTCATTCAGAAGCACCTTTTCAAAGCTTCAGAGCCAGCTCACATCTCTTGGAAATGATACTTTCACTAGGAATTGATGTTTTCCAATATAGTTAGTGTTTCAATGATTTGCAGCTATTAACTTTTAACAGGGATGTGATCACATAGAAAGAACTCTGACATTTCCATGACATTTTCTGTTGAAAAGGGAAAAAAAAAAAAAAGATTTTCCTTTCTTTCTTTTTAATTCAGCGCTGAGTTAGAGATGGAGCAAAAAAAGGGAGGGGGAGCTTTGTGCCTACAGATAGCATTCTCTTAGTTGTCACTATGGATGACATTCTCTGATGTTCATTTTTATGCTACTGTTTCCTCAAACTCTTAAGTTCCCCTGATACCCTCAGCTGAGGACACATTACAGAGACACTTAGGCCATCATGCTGTTGAAATTTCAGACTTTTCAGATATAACATGCTTTATATTCACGAGTTTTATTTACCATGGGACTGTATTTCTGGTCTTGTTTTCATCATTGACAGGTAAAATGCTTGCCAATTTTCCTTTTCGATTTTTTATCCTGATACATTTAAAGAAAAAAAAAAGTGAGACACAACTTCAGGTTCTGTAAGAAAGGCAAGGTATGGAATGCAGAGGTATTATCCTCAAGGGAAATGTCAAAATGCATACCTTAGACAAATCGCTGGTGTAGCTGTCAATGGTGTCAGAAGTCACTTGTCACTATTTTTACATGCAACTGAAAAGACTGGGTTACTAGGTGTCCCTTTCTGAACTCTCAGCATAGCGGGATGCTGGTGGATATCATGCAAGCTTCTTCTTCAGAGATCTTTGGAGAATGACACACCTCTGTTTTGGAAGGTATACCCAGAGTCTTGATTGAAGGCCATGCAATGATTAGGTCACCTTCCAAAGAGATCTATAATCTTCTAGCAGTTTGTCCTCCTGACCAATTGAGAGTCATTATTTTATTTTTAATAGTAAGAGTAAGTAATATTTCTTAAACATATAGGGAATTTATTTCACAAACAGGAACCCTGGCAGTCAGTAATAAGAGCAAGGGTTGCTAAAACTTTACAATCTGATTGCAAAAGCCTGGCAGAGAAGCCAGGGAAACCAATTTGGAAAGTGTTGGTACCGGATAATCTATTCTGGAACAGTATGGAATCCATCTGCTCTGAGCTTAACCTCCTGGCACAAACACCAACGCACTTTCCAACATTTCTGTGCTAATTAGGATGATGATTCCATGTGCTCTGGAAGCAACGTGAAGATGAAACCGGCTTCCCGGGGTTGGATATAAAGTCACCAGCGAAGGAGCCAATGTGTGTCTTTCAGTTTGCTCTTAGCTGATACTCAGTCTATCCTCCACCTAGATGTTACCATATAGTTCAGTGATTTAATTAAAGAAATTGTCGTTCTTTGGGGGAATAGAGAAGAAGGAATGAGGGGTTCAAGTGATCTAAGCGGAAATGTGTAATACCAACTTGCAGGCTACTTGGTTCCTGGTTTGGTGCCTATTAGGCACCAACTCTGAGGATACCTGACACATGTCATCATGTTTTTAAATAAAATAATTTCCTAACCATTTCCCTCATATATATCATAATTTAGTGGGGATTATCCCAAGAGATACATTGTATAAAGATAATTTCAAAAAAAAAAAAAATTGAAAGAAGCACTCCTACTACATCTCCCAGAGGAGGCTCCCTAGAGATCTTATGGCCAACACTGAATCCACCTTGTGTGTAAGACTGGAAGTAGAGAGGAAAGAACAGCTTCTTACCACTCAACATGCCTGACAGATATGAACCCACCTGCTTCCTACTCTCTGTATATACAGGGATACCAACAGAATGAAGGACAAAAATAAAGAATTTGATAGGAAACACCCAAAACCATATACTATTCTATATGTAGAATGATTTTTAATTTCTCATCAACAGAAGTTGTTAGTCATTGGCTCATTAACCACCGCAGCTGGGTGCTTTGCAAGAGACTGCATGAGGCAAAATGTTTAAGGTGATGACGTACACTTAGGAGGTGTATTTTCTAAAGGAAAGAAATATTCCCAAGATCAAACCCCCTTAAGGAAGTGCTGGGCATGCAATACAAAAGTAATATAATTGCCATGGCTCTAGAACCAGGGTAAGTGTGGTTCATGCAAGAAATAAAATGAGACCAGTGTGTCTAAAATCAAAGAGCAAAAGGGAAAGGACAACACAAGAAGAGGAGGGTAAGGGAGAGAGCGGGGGCCCAATCATGCAGATGCTCTGAAGCCAAGTTGAAGAACTCAGCCTTCACCCTAAAAGCCATTACACTTTAGTGGAGGGTTTCAAGCAGAGAATGACATGCCCAGACATTTATTAAGTTTTTTTTTTTTTTAAATATTAAAGCCACTCTCTCCACAGCGGGGACAGTGAATTGTGGAGTAGGCAAGAGTTGAAATAGGTGCTGACAACAAATGACGGTGAGAAATAGGAGATAAAATGATTGGAAATTCACAAATAATTGGGTATTTCCCAGGAGGGGAGATGAAAAAGATGGAGGAAGCCAGGACAATCCCCAGGTTTTGGGACCGTACAGCTGAACACCTGTTGATGTTCACAGATGCCGGCACCATCTGACCCGGGGAAAGACACTAGAACAGGAAGGGGTTTAGAGTGAGGATAAGTGCAAAGCTTACCAGATTAATTCTGAGATATCAGAAGAGAACTGAATAAGTATGTGGATGTATCAGTCTGGAATGAAAGTCTGAGTAATCACAGAAATTCAAGAGTCATCAGCCTGCAGAAGTATGGCTGAAAGCCCCAAATAAGAATAAAATTTTAGAGGGAAAAAGCATATAGTGATTTAAAAACATTCCAAAGCCTCCTATTTCTGTTTTCTCTTCTACTCTCTAACATACTAGCTACTTAACTCTGAAGTTTTTTTCCCTCCAAATCAGATATATGATCATTTATACTCTTCATATATCCACACTGTCACACAACATAGTAAAAGAAGCTAATACTGGCTACCATGTTTGAGTGACTGTTATATCCCACACAGTATGTCATATAATTTAGCTTTAATTATTCTATAGATTTCCACGGTAGGAATCACTATCTCTATTTTACAGATGAGAAACTGAGGTTTAAAGATTTTACTTAACTGTCCTAAAGTCACACAGTAAGTGTCAGAACTAGAATTCTAATCTAGGTTTGAATAACTGAAACATTTATCATCTTTTCACTATACCATGCTACTATTCTCCATAATTATTCAAAAAAGCTAACAGAAGACATCCAATTTAAGACCCAAATTAGAGGGTTTATTTGAAAGTTTTGGAAAAGGGCAACCTCTAGATTTCAGCCAGTTGGGATATATTACTCACCTGTGTATGCTCAGACACATGCTTTGTATCAAGGGGTGACTGAAGAATTAACCAACTTATTACTTAAGGGATCAACCTGCCTTGGAGAACTGAGAAGTATATGTGACAGTCTATAAGTAATTAGGTCTTTTTTTTTTTTTTTTGCTGCCCGCGGTCCTCTCACTGTTGGGGTCTCTCCCATTGCGGAACACAGGCTCCGGACGCGCAGGCTCAGCGGCCATGGCTCACGGGCCCAGCCACTCCGCAGCATGTGGGATCTTCGCAGACCGGGGCATGAACCCGTGTCTCCTGCATCGACAGGTGGACTCTCAACCACTGCGCCACCAGGGAAGCCCCAGTAATTAGGTCTTTAAATATATGTTGTACCTATCAGTATGCTAGGGAATGGCTATCAAGATATCAAAGAGGTGTGAGAACTGAATATGGTCTTGAAGACCTTCTAGGAATTATTCAGGGAAAGATGGCAGGGAGGGAACCATGTTCCAGCTGCCAGGGGAAAGGCACATGCCTAGGAGAAGCATGCTATGAGCTGACACCAGCAAAAGTTTACAGTGGCTGATACTAGATGTGGCTGTCCAGAGGGAGTCATTGGACATTTATGAGTCAAATAAATAAAAGTGGGGATTAAAACAAACAATTACACCCTAGATTAAATATACCTACCTGTTATAGGTATGTTTAATCTAGGGTGTAATTGTTTGTTAAGGGGCAAGCAAGGGACACAAAAATATTAACAGGTTTTTAAATGTTTAATGAAAAGCAACTTTATTTAATAAATACATGAAAATACTTCAAAAAAACCGATACCTACAACATTTTACTGATATGTATTCTAATCACTTTAGCAATAAACATTCCTAAAATCACTGTCAAAGGGGGACAATTCTAAAACCAGACCAAATGAACATAAGGAAGAAAGCCAACTATTGGACAGTGTAAATTTAGGTCAGCAAATTACAGCCTGTAGGCAAAATCTAGCCCACCGCCTGTTTCTGTGCAGCCCATGAGCTAAGAATGGTCTTTGCATTTTTAAAAGGTTGGAACAATCTCAAAAGAAGGTTCTATAACATGTAAAAAACTATATGAAATCTAAATTTGAGGGCTCAAAAATAAAGATTTTATTGAAACACAGCCACATCTATTCCTTTGTGTAGTCTCTGGCTACTTTCATGCTACAGTGACACTGTTGAGTAGCTGTCACCAAGACTGCATGGCCCACAAAGCCTGAAATATTTACTATCTGGCCCTTTAAGCAAAAGGTTGTCAATTTCTAGTGCAGAAAGGTCCCTGCTAATTTCATGAGCTACTGTGATTGTTCTACTGCATATTTTTCCATGGAAGAAGCACTTCTATCTTTGGATTCAGTAGGCTTGGTATCTAGTTCTTTTGAGTAAAATAAAGAATTTGAACTCAATATCTCAATACCTTTCAGACCTACAGTTCTATGACCAGTCTTACTCAATACATACTGAGTTTCCCCACAGAAAACACACAGTATTTAACAGTAAAGAAAATAAACACTGTGAATACTTCTTTTAAGGAACAGTACATTTACCTATTTTGCTTTCTTAATGTAAAAATTCCTGTAAAACCTGGACAACAAGACTGTTACTTTTACTTTATACAATGATGATACTACTAGCATACCATGAACATGACTCTTGTGTTATGAATCTCATTCTTGTAACAGATATCAGTTCATTTAAGTCACCCACATCCTCTAGCATGTTTATCCTTTTTTTCCAAACCAAAATTCAGAACATACAATTTGACAAAGGTTTTTTTCAGGTTCCCTTCCATATGTTAGAAGTAATCAGAACTCTATGGCAAATAATACATTGGAAATTCTAGAGCAAAGTTGGTTCAGGGGGAACAGTAGAGAGGAACGTGTATAACTTAGATGCCCAAAAAACTAGAATATAGTATCAGTGAAAGTTGGTCCTTGTGAGCACCAAGCAAAGAACTGTGGTCCTGTTAATGCCAGGCTTCATCGAATGGAGCCACCTGGCCCAGTCCCAATTCAACGCTGTATCCAAACCTGGGGATGCTTAGCCAATGTTAATTATAAATGGAGAGAATGGTTTGCTAAAGCCACCCAGAATATCAGATGCTACACTGAAATAAGGTCAAGGCCTCTAATCCAGTCTCAGTCTGACATTCCTCCAAACCCATAAATACACACAGAATTATTAATAAAGTTACATTTCCCCCTCGGATAAATACTATTCAGTTTCTTTGCCTTTCACCTTCTGATCTGTAGTTCCTATTTCTAAGAAACTTGTTTCTGAACTTCTCCCGTATGAGGAATTGCATTGCCTGAATTTGTACCCCAGCAAAAGAGGCGAAGCATATTAAACACATGAATCAAATATTCCTTTCTGTCCAGAGACAGAAAAACACGTCTTTAAATTTATTTACATTGGCAAGTAGTATGTCTCAATGTGTACATGCCTGGATTCATATTTTATTGAAATATGCTGCATTGACTCCTGGTCTGAGATGCATGCTTCAAACACTCGCTGGAATCCGTGGGCTTTGCTAGACTCTCAGGAATTCATGTTCAGAGAATATAAGGACAATTGTGTGGTGATAGGATCTGATGTAATAAGGTAGCGTGAGTTGTAGATGCATTTCAAGGCAGATAGGGACACAAAGCAGAGTCTGATTTTCACATATCTGACTCTGCAGGTTTTAGAAATTGCCTCTTCATCAGGCAAATTCAAGAATTTATGCTTACCTATGATGGTTCATGAGTGTAGAGTTTAAGGATAAAAGCAGTTGCTTTCTAGAAACATCAGGGACTGCATCATTCATCCTTATAAATTCCAAATTCCTTCACTTGCGATAACTTCCAGTGACAGGTTCCTGAATACTTCTACCCACTAGCAATACCAGCTGCTGATGGGTTAACCTCTAATGATCTCTTTCATACCTTATGTCTTCACTCACATAGTTTCCTCTGCCTAAGTCTTCCTTTAGTACTCAATTTAGGGATCATTCTCTCCAGGAAGCCTCTCTGTTCTCATTGGAAAGGCCAAGTCATCTGTGATCTCATCTCCCTCTCTGCCTTGATCTCTCAACAGAAATATTTTGTTTATATACATAGGTTCCAATCTGACTGTGAAATGCAAAAAGAGGTCTATTTTGCATTTATCCCCAAATCCCTGTGCTTTGCACATAAAAGATGCTCATTAATATTTGTGAGATGGAGCTCCTACTGCTTATAGCAGACTATTAGAAAGCAGGACTCCTGATTTAGTGAAGAGAATGGTAAGCAGTATGATACAGATCAAAAAGTTTAGAGGCAATGAGGGGGTAGGCAGGAATAGAAGACAGGACTGGTCATGAGATTTTGTATCAGAAAAGTCACTTTTCTATAAAGAGGTTCTCCCTGAAATATAGGAAAAAATATCCTTGAAAATAGGGCCTGGAAGCTCCAAATAGGCTCCTTAATGGAGCATGTCACAATTATTCCTATATTTATTCCACAAGACACATTGCTTGCCTCATTCTGAAATATCATCAGTCTTTCCCACTGTTCATCCAATTTCAAGGCCCGACTTAAGTTATATCTCCTCCTGAAAACCCCCCTTCATTTCTCTGATACCCAGATATCTAATCTTTTTGTTTGTTTCCAATGCTTTTTGCATAATTTTTGCATATTATTTCACACTGAATTGATATCCAGTTATTTGAGTGTGCAAGTACTCTCTCAGCTATTAACATTATAAACTTAAGGAAAAAGAAGGGTATTCTCATACTCTCTTTGTATTTTCTGTAATGCAAGGCAAAACACAGGATATGTGTAACTGATTTCATTAAAATCAAAGAAGTAAAAAAAAAAAAAAAGAAACCTAAGGAAGATGAGATGTGAGCGACTTGCTTCAGAGAAGACTTTGAAGGGAACATCTCCTTGCCCTAAAGATTTGCCTGATTCAGATTTGAGCTAACAAACCACTAGCTGAAAAGGCAGTAAAGATTTTATTACCAAAGAATAAAGCTGTATACTTAAAGACTGCTCATTACCTCCCTGCTTTGCCTAATTAGATCTTGGAGATCCAGTCTTTAAGTGGTACCCAGCTGTTGTAGAGACTCGATGTGTTCATTTTACCTGGCTCCCTTGTGGTATCCTGGGCATCCTCACCTTTTCAGGTAGGGGCCAAGTTACAAGTTCTGACCAGTGGGCCCTGAGCAGAGATGATGGATGCCACTTCCAATTCAAAGTGGTCATCTCTTTCCCTGGCACAGAGGCCATGAAGTTCCTGTGTTGAGCTGGCAGCATCACGAGGTCCTAGAGCCTCTTTCAGCACGAATCTGTGAGTAAGTACTTGGAGCAATGTTCCTGCTCATTCAGATCAGACGTACTGTCTTTGTTGTGTTAATCTACTAAGATTTTGGTGTTTGTTACTGTGGTATAACCTCATTCTGGCAAAAATTGCTTTCTACTATTTCAAAAAGCTTGAAAATTTATAGACTCCTTCAAAGGTCTAGTCCCTCCTTCATTACCCCAATTCCCAGAAGTTTCAAAAGGGGTTGGAAAGGAAGGAAATCACAAACAATTGTTTTATCACAGCCTGGCCACAACTTGAAATGCTTTCAAACATTTCCACTGACCTCAGTTAATTCAGTATGCTTACTTAATTTGCTGTTCCCGATACCCTACTACCATAAAGTGTTCCAAAACTCTCATGGTAGGGCAAACAGATTCCAGTACAAAGAGACAAACTATATATTCCCTCTTAAAAATCTATATCAGATACAAAATATCTCAATTCTCCATATGAATCTTACTTTCCATCAGGGCAAACTCAAATCTTAACTTTTCTATGAATCTCTCCTTAACTGAATCCTAGTTAACAGTGATCTTTATCTGCTGTGAAATATTTTGGCATCCATCAAATGTACCCACCTGTATCTTGCCATCTTATAATGTGCTTCTCCTTAACTAGATCATCAAATCACTGAAGATAATAAATACACATGTGTATTCTTTTTCCTCATAGAGTACTAAATAATAGCTATTGTTTCAGATTGCCAACTTCGTGCCAGACACTGTGTTTGGTCTTTAAATGTATCATTCTTTCATCCTTACATAATCCAACAGGGCAAGTATTATGCTTTATTTTTTTATGGACTAGACAACTGGATCTGAGAGTGTAAACAATTTATTCCACGCTACATGGGGAGTAAATGGTAGAACTATGTGGTAGCAATTGCTTTGTGTTCACCAAAATGCATTTGCTCTTCCTCTGGGGCACACGGCTGGACTACGTTTTCCAGCCTTCCTTGAAGATATAAGTGGCAATTTCTCCAAGTTCTAGATAAATATATCATGGGTTACTTGCAGATTTAGGTCATCAAACCTTTCCCCACGATACTCTTTTTTTCCTCTGTCTTTCCACTGGATAATGACAACTTGAAAAGTTTGGTTTTCCTGAAAGTTCTGTGTTGAAGTGGCAGTGTTTCTGAGTGTGGAGACACTGCTAAATGCATTCAGTGACCACATGGAAGAGACTCCCACCTTATCCACTGCCAAGTGGAGTTTACACAATCAAGACATGTACTTCTGTTGTGTTGTCACTAACATTTGGTGTCTTTTTTTGCTATAACATTTAGCCTATAGTCAGTAATACAAGCTAGGATTACAACTTTGATCTGTAAGCCCTTACATGCCTTTCCACCATATACATCCAGATATTTTAAATGTTGCATCATTAAAAATACATTGATTTACTGATGAAAAGAAATGCTTTAACATCTTAGAAACAAGCTATCTAGAAATTCAAATACTTTAGCTAATTTCATATATTCCAAGTTTCCAAAGTTTGAAAGCTTCCTCAACCCCCTCACAAAATTAAAAAAAACAAACAAAACCACAACAACTTCACATAGTAAAAAAATATACCTTAATATGGTTCACTTATCAACTACTGTTTAGTTTTACCTGTTTATATCAATTCCTATAGAAGAGATTCCATTGTTATTCACATCTAAGGTCTGATAATTTATGCATCACTTGGAAATGACTGTCAGATTTCAAGTGGTGATATAAGAGGAAATAACATTCATGTTCCACATCCAACGTGAATGCATCTGGACTCCATGGCAAACTAATGAATCCCAAGTGAGAAATAATAGATACATTTTTTAAAACTGCCATCAGTGGATGAGAAATTTATCAAATAACGTCACATATCTCAATCACTAAGGACAGACATTTATGTTCCTATTATAGGCATTACGACACTTCACAAACATCCAGTTATCTTCAGATAATGGTGCTTTCCTACCCTCCTGAAGCTGGAAATAGCCTTGACTTAGTTTGGCCATGGGTCAAATCTGGGTTCACACATTAAATTTCCTATGCTCAACCCTCTAGCGCTACTCTTCCCCTGCCATAAAGATTATGGAAGCCCATGTTGAAAACAGGATGTCGTAAGATCAAAGCAGTCTGGAATGCACTGGACATTCCAGTTGCTCTGAGGGACAGATCCCGTGGAGAGATGCATGGGCTCAAAGCAGACACTGCATGAGTAAGAAAGTTTTGTAGTATTAAGCCATGGATATATATGTCAAAACATGTAAAACAATAGTTGAAGTGCTAGAGATTTAACTCATTTTCTAGGGGATGACTTGATAGTTACCTTTCTTTCCAACCATTTACAAATATAAATATACAGAAATAAACATATACACACACATATACATATATATGTATATACATATGATGAATTTTCAGAGTGCCAAAGAACTTGATGAGACTGTTACATTGATTTGACCACTTAGCGGTTTCTACTACTGTGCTTGAAAATCAAGTGATAGAAATAAAATTTGCAGAAGACATTCACAATAAGCAGTACTGAAATAGTTCCTGGAACCCTTTAATTAGTTTAGGCGAAATACTGCATTCCGTATAGTATTAAAATATAGGTGATCTGAATAACATAAGCCATAACATTTTGTTCCATTTCTTTTAAATAATATTTATTTATTCATATTATTTTTGGCTGCATCAGGTCTTAGCTGCGGTGCATGGGCTCTTTGTTGCAGTGCACGGGCCTCTCTCTGGCTGTGGCTCACAGGCTCAGTAGCTGCAGCCCGCAGGCCCAGCCACCCTGCGGCATGTGGGATCTTAGTTCCCCGACCAGGGATCGAACCCACGTCCCCCCCACCGGAAGGCGGACTTCCAACCACTGGACCACCAGGGAAGTCCCCAATTTCTTAAATTGATAGCACCACTATGCATCTAGCCCCTACCACAGCCCACATTAAGTTTCGTAAGATTATAGACTGGGTTTCAGAAGGAAGCAACTGTGGATTGAGTGCTGAATTAAAACGTCACTATTTCTGTTGTCCTTAATCAGGGATGTCCTTGCTCGGATAACAGTCACTCTCTGATATGCCAGATCTAGTCCAGCCATTGGGTGTAGCCCAGTAAAAGAACTATAATAGGGATAGAAGTGTCACCTACTGCAATGAGAGAAGATGAGTTCCATTCTCTATTTAGTATTTAAATCAGAGCACCAATACATCGCTGAATGCTACTGTTCATATGCAATTGTAAATCTGCCATACTCTGTGTTCTTTATTTCATACTGAGCAGGACTTCTGATTAGCTTATATTTTCTGGAATTCTACATTTCTCCTATAGTGCCACAACTTTTTCTGTCACTTGCTGCTGCAATAATATCAGAAGAAATGGCAAGTTAATCTTAGTGACTGTAGAAACAGTCGGGAAACACTTTCAAATTGAATGCAATGGCTTATTAGTTGTAATTGCTGTCTCTTTCCTGGTTTAGCTGTACCGCTTTGAAAGAAATGTCATATGACAATTAGAGAATCACTTCCACTGCCTCTTGCAAACTTGTCACTTAACCTATTTTTCTTCTAGATTAGAAATTTTATATTAAGAACAGTGATTTTTTTCCATCCTAGTGTTTGTTTACAATAGGTGTTCACATGCATTTTCATGTTTATGTTCTCAAACAAACCTAATAAAGTAACTTTTATTGTTTTCCTTCATTTTGCAGATAAGGAAATGAATCTCAGAGATGTTGACGTTATACCACAAGTCGGTAACCATGATATAGCTATTAAATAGAAGATTAATGGCTCAAATTCCATTTTTTAACTCTAGAACCTCAGCTCCTTACAATAAACCACACTGCCTAAAAACAGTGTGTATTAAAATATGTCAAGAAACATTTATTAAGCGCTCACTTCAGACTAATCTTCAGACTAATCCCTCTTTTTTTTTTTTTTGGCCACACCAGGCAGCCTGTGGGACCCTAGTTCCCCGACCAGGGATCAAACCCAGGCCTTTGGCAGTGAGAGCTCGGAGTCCTAACCATTGGACCGCCAGGGAATTCCCCAGACTAATCCCTTTGAGGTATATAAACAGGGAACACTAACCTCTGTTCTTGAAAAGTATATAACATAATTGAAGAGACAGTTTACACCACGGTCATGTAGAGCACATTACAAGTATAACAGGACTGCATGAAATGTAACAAAGCAAAAAAACGAGTGATGCTGTTGAATGGCTACCCAATCCATTCCCCGTGCCCTTCTTTTTTGCCTCCCACTATGAAAGCAGGAAAGCCAGTGCTTCACTTTCAACCTTCCCTTGCAACTAGACATGTCCATATAATGTGTGATTCTGGTTAATGAGATGTAAGTGGAAATCTAGGGAGGGGGATTTCTGGGAAAACCTTTTCCCTCCTGATACAAAGGGCCAGACACAGGAGGTACAACCCTCATCTGTTCTCTGGACTCTGAACTCAGAAATAATGGGAAGCTGCAACTGTCGCTTTTCAAACATGAGGGAAAGACAGGCCATTGCTTAAATAATTACAGTATCTTCATTCCTCCTGACTGCTTCCTGAGTGGGAAAAAATAACCACTTATCAGTTAAGCTGTTGCTGTCTCTTATAGCTGAATAAAACAGTAACTGATACACATAAAAGCTATCAGAGGTTCAGCTCATACCTCTTCTGTGAGAAGATTACTGACTAGCTGATCATCAGAGATGGGACAGGCTGGTTGGGAAAATGAAGTTGATGAGGAAGGAGATATTTGGTTGTGTTGACGCGATGACACAAGATTATGAAATGCCAGGATGAGGCTTTTAGTTCTTGAATGACAGTTACATGAAGAAAATACATTAAAAAAAATTAATCTAGCAGTGGTGAGTGAGAAGAACTGCTGAGCTAATTAAGAACTTTTCTATTTATCTTCTTGGATGCCACCATTTTTTACTTTTCACACATTTCCAAGCACTACTGTAAGCCCAACAATTATTGACAGTGAAAGATAAGCCCAGATATAAATTACGGTCAAAGTTAAAAATATCAGAAGAAAATACATTTGTGAATTTCTTAGTAAATATACACAAAATGAAAGGTAAAAATGAAGTTTACGGCAATTTGTATAAATTAAATAAAGAAAAGCTTATGTTCTTTTCTGTAAAATACTCTAGCAGAAGTTAGCTTTTATCCTTTTCAGGTTTTACCCTTTATTGAATTGAAAAAAAAATCTCTCGTAAGGCCCAATATTTGTGGTATTGCTTCCGTCTGTTCTTTCTCTCTCTCTCTTTTTTTTTTTTTTGTGGTACGCGGGCCTCTCACTGTTGTGGCCTCTCCTGTTGCGGAGCACAGGCTCCAGACGCGCAGGCTCAGCGGCCATGGTTCATGGGCCCAGCCACTCCGTGGCATGTGGGATCCTCCCGGACCAGGGTACGAACCCGTGTCCCCTGCATCAGCAGGCGGACTCCCAACCACTGCACCACCAGGGAAGCCCGTCATTATTTAACTTTAGATATGTTTTTGCAGTTTTTGTGATATATGCCATTCTTCGTCAATTTATGATTTAAGTTAAGAGAACATATGAAGCCTGGTGTGTTTGCGCGTGTGTGCTAATTTCACTATATTTTCAGGTTTTCTCAAAGGTTTTGGTGGTTATGACAAAGATAACATGAAAAAGACACTTTGTAGGTAAAACTGTCTTTTATTCTGCTTTTTCTCTCTATGGTTTTTATGAAATCTATATTTGAGTTTTTCCCATCTCAATAGTTATCCTATACTCCTTTTCTTTACTATTTTTTCAATGTCTAAAGACAATTAGAGCTGGGAGGGATTTAGAGATTATATACTCCTGCTTCTTGATCTAGTGGACAAGAAAGCAGAGGCCTGAAGCTATAGATAAATGAGTGGCCCAAGGTCCCAGTTCTAGTTAGCTGGAGCTGGGACTAAAACCATTACAGCACAAAAGTTCTTTCCAGTTAGATAGTCATCTTAAATGTTAGCAATGCTTTAGTTTACCTTCAGTAATTTTATTTTAAATATGATAGCTCTAGTCTCCATCCCTGGAGATTCTGATTAAGCAGGTCTAGGGCTGGTCCCTGGAAACTGCACTTTAAAGGTTTTTCTCAGGTTATTCTGAAGCAGTGATCTGCAGGCTACATGCTGAAAAGAACTGCATTTTGACTCATCTAAAAACATCCATTAGGTAATCTCTTCCTGCCAACAAAAATGTATGGCTTTTGGAACTTACTGATTGACAGGTAAGAAAAACCTGTCTATCCTCTATAATATGTATTACGTCAGGCAGCAATATTTCCAGCTTTAGATAATATTTCAAGTTAACTCTGACAACAAGCCACACCCCTTAATTATGCAAAACAATCCTTAACATACAGATGTTAGGCATGTGGAAGGGAGGTACTCTGTCAGGTGTTGACAGTCAAAATAAACCAAATCATGATAAATAGTGGATAAAAAGAAGTCACCTGTGTTAAATCTTGTTGGTTAAAGCCTTTTTAATTGTAAAAAAATGTTATATCCTTTATATGTTTGCACTGTATTTCCTTAGAGTACTAATATGAAAAAAAGGTAACTCACTGGTGAAAATACATTATTTTAATAAAGACATATACTTGAAGAGTTTCACTGGTTGTATTACGTACACAATTTATTTAATTTAGGTTATTCTTGGCAGGGAGAATGTGTATATTGTACCAGGCGTCACTGATTTCTTTACGGCAGTGACTCAAATCGTCGGCATAATGTTGAAGGGGAAAAATGATCACTTAAAAGAAAGATTCTGCATAATTGAACCCTCTTTCCACTGTCAAAAAATTATACTGTGCTGTTATGGGGAAGCAGACACAGACATTTGGGAACATTAACAATAGTTAGGAATACAGTAGAATATCAAGTGTGATTAACAATAGAAGCTGCAGAAAAATATACATTTACAAATATGTCCAATCCTCTGAGTAAACCAAGGCTTTCTATTTTATCTACCACACCTACAAAAGCACTGGGGAAACTGACAAAACCTTCAGCAAATTATCACATATTCATGTTAACACTGTATCCATCAGGAATTAGACCTCCCCTTAGGGTCATAAATATGAGAATATTTTAATTTCCTTGCAAATTTGCAATATGAGTATTCATCCAAAGTAAGTGAAATTCACCAAGAGCAAGTGGGTAGAGTGCACAGAAGTGACAAAGCCATTACTTTATTATAGGAGAAGCTAGAAAGAGTGTGGAAGTTACAGATAAACATGTTTGTTGGGTATTTCAGGACTTAAGTATTTATCTGACTGTGGAATAGAGAGATTTTAGAGTTAATTTTGCATCTGATGTAAGCAAACTATGAACCAGAACAATATATACAAAACTGTGATAATTCACAAGTGCAAACACATCTAAGAACACAAGCATCTATGCCAGAGAAATGCTACAAGTTCTAAAATGACAACTGATAATATAAAGGGGCAGTTTCTGTAAACTTCCGTGGCATTTGGGGAAACTGTTAATACTAACTGAAAACCTCATAACTCACCAATACTTCAGAGAGGAAAAGGTCACATATATGTGGAATTAAAAGGAAGGAAAAAGGTGAAGTGACAAACTCCCTCAATTTGCCACTAGAGGCTTCAGAACTAAAAGAAGTCAAGATACATAGAGAAAAAACTGAATAAACATGGATGACAGTCATAGAGAGCAAGCTAACAAGAGATTCGATGTCTACAATGGCAGCTAAGCAAGGAAATCTATAAACACTTCTCCACAGGAAAAAGGAAGCTGTATACTACAAAGTTAGGTCAAATTCTCAGATACATAAATGTCAGAAATTTGTATCTGTAATATGAAGGTAAATTAAATGATAATCACACATGCATGTGTTGGGGTCTGGGGTAGGACACCCCAAAATGTGCCTCAATGACATATTGATTATTTTGAATTAGCTACTTAAGAAAGAGCCAATGCAGGAGGAACACTCAGACCCTCCTTTCTGTATTCCTGAAAGCAGAAAATGAATCTCCCACATGAAAGGTGCCCTCCTGGCATCTGGGGCTAGAATGACATGCTTATTGCCAAAGACAGGGAATTTGGGGCCAAGAAGCCTGTATAAACAAACCTTGTAACTTCTTTAACTTACTTCCCAAGCCCAAATTCTGTTTAGATTCTTCACTAATTGGGCACTCAAAACCTAAGTGTCTTTTTCCTGTCAATTCCTTACAGATGTATTGTTCCTTTGTCTAAAATGTATAAAAGCTGCTTGCTTTTGCCATCTATTTCTACAAAACCTCCCTTGAGCAGGAATTAAAATGTGTTTCATTTTCACTTGTTGTTTTGTGTCCAACCACAAGAATTTAAGAAGGATAAAGGGGGAAATTTCCTCTTCTCCAACATATGATAAGAGATTTATGTAGGTATGCAAACAAGCATTCAGTAATATAGACAGAGTAATAGACTGTTTCTTTTAAAAGTTACTAAATTAATACAGCTAGGTAAGATTTTCCTCAGAAAACACAACTTAGTCAAATAACTCCACCAACGTATCATGACACATCTGGGCTTCCTTTTTGAAATTCTACTCAGAAGTTTATGGTCCACATGGAAAACCTTCTTTCTGAAAGTATTATGCCACCTTAATTTTAAACAAAATAGGATCTCTTGTTTCATAATCTTGGCACTGCATAACTTTTGATTATATCCCCAAATCAATGTATCCACTAGGGGAAGGAATTTTTAACACATTAAAGTTCAAAGAATATTAAACGAGCTAAAGATAAACTAAAAAGCAAGTTACCCTGTTAAAAAGAAATTACTGGGATTCCCTGGTGGCGCAGTGGTTAAGAATCTGCCTGCCAGTGTAGGGGACACGGGTTCAAGCCCTTGTCCAGGAAGATCCCACATGCCGCGGAGCAACTAAGCCCGTGCGCCACAACTACTGAGCCTCTGCTCTGGAGCCCACGAGCCACAACTACTGAGCCCACACGCCACAACTGCGGAAGCCTGCACGCCTAGAGCCCGTGCTCTGCAGCAAGAGAAGCCACTGCAATGAGAAGCCCGTGCACAACAGTGAAGAGTAGCCCACGCTCGCCACAACTAGAGAAAGTCCACGCACAGCAACAAAGACCCAATGCAGCCAAAAATAAATAAATTCATTAATTTTTAAAAAATTACCATAACCGACAATGGGCGAGATCTTTATGGAGGAAATCACAAAGCTTTATTGAAAGTGAATAAAGAAGACCCAAGGAATGTTCAATGGTCATTGATAAGAAGACAATATTGTAAAAATGTTTACTGTCTCCAAATTGACCTATTAATTCAAAACAACTCTATTAAAATACAATGAGTTTTTAGCAGCAACTGGATGAGGTACTTCTAAAACACATATGCAAAATAAAAAGGTTAAAAAGGCGAAAAAGCTTTGGGGAAAAAAAAGTTTGGTCTATTTGCTCTCCCAAATATCAAGAACCTGTAATGATTTAGAAAGCATGGTAGTAGCAAAATGATATGACAGATGCACAAAAGAAAAGTGTCCAGCACCAGATTCACATGTACACATAAATTTGACAGAGGACAGAAGTACGACTCTGAAACAGTGAGGAGAAGATGGTCTTTTCAATAAATGGAGCTGGGAAAGTTGGTTATCAATGTAGGGGGGAAAAAAGCAAATCAGATTCCCATTTCACCCTGTACTCAAAACTCTATTCCAGGTGAAATCCTAAATGCGACGAACAAAATTCTGAAGCTTCAGGGAAATAATGAACTATAAGAAAATAACTTAATGACTGTAGGAAAGAAAAGAATTTCATAAACAAAGCAGAAAAGAAAAGCAAAAGTCATTAAAAAAGGGTGAGAACTATAACTGTTAAATTATTCAAAAGCTGGGTTTTAAGTACCATAAAAATAATAGTACGATGACCAGAGAAAACGGGAAAAGAGAGCAACTATTTAGGACAGGGGCAGCAATGCATGACACAAAGGCCGAGTGTAACTGGTGCCAATTTTCATATGGCCTGTGGAGCCCAGACGTTGTCTGTACTTTCAAATACTTGAAAAAAAATCAAAAGAGGAATAATATTTCTTGACAGTGTAAACTTGTGAAATTCAAATGTGGATTACTGGAATACAGCCACCCTATTCACTTTCGCATTGTCTACGGTGGGTTTTCACGTTACAACAGCAGAGTTGAACCGTTATGATAGAGTCCATATGGCCACAAAACTCAAAATACCTCCTGGCTGGCCCTTCCCTGAAGAAGTTTGCTGACCTATGGTTCAGAAAGCACTGCACTGCAGTAGTATGCATACTACTCATACCATCCTATGGTCACTACCATTCCTAACACCCTCACTCTAGTCTTTCTTCCAATGCGCCAACTACACTGCCATGCAAGGGATCCGTGCAAACACAAAATTCATAGTCAAATTTGCATCTGACCATGAAACTCCATATTTAAATGACCACGCTGACTACGCATCACAGGAGAATAGACTCTGACCTCCACAACACACACAAGAGGCCTGGAGCTGGCTCCTCAGGCCTTTTTCTGGCCACGACTCATTGCCCACCATCCCTTCTATGCTTCAGATTATCAGCTGTTTATAGTCTGGCATTCACAACTTATGTCTGAGCCTCCATGCGTTCCTGGGCCTGCACACAATTTTTAGACTCCATCTTCTGCTGGGAATTCCTTCCCCATCATATCATATTTACCTACCAAACTCACTCTTTCTTCAAGACTCAGCTGATACCTCATTTCCATCAGGAAGCCCTGTTGGGGTGCTTGAATGGAACTATGTCACTTTCTCACTGCTTCCTTAGCCCTCTTTCATGCCTCTTATTTTCACCTAGCCTCAGCACGTAGCACAATGCTCAGCACATAGTAAAGAGCGAAACTAAGCACACCCAAACGAAATGCTACTGATTTTGCTTCCCCCCCACTCATTTACAGCTGTAAGTAGGCTCAGAGAAGTTAAATGACTTGCTTAAAGGCCACACAAGCTAATGAAAGTGACTGAGCTGGCATCTGAGCCCAGTTTTTACCAAATCCAAAATTTTCACTGACTCCAGAGTGTGTACATTTTCCAACATCATTTTGCCTAACATGTATAGCTAATAAAGTTGCTTAGGTACAGATGCCAAAAGCCAGGGGAAAATATATTATAAAAAAGAATGAGGGCTTCCCTGGTGGTGCAGTGGTTAAGAATCCGCCTGCCAATGCAAGGGACACAGGTTCGAGACCTGGCCCAGGAAGATCCCACATGCTGCGGAGCAACTAAGCCCATGCACCACCACTACTGAGCCTGTGCTCAAGAGCCCACGTGCCACAACTACTGAGCCCATGTGCCACAACTACTGAAGCCCACGTGCCTAGAGCCCGTGCTCCGCAACAAGAGAAGCCACCGCAATGAGAAGCCCATGCACTGCAACGAAGGGTAGCCCCCGCTCACCGCAACTAGAGAAAGCCCATGCACAGCAACAAAGACCCAACGCAGCCAAAAATAAAAACAAACAAATAAATAAATTTATCAAAAAAAATAAAGAATGAGGAGGAAGAGGAAAAGACTGATGAATGGAAGGACATTCAAATGGTTCAGGGCTATTAGAAATCAAACAAGTTCAGGAACTCTGAAATTTCTTCATTGCCCCTCAACCTGGCAAAGATGCTCACAATCATGAAACAGAGAAGAGAATATCGAGAAGACTCTAGAGCATTTTGCTCCATATCCTACTTTAAAGCATTAACGATAATAGCCTTTGAGTTCCTGCAAACTATTTCCAAAGGATCAATGCTTCCATTTGCTGCCACTGTGCAGAGCAGAGGAGGGTACATCGGTTCCACAGTTCCTGATTTGACCTTTGCCCTCCTAAAGATGTTGGTATTTCACCAGCTAATCTTCTTAGCACCCTAAGCCAAGGGTTTGATCTCCAATAATTCCTTTTCTTCCCTTTCAATTCTAGATCAGTTTTGGCAGCTAAAAGGAAGACTGAACAGGAAAAAAACATGCTTAAAGCACCTAATTGGTGTGATCGCATATTTTCTACTCTGTGAAGGGCAGGAGAAGCAATATTGACCCATCACTGCTGGGTGACAGTGAAATGTCAAGACAGGGCTGCAACAATATTCTCCGTAATGAAGCAATGCTGAATACCAAGTCACGCAGGCTAGTGGAAATCAAGTGAGAATGAAAAAGTATAAACACTTCTGATTAACAGCCAATGGCACCAGCTGGAGCAGACAGAATAACACAAAAGGGTCAGCTCAGCGCTGACAGGTTTGGCAAGGCAATCTCGTTAACGGCAAGATGAAACTTCATTTGCTCACAATTTCATAGGCTGTTTCAAAGACGCCTCCTGCAAATTGGCTTTAAGAGATGGAATTGCGTTGAGCTTGACTTTTCTGGCAACAAAAGAATTTCTCCAAGTCTTTCTTGGTGCTTGTGGAGATTCAGATTCAAAAGGAGAGCATGTGATGAAACAAAACAGGAAACAAAAGTATCACAAAACGCCTATGAAAAGGAGGACCTGATTTTTTAAATAAGTGGCTGGAGGTACTTGGTTAAATGTTCAACTAAGTAGCTGAGCAAGGAAAGCGAAGCTCAGGAGAAAAGAAACATGGAGACTCCTGAGTGTCTCACAGCATTTAAATTTAAGTAGGGAAAGAGTACTGACTGGAGCTCACAAAGTAGTTATGAAGGAGGAATTTGGTGCTAGCTGTTAAAAATTCAAGGATTTCAACCCTGCGTGTGTGTAGAGAGCAACCACAATAGCGGTACAGGACAGCTGAAAGAACACTAGGATTTGTTCTCAATTCTGATACTATGAATAGAACTAGCTAGCTCTATTCTCTCTCAGCAGGTCATTTCATGACTTCAAGTTTCAGGTTTTCAACTGTAAAAAGAATAAGTTCTATCACTGGTTCCAAGTGTCTATCAGAATCATGGGGACCTAGTTAAAACACAGACTGTCTGGTTCCACCCCCAAAGTTCTTGATTTAGTAGATCTGGAGTAGGACCCTAAAATGTGCATTTCTGGCAAGCTCCTAGTGATACCCTTGCTGCTGGCCTGGGGATCAGATTTCGAGAATTCTTGGATTAAATAATTCCAAAGGTCTCTACACATTCAGTGTGCTCTAAGAACACGGTTGAACTCACTAGAGAGGTGACATAATTTAGACCATCATTTGAAATAGCAACACACAGGGTGGTTTACTTGAGCACATTACATTTGAAATACATTTCCTGGGTGAGTGTGTATATAACCCTGTAGCAGGATGTAAGTTCTATCACTTGGAAATTCTTACGGGTAGAAGGCTGTCCCGAAAGAAGGTCACTATTAGGTGAACACTATAAATAAATGAAGTGAACAGGAGACTGTTAGCTTCTAGATCTATTCCCAAAAGAAGTTAAGGGCTGAGTAGTCCAAATGGAAGCCAATGGTTATAAAACATACACCATTCCATGAAAGCTCTAGTCTGTAAAGGTTATAACCTTTTAAAAGTGCCTGAATATGGATCAAAATGCTGGTATTAAATCTGTTGCTTTTAAAAGAAGCGTCCAAAAGAATGAGAAGGAAGACATTTCTTGAGTGAGATTTCTTACGGCTGAACTTTGGAACTCAGAACCTCTAGTCCTGCAACTACCACTTGGGTCCTATATCCTTACTTGCTCTTGCTAACGGATTTACGAGTATGTAAATTTCAGTGTTTTCAGAGCTCCACCCCAGAAATCTATACCTTCACAAGTAACTGGATCAAAATGATTCTCATACCAACTGAGACAGAATCAATAAAATGTGATTGTAGGTAGTTATAATGCACATACTATTAAAAAACACTGCTAGGTAATGATGGGGGGATAAAGTGAGGGCTTTCACTCGGAGGAGGTTGAATCTCCAAGCGAAGGGTTCCTCTGTGGTATTAAATGGACAGTGGGCACGTTTTGGAATGAGTATGTAATTGTGGACAAAGGAGAAGCACATTTCTAAGAGCAGCAGGGATAACAAATGTGTCTATATAATAAGTAAGTTCAGTTAGGAAAAGGAAATTTCATATCTGAAATAGAAAAAATAATTTGGTCTGAAAATTTTAACATAGATTTTAGGGAAACTGTTCTCATGAGGATCAAGGTGTGACCCAACTAAACCCAAGACAAAGATTTAGCACCCACTGACTAAATGACTGTTCATTTCCATGGACCATCATAAATTTCAAGAGCTAGTCCAACTGAGAACTATGGGGATTCCCAAGGAGTTCAGTTCAGTTATGGGAGGTCCTGGCCTTCTTTAGAGATGGATAAAGAAGTCCTGGAAAGACATGATCCTCTTTTAAGCAAAGACTTATTAGTCAATAACATGTGAACTAAGTGCTTGTAAATTTCTGTACTTTAATTTGCTCATCCTTCCAGGAGAGGCACCAAGCCTTGAGGTGATGCAGGAGACACTGGCAGGATGACTCAGGAGAAGAACTGAAAGAGGGAAATGGTGCATCCGTAGCTAAAGTCTTTAGAGGAGAAAATCCTCTCTTCCTCAGTCCTCCGGGTGATCCCCAAATAAGAAGCTCTCAAACAAGCAGAAGACCGAGAAATCTGCCTAGTGCAATGTAGGGTGAGGAGAAATAAAGCCACAGTAAGATCATGGCAGTAACAGGAAAGGAGCAAGGAGGCCTCAGTTCCCATATCCTCTCCAACAGGCAGTGTAGTCAGTACCTTGACGTCACTAAGATACACCTAGATGTGAGGGGAGTAAGAGTAAGAGGACTTGGGGTTCCTGGTGTGGAAAAAACAACCAAAGTGATATGAGACAAGAACGAGTAAAGAGCATCTTAAAATGGGGGCCTGAATACCTCTGCTGATAGAGTCATTCTCATTCTGAACCATTTTTCTTTTTTCTTTTTTTTAATTTTTTCTCTTTTCTCTCTCTCCCAACCCCCAAACATTTCTAAACTATTTTAAAAATAGTTACCTATATTGTAACTCTGTGATTTAATAAAATGTTTGTGTTAGGTAGAGGCAAATTTTATAATAAGAGCAAGGAAAGGTACTTAACTTGCATTCTTTCTTATATTATTTTTTGTAACTATTTTGAAGAACCATTTAGGGTATTTATATCAATTCTAGAAAGGTCAGTTATCTTAGCTCACACTAAGAATAAACTAAATCTGAAAAAAATATAAGAAAATTTCAGTGGGCTAAATCTATATGATGATTTTAGGCTTTTGTTCATGTCTAAATTTTGTTTCCACTATTTTAAGAAGTTAGGAAATATTGCTTTACTGTACACCTGAAACTAGCACAACATTGTTAATCAACTATATTCCAATATAAAATAAAAATTACAAGAAATGGTAACAACGTGGAATTCTACATGCAAACAACAAAAAACGTGGGGAAACAGTACTCGTAAAAAAAGGATGCTAATTGTTTTTTAAACTATGTATAAGATGTAAATAATATAACCAATATTAAAGTGTTTAATTAAATTCACCTATCAGCATGTGAACCATTTTTAAAGAACCAGCCACACGTGGGTCAGTTCTTGATCTAATGCCATCCACAAGGCACAAGCTTTTACCTGATACTCATCCAGGCAGTCTTCTTTCTTAGAGTTTTCCTAGGGCTATGATTTAGTGTAACTATACTTTTCTTTAAAGAGGCCAACTCTTTGGTGAAATAATAAACTAAGAAATGGCCCTTTGGAGTTTCCTTCCAGCCAAATACTCCCTATTTTGTCCAAGAACATAAATGTGATACGTGGCCTGACCTGTCCTCTCGCACTGAAATATATGGCCTTGCAGATTTTCTCTGACATTCCAAGATCTTTCACATGCACTGGAATATACACTACCTGAGAGCAGGAGTTTCTGTGTGTTCATATCCCTCAGGTGCCTTAATCAAGTCTGGAAGAGTGAGTTAGTGCCTTACTCTCTAGAGGCCAATGGACTCAACCAAAGAGGGATGATTTTGCCCCTCAGTGGACACTAAACAATGTCTGGGCATAGGCTCGGCTATCAAAATGGGTAAGGGGTGGTCATCTAGTGGGTAGAGTCCAGGTATGCTGCTAAATATCCTACAATCACAGAAAGTCCCCTCTCCAGCCCCCCATACAACAAAGCATTATCCAGCCTCAAATATCAATAGTGAGGGGGTTAAGAAACTCTACCACAGATGGTTAAAAGTTTACATTAAAGGGCTTCCCTGGTGGCGCAGTGGTTGAGAGTCCGCCTGCCGATGCAGGGGACACGGGTTCGTGACCCGGTCCAGGAAGATCCCACATGCCGTGGAGCGGCTGGGCCCGTGAGCCATGGCCGCTGAGCCTGCGCGTCCGGAGCCTGCGCGTCCGGAGCCTGTGCTCCGCAACGGCAGAGGCCACAACAGTGAGAGGCCCGCGTACCGCAAAAAACATAAAACAAAATGTTTATATTAAGATTAATGCATTAATATCAGGTTATATGTGTACATGCTTATTTTTTAATTATGTTTAATCATGGTTTTAAAAAATGTAAAGCAAAAAGAAGGAAAAGATAAAAGCGTTAGCAACTAATAGATAACAGACAAAACTATACATTTCCAGTTTAAAAGGCAGTTTCTTGAGAAAAGACTTCAAAGTCTTGACTTCAATGATTTGTGTTCTTGGCACCAGTGGGAGCCTCCTGCTGAAGGAGTCTGGGGTAGGGAAGGATACAGGCTGCACCATGTGAACAATCAATTTGTTTACTTCACAAAATTCTGACTTGGGCCTTTTCAAAATCTGGCTGGACATTGGCGTCTGAAAAGCTCAATAAGTGGGAAAGTGGATATCTGAGAAGAAGCTTAGGCCAACTTCTCAGCTTCAAGAATGTTTTGGTTAAGACATGAGAGGGAGTGAAAAAAACATTTTCCACAGATGACTTAAATACATAAAAGACAGTTGTAGACTCAACCACGAACCTATGATTGAATAAGTCTCCTTGAGGATTTTGGTGAAGGGGTAAACCTAGATATGATAATACTTTCCTTAATCTGAATAAATAGAGCCTTGACAGTAGAAATAAAATTTGTGCTTTAATATGTTATTAAGTGAATTAAACTGCCTTTTTCTCATTTCCACGTCCTTATTTCTATCAAGGAACCCAGCGGTGAGGACTTAACTCTAGTTTCTTTGATTGCTCTGCTCAAGCCGCTGACAAAGTCAATGTCTCTGCAGTTTGGCTGGGAGCAGGGGGTTAGTGGAGTGAGCTTTCATAGCATGGATCCACTAGGAACCTAACTGGCGGCATCTGACTTCTATCTCACAAGTCCCCGAAAAGCTCAGCAGGTAATAAACTTTTCTGTCCTTTTTGAGCTAGTTTTGACCAAGGACCTTAAAGAAAAGAAGAGGAAATACAAAATAATTATATTAAATGAAACCCTAAGACTTCTGAAAGAGGCTTCCTACCTGGCTTTGGAAGAAGCTCCTTCCACAGTGCCTTAGAGAACTACTGATCTGGTTATTTTTTGTGATTATTGTTTCGATTCCAGACCCAAACTGAAAAGAGTAGTTGGGAAAATTGGGGGCCCCATTCTTGTCTTATCTTAAACATGTTCCTTTTGTCACTGCAGATTAAAATAATGGCAAAGGTGAAAATAGATAAATAAAAGACTAAAGAAGGAAATGAGAAAGTATTTCCATTTATTTTCTCTCAAGTACCAGCTCTTTCAACGACTACAGAGCTGCTTAAGAGATGTTTAAGAATTTGAAAGGAGCAATTTAGCAATGGATAGTGAAGACCTTAGAGATGTGTACACACTTTGACCAATCAAATACATTTTCATGAACTTATTTTAAGGCATTACTAGTCATGAAAGCAGGAAGACATGAATAATGAGATCTTGCGCTTAGAAGTGAAAATTGCGGAAAGAAAGTTATTTCATAACTCTATTTCCTGTGGCCAATAAGAATTATCTTGTGGGAACAATGTTCATAATGTAAGTGAAAAAATGCAGTTTGGATTTACATTATTATTTTATTTTTTTTTGTTTTAATTTACTTTTAAAAGCCTGGAAGGTTATATTGATAGACCAAAATGTCAGTGGTACTTATATATGCATGGTAGTTAAATTGATAATTTTATCCTTTTAAAATCAAATGTATTTTATTTTCCTATAATGAACATGCATTATTTTATTAATTATAAAAACCTCAAAAATGCATAGAACGTTACGACCTTCTTAGGTCATAGAATCTTAGTACTAAGTGGGGTTGGTTTCTTGATAGAATCAATGTTTCTTTTTTTTTTAAATTATATCCAATTTGAAGCAATGGTAGGAATTTTCCATAAATAAAAAATAAATTTTCTGGGCTTCCCTGGTGGCGCAGTGGTTGAGAGTCCGCCTGCCGATGCAGGGGACACGGGTTCGTGCCCCGCTCCGGGAAGATCCCACATGCCACGGAGCGGCTGGGCCCGTGAGCCATGGCCGCTGAGCCTGCGCGTCCGGAGCCTGTGCTCCGCAATGGGAGAGGCCACAACAGTGAGAAGCCCGCGTACCGCTTAAAAAAAAAAAAAATGATAATAATAATAAAAATAAATAAATAAATAAATTTTCTTCTGGCAGTTTGGCTAAAACATCAACATTTTGATGATATAACTGCAGAATATTTTTAATGCTGGCTGAATTGGGTTCAGTATTGATTTTTAAAGAAATGGCCTATTTGAAGACGTTTATCTCCTTGTAATCGACAGCGTATAATCCATTACTCTAATAGCTTAATGGTGTTTTAACCAGAAAAAAAAAAAAGCAACTCTTAGATTTTAAACTTCTTTTTGGTTACCCAGAGATGGTAAAGACTTATCTGTATATCTTGCTTTGTAGAGCTTAATTAAGCACAAATATTTATCAAGTACTTACTCTGTGCTTAGCACAGATATCAGGGTTACAGCTGGGGACACCGGGAATCAGGGCGCTGGTAAGACCACAAGGGTTGCTGATGACCACATCCATTCTGATGGTCAGTGCCCATGCTGTGCCACTGCTTAAATGTTTCAAAAACCACAGCTGCAAAACTTGATCTCTACACATTCAACACTTGCACCCTGCTTACAGAGACAGAACTAGGATTCAGGAAACAAGCATCTTCGTGCCAACGCTAGGTTCCAGAAGTACAAAATTATGATTAGCTTGTTAACGAAATACTATTCTCTCACGTATTCTCAACTTCTTTGGGACAGGAAAATTGTTTATATACTTTTTTCACCCTCTCCAGTGTCTAGCTTTTGGCTGAGCATATATTCAGTACCCTAGAGCATTTGATAATTTGCTGATTATAAAAGGAAGTATGAACATCCACACTGCACAGCCTTGTCATCGGTCATGCTAATGCTTTTGAGGTCCTGAGTTTTCCTTACACATGACAGTGTTGACCTAGAGCTTGAATGAAGAAAATGAAAACAAATTAAAATTTTATACAAAGTAAAATATATAATATATTTAAGCCAAGGTAAATCTGTAGATAATTTTGTACAAAGAAACCCTGGAACAGAATTCCACATTTCACTTTTCTTTAATCAAGCATGGTCTTTAAATTATTTTCAGAGAATTATGCTATTTTGTTATAGAAAAAAACATTTTAAAAAATGTATTTTTACAATCTGTGGTACAGATGAAAGGGTTTACAAGAAAGAAATAGAGACACAGATGTAGAGAACAAACGTATGGACACCAAGGGGGGAAAGCGGCAGGGGGTGGTGGTGGGATGAATTGGGAGTTTGGGATTCACATAAGAGAAAAAGAAAGAAAAATGTTGGATTTTTGCCAAAAGCACACCTGCAAGGGTGGGGATCAAATCAGTAGATTATCAACAAGGAATTCAGCAAGGACTCTCTCTTTTCCCCTTATAAACTCTTATCAAATAATATTTATAAACTTCAAGCAGTATCTTAGAGCTTATCTATGTTGGTTCTACCACAGTAGAATTATGTGAAGGCAACTAGCTTTAATTCCACATATAAGTCCCTAATAAGTTCTCTGTTTTCCCAGAGATAACTATTAATTAGTTAATAATTGCTTGAAGGCTCCAACTGATTGGCACTATAAACAGAAGAAGGTTTATATGGGCCTTTTATTTCTGAGCTTTCAAGATTAAGTAAAATGTTAGCAGCATGTTATTAGGCAGAACGGAGAAGAGGATTGTACAAACCACTGAAGAGGCATGAGTAAACACTGTGCTGGCTTGTCCCTCTCTGCTTTGCAGACTGGCAAGAAATAAATGAGAACTGTGAATATACAGCTTGAGAACATAGCCAAATACTGCACATGAATGGTCTTGCCAGAAATTATCCAAAGGCTTCAGGGAAATTCAACACATAGCCCCCAAAGCTTAGAGGGTTTTCATTCTTGGGAAGATTTATGTTATTTGTGTCACAGAATATGGCATTCATCGTGTAACAGTAGAAATAAGTTTGTGACTATTTTATTCCTGTACTCTCTTTATCATTCATCAATATCTAAGGAGAAGTGTTTGTTCCCCATATATTCTCTGGAGTGTCATTCCACATATATTTGTAAGAAATTTTCCTCTGTCTTGCTGCCTCATTGACCCCCAAGTCCTAATAGCCCTTCTACAAGTTGCTAAAAAAAACTTTTATGAAGTTTGGGACAAATATGGTTCATCAGTCACAAATATGGGAATCATCTGGAGTAAACACCTACAATGTTTTTCAAAGTATTTTAAAGCCGGATTCCTTTAACTAAAACTAAAGGAGATATGTTATGTTCCTTCCATTGGCCATTCTCTTTCCAAAGTCAACCCAGTGTCCAAATTGCTGCTCTATTGATTTAAATTTACACAGGCGTGGGCCAAGAATAATATCGCCTGGTATTTCTTAACCAGTAAGCAACTCAGAAACTTGGATCTCTTGATTAGTAAAAGTAGTAAAAAGGATTCTCTTTGAATATCTTTGATATGAAACACTTCTGTGGTTCTCACTGCCTTGAAGATCAAAGACAAGGTTTGGAAAACGCTAGAGTGTCATCACCAACATGGCAGAATAAGGATTTTCTTCCATCTGCTCCACAAAGAACACCAATTTCAACAATCACTCATAGACAAGAGTGCCTTTGTGGAGGTCTTGAAGTCCATGGGAGATGTTCCAGAATACCATTAGGGGAGAAAAAAAAAAAAAAAAAAAAAAGAGTGTGGACACCTACGCCTTTGTGTTCTGATCTTTCTTCACCCATGCCTGTTCCCACTGGATCTTCATACCTGCATATTCTTTCTGTCTGTAAGGGCATCTTTCCTCCCCAAAACTATCCTTGAGGTCTCAGCTTAAACAGCACCGCCAGAAGGAACTTTTCCCTAACCCCCAGCAACATTAAGAAGAATCCCTCTCAAACGTACCTTTCCTTCCAGTCGTTAGCATCGTTTGTAATTATGTACTCATTAACTTAATTATTCGTTTTATAGCTGTTTTCCCCACTAAATGGTAACAAACATGTGAACAGACAGTATTTTGATTTTTTTTTCACTAGTATAAGCCCAGTATCTAGCTTGGCTACAACTCTACAGTCACTCAATAACATTTATTGAAGGACTGAATTAAGGTAATTCTCATTCACTTTATGGCTTCTTACAGGCATCCTCACGGGCAGACATCAGGTTACGAAGGAAGAAAAGCTACAGCCTTCCTTGAAGTGCAAAGCTGCAGTAGATCTATCAATCAGGTCTCTTTCATAAAGCTGAAAGGATTCATTTAAAGTGACCAAGTAGGCTATGAAACTATAAAAGTAGCTTTCTGTCATTAGAAAGTATGAGGAATTGGGAGAAGATTTTTTCCAAGGTGCAACAGGAACACAATGGAAATCCCTCAGCACTGTCTAAACACAATGAAGTAATACACATTTTCTAGTAAATGACCTCATATTAAGATGAAAATGATCAAGAAGCAGAGCTAGAAGAGGTGATGTGGCCAGGAACTTACAAACGAGAGAGCCTACATCAAGGCAGAGTGCAACCCATATCACTTGTTTTAAGCACAACAAAAAAGGTCCTTTAGGCCAAGTGTTCCATCAGACTTTCACAGACGTTTTGATAACCCGAGAAAAACTTATCCTCTGGAATAAAATTAGGTCTTCAGGAGTTTCCTTTAAAAATGCAAGACTCCGTAGGCAAAATGGTATCACCAAAAATCTCTTGTGTGAATTCCTTGGGGATATAAAGTCGCCAAGCTTTACAACAGCAATGATCATTCATTAGCTTTGCATGATTGTGCCATATTGATCAACGCCGGTGAGATACCATAAAGGCTAGAGTATTACAATGGAGTGACCCTGCCATGCCTTGAATTCCCGCTATAAAATAAGGAAACAGTTATATACAGTCCCTCTCTGTATCCATGGGGGTTGGCTCCAGGACTGCCCCCCTACCCCACAATCCCCTCACCCACCACCAAGCCCCTTCCCACACCTTGCAGATACCAAAATCTTCAGATGCTGAATTCCCTTACATAAAATGGTGTAGTGTTTGCGTATAAACTACACACGCCCTCCCATATACTTTAAATCATCTCTAGATTACTTACAATACTTAATACAATGTAAATGCTATGTAAATAGTTGTAAATACGATGCAAATGCTATATAAATTGTCGCCCATCCATGGCAAATTAAAGTTTTGCTTTTCGGAACGCTCTGGATTATTCTCTTAATATTTTCGATTCACAGTTGGTTGAATCTGTGAATATGGAGGGCTGATTATATATAAAATTTAGGTTTATTGCCACTCCCTCTTAAGCACAAAAATATAAATCATCATAAAACTAGGAGTTTTTATTTCTAATAGAAGTACAGTATTACCACTGAGAATATAAATGAAAATTGGGAGAAAATGACTAAATCTGTTAATCATTCTTCTTTACTGCTGATACTGGATTCTTCTTTACTGCTGATACTGGATCATTCAAATTCAATTCAATAAGAATTTATTGCTCTACCATATGTCTGACTCTGTTAGGTACAACCATGTTGTATTCTAATTTGACTACCCTGAAGCTGGTACATGCTGTAGAAGAAAGAATACTTAGGAAATATTTGCTTTCATTTGTATTATCAACTTTAATTACTGGGTGAGGGAGGATCTAATGTGTCCATCAACTAACACCAAAGTTTTCACATCTATTTGCCTAGCATTTCACATCAGGGGCCCATCTTTAGTGAACATTTCCCTTACTGAACCCTATGCAAAGATCTCCTTTAAATTAAGAAATGATTAGCCATCCCAAAGGAAAGATTTAAGAAGTCTTAATTTGTGTAATTGTTAATTATTTTTATTGCTATGGACAGAAACCTCCTTTGGCTATTTCAGCTCTGTCTTTCATCCATCTTACCTACGTGAGTTCTTTTTTTTTTCTAAAAGGAATGTTACAGGTGCCATTCCACATCTCAAAGTGAAAAAAAAGATTTATTCTTATCCTTTTTTGTCTGGCCATGTAAAGATACTGGGCTTTGGGGCATGCCTTCACATATGACTAAAAGACTGATTTAACACTTTCACAGTCTTGATTCTTGATTCAACTAACTGCCCAGAGCAAATACTCTTCACCTGACAGGTTTGCGTGCTAAGTTGGTTTCCAAGAAGACCATGGTTAGGCATGTTTATAGAGCTGTGTTTCCGTGCATTCTTTAAGCATTCGAAAATGACATGAGCATGTGTTTTGTAAAATAATTCATGCTAGTGACACTTTAGCTTCTCAAGACAGTCTCTGGAAAAGGGACCTACCTATTCTCTCATGCAATTCTGAATATTTAGTATTTATTGTGTGCTGATGCTAAGTGCAACTGAGAATATTTATAGTGGAGTGAGACCAGAGCCATATGCCAATGGTCATGTCATTGTACCAGTGAGACACAGCATCAGGTGATGATGTGAATAGTGGAACAGTGGTTTAGATGGACACTTTAAATTAAGCCAACCTCAATTTCGATTTCTACTCTGTTTATATTAGCTTTGTAACATTGCTTGATTCATTGAAACTCTCTGTATCTCAATACATGGATGTAATGCCTATTTCAGGGATTAATGTCTGCAAAGAATTTAGCAAAAAGCTTAATACATAGCAAGGACTCTATAAATCACTAACTGATACTAAAACATTATTTTATGTGATAGCTAAGCTCCAGTGATGAAAAGTTGTTCACTTTCTTTACATTCTAAAGGACACCTAAACACACAGAGTATTAGGTGGCTTAAAGCAATCTGTGAATGATTTGATACCTACTATTGTTGGAAAAAAGTGGTGGGGCAGCCATTTTTACAGAGATGTATCAGGAGGTCACCAACCTTACTCCTGCTTTATAGGAGTCACTATGATATTAAAAATTCCCTTTGATATACCTTAACAATCAGTTTCATTTCCATGTCTGATGTTTTCTGAGTTTTCCTATCACACATTTTTTTCTTTGACTTCATGTTATTATTTGAACTGAAACCCAAGCATAGCGAAATCAACTTCAGTTCTTGTATGATTTTTAATTATACATGACTGTATGTGTACATGCGTGTCCAAATACTAAGAAAGATTATATATAGGTAAAATATTCCATATATAGGCAATATTTTCAGTGATTGGTTAAAAATCCTATTTATTGTTAATTTAACTGCTATACACACATAAAATTCTCCCTGTATCTTAATCAAAAAATTATCATGTCTTTAAAAGTTTAGGAAATTCTCAGCCTCTTTTATTCTGTTGCAATTTTCTTGTTCCAGAGGTGTTTAATATCTTTCCTTAAATAGTAGCCATTGTAACTAATACTGCTCGTCAACTGATTTATCGACTGATTTAAGTTGATTTAAAGACAACAGTTATATTCATTGAAATAATTCAAACCAAATAAATAAATAACAACATAAGGAGTGCTTTGATCAGGGGAGGGAGATTATTTTGGTGAGTACAAAGCAGATAATAGTGGACAAACATAAAAGAGTTGTTAGAACTTCACAGCTAGTGATATTCTAGGATGGGAAGAAGGGACAAATTTACATTGTTCTTGTCTTAGAATCTCTGTCATGAGTATGTGGAATTAGGCCTCTATACAAGATATTAGAAAAGCAGAAGACTGTTTTTTAATGCCTATAAATTAAGTCAGTCAACCCAAAGCAGACCAAGAGGATATTTCTAACATGTGCATTACACAGTCATTTCAGCTTTTGGTCTGAGGTTGGTCAAGAAGACATGGAGTTCTCTCTTGCCTTCTCTATTTTCAGAAGGCCCAATCACTAGCTAACCCCTTAATTCTGCAAAGAATATACCTGTCTTTAGATAAATGAATAAGAAGCAGAATTCAACCATATTTTAAATCAATTTCCCTAAAGCTTTAAGGGCTTTGGGAGTTGCAAGGCTGAGTTAACTGTGGAATCTTTGAATACAATTGTGCGGAGTGTTAAGGGAGGGAGAAAATATAGGTAACAGTTGTTAATTTACAGGGAGGGGGCCACAGTTTTGATTCGTCTTTCCTTTTCTCCTAGCAACGCATACAGGCTGCAAAGAAGGGGAGCCGCACCCATAATGGAATGAAGTGACCTCAAGGGAGCTAAGGCGTTGGGACCACCTGGTCAGGGATGCCATAAACAGTATACTGTTCAAACAGCAAACCAGGTATTCGAGAGTGATGAGGTCAACCAAATTATTAGTAGGTTCATAAGCATTGTTCAAAGAAAGACGATAGGTTCAAAATGGAGTCACTTATACTAAGCCCCAGGTCACCAAACCAAGACTTAATTACAGTTTTGGCTCTCCCAGAAATATAGAATCTTAAACCAGTCAATCAGGAATCGCCTGTTAGGTAATCACTAGTTAGGTAATCTGCCGGATAGACCCTTCTCATCCCCTAAAGGAGAGTAACTTTGCAATAACCAATCCACTTTCTCGCCTAGTATAACCTCCTTGTTCCTGCTCCCTTCTGCCTAGAAAAGTTTTCAGTTTTGTACAGTTCCTCGGAGCTCCTTTCTATCTGCTGGTTTGGGTGCTGCCCAACTCAAACAGATTTTTGCTCAAATAAACTCTTACATTTTTATATATGCTTCAGTTTATCTTTTAACACCAAGAGGACTGTACGTCTATAAGAAGTCAAGCCTGCCAGGCATCAAGGTGCTGGATCGGACTGAAGGGATGCAGAATGAGCCTCCCCAAAATGCGCCACTCTGGCATGCGGATTGTGTTGAGCTGACGACAACGGAGGCCGAAAAGACTCAGGAAGAGCTTCTTACCTCCCCCTTAACTGCCTGAAAGACTTTAGAGAGATGACCCTGCCCAGGAAGAGAACTCTCAACAGAGATAACTCTAAAGAGTACAGGCTAGAAGCGGTAAGCTGTGGGGAGCGCCACGGGGCCTCTCAGCTCTGAGTCCTCTCCGTGGCTCACTGTCTCTGAATGGCCTGGCAAACATTTGTTTACCAAACACTTGCTCTTCGCATATTCCTGTGAATTGTCTTTCTTCCCTTTGGAGCCCCAGATCCCTACCCTCTTCTTCTCAGCTCAGAAAGGCACATAAGCCTCAATGGCCTTACAGTTGAGGAGTCTCTCATTGTCTTTGTACGGTTCCCGTACATATGCAATGAAATTTGGTTTTCTCTTGTTAATCTGTCTCATGCCAATTTAATGAATAAACCAGCCAAAACAGCCTCGAAGGGTAGAGAAAATGTTGTCCTCTCCTATAAGACCAAGGGACTGCTTCCAACAAAGACACCAGGGGGTGTTGTATGGAAGGGCAATATTTGCCCTCGCAGGTTAGGAGGGGAACCAGGCTTCCCTAAGCTCATCTTTAAAAATATTTGGTGAACTTTTCTAAATCTCCTCTCTCTCTCTCTCCAATAAGGAACAGCCTCCTACACTCAGAGTATTAAAAGAAGACAATTGTAATAGTTCACATTTCATGAGTTTTTATTACATGCTAAGTTCTAAGTATTTAAAATATGTCAAACTCATTTTATCATCATACGAAACACAAGACCAGGCATATTATTGTTCCTATTATTGGAAATGGAAAAACTGAGGGACACTAACTTGCCCAGGGCTATATCACCAGTAAAAACAGGAACTGGAATTTGAACCAGGGTTGTCCAGCTCCAGTGTCTACACTCTAGTCTAAATCACTTCACTCTACTGCCTGTTGCAAAGAGGTTCCTAAGAGTCCGGAAAACTTAACAGTCATTTGTCTTTGCTTCAGTCAGCTCGGCCCCGCCCCTCTCTTTTTTTCTGATCAAATTAATCAAAATAATATTTTCATACGCAATGCTGGATCTAACACACTTGTTTGTACCTGTCTGTATCTTTTCAACAAGCAGACTTCCCAAGGTGGGCTGGTGTGCTGACCAAACTCTGTTCTCCTGGACAGAAACAAGACCAAAGTGTTGGGTTGTAAGCTGTGTTCCTTACCCCTTCCTGATATTGACTGACCTTACACATCGTTCACACTGCAGAATTCATCATAGGAAGAAAATTGGCCCTCGCAGTACAGCTGATATTCTGGCAAATGAAGCCGGGTCTCTTTGCCTAGCTTACTGCAACCTGCAGACACCTTAGATTTCTCAAGTAATTACAATTCAGCTAGGAAAAAATGCTGCTTCAAGAGACACAAATTTTGAGACATTCACTATAGGCTTCTAGGCAATAACAATAGAATGTAGGTGGCCTCTGATGAAAAACACACTTTAAAAAGAGTAACACAGAGATGAGAGGGAGTGAAAGAAAAGAAAGAGAAAGCAATTAAGGTTATGGAAATGGGGCATTTCAATGCAAGGTGGGTTATATTTAGAGGTACCTTGTCAAGTTAAAAATATCTTTCATAACCCTTCCTCACATAAGTCATATATTATATTGTTAAACCTGAGAAGATCTGTAACAACCAGGATTGTTGCTAACTCGAATTCAGTTTACTTACCACTTTTCCTTCAATTTTGTAACTTATAACTATCATTTTAAAGGATCACTCAAAGTAGAATGTGTAATACTGATGTTAAACCAAACTGACTACAGTGATAAACTTTGCCAAGGAAACTTATTATTCAGACATTTAGTAAAAGGTCATAATGCAATGTCTCCTTTGAAAAAGATAAATATACATGTATATATGTATATACTCTTCTAAATTTGTGTAACTCTTTACATTTTATAAGTAAAAAAAAAATGTTTTTGTTAAATGCCCATTAGTTCATCCCTGGCGTTATATGACAAGTTCTTGAGAAATGCTTGAAATGAGGAGACAGATTTATTTCTGGGAATTTTGCTCCAAGTGCTTTTGAGTGGTTCAGAAGGAAGGAGCTGAAATGAGCTACTTCTCCTCTCCAGTGTTTTTATTGCAAATTGATCAACATCTATTTAAAAAGTGCCTATTTCATGCTAGCTATTATAGGCCTTGGAGTGGCAAGACAGAACAAAACAGATAAAAAAAAAATTCATGGTCTCCTGAAAACTTACCAAAACAGTAGGTCTTGTAATTGTCCATTTATAAAAGAAATAATTTTAAGACTATTTTTAGGTATGAGAGAGAGCCAATGGCAAAAGTGCCCTTCTGAGTTCTCCATCTCTCAGATACTTGATGGTGATCGCCAGAGTGTCAATTACATTCTCAGAGCTAGCTGTTTGGAAACACATACTTGGACTTGACTATGACACCTACAATGCTTCCTGAAATCATGCCACAAATACCTCATATATCCCACCATTAAAGAGTCTTTACAAATAACTGTAAAAGACATCAGGAAGAAGACTTGTAATTCTCTTCACCCTCTCCTTTCCCATGGCCATTCCTAAAGTGTTTTTCTCCTCACTGACTTCCCGGCCAGTCTCAATTTCACAGCTGGTGGTTAGCTATAAAAGAGAGTGTTCCCATTTGGGGAACTTTACACCAAAGCCTGCCCTGTTTTGATATACTGAAGGCATCAAAGAAAGCAAAGTCCTAGTCCTCTTTTTTTTTTTTTTTTTTTTCCTAGTCCTCTTTTATCCAGCTCCTCAAAGTGATAGAGAATTGGATAGCAAAAACACAGAGGAAGCCAGCCCTAGCCCAAGCACGGGCCCTTTTCTCTGATTTGAAGCTTTAGAGCTGGTGCCCAACACTTTCATGCCATGGTCACTGCAAACACAGGTACACGAGCTTTTGGGTTTGCAGCTATACATCAAGTGATTGCATATTTCAACAAGAACTTCCGTAACTCAATAACCAACATAACTGTGAGTGGAGAGATGAAAAGTTCTGAATGCCATTAAGCCATCTACTTTCCGCATCAGCCTAAGACAATCTAGAGTGGCAAATTGAAAACCAGCTCCCCATTAAAGGGAGAGACCCCAGATAGGTCATTTTTCTAATAATATGTGAATGTGATATTGGTCTGATATCTAAAATGTCCTTCGTTAACCAGCTACCTTTGGAAAACTCTGTGCAGATTTGGACATGGGAGAAGTTGAGCTGAAGAATTACAAGTCAGCTTAAAATACTGGGAGTTCGGAAATGATAACTACACAAGGTACCCCATCACATGTGTGTATTTATGATGAATTAATAGAGTTTTTAGATGTTGGCTCGTCCAGAAGATGATTTACATTGCATTATCCTGATGGACTATAAAAGGAATCAGAAAAATCTGCATGTGGCAGTTAATGGGATGAGGTCCCTTGGTTTGTATAGTGCTCTCTGGTGTATGTTAAGTGCACGAAATGGCCATCAGCAGTTAATTTACCATTCTAAGACTAGTGACTAGTCCTCTGGATATAGGACTATATTCTTTGGGCAAGGGCACCGACCCTACAGATCTAAAAGGTTTTAGGGCAGTATCCAAGGACAGTCCATGCATTTGTGACTGGTAAGAAATAATTTACAAACTTTAACTCAGAATCAAAAACCTTTCAATCTAGAAAGTCACTGATATGTTTCTGACATGTCCCTGAAGTTTGCTGAAAAGCTAAGGAGTGAAGGAAAAAGAGGGATATTAAATGCAATAGGAAAGACAAAGATAGCAAGAAAGAAGGAATAAGAAGAAAAGTTGACATGTATGGAGAGGTGGGATGCCGTCAAAGCCAACAATAAATTCTTATCTCTTTTCTTATTTATTTAGGCTGTCACTCAATCCTAAATTGAATTCAGTCCCACAGTATTTATTGAGCTCCAACTATACCCAGGGTTTTAGTGCTGTGGCGGGTGAAAAAATATAATAATCTCATATTATAGAGAACTTTGCAAGTTGTAAAGCTCTGCCTCAAATTATCTAATCTTCACAGTAATATTGTGACTTGGATATTATTTTCACATTTCTTTTTTTAAAAACACTTTTTATTTAATATTGGAGTATAGCCGATTAACAATACTGTGATAGTTTCAGGTGCACAGCAAAGCAACTCAGCCATACATATACATGTACCCAATCTCCCCCAAACTCCCCTCACATCCAGGCTGCTACCTAACACTGAGCAATCTTCACCATACTTCCAACAAGAGGATTTAAATAGCTTGCCCAATGTCATACAACCAGCCCTTAAGGAGAGATGACAACAAACTATGTCTTTGGCTCCAAGACCCACTCTTAAAACAGTCAAACATACAAATAATATATATAATATATAAAGGTGTATATAAATAATATACACATACAATTTTATAATTATATATACTACTAAGCCATATATTTTATAGTTATATGTAATTATATACAGCAAGTCCCCTACATACGAATGAGTTCCACTCCAAGAGCATGTTCGTAAGTCCAATTTGTTCTAAGTCCAACAAAGTTAGTCTAACAAAGGTACCCAACTAACACAATCAGCTATATAGTACTGTATTGTAATAGGTTTATAATACCAATACTTTTCACACAAATAATACATTAAAAAAACACAAAATATAAAGAAAACATTTTTAATTTTACAGTACAGTATCTTGAAGAGTACCGTAGTACAACAGTTGGCATACAGGGGCTGGCATCAGTGAACAGGCAAGAAGAATTACTGACTGGAGGAGGGAGAGGAGGTGGGAGATGGTAGAGCTGAAGAATCGTCAGCAACAGGAGACGGACGGCAAGCTGCAATTTCACTCACACATGAACGCACGTTCACACTTTCGGAAGTTCGCAACTTGAAGGTTCGTATGTGGGGACTTACTGTATTAAAATCCATATTTAATATATATGTAAGTTGCAACTGATGGTCAAAGTGCTAAATGAGCCTAGAGGATAGAGAGAGATTCTTTTCACTGAGGAGGGGAAGGAAGATCAGATCCATGGGAACTGATAGAAGCCTTAGAACTGAACAAATTGAACTCATACTTGAAGGAGTACAAAGGGTCCAAAAAGCCCTAAAATCAATTCACTAGATTTATTACTGATAGTGATTCTTAGAAACCGAGTTTTAGTCTTTATAGCACCATGATTAAGAGACAGGGATTATTCTCATTTGGAAAAGGGGGATAGTAATGGTACTTGCTTCAGAGTTGTTAAGAGAAATAAAGGGAATAGTCTATATGCTACTTAGAAGGTTACAGAATCATGATATTGACAATGGTGACAATGACAGTGATGCTGCTACCAGTGCTACTGGTGGATCTGGTCTGGGTCTCTTAATTCAAGGTTGGTCAGTGTCTTCCAGGTGCCTATAGTCTAAGTTATGTAATGTGATAACTCTCATTTTAAACTGATAAAACACTACCTTAAGCAAAATGATAATTTAACGTATTGGTCTTCATAAGTTAAAAATACTATAATAGAGATGGCTTCAGTTGTGGCTTAATTTAGGGACTAAAACCAAGTCCCCATGGGAAGATTTCCCTCTCCATGTCTCTTCCTCTGAGATAGTGATGTTTCCAGACTTGCCTTCCCCTCGGAGGTATAAGATGTTAAGAGCAACTCCTCTCAGTATCAAGGCTATATCCTAGAAGTTCAAAAACTATCTTCCTTGTATCTTTAATTCTGATGGCATCATGCAGCCATCCCTGAATCAATCATTAGAGGCAGAAGAAGAAGATACTGTGACAGGCGCTGGTCTGTCCATCAGTGGAAATGGCTGGTCCACCAAGAGGAAATGGAGCCCAACCTAAAGCACGGAGGCTGAGAGTGGGGAGTTCTGGTTGCCCAGGAGAAAAGCACAGTCATTTCTCCCCAAAGAAGAGTAAATGGTGGCTATGAGGCAAATCATATGTCTAACACATTGATCTGTGTCTTATCAATCCGTTGTTCTTTTTTGGGGATATACTGAAAATTTTCCTTACTCTTTTTCTCCTTTCTTGATCTAGTTCAATTTTCCAGAATTATTCTATGTACTGAATTAGCGACTTTGATACAATTTTTCCCCAAATGAAATTATTTGCACCCTCTTGTTTTTGCCTTTTCTAATATCAGTCGTGCCATTTTAATTTAATCACTTCCAAGTTTTAAATTTACATATTTGATGCACAATAACTTCCAGAGAGGTCCATCCCCAAACTCCTTTGGAGCAGATTAATATGTAAAAGTCACGTGGAACTGCATGCACATTGAAGATTTGAGTTCAAATTATGCTCGTAATCGAAGCCTTAGTTTCTTTGTTTATAAAATATGGCCATTATTTGTTCAGCCTAATTCAACAGGGCTGTGAGGACTATAGGGGCACAAAGATACACACACACACACACACACACACACACACACACACACACTCTTACTTGTAAACTATAAAATAAAAGTTAAATCACTATTTTACTATTCTGGGAGGAAGAAGAAAGAAAAGAGACTGTTCTATTCTTTGCTCTGTTGCTTATTATGCTGTTTAGTGCAAACCATTTTTGAAATGAGAATTAGAAGGTAAACTTTAAGACCATTCCAGCTATGACACTCTAGGACTCTACTTTCATATTCTAAATGAGCCTTCTTGACTTTGTGAATTTTTATCCTAATAAAGAAAACTCTCAAGTAAAAATAAGTATTGGCTGGCCAAAAAGTGCCCTTGTTTTTTAAGTAAAAATAAAAGACATATTTTCACCAAGAACTTTATTGAACATCATATGCATCGTTTTGTTCCACTACCTTCTGCCATTTTTCAGGCAACTTCATAATTCCATCTTCCCAAAACTTTTTATCTTTTTGAGCAAAGAACTGTTCCAGGTGCCTTTTACAGTTTTCCAGTGAATGGACATTTTTTCCATTAAGAGAATATTGTAAAGACCAAAATAAATGGAAATCTGAAGGTGCAATGTCTGGTGAATATAGCTGATGAATCAGAACTTCCCAGGCAAGCTGTAACAGCTTTTGCCTGGTCATCAAAGAAACATGTGGTCTTGCGTTATTCTGATGGAAGGTTATGCGTTTTCTGTTGACTAGTTCTGTAAGTTTTTCGTCGAGTGACACTTTCAGTTGGTCTAACTGGGAGCAGTACTTGTTGGAATTAATCACTTGGTTTTCCGGAAGGAGCTCATAATAGAGGACTTCCTTCCAGTCCCACCATATACACAACATCACCTTCTTTGGAGGAAGACCAGCCTGTGGTGTGGTTGGTGGTGGTTCATTTCTCTTGCCCCACGATCTCTTCCATTCCACATTATTGTACAGTATCCACTTTTCTTTTCATCGCCCGTCACAATTTGTTTTAAACACAGAACGTTTTCATTACTTTCAGTAGAGAATTGCATGTGGAAATATAGTCAAGAAGTTTTTTTTTTTTCACTTAACTTACATGGAACCCAAACATCAAAGCAATTCACATAACCAAGCTGGTGCAAATGATTTTCAATGCTTGATTTGGATATTTTGTGTATGTCGGCTATCTCCCTCATGGTATAACATTGACTGTTCTCAATTAATGTCTCGATTTGATCGCTATCAACTTCAACTGGTCTACCCGACCTGGATCATCATGCAGTGAGAAATCTCCAGCACGAAACTTCACAAACCACTTTTGATATGTTCAATCAGTCACAGCACCTTCTCCATACACTGCACAAATCCTTTTCTGTGTTTCGGTTGTGTTTTTACCTTTCTTGAAATAATAAAGCAAAATATGCCAAAAATGTTGGGTTTTTTCTTCCATCTTCAATATTAAAATGGCTACACAAAAATTCACCAATTTTGATGTCTTTTTGTAAATGCACGCTGATATGATGGCTGTCACATACAATCTAACAAAATTGTTTAGAATGAAGTTAAAGACAACTAAGTGCTACTAGAGCCAGGTTACAGAAAAAAATGAACGAATCGTTTGGCCAAGCCAATAAGAACATAACTGGAAATCAACCTCACATCCCCTCAGCCAGGATCCTGTGCTGAGTGCCTGGGGGCTGCATTCAGACAGGTGAGACCTCTGTAAGATGGTGTCTGGGACAGCCAGGGAGGGCATGGATAAGCAGACTAGGGGATGGATAGGGTCAGGGATGGATACTGATTTGTCTTCTTTTCACAGAATGCTAAGCCTAAACTAGATAAACAGATAAAATCCATGAAAGATACTCTTTCAAAGGGGCCTATGGAGGCTGAAATACTCATGGAAGCAAATAGGAACATTTCATTTCCCCTTATAAATTAATGAGTATAACCACTTTACCCCCCAAAAAATCCATTTATTCTTTTTAATATGAATGGAAACTAAAAGGAAGGCTGCCCTTAAGTATCTGAATTAATTTTGTTTCCATTACAAGAAAATTTTCACGTCTATACACAGTTGCCTAAATTACCTAAAGTTCAGTTGCTTCACCATTTGATTTCTAATTTTGTTTTTCAGTACACTTCTACAGTAATTTTCTTTTAAAGTATACTTTAAGAGGATAGCTCTATAAGTACCAGTCATAGACCTCTTAACAATAGTATCTTAATTGAAAGGAAGAAAGAGGAAGAACAAAGGACACTAAAAATAAAGTAAATCAAATAAAATAAATCAAAATAGTGATAGGCATCATGGATAGTAAGAGTTATGAAGGATGAGAATTTCAGACACATACAGACAACAACAAACACAAAAATTCAAAGAAAATACAAAACCAAAAAAACCCTAAAAAATTATCTAACAGAACGTGAGAACCTAAATCCATAAAATTCATCATCCATCATCAGCTTGTTCAGCGATCTTATTTCTGGCTCCAAGTCTAGTGAATCTAAGGAATACAGTCCTTGCCATATCCCTGCCAGTATGGTATTCAATAAACACAAGACAGTACAGTTTCTGTTGCTTTCATCAAAGTTGTAGGACTGACTCAGGTTAAATTTGGACAGGTGTGGTAGGCAACTGTGTATTACATTCCGTCCCACCTAAATACTACCATCCAGGTGTAAATAATCAGGTTGGAAGGAACATCAAAATTGCTTCAGAAGATGGAGATAAAGCCTGAGGATTGTGTGTGAAGAATCATCCTTGTTGCCTTGGTGATCCTTGGTGATGGGAGCATAATGAGTTGATGGCACAGAAATTATTCTAATGACATTTTTAGCACTGGTAGGTGAAATCACCTCCTTTCCCCTTACTTGTCATTATGTTCTTTACATTTGCTCAACTGATGTCCAACAACTTGTTTTTAACATTAAGCCTGGCATCTCGTGAAGTTTCCCTTTCCTAAACTCCAGATAGGTGGCCTCAGAAAAGGTTTAAATGGTAGCAGTCTCTACCAAGGATATGCCTATTTCCAATGCAAAGTGGGAGATTTCTAAAGCTCAGGACCAAGGATAACCTCCCTGCTTTACTCCTTTCCTTAGAGACTGCTCTAAGCTCTAAATTACAAGCCTTATATTACTTCATCTGAGGGGGAATGAATAAGAAGATGAGAAAAAGAAACTGTCAAGATTATCTGGAAAAGAAAAGGAAACTTGAAGGTATAAAGGTTTTCAATTATATGACAGTTAAAAATAACTATTGAACCATCAACTTAAGAATTCAGCTTTGGGATTCTGCTTGAACTCCCTACTGAATATTTTAGAAGAAAAAAATCTCAAACGGCATTTTATTTTATTTTTAAATAATGCTGTTCAGGACCTCCCTGGTGGCGCAGTGGTTAAGAAGCTGCCTGCCAATGCAGGGGACACAGGTTCAAGCCCTGGTCCGGGAAGATCCCACATGTCACGGAGCAACTACACCCGTGCGCCACAACTACTGAGCCTGTGCTCTAGAGACCGTGAGCCACAACTACTGAGCCCACATGCTGCAACTACTGAAGCCCGTGTGCCTTGCTCTGCAACAAGAGAAGCCACCACAATGAGAAGCCTGTGCACTGCAACCAAGAGTAGCCCCCGCTCACCACAGCTAGAGAAAGCCTGCACGCAGCAATGAAGACCCAACACAGTCAAAAAATAAATAAATAAATGATGCTGTTCATCCAATGGAAAAACAGTTGAAAGGCATCATAAAAAGCAGATCCTAGTAATTAATAAGCATATGAAAAGCTGTTCAAGCTCATGAGTGATTAGTAAGGTGAAAACTAAAAATCACCCTGAGATATCACTACCCAACTACCCGATTGGCAAAAAGTAAAATGTCTGACAACGCAAGTGACTGCAAGGATGGGCAGCAATTCGAACTGTTATTCATTGCTAGGGGAAATATAAATAAGAAAAATTGAAGACGTACATATCCTACACACCTGCAATGAGTCTCCTAAGTATATAATCTGCAGAAGCTCCTGCCCAAGTGACTCGATTCATGTCAGAAAATATTCAGAGCTGCACTGTCCGTGGTAGCCCTAAATTAGAAAAACCCAAATCTTGAATGTGTTGATAAACTGTAGTATAGTCACAGAATGGAATATTATACAGCAAGAAAAATGAAGTATAAGTACACATAAAATATGGATGGAACTTGCAAATATAATGCTGAGTGAAAGAAGTGTATGGAAGGATAAACCATGGTTATAAAGATAAACACAGCCACACTATTTTCTTTAAGAATGAACCAGAGGTAGTGAATACAAAGTGGGAGGGAGCCCACACTAGGTTCTGGCAGCTGGCAGTGCTCCGTTTCCAGGCCTGGAAGGAATTTGCGTTGGTGATCTCTTTAAAAGTATTCTGTATAAATGCTCCAGCTCACAATGGAAAAGAAAATGTCACACAGGGCTTCCCTGGTGGCGCAGAGGTTGAGAGTCCGCCTGCTGATGCAGGGGACATGAGTTCGTGCCCCGGTCCGGGAAGATCCCACATGCCGCGGAGCGGCTGGGCCCGTGAGCCATGGCCGCTGAGCCTGCGCATCCAGAGCCTATGCTCCGCAATGGGAGAGGCCACAACAGTGAGAGGCCCGCGTACCGCAAAAACAAAAACAAACAAAAAAACAACAAAAAAGAAAATGTCACACAGCTCCATCTGTACTTCAGCCCCCTTGTAAATGACAGAGGGTTGGGGAAACTTCCAGATGGAAGACAGCGGCTTCTTTCCAGAGTCCCTCCAGATCTCACACTCTATTATTGGATTGTGGAGATGTGCCGTTTCTTCTCTGCAGGAATATTCAATAGTGGCTTCTAGTAAGTGGGAACAATTTTTTCTTTCTCTCCCACAGAATTTGTTTACCATGAAGATGAACGACTGATGTTTTTGAAACTTAGGCCACAAAAGTTTTAGAGAACCACAAAAGGCCAGGTTGTTAAGCCTGTAAACAGTGGACACTGTAACGCTCCCCGCTTCTTGGTGAGGAAGTTCAGGGGGAAGTTTACTTAGCTCATCCATCTGAACGGGAAGCATGAATGTCTACTTTAATTATTATTTTTAACATGCGTTTATTTCTAGAAACACTCCCTTTGTCATTGTTACTGTGACCTCACCACATTTCTTCAATGACATGACTTACTTACCAAGGGCAAAGAATGTATTGAACCAGCTAAACAGGGCATATACAAGTTTGTTCCTGTATTACTAAAATATATCTGAAACAATAACCTACATGCAAGATTCTATTTTACAGAGTAGTTGTGAGGATCACATGAGATAATGCTTGTGAATTACTATGCAACATAAATCATTTCGCTCTTTTCTTTAAGGCACTTAATATTATCATCTCCATCCTTCTAAAAAATCACATTACAAGTATGAGTTTTCTACAGGAGTAGGAAAAAAACCAAAGCAATAAGCAACTCAAATGGTCAAAGAACAGTAGGAAATCATATTGAACGGTTTTCAGATTTGTAGTTGATCTTAGGAAAAAGTAAGAAAACTTCAAGTGATACACAAGCACATGAGTAATTGGGCACAAAATAGAACATTTTAGTTCCAGAACCTTTGTGACCACATGGACGCATCAAGTGAGTTATAAGTATATTTGAACTAGCTGTCCTTTTTGAATGTAACACAATGTACCCTAGCCACGAGCACCTTCTGTCTGTGTTATTTGGGTTTGCCTCTTCACTGCAGGCATAATTGCAGGATGTGCATTGCAGTAGTTAAATTCAAAATCCCCAAGGTTCTTCATTTCTCTGCAGAATCGATATGGATAGGAGATGGTTCTGGTAAAATGGAATCAAAGAGAATTGGTCCAGTAAATCCCTAAGTCACCTACATTTAGAATATTAGCAATGGTGAAAAGTAGTAATGCCTCATATGAATGGGCTGCTAAATCCCAGGTGTCTTGACAAGTTATGACCCTTAACCTTTAATGGTAACCTCATGAGGTAGGTACTATTCTTATCCCCATGGCAGAGTCCAGAAATCTGAGCCGTGGAGAGCTTAAATGACTTGCTTAAGCTCACACATACAGTGAGGGCAGTCTACCTATTTTCAGAGGGTCTAGTCATATACATTTCTATACACTCATAAAAAGACACTTTATTTTTATGAAAGTCTATTCAAATATGACAAGTTAACAAATGTTGCCCTCACGCTCAGTGTATTCTCTTTGTTACTACCCAATGCGTTAGACAACAAAATTTTAATATACTGTGTTGACGGAATGAGACAAAATGAGTGACTTCAAAACAATGAACCATGGGGCTTCCCTGGTGGTGCAGTGGTTAAGAATCCACCTGCCAATGCAGGGGATACAGGTTCGAGCACTAGTCCAGGAAGATCCCACATGCCGTGGGGCAGCTAAGCCCGTGAGCCGCAACTACTCAGCCTGTGCTCTAGGGCTCGCGAGCCACAACTACTGAAGCCCACGCACCTAGAGCCCGTGCTCTGCAACAAGAGAAGCCACCGCAATGAGAAGCCTGCACACCACAAGGAAGAGCAGCCCCCGCTCGCCGCAACTAGAGAAAGCCCACGCGCAACAACGAAGACACAATGCAGCCAAAAATAAAAATAAAATAAAATAAACGGTGAAACATGCTAACAAAAAAAACAACGAAATTGTTTAGAGGAATTAATTCCTTATTTTCATGGCTTAAAACTATAAAAGTTTTATAGTTTTAAACTACATTAAATCTATGATTGCACGGACTTAACGGGTTGAATTTATTCCAGGGCAATTACTTCTCACACTTAAATCAGTCCAGTTTTACAATTCTCTTCCCAAATCCTGGACTCTTCTACAGTTGGTTCTAAAGAACTATTCCATAGCTCTATCTAACAGCTTTATGAAGAAGTTTATAATATTATACTTCAGTGGCCTTGAGGAAAAAGTATGTTGCTGGGAAGAAATATTGCTAATATTGTCGGTGCTGTAGAATTCTCACAGCTGTTATGAATTCTCTCATATCCAATGTTGTTTTGTCACCAATTCCAAAGTATGCACTTTTATTTTATACACATTCACATTCACAAATGCAGGCTTCCATATTCACACACTCCTTTTTATAAACAGCCAAAATAGAGATGAGTAAAAAAACAAAACAAAACCAAAAAAACACACAGGTTATTGTTTCACAGAGGATAGAAAAACTGAGAAGCATGCAATCAATATACATTATTCAAAAAATAATTTGATGAAGTGATTTAAAAATGCATGCAAGTATTTGCTGAATGAACAAATGGATGAATGATGGGTACGATATGAAGAATGCAAAGGAAGATGAGGTAGAGGCAATTGTAGAGATGCCTATTAAACATATGGATAAACTTCCCAGTTTTGCAAGTTGTTAAATACCAGGACAGAGAAGTTAGAGATCAGAAGCAGAAAGGAGAAGAAGAGAGAAGACAGAAACTGGTACAAGAAGCGTAGTGGAAGGGAATCATCCATTTTGGTTTACCTGGGAAAAAGGAGTTTCCTGGAACTTGGGAACTCCAGTGCTAAAACTGGAAAGATCCCTGGCAAACTAGGATGAGGTAGTCACCTTAGGAGGGAAGGATCTGGGATTGGGAATCTGAAAACCTGGAATCTAGAAATTCTGACACTTAGCCTGAACTGGTACAAATCACTTAATTGAGTTACAAAATTTCTTCATCCATTTAGAAGGGGGAGCAGTGGGCGAGATAATCTTCAGGGCTTTTTCAATTTAGAAAATACTGTGATCTGAGATGTAAAGAGTTGCTGGGCCAGGCCAACAAATTAAATAGAAAGAGACAGCAGATGATCCCTCCAGAGGTTAACTCAGCCTTTGAAAAAGAAGAGGGCACAAACAAAACTGAAAAAAGACAAATAAAATTCTAAAAGAAAATTAAGCTCTATGTTGTTGATTTTATGCTACTCTCACACACTTTGATGAGTGAAGTTGTTCTTTAATTTGGTTGTGAGAACACAATTAAAATGCATCTATTAAGTAAATGCTATTTAGTTTTAAATCCTTGAAACCTGTTTGCACAGTCAGTTTTACTTTAGAAGAAATAAGCCTGAGGATGATTTAGTTCAACTCAAAGGCTGAGGACAAAGATGCAAGCTCTCCCTCCGTCCCCTTAATTCACTACACCCATGGGATAGAGAGGTATGTAGCATCATGCATTTAGTATTTTTAGATGTATATTTAAATATAATTTTAAATATTTATATTTAGTGTTATTAATAGGTTATATATTATTAATAATACATATTATGGATTCTATTTATATTTATTATCTTATTACTAAAAGAATAGAACATTAATTTGGAATTTTCCCCAATAGTCAGTGTAGGGGTATACGTGAACTTTCCCATCACAAGAAGGTAGTTGAAAGGTGTTTCCTCGGTATCACATACAGTGCCTGTTCAGCGTTGCCTTTCCTAAACCACAGTGCTTAATAGGTTTCCTGGCAGCAGATGCTAAACACTTTTTAGAGGCATTTAATGTGAAGCATTTGTTTACCTGTGGATTCATTATTAATGAAAAGCCAAGCAAGGCGCAGTTCAAGTCAAGCAGACATTAAGTGGATCAGTCACCTGCATTATTAAAATGTACCCCGGGGGAATAGGGATTATTCTCCACATTCAATTATTCCTAATGCACGGAGCCCCCCTCCCCACAAACTCTATCACTCTCAAGAAGAAAGCTTGCTCTTCCCGTTGACCTTTCTAAACATACACATGTCTTGGTCTGCCAAGGCTCCAGTCCCCAAGGGAGCTGGAGGTGGTGCAGAGGCAGTAACTGCTGAGCAGGGTCCAGATCCCCCTCCCCCTTAGCATCTCCTTAAAGCAAAGCCCCATGGGTAATATCACAGCTCAAAGCCCTTGACTGCAGGTCCCCTGACTACAGGAGGTTTAGAAGCTCCGACACAGTGTGTCCCCAGAGCCTGTGTCTACATTGCCAGGAGGCAAAATTCTGTCAGGGAACATGCTTTGGCTGTCATCAGCTCAGACCTCAGGAATCAGGTAAAAACAGCCCCCAGCTGCCTTGAAATCTCGATTAGGCAGAGATGGAAAAGCAGCGTGGTGAAAAATGAGACAGGGCAGTGAAAAACTTAAGACCACCAATTCTCCCTTTTCCTCTTCTCTGATTCCATAACACACCAGTTTCCACAGTGTATCTTTCCATGGGGGTGATATTTATAGCTGGCCGCCCACTTGTGCTTTGGTTTAATGTCACTGTTTATTGCCAGTCAGCCCTGGCTCTCTACTTATATTGTAAAAGCCTAGAAAGTCCAAATTATTTCTATGGAGTTTTCTCCACAGGACACACATAAGCTGATGTTCAAAAATTGATTGTTTTTCATGGGGTTAGAAATGTTAAGGCCTTCCAAAACACTTTTTCTTATTATTTTTAATCACAGTGCCTTCTATGCAGCCTATATGTTCTATGTGGGTTTTGATCTGGTCCTTGGATTGACCACTTGACAAAACCAATGAATGCAGGTCACTAAATCATTTAGACACCTTGATCCTATAGAATCTGTGCATAATTGCCATATATGTTGTAACTGTGGACAAATTGATGGAGTCATTAAAGCTTCCAAGGACAGAAAGCCCAGAACCGACCCAACACCCAAGGGTGCTCCCAGCATAGAATACCTTCCCAGGCTTGAAGCAAAGTCCCTCATATGGATCTGGCTCAATATCAATATCTCACCACCCTCCACTACCTCAACACCTTCGATCTATTTTGTACAATACTTATGGCCATAAAAGTAAGGTAGTGATGCGTTCGGGACCACTTATGTGAAAGAGAGGCTCAAGAGTCAGGGGCTCACGGGGGATTAGTTCCAAGCTTATCGAAGGCTGAAATGTTGCAGTGGAATTCCACTGTGCAGTTAAAGGTCATGCTCAGGAGTAAGACTGAGTAAGGGGTTCAGAGGCTCTCAATTGATTTTATTCAGCAGGTCTGGAAAAGAACCCTGGGAAATGAGAGGGAGAACCGGGCCCCTTGTCTTCCTGTATGAGCAGGTGACCATTACTGATGTGAGCAGTAAGCAACACATGTCCTTTACTTTGGAAATGATCTGCAACATACAAGGTGATTCCTCCAACACATAAGCTGTTCTCGGCTGGACACCCCGCAACGCTCACCACTCCTTCTCCCCTTTCTCTCTCAGGTTCTCCCTCCTTAACATTTTTAATTTTCAGCTGAGACTCCACATATTGGAGTTTGGTGGGGGCAGGGGGATGAGTCATATTCCTGGCAGAGCTTGGTCTATGTTCTTCAGATATCCTAGTGTCCTTTGAATAAAGTCTATTTTTTTAACTTAAGATTGATAATCTTTCTTTCTGTACCTTCCAACTAATCATGATCTATAAAAACAAAGTCAAAAGTCAACAGAAGTACAAAAGAATTTGACTTACTAAATTATTTGTTTATATAGATGTCTTTATCCCACAGATCAAATTATAACCTCTAAAATACGTTAAAACTGCTCAGCATAACACAGCCAACTGGAAAATAGTTAGTCTTGTGCCCTAATAACAATTTAAGAAAACAATGGCATCACACCAGTTTGACACTCATTACTGAACTCCACCATAAAGAAAGCAACAGAGTAAAGGTATTCAGCAAATTGTTGATAACACAGGCACACACACACACACAGAGGCTCATGTCTACAGAAACTTTAAGTAACATCAATTTTGTGACACTCAGACCACAGGGACCTATCGACCTATCTCAGTGAATTTAGTATTGTGAGAATAAACTACTACTTGTGCTCAAATTTCTAACCCCATTCTCAACACCGTAATATGAGATCAATATGATTTCTACAAATGTGAAAATCATGCTAACAGGTTTGTTTTAACTTCTGGTACTTCTTTAAAAACTGCCGCAGCATCATTCCTAATGAACCCAAGAACAACTTTACTAAAAGGAATCAAGGTATTTAAAATATTTTTCCCCTGAAATACCAAGAAATGGTCTATTTAGAGCTTGTTGAACATTAAAGTTTTATGCAAAACCAACAAACCACAGAAATGTTTCAAAGCAAATGGACATTTTAAACTATACATCTCCTTTGTTTCCAGTATCTAAATATGTCTATACTAATGGGAGAAATAACTGCTTCCTACATGGAAGCATACAGAGCACACCAGTGGGAATTTTCATTTAAGTGCCATTTAATATTTGTTTTTAAGCCATCAAGAAGCCGCAGCAGACAATCCAATAGACAGAATGTGTATAATTATGGTTGCTTTGAGAAATCTGCCACACGATTAGAGGCTTGCTAACTCTGCAGAGTCTGCAGTTTAAATTATTTAAATAAAACATGAGTAATAAATAACATTAAATTAGTAATGGTCAATATATATGGCTTAAATTTAGTAAAATGCTTCTAGAACTGTCTTCATTGATAAAGAGATATATGTCTGTGTGTGCACATATGGCTTTATACACATTTACATATATATGTATATGTGTGTGTATATGATTGTGTGTATACATATATATGTGTGTGTATATATACATACACATATATATATATATATATATATATAAAACTGAGGAAGCTATATACCTTAAATAAGAGATTAACTAGTTCATTGGTATTAGAATCTTGGTATTTTGACTTCTAATCCAGTGTACTCTCTCCATTTTATTTTTCTTCTTTGCATTCACTTACAACTTTAAGATTACAGACATTAAAATTTTGCTCTATAACTAAGCCATTTTGAACTTTATATAAAATATATATGACCCATATGTGTGTATATATGATATATATGTATGTGTGTATGATATATCAATATATATGTATGTGTGTGTATATATATATGTGTGTGTGTATATATATATATATATATATATATATATATATATATATATATATATATATGATAGAAATTGCATTTAATCCCTGTGTATTGGGACAGCAATGATAGGTAATGCATGTTGCCTCTATTTATTTCACAGCCAGCATTTCTTTCATGAACTGGACAGCTGTAACATATGTAGTTAATGTCAATACAGCTGAGCTCCCTGTTCCACCACCTCCACCCCACCCCCACTCTTATCTTCTCTTGATCACATTTCTGTTCATATTGTTCTCCTTTAAACATAGTGCCAGAAATTTAGTACACTAAATAAACATCCATTCCCTCCCACAGTGTGTCAATCACAAACCTACATGTACTTGATGACCAAGAAGAAGTTCCATGCTGTCAAAGAAGTTTAATGCACGTATCTTAAAATATATTTGCTACTTCCCTTAAACAGTTTCTATATAGAAGTATAGATTATGTAATTTTATGTCACCTTGTATTTATTTCCCATTAAATCTCTAAGTCATTTCCCCCCAAATAATTATGATATACATAATAATAATGACAGCTACTATTTACTGAGTACTTTATATATGTCTGATTCTGTGATAAACCCTTCACCTCACTGTAATTCTATGAGGTTGATCATTTGTACTGTGCTCATCATGCAGGTGAAGAAATGGAGGATTAGACAAGTTGGATAATTTGTACAAATCCACAGACCTGGCAAGTTACAGTGTTAGGATTTGAACCCAGGTATCTCTTACTCCAGAGCCTGGACTAAATGCCTCCTAAAATTCCTCTTTTATCCAGCTCAGCACTTCACACACAGTACAGATTGATGAATAAGTACTAGCTGGCTGTGTAGGTGGCAATAAAAGTCCAGTAAATCCTGTTATGATATACCTTGTTATTACACAGACTTATAAATGTTTCAAAGCATGTTCTTCAAAATATAACAACTCCATCATAAAAGCCTGACTTAGCACAGTCAGCATATATGGTAAATGTTAGTACTGTATCTCATATCAGGGATACACACACACACACACACAAACACACACACATTTCTAATTAAGATATATACATATATGCAAAGCTAGAATATATGCGAAGTGCTAGAATTCAGCATATATGCAAAGCGCTAGAGTTCAGCACCAAACAAGAAAAATGTGATCTCTGTACCACCTATGGAGCTTCAATTCTAGAATATTTTCCAATGCCCAAGTTTAAGTTTTTCAAATAAATGTTTGAAATTCCAAATTAATTAGGACTGAAAGAAATTATGCTTATTGTGGGATTGTCTTTTACATTATAAATACTGTGAGATATATATGTAGCGCTTCACCCCTGCTTTGCATATATCTTAATGAGAAGTGGGTCTGTGTGTGGGTATGTGTATAAGCTTATACACACAGTGACATATAGTAAACATCTGAAACACAGAATTATATAATACTCACTAATTTGTTCAAGTTAGAAAAAATGGGAAATTTATCATTAGTCTGGAAGATAGAGTATTTTTTGCAGGGGAGAAATACTATCAGTGGACACTTACAAAGCACTCACTATGAATCAACCCCTACATATATATATAATTTCATTTTCAGAGGCCATCATTTTCTTCACCTCTATTTTTTGCTTTTTGGTTGATGTTGCTGTTTTCAATAGTTTATTCATTTTGTACTGTTAAGGAGTATTACACTGTATGGACGTACCACTCTTTGATCACTTGTTCACTTGTCCAAGGACATCTGGGTTGTTTCCAGTTTGGGGTGATTATGATTACAACAGTTACAAACATTCATGTTTTGTGTGAGCATGTTTTCATTTCTTTATGGAAAATACCTTAGAGTGGCATTGCTGGCTCATACAATAAGTGCATATTTCACTTTTTTTTTACTTTTGAAAGACAGACTCACAAGAAGTTGCAAAAATGGTACAGGAAGGTCTTACAGACCCATTACTCAGAATGCCCCCTACCCTGTTCTAACAGACTAAAGAATGATCATTACCAAAATAAAAAAATTATCAAAACCAAGAAATTGACATTTGCACAATAAGAGTAGCTAAACTACAGATCTTACTTAGATTTCACCAGTTTTTGCAGGAGTTTTTTGTGTATGTGTGTGCATAGAGTTCTGTGACATTTTATCACATGTATAGATCTGTATAAGCACCATCACAATTAACATACAGAACTGTTCCATCCTAGGATTGGGACTCCCTTGTCTCTGTTTTAAACATAAGAAACCTGAGGCACAGAGAACTGGAGTAGGATCTATGGCTACATTCACATAGCTGGTGAGTGATGGAGCCCAGATGTGAGTCCTGGCAGAACCAAGGCCCACTCTCTCCCCACCATTGCTATGTCCCTCCTCCAGCTTGATCATTTAAACACAAGGCAGCGCTTGTAATAACAGCTAAAAAATTTTACCTGGCAGAATTGTTTTATTGATAGATAAACATATATTTACTCATGTAACGTATTTGAATGGCTATGTTAAATTAGTTTAAAAAAATTTGTAGGTAGACATTTCTAAATTTTGAAAGGACTGTTAAAACCATCCCTGCTCTTTTACATACCGATGGGCAACAGGTATATGAAAAAATGCTCAACATTGCTAATTATTAGAGAAATGCAAATCAAAACTACAATGAGGTATCACCTCACAGCAGTCAGAATGGCCATCAAAAAAAAGACTACAAATAAATGTTGGAAAGGGTGTGGAGAAAAGGGAACCCTCCTACACTGTTGGTGGGAATGTAAGTTGGTGCAGCCACTATGGAGAACAGTACAGAAGTTCCTTAAAAAACTAAAAATAGAGCAACCATATGATCCTGCAATCCCACTCCTAGGCATATATCCAGAGAAACTGTAATTTGAAAAGATACATGAACCCCAATGTTCACAGCAGCAATATTTACAATAGCCAAGACATGGTAGCAATCTAAATGTCCGTCAACAGATAAATGGATAAAGAAGATGTGGTACACACACACACACACACACACACACACATGGAATATTATTCAGCCATAAAAGAGAATGAAATAATGCCATTTGCAACAACATGGCTGGACTTGGACGTTATTATGCTAAGGGAAGTAAGTGAGACAGAGAAAGATAAATACCACGTGATATCACTTATATGTGGAATCTGAAATATGATACAAATGAACATACTTGCAAAACAGAAAGTGACTCATAGACATAGAAAACAAGCTTATGGTTACCAAAGGGGAAAGGGAGGAGGAGGGAGTATGTGATTAACAGATATACATTACTATGTATAAAATAGATATATAAAATAGATAAGCAGCAAGAACCTACTGTATAGCACTATATTAAATATCTTGTAATAACTATAATGGAAAAGAATCTGTAGAAGAATATATATATGTATACATATATATGTGTGTGTGTATATATATATATATCTCTGAATCACTTTGCTGTACATCTGAAATTAACATAACATTGTGAGTAAACTATTCTTCAATTAAAAAAAAATCCTCTCTGTTCTTTTAAGTAATATTAGATTGAACCTTATGAAATTACCATTTTGAGTTAAAACACAGTTGAATATCAACGTTTTATAGGGTCCAATTTAATTACAGTAATACTCAGTACTTAGGTCTTACTGTCCTGGGTGTTTTATAGAGGTTAATAATCTTAAGCTAACATCATTATAAAAGGCAACTCCTGGATTCAAATACCTGAAAATCCCATGCCTTTTCCTGTTATGCTACTATATGCATTTAGGTATTCTAGCAGTTTTATTCTACTGTTTGTTTATAACTTCATCCTTTTTTATGGCTTTTGGTATAATTGACAAATATATCCAAGCCAGGTTGTATTCCAACTGACTCTGTCCTGCACAGGGAGGTCTTAGCTGCAAATTCCCTCTTTGCTGCTATTTCCTGGGACTCTGGATCTGTCGTGTTGGCCTTCTTCAGTCTCTTAAATGTTGTCTCCTAAACAGGCTTCACAATAAGCCGCCATCACCACAATGTCATTTCTGACCATCCTCAAATGGAGCAGAAAATGTTTTACAACATTATTCTTTCTGTTTTGAGAAAATATAAATGCAATTCTGAAAGATGTCTAAAGTACACAGACTTCAGGTAAGTCCAGTTTAGAAGGGAAGTCTTCCACTGCAGCCTCTCTATCTGGAGGGATGATCTGTTCAACTAATCTAGGCTCCTCCCAGGCAAGAACTCCTTTCTGGTCCCTTATGAACTTCGCATTTTCTTTTCATTCCAGTATGCTTCCCTTCAGCAAGCAGTGTGACAGCTCAACTCCTTAGCTTCTACTGAAGTCAGTATCATAATGAAATCATATCCTCTAGCTACCCATCTAGACACAAGGTCCCGTAATAAGCAATGTGTACTCTTGTATGTGAAAATATACTCACATTCTGTACACTACAGGGAGCTTTTCCACCGGAACAGACTTAATGGGTTCCATGGAGTCCCTGGAATTTTATGTGTATGTATAAATGCCAATTTTTCTTGAGTTTACATATCTAGATGTTATAAAATGCTGAAAGAAACCCTTTACCTCAAAAAATATTATAATAAAAATACCCCAGGCCCAGGGATCAATGAGAGAAGAATCATCTCAACTTAGGTAAGATTTTTCCTCCTGTTACTGAAGTTACTCATTCTTAAAACTTCTGTTTGAAGAAAACTCACTTATAATTTGTCAAAATGTATTTCAGAAGTTGGAGGACAAAATAGCATGATTAGGTATAAATTACTTCTTACTGCTGCAATTAAAAACACAAGGAAAAAGAAGATAATGATAAATGCATACTTAAGGGTTTCAAATCTCAACAAGAAGTCCACATATTTAATGAAATAAAAGATAAGTGAAGAATTCTCAGCTTAGTAATTTATTTCAAAATCATTTCAACTCCATGGGAAGTGCTTAGAATAATGACTATAGGGGCTTCCCTGGTGGCGCAGTGGTTGAGAATCTGCCTGCTAATGCAGGGGACACGGGTTCGAGCCCTGGTCTGGGATGATCCCACATGCCACGGAGCAACTGGGCCCGTGAGCCACAACTCCTGAGCCTGTGCGTCTGGAGCCTGTGCTCCGCAGCAAGAGAGGCCGCGATAGTGAGAGGCCCGCGCATGGCAATGAAGAGTGGCCCCCGCTTGCCACAACTAGAGAAAGCCCTCACACAGAAACGAAGACCCAACACAGCAAAAATAAATTAATTAATTAATAAACTCCTACCCCCAACATCTTCTTTAAAAACAAAAAAAACAAAAACTGAGTTTTCCACCCAAACTATGCCAGCCTGCCACACCTGCAAGCCCTGTAGGCTTGTGGGTCATTCCTCGGGGAGCTGACCTGCACCTAAAAACAAGAATGACTATAAAGCAAATAATATCATGGACATGTACGTAAGTGAAGCATCTGTTCTCCTATAAACTTCTTTTGCATTTCTTGTAAAATTTTTTTTCTAGTACATTTGAAACTCTGAATTCTTTGGGAAAAACAAACAAAAATTCAAGGAGAAAAGCTTAAAATGGTATAGAATCTATATTATTGATAAACAGCTTTAATTTCAAGGGGGTCACAAGAAACAGAGAAGAATGCAACAATATGAAATGAAAACTGGCATGACATGCAATGATCGGTACCATGACTGTGTTTTTTTTTTTTCGTCATTAGGAATACGTTGCATTAAAACATTGATCTAGTCTCCTACATGAGTTCCCAAAGCTTTGCTGATGCAAGTCCACTGACCAAGACAAGGGGGTGCTCTCTTGGGATTCTGGCACAGAACCCTACTTAGTAACACTCCAGGCTTTGGCCAAATAATAGACAGCAAATCCCAGTTAGATGTGCTAAAGAGAACCTACTAAAAGGAAAGACTGGGAAACAGGAAATGCTAATGCAATTTTTGGAGGAGGCTATTTTAAAGATAGGGTTGAGTATAGATATAGAGAAAAATCACAACTCAATTTTTGAAGCAGCACAGAGAATCTGTTCATGCCCTATTTGATGACAAGTGGCCCTTTTACTTATGTTCACACACAGAAAGGTATAGGTACCATACCTGAGGCATATTCACCAGGGAATAACTGACATTAAACTCCAGTGTTCCTAAGATTTTAAAACTTTATGTCAAAGGTCAGCTTTCCCATCCTTACTTATGTATGCATGCTTAAGAACGTCTTAAACATATTACTGGTGATATAAGACACCACCAGGATTACACTAATATTTAAACATACTCCTCCTTCATACTTGAATAAAAAGCCTGAGCAGGAACTTGGAAAATTGTCTCCAGTGCCAATTAATTTTTAAAGACAGAGCATATATTTTTATACTTGTGGATTCTGACAACATGAAGAGTTGAAGATTTGATTACTTCTGAACCTACATTTATGTATAGAGGAACCATTGAATGAGTTGACAGTACTGATGGCTGTAATTAAAGTGAAATTAATATTTATTTTAAAGTAGAAGTTAGCATTAAAAACCTATATTATGTGTGGTTTTGATTATCCAAATAGACCTAATATTTGACTTCATTTGTTAAAGATCACTACCTCTTAAATGAGAGACGATGACTTTCTTTTTTACAAACCGATGTTTGAGTTGGTCAACAGATGTCAGAATTTTGTCCTAAAGTTAATGTGAATCTCTAATGGATTCATAAGGCAGATGCTAACTTAAGAACTCCATTTTCCTGCTTTTGTTTCAAGAAAATCATCAAAACTCTCCTTTCTTTAGTCTTTAATATATTTAGATAGAGATAAATCTTGTACCATCTTTTTCTTACACTTGACAATATGTATCTCTTCACTTTCTCTTAATCATGCTATGTGACTCTAAGCGTTTGAAAATTCAAAATTGAAAATTGTTCATAGAAAAGTGAAAAAGGAACCAAAAATTTTAACAAAGAGATTTCCTAGCCACTCTTCATTCCTTTGAAATTTGACAAGGTCATTTTTTTTTTTTTTTTTGCTTTTTTTCATTCATTTAAATAAAAGGCTGTAGCTAAATAAAGTAAAAAGGCAATTTCAATACAAGTAACCCAATCCCCTTGTATATAAAGTAAGGAATCTGGGGCCCAGGAAATGATTTTTCTACTGTCAGTTGTCAGCAAAGCTGGCTTAGACTCTGACAGCAATGCACATTTATCTCCACATAAAATTCACGTCCATTGCCTCAAGAAGAGACTATTTCAGAAGAGTGCCAAATTATTCATTTTTAAAACTTTTGTTTCAGATGACACTTCCTTTTTTTTTTTTTTTTTTTTTTTTTGCAATATGCAGGCCTCTCACTGTTGTGGCCTCTCCCATTGCGGAGCACAGGCTCCAGACGCGCAGGCTAAGTGGCCATGGCTCACGGGCCTAGATGCTCCGCGGCGTGTGGGATCTTGCCAGAGCGGGGCACGAACCCATGTCCCCTGCATCGGCAGGCGGACTCTCAACCACTGCGTCACCAGGGAAGCCCTCAGAAGACACTTTCAAAAACCCCTCCCTTCCTTTAGGTCCAGGGTAGAATCCTAACTCACTCACAAACCTCATCTTGACACATTCAGTATCCCTCCTGAGAAATCTTAACTTGCTTTGATGTCTACACCTTCTGCACGTTTTAATGGAGAGCTACACATAGCAGTTACTTAATAAATGGTTCTTACTTAACAATTGCAAAATAATAAAAATAAAATGCATCCATAGCTTACTGAAGGGAAACCAGTGATGAAAACATTTATTTCCTGACTTAGAAATAGCTTCTGAAATAAGATGGAGAAAAATGAATTGAGTGGCGTAAGAGAAGTTAAGCAGATAACCTCTAATATTCGTACAGCACTTTTCAATTTAGAAAGCACCAGTCATACACATTTTCTCATTTAATGTAAAACCTACCACCTAGTGAATATCATCATAAAATTCCATTACAGTTCTGAAGATGAGTTTCTTTTTTTTGAACAGGAATCTCTGGACTTACTGTTAGAGCAGGCAACAGTATTGGAATACTCACAATGGCTACGGGCTCAAAAAGTAAATTTCCATTCAGTTAGTGTTTCCACATTGACACTTCCAGGAACACTCATACAATGTTTTATATATGTGTGTGTGTGTGTGTGTATATATATATATATATATATACACACACACACACACACATATACATACACACACATATATATACATATATATTCATATGTGTGTATATATATGTGTATATATATATATATAAAGTATAAGTAAGAGAAGGCAGACATCAGTTCCAACACTGATATATATATATATATATATATATATGTATATTCTAAATCTTATTTAGGCATTCATGCCCACAAAATAGCTTTAAGTAAATCTCTAGATATCTCTAAGCTTATAAATCATCATTTTTATGGACAATTAAGGCATAAAAACTCTGAATAAAGATGGCTCAGCATATTCTTTTCCTATATATCAAAGGTTTACGTAACACCAAACATCTGGATATAAAGCAAAATGTTCAACCTTCCATATGCTTCCAAATATCTAGATGTTTAGTATCATGCAGAGATAAAATTACATAGAAAAAGTGATAGAGATATCTATTCAATAAAATACAGTATCTGAATCATTCTTCATGTTAAGCCATTTGATTTTTTTAAATGCTGATATTAGTGTATTTAAGAAAACAACCTAATATTTCAGGTCACAAGCATTTACTGTCCTATTGTACATATTATCCTGCATTTTCATACCCAAACAAAAGACACATTCACAAACATCTCCACAACAGATGATGAATTTCAAAGAAAGGTGATATACAATAATATCTTATATTAAAAAGATGATAGCATCAAATATAAGTGTACAAATTTATAAGAGAAGCTATAACTACTCAAGGGTGAAGGTCAAGGATTTATGGGTTGTTTATGTTCCACTTTTCTTTCTGTTCTATAGTAGAAGGATGCAGTATGAGACAGTATGTGAGTGGCTCACTAGTTCATATACAGGCTTACTTGTTTATTAAAAGGGTCACAGCAGTAGTTACCAAAATCCCTAGGATAAGGATATTCAATTCAACCAGGAGTCAGCAAACTATGGTCCTAGGGCAAATCATATGACAGTGAGCTTAGAATGGTTTTTACATATTTTAATGGTTGAAAACAAAATGACACGTAAAATTTCATGACATGTAAAATTATATGAAATTCAAATGTCGGCGTTCATAAATAAAATTCTATTGTTGTACAATCATTCGTTTATTTCAATGGCTGCTTTCCTGCTATAGGGGCAGAGTTGAGTAGTTACAACACTGGCCATACGTCCCCAAACCAGAAATATATATTATTTACTACCTGGTCCTTTATGGAAATAAGTTGCTGATCCCTGGTTTACTCCCATAAATAATTACTAATTTGAAACTTTTTCTTTATTATTCAAATGACCCTAATTTTTTAAAAAAAAGAGAGGGAAAGTATACATGTAATAATGAACTACAAACTTAAAATGTAGAAAATCCTCAAGCCATTTCTTCCTAATCCTCTAAACATTCTGTTTATTGTTTGCTTTCTTGTGAAATATTAACTCGTAGGAAATAATAAATGAAAAAGTTTAAAGCTAACTCCTATGGCCAGCTGATTAGCTTCATAAATAATAAGTTCTTTTGTCTCTCTGTCTCTCTCTCTCATTCCTTTACAATATGGGATGATATTTGAAATTTATTTGGAAAGCTTTGGGAGTTTTCTAAAATTTACTTGGATGGCAAAATAAATCAAACTGGGAGTTTTCTTTTTTTCTAAGAACATGTTATTTGTGACCTAAATAAGTAGTGAGTTAGAGAATCAGGTAGAAACAGGTATTTCTATTATACTTACATTTACTATGCATGATTTACATTATTCCTTATTTCATCATCTTGGTTTTCAGTTTTGATCACTCAATTTGATTTTGATTCTTTTGTGTATTCTGTCAGCAGTGCGTGCTAGGTATTATGGCTGCCTGAATCCCTTGTGGCATACAAAAGGAGAGAGGGAATACCTTTTTAATAGGAATCCACCTATTTTCAATAAGTGAATGGAGACAGGATGATATTTTTAAAACAATCTCTCTTAATAAGGAAGTAAATTAATATATGACCAGCATGTATGGGGCAGTGGAAAGGCTAGCAGTTAGGAATTGAGACTATTACTATTTCTGCATCTGTTCATTAACTGACCTTGAGCAAACCATATCACCTCTCTCGGCCTCAGTTTTCTCATCGATCAAATGGGAAATTTAAATAGTTGATGTTTCCAGCTCAAATAATGTGCACTTAATAAATATTTGTTTAATGAATTAGTATATTTTTTCATTAAAAGTATTTCTAGAGTTTCTATATAACAAGTGAAAGTAAGCTTTACACTTTTTTATTTTTTAAGTACTATATCAATATTAGTATTATTTCAAACTAGCTAGCTGTAAATATTTTTATGGAAACAGATATAATATGGTACAAGAGCTTCAAGAATTACAAAGTCCTGATTTTCACACTTCTGGCTTTTGGCCAGACTTGTGTCAATCACCTACTGAATAACTCGTTTCACCAAAGTTCACAAATAAGATAAGTATATGATACTTTACACAGTAAGTTTATTCTTGAAGGTTTGGATAATCTAAATGCTGTTTTAAATGCATAATGGGGGCTCAGATTTAAAGAAACCCTTAGCTCCGTCCTTTTGTAACAAAAGAGCCTTTTGTGATGTGAATAACATACACTAACACATCTGTTTTATAAACTGCCTTCATACATTAGACTTGCCTGAAGGAAGTTTTTTTCTTTTTTTGCGGTATGCAGGCCTCTCACTGTTGTGGCCTCTCCCGTTGCGGAGCACAGGCTCAGCGGCCATGGCTCACGGGCCCAGCCGCTCTGCGGCATGTGGGATCTTCCCACACCGGGGCACGAACCCGCGTCCCCTGCATCAGCACGCGGACTCTCAACCACTGCGCCACCAGGGAAGCCCCTGAAGGAAGTTTATACCTGGTCTTTTCTAAGAAATGCGGAAAATAATTTATAAATATTTAGAAGGTGCTTAATTCATTATTAGATTATTTTAATCTCCAGAGAAAAGATATTCAGACAAAATAACAATGGATTTAAATGTCTGAACCAATCCTAAACTTTAAAAAAATACATTATCTTTACCATGCTAAACATTTCACCCTACGACGTGGTGCCAGTCTTCCGAATTTAACAAACAGATTGTGGTTGTTTAAATGCAGGATGCCATTACCTAGAGGAAATGACATTCTTTTAAGTTTCTAGGTCTTCCCACTAAAGGCTATTGAGCCCACCCATAATGGAGCTGACTTAGTACAAACTACCATTAAATGCATAAAACAGTTATGACAGTGATTCTAGGGAGTGTTGCTTTTTGTTACAATTTGGGGCCCAGGAGGTTATTAACAAATCTCTTCCGGGTCATCAGCCCTGGTTACAAAAATGGACTTCTCCAGTCAAGGTCAAGATTTCTATGAAAGATGTTCAAGAGTTGGTATATAGGAGTTATATCTGTATTCTTCTCCCTGGACATAAAAGCAGTTTCTAAAGTTCCTGGAAAATATCTCAATGAAACTTGATTTAGAATGAATTGGATATTCTTCACTAAAAGGATATACACCAATGGATGTAATGACTCAATGAGCTATAGATATCTCAGTATCATAGCAAACATTGACAAAACGATGCATAATGACTGTGGGTAATGGAATGACTCCAGAGACATCAAGAGGAATTATTAATGAATAATTACAGCACATCAATTTGAAGATGAATAAATGATTTCTAAAAATACAAGAAATAACAGAGGCTATAAGACACTCTTTAAGTAATGACTTGTTCTCTCCCATTAAGGTTAAATGAATCAAAACTAGATGCTACCCTTTAGTTTGATATAATTAAATGATAACAGATTTTCTTTAAAAAAATCCAAGTCTCTTTAGAGCCAGATTACCAAACCAAAATATCTACTAAAAAGTAAACTTGAGTACTTCTGCTTCCTGTGTGTATCACTAATAGCTGGTATCAAAAAATCATGCTCTCAGCCTGCGGTGTATTATTTTTGTTACTATAGACATATAGACAGTACAAATAAGAAGTAAATAGATCATCTAGTTTATTCTTCCAGCATATAGGGCTCTACTGACATCCCAAAGGAGAAATAAATGTTTATTGATTTCTGCCTATGTTTCTGTATTCAGTAACTAAGGAAACATGTACTGACTTCAGTGTGCATGCTCTTAGTTCTTCCAGATCATAAATGATAAACTGAATTAGACCTCAACATTTGCTTGGAATTTCCTGCAGCATGACACCCAAAAGGTTTTTAACTGTGGATGTTCTTTTTAAACATCGTCAGTCCTCCTTCAGGTTTACATTAATCCAGATATCCTCTGACTAACTTTCAGTCCGCAGCCATAATGGTTACTTGGCTCTTACGGCTTACCATTTTTCATTATTAAATCTTATTAATTATCACAGCATCAGAGATTTCCAGATTTGGACAAAACTTTAAAGGCCATCTAGCCCGGGCTTCCCTGGTGATGCAGTGGTTGAGAGTCCGCCTGCCGTTGCAGGGGACATGGGTTCGTGCCCTGGTCCGGGAAGATCCCACATGCCGCAGAGCGGCTGGGCCCGTGAGCCATGGCCGCTGAGCCTGCGCCTCTGGAGCCTGTGCTCCACGACGGGAGAGGCCGCAACAGTGAGAGGCCCGCGTACCGCAAAAAAATAAATAAATAAAAATAAAGGCCATCTAGCCCAACTCTGTCCTGACAATAGTTTCTTCTGTAGTCTTTGCCTGGTACAACTAGACCATGCTTAGAAGCTTTCATTGTTAGCTAACACATCACTTTCCATCTTTTGAACTCATTAGACTTACTTATGCCAAGCCTAAGCTCTGTCTTTTATCTCCCATTCATTCATCCTACGTCTACCCTCAGATTCCACCCCAATAAATCTAATTCCTTTTCTTCATGACTACTCTTCATAGGTATAAAAGTAGAAATTATGTGTCCCTAGTCTCCTCCTTTTAAGAACTTATCTACATTTCATAAATGAGGGGATTAAATTCCTTTACCACCCTGATAGTAATCAAGTGAATTGGATTAACTTGTTTATAAATTTCTCTTAGAGATCGGCATGGTAGATGTGTTTTGGTCAAAACAGAGAAGAATGAGACCATCACCTCTACCATCCTAGGTATACCTCACCTTTACTGATGAAATCCAAATCACATTAGTTGACCAACATCAAACCTAAAAGCTACGCAAATCCACAACCTTGTATTTTTCACATATGATTTTGACCATACAGATCTTTCCCCATTCTGTCACTGATCTTTGGTAAACTCAAAGTTAGGACTTTCTATAATTCATGTTAAAGTTGAAATTTCATGTTGTCAGATGCAAGGAATTTGTTTCAGCTAGTCAATCAACATCAGTTGGATGCTGGAAAACATCACCCTAAGTCATTGAAGCCCTTCCAGTGTCATATCATTTATGAATTCACAAGCATTCATCCACGTTGATTAAAACGTGAATAAGGCTAGACAGAACACCTGTAGCATGTTACTACAACTTGTCTCTCAACATGCACAAGGTCTCATTAATCCAAATCCTTAGGGCATTCCTTCAGTTACTAACCTGCTAGTCATCTTTTCTTCTAGTTCTTATCTGCCATAGTTTCTTTTACTTGAGACCATTTCTACTTTGTGATCTGACAATATCTGATTAATAATGTTAATAATATCTTACACTTACTAACATTTCTTTTTTTTTTTTTTTTTCAGTACACGGGCCTCTCACTGTTGTGGCCTCTCCCATTGTGGAGCATAGGCTCCGGACACGCAGGCTCAGCGGTCATGGCTCACGGGACCAGCCGCTCCGCGTCATGTGGGATATTCCCGGAGCGGGGCACGAATCCATGTCCCCTGCATTGGCAGGCAGACTCTCAACCACTGCGCCACCAGGGAAGCCCTTACTAACATTTCTTGACCACTTATCTCACTTATGACGTAGCCTCTCTTATAACCCCAATTTACAGGTAAGAAGATGAAAATTTAAAAGTAAAATAACTTTCTCAGATGAAGTAGCTAGGAACTGTGGATAGGGAATTGAATCTAGAATTATTTTCTCCAAATCCTGTGCTCTTTATTGCTCTGATAGATGGTACCACGTGATGTAAGCTGGCAGCACATAACATATATTATGTCTGTTATATAGTGTTGATATATTTTTTTCTCTGAAATGGCTTTCTCATCCAGTCCATATGGAAAACTGCTAATCATCCTTCACTAGCACAAACAGCATCCTTTCTGTTCATCTCCACTGCCCGCCTCTAGAAGCCCTCCGAGCTTCTGTAATTGCCCTCCATACACTGTCATTATTGTTGACCATTTTTTGGCTTCCTTCCCAGAGCATGCACTCACACAGCGAAGGCGGGGCTTCTCACTCATTTACCTTTGTGTTCTCAGAAATTAACACAGCATCTGTCTCTTGGAGGTGCACACTAATTGTTTATTGAACAGTAAGTCATGTTTGACATGTAGTTCATTGATCTCATGGACCATTCGCTTTGTGTCACCTGGTCAAGCCGACTTGAATTCATTCAGGGCAGCTTCAAAACTTACCCTCTCTCTGCCCCATTATCACTGCAGTCTCTGCTCTGTCTATGCATTTACATATGTTCATTTCACAGCATCAAGTCAAAGACATTTTGGCCCTGGCAGAGGAGTCAGAAGTAGGGCAGGAGTGGAGGAGTTCTGCTTACTCTCCACCACCCTTCAGCATTAAGCCATCAGCTGCTGGCAGCAGCCTTGACCCTTCTCTTGCTCTAATCAGAAGTGACCTGAGAACTTTTCAAAACCTCCACTCAAATTTGGGGCATTTATCCCTATACTATCCGATTATTTTCACCCTTTCAGAATGAACTAAGCGTGCCAAAATCATAATGTTGATTTCAAAAAGACATCTCCTCTTGAAATCTAAATCTAAATTTGATAAGTAAACATTTCTCCATTATGTTTTCATATAAACAGCTTAACTATGAATTTTAAAATAAACCTTTTTATTCCCATACTTTTCTCACCCTAAGATTACCCTGTGGTATTTCTCATCTCTCCAACCTTCCCATCCATCCTCATCTCAGACCCTGGGGCACCTATATCTCAGTAATAGTTTTGCATGATAGTAGGAACCGCGTAAGAAGTTTCTGATTATATCCACTCCTTTTCTTGATGGACACAAGGTCCTTCAAGTGTCCTTAAATGATTCTTTGGCCACTTGGCTTTGCCCTTCTGATTCCTGTGGGTCTCCATTCTCCTAACATTGAAAGTACAGTCTACCTATGTTGGACCTTCAGCACATACACCTCCCTATTTTCATGCACTCACCTATCAATCCACCACTCTCTGTAATCTCTATATCTATAGTGCCCTACTATTCGATAAGCTGGTTTCTAACTTGATGTTCTTTGTTGCAGTGATTTATTTCTCTACACATCTGGGCTTCAATATCTGAAAGTCCAGGAAAGATCATTCCCATCTTCTGTCTTCTCTGACATATATCAATGCCTTACACACCAAAACCAAAGTTCGCAAGACTCCAAGGTGCATATCTTAGTACAGTAAGAGGAAGATAAAGACTTTATCTGCAGCTTAGGCATTTGGAATAGAATATGCCACCTACTGGGATAGCTGAGCTCCATGATAGGTCACCAAAGAAGACTGCTGTCCTCTTTCAATAGCTATCCTATTAGGAATATTAATTTGTGCTACATAGTGTACGTGTGTGGGGGGAGGAGATGAGGGTTGGTAATGGGAAGGGAGACTATATGACCTTTCGAGAGCTCTTCTAACTTATTACCTTATGAATGTGGATAGCTCATTCATTATTCAAAGCCTGCCTGTAAAAACTAGTAACTTTACTACTAAAAATTTAGTTAGAGCATCTTTCCCCCTCTTACACTGGATCACTGTCTTGTCAAATGAAAAACTTCAGATCTGTTAAAGCTTGTGTTTTTGGTAGTACAACTTTATGACCCAAAGTTTAGGTATTTCCTCAAAGACAATCATATCAATATTATAATGTATGGTAGAGCTTCGTTGAGGTTTTCTGTCTTCTTCTGCCTTTTCTGTATCCTCTCCAAAATGTTTTACTGTCCATTTCATTGACCAGTTGAAGTACACTGCCACTATTAATATTTCAGAGGTATGATTCCACCTTGCCACCTTTTTTTTCTGTTCTGAGCTCTCCTACATTGATTGTACCCAACAGAGCTGACATTTCAATTAAGAGAACATGCCTGCCAAGTCCCCATTATGCCTGTTCTGTCGTGACCTCCATCATTGGCATGCAGTTCCAGTACTTTCGCCACTGACCACCTTCTCTCTTTGTTAGATAATTTCATAACACTCTTTTCTTTGACCTTGTTTTACGCTGTACACAGCAGGATTGTTTCTGAATTTGGAAAGCAGAAAAATTTTAGTTACAAAGACACAAAACTATTTGCCCCTAACTTCTATATATGTATCTCCCATTCTAGGTTATCTTTACCCTTCATTTGTTAAAAAATAACCTTTATGTTTTAGAGTAGTTTTAGATCTACAGAACAGTTATAAAGTAAGTACAGAGTACCCCTATATACCTCACAACTAGTTGCCCCACTGTTAACATCTTACATTAGTGTGGTACATTTATCACAGCTCATGAAATGCTATTGATACATTATTATTAAATAAAGTCCATACTTTATTCAGATTTCTTTAGTTTTTATTTAATATCCCTTTTTCTTTTCCAGGATCTCTCCAGGATACCACATTACATTTAATCCTCATGCCTTTTTAGGCTCCTTGTGGCTGACAGAGTTTCTCAGATCTTCCTTGTTTTTGATGACTTGGGAAGCTTTCAGGAATACAGGTCAGGTATTTTGTAGAACCATCCGTAACTGGGGTTCATCTGCTATTTTTCTCATGATTAGACTGGGATTATTGGTATAGGGGAGGAAGACCACATAAGAGCCACTCTCATCACTTCCTATGAAGGGTACATACTATTAACAGGACTTATCACCAATGATGTTCACATTGATCATGTGACTTAAGTAGAGCTTTTCATTTTTCTCTACTATAAAGTTACTCTTGGGCTTCCCTGGTGGCACAGTGGTTGAGAGTCTGCCTGCCGATGCAGCGGACATGGGTTCGTGCCCCGCTCCGGGAAGATCCCACATGCCGCGGAGCGGCTGGGCCCGTGAGCCATGGCCGCTGAGCCTGCGCGTCCGGAGCCTGTGCTCCACAACGGGAGAGGCCACAACAGTGAGAGGCCTGCGTACCACAAAAAAGAAAAAAAAAAAAAGTTACTCTTTTCCTCCCATTTCCATACCTCACTCTTTGGAAGTAAACTATGTACAGCCCACACTTAAGGAGGGGAGTTATGTTCCACTTGTTGAGAGAGGGGAGTATCTACCTAAACTATTTAAAATTCCTCATTAAGGGATATGTGTTTCCTCCCCCTCACGAGTTTATTCAATCACCGATTTATATCAGTACGGACTCATTCACTTCTAAAGCTCACATCAGAGTTACTCAGACAATTATTTCATTTGTACTAAGTTCAAAATGAAACTTTCTTTCTCCAGGCTCATACTTCAGTCTCTTCTGCAGATGGTATGATGAGAAGGGATGCCCGTAACAGTTGCTCTAGGGCTCTGAGAAATCTGAATGATCAGGGCCCAGAGTAATTACATTTAAAATGGGAGACTATATAGTAGAGAAGCCTGGACTAGCTTGCCTGGGTTCAAATTCCAGCCCTGCTTTTTGCGGTTTATGAACTTGGGTAGGTTATGTAAGCTCCTTGCATCTCAGGGTTCATCTATGAAATGAGAATTTTAGTATACAACATGTGGGGTTGTTATGAAGATTAAATGAGATAATCAATGTAAAGAAATAAGTGTGGTGCCTGGGACAGACAGAAGAATATGAATGTCAGCCATAAACCACAGTTTATATTTTACATGTCAGATAATGTCATGCATGATAAGAAATGCAACTTTTAGTTAATAAGAACATTTGATAAAATAGGAGATGCTATTACCCAAAGGTGAAATCAGCTTTAAAAGGAACGTCCTAGAATGCGGTTGTTTTACTACTCTAATATTCTATTATTCTCGTCAGTAGGACTGGAAGGAATGAGACAAGAAGGCTAAGCAGAAAAGCATGGGTTCACTGTGTGGACAAGTTATGAGGACTCATTTTGGTGGGTCTTTAGAAAACAGGTACAGAGACAAGGGGCTAGGAGAAGGAAAGATGCTGTGAGCAAAATGGCACTGTGCTTAAGAGATGAGGGCTCAGACAGGGAGGCAAAGGTGATGCCTAAGACAGAAACTTCTGCTTTTGACAGAAAGAGCTGGTTGAAGATGGAGAGAAAAGAGTATGTAAATGGAATGCAACAAAACCGGAAGGTCCTCTATCTCCCATGTGCACAGGGGGACTCTACTTGTCATGGCAGGAAGGAGATACTAAATGCTGGAATTGACAGTATACAACATGGCTTGAATTCATTTTCATCTATATAGTTTCTGCAAAGTTCAATCAGGAGCATCAAAGACTCGGTCAGTTTCCATATCTGAAAATTCAAGTTTGCAAGGGCCATGAAGAAGTACCTTCGGAAAGGTACCTCTGTGCATAAGAAACCTCTGTGCACTATTGTGTTTAATATCTTCGCTTTCTTTAACCACATTTCAGCACCTTGACAGTGACTGACTCTCAAATATAGAGGAAATATGGCTAGAAAGAACGCAGTGCAGGGACACCCAGATCCAGATAAACTTAAATCAATAAGGAATGTTTCTCAAAATTTTCTAGAAGCTCAATATCTAAACTTATTTATTTCAATAAGTATATAGAACAAAAGACTTAACTGGATACATGTTGATCAAATCATTCACATCTTATCCACAAATGTGAAATTTCTACATAAGTTAAGTCCCCATATTTCACATTTAAGTGTGAAAGTCTTTGCTGAAATGCCATGCATTTGGAATGTCTGGAAGATCCTACACCCCAGGATCTTCCAAAGCTGGCAGGGCCAGGCTGCGGATTCTGAGAGATATGGAAGCAACCTAAGTGTCCACAGTTTGATAAATGAATAAAGATGATGTGATAAAATGAAATATTATTCAGCAATATAAAAGGAAATCCTGCCATTTGCAACAACATGGATGGACCTTGAGGGCATTTTGCTAAGTGAAATAAGCCAGACAGAGAAAATCAAATACTGTATGACGTCACTTGTATGTAAAATCTAAACCAAACAAAAATACACAGAAACTGAGTTCATAGCTACAGAGAACAACCTGGTAGTTGCCAGATGGAGGGAGTAGGGAGTGGGTGACATGGGCGAAGACGGCCAAAAGTCACAAACCTCCAGTTACAAAACAAGAGAGTCCTGGGGATGTAATGTACAGCATGGTGACAATAGTTGGTACTGTATTATTTATTTGAAAGTTGCTAAGAGAGTAGATCTTCAAAGTTCTCATTACAAGAAAAAAAAATCTGTAACTACATGTGGTGATGGAGGTCAACTGAACTTAGTGTGGTGATCATTTTCCAACATATAAATATATCGAATCACTATGTTGAATACCTAAAACTAGTATAACATTGTATGTCAATTATATCTCAAAAGAAGTCACACTATCATTGGTTCAGAAACATGGAAGTAACCAAGCAAATGTATCCATTTACCAACCTCTGAGTAGCATTGCAAGAAAATATCAGGTCAGTAAAAGCCCTTGCCCTTCTGTACTTCTTCCTGCTTCTACTGACACTGGACACCGTCCTTAAACTTTCACAGGCAATCTCCAGAGCTGTCTTCAGGTCCCTAATTCCCTACAATCCCCAGGGAGAAGCTTCCAAGTCTGATTCACTATAAACTAACTCCCCAATTGCAACTCCTCCTCAAGGTATAAAAATGACTGAAGGAAAGAAGTCCTTGCTTCCACAATCTAATCAAGCATCTCATTACCCCTGCAGATTGGATGCACTATCTGTTTCTCAGAATGATTTTATTTTCCCTTGTCTTCCTCACTTATCACACACCTCTAAACTGCTAAGTTTTATAAAATAGTTCTTCATCATTCTGTCTCTAACCCAAGCTGCAGTGGCAATTGAAAAGGTATAATACAGCATAGCATCACTCTCAATAACCCAATGCTCATTAAGTTTAATGAGTGATTATAATGGTCAGAACTGGGACAGAAAAGGAAACCTGTTACCTGTTGTCCAGATCTTAAGTTTTCTAGAAAAAGTTCAGTCAATCCAAGGGGAAAAGTTCTTTTTTAAAAGAGTAAAATTTAGAGTTCCCTGTGCTATACAGTAGGTCCTCGTTGATTATCTATTTTATATATAGTAGTGTGTGTATGTTAATCCCAACCTCCTAATTTATCCCTCCTCCCTCCCCCTTTCCCTTTCGGTAACTATAAGTTTGTTTTCTAAGTCTGCGAGCCTGTTTCTGTTTTGTAAGTAAGTTCATTTGTAACATTTTTTTAGATTCCACATATAAGTGATATTCTATAATAACCTAAATGAGAAAAGAATTTTAAAAAGAATAGATATATGTATAACTGAATCACTTTGCTGTACACCTGAAAGCAACACAACATTGAAAATCAACTATACTCCAATATAAAATAAAAATTACAAAATAACAAAATGTAAAAAAAAATATGAGTAAAATTTAAAAGAGTGAAAATGTATATGTATGTATGCATGTGTATGTATATATAGATGTACACACACGCATATATATACACACACACATCATTTTATATATATATATATATATACATATTCTAAATGTGATGATACTGCAGAATTACTACACAGGAAACTAAAACCTCACAAGTTTTCTTTCTGTTCACTGTTCTGAAACCTTGATGTGCAGAGAAGAGCACAGGAGAGCATGGCCTGTGGGAGTGAACTGGAGACCCAGCACGCTGAGTCGATTGTTCTTGATAGAAGATGTGACCTGTGTGATCATGAACATTTATCACAGTAGGAAGCAGGCAGCAGGGAAGGAGTGTCCTGTAGCACCACAAGAAAAACACTGGGAGGAAATGCCAATGGGGATGACATTAAAAATAGACCAAATGACCTGCTTCTTCCTTGGCCAGTGTCAAAACGTTCAGTGCTTCGATTTAGTCATCACCAGGTGCTCTTCCCCCAACATGACAGGGTGAGAACTTTGGGGAGAGCTGGTGACAGCAGCTGAAAAATCCTCCGAAAGTTCAGAGAGAAAATAATGACTTGGCAAAACACACAAGGAACAAAGGTTACTTTCAATTCACATCCGTGAAGCCTATTTTAGGCAGGGGAGAGATAAACAGGTCTGTGCCTTCCTACTTTCCTGTCCCCGAACAGGAGGGCCTTCATGAGAAGCATGGACAGCTATTACTGTGGCCAGGTTTATTAGCCACAGGTCCACAGACTCAAAAGGGTTCATGCTTTCAAAGGCAGTCCATGAACCACTGCCACTCTGCGAATCTTTGATGATTTTTCCTTGATAAGAGGTTCATGGTGTTCATCAAATTTGGAGAGGGACCTGTGACCTAGGAAAGTTTAAGAATGACTGCTGAAGATTGCAGTCTGCAGTCACTGCAGAAACTGGCTCCCAGGCAGCCCACAGCGATACAGATGCCAGGAAGTGCCTCAGGAGGGCTCCCAGCCCAAGCGGCAAGGGTGGACTGAACTCTAGCTCTGCTCTCTACTCAAGACTTTGCCCTGGAGTAGGATAAGGGTGAGATGCTCCTTTTCTGTATTTTATTTGTCCAGAAGGGGTTCCATTTTAAAATTCATATAAGGGTGCTGTATGGACTAACAGTGATCTGTGATCCATTTATCCTCCTCTCTCTCCCACAGTCCCCAGGACTAAGCGACTACCCTGTTAGCCTACATCTGTGCCATGACTCCAAAGGTGCTTTTGCCTGGGAAATTATATCTATTCTGCCTCCATTCTATCCAGATATTGTTTTGAATTATGGCAATTCCAGGTTGGTTAGTATGCTTGGTTACTCTAAAAGTGCACTACCCAACACAGCAGGAACCACCCACAAAAGGCTACTGAAGACCTGTAATGTTGCCAGTCCAAACTGAGATGAGCTGTAATTGCAAATTACACCTTGGATTTTGAAAACCTAGCAGGAAAAAAAATCATATAAAATCTACTCTGATTTTATATTGACTTTTTGTTGACATGATAATATTTTGAATATATTGGGTTGAAAGTATAATAATACAAGTAATGTCACCTGTTTCTAAGACTTTCTTTAACATGGCTACTAGAAATCTTAAAACTATACCCATTGCTCTGCTCACATAGTATTTCTATTGGACATCACTGATCTGAAACATTCTGTCCAGCCTCTACTTGACATGGAACTCAGATCTGACCAATAAATTATCACTTCTCATATTGAAGCGAAACCTGTCTCTCTTCATCTTCTTAAACTCTAGGTTAAATTTATGGAACTAGAATACAGCGCAGGTTAAGCCCAACTCTCTCTGGCACAACTTCAAACACCCAGTGGTATTCATCATGTCTCTCTATTACTTCCCCAAGATAAACATTCATGACATCCTCAACTCGTCCTCCTATTAAATCTAAAATCTTCTTCTGGATGTTCTTTGATTTTCTTTGGTCTTTTAGACTAGGGTTCTAAAATATAACCTCTTGCCCCCTCAATCTACTGGAATGTTTGATAATATTTTAAAACAGAAATGTCACAGCATTAAGTTATTTTCCATCTTTAGAGTTAGACACTTCTGGTTCTGTGGTTTAAATTACTTCTGCTGACATTTAATTCAATCGTTCCATTTATTCAAATCTTAAAATACATATGGATCATGTACTCTAAACATGCCCTTGTTAAACATTTAGTGTTATTTATTCTTTCAAAACTTTTGAGTGAATGCTACTGAATTAAACAAATTTAGGGTTTTTAGCTTCAAATTCACAGGTATCTAAGATGAGAGCCGGATTATTCCACAGTAAAAATTACATATTTTGTTACATTTTTACTTCAGAAGCCATTTGTCCATAGCAATATAGGTCCTAGTATATCCTTATTGGAAGTGTAAGGGCAAGATTATAATAGATGTAAAGGTGTAACTCCATAATGATAAAAATATCCTTTCAGAAGAAAGAGACTTTTAAACCACTCTTCTCACATCTAAGTGCTGTATTAGGAGCTGCCCAGAGGACCTGAGTACAAGAGCCTTAGGTCTGTTTGTTAAAAAGTGGGAAAGGACCAGGTTTGATTTGAGGTTTGAGAGTCTTGAACAACATTTAATGAGAATAGCAAGGATGAAAGGCTAAGGCTACTTAGCAAGGCTTAAGGCCAAGGCAAGCCCTCCATTCTGCTGCCCCAAGAGGGCAAAACTCACATCCAAACCTTATAAAGTATCGAAGCTAAAAAGGATCCCTTATCTCATCTGTTCATGCACTTCATTTTCCAGTTCTAAGAATAAGCACTCAAAAAATAAATTTGCAAAAGTAGTAGAGTTAGAACATAGAGGATCTGGAGGTAGAACACAAATCTTCTGTTCTAACGATTATGAAAGTTGCCTCCACTGACTGAAGAAAAAGGAGGTTAAAGTTTTTTTTTTTTTTTTTTTTCTTTTTTTTTGCGGTACACGGGCCTCTCACTGTTGTGGCCTCTCCCGTTGCGGAGCACAGGCTCCGGACGCGCAGGCTCAGCGGCCATGGCTCACGGGCCCAGCCGCTCCGCGGCATGTGGGATCTTCCCGGACCGGGGCACGAACCCGTGTCCCCTGCATCGGCAGGCGGGCTCTCAACCACTGTGCCACCAGGGAAGCCCTAGGTTAAAGTTTTTAATCCATCGAAGGATTCTTGTTGTTTTTGTTTTTGGCATTAAAGAGAATCATCAACAAAGTTGAGGTAATGAGGAAATATATTAAAATCGTCTTCACAGTTCTGAGCTCACTTGCTCTTACTTGATACAGCAGAAGGAGAAGACCATATGGTGACTGAAGAGGATAAATAATGAATAAGAGGGTTACGAATGGCAAGAACACTGCACTAGAAATGTTGTGCACTAGCGCCCCCTCCTGGCTCCTCACCTTGTGTGCCATGTTATCCGGGTTAGTCTCAAGACACTGGGCCACCATATTCTCATCCATAAAGTAGAGACAATGTCACCTGCTCTAATTGGCTCCTTGAGTGACTGTGTGGACCAAACAAGACAAGATCTTTGGAAAGGCATTTAGGACAATGAAACACTATTCAAGAGTGGGTTGGTGCTTCCAACTTTCGGCTGCCCAATTGCCTTCTAGGGGAAAACACTACTATCTCCAAATTTTTCCCTGATTCTCTAGGACCACTACTCAATGATTTTTACCATCGACTTTGCCCCTTGACAAATACCTTTTCCTGGGCAAGTGGACTTCACCTCCCCTTGTAGGTCTCAGCCATAAGACAGGCCAGCCAGCAACTTATAAAACACAAGCATGAAAAGGAAAGATTTTTCAGGGAACATAAAAACTCAAATTGGTGCCAAACTCATGACAGAGAATCAATGCAAAAAGAAAAAAAATTAAAGCACCGAAGTTTTCCTTATAACAACAACAACAAAAATCTGACTAAAATCTTCACAGAGACACCCGATTGATGACAGAAATATGACACTAGTTTAGTTTTCTTTAAATAAGTGATAGTGTAATTTTAATAAAAATCCAATCAAATGGTGAATAATAAATTACAGAACAGAGTTTACATGTGAATGAATAATTTACAGTGGTCAGGAGATTTTTTAGATATAAATAAGATTAGGGGTTTAAGTTGGTACTTGCTCATACTTTTATACCAGTCTTACTCTTCATTTTGTCCTCCTCAGCATCACACACACACACACACACACACACACACACACACCACACACAAACACACACACATCACACACACATCACACACACACACCACACACACATCACACACACATCACGTATCACACACACACACTCATTCTGAGAAATGGAGAAAAGGTGACAGGCTGAAAATGTAATATAATCAAGAATATTTTTGTCAAATAATTGATGACAGGTATATACAGGATTACTGAAAAGTTCATTGGACCTAAATAGATTCTGAAGTCAACAGCATGAAGGCCACATGAACATCCCCATCTTCCACAAATCATTCCTGATTTCTACTTTAAGAACACGATGGCCATAAGATTTTTAGAAGCCCTGAACTCAACTTTGAGTTTGTTTGCCCTTCTTTGACATGATAAAGTAGGTGCCTCTTCTCCCATCACCACCCAGCTTTTGAATAACAAGTGTGCTCTTATTAAAAGCATGAGACACATGAGCAGAGACACCAAATCAATTCAACCAGCGTTTTCTGAATCCCATGATAATTTCACTGGGGATATGAGACTAACACATCTAAAACAAAGGACAAAAGCAGAATAACATGTTTAACCTAATAAAGCAATTCAATTTGTAAAATGTATAGGGCTGGCAGTATCCTAGGAAGACCGGGTCAACAGCCGCATTTTGTGCATGAGGAAACTGAGAGTCAGAGGATGCGTGACATTGATTCAAACCAAGGAGAAGGTGTCAATACCTTGTCTTATACCTCCCACACCACATCCCCACTTGCCTTTGCTTCCCACGATCTGTGCGTGAAAACAGTGGGACCCAAACCCTTCCCTCTAGAAGATAAACTCATCTCTACAGTCCTTACATAGTTGAAACATTATCCAAACTTCAGGACTAGTCTCCTGCCTTCTTCCATCTTTCTTTTTCTCTTCCTGTTTACTTCACTCTCCAAATCAAAGGCACTGGAATTTTGCTAGGACTCTCTTTCCCCAGATACTTGCAGGATTCTCTCTTCAAATGTCTGGTTAGCCCAGTCCTCTGGGTTATGCAGGGGTCTCCTTCACACACACACACACACACACACGCACGCACGCACGCACGCACGCACGCACGCACGCACACTTCAATCCTGGTTGCTCTTTTATTTACAGAAAGTGTTATCATATCATATACGGAGTAAAATGACTAAAATGTATCCCAAATAATTTCCAAAGAATAACATAAATGAGAAATTTACCTCTAATCATATACATTTAAAGATTAGATGCCTAGAGAGATAAATCTTTGCATGTGTCAAGTCATGTTTATCTATAGTAGACATTCAAATTCCCCCAGGTTTACCTTCCAGAGAGCCTTACCTTTTAATGCTTTTCAACTTGAACCTGTTATTCTCAATCAGGATGCCTTTCTCTCTCAACTTCCTGTATAGCCACGCTGTCCCTTACCTATACAGCTTCACTTCTGACTTTCTTCTTTCTGGAATTATTTTCCTCTTTCATTTTGCTAAGTCAAATTCTACACTCGATACCTGCAAGTTGTAATTAAAGTCTCAGCCACAAAGATCTGAATAACTACTATAATCCACAATTTTCTCCAAGCATTCAATTGTACACTGCCTGAGATGGCTCTATAGTTGCTAAATGTATGTCTACCTTCTTAGATGGTAAGATAGTAGGAATAATAGCTCCTTAATTTTCCTTTACCTCTTCACAGTTTTTATCATGTGCATTTATTTTGTGGGTTATTATTATTTTTTTAGAATTAATTCTGCCATCAGTATAAACTGAATTCAATTGAATGAGGCCCTGTACTAGGCCCTGAAAGAAGACAGAAATTAAATATGATAGCATCCTTGTCCTGGCAGAGATAAAATTACACTAAGTAAGGTAGCCTTCCATAAATAATTAACTCCTAAAACTTTCTACTTAAGATAAAGGATTTTCTTTCAATATTCTTTAAATCTTTTATCACCAACTCTCTGCAATGTAATTGTATGTTTTAGGCCCCAGTATATGTATTAACCATACTTAAGACCAAATGCCTTGATGCTGCTAAAACTGAAGGACCTTTAAAAAGAGAGACAAAGTAATGTCAAGTAAAAAGGAATGATATCATTTTAAGCTCCAAAGAGATTTTAACTTCTTAGTGTGCACATTTAAAGAAAATGAACAAAAAATTGGAACTGTGATATGGGACTCTTTCCACTACATCAAGATAATGGCACTGAACATCTCACAGAACAACCAGAAAAAAGTGAACACAGCCTCTGGGAATTCCAGTTTGACTAATTACCAGGGTTTCCCATTGACCTTTACTTAGATATGCCTCAACTTTGAATCAAGCTTATTTTCCATGGATTTACCTTACACTTGCACTTGAACCTCTGGAGAGAATATTTCCTTCAGGAACTCTGAGAACTTTTCCTAGGGATCCATGAATTCTTAAAATATCTCTCTATGGTCCCAAGTTCACTATAGTTTAAATTAAGCCTTACGAAATCTTCTGTTCCTTCTGTATTAAAGAAGGAACTCAAAATATATATTGACTCGGAGATGAGGCTTGAAGAATCCCAAAACCAGTTCATGTTCTGACATCCCAAACCCAAACTGCTGATTACTATATAATTGCCATCATCAAACTCCTTTCCATCTGGAAAGAGCAAGAAGCTAACTATAATTTTTTACACATATGTCTGTCCACTCCAGGCCAGCCACCAACTTTAGCACTGAGGCCTTGTCACCCACCATATATCATTCATTCACCCATTTAATACACTGCTAAAAATCTACTCCGTGTCTGATATTTTAGCCTCTTTTGGAAAATACAAAAGGAAAATAGGTAATCTCTGCTATGAAGGAGTTTATCATCAGTGTTAAAAGCAAAGATATGTTTATAAGAAACTAAGGGTGAGGGAATTATATTATGACAAGTAAGACTCTGTAGTAAGGAAAGCCCCTCTCTGGAGAGGTATGGGTCTAGCAGAGCTTGTCCTAAAGCTACTGGAGATATAAAGATGAGGAAGAGGGCTTCCCTGGTGGTGCAGTGGTTAAGAATCCGCCTGCCAATGCAGGGGACATGGGTTCGAGCCCTGGTCTGGGAAGATTCCACATGCCGCGGAGCAACTAGGCCTGTGCGCCACAACTACTGAGACTGAGCACCTAGTGCCCATGCTCCACAACAAGAGAAGCCACCACAGTGAGAAGCCTGAGCACCACAAGGAAAAGTAGCCCCCAGTCGCCGCAACTAGAGAAAAGCCCTCACACAGCAACGAAGACCCAACACAGCCAAAAATAAATAAATAAATAAATTTATTTAAAAGAAAAAACATGAGGAAGACTCAGTTCGTATCCGGAAGCTGCTTCCAGCCTGGGGTGAGGAGGGATGGAAGGAGACAGACAAAACCAACCAAAGTACGAGGTGGGATTTATTACACAATAAAAAACTAATAGAGACAAAATATAGTCAGAATAGAGAAGAAAGAAATTCAGTTTGAACAGGTTACATCAAGAAAGATTACATAGGTGTTGGTGATGGTACATATATTTTTAGGTGTTTTGTTTTTGTTTTGTAAAAGTAACATTGTGATGAGGTTAAGTTAAAAAAAAAAAAAAAGCAGTGTTGGGGAGAAAAGAGGATATCACCATAGACAGGCTTTGAAAAGTGTATAACGAATGAGAAGAAATAGTTCAGGTTGAATCCCTAGTGTGAACAAGGCAGAAGGGCTGCCGGAAGTTGGGAAGTCATCAGATTTCAGGACCCTATCACTATTGCCACTGTAGCTGGAGGAAAGCAGGAGAGGATGCTAAGAGTAGGCTTGAGAATAGGTCGGGATGTAGTTGTGCAGGTTTGCTGCCATGTTGGGGATGGAGGGAGCCCAGCCAAAGCCAACAGTTGTTTGAATGCTGGAATGAAATGTTGACTTCTGTTTCAGCAAGAACCTCTTGGTGATGATTCAAGAACAGATTGAATCCAGGGTAGGAAGCTCAGTAAAGAGGCCACAGCCAGAGCCTGAAGAGCAGGGAAAGACTTGGATATTTGGAAAGAAAGAAGTGTAATCCTGCAGGGAATGGCAGAAGACAAAAACATTCTAGTACTCACAGGTGAGAGCTGCACTTCATCTGAGATGCAAAATGGGATTGCAAAGCAGGGGAAGGGGGCACAAACATGGCGACACCACTGACTGACTTTGGACAAATATCTCGAGGTATAATTACAGTTTCTCAAGGGTGAAATAAACACTTTGCATTCACAGACAGTGAAAAGGCATATGCCAGTGCCTCTAGGAATCGACACCTTTGTTCTCTTTGTGTTATTTCCTTTTCTTTCCAGACCTGTCATATTTGGGGAAACGAGAGGGCTCCAGGGGGTCCAAAAATGTTCACATGCTGTGGACCGTAGCTGCCTCCTCTCGACAGTAATTTTAAGTCTCCGAGTTTGGAAAGCCAGGAGATATTTATATCCAGGAAGAAGATTTCAGCTAACTATGTATTTGCCTCCAGACAGCAGCCTCAACAGTAGCTGTGTTTACTTTTCAACACTGAATGGGAAATATCATTTTGAAAAAGCTGATTTCCAAACACTCACCCCACAACAGCCTAATTTTAGAACCCATGAAAGCTAATCATTTCAAAATTCTACCCAACAGTTCCTTGTTTATGCTCTGCAATCCAAGTCTAAAGATATCAAAAGGAAGATTTTAAATATCACTTTATCCACTTATTTACTTACTACTGCATTTATTTATTTATTTCCTCAAGCAAAAGCTCAGGGACTTATTGCTTCCTGTTGGTGTTTGCCCTCTGAACTGAAGATGGTTTTCTCATGACGAGGTAAGGACCTGCAGGGAAACTCAGATGAAGAAAAACCAGAGCTTCCAAATTAAACTCTCTAGTATAAAAAGACGCAAATCAACACCACACTAGAACAGCATAGGCTCCCTGCCCTCTCTTACTGACAGCCTCTGCCTCCTTAAGGATGATTAAAATCAGAAGGACACTGCACTCAGTCTAAACCTTACATGAAGAAAATAATAATCAAACCTGGTTCTCGGAGAGGGCCTGACTGTCAGCAATACGGAAGTTTAAAGAATAGATCGTTTGAAAAGCTCCAAACTTCTCTGTGAAAATGTCTAGGAGTCTTCTTGGGAATTAAGCTTGTTTTACGGAACATTGAAATGAACATTCAAATGGAAGCAAAATCAGTAATAAAAGAGAAAAGGCATTCTAGCTCGAAAGAAAGGGGACACATCCTAGGGGAGGGATAGAATCTGGGGTATTTCCAAACTCATTTTTGAAGAAGATTTAGCCACGTGGTTAAATCAAACACAGCAACTTTGGCCTGGCCTTACACTAGGGCTGGAAGCCCTATCAGAGACCTGGAATGGAGGCCACCTCTTTTCAAGGAACATTCAAGTTTTAATATGATTGATACTGTGAGTTTTACTGAAAATCCCTGTATTGGTAATATAGTGTCTTGCCCCCAATTAAAAAAAACCAAAGAAACAATCTCCTTAAGATCTGTGAGAGAAGACCCTTGGTGAAGGCCAGATCGCTAGGAAGTTTTTCTTTTTTTGGAGGAAGTTAAAAAGTTGTGCTGAGTAAACTACATAAGTTAGGGAGAAACAGCCTACTATATAGTCCACCTGCCCCCAGCTTCCCACTTCTGTCTTTTTTCCACTCTTATGGTCAGAGGCCTTCTTGAAGATCCAAGTTGGTCTATTCACTCCCCCTCTTGACAATCTAGCTCCAACATACCTTTGTGTCTCCATTTCCTCTTCTCTCCCATGTATCATTCTTCCTTCCACCAAAGTCCCCTGCCTCTACCCTCCTCTACTTTCCAACCACGCATATCTTCACACTGGTGCTTGAAAATGTCACGCTCTCTTGCTCTTGTATCCTATCTTAGCGCCTGCCTGATTCTGTGTTTGGGATGACTTTTCCCCACTCTTTTCCCATTCTCAATTCAAAAGCCACCTTCTCACAGAAGATCCACAACACCCTCAATCCCTTATCTCTCTTCTTCTGTGGTCCCCAAGCACATGCATAAACTCTTATAGCACTAAGCAATCTACTTTTATTTTTTCATATACCAGATATTTGGGTCCTGAAGGGCAGGTACCTAAGTTGTCCTTGTGAATAGTAGGGTCTCAGCAAGGATTTGCTGAATGATTGAGTTTGAAAAAATCCCCATGCACCAATTTTCTCAGAATATTTTCCTTCCACATTAAATACAGAAGCCTCTGTATTTTTAAGAATTGTTCCTACTTGAAGAATTCTTTTAGTGTTTACAAAGAGTATTCACTTTCCAAAAAACCTCCCAGACACTTTTTCCAAATTAATTCTGGTTTTATAGACACTGTGCTTTTAATTAGACAGTATACTGGACATGACTTCGACATCTAGTTATACAATTTCTGCTAACAGTTTCAAAAAATGCATCTGATTGATGAATGAGAAGTGTAGTGCAATGATATACCTGATATGGCCTTAGTGGTACACTAAGCAGGGTACAGCAAGTCATAAGAAATTAGGCAAGGACTGAAACAATGGTGCTTTTCTTCTCTCACATTCAATTCTGCCTAACTATTGCTAAACTTTCCAAAAGGGGGAGTGCCTAAGTAGGGGTTCCAGGCTTGTTCTGCCAGGAGCAGGTTCAGGACAATGGCAAGCACCTATTATCCAGAAACTGGATCTTGCAATATTAAGCTTTGTGTGAAGCTTTCACAGTAGCAGGTAATGTGTGATTACTGTCACTAGTTCTTTGATTGATTATTGATTGTAATCATCTGCTCTCTCCTGTGATGGAGCTGGCTACAACTCATTCATGCAGTGACTGATAATGCCATGTCCCTCCTTTTCAACGGCAACTTACGCATATTGCTGCTCGAGATAAATTTCACATCGACGTGGGGGGGTGGAGAAAAGTGGTAAAGGAGCAACTCAAGTTTATTAGTGACAATGATATAGTATGTTCAGTCTCTGTATTCCAGCTACACATAATGAGGTTGGACAACACTTACAATGGTGGAGAGTTGACATGCCAGGTAGCCTGGCTACTGGATTCTTTTTCTATAAACTTGATTTAATATTTGCCAACAAACTTACAAAATATGATACATTTGATAAGCTAAGTAGATATTATGTTTTGAAAATAATCCTTACAAATTCACTTCTTTTAAAAAAAAAACAAAACAGTAAAGATCACTAATGAACTACCTTAAGTCTAAACTATTTCTTTGGATTACTTTAATTAGGATCCAGAGAAAGTAAGTATTAAAGATGAAATTTTAGGGCTTCCCTGGTGGCGCAGTGGTTGAGAGTCCGCCTGCCGATGCAGGGGACACGGGTTCATGCCCCGGTCCGGGAAGATCCCACATGCTGCGGAGCGGCTGGGCCCATGAGCCATGGCCGCTGAGCCTGCGCGTCCGGAGCCTGTGCTCCGCAACAGGAGAGACCACGACAGTGAGAGGCCCCCGCACCACAAAAAAACAAAACAAAACAAAGATGAAATTTTACTCTCCAATATGCAATCGAGTACTTAATCATTGCTTTTATTAAATTGGTGACCTTGACTGAATTAATTAGCCTTTCTGAATCACAGCATCTATTGTGGGCCCAATGCATATTAGGCTCTCGACAAATATTTGTACAGTGAATGAATGAATGCTAATTTCTTTATCTGTAAGATGACTCAGATAGTAAGTCAGGTCTGGCAAACTCGAATTCCTCATGAGGCCAAGCAGGCCAAGTGTGTGAATTAATCTAATGGGACAAGGAAGCATATTGTGGGTCTGTCATGAATTGGAGGCATTAAATTTTTATTTTCAAAATTGACTTAGCCAAGTTAAATAAGTCTTCCTGATAGATTTATTCTTTTTCTCTATAATCTTGATTTAATATTTGAGTTTCCAGTTTACCCATCAGGACTTGGGTCATATGTTTTTTTATGAAACTTGTTCGAGAGAATCCATAAAAAGTATCTAATACAGCGCTTGGTGCTTTTAAAAAGAGAGGCTATACTTTAAATAGAATTCAGTATGAAGAAATTCAGAAAGCATTTTCCTTACTATTTTCTTAATAGTAGACTATTTCCTAACATAGTCTTCCATTAGTTCATGCATGGATGTCCACACAACAGAACATTATTCAGCAATAACATAGTAATATAGGCTTTAATTCAGATGAACCTTGAACTGTGCTAAGTGAAATAAGCCAGTCACAAAAGCTACATATTCACTACATGCCTATCAAAGTGGCTAAAATAAAAAGTAGTGACAGCACCAAATGCTGACAAGGATGCAAAGAAACTGTACTGCTCACACACTGCTGATGGGAGTTTAACATAGTGCAGCCACTCTGGGAAACAGTTTGACATTTTCTTATAAAAACTTCATGCGATTACTGTACCCCCTGAAAACTGCACCCTTAGACATTTATCCCAGAGAAATGAAAACTTATATTCATGCAAAAACCTACAAAGAATGTTCATAGCAGTTTTACTCATAATAGCCAAAAACTGGAAAGAGCCCAGTGGGTAAACGGTTGAACTGCCATACTTCCATGGAATACAATGCCGCAATAAAAAGGAATAGACTACCGATGCATGCAACAACCTGGGTGATCCCCAGGGAATCATGCTAAGTAAAAAAAAGTCTCTTTATGAATTAAGGTTTTCTCAGGGTATATGCCCAGTAGTGGGATTGCTGGGTCGTACGGTAGTTCTATCTTTAGCTTTTTAAGGAACCTCCATACTGTTCTCCATAAGTCAGGAGACTTATGTATCAATTTACATTCCCACCAACAGTGAAAGAGGGTTCCCTTTTCTCCACATCCTCTCCAGCATTTATTGTTTGTAGATTTTTTGATGATGGCCGTTCTGACTTGTGTGAGGTGATACTTCATTGTAGTTTTCATTTGCATTTCTCTAATGATTAGTGATGTTGAGCATCCTTTCATGTGTTTGTTGGCAACCTGTATATCTTCTTTAGAGAAATGTCTATTTAGGTTGTCTGCTCATTTTTAGATTGGGTTGTTTGTTTTTTTGATATTGAGCTGCATGAGCTGCTTGTAAATTTTGGAGATTAATCCTTTGTCAGTTGCTTCATTTGCAAATATTTTCTTCCATTCTGAGGGTTGTCCTTTCATCATGTTTATGGTTTCCTTTGCTGTGCAAAAGCTTTTAAGTTTCATTAGGTCCCATTTGTTTATTTTTGTTTTCATTTCCATTTCTCTAGGAGGTGGGTCAAAAAGGATCTTGCTGTGATTTATGATTCAAAAAGAGTCATGTACCACAATGTTCATTGCAGCTCTATTTACAATAGCCAGGACATGGAAGCAACCTAAGTGTCCATCAACAGATGAATGGATAAAGAAGATGTGGCACATATATACAATGGAATATTACCCAGCCATAAAAAGAAACAAAATTGAGTTATTTGTAGTGAGGTGGATGGACCTAGAGTCTGTCATACAGAGTGCAGTAAGTCAGAAAGAGAAAAACAAATACCGTATGCCAACACATATATATGGAATCTAAGAAACAAACAAAACAAATGGTCATGAAGAGCCTAGGGGTAAGACAGGAATAAAGACACAGACCTACTAAAGAATGGACTTGAGGATATGGGGAGGGGGAAGGGTAAGCTGTCACAAAGCGAGAGAGTGGCATAGACATATATACACTACCGAATGTAAAATAGATAGCTAGTGGGAAGCAGCCGCATAGCACAGGGAGATCAGCTCGGTGCTTTGTGACCACCTAGAGAGGTGAGATAGGGAGGGTGGGAGGAAGGGAGATGCAAGAGGGAAGAGATATGGGGACATATGTATATGTATAACTGATTCACTTTGTTATAAAGCAGAAACTAACACACCATTTTAAAGCAATTATACTCCAATAAAGATGTTAAAAAATAAAATAAAAGAAGTCAATTCCAAAAGGTTAAAAACTGTTCAATTCCATTTGCATAACATTCTTGAAATGACAGAATTTCAGAAACAGAGAAAAGATTAGTGGTCACAAAGGATAGCATTGAAGGGCAACTTGAGAATATGAGGATCCCCTGTCGTGTTGGAATTCCTCTGTATCTTGACTTTAGTGGTAGATACACACACCTACACATATGACAAAACTGTTTAAAACCAAATATATCCACAGGCACATACACAAATGATTACAAGTAAAAATGGGGAAATCTGAATAAGATTGGTGGCTGGTATCAACATCAGTATCCTGGTTAAGTTATTGTACTTCCATGATATAAGATGTTACCATTGGGAGAGACTGGGTTAAGGATGAAGAGGACCTTTGTGTATTATTTATTACAATGGCACATGACTCTACAACCACCTCAACAAAACATGTATTGACATTTTTTAAAAGGCCACATACTGTATGCTCTTATTTATATGAAACGTCCAGAAAAGGTAAACCCATAAAAACATAAAGCAGATTAGTGGAAGCGGCTGGAGAGAGGGTGGGAAAGGGTATGACTGCTAATTTCTCACAAATGAGAAAACAAAATTAAGCAATGTTCAAGAGAATTAACAGATCTTTGGTGTGAAATCCCCTTTCTCATCATGATGCAGAATGCATTTGCCCAGCGTGCTTTTTTGACCTTTTTTCTAAGAGCCAGCATAAACCTCTTCTTCCTAGAGTAGAAGAATCTAGACCACAGGGATCACTGTTGAATTTAGATTAATTTCTGCACATATTCCCCTCGATACGTGCATAAGCACAGAGGCCACTAAGATTTATCTGTAGGTTTGAGGATGGCTGTGAGGGCAGCTACATCTGTCTGAAAGATCACAGGACAATCTCTACCTTTGCACTGTGCAAGGCGGAAGGGTGGTGGTGGTGATGGAAATGAGATTGGCTCACAGAAAAGTAAGAGCTGCCTAAGATGGTGGGTTCGTTTGGGCGATGTAATTTCTTACTTTCTTTATTTTTTAAGATCAAGAATAAAACATGGATCGTGCTGGATTATTTCAGAACACCTTAAGAGGTATTCGTACAGGTACTCAGCCTCAGAGAAAGTGATGACAAGAGGTAACAGTAAAACAGGAGAAACTTCGAAAGGGAGTTAGGAGCATGGGTGTCAAGAGAGGTGGTTGGAATATTCTAAGTTAGGAGTACTGAGTAATTTTCACAAGCCAAGAAGAGTTCAAGAAAAAGCAAGGGAAAACTCATTAAATATTGGAAATTGATAGGCTATAGATCAAACAGAGAAACATATTTCAATGGTCTACTTTTAGAATGGAAGATAGTATGAAAGATTAAGCACCTCTCTAGGGAAATAAGTTTGATTTTTATTTATTTTTTGCGGTACGCGGGCCTCTCACTGCTGTGGCCTCTCCCGTTGCGGAGCACAGGCTCTGGACGCGCAGGCTCAGTGGCCATGGCTCACGAGCCCAGCCGCTCTGTGGCATGTGGGATCTTCCCGGACCGGGGCATGAACCCGTGTCCCCTGCATTGGCAGGCGGACTCTCAACCACTGCGCCACCAGGAAGCCCCATTGACCCATTTTTAATTGTCATGGTCAATTGAGAAAACCCATTGCAGTAAAAGGCTGAGCTTCAGAATACTCAAAGCCTCCTCTGTACAGAACGGCACTATGTGGGCAAAGTTTATCATTTATGTCAACTTGGCAACAGCTGATTAATTAATATAGGCATGTGACCCGAATCTATATGCCAACCAGTAGCCTAATTGGTGAAAGCTTGCCTTAAATGGGATGACTAATCCTATACACCAATCATATCTTTCATCTCAGAAAATGTGTGCAGAAACACGAAGTTGAGCCGTCAATAAACCCAACATAATAAGGAGAATCTATGAGGTGCTGAAAGCTATGAATAGGCAGAAACCACAAGTGGACAAAGCTCAGAGATAAAAGTTAATTACAGAATAAACAGAGAAGCAGAGGTGTGGAGCATTATGGGATCTTCATTAACAATGAAACACTATAGTGGGGATCAGTGAATCCCTGCTCTTGAGAAGCAGTGTGATAACCAGGTCACTAGAACTGATGGATCATGAAGGGTTCTATGTCCAGTTACTGATTTCCACTTCTTGAGCCAGGCTCCAGTCTCTTTGCAACTTTTCTTACTGACTGAATGTTTGTGTCCCCCACAAATTCTGTGTTGAAATCCTAACCCCAAATGTGATGGTATTAAAAGCTGGGGCCTTTGGGAGGTAATTCTGCTATGAGGGTATAACCCTCATGAATGGGATTAGTGCCCTTACATGAAAGAGACACAAGAGAGCTCCTTTCCAACTCTTTCCCCGACATGAGGATACAATAAGAAGTCAGCCATCTGCAACCTGGAAGAGGGCTCTCGCCAGAACGGAACTGTGACGGCATCCTGATCTCAGACTTCCAGCCTCCAAAACTGTGAGAAATAAATTTCTCTTGTTAAACCCAGAGGTCTATGGTAATTTGTTATAGCAGTCAGAATGGACTCAGACACTGGCAAGCGTCGGTACCACTGTTTCGTTCTTTCTTGAAACCAGGTGGTGCAGATTTTTCTAGATTCTCATATAAAAGCCAGATGTGTGATCAAATTTCTGACTTCCTTATTTTCATTCATATCTTTATAAAAAACATCTCACATTTCTTAGGTCACCAGAGTAAATCTCAGTTCCTGACAACAAAATAGCATCTGCTGTACTGTATTTGAAATATATCTCGAAATATATATATATGTACACACACACACACACACACATATATATATATATATACCTACACACACATATGTCTGTCGTATTTTTGAAATGTTACTATGTGTGCAATGTATTTAATAAAGAACCGATGAGTTAAAGGGGGAATAAGAGGAGAGAAATATTTCACCCATACAAGAGGCCAGCCTAACCTATGATCAGTTCATTACCCCAGTGTACTGATCTGAGAACTTTAAACCACTTGTGCCATCTTCCATAAAGTCTGTAACAAGGTTCTATATCATCTTCAGCTGTAATAAGGAGCAACCAGCTTTCAGAGCTCAGAAATTCGGTGGTTTTATTTTTGCTTTGCAAAAACAGGTGAATCTGCTTTGCTGACCCTTTGTATTAAAGGTAAAATGGGCTGCCCAGAAAATCATTCCGTGGAAATAAGGCAGAGCTCTTGGGGATCAGACTAGTTACCCTCCCTTCCCAGAACTGGCAGAGCCTGGATGCTTTTGACCTAATGCCCTAATACAGCCAAATAGGTGTCATGATTTAATTTTCTTGAAAATACTTTTACCAGCCACAGCTAGAACAAAATTAACCTCACAAAAACTTGAACTTGTGGTTGAAATTGAACAGCTGTGTTTATCCAAAAGCAAAATGGCGATGGTTTGTGTGGGATTTTCTGCAGTGACATGAGATGGTCAGCCCTTTCCAACACATACAAATTAATGCCCTAAATTGTTACATATGTAAACATTAATAAGCTCATTTAGCAACCACTGAACTCTCCATTTTTCTAACACGTTCACTTTCATCCTTGCCCTGAAGATAAACAACTGGGGGAAAAATCCATCATTTAACTGCAATTAAGCTTAATAACTATTCAAACTTGTCATCCATAAATCATGACTAATAAAACATTTCCAACCAACTGCTCATCAGTAGAATCACTGGCTATGCATTTATTATAACAAAAGGACCACTGTTTTGTGTATTCCTCCATAAAATTCCTTTGTTTAAAGAAAGACTGTATATTTGCTTTCTTCTCATCATATTCCCCAAGCAGTCTGAATGTAGTATGTGGATATCATTTACTGTAGAGTGGAAAAGAGGAAGAACAAATTGCTCTAAACCTAGTATTCTACTCTCAAGATATGCTATCACCTCTCAGTGATGGTTTCCTTTATCAAAGGGAGAACAGAAGCATGTGTAACACAGCGCTTTGTTAACCCATGTAGAGGGAACCCAGATAAAAGCCCTAGATCATACACCTATCAGAAGGAGGTTATCCATGTCCAGTGATATTAAAAATGGGTTCTGTTCTAGAAAGAGATTTCTTGTGCTCACTGGGTAAGAAGGTATTGATGTATGACTTCGGATAAACATCAAGGTTTCCAGAGATATTTGTAACCTAATGATTAGAAAATTCTACCTATGAGACTAGCAGTATCATCCCTATTTCTATATTAACTAAAAAGGCGGAACTATGAAATAAGTGCACGTGTGTGTGTGTGTGTGTGTGTGTGTGTGTGTGTGTGTGAGACAGAGAGACCGAGAGAGCATGCATGTGTGTGTGCATGTATAGGCATAAATTTATTAACTCTTATGGAAATATACTAAAAGCCCATGCTCTTTTGTGGTTATTCAGATATTATACTCAATAAAATCACAATATTGGTTTATATTTGAACAGATTTTAAAACACACTGAGGCCCATTATTTCATGAAACTCTTTGAATAGTCCTGGGAAGTACAGGGAAGATACTCCATATTTACAGATGAGTTCACTGAGGCTTGTACATAGTGACACAAGACAGAATAGCCTGGCCTCAAATCCAGGTCTTCTAAATCCTAGGTCAGTGCCATTTCCCTGGACAAGAAGAGCCTCCCAAAGAGCAGACCAGTCTGAACTATAGTTGACCAACCACCAGGTCTTCTACCCTTAGAGCCACCGGCAGTGTCTGGGCTCCCACATACCAGAGATGCTATCACCCACTGTCTTGGAAACACTGGCCCCCTAAATTCACCATACCTAATATCCCCATTGCAAGGCCATTGACCATCTATTTCTCCCTTTAGTTCCACTCTTTCCAAGCTCTCTGCTTTCTCTTCTCTGACCTTCACTTTTCCTTCTTTCTCTCGACTGGGCCCCTAGAAACTCTGTTCCATGTCAAACAAGCTTTCCTACATCCTCAAATGCTTTCTAATAACCCCTCCTACATCCTTACTTAACTCATACCTGGTTCTTCCCCAAGGGTACCACTTCCCCTGAAATCTTTAAACAAAGATGAAAGCATCCTGAACTCTGTCTTGAAGGAGAGTGTGTTCACTGAGATCATTATCACATAAACAAAATAAAGTTATAGAACACGAAAGTACCTTAACTTCATGTAATGTGATCTTATGATGTTAGGTTGAGCAGAAATTATCATTTTCATTTCACACATAAGGAAACTGAAATTCACAGAGACAGCATAACTCAAGTAAGGACCAATAGCAGTTAATGGCAGAAGGCATCTCCTCTGGCTTCCATCTTTCTCTGTTACTTCTCCTAAATGATACTGTTTCTCTATCCTCACTGTCACCATTCTTAATATCAGAGTTAAGAAATCTGTCTCTGATAATTATCAAATTTTTTCTATTCTCCATTCATTCCACATCTATTTATCAACAAGCATTTAATTCCTAATCAGCTAAATTTTAAAAGTCTAGCTATCCTTTATTAGGAAATAGACCAAAGGCCTACACGTTTTTTCTACAAATGGCCAAATTGTAAATAATTTAGGCTTTGTGGGTCATAAAGTATCACAACTGCTCAACTCTACCCTATAAAGAAAGAGAAAAAGCAGGGACTTCCCTGCCAGTCCAGTGGTTGAGACTTCGCCTTCCAGTGCAGGGGGTGCAGGTTCGATCCCTGGTCGGGGACCTAAGATCCCACATGCCTCATGGCCAAAAAACCAAAACATAAAACAGAAGCAATATTGTAACAAATTCAATAAAGACTTTAAAAATGGTCCACATCAAAAAACAGTCTTTAAAAAAAAAGTGAAAAAAGCAGTCAAAGACACTATGTAAATGAATGGGCATGGACGTGCCTCAATAACACTTTATTTACAAAAGCAAGTGAGTGGCTAGATTTGGCCCAGAGGCCATAGTTTGCCAATCCCTGCGATAGAATGTTATAAATGAATAGGAGTGGAAAGACAGACCACGCAAAGGGTAGAAGATGAGTTTGGGAGAGACTCCAGTTTCTGCCAGGCTAGTTTGCATGATCATATGCATTTACTAAACAGTGCAAAGCAACCTACCAACAGATGTGGAATGATATCAAATAGACTAAATGTGCAAGTGGGTTAATGAGACAGACAGAAGGCAGAGCAGGGGCATCTTTATTATGTCAGAGTGGAAGGACATACATTTAAATGTTGATTCATTGCCTCTTAAATGCCAGATACTGTTTCAGGCACTTATAAAGATAACTTTATTCTTATAACAGCCCAGTAAAGACAGCATTGTAATCTTTATTTCAAATAAGAGAAGCAAACGCTCAGAAAAGTTATATAATTTGACACTAATAATTGAGAGAACCAAGATTTAAAATCAGTTCTCTTTGCTATCCAAAATTATGCTCTTTCTATGATTAAAAAAAAACCCAAAAACTAAAATCCCCTGCCATGACGAGAGTGGTATTAAAAACCTAATTTAAAAATGTGCTCTTTTCTTCTCCACTTCCCCCACCCCCAGAGAAGGGTACTCGCAAATATGTTAATATGGAAGTATAGCAGGCATCATCAAAGCTCCTGAGCTCTCTTTGGTTCTGCTGATTGTCACCAAAGGGATAAAGTGGGCATATAATTGATTCAGTCTTACTAACTTTATTTTCTTCAACCATATCTGGAATATAATTGTCAGATGTGGGAGCTGATGTCTCTCTACAGATAGCAACGGTGAGTGATAAAACTCTTGCTCTGTATAGAAAAGTGTGACCTCCAATTACATTAACAATGTCTTTCCAAAAAGTTGGGCATAAAATTATTTGAGATGACTCACATTTAAGTATAATAGGGCAGGGGCTTCTTCCAGGGATCGACACATTTTTTAATTGTAGATTTTAAAAAAATTGTAATGCACAAAAATCTTTCAATCATATAAATAACCATCCTCTAATGTACTTGTCTTATTAGAATTTTTTTTGTCTACATCACGGCTTCTCAAAACAAGGTTTATTTAAAAACCAGTATGTTTAAATAATTGTATACTGGAGAGACAGAAACATGCTAATAAAGCTCCTTAACAGGATTATTTTTACTTCTTTATGGGAAATTTTTAACTTTGAAGACTATGCAGAAATAAAGTAAAATTGTATTAAATTTTTAGAAGAGACCTAGCCAAAATTACAATTTTTTGTCTTGTTTCAGGACTCAACTAGGTAAGCCCATAATTATTTGGATATTAGAGAAAGTTGGTATAATAATACCCTGCATTTCCATCTGATGACAAGACATTGACATAAGACAATCCAACACGGCTGTACAAACTGTTAATTGAGAAGAGCAGGAGATATTTATCTTGTTAGTTTCAGATTCATTTATTGTTCCTTGGACAAGTATGCAGACATCCGAGAACTGCAAAATTTACTTTTTTTTAATTGGGTTCAAATGATACATTGCTATCTAAATGATAATCAAAATTCCTTGATGTTATTAATAAACAAACTTTAAAAATATAACTGGATTATTGATGCCATGCCAAAAATCTGTCACTGGTGTATAAATTAGCATGAACATATGTTAATGCATAATTCACCATTTGCAACAGAGCTTTGTTAAAAACTTGATGAAAATTCATGAAAGAACCTTTCTAGATTAAGTTGCCCAATAAAAGTAACCAGAGGCATTCACAATGCAGAGTTAATACAGCTTTTGAAATGAGGTTTTGTGCGTTTTGTAGGACATTTATAAGACATTTAATCTAAACAATTTTGTTAATGACTTTGAATCACGGTTGTCTACATCTTAACAACTAAATGGAAAGGAATTGAGAGGTCATCCAGTCCACTATATCCCAATGTGCGGTCCATGGACCACCTGCATCTGATTTACTTGTGAGCTTACTAAAAATTATCTTCATCCTGGCCTGTTCTCAGGCTTCCAGAATCAAGACATCAGATGAGAAGCCTAGAAATCTATACCTCCTCCCAAGCAACTCAGATGCTTCCCCTGTATTGTAAAGTTGAGATTTAACCATGCGGAACCTGTACATGAGAAACTCAGGCTAAGTTTACTCAAGGTCACCAAAAACCAGCGGGGGATCTGGGACTAAAATCCGTTACTACTTACTCCTAATCAAGTGTTCTTCCCCCACATTTCAGAAAACATCAAGTAAATAAGAAAGACAACAAATGATCAGTCTGTACCAATGTCATCAGAATAAACAATTGGTGGCCATGGCTAACACAGGCTTATGGTGGGCCAGATCCTATTTTCAGTACTGAAATATATTAACTTATTTAATCCTCACATCAAACCTCTGATTTAGGTCCATGAGGAAACTGTGATACAAAAAGGCCAAGTACCTTGCCCTCGTGGTTGTGGGATTACTACTTTCACATATGAGATTCAACAAGGAATATCACACTTAACCTCATCTTAGCTATTTAAATAGGAGGAGGTACTAATATTTTCTTGAGGTGGAACACTATAAAATATCTCTGATAAAAATGTACCTTCAGGGGCTTCCCTGGTGGCGCAGTGGTTGAGAGTCCGCCTGCCGATGCAGGGGACACGGGTTCGTGCCCCGCTCCGGGAAGATCCCACATGCTGCGGAGCGGCTGGGCCCGTGAGCCATGGCCGCTGAGCCTGCGCGTCCGGAGCCTGTGCTCCGCAACGGGAGAGGCCACAACAGTGAGAGGACCGCGGACCGCAAAACAAAAACAAACAAAAATGTACCCTCAGAAGACTGATCCTCTGGAAAAACAAATTCCTCTTTGAACTATATGAATATATTTAATTTAATGTCTATTCATTAATCAAGCTACAAGACATTTATACCTGAGTGTATATATATATTTTTTTCCAGTTAGACTCTGTCTTCTGAAGAGTGGGTGAAATTACATGCAATGATAAAGTGGCAGTGGAGATGGGTGTTGGGTAGGTTTTCCAGATTTAGCAAATAAAAATTTGAGATGCCTAGTTAAATTCAAATCTCAGATAAATTACATATTTTTATCATGTGCATCCCAAATATTACAACATGATAATATTTCCCTATAATAAAAGTTATTTATTATTTATCCAAATTTAACTGAGTGTCTTGTATAAGGCAACCTCAACTTGTAGAAAGTAAAAGAGAGGGCTTTTGAAGAGAGTGTGGTCAGACTGAGGTGGAGGCTTTACTAGGGAATTTGGTGTAACCCTTGGGCATCACATAGGCACTGCACCTGGGAAATTAGAGAGCACAAGGGATCTCTCTTTACTTGCTGTTTTGTCTAATGTTGGGTTTGGCCAGCACCGCCATGGCATCTAGATCTGAACAAAAACCTGTGAACATTTATGAACAAAATAAAAATAATGTAGAAATGGTAGGACTACGTAAATGCTGATACTGCCATGAGTGTATCTCTAGGTAATTTTCTCTTGACCATGTAATTATCCCTGAGTAACTCAACACTCTATATAATCTTGGGCATTGCCTCATGATTGTTTAGTCATTTCATTATATCTCTCTTAGTTTCCCGACAGAGCTATCAGCTCTTTAAAAATTTGTGAATTTGCACTTTATTGTTCTTACAAAGTAAGTGTGCTGAAAATATTTATTGAATAAGACTGAGGACTGGAATTTGTTTAGACTTGATAAATAGTTTTTGCCTAAATTATTCATTTATTCATTAATTTCTAACAAATATTTATTGAGTACCACCTTAACTCTGCAATTTGCTCTGCCTGAAAAGGCAATATGAGGATGAGAGATGGGAGCTCGGTACTAACCACTGTGAAGTTTTACGTCCTCTCCAGTCAACATAGCAAACTGTGGTTTATTAATAAACAATCCATGGGGCAAACCATTCACCTTTTCCAGTTTCAAAATCACGGTAACTTCCCTAAAGTTTATTTGTAAAATCATAACTTCCTTAAAATAATGTAACCCAGAATCCCGTATCCGCTCTCCAAGGTAACACACAGTTTATTTTATGAATGTATATTTACCACAAAAGGATGCATTTAGTTAAATCTCAAAGAAAAATACTTATAAATCAAAGATGCTTTTAAATTTTTATACAAAACCAGAGCCTCACGGTCTGAATGTACATGTACCAAGGAAGGAAAAGAATAAGGAGACTGTCTTCTAGACAAAACGAAATCCCTCTATAGAGCTTTCGGTCTGAAATATATTAGCAATTAAAACAGAGGAAAAACACATTATTTTTTTCTTAAACAGTCCCTTTTAAACTAAAAGTTTGCATACTTAAACAGAACCTGAAATTCACTTGTTAGAAAAGTAACAGCGATTTTCAAAACTGCATATAAGGCGAAATAGTTTGTTCACAGATTTCAACCACAGCAATGCAATTCTTATGCATGAGAAGGATACAAACTGAAGTAACAAATGATTAATGTGAGCCACTTTAACAAGAACGCTATAAAATGGAAAAATATTTTGATTGCCCAACCCTAACAATTACTAGGAAATTCTAACGGAAACAACTAATTGCCTGTAACCTCCCCCCACACCCCAAAACCGCACAGAAATAGAACAAAAAGTATTTTGAACCAAACCTGTAAGACCACAATGACAACAGGAGCAAAACCATGCATAAAAAGAAGTGGATCAGCAAGCAACTGACCTCTCCACATCAGGGAAGACGTGAGGGGTTTCATAAAGCGTGGCCTACCTACCAATTTCTTCTCTGGGGCATTATCCACCAAGTCAGAAATCTCCAGAAAACTCTACCATTAGTATTACTCCATTTAGTCATCTACACTGGTTTTCACACAGCCACAATGGAAATGTATACGTGTTACCTGAGAAGTTTCTGTTGGGAGAATGGGCAGGGATAAGGAGGAAATGTTTTGTAAGTAAATGAACATAGATTTATTGGCTATAGTAGCCACACGTGCTGAAGGGTAGAGTAAGAGGGTCCCTGAAGTGACCAGCCATGGAAAATCTCTTGATGATTGAGAAGTCACCTCTCAGCCCTCGGTGCTTGTAGGAGGATCACAGAGCCATAACTGTGGCTACCAGCACTAGGAGTTATGCTTTGAAGGGCCTGGGACCTGACCAGCTTGGGGGCACTGGCTTTGGAAGGAACCCTTGGGTCACCTAAATCAGCTTTTGATGAAGTCAAAGCGAAGACAAAGTAATGCGGCTCCAGCTTTGCCAACTCCCCTGCCTCTGGGATTATTCTGTTTTCTTTTTGAACTACTTGACATTCAACCAATAGCCTTTACTACTGAGATACACACAACCGGAGGAAAAGACGAGAGAGGAAGATATGGCAGGGATTTTCCTTCCCATCCTCCCGCCCAGCTCTCCTGTCATCTCTTTGTTCAGACACTTCTGTCCATCACAGTTCACTGCAAGTTCTTCATCTTCAAGCAATTTCCACTCAATTGTCAGGCAACCCCAACTGGAATGGCAATTAGCCAGATGTCAGCTCTCCTATTACCTCCATCCTCAGTTCTACATTATTCAGTCAAGGCCTGATCACAACCAAGGTGGAACCCACCCGGGCTCCTCTCTATAAACCTGCAATGAACCTGAAGTAAAGCCAAAAGATTCATCACAAAGAGGCAAATGTAACCAAACCTTCGCTCTTTCTATCTTTTTCTTATGACTTTGCTTTATTTGTTCCTCCCCTGCCCTGAGTCTCACTGCAACTGACTCAGACATCCTAAGCAGTAAAGCTTAGTAAAAATGATTAAACTACTTCATGTGTCTTTTAAGATACAGTATCTGTTATTCTCCTGTATCAGCAAAATCTGCACATAAGCATCCAATCTCTGGGGTCCTTACTCCTCCCATCAGCTCCGTTTTGAAAAATTAATATAAATAAAAAAGATGCTCACTACACTGGAGTTCACATTTAACAAAGAAGTTTGCCCCTTGGGGCATGCAACACCTTACTTCATGAGCAAAACCCAGGCGCTGGGAGCAGAAACCTGGGAAAGCTGCAGCCCGAGCTTTAGAAAGTCACTTGCTAACACAAGGTCGGCTCCCAATCTGGCAGAAACATTCTCGAGCTCTCCCACTCAAGTGCATTTTTCAAAGGCATGTGGAGCTAATAAATAGGAAAGTTGTCATTCAGAAAGATGTAATCATCCGAGGAGGAAACCTTTCCAGGTATTTTCATCTGTTACCAAAAAATATAATTAGCAAGATGGGTTCCCATCCACTTACTGAACTCTTTCGACTCAGGGGGCATGGTTAGAATTCCCTGGCCCTCATTCGGGGTCACAAATTAATTAGTACCTCAAATGCTGAGACAGGTGATTAATCTGCCTGAGAGAAGGCAAGGCAAGAAGGAGCTGTGAGCCAGCAGGCAGGGGCAGGTAGATATTTTCTTAAAAGCAGCTAAAACAAAAATGCACTGTAAGGGGTCCCATCGTTCTTCTCTCCCTTGGCTCTGTCGTCAAACATTTTCAGTTTATGAGTAAAGAATGGTTTTAATAATTGCCAGGACTGTACATTTTTCAGGCATGCACAGACACACAAGAGGCAAAAAGAGAATAAGAACTTGTATCTATCTATATTTGTATATATACATATTTATACACACACACACACACACATACAGCATGCTGGGCTCTGTTCACCCACATTCAGTTACACCTCCTGCATCACACTTTTTTCTGAGACTGGTGCAGTTTTGGGTTTTTTTTTTTAAAGAGACACTAAGGCAGAAGTATTTCAGTGTGAGTCTTATGTCTACCTATCCCTCAAATGAGAATCTAAGAGCAAACTAAACAAGGAGCAATGAATTCGTTCTCCTCCACAAATCTGCTTAACCCAAGCCATTGATATTTTCATTCCATGCCTTTTCACATTTATTTTTCCTGGAAAGCACTACTCTTCCTTATAAGAGAGCTCTCCAAGTCCAAACCCTGGGTTCCATCTTTCACCTGGGAAGCCAGCCCTGCCCACTGCCAGCACATAGCAATGCTCTCATCTGCGATATCACAGACCCAGAGGGTAGATACTCTGTCCCATGCTCTCTCAGGCTCCTACACTCCTATCCTATGGACTCATACCCTAACGATGATCAATCACCATTGGTATCATTGTACAGACTGCCTTCTATTTCTAGGACCGCTACATTTTTTTCTTTTTTTTTTCAGTTTGAAGATCCAAGAATGTATTAGGACATTAAGTGTCATACTTTAAGGAAAAGCAACACCACAGTCTGGAATTAGAACAAAATGGGGAGAATGCAAGACTGTTCATAGCAGCACTATTCATAATAGCCAAAAACTGAAGGAAAAAAGGTCCATCGGCAAAAAAATAAATTGTGGTGCAGTAATTGGAATGAATACTATGCAGCAATGAGAATGAATGGGTATATCAACCACAGTCAGCAGCCTGTGTGAAGGTGGACACAAAAAAAGTATGTACTATAGGATTCCATTGATATCAAGTCCCCAAATAGGCAGCTAATTTATGGTGTCAGAAGTCAGGATTGTGGTTCTCCATGGAATGGAGTTAGAAAAGTGGGCACAGTGAGGTCCTACATGTGCCAGTTACATTCTAAGTCTTGATTTGGGGGCTCGTTACACCAGTGTGTTCTTTTTGAAACTTCATCGAGCAGTCTGTTTATGACATATGTACTTTTTTGTCTATGTTATGCATCAATAAAACACTTACTTAAAAAAGGAGGGGGATAAATTTGACCCAGGGAGCACATACTGGCACATACTGGGTACTCAGTATATGATGGTGTAATATTGATTTCTAGGAATATCTTAATTAACAGGTAACTGTGTTTAGGTATCATCTGTTGAATGATGCTTGGACTATTTAAAGATTTGTCTACTAGAGATAAATCTGCTATGAACATTTTTGTACATGTTTTCCTGGGAACATGAGTTTTCATTCCTCTGGGATAAATGCATAGGATTGTATCCTTGAGTTGTACGGTATTTGAATGTTTGGTTTATAAAGAAATGGTCAAACTTTTCCAAAGTGGTTGTAACATTTTACATTCCCACCAGCAATGTACAAGTGGTGCAATTTCTTTAAATCCTCATCAGCTTTTGGAGTTGTCACTCTTTTTCTATTACAGCCATTCTTTTTTTAAAATAGTTTTTTAAAATTAATTAAATTTCTTTATTTGGTTGCACTGGGTGTTAGTTGCAGCAGGCATGCTCCTTAGTTGTGGCTCGTGGGCTCCTTAGTTGCGGCTTGTGGCCTCCTTAGCTGCAGCATGTGTACTCCTTAGTTGCGGCCGGTGGGCTCCTTAGTTGCGGCATGCAAACTCTTAGTTGTGGCATGCATGTGGGATCTAGTTCCTTGACCAGGGATTGAACCCAGGCCCCCTGCACTGGGAAAATGGAGTCTTAACCACTGCGCCACCAGGGAAGTCCCTATTATAGCCATTCTGATAGGTGTGCAATGATATCATATTATGGTTTCAACTTGCATTCCCTTAATGGCTAATCATGTTGAACATCATTTCATGTACTCTTCTGCCATCTGTATATCCTCTTCAGTGAAAACTCTGTTCACATCGCTTACCCATTTTCTAACTGATTTTTCATTCCTGTTAATTTTGAGAGTTTTTTATATGTTCTAGGTCCTTTCTAAAAGATGTGGTTTGAAAATATTTTCTCCCATTCTGTAGCTTGTCTTTTCAACCTCTTCACAGGGTCTTAAATAGAGCAAAAGTTTTAAGTTTTGAAGAGGTCCCACTTATCTTTTTTTCCCATTTACAAATTATTCTTTTAGTGTATAAGAACCCTTTGCCTATTTTTAGATCTTAGAGATTTTATCATATTTTAAACTTTTTTTAATTTTATAATTTATATATAAGTGTATGATCTATTTTCAGTTTATTTTTGTATAAGATGTAAGGTTAAGGTAGAAGCTCTTTTTATTCTCTCCATGGGTGCATAATTGCTGCAGCACCATTTGTTACAAAGGCTATCTTTCGTCCATTGAATTGGTTTTGTACCTTTGTCAAAAATTGATTGAGCATATTTAGGCAAGTTTACTTCTGGGTCCTCTATTCTGTTCCATGTTCTATCTGTCTGTCCTTCTGCCAAAACCACACTGTTTCGACTGAGTATTTTTGTGTGTTAGTTCATGAGAGATATTGATCGTCAATTTCCTCTTTTTTCCTTCCTTCCTTTTTTTAAAAAAACTCTTTTTCTAATTTGAGTTTCAGGGCAATCCTGGCTTCATACAGTGAGTTGGGAAATGGAAATATTCTCTCCTCTTCTGTTTTCTGGCAGAGATTGTGTAACTGTTGTATATTTTTATAATATATTAGCACGTGGTAAATAAAGAGACATAGATTGGGGTTTATGTTCAAACGTTTTCACTGATGGGGTTCAGGGTCACTAAAGTTTAAACACTAGATATGTCAACAGTTCTACTTATTTTTGATCAAATGACTTATTTTGTTTAGCTTTGTTCTTCTTACATTCCATTTGAATGATAATGAACCAATTACGTTTGTATTTCTCTTCTCATGCCATGAAAATTTGAGAGGCATATGGGAAATTATACTGAGTTGACAACATACTCATTTAATAAGAAGAAGCAACAGACTTAAAAAAGGTACACAACTCACATTTTAAGGAAACAAATCAACAGTCTCATGCATAAAAATAAAACAAATTATATTTCCAAGTCTCTAACCTAGTGGTTTTCAACTGTGGACATTTTTTATCCTCCACAGGGGACGCTTTGCAACGTCTAGAGACAATTTTTTGTTGTCACAACTCAGGGTTGTATATTCCACTGGCATCTAGTGGGTAGAGGCCAGGGATGCCATTACATATCCTACAATGCACAAAACATCACTCTGCAAGAAAGCATTATCTGGCCCTAAATATCAATAATGCTGAGGTTGAAAAAACCTGGCTTTAAGCAATCCTGAATCTAACAAATTCCAAAATATGACTTCATATATATAAATAGAGATATGAAGTCATGTTTTTGAATTACAGATTTTTATACATATACACGTATATGTGTATATTTGGGCACACATACACATAATTTTAGTGACAATAAATAGATACCCTATATTGCTGTGAAAAGAGTTCTACTCTGAGGAAAATTTTCTTCAAGGGATAAAAAAATGTTTTTAAAGTCTGAACTATCTTGTGGAAGTAAGCAGTTAGTCTGAGAAATCCAGAAAGAAATAAAGCAATAGGACCAAGTGATAACCATAGATTTTAAAGGCAAAACATGGTGAAAAAATATGTGTGTCCTTTAGGTTACTTCTTGCCATACTGACCTCCTCCTGCAGCACCTCTCTGTTAAGCAAAATGAAAGAAACTTCAAGGAACTTTTGCCGGACATTTGTAGAACTGAGAAGTCAACAGGGGACCAACGAGTAGGGTCTAACAACCAGAACAATGTATGGAGGAAGAAGCCCTACTTTTAGAGCCAGAAGTCCTTGACTTGGGTTTTGATCCTCTCGTTTACTAGTTGTTGATCATGTCCTTCATCTATAAAACAAATTTATTTATAAAATAAAATTTCAACTCATACCTACTTTCTATAATGGAGAAAGAAATATTTATCTTGCAGGCTTGTTTGGAGAATAAATAATAATATAATGGCATGGTGCTTAATATAAGCACTGGGAACAATGAGAAGAGCTTTACACAGATATGAACTCATACACCCCCTTGAGGTGGATATTACTATTAACCCCACTTGAAAGAGGAGGAAACTGAATCACAGAGAGATTAAGTTTTAGGTCCAAGATCACACTGCTAATAAGTGATGGATCCAGGATGGAAACCCAAGAAGTTGTGTTCCAGGGTCTAGGAAGCCACCTTGCCAAACACACAAGCAAATGTAAGATATTAGTATGATGCTCATTTCTAAGGAAAAAAAATCAAACCTTCCATTATTACCCCTTTCTTTCCAAGCTACCATCATGCATCCCTTGGATAATTACAATAGCTTCTTAACTGATTTTCCTCCTTCCACCTTGTTCCACCTACAGACTTTCAACCCAGAACAGCAAGAGTGGTCCTTTTAAAACATAAGTCAGATCAGGTTACTCTTCTGACCAAATCCAGCAATGGCTTTTCATTATCTTTAGAAGACAAAAGAAAATTCTTACCAGGCCCACAAGGATCAATACTTTCTACTCTTGGCTCCCTTTCCATTCCTATATATCATCTTCATTTCTTCATTCAACTCTGACCACACAGACTTTCCTACTATTTCTTTTTTTTTTTAAAGATTTTTTTTTTGACATGGACCATTTTTTTAAGTCTTTATTGAATCTGTTCCAATATTGCTTCTGTTTTATGTTTTGGTTTTTTGGCCGTGAGGCATGTGGGATCTTAGCTCCCTGACCAGGGATCAAACCTTCAACCCCTGCATTGGAAGGCGAAGTCTTAACCACTGGACCGCCAGGGAAGTCCCCCTACTATTTCTTGAATGGACCCAAATATTATTTCAGAGTCTTTAAGGGTTTTTTTTTTCTTTCTTCTCATTCTGAGCACTTTTTTTCCAAGTACCATGCATAAAAGAGGTCATCCCTGACCTTCTCATTCAAAACAGTAAACACTGTCAATCTCTACCCCTTTCCATTGCTTTATTATTTTTATAGCATTTGTCATGTTTATTATCTGTATCCTTCACTAGGATGGACACTCCAAAAGGACAGGGCTTCTGTCTGTGATGTTCACCACTGAATTCTCAGTGCCTACAATTTTATCTGGCACGTAGTAGGCGATCGATAAATACAACAATAAATTCTAAGTGTGTGACACCAGTAAAAATAAAAATCTAATAGAAAAATATAAGTACCTAATTATAATTAAAATTTTAAATCCAGAAATGTTTTATCATGCCTGAAAACTCACTAATGAGCAAAGAAAGTACATCAGTGAGCGAGAAGTTAAAGGTAGGGTTCTGGGGTTCAGCCCTTCTATTAATATGTAATCACGTGATTATGGAGGAAGGAAGGCAGGAAGTAATGGCTAAATTTGTTAGTGGTATTCAAGCGAGATAATTCCCCCAGTAAAAACGTGAGAGCTAATGAGGAAGTCCAGGTGGAGGACTGGACCACAAGAATGGCAGATGCAGCTACACAAGGCTATGATTAAGGAACCAAAAGAATAAAATAGCACAACACTTTCACAGTTGGAAGAGTGATTTCTAAGCCCTGAATCTATTACATATATTCTCATAATGCTAGCCACACTCACCCTAAGGAGGTCATCAGCTTCTTTAAAGTAAATTAAGTTAAATTAAAATGAACTAAAATTAAATAAAATTGAAGATTAGTTTCTCAGTCATTCACTACTCACATTTCAAGCGCTCAATAGCCACATATGGCCAGTGGCTACTGTCTTGCACCGTACAGACCTAGACTATATCCCTGCTTAAGTAACATGTTTAAGCATTTCAGGGCTCACTGTGTAAAGCAGCATCTTATTTTCTAGAAAAGTTCTCATTTCAAACTTCAAGGAGAAATTTTCTGCACTAGTATCCAATGATTAGGTACATTTTTTCCCTCTTTATGAATGCTTTCAAAGTTTTTGACTATATCACCTCTATGGCTTCACATTTCCTGAATATAAATCCTTAATCTTTTAAAGTAAATTTACTTATGAAATCACCTTATATCCCCAATCGAGTTATTATTCTCTGAACCTTCTGTAGCCTTTTTCACACCTTTTATTTCTTTCAGCGATCAAACCTGACAAGAATATTTTAAGTGTGGCCCAACATTTTTTTAGTATAAAGGTGTAATCTAAAATTATACATATCTAAAGAAAGGATTTTGATCTATATGAGATAGCAAAGGTCTACCTGGGGACACGTTGATAGACAAAAGGCATAATTTGGGGGCTGGTTTCACTTTTGCACTCCTTGCTGGGAACATAGGAGATATAATAATTTACCACTTTGCCACTAACTAAATCGGCAACTGATAGGCTAAGTCTAGCAAGAGAAAGCACTGTCTCATTGGAAGTTTTTTTACAGGACTAACTACGTACCTCTGACTTTGCTTCAGTCATTATACTCTTCAATATCTTATCTATGTGTATTCTATACACATGAAGAATGCAAATGCTTAATATGTTCATGGTCAAAAGCCTTTTACACCAACCTTCAGGGCAATCATTCCTCCACCAATACACACACAAGCACTGCGTTAATATATTTGACTCTGAGAAATTTGAAATGATTAGGAAATGAACATAGAGTGGTATTCACCAAACATTGATTCATTTGACAGAAATTAATTAGTTCAACCTGATTGGCTCACTTTAATAGTAGTAATAATAAGAAGAAGCCAAATAAAGCCCAACAGAGAATAAGACTCCTAGGAAAGGATATGTGATTCCTATCAGGCTATAAAGGATTAGCATCTTACCTCGAGTTAACAAACAGCCTTGGTGTATTCGTTTTCCTTAACTATTTGGTGTCCATTTTGAACCTTGCAATATATTATCTATGGATTGATTCAATAGCTCACTTTTAGGAGTTCATTTTATGTCCACCTTTTTCTCTTTAATCAATACAATCCATCACCAATTTGAACTCTAAATGCAATTATCTAAATATCAATGATGGACAGGTAACAATTGTCACTTTAAATTCCCATGTAACTTATAGTATTAATAATCATCCTTCAAAAACTTTCTTGAAATGGAGAAAGAATTACATCTATGACCAGCAGTGACAGTAAAGATAATAAAATGGCAATATCCAATAATTATGGTTCCATTAATAGTAATGCTGAATATCTATCTCTTGGTAAGAAAGACATTGTATATTTCCAGAGAGAGAGAGAGAGAGAGGAGGTTTATAGACTTAAATGCAGATTTTTAGAGAAAAAAAATCATATAACATTAATTATAGTGACTAATATTGAAGCATGATAGACACCTTGGGTTTAATAATTTTTTTAATATCAGACAATAGATATTGCTTTATTTGTCCTGAGAACCTACAGCCAGAATCTCCTACAAAGGCAATGATCATAATGCAAGCTAATCATTTGTATGGGCATTTTAAGTGTTTTGTACCTTTTATTTATTACTACAGTCTGAACAGTTAAACCCTATTATAGCATGAATCACGTTTATGTGTGTTTGGATGTTCCACAAGTCAATCCCAAATAGTTAAAAATAAGTTAATAGATTATAACTCGTATGCACTAAACAAAGGATTTTATACCAAATTGTGGACATTAAAACAGTATTCCATTACAGTGGGATATTTCCAAATTTTAGCTTTGTTAATTAGTCCTAAAAATGTGCTACCCAATCTAGAATTATGCAAAATAATTCAACCATCAAATTACAATTATCGAGAATCAAAGCTGCAAAACAAAGGGGAAAACAAATATTATCCTAATGCCCTTCCTATGGGAATTTGGTATTGTATGGGAAATAAAAAATGAAAATGCTATAATCACATTAATAAATTCTCACTTTTCTTAACCCTGGCAGGCAGCTCTGTTAACATGGTAACATGTGTAAATGTGTTTCCTCACCACCAAAAGAAGTATTTCAATGAAATTTGCAGATTTTTATAAATTACCTTTTTAGCAAACTGATATGATTAACAAATATTTCAAAAATATCACATCTATTTCAGAATTTCTTTGGAAAAAAACAATGACTTTTTAGCAGGATCAGATGTGCCCAAGAAGGGTAAGTGGTCACCCTTCCAATTTCCATTTCATTATTTTTATAAGTTTAATTTTCAAAAGTAAATCCAAGACAAATAATGTGTCTACAAAACAGACAAAATACAAGTCTTGTCTATCTTCATCTTTCAGCCTGGACTCAATACTACGATGTATTTAGGATAGGGTAAAGGGGAAAATCCACCAGCTTTCCTTAATCATGACACCAACTATTCTTTGTTATCCCTCCAGAGATTAGAAAGAAATTTAAAAATCTAAATTTTTACTCATATTCTCTCTATAAAATTTCTTTCATGTCCTTTGGTTAAGATTCAATCTTTTCTTTAAATACACATTTTGTTCTTTAAAATATATATGTATTGGTGAATAAAAGCCTAAGAGAGATCAGGAAATGGGAAATTCTTTTACCTTCTGTCTCAGTTTACCTATTAGTAAAATTGTGGAGATAAATTACCTTCCTTAACTCATGGGATTTTCTAAAAATCCAGTTAGATATGAATATTATTTAAAAAGCATAGACCATAGACCATTAAATGAGGGTATCTTAAGATGAAAACTGAACAGAACACTGTTGAAAATCAGATAGAGACATGTCAGAAACCAGCTGAAACCACACATTTCAAGAAATTTAATTTGCTCAAGTTCACCTCTTAGGGAAAGTTAACATATAATTATATTATATATATTAGATATATATAATATAATTATAATATATAATTATATATAACATATATCTCTTTTCTTTCTGCTCCCTTCTCTTTCCCCTGCAGACTATGTTAAAACTCCTGAGAATTTTTAGTTGCATCTTGAAAAAAATTTTAGGAGTGTGTCATTCTGAGCATTTCTGGGATCATTTCAAATTCTTTAAAAATATGCAAAAAAATAAGGCGAATGTTCAACAGTAGTTATTTATAAGGTGCCCACGGTATATGTCGGGATAGATGGTGCTACTTTTTTCTGAATCGTAATTGTCAAGACAGCAACAGACAGTGGGATTTAGGTAGAGAGCTAGAGAAGCAGGCTGCCATCACCTGAGGCCAACCGGCCCCGGTGGAAAAATGCAGGAGAATGGGGACGCATGGAAGAGGAAGAAGCGGGAGGGCGGGTGGTAACTCCCTCTGCATATGAGCTCTTTCTGGTTTTGAGATATCCACTCACGGCTACTGCTGAGTTCACTTTGCTCCACAACTCCCAATAGACTTTGGATTCATGAAATTGAGTCAGCCCAAGCAAGGGGTTTAATGGGGACCAGGGGTCCCAAGCAAGCCGGAATGACTCTGAGGAAAGACCCCAGAGGCTCTGTGCTTCACTTCTCTAATTTACCTGTTTACTGAATGCCTACTCCACAGTCCTTCATGCGTTGGACATAGGAGTCATAAAAGGTAAAGAGACTTGCTTCCTGCTCTCTCTAGGAATTCAGAGCGGTGGTGGGACCCTGAAATATTTGTCAGTCACTGTTGACCAGGGGTTCCCAGCCATCCAGCCATCTCTACCCTCTTACTTTGTTTGCTCTGATCCTCTCCCATTCAGGCTGCCAGATTCAAGGGCTGCATTAGGCTCAAAGAAGAATCAAACAATAAAGTTGTAAAATTCTTGGCTTTTATTGGGTGGAGGAGAGGAGGAGCCTGGTCCAGAAAAAGGGCAGAATATTAGACAAATAAATGATGCAGGCTGCCAGCAATCACCATCGCCCCCATCCTGCCCCTGCATGTCATAGGGAAAGATCCTCTGAACTGGAGGTGGGGAGGGGTGGGAAAGAGCGGTGAACAAGAAAATTAGACCTCGGAGACTGAAGGGAGTGGCAGAGTCTCTCCATTTACATCTAGAAATTTGAGAGTAGAGGGTGTTTTTATTCTGCTTCCCGCCTGAAACACTCACAGCATACACATCCCTAAAGAGCTCCCCATTTCCCCCTGGCACAGAAAGCTCACTAGAGTCACCTGTAAAGAATGTCTAGGCAGATCCATTTAACACAGCTTCCACAGGTAACCTGAATACCCGACAGGGCTCAGGAAGCAGCCAAATACCTTCTTCCAGAGCCTGTGAGGGGCATCAATGAGACACCAAACAGGTGAACCAAGAGGCTCCTTTTGATGAAAATGGGGGACGTTGCAATTGAAAGAGGCATGAATGGGGTGCTTAAGTTCAGATGAGCACACAGTGACCTCCGATGTCAGCAGGGAGGGGTAACAGAAGCCAAGGACAGATGGACAGATGGTCATCTCAGCAGATGGGAGCATGGAAAGACCTCTCTCAATGCTCCACAGGGATGTGAAATAAACTGAACTCAGGTCCATGTACTCCAAGGACAAACACATGCTTTTCTAATACATATTTATGCCTATTTCTGCTCTCATGGATGTTTGAGTCCAGAGATGATTTTGATATAGCACGACAAAGACACTATTCTGCTTAGCCTACTTTTTAAGCATGCTTAGATCAGCAACGTAACACACCTGTAAGAAGGGCAACCCTGAATCCCACTTTGCCTAAAACAGGTGCATTGCGATGACCTTTCACTCTGGAAAGTATTCCAGCTTGGAAGACAAATCATATAGTTGTCCAACCTCTAATTCCTTTTGGGTTTTTTTGTCTTACTAATGGAGTATTTCACTTTGGTATCAAACAGACATGATTTTAAGATGTCACCATGATTGTTCATATTTTTATTTAAAAGGGTAAAATATACAAGCAAATAAAAGAATTGCCTCCCCGATTTGATTTGGCCCTTCAGCCTCTTCGGGTGAAACAGGTCCCTCTAAAAAGCAAAGTAGCTAAATATGGTGGCTTGTTTTGCTGAATCAAAATCCCAAATGGCTAATGTATAACAAATATATGACAAAGGAAAACATTAGCAGGACAGCACAAACTCAACAATGCAAACAGAAGGGACTGCAAAAAAAATTGTTTTGAAATATTTGCAAATTCTCCCAGGATGTCACTGAATTCACTCCCGCATCTGATTCTGAATGCCAAATATATACAGTATGAACTCCTGCCTTGGGGCTTTTAGAATATCCCGGAAGAGTTATGTAGGTTACTGACTTGTGCTGTGTAGGCAGAAAGATAGACTTTGCATGTGGCAGGGCAATAAAGCGAGTATTTGTCAGCTTCCAAATTGGAACCAACGATGAATTGGCTATTTGCAACACTGCTATTTCTACAAGAATGATGCCAGCATCCTTTACTCCTATAGAATGGATGGATCAATTCTAGATGTGTAATGGCCCAGTATATTTTATCATCATATCATCTTATAACAATAAGAAAATTTAAATCAAAAACTCTCCTAACAGGCAAGGATATCCTCCACTCCCGTTTCTCAAAAAGAGCATACTTGGAAAATTACACTTTTTTTTTTTTTTACTGAAGTATAGTTGATTTACAATGTTGTGTTAGTGCAAATTTTTAAAAGTGTTTATACTCAAGGAAATTTCAGGATGCACAGGTCCATGGCAAAGAAGGGTCGTGATGAACTTCCACACCAAGGAAATAAAAATAGTTTAGATGTTCTTATTGATAACTCATATTCTTTGAGATATAGTCGATATTCTTGTTCCTACAGGAGTGAACTGAATATTTTCTCCTTCTTTATTTACCCTGATATTCCTCTTCCAGATTGCAATTTAATTCTAACTTGCCAAAACAAAAAGTCTGAGAGCCAAGTTATCCATTGGAATGTCTGCAGAATAAAGCTTTACACAATATCATGTATAAAAATCAAGCTCTTGAAGTGTTATATTTTCTAAACGTACATAAAAACATAGAGCTGTGAGTCAGGATCTCAGAGCTCTTCCCGTTTAGAACTGTTGAGCCATTCCCTTTGACTCCAAGAACCAGTACATGTGCAGGCAACTTTCAATGCCTCTTCCTTATTTACACACTGTAAATCTTGGAAAGGCAACATTCACATCTTTAATTTTAATTGTACTATCCATATACTCAAGATAACCTGGGCTGCCTAAAGATAAAGAGAAACCGTGTATAAAGCAACTGGTCCCTAATAGATGAACACAAGTCAGTCAGTTTTCCATCATATGTTCTAGAAGAAGAAACAATTTATAACATTACCTTAAGCGCAATGAAAAAGGAGAAATACCCACCAAGAAATTTTGATAGCAACATATTATAGAGAAAATAAAAGGGGACCCAGAGATGATAAACATGGGCTTAAAATCTGGCCCCTCCATTCTCAAGTGCCCTTGTTGGGCGTGCTACTTCTGCTCTCTGCAACTCAGTTTCTTCATCGGTTAAGAAGTCAGCTGCCATCACCAGGAACCCTCCTAACACTGATACTCCACGATTCCATCTGTTTTTCCTTTCCCAAATAGCAATTCAGAAGACTGAAATTCCGCTTGATAGCTCTTCTCTTTTTTTACATTACCTTTTGTGGCATAAACTTCTGCTTAAGAGACACGACATAAAGGCATTCAGTTGTGTGTGACACATGCATATAAGGTGTGTTTAGAGGTTCATGCTGGAAACTGGTAAAGAGAAAGTAATTGGACTTGGGGGGCTGCAGTAAATTGATTCTGGCATGCCATTTGTTGCACAATTTACTGTACACCAATTCTTTGCAAATACCTGCTCCATCTTTAATAAGAGTGTGCTGAGAGTCTTTAGGAATAAGGAGGGCTACTGCTGCTCATGTCAGCAATCATGTGTAAACCCATGCACTTGGCTGAACGGGAACTGAGGAAATATCCCTAATACAAAATTACCAACGTGCAAAGATTTCAAATAAAGATGCTCTCACTAAGAGATCACTGTTTTTCCCCTTCCTCTCAATGTTACACGGTTATTTGGTGGAATCTGTGACACAGAACCAGTGCGCATTGCTGTATTTTTAATGCTCCTACTTTGGATACTCAAAATAATAATGACAACAGTCAGAAAACACTGATCATCTAATACATGCCTGTGTCAATTACTTTAAGTGCTTTGTATATGTTTCCCAATGATTTCAATTCCCCAGGGAAATGAATGTTTTATCCCCATTTCAGAGCTAAGAAAACTGAGGATCTAAGTCACTTGCTTAAGATCACACAACTGGGAAGTATTCTTATCCTCTCTTGCTACAGATGGATTAAACAAAAAAATTCTATAAATCATAAGAGAGATTTTGAAACAGTGTTCCAGAGCTCTAGTATTAAAGAAATGTTATTCAAGTTCATGTATGATCATTTTAAATAACACAAGTTAATTTTTACTAAAAGAACTGTACTCATCTGAAGTTTCTGCATGGAAAGACAAGATACGGAGAAAATAGCCACGAAACCGATCTGGAGGAAAAACAGGCAGTTATTAGCACCAAAATAACTGCACAACAAAGGAAGCTTGTCCCACACTGCCTGCAATGAGTATTACAATAGCTCTAATTTGTTTCGCTTTTATTTATGCCAAATTAAATCCTACAGGACTGCTACTTTACATACTGGTAAATCCAGAATGAATGAAACACCAAGAGATGAATTCCTCTGTGAGAGATCACTGCTTCTGGATGCTAAACCCTTCTGCTCAAAGTGTTTCTGTTCAGAGTCTTCATTTGCCATTCACGAATTCTCTGCATGAATCCTTTCACCCCTGGCTCGATGCTGCATTGTTTGCAGGCATTTTACAAGAGCTCACCTGGAGCAGGAAATGCAGGGCGCAGCCACTTTGTGGCGAATGTTCGTAACATGTCAAGAACACCTGGTCCCTGTCACCTGAATTTCTACTTGGTGTGAGCAGAAAACCTAGTCACAATTATGTTTCCAGAACAGAACTGCACGCCTAAAGCCATACGGAAGCAGCGACCCTAGCCCCAGCTGGAAATATGGAGAGAATGAAAGAGTGGAGGCACAGAAAGTTAATTCCTGTCAATTTCAGCCAAAAGGCAGCAAAACAGATGAGATAATATATAGGATTTACTCCTAAGCCATTCGCTCTTCCCTCAGGCTTTAAATCATGATTGTGACATAGATAACCCTTGAGAATGATTTATGGGGACCCTCCCCGAGACCCCATCTGTTTGTACCATGAGCCACTAATGCAAACATTTCCAAAGCAAGTGAGGGAAGCTCTGTGTTAAGAGTCATTAAAAAGGGACTGGGCAAAACACTAGAAAATATACAGCAGGGAACAATACAGAACGGCTCCCTAGAGAATCAATTCACTGTGACCTAATATTTAAGATTGATAGTCAACAATGTTGAAACATTAATAGTAAATAAAATGCACTGAAAGGTCTTTGTTAAGCAAGGACCTTGTGTTAATGATGGCTGCCAAATAGGTATCTGATTGGGGGGGGGGCGGTGCATGGAGTAGGGGAGGGGAGGAAGAACACTCCATCAGAAGACCAGGGAACGGATCAGCTGATCTTCTTAATGCATCAGAAAAGTAGGTGAAATAGTAAAGTTTATACAGTTCAGACCTCTAGAGCCTATGTCCATTCTATATGCCAGATACTACAGCACCAGTTCTTCAAAATGAGCCTCTAATGAATAATTGTTCATCCCACCATAGTGAAAACAGATGTATCTTCATACCTCCATGGTAGAGATGAGGAAATAGACCAAAAGAATGCTTGGGGAATCTGAAATCACTTAGCTAAACTGGGAGACTCAAGAACAGAAATGATCAGTCTGGGTCATTTCTAGTTGGCAGTCAGTAACTATTAAGCTTAACCTTGTGATTTAAATTTATTTGAACTCCTGGATCCTCGATCAGCACTGCGTTCCAGGAGCTTGCAATTTTGTTGAAGGAAGAGTATATACTATCATAAATATATAAGACCTTGTTTTAGTACCAAAGAAGAGACACAGTTAACAAGGGCAATGGGACATCACAGATGACAGAGATGACTGCGGGTGGTATGGTGAGAGAAGATGTTAGAGAGAGAAAACTGTGCTGATCACTGCCATGGTCTGAACAGCATCCCTCCAAATTTACAGGTTGAAGTGCTATGCCCCAATGTGCCTGTATTCGCAGGTAGGGCCTTTAGAGAAGTAATTAAGGCTAAATAAAGTCTTAAGGGTAGGGCGCTGATCCCATAAAATTAATATTCTTATAAGAAGAGATACCAGAGGACTTGCTCTCTCTCCACCACATGAGGACACAGTGAGAAGGAAGCTGTCTGCAAGCCAGAAACACACCCCGATGGACCTTGATCTGGGACTTGCAGCCTCCAAAACTGTAAAGAAAAATTTCTGTTGGTTAAGCCCCCTGGTCCATGGCATTTTGATATGTCAACCTGAGCAAACTCAGACAGCTACTGAGGGCAGCTAGCATCCCTGGAGAAGTAAACGATATCCTCCAATATGCTCAGGGGACGGCAATCTAGATCCAGCTCGCTACCTCTTCCTGTATGGCCTGTGAGCTAAAAAATGTTTTTTACATTTTCAAATGGTTGGTAAAAAAAAAGCAAAAGAGAATAACATTTTGTGATTTGTGAAAATTACATGAAAGTCAAATTTCAATGTCCATAAATAAAGTCTGATTGGGGCACAACCATACCCATTCTTTCATGCTCTGTCTGTGGCTTCTTTCATGCTGTGACAACAGAGTTGAGTAATTGTGACAGAGACTGGCCTGAAAAACTAAAATATTTACTACCTGGCCCTTTATGGGAAAAACTTGTCAGCCCTTGGTCTAGACTGGTGCTTTAACTTTACTGTGCATATCTGCCTGGGGACCTTGTCAAACTGTGAATTACAAGTCAGTGTATATGGGATGGGGCTTGAGGGTCTCCGTTTCTCACAAGCTCCAGGTGATGTTGGTCCTACTGTACATGGACCATCACTTGATCAGGAAGGTCAACATCCATTTTACCTAAGATCCTGGTTTTCCTTTAGAGGAACATCTTTCTTAATGATCTGGATGACTGGGTAATCAGCCTCTACCACTCACAGAATTATCTTGGAATTCATCCCAAAATTTAAAAATCAGCCCTTAACAGGGGCTGAGTAGGACAAAAACAGAAAGGGAACCTCTGCTTTGTCTGTTGGCAACTGAAAGCCACTATTACAAGAAAAATAGGTCAAAACTGAGCTTTTGTAGCTTGTGTTAAAGTTCGTTGATTCTTTCTTTTTTTTTTCATTTTTATGTTGTTCCTCTTGATAATTATTTTTTTCATTATATGTAAAATGGCTGTTGTTTCCTTTATATGTTATACGTAAATCTCTTTTGTGGAGATGTACAAGAGGCCAATTCTTTATGACATGAACAAGCTATAACCCTCTCTTTTTTCAAGCTTTTAGAGTAAAACATCTAAAAGTAAATATCGAGATTTAAATTGATGAGAAACAGATTGGGTATTGCCTGTCAGAGCCCCAAAGGCCACAAAATAAATGGTAAAGTAACAGCAGCCTCAGCTGATTGAAACGCAGCCTATATTCACTGAGATTTCATATGCACGTCTTCCCTTCACCGTCTCCTTAACAGATGTCATCAAATCAGATATACAGGGCCAGGGAAATGAAGTGCAAATACCACCCCAGGAGGTGCTGAGACCTAAGCTACAGAAGCCCCAACCTGTGAACCACACATGTGCAAGTTCCTAGACATAAATTCCTCAGGCAGGAGCCCAAGATGTCATTAGAACCAGAAAGTAAAACCTGTCATTTTAAGGATTGAGCCCTAATAACTTTCTGATATTTTCACATAAAGTGCCTATTCAGCCCACACATAAAACTAGCTATGCTATTTCGGAAAATATGTGGAAAATTTTATTGTATGTTTCTACATTGTTCTGAGTATCAAAGTCATAAATGATTAGCCTTTACATATTTGTGGGGTTTGCTGATTTACACACTTTTGATTGCTAAATTCAGCACAAACTATATTAATGTCTTAAGTTAAACAATCATTTTTGGACTATACTTACATTATCCATATTCTGTAGTTAAAAGGGTAAATAATGGGGAATAAGATCAAGGGTAATCAGTGATTTCACCAGAAGCCAAAATAGAGGTTGGGTTACAATCAAGATGAATAACAATATTGCTACCCCTTACTAAATCCTTAGTATGCACTATGGTACATAGCATATTAAAATAAAATTATATATATATCAATATATAATATATGGCATTTAGCATAATAAAAGTAACTAATCAATAAATACATTCTCCTTTAATACTACTTACAAACATAAGAGGCAGGTTTCTTTCTCCCCATTTTACAGAAAGTGAAAGTGAGATGCAGAAATATCTAGTACTTTGGCCAAGGTTGCACAGATAGTAAGCTGCTCAGCTAGGGTTGGAATTCCCTGACACCAAATCCACTGTTCTTAGCGGCTAGCAATATTGTCTAGAAAAATGCATCACAAAACTCCAGATTGCTAAGAAACTTAGCATTCAAAGCCTTTAAAATTTCTCAAGCCCATTCAGTTGAAGGGAAAAATCTCTTGGGATGATTTATTTTGTTAAATGACATTGTTTTGAAATGCCTGCCTCTCTAGGTAAAATGGAATAGCCTGTGGCAAACTACAGTTCCTACAAAGACAGGATGGAAAACATGTTTTTTTTTTTTTTTTCTTTTTTAATCTGTTTAAAGGTTTTAGATTTTTGCTGAAGTGATGCAAACTAAAGGGGTCAAGATTTCAGAAAAAGGAGAACTTTCATAAAAGTGAGTTGATGTCATATAAAAGCTTTTTCCAAGGGGCATTTGTCAATTCTTGGTGTCTGGAAAGAACCTAAGAATCCAAGCTTTGCCTGGGCAGAAACCTATATAGGTGGGGACAGAGAAACCAGTAGAACTTTTTTTGTGGTCTTGCAGCGACAAAAATGGAGACTTGAACATTCAGGTTTCTACTAAGAAGAGGAAAAGAAAATGTGAACAACGTCAGTTTTCTCAATACATATGCCAGATTTTGAAGCCCTTGAGGAGAATAAAAAGCTAATTACGAAGTCACTAAGGAGCAAAATGAATTTTTCTGTCAGTCCTTGCTTGCTAAGAAGACAATGATTATAATGTGAGATCCATCCATCAGGGAGTGACCCAAGTGATCACACCAGGCTCCTTGTTAAAAGCGCTGGAGGACTATATCCAAAGAACAAAGATGAATGGGAGAAACTGCCAACAGGACTTAACTCAGCTCAGTCCCTTACTGGGTTAAATTGATCAGCCCCCACTCTATCTGTCTAGCAGAGAAAAGAGTGAATCCCTGGGCAGCAAGATAACAGAAGCTGAATAAATGAACTATTTTATATACAGTATTTAGCATTCAATCAAAAATTCCTAGACATGACAAGATACAGGACAATATAACTAATGTCAAAAAGGACAATAGAAATAGACCCACAGTGAGCCAGGAATTTTAATTAGAAGTTCAAGAAAATAAAGAACAAGTTAGAGAAAGATGCAGAGAATGAATACTTTCATTAGAGAATTGGAATTTATTAAAGAAAATGCTGGAACTATAAAACATAATAACTAATATTAAGAACTTAATAGATGAGTTTATCAACCAATTAGACACTACATAAAATAACCTTGGTAAAATGGAGAAAGTTCATGGAAAACTTCAGCAATTTATTTTTAAATGAAAATATGGAAAAGTGAATAAAAGATGGTAGACACTATATATATATATATATATATATATATATATATATATATATATATATATATATCTCTAACATGCAACTAACTGGAATACTATTGAGGGAGAGAAAATGAGGCACAAGCAGTATTTGAAGACATAATGAATAAGGAATTTCTAATCTGATTAAGGACATTAACTCTCAGATTGAAGAATCTCAATGAACTTCAAGCAAGATGCCACCAACACACACACACACAGAGCACAAAATCAGCCACATCATAATCAAACTGCCATAAGCCAAAACCAAGAAAAACATTAAAAACAGAGAAAACAGGCGTTTCTCTGAAAGGAGAAATAATAAACTTAAAATTGACTTCTCAACAGAAATGATGGAAGTCAAAGAAAATAACTGCTAACCTAGAATTCTACACCCTGCAAAAATATCCTTCAAAAACAAAGACAAATAAAAACATTTTCAGACAAACAAAAACTGAGTTTATCGCTAGTTAACCTGTACCAAAGAAAATTCTAAAGGGAGTTATTTAACCAGAAAGAAACAAGGAAATGCCAGATGAAAACAGAAAGGGTAAATATGTGGGTAACTATATTTTAATGGGAATTAATGTCTTGTGATCTTTAAAATGTATTTAGAATTACAATTCATAACAAAAATCAGAGGACAGGAAGAGGTAAATGCAGTTAAATTATTCAAAGATGCTACTATAAGTGACGGGAATAATTTGAATTTGATTGTAATAAGTCAAAGGCACATGTTAATATCTCTAGGTTATCCACTAAACAAAACAGTAAATGAATATATAACAAGTTATTAAAGTGAAAAAATGGAATAGTTATAAAATGATTAATTTTACAAAGGCATGAGAGAAAGGAATACTGAAATCACTAAGACCAATAAAAAAAAGGATGATAGATATAAACCTGAGTATGTCAATAATCAAGTTCCAGTGGACTAAATATTCCCACACTAAACAATTAAGATTATGAGACTAGTTAAACATTAAAGACACATAAATCTATAAATTTTAGGAATAGAAAAAGATATACCATGCAACTATCACCAAAGTCACTGGTAAGACCATAATGATACCAGAATTCCCAAATTTCTTTCTGAAGCAATTTCAGGAATATATACCCATTCCAGAAAAGAAAAGTCAATTTCTTGTTTCCTTATGGGTTTAAATTTTTCTTATGTTTTGTGTATTACTGCTCTCTACTGGAAAAAATAAATAAAAGACTGAGATAAACAAAGATCCAGATGGTTTCTTAGAGGAGGGTGGGTAAGCTTTCCAGGGTGTGAGGGCAATTTCAGAACGACTGTTCCTCCCTAATTTCAAGGCTACCATCTTACATTTACATGAGCTCAGAGGAAAATCAGAGTACTGAAACCATCAAATATCATGATCAACAAACCCTGCAGGAGGATTGTTTTTATAAACTTCATTGCCAGCCATCAAACTTCCTTGGTTGTTCCTTATGGCTTAGTTTATCTTTTCATGTGATACATTTATCTACCTCCCCCTCCTTCCTTCTCTCCCTTTCAGATCTTTCCTCTGCACGATCTAGAATTGCCATGATGCGATCAGCACATGAATCTATCTCCCCAACCTCTTTTTCAACATGCCCACCCACTTTGTGGCCTGGCAGTCTGTGGTCATGGCCACGACTGATTGGGTAACATAGCGATGACTTGGCAAATGCCATTGCCTGCTGCCTCCGCTATCCTTTTACAGAAGCGCATGTCTGGCACATGCCCAATCCTGGGTGTGTGCACTCTACCCATGTGCCTTTCATGTATCTCACCTGAGGAGCTGAACACGTCTGGAGAAAATCACACACTGTCTGGCAACACTAACTCTGTTGTGGCAGCCTCGGTTTCTCAGTCATGATGTTGTAATATCATGACTAATGATGTAATGAATGTATTACATCCATTTTCCCCCCATTAAAATTTCCCCATATCCACCTTCCTGTCGCTCTCATAGCTCCTCTCACACTTCAGTGAGAAACAAGAAATCATGTGCCTGAATGTCTCCACCTTTTCACAAACAAAACTCAAATCTACCTGCAGAGGCCTATCTCTTCTCCCTTCCTGCTACCCCTGCTTCTGTGATCACTCTCACATACAGAGAGATACATACACCCTGGATCCATCTTCTCCCAAAGACCTTGAGTGATTTTCCTCCTCTCTCCTGCATCATCAGTCTCTTGCTCCCTCTTTGATCTTTTCCATCAATATTTACAAATAGTCTGATTTTCAGAAAACAACTATTTTGATTCTACATCTACCCCTTGCTGTGGATACATTTCTCTATTCCCCTCTCAAGAGTCGTCTACTTAATATCTTCTCATAATGTTCACCAACTCTATCACCCCAAACTTCTCTGGTCAAAATAATCAAGATGGTGTACTGCCAAAGCTAATGAACACTAAGTTCCCACTCAACCTTTCACTCCTTCATTTGTAAAATAATTTCCTCCTTTAGTTTAAATACCACTATTCTCTCCTGGTTTTCACCCTATGTCACTGGCTGCTGCTTCTTCTCTTGAATTCTGATCACTGGGTTTCCCCAGGGCATGGTCTGAGGCACACTGCTTTCTTCTTTCAACATATACTGTCTACTGTCAAATTTACATCACCTTCCAGACTGCTGCTCTGAGCTCCAGATAAGTATGGTCATTTAAATGTCTCATACACACCCCAAACATCCCAGCCTCCGCTAACCTATTCTTCCCCAGCCATCCCCATGAATACACATCAGTGATTTAAACACAGACAGCTGCTGAAACAAAAATCCTGAGCATTCTTGAGTTTCCCTTTCTCCTGTTCCCCATATCAAATGTTCTACCTCTCCTACCAGCACTGTTGAAATGGGCTCCGCACTGGTCTCTGGTTGAGCTCATGCCACTTTTATTCATTCTCTACAAGTATCTGGAGAACAATTTCTAAAACTTTTAATTTTCAAATAATTGCAGACTTACAGGAAACTGCAAAAATAATATAGAGAGATTCCTGTGTATCCTTCGCCCAATTTCCCCCACTGGTTATGTCTTGCATACCTACAGTAAATATCAAAACCAGGAAATTAACAATGGCATGATGAGTGTGTAGAGTGGTAGGCCATTCGATCACATACACAGATTCACATAACCAATACTGCAGAGGAGAAATCTATTTAAATTTAAAATGATCACAACACTTGCTCTGCTTAATATCCTTGAACAACTACCTTTCCATTTAGTCTAAACAAAAATTCAAACTCCTCGCCCAGGTCTATGTGGTCTGCTCCCAGCCCAATTTTTCACTTCATCCTGTGCCTC